>NC_053147.1:53137299-54532414 GCF_016808335.1 Panicum virgatum
AAAAAAAGAAGAGAGAGAGAGAGAGAGAGAAAAAAGGAAAGCAAAAAAAAGGAAAAAAAGAAAAAAGAGAGAGAGAGAGAGAAAAAGAAGGTATATATATAAAAAAGGGGGACTGAGAAAGGAAGGGAGTGAGAATGAGCTAGCTGGCTCTACATACATCAAAGGCTGTCTTGTGTGCACACCTTCAAGCTGTGGCATTACACTTTAGCAGAAAAACACTTCACCGCCTGCTCCACCCAACCTTACTCTCGCGCGCTTGCAAAGCCTTGCCATAACTCTCATCCGCTGCCAGCTTTGCATAGTGTCGTTAGCTGCCCCAACGCACGGAAAGAAGAGGAATGCTCCTCTCACGATACAGGGCTTTGCTACTCAACCCCGTGTGGCACATGCTCATATGCAAAGAAAGGAGACGTATTTTGCACCTCCAATCCCAAAGCATTGTGCCAACAGATCATGCCACCTAGGTCCACAGTTTCTACACACTAGTCGTGTGTGCAACCGGGCCTTCTTGTTCACCTGTGTCAGCATGGTGCCCTCCTCCATTTCAGTTTGCATCAGAAGGAGTCCTTGACAACCATATGCGACCATGACACTGCCGCAGCAACTCCAAGACATCCATCCGTATACGCTGCTAGTAAGTATACTCAGGTATGTACCAAGGTAAGTCAATGTTCACCAATCCTTCACTGATATTTATCTCCTTTTGAACATAGCTTGATTCTCCCAAAAGCATGCAACATTTGCCTGTTTTTTGGTATACTCTGGTTTTAGCCTAGTGCTTGGGATCTTTGATCAAATGAGACTTCATGTCAAATTTAATTAATAAACCACCAGTGTTCATACTTTCATAGGCATTGGATGTATATATTTTGCGGACTAACCCCTGCAGGAAAGACTTCAATTAGGTGGGTAAGTCCTGAAGCTAAGTTCATACTGGAGGTGAATCAAGGCTTGAGATGTACTTCAAAGGAAAAACAAGTGCACAACGTACAAAGGAGGCACAAATCACCTCTCATGATGCACCATGAGTATTTTGCCAAAATGCCCCTTTGCGTTCATGCAGTTTTATTCTAGCCTTGTTTGAGTTTTCTGAAAAGATAAAAATCTGGTGAACAGCAATAAAAACCCTTTGAAAAAAAAGAAGAAAGTATATCTCTCTCTTGAAAAGAATGATGAAATAAAATAATGGCAACCAATTTGGGATCCATGGCTTTTGAATCTTTAAATTTTTATCTTCCTTAAGTATGGATGTGAACAACTAATCTCAAGGCAAAGATAAAATCCCTTCAAAATTCTTTAAACATGCCTCGAGTATTTGTTGTCCACTAACATTTTGCAGGGAATAAAAAGAAAACAACCAAGGAGCAACGTGCAACAACCCAACACTCATGCAACACTCCTTGGTTCCATGGAGGACAGATGCACGAGGAACTAAGCAGAACAAAATGCAAAACTTTACTTCACCAAACTTAGCTATTGCATTATTGTTCATGCTTGGCGAGTTCTATCAGGTAAGTAATTCCACAACTCGTGCATCCTCATGTCATGCTTCCACCCTGCCAAGTTACCCATCATGCCTAGCTTGCCATGAAAAAAAACATAGAAACAACAAAAAAAATAGAATAACTAAAAAAACAAAATAAAAGAAATTTAGGCTTTTCAATTTCAATAAAAGTTTAGACTCCCCGGTGTTTACAACCGGCAGAGTCCTTGCTTGTTTCCACCTTTGTTTTGTTGAATAAAAGCAGGTACAAGAATAAGTGTGGAGGAGATCTCTCAAAAGCACAAGGAGCAAACTCACTTGAGATCTCTCCCCCAACATCACGCGACACCGACAGACCAGCTCCAAGCAACATGCCCCAGACAGGACTTAGCAGGCCAACTAAAGGGTCGGCCGGGCCCCCAAGGCCCGCCGAACTCCTAAGGAGGCCTGTACAACCCTTCTTCATCCATCATGTTGGTTTGCATCCTAAACTCACACCTCCCTGTTCAAATAAATTCTGATATGAAATTTTCAACTCCAAATCACAATGCAAAGAAGGGCCTTGCACTCCATGCGCTTTCATGAATAAACATGCATACTCTTTATTCCTTGCATTCTCTCTGGTTCTTGTGAACAATCATTTATCATAGGGAACCCATGCTATCTACCTTGCATTCTCTCTGGTTCTTGTGAACAATCATTTATCATAGGGAACCCATGCTATCTAAGTAATTGACGAATGTGATATAATTGGATGAATGGAACCATGCTCTTTCTTGCAAAGTACTTGGGATTTCTTTTCAAAAAAAAAATTGGCTTGTCTCCTCAAATTACAAATTCCTACCAAGGCCAAAGTTAGATTTTCATGATCAAACCCTCATATGCAGTTTGTCTTTGCTTTGAGTTTTGACAAATTCTTCGACCCTTGTTAGAGACTTGTCATACTCTCATGATCAAGATCACGTACACGTCCACTCACATGCTATACTTCTACACTGGAAGATAGCAATTATTTCCAACCACTCACAAAATAAAACTCCAAGTTCTATCATGTCTCGCTCTCTAAGGTTATCATCAAGGATATGGGCTATACAAAAAGAAATAAAAGATGCATACCCAAAGAAGGTATACCACATGCCCAAAAGGCATGGCAATTAAAAAAAAGAGAAAAGATGCATACCCAAAGAAGGTATGCCACATGTCCACAAGACATGTTGAAAAAGAGAAGAAAAAAAATATATAGACCATGTCCAAGAAAAAAACAAAGAGACAGAGAGACAGATCACCCAATGGAGTTCATCCACTATCCACCAAAAATATTTCACACACTTGCACCTCTTGATCAGGTAGCATGACTCGTTTCTGCTTGGATCTTGTTTTTGACTTAACAACATAAGCAAAGCAAACGTGCCTCTATACCCCTACCCTGAGCTCCACATAAGACTGATTAGATGATAGGAGGAAAGAAGACAGCAACTTTGCCTTGGTGAGGTTCTGAAACAAAAAGAGAGATTCAAGAGAATAATTTGAGGAGCAAGACTATGCTTTTGTTTTCAAAATAGAAAAACCCAAGTTTCTAAGTAGGAAGAGCCAAGAACCTGAAGTCTGCTTCATTTCGTTTTTCAATTACCCAAGAAAGTATGGTAGCCACACAAAAAGTTTCACAAGGATTGGAAGAAGCTTGGAATAACTTGTATGCGGGTTATGTTCAAGGAGTGGCAACCACCTTAGTCCTTTAAACTTTACTCGAGGACGAGCAAAGGGCTAAGTGTGGGGGTGTTGTTGACGGTCCTTAAGTGCTAAAATTAACCGTCAACTCTTGCAGCTTTTCAGGATATATAATCACCAAATTTAGATATAGGGCTGGTAACTAACCAATTCCATGAGTTTTGGTGAATTGTTATCTACAGGCACCCACATCTGCAAAGCAGGAAAAACACGGGAGAACACACGATGAAATGGACAAAATACTGCTACTCAGATATGCCACTTACAAGGAGGGCCCACAAATCAGAGGAAATGGGCGCGCCACGCAAGATGCACCTGAGGATAAGGCTCAGGGCCCACCTGTCAGTCACCCAGAGGAAGATGCACCCGGGGGAGGGCCACCTAGGGTCGGGCGACCCCAGGGGTCGGCCGAACCTGGACTGATTCCAGTCCAGGTGCAGCTCGACGTGGAGTAGTGTTGGCGCTCCTTAAGTACCCATTTTACTATATGATTAGGAGTTGTTTTGGTAAATTCTTCGGGATGATTCATGTACTAACCCGCCACTTGGCACCCGAACTTGACCGTTTTCGATTTTGTCCTGGATTTTGGAGCATGTTGCATTTTGACAGGAAATTGGACATTTTCGGAGATATTTTGACGCATGGTTACAACTGGGCTAAGATGAGGAATAAGAGCAAGAGGCCACACAAAAAAGATGGGACCGAAAGGGGCCAGAAAGGGCCCAGGCCGGCCGGCCTGGAGCCCTTGGGCCGGCCGGCCTAGCCCATTTCGGAGCCCAATCGGTCTCAGTTTTCTTCAGCACGAAGTATGCGTCAACCCTAATCTATGTTTTACCAAAACCACCGATCATATCTGCCTATAAATACCCCGAAGCCGCCGTCAAAGGGGGAGCATCGTGGAGATCGCAGGGCATCTAGAGGATCCAGAGAAGAGCATCCAGAGATACATTCGAGTTAGACACAAGAGAAAGGCGACACCGGAGGCCTCATCGTCCCTCAGCGCCGCTGCAAGTTGGAGGACAGCAAGGGATCCATCCCTTGCCGGAGATTTCGTCACCATGATCGACTATGCTTCGCTTAGCTTCATGGGGTAAAGTCCTCGTTTGTTCATGGGGTTGTAAGGAGATCTTGAGTTGTAATTGTCGAATCCTTTATGAGATTGATCTATCACGATTCTTGTTGATGATGCTTTGATGCCTAATAGTTCGCGACTTGGCTTTGGGTTTGCTTTGCTCTTGCATGGTTTACTTAGATTACATCAACTATCGTGTTCTTGTTGATTCGTTACCGATTATCCTCGTGTAGTGACAGTATGCAGGAGGGAAAGGTTTTGATCTTGGAACACACCTTTGGTAGATTAGATCCTTTCTTTGTTGCTTGGCGATTACATCTCTAGTGATCCTAGACCCTATGGACAAATGCTCTTCATATCTTGTGCACACATCTATCATTGCTCACTAGTCTAGATTAGATTAGATTGGTTAGATTAGATCTATTTCACACTCGATCATTCAATATAGATCTTTTACCAACATCATTAGTGCTTAGTTAAGCATAGTAATACACTTGTTCCGTGGATTGATAAACCTTGGGGGAATACTCTAAGCGAAAAGCTACACGATCCGTGCGCTTGCGGTACGTAAATTGGCGCTTTAAGAAGCATCAACAAGCTTTTCTAGCGCCGTTGCCGGAGAACAAGCGATTTTGCTACGTTTAACTTTGTATTAATTTTGTTGGTTACTAACACCTAACCTTTTCCCTAGAAAATTTTTGTTTTCTTGTTTTTGTTTTGATTGTCTAGATGGACCATCTCATTCAACACGTGGGGGAAGGAGAAAAATCACTAAGGGATTATGCAAGCCCGCGATCCAAGAACTTCGACATGCAAAAATCAGATTCGGTGTTGCGAGCCACCGAGTACGAGATCAAGCCTCAAATCATCAAGATGGCGGCGGCAAACCCCTTTAGAGGAGATGAGATGGACAACCCATATAGACATATCAAGTGGTTCACAATGCTATGCAACACAGTACAACAAGACGGAGTTCCGCTAGCTTGGTTTAGATGGAATCTTTTCCCATACTCACTTGCGGAAGAAGCGAGAAGATGGTTTGCGCTTGCATCCTTCGAGGTAAAAAAAATTGGGATGACTTGATGAAGAAATTTTGTGAGCGGTTCTTTCCATTAAGCAAGGTTCAACATATTCGGAAGCAAGTGATCAACTTCGCACAAGGAGAAGAAGAAGGGATAGATCAAGCATGAGATAGATTCAATGGATTGATTGAACAAGGACCGAAGCTCGGATTTTCCGGTGAAGTACTCTTGCATACTTTTTATTTTTCCCTAACCCCCGAGTGCATGCTGTTTGTTCAAATGTGTGCAGGAGGAGATCTCATGGAGAAAACACTCACGGAAGCCGCCCAACTCCTACAAAAAATCAGCAAGGGTGCGGCCATGCGAAGAGATTGGGAAAAATGATGTTCGGCAAGCTCCGAGGAAGAATCTCAAGTGCGGGTGCTTGCTGGAATTTTTAGAAAAGAGGCATCGGAAGTGAGGGAAGAACAACCGAAGCATGGGAAAGTCATAGAGACAAACCACGATGAAGAAGCATCGATCCGGAGTGCAACGAAAGATGACCCGGAAAAGAAAGGAAGAACCATGGGCACCGCCAAATCGTTAGGGGAATTCGAGCAAATGGATTGGATACCAATTGACTTCGGAAGATTGTTCGACAAAGCAAGACCGCATCCAAATCAGCGAGGAATGGCGAAGGTGATAGCGGAAGACTTCTCGCCGGATAATCACATGGGATATACATTTGGCAAGGAATCGGCCAGTGATATTATTCGGAAACTTTTTGAAGAAAAAGCGGAAGAGATTGACTTGGACGAAGTGCTGGAGGTCAAAAAGATCATGGGAGTGAAATCGGAATCATCACCCTACATGCACATAGCCCAAGTATATGCGATTGGAAGCGATCAAGGCGAAGGTAATCCATCACCCACACCTCGTGTTGATTGCATGATAGACGGAACAAAATGTTGCAATGTTTAATGTGATGTTGGCGCCCATGTTAGTGTGATGAGTTCCAAGGTTTATGTTGAGCTTTTTAACGAAACATCAAACCTAGATGCCACAATCATTAAATTGATCATGGGAGATGGTAGATTAATCAAACCGCTAGGAGTGCTTAGAAACCTAAATGTTGCTATAGCGGGTAAAAAAATTCCTACCGACTTTTTTGTGATTAATGCTAGTGATGATGAGCATGAAGGCATAATCCTTGGAAAACCCTTTCTCAAATTAGTTAATGCTATTCTAGATGTTGGAAAGGGGATTGTCACTTTTGATCTAGATGGAGAGAAGCGCTCATTTGAATTTCATTCAAAACCGTCTTTTGCTTCACCTCTACCTCTTGATAACGAAGAGGTAGAGAGCATTCGTTCCATTGATTCTTTCAGGGATCCTCTGCAACGCGCTTTGGAAAATGGAGACGCTCAAGATGATCAAGATGAAGAACTAGTGGAAACCATGGAAGGGTTGAAGCCGCAACACGGGAATTTGGAGGAAGAAAAATTTGAAGACATTGGAGAGTTAGATCAAGAAGAGGATGGTGCGCCCGATGTTGTGATGAAGCCACTCCCCAAGGGATTGAAATATGAATTTTTGGGAGATGGCAAGACTTTTCCGGTGATTATTAGCGACGAATAGAGCCCGGAAGAGACGGAGAAGTTGCTGAATTTATTGAAGAAGCACAAAAAGGTGATCGGATACTCGATTAACGACTTGAAAGGTATTAGCCCCGCTTTTTGCACACATCGTATACAACTCGAGGAGCAATACAAGCCGGTCGTAGAACATCAAAGAAGGTTGAGCCATGCTATGCGTGATGTGGTGAAGAAGGAGGTTATCAAATTGTTGAATGCCGGAATAATATACCCCGTGCCACATAGTGAATGGGTAAGCCCCGAGCATTGCGTTCCGAAGAAAGGAGGACTCACGGTTGTGAAAAATGAGAAGGAGAAATTGATACTACAAAGAACCATCACGGGATGGAGGATGTGCATCGATTATAGAAAATTGAATAAGGCAACGAGGAAGGATCATTTTCCACTACCATTCATTGATGAGATGCTAGAAAGGTTGGCAAAGCATTCACACTTTTTTTTTTACCTTGATGGATACTTGGGATTCTTCCAAATACCTATTCATCCGGATGATCAACATAAGACCACGTTTACTTGTCCGTATGGAACTTTTGCATATCGGAGGATGCCTTTTGGATTGTGCAATGCGCCCGCTTCTTTTCAAAGGTGCATGATGGCTATATTTTCATATTTCATAGAAGAGATTATGGAGGTATTCATGGATGATTTCTCGGTGCATGGTACTAGCTTTGAAAATTGCTTGGTAAATTTGGAGAAAGTTCTTAAAAGATGTGGAGAGGTTGATCTTGTGCTTAATTGGGAGAAGTGTCATTTCATGGTGAAAAAAGGAATTGTCCTCGGTCATGTTATCTCCGAGAGAGGGATAGAGGTGGACAGAGCAAAAATAGAAACCGTGGAAAAATTTCCACCACCTACGGACATCAAATCTTTGAGGAGCTTCCTCGGTCATGCCAGATTCTATAGGAGGTTCATAAAGGATTTTTCAAAAATCACCAAGCCATTGACACAACTTCTCCAAAAAGATGTGGAGTACAATTTTGATAGTGATTGTCTTCACGCATTTCGAACACTCAAGCAATCCCTCATAAGTGCTCCTATCATGCAACCTCCGGATTGGAATCTACCTTTTGAAATCATGTGTGATGCAAGCGACTACGCCGTAGGAGCCATTCTTGGACAAAGGAAAGAGGGGAAGGTAAATGCTATCTACTACGCAAGCAAGACTCTCAATGAAGCCCAATTTAATTATGCAACAACGGAGAAAGAATTGCTTGCCGTGGTATTCACCTTCGAAAAATTCAGATCATACATAGTAAATTCAAAGGTGATAGTTTATACCGACCATGCGGCAATCAAGTATCTCTTGTCCAAGAAAGATGCTAAACCACGCTTGATTCGATGGATCCTATTGCTACAAGAATTCGATGTGGAGATAAGGGACAAGAAAGGGGCAGAAAATGTTGTGGCCGACCACCTATCAAGGATGAACCATGGAGATGATGGAAAAGAACCTATCGAGGATCAAATGAGAGATGATCACCTATATAGAATTCTCGACAAAGATAGTTGGATGAATGAAATAATAAGGGCAATAAAAGGGATACCCTTGGATCACTTGGACAAGAATGCAAGGAAAAGAGTGATCGTGGAAAGAAGAAAATACTATTGGGATCCACCATACTTATATAGATATGGAGAAGATGGAGTCCTAAGAAGATGCATACCGAGGGAGGAACGTGAAGAAGTTCTAAGAAAGTGTCACTCGTCAGGATATGGAGGACATTATGGGCACTTTAGAACTCAAGCTAAGGTATGGGCTAGTGGATTCTATTGGCCCAAGATGCATGAAGATGCGAAAAGATTTGTTTAGACTTGTCCGGAATGCCAAAGGACGGGGAATATCTCGCAAAGGAATGCTATGCCATTGAACTACAACTTGCAAATAGATCTATTTGATGTCTGGGGAATCGATTTCATGGGACCATTTGTGAACTCACATGGATTTGAGCATATTTTGGTGATGGTGGACTATGTTTCAAAGTGGGTTGAAGCTATGCCATGTCGGAAGGCATCAACGGAGGAGTCCATAAACATGATTAAATTGGTAATCTTCCCTCGATATGGCGTCCCGAGAATCTTGATAAGCGACGGAGGAACACACTTCACGGGCAAAGACTTTGGTAAATGCTTGAAGAAATTGGGAATTGAACATAGAGTGTCCACGGCTTATCACCCCCAAACAAACGGACAAGTGGAAACTTCGAACAAGCAATTAAAGGACATTTTAAAGAAGACCGTGGTAAAAGGAGGAAAAGATTGGTTGAAGAGACTTGATGATGCACTATGGGCATATCGTACGGCACACAAAACCCCGATTGGTATGACTCCTTATCAATTTGTTTATGGAAAGACATGCCACTTGCCGGTTGAGCTAGAACATAAGGCGTATTGGGCAATGAAGGAAATGAACTTTGATGCGGAAGCTGCTGGAATTAAAAGGAGAATCCAAATAAGCGAATTGGAGGAGTTAAGATTGAAAGCGTACAATAGTGCATCAATTTACAAAGAAAGGATGAAGAGATGGTACGACAAACGATTACAAAACAAGCAATTCAAAGAAGGAGACAAGGTCCTACTCTACAATTCAAGATTCAAACTCTTTGGCAAATGAAAATTACAAAGCAAATGGGATGGACCATACATCGTACACTCGGTTTCACCCACGGGAGCGGTGACAATCATGGATGCGAAAGGCGACCAATATGTGGTGAACGGACAGCGACTAAAGATATTCTTGGAGCCCGACGTCGTGCCCCTTCATTACATTGACATATACACCATGGATGAGGAACCGGAACGTCAAGCCTAACGACGTTAAGCAAGGTAAGTTTGTAAATACTCTCTTTTAATATTTATTTTCATAGTTTTATTTTGGACGAACTTTGAGTAAAACATAGGCTTCTAATTTATTGGTGAGCACCTCGGAAAAAGTTGGAGTCCAGGGGGCTGAAAAATCCCCTGGGCCGGCCGGCCCAACACCCCTAGGCCGGCCGGCCTAAGCCACTTCGTATGCGATTCGGTCTCGATTTTTGGTGGGTACGAGATAAGTAAATTTCAAACCTGTGCCTTATAGATTTCTCATGCCAAAACCGAAGAGATATTGGACTTCTCGTCCAAGTCTTTTCGGGATATAAATAGAGGCGCGGGTTAGATCTATTCTCTCATACTTTTCAATCTACACCACCACCTCGTGAGAGACGTCAACAATGGCCGGTCCAGCGAGCACAAGAGCCATGATTGCAGCAATGGAGATCGAGGAGAGGGGCTTGACGCCCGATACCCCCACGCCAAGGACGCCTAGCCCCATCTCGGCAACCGATGCGCAGCCCCTCCTTGTCGAAGCAAAGCGATGTGAAGCGAAGGTCCCTCCGAAGAAATTCAATACCCAAGTACGGATGAGCGTCGGAGGGAAGGGCCTTCTATGGTGCAACGAGAAGCTAGCTCAAGCCAAAAGGGTGGTCGTCATCATTAGCAGCGACGAAGACGAAGGCGAGAAGCGACAAGATAAAGAGCCACCCGCACCTAGGCGTTCCTTGCGCCTCCTCGGAGTTAAAAGAAAGAACTACATCGAGCACACCCCAGAGCCGAAGGACTATGCTAGAGATAGCGATTGGGAGAGCATCATGAGCCCCGGTTCATGGGGTGCCACCAGTCATGACTACGATGATGATTGGCTGGGGTGGCCCGAAGAGGAGAGAAGGGAAGAAGACGACCCCTCCGGAGGTGATAGCGGCAAGAAGAAGGATGACGATGAGCCCGAGGAGACAGCCCCAACCGCAGCGGGCATCACTCTGGGTGCTGTTTCAAGTGCCGCAATGAAATCGCGGATCTCCGCGCCACCATCGATAGGTGCCACGATCAAATCATGGCAATGGATCGAAGGATGGACGACATCGAGAGCTTGGCCGAAAGAGATTACAACTTCCTTCTCCGCAACATAAGGAAGTTATTGGGGATGGTCGGAAATCTACAAAAGCAAGGAGGAGGAGGGCGTCCAAGATGCAATTGCCCGAGGTGCCGTTGAGAACACCGACGAGCGTCACACCCGTCTTTTATATCATTGCGACGAGGACGCCGCATAATCTAAGCATGGGGGGGCGGTGTGACGGCTCGTATATCAATTTTGTTAGTCTTTGTTTAGTCGAAAGTTCGTCGTGTGCGTGTCTTTAATTCCGCATGTGTGAGAGTCATAGTTTAGCATTGTGTGCTTTATTTTCCGCATGTGTGAGAGTGAGTCTTAAGTTAGTGTTGAGTCATGAAAACAAAATAAAAAGAGTCTTTGTTTTTTGTTGGATCGTGCAATTCTATTTATGCATTCAGTTTTACTTTATTTTCTTTAAAGCAATTGTTCACGAGCGTTGTCATGAAAATTAATTCGTATTTGTGGAGCTTAGTAAATTATTCGTCCATGTTAATACCCACACTTGAGCTTTGATCTAGCACTTGGTTTTGATTATGCTTGCGAGTAAGGCATGATTTGGAGGACTTTAATTTCATAAAAATAATAAAACCCCTACAAACATAAGGTTGATCAAGTTCTTGACAAGTCGAGAGTAAAATCCTATCACCCACAAGCTATATTCGTTCCACCATAAGCATTGGGTGTGCATTGAGTTGAGTTAGGATTTCTTTCTCTTGGGAGTTTTAATTTCGAGCGATGATCATGTCCGTATTTTTAATCTCTGAATTGCTAGCCCCGTCAATATTCGGTAATGAGAATTCCTCATTGGAACAACTCATGAGATCTACCGGATTCCAAAACTCGAACCTGAGATTTTCTTGTTTATTATCGTCTTCCTTGACCACAACCCAATTGTGAGGACACGTTCTGTTTCTGCGCATGATTTGTATAAAACATAACTTTGGGATGAAGAAAGGAAGGAGTACTGGAAAGACGGACCGAATCCGACCTGGGAAAGCCCCAGGCCGGCCGGCCTACACCCCTTGGGCCGGCCGGCCTAGGCCTCTCTGGTCTTGGTTCGGGCTCCAAAAATTCAGGGAGACACTTTGGAGATTTGGCTATCTATGTTTTATAGAAAGTGTCCTATGAAAAGGTTCGGAAAAGAGAAGAAAAATTCAGGAGAAAGAAGGAAAAGAAAAAAAAATGTATGAGAAGAGAAAAAAAATAATAAATGAAGGGATTCTATGGTTAGAGAAGTGCAAAGAGATACCACTTTGTTTGTTTGAGAACAATATCCTCAATACCACTTTGCCTTGAAGTCAATCTTTTTGTATGCCTTTGCACATGTCCACCATTCTAAATCTTCTTACCCTTGAACCCTTTACACTATGGAGAAACTCTCAAGATCATTGGCTCGGAAGGTAAGCAATCATTAGAAGGTTTTCTTAATTTGACAATATATGTATATACTTTGCTAAGCCTCACCTATAGCCCCACTTTATACTTGAGAGACTTTTTGGGAGATGAGAGTTTGCAAATAATAATAGGATATCCACTTTTATCGAGAGACATGAAAGGACTTGTGCAAGAACTTTTGGTTTAACCTTTGTTGCAGGGTATTTTGTTTCTTAATAAAAAAAGAAAAAGAGAGAAAAACCTCCAAGGATGGCAAGAAAAGCAAGTGTTGTCGATACTCGAGTTGCCGGCTAAAGGTAATTGTCGTGGAGTAATATTGGATGAGTTTTTAAACGCCCATGATATGATTATCCTCGCTGCTCCTCTGACCTTTGTTTGAAGAAATATTGCTAGACTTGTTTGCATAAGTAAATTTTGCAGTTTGAGAACTCTTGAGCAACCCTTGGAAGGATTTGATGATTTGATTTGCTCGAGGACGAGCAAAAGCTAAGCATGGGGGGAATGTTGGCGCTACTTAAGTACCCATTTTACTATATGATTAGGAGTTGTTTTGGTAAATTCTTCGGGATGATTCATGTACTAACCCGCCACTTGGCACCCGAACTTGACCGTTTTCGATTTTGTCTTGGATTTTGGAGCATGTTGCATTTTGACAGGAAATTGGACATTTTCGGAGATGTTTTGACGCATGGTTACAACTAGGCTAAGATGAGGAATAAGAGCAAGAGGCCACACGAAAAAGATGGGACCGAAAGGGGCCAGAAAGGGCCCAGGCCGGCCGGCCTGGAGCCCTTGGGCCGGCCGGCCTAGCCCATTTCGGAGCCCAATCGGTCTCAGTTTTCTTCAGCACGAAGTATGCGTCAACCCTAATCTATGTTTTAGCAAAACCACCGACCATATCTGCCTATAAATACCCTGAAGCCGCCGTTAAAGGGGGAGCATCGTGGAGATCGCAGGGCATCTAGAGGATCCAGAGAAGAGTATCCAGAGATACATTCGAGTTAGACACAAGAGAAAGGCGACACCGGAGGCCTCATCGTCCCTCGGCGCCGCTAGAAGTTGGAGGACAGAAAGGGATCCATCCCTTGCCGGAGATTTCGTCACCATGATCGACTACGCTTCGCTTAGCTTCATGGGGTAAAGTCTTTGTTTGTTCATGGGGTTGTAAGGAGATCTTGAGTTGTAATTGTCGAATTCTTTATGAGATTGATCTATCACGATTCTTGTTGATGATGCTTTGATGCCTAATAGTTCGCGACTTGGCTTTGGGTTTGCTTTGCTCTTGCATGGTTTACTTATATTACATCAACTATCGTGTTCTTGTTGATTCGTTACCGATTATCCTCGTGTAGTGACAGTATGCGGGAGGGAAAGATTTTGATCTTGGAACACACCTTTGGTAGATTAGATCCGTTCTTTGTTCTTTGTTCGTAGGTTCATCGTCCGTTCTAGTAGCGGATACTCTAGAAGAGGGCCCCTGATAGAGACGGGATAACTCTGTACAACTCTAGAGTAGTAGTCGAAGGCATATGTGTGGTGTTTGAGCCTTAGATTACCTTTGTATGTCTCGTACTCAGCTGGTATTGTGGGGTAGACGGTAGGTGGTGACAGCCATGTCCGTCCGCTACGGAGACAGTCTGCGTGGTTAGTGCACTCCCCCCCCCCCCCCCCCCCCCCCGCCTGGGTACGACATAGAGCGATACCGGATATTCCTTGGCATGCATAGAGTGCCAAATAAAATCTATTTGCAAAACCTTTTTAGAGATGTGTGTAACTTTTTGCGACGAATCTAATTACGATAATTAATCATTGATTGACTACAGTAATACTATAGTAACCATCATCTAATCACGTGGTCAAATGCCTTATTAGATTTTTCAGGGTTTCTAGCGCAGGGGTTCTTAAATTGGTTTTGTAAACTGGCTTTGTTTGACACCCGAAAGTATTGGTCATTTTTCAGAGTTTCTAGCGCAGGAGTTCTTAAGTTGGTTTTGTAAATTAGTTTTGTTTGACACTTGAAAGCATTGGTCAAAATCCATTCTAGAATTCCTTAGGGGGTGTTTAGTTGGTGAAAAAGTTTGGGTTTGGCTACTGTAGCATATTTTATTGTTATTTAACAATTAATATCCAATCATGAATTAATTAGCGTCATTAGATTCATCTCGTAGGAATCAGTTAGACTATGTAATTAGTTATTTTTTCAACTGTATTTAATGCTCCGTGCATGTGTCTGAAAATTTGATGTGACATGTACTACGCAAATATTTTTGGAAACTAAACACCCCTTAGAATCAACCAAACAGGGCCCTAGCGCCTAGAGCCTAGCACCTTAGGGTGTGTTTGGGGTGTTTAGTTGGTGAAAAAATTTGGCTTTGGGTACTTTAGCATGTTTCGTTGTTATTTGAAATTAATGTCTAATTATAAATTAATTAACGTCGTTAGATACACCGTCACACGGACCGTCGTTGGCAGTGTTCCAGGCTGCTCCCACAACCCTCAAGCCCGTTCACTTTCCAAAAAATTATATCTGTTACATTAAATTTTCGGACACATACATAAAATATTAAATACAGTTAAAAAAATAACTAATTACACAGTATAACCGATTAGCATGAGATGATTCTTTTAAACCTATTTAATTCATAATTAGACATTATTTATTAAGCAATAACAAAATGCTACAGTAACTTTTTGCGAGCGGCCTCAGGCTGCGCGCTCCAGTTGAGCAGGCTGGATTGCTCCGGATGACATCAACATCGAGCAATTTTATCACCCTGGCCTCCAGCGATTAGACTGTATTTAGTTACCGAAATTTTTTGGATTTGGATATTATAATATTTTTATTATTATTTAGTAATTAATATTCAATCATAAACTAATTAAGCTTAAATGATTCATTTAATTAGTTATTTTTTAATTACATTTAATACTTTATGTATTGAATATTGAAAATTCGATGCGACGAAACTAAACAGAACCTTAGTAACCGTGCCCATAACTGAGCCAACCCTGTGGATAAAGCAAAACCATCTGCCATTAACAAGTGCCCGTACACATCAAACAATTCACAAATGCCACGGAAACGTACCACACAGTCAAAAACATCCATCCCCAGACACAGAACTCGGTAAATCGTCCATCTCAAGCAACAAGCAGGGCACAAAGCACTACTCTCTGCCAGCTCTCCGGCGAACGGAGGGACCCTCATCACTTGGTGCCGGCAGCGGCGGCGCCGGCGACGCCCTGCTGCTGGGATGACGAGCGGTGGGAGACGGCCTCGGTGAGGTGGTGCACGGCCTTGTCGTAGCTGACGAAGCCCATGAACCAGAAGTCGTGGGAGTCGACGGTGACGACGTGGACGTACTTCTCCGGCGGGCTCTCCTTCATCGTCACCGGCTCCACCGCCGCGACCTTCTCCAGCGGGATCATCACCTTGTAGTAGCTCCAGGCGGTCTGGCCGGACGGCGCGGCGAAGGAGAGCGGCCGGTCGCTGCAGAAGGCGACGTTCGCGCTGGTCAGGTAGAGCGTGCCGGCGACGGGGCCGGTCGCCGTCGACAGGTAGCACGCGAAGGTCTTCCTCAGCTGCTCGTCGGGGCCCGAGGAGAAGGTCTGCCTGTACAGCTTCTCGAACCCGCCCTCCGACAGCGCCTTGGCGCCCAGGCTCAGCTTACCCATCGCCGCGTCGGACATCGACGGCGCAGTCTTTACTGCAGGATGCGCAAACAGATCAGCCATTTAAACAAGATTTGCCCCCAAAAGCAGAGTACTTCCTCTGCTCTGGCGACGAAGAAAAGCAGAGGATCCTCTGCTCTTGCTGTGAAACTGATCGGCTGAAACAGAGGAGAGCTGGACACGAGGGAGCAGGATTCGGGAGGGAGGCCTTACGGTTGAACCAGATGTTGGATGCGAGCTCCTCGGCCTTGCGGCTCCAGGAGTTGAAGAAGTCGAGGATGTGCTCCATGGGGCTGTCCCCTTTCTGCCTCTGCTGCTGCGGCACGGGCTCCCCCACGACGACGTAAGGCGGCAGCTCCTGGTCCCCGCGCGCTGCCGTCCACCGCGCCGCCTCCTGGTTCTCCGGGTGCGCCCCAGGCGCCGCCGGCGGGCCCATCTGCCGCGTGCCCCACCGCGCCGCCTCGGGCGGCTGCGGCTGCGGCTGCCCCGGCGCGGGCTGCGGCGCGCCGGCAGGGGGCGCGGCGGAGGCGTCATGCTTGCCGTCCTTGCCCTCCATGGACGATGACGAGGAGCAGGTGGTGGAAGTGGAACGGTGTGGATAGAGCTCGGTGGGAGTGGAAAGCGCGAGACGGAGACTGCTACCCGGGGGTTCGAGTCGATCGGCTGTCGATGGCGAGGTGGAGGCGAGGGAGGCTAGTTTTTATAGTGGTCGGCTGCGTTCGGGCGGTGGCTTGTCGGCGAGGGAGCAGAATTCCGGCACGGCTCGTTCCAGAGTCCACACGAGGGTGCTTCGGGAGGAAGAAGCTTCGAGGTGCGGCACACGCGGACGCGGCGGGGGCACACGTGGACAGAGCTTACACTTAGCCGTGGAGACAACGCGTCTGAGTGCTACTTCCTCCGTCCCAAAATAAACACAATTTATTTTGAATTTTAGAAATTATGTTGGGCCGCTCATCTTATTCAATTTTTTTTACAAATATTATCACTTTTGTTGTGAGTTATTACATCACTAATAATATTTTAATAATATTTTATTTGTCTTACAATTTAAAAAATAATGAATAAGACAAGCAGTCAAACATAGTTTCTAAAAATTAAAAAATTATATTTATTTTGGGACGGAAGGAGTACTCGTTTTTGTGACGACTAAAATAATTAATAAACGGGTTGGAAGATCTGGTTTGGCTTTTGACAAGTCTTTCGTAGTGTCGTCATGGAAATTTTGTTCTTTTAGAAAAAGGCTGCGTTTAGTTCTTGTTTAGTTGCATCTAAAATTTCAAAACTTTATAAGATTCCCCATCATATCGAATTTTTAAACGCATTCATGAAGTACTAAATGCAGTTAAACAAAATAACTAATTACACAGTTTATCTGTAATTTGCGATACGAATCTTTTGAGCCTAGTTAACCCATGATCGGATAATAATTACCAAATACAAACGAAAGTACTACAGTACCAAAATTCCAAAAGTTTTTCAACTAAACAAGGGCTTAGTTCAAAAAAATTTGTGCAGTACCCGTCACATCGTATTTTTGAACACATGCATAGAGCATTAAATGCAGTTGAAAAAATAACTAATTGCATAGTCTAATTGATTCCTACGAGATGAATCTAATGATGCTAATTAATCCATGATTGGACATTAATTGTCAAATAACAACGAAATGTGCTACAGTAGCCAAACCCAAATTTTTTCACCAACTAAACACCACCAAAGTATGAATGGAAAATCTGTTACTCCTATCCTTTTTTAAAAAGAGTTTTTATTAATAGTTATAAAAATACATCAATGAGGTCAAATTGATCCAAGTACAATTTGAAGTGCTACGAGAACAGCACAACTATGATGGTGCTGTTGGTGATATGCCCAAGAGCCCATCATCACAATACGGTTTAAAGGCCCAAGTGGATATTGATCCAAGAGGGATTAGGGTTACTAATGGGCCTATGAGATAGAAGCCCATTAGTACGCCCTATATATATGAGGGAGGGGCTAGGGGGGCAATGACCTGAGCCGCGCCACCTCCCTAGCCGCCGCCCCTCCCTCTCTCTCGGCCGCCGCCCTTGCCGTGCGTGCGGTGCTAGCACACCGACGCCCGGCGTTTCATCCCCGTACGTGTCGACTCCGTGGAGGCGCTGCTGCGACTGCTGCGCTGATCGGCTGCTGGGATCAAGTACGAGGAGCTCGGTTCGTGGGACGTGATCGACTACTTCCTCTACATCGACGCGCGACTTCTTCCGCTGCGCTGCGCGTCTAGTGGTAACGATCTATGATTTTCTACTCGCAAGTATCTTGGGTTTATGCGGTAGTGATGCTTAGCGTAGCCTACCCGTTTCCCTACAGTGGTACCAGAGCCATCTTGCGTAGTTTTTGGTCTGGATCTTTTGCATATAGGTGATATGTTGTTGTAGTAGATTGGATCTATTACTTTTGCACGGTTTGATTAAATCAATTGGTCATAAGGGGTTAAAACTGGAGCGAGTTGATTGCGCGGCATGTGACAAAAGATTAGTTTGTGTTCTTTCTCTGTTATGCATACGACATGTCCCTACCGGCTGGAATCACCATCGGGACTAACTGTGTGCATAGTCAGCAGATTGAACCAACAGATCAAGGTCATGTGTAGATGCAGTCTTCTCAAGTGCAAAGTTTGCACGGTCAAGGTGATTGACCTAGTGAAAATTGAGGCATTATGAACCGTCGTTGCTTTCTCGCTGTAGCGGCTTCCCAAGCGCTACTTTGGTAGAACACGTCGTACGCCTAACTTGTTTTTGCAGGGTGTGATGTGAATGGTATGGCCTCAATGTCATGTGATGATGTATGTGATGATTTGTGCGGCCTGCGTGTCGCAAGTTAACACAACCGGGTTGAGGTTGCACCATTATTGTATAACGACCTGCGTGTCGACTTGTGATGTTTGAATCCTCATGTAATTATTTCACTAGCTATTAGATGTAGTAGCTTAGTATCTTTTCATGGAGGCTTCAATCATGATGGCGATGATGATCACAACAAGACAGGACGGATGGCAATGGAGGTCACCTTGGAGCCATGGCGATGGTGCCCATTGTGATGCAAGAGGCCATACTATTCACAATATAATATGATTATATGCTTGTGATGTTTATTTTCCTGTCATACTATTCTTTCATGCTTTTACATATGGTGGATGCTTTAATCATGATAGAATAGCTTCCCTCAGAAAAGGTTGAGTTTTTTATGCCTTTTACCAATAGCTGCACCTATAAATTTTGATCGTTGTGTGGTAGGTTTACCAAAGTAGAGTACCCTCAGCTATCACTTTTGTATAGGGTGGATGTCGGACATTCACAAGCATAGTATTGGTTTACTCAACAAAGCTATCAAAACAGTTTTGGGCTTTAAGGCATAGGGTTGGGACCGGGGCATTGGATGCCACCCAACAAACAAGAGTCGCATAGAGATGTGATTAGTAATTTGTTACTTACCTGTATCACTACTTTTCTAGCCGTGATGCTAAAGCTCACTAGAATTTTAGTGATTATGGATCTTGAACCACTATATGTCATTAGAGGGAAGATGACTTTGATATAGTAGGTTGTCTTTTGTTAAATCAGTTAATGAAAGTCTTTACATAAACTTAGTGCTGAAATCTTGCTTTACTTTAATGTTGTAGATCATGTCTGCCAGTAACAATTCCGCTTTCAATTTGCGTTCTGTTCTTGAGAAAGAAAAGTTGAATGGAACAAACCTTATTGATTGGTACCGCAACCTGAGAATTGTTCTCAGGCAAGAGAAAAAGGAGTATGTTCTTGAGCAGCCATATCCTGATGATCTCCCTGACAATGCAACTGCTGCTGATCGCAGAGCTTATGAGAAGCACTGCAATGACTCACTTGATGTCAGCTGTCTGATGCTCGCCACCATGTCCCCTGATCTGCAGAAGCAGTATGAGCATGCGGATGCTCATACCATGATCGAGGGGCTGCGTGGGATGTTTCAGAACCAAGCCAGGACTGAGAGGTTCAATATCTGAAAATCCTTGTTTGCGTGCAAGCTGGCAGAAGGTAGCCCAGTCAGTCCTCATGTGATCAAAATGATTGGTTACATTGAGACTTTGGATAGACTTGGTTCTGAACTTCACCAAGACTTGGCTACTGATGTTATTCTCCAGTCGCTCCCGGCGAGCTATGAGCCTTTTATCATGAACTTTCAGATGAATGGCTTGGATAAAACATTGAGTGAGTTGCATGGGATGCTAAAAACAGCAGAGGAGAGCATTAAGAAGAATCCCAATCATGTGATGATGATTCAGAAGGGGAACAAAAAGAGGAAGCGTTGGACGCCTCCTAATCCCAAAGGTAAAGGCAAGGAAAAGAGTTCCGGTGGTGAGTCCTCAGGCTCTAAGCTAAAGCCAGCACCTAAGGCCAAATCTGGCCCTACTTCTGAAGATGAATGCTTCCACTGTCATGAAAAGGGACATTGGTCTAGGAACTGCAAGAAGTACTTGGAAGAAAAGAAGAAGAAGGGAAGTGAGACTTCCACTTCAGGTATAAATGTTATAGAAATAAATATTGCATCATCTTCTAGTGAATCATGGGTATTTGATACTGGATCGATGATTCACACTTGCAAATCGTTGCAGGGTCTAAGTGAGACTAGAAGATTTGCAAGAGGCGAATTGGACGTTCGGGTCGGCAATGGCGCAAAGGTTGCGGTGTTGGCGGTCGGCACCTACCACTTGTCTCTACCCTCCGGATTAGTTTTGGAATTAAATAATTGTTATTGCATTCCTGCTTTGAGCAAGAACATTATTTCTTCTTCATGTTTGGAAGAAGTTGGTGATTTTAGATTGTAATTGAGAACAAACGTTGTTCTATCTTTTGCAATGGTATTTTTTATGCTCATTGTCCATTGGTGAATGGATTATATGTTCTTGATCTTGAGGATAAATCTGTCTGTAACATTAATACTAAGAGGCTTAGACCAAATGATTTGAATCCCACTTTTATTTGGCATTGTCGCTTAGGTCATATAAATGAGAAGCGCATTGAACAACTCCATAAAGATGGATTGTTAAGCTCATTTGATTTTGAATCATTTGACACATGTGAGTCTTGTTTTCTTGGAAAGATGACCAAAGCGCCTTTCATTGGTCAGAGTGAGAGGGCGAGTGACTTGTTGGGACTTGTACATACCGATGTATGTGGACCAATGAGCTCAATAGCCAGAGGTGGTTTTCAGTACTTCATTACTTTCACTGATGACTTTAGTAGATATGGCTATATCTACTTAATGAGGCACAAGTCTGAATCGTTTGAAAAGTTCAAAGAATTTCAGAATGAAGTACAAAATCAATTAGGCAAGACAATTAAATTTCTGCGATCTGATCGTGGAGGAGAATATTTGAGCCTTGAATTTGGTGATCATTTGAAGCAATGTGGAATTATTCCGCAGCTAACTCCGCCCGGAACGCCTCAATGGAATGGGGTATCCGAACGGAGGAACCGAACCTTGTTAGACATGGTTAGGTCCATGATGAGCCAAGCTGATCTTCCATTGTCATTTTGGGGTTATGCTCTTGAAACTGCTGCGTTCACACTGAATAGGGTTCCAAGTAAGTCTGTTGAGAAGACACCATATGAGATATGGACTGGGAAGCGTCCCGGATTATCTTTTCTCAAAGTTTGGGGATGTGAGGCTTATGTCAAACGTTTGATGTCAGATAAGCTCACTCCAAAGTCAGACAAATGTTTCTTTGTGGGGTATCCTAGGGAAACCAAAGGATATTATTTTTACAATAAGGCGGAAGGCAAAGTGTTTGTCGCTCGCAATGATGTTTTCTTAGAAAAGGAGTTTCTCTCAAAAGGATTTAGTCGGAGCAAGGTGCAACTTGAAGAAATTCAGGAAACACCCGAAACTGTTTCAGCACCCACTGAAGATCCACGGGATGTGCAAGATGTTGCACAACCCGTAGTTGAGGCACCAGCCCCACGAAGGTCTATAAGGGCACGTCGCGCTACTGACAAGCTCAACCTCCTTATTACGGAGGAGCGCCATGTATTATTGATGGAAAATGATGAGCCCTTGACCTACAAAGAAGCAATGATGGGACCCGACTCCGACAAATGGCTTGAAGCCATGGAATCCGAGTTAAAATCCATGCATGATAATCAAGTTTGGAACTTGGTCGATCAGATTGACAGTGTAAGACCTGTCGACTGTAAGTGGATTTTTAAGAAAAAATTAGACATGGATGGAAATGTTCACATCTATAAGGCACGATTGGTGGCGAAAGGTTTCCGACAAATTCAAGGTGTTGACTATGAGGAAACCTTTTCGCCCGTCGCAATGCTAAAGTCTGTTCGGATTCTCCTAGCAATTGCCGCATATTATGACTATGAGATATGGCAAATGGATGTCAAAACCGCTTTTCTTAATGGACATCTAAGTGAGGATGTGTATATGTCACAGCCTGAAGGTTTTGTCGATCCTAAAAATGCTGGGAAAATATGTAAGCTTCAGAGGTCCATCTATGGATTGAAGCAAGCATCTCGGAGTTGGAATATTCGTTTTGATGAAGTAGTCAAAGGGTTTGGCTTCATCAAGAATGAAGATGAGCCTTGTGTTTACAAAAAGGCTAGTGGGAGCGCACTTGTGTTTCTGGTCCTATATGTGGATGACATATTACTGATCGGAAATGATATTCCAATGCTTGAAGCCGTTAAAACCTCATTGAAAAAGAGTTTTTCGATGAAGGATTTAGGAGAGGCGGCTTATATTCTGGGTATTAGGATCTATAGAGATAGATCAAAAAGGCTAATTGGATTAAGCCAAGACACGTACATTGACAAGATATTGAATCGGTTCAATATGCAAGATTCCAAGAAAGGTTTCTTGCCAATGTCACATGGCATTACTCTAAGCAAGAGTCAGTGTGCTACGACACCTGATGAGCAAAAGAGGATGAGTACGATTCCTTATGCTTCAGCCATAGGGTCGATCATGTATGCTATGCTTTGCACGCGCCCAGATGTTTCTTTTGCTCTAAGTGTTACGAGCAGGTATCAGTCAGATTTCGGTGAACCTCACTGGACAATTGTAAAGAGTATCCTTAAGTACTTGAGAAGAACTAAGGATATGTTCCTAATATTTGGAGGCGAAGATGAGCTCCTTGTAAAGGGTTACACCGATGCTAGTTTTCAAACAGACAAAGATGACTCCAAATCGCAATCCGGTTTTGTTTTCTGCCTCAATGGTGGGGCAGTGAGCTGGAAGAGTTCCAAGCAAGATACGGTGGCTGATTCGACGACAGAGGCCGAGTATATTGCAGCTTCCGAAGCTGCAAAAGAAACTGTTTGGATCAGAAAGTTTGTTTCTGACTTGGGTGTTGTTCCTAGTGCGTCCAGTCCAGTGGACCTCTATTGTGATAATAGTGGTGCCGTTGCACTAGCAAAGGAGCCTAGAACAACTAAGAAGTCCAGACATATACTGCGAAAGTATCACCTCATCCGTAACTTTGTTGAGAGAGGTGATGTGAAGGTTTGCAAGGTGCACACGGATTCAAACGTTGCTGATCCGTTGACGAAGCCTCTCCCACAATCAAAGCATGAGGCGCACATGAGATCTATGGGTATTAGATACTTACATCAGTGATTCTAGTGTGCGTGGGAGATTTTGTGTC
This sequence comes from Panicum virgatum, assembly GCF_016808335.1. Classification (NCBI taxonomy): domain Eukaryota; kingdom Viridiplantae; phylum Streptophyta; class Magnoliopsida; order Poales; family Poaceae; genus Panicum; species Panicum virgatum. Next base: position 53,160,894 of record NC_053147.1, read on the forward strand.
ATGAGTATGTTTATGTAATGATAAATAATTGTTATTTGTTCCATGGATGATTATTTTACATTGATTATCAAGTATGTGACTTGTTCGTGAAACTCTTTGTTGAAAATTATGTCGTTGTGTGGGACAACAACGACGTTGAGACTAGCACATGCATTAATTGATGATCATGTTTCACGGATCATGGATATGGAGATATTGGATTAATGATGTGGACACATGTTGGTGAACATGGTGTTGGATTGACCCACTCCAAGACAATGTTGGGATTGTTATTTTGTATGTGCCATCAGTTGTTCTTGAGTGTTATACCTACTGAATCCTTAGACCTGAGATCGCCATTGTTTCTCACTGTGTGTAGTGGTGCATCTTGGGGCTGCTAAACGCTACTCCGTGACTGGGTAGTTACAAAAGCAGCTTACAGGTATGTCATGAAACATGGAATGGGATGTGAGCGGATCAAGATGGAATTTGCCCCTCCTAGATAACGGGAGAGATATCTCTGGGCCCCTCGAGATAGTTGGATTTGAAAGTGCATGGCCATGCCAAAGTGATTAAAGAGTTAATTATGATGACTAAAGGTTAGTTATGAATAGAATCCACTATTAGATCGAGAGAATGGTCGAGCTATCACAAAGGTGGCACGCATCTCGCTTTGAGCTTGACTGGTATCGTGTGGCAAAGGGATCGGTGTATGAGTATATCTATGGTTCGGCCGATATGATCTTTATGTGTATTTGTGAGTCACTATGCCCTGCTAGGTGCCGCTATTGACTTGTGATTCGGAAATGATTTCCGATCACGACCACCTACACATGAACCTAACGGGTCACACACTTAAGGGGTTTGGAATGTTGGAAAGCTTGCATGTATGATTGTCTCTAGTGCAAGTGGGAGATTGTTGGTGATATGCCCAAGAGCCCATCATCACAATACGGTTTAAAGGCAAAAGTGGATATTGATCCAAGAGGGATTAGGGTTACTAATGGGCCTATGAGATAGAAGCCCATTAGTACGCCCTATATATATGAGGGAGGGGCTAGGGGGGCAATGACCTGAGCCACGCCACCTCCCTAGCCGCCGCCCCTCCCTCTCTCTCGGCCGCCGCCCTTGCCGTGCGTGCGGTGCTAGCACACCGACGCCCGGCGTTTCATCCCCGTACGTGTGGACTCCGTGGAGGCGCTGCTGCGACTGCTGCGCTGATCGGCTGCTGGGATCAAGTACGAGGAGCTCGGTTCGTGGGACGTGATCGACTACTTCCTCTACATCGACGCGCGACTTCTTCCGCTGCGCTGCGCGTCTAGTGGTAACGATCTATGATCTTCTACTCGCAAGTATCTTGGGTTTATGCGGTAGTGATGCTAGCGTAGCCTACCCGTTTCCCTACAGGTGCTTGTGAGAAATGCATGAGAAGTTACGAAGCACTATGTGAACACATAGATTTCGCTCGAAGAGCTACACGATGTGCAAGAGTGTTCTCCTATTCTCGATCACCTAAAAAGAAGAACTAGGAGTAGACTGGAGACACTGAAAATCCGAGATCAATAGTCTGTAAGAGTCTGCTTGGTTTGCTACCAATTTTTGCAATGCTAAAATCAAGATATGTCAATAAGATTTGGCTATCAATTGGTTCACATCTAGAAATTGACCATTGTGATCAAAATTAGGGTAACTTACTGGAAAATTTTCTTAAACCTAGTACCTTACAATAGAAGAGAGTATTGGTTGGTACTAAACCAAATCTCCAACGAACGAAATCTGCACCATACGCTCCGGCTTCTCATTCGACCACGTCACTGGCAATTCTCATCCATTGGATTTTGATCGAACTGTCCACAACTAATGTAGTTGAGCTGGCGTTTCTCTAGATACTTCGTCCTGTGCTCGTCCTCGGCGTCTTCTGTCGTTCCGTGAGAGATGGACTGGACTCGCCGCCGCCGCCTTGACCATAGTTGCATCCCCTCGCCTCCCGCGGCTGTCGAGGCGCAAGAGGGAGCTCTCCCGGATCCACTTCAACCGCAACCAGCACCATCGAGCTTCCCACCTTGTCTCCCTCTCCTTGTTCTCAACTACCAGCAACTTCGACTTCTCCGGCGAGTGTCGTCATGGCGACACCGTTTTCACCAAGCTGGCTAACCCTCCTCCGCACCCGTCCTCCATCCCTCCATCAGTCACCGATCAAAGTTGTTGTGCCTTCATCCTCAAAGGTCGTCAGCCTCTTCCGCGATTGCTGTTTGCTGTCCACACCCCACACATGGCTTGCAAGCTGCGGCGTCTACGCCGGCACTGTGCAAGATCCTGCGACAAAGAAGGAAAGTGGCAGCAGTGTTGTGCGGCTCCCCATAAAGACGTAGGACCATAGGGGGCGTCGACACACACTATGCACAACAACTGCTTGAGGAAATGCATCCAAGATAAGTGCTCATTAAGTAGCTTGTTTTCAGGAGTTTGAGCCGAGTAGAACTTGCAAAGCTCATTTAGCTTGAAATATGGAAAATTGACTCTGATTCAAGGGAGCATGATGCAAGTTTCCTCACAATATTGAGATTTACTCATTTCTTCATGAAATTACAGATATAATTTTCGTTGTCCTAATGCTTCAGTGCATAGTTTCTCCAAATATGGTTGTTTGCAAGCCCACCTGGTGTGAATTTTTTTTTGGATATACAATGCCATTGATTATTGCTATAAGAGTAAGATTCATTTTTTTATCTGCTAAATCATCAACAAGTTACAGAAATCAATGGGATCAGATATGGCCTGATTGCAACATCCAAGACATTCCTAGGTATGTTCTTATGTTCGTACTTCAGTTACCAACTGCGCTCCTTACTTTTTGGTATGAATTCTTATAAACATCATAGCTGCCAGCTTTGCCTTGCTCCCTAGCATGGGTAGCTACTGACAATGTGAATTTGATTTAATATGTACACATTCAGTGAAAAGCTGATTGGGGCATCATAACGTTTTACTCCAGTTGATTCTAGGCAGTACTAATATCCTACTATTCCTGTAGGAAATCTCCCAGCTATAGCAATCAACTAAGAAACGAAGGTCTTGCTTATTACTTCCTACTAAACACCTGATTTCCAAATGTAACATTGTGAATCCAAGTATCAGACCACTTGTTACAATGCATAATTATTAGGATTCTTATCAAGCATTTGTACACAATAGAGATTACCAAATCGATTAGCGCACTGCTTTCTTAGGATATGACTAGCACATGTTGAGTATTTACAAGCTGCCAAATATTTCCAAACCCATCAAGGTCAAGCTTCAGTTCTTGCCTCCTCGTTGGCAGTATTGGTCTTGTTCTCATATGGCATTTCCAAAGTTGAACTTGAGAAGTCAATCCTTTCAGTTACAAGTAGCCTTCTCAACTTGCATCTGGTATTTCTACGTACAGGCTATTCATTCCCAAGTCTTGGTTTTGACATAGGAAATAGAGGTTCCACAGCAACATAGTTTCTCGATTGAAATTCCAAAGTGAGAATTGGAGTACTTTCACAGAAATAGGCATACCCATGATTTTGTGGATGGTTCATCCCTATGACACTCCTTATGTAAATGTTGCATGAGTATTTGATGCCCTTTTAGAAGATTGTAATATCTCGTCTAAAGTCAAAATTTGACATGCCTGCTGGATTTTTGTAATATTTCTTCCTTCAAAAGTTTTGGGATAATGTCAACATGTTTTTGAGGTAGCTCTCTCGATCACAGTAGTCAAAACAGCAGAGACAAGTAGTACACGACGGGGATGCATATCCCATACTATTTCTTGGCTAAGCTAATTTACTCAGAGAATAAGCAAAACAAAACAGGGAGCACTAAGGCACTAATCAGAATCACTTGTCCTATTACAAATAAAGCATGTGGAAATTTCATGTGAATCATTCACGCATATGCTGTACTACCTTGATGCTCCAAGATGCTGACACTGAAAAGCAATCGTGACATGATAAGGTTACATGAAAACACTGGCCAAACGATTAGCTTACAATTAAGAAGAAAACACTGGCCAGACTAGGAATGGCGCGGCAATGCCGCGCCCAGAGTTCTAGTGAGTACCTAAATTTCTTACCAACACTTTGGCATATTATAATTTTGGTAAGTCAATATATTGACTTGCCATGATTTGATTTGGTAAAAATAGCCACCAAACCAATCAGGCTCTAAGTCTCCCAAGAAAGTCTAAGGACTCTTCTGTAATTGAATCACAACTTCCTCGCTGTCTTTAGCAAAGACAGCAGATCCCATCTTTATAACAAAAACCACTCTAGCCGCCACCGCCAGAGCAGCCATCTCCTTCCTAAGAACTGAACTGACCATCGCCTTTGCTTCAATGTGTAACGACCAAGGGTGCTGTTACTCCTATCTTGATTTTCTTTAAAATGGTCGCTTCTCCTTTTCGAAATAAATTTGCCGGCTTGCCATTACAAACAATATCACCATGCTCATGAATCATGATGCCATGATGGCGGATGTCCATGAGATGCAGGGAAGTACTTCTTTGTCGCGTGTTCCAAAATTTCAATTTTCAAATATAGTTTAGTGCTCTCTGCGCTTTGGAGGTCTCACGCAGTTGCGTCTCTGTAACTTCTTTTCTTAATGGACTACATGCGCAGCCACACGTTCGTGAAAAAAAAGATTAGTGGCCAGGGATAAATTGAGGTTCCCTGATGTGTGTCAGTATCGGTTCAGCTTAAATTATCTATGCATCTATTAACTAATTCCTGAATGGAGAGCCAACATTTGGCCCAATCCATCAAGTCCAGTATCGAATCCTGCACTGCCCATCCTACTCCCTCTGCTCTAACCCATGTCATCCGGAAATATTAAAGGGCTGCTTGGTTCACAGTTATTATTTTTCCTGCCACATGCGTCACATCCACATCCATTATGGCTCGCCATGCATCTTTCAAAATGGGGGTGACCGTGAACCAAGCAGCCCCTAAAAGAGCCACGCGTGAGTGGGAGCCAAAGCATTGTAGCAGCGGTAGCTCAGTCACTGCAAGTGGATCTAGTTAACTGTTCTACTAAGGCCCTCAAATCAGACCCTTTTTTAATCTAAAGAGTGGAGAGTATTTGTTAGTGGATAGGAGGCTCCATAGACGCACCAGTAATAGAGAGTGGAGGAAGAGATTTGGATGTCTCCGCAAAATGGGGGCTTTAGTAGAGTATCTACTGGAGTGTGATTTTTCTATCGCATCCTTCAAATTTAGGATGAGGGTTTATTTAGAGGGCTTGCTGAAGTTGCTCTGGGAAAACCATTGCTGAACATAGAAGAGAGGGAGGCAGAGAAGTCCGGCGGTGATGGCAGGTTGAGAAGGCGGTACAGCAAGGCAGCGCAGCGCCGGTGATAGGTAGATAACCGATGCACCGGTTGTCTATGGGTACAAATTTGTCTCACTCGAAATATGGGAATGCACTGCTGGGATGCCATCAGTCGCTTGTACTAGGAATGCACTGACATCCAACATCCAATAGAAGGAATCCAATTGGCATCCAGCTAAATTGAGGCACCCATCCATCCAATCCTACTAATTAGTGTCTAACATCCAATCCAGTCCAATCAACCTCCACTTAGCTTAATCTAAATTCATCCAACACAATCCAAATTTCAAGAACATATCGAGCTGATTGCAAGAGTGGGGAAGCACAGCGAGCCCTAAGGCCCAAAAACAAATAGCTGCAAAGCATCATGATGAACGTGCCTCTAGGTCCCTAGCTCCTTGGAAGCTCACCACCGCCGCCGCCATCAGTCCATCACCATCCTGCGAGCACGTGATGCACCAGCATGCGACATCACGGAGTAGATTCGCGGCGAGCGCGGCGATCTCGATCCAATTAAAATTCTAAATTAAGCGTAATGGCCGTCATTTGAACATATCGGGCGCATTAGCTTAATATTTTAATTTGGCGATCCTTTCTCAACCCACGGCCCGATCGAAACAACACCGGAAGTCCCACGCGAAGACGGACGCTGATGATACAAGCACGACGAATACTTGAAAATACAACAACACGACAATAATAGAAATAACCAACACTTTTATAAAAGAGTTCAACTACAATAGTTTTACAAACCTAGTTCAAATACAAACATAAATTAAAAGTGTTACAACTATCAACTAGAATTTACACCCAAACAACGACTACACTACACTGCTGCCCACTCACAGGCTAACACCACCGGTCAGACCGGCCGAGAACTACCGGTCAGACCGGTCGCAACAAAACAGAGAGGCTGCACGCTCAGCCCGCAAGCGTGCAGGCCGCCAACGCCCTAGTCTAGGGGGTCCCGCTCATCCACCTTCCACCCCTCTGCACTACGGCAGATGAACTTGGCACAGCAGGGGCAGAAGTCAACGTCCTGGACTCCTGAAATAATTTGGGTAGCAACAAACTCTGAGCAACTAATACTCAGCAAGACTTACCCGACCAGTGGGTATAAATTAGCCCACATACCTAGACATGCAAGACATTTGGCTGGTGGTTATTTTGCAGAAAAGCAACTAAAGTAATTCCTTACTTTCATTATTTGAGCCTCAGATTATATACAAATTAACTTTATTCTAATATTTGCATGAATCAGCTATAGCAAACATGGTGGTGCAGTCAACAATAATTCAAGGTGTTCATCATCATATGTATACAAATATACGCATCCTCTCGTCGTAACACTATGATGAGACGCAGTGATCAAGGTGCTCATATCCGAGAGCGACTGACGGCGAATCGATCCAATTTAACCTTGCAAGGTGGACCTAACCAGCATGGCACGCAAAAGCCCCGTTGGACTCCACGCACCAACCTTTCTCCTCCCCGCCTCGAACTACAGAACCGCCCCACCTGCATATAGTCAGCCGAGCCATACGAGAGACCACCAAAAGTAAACTCATGCATCCCAATTCTCCGCGGCCACTCGACTTGCCCTAAGGGGTGGGTAGAAGTTCTGTATTTTCGAAACATGGCAGTACTCAGTTTACCGGTTTCGACTACCTCCTACTCCCGGCATGCGGTTAGTACAATTCAAAAATGATCAGCAGGGCCAACAACGGTACGGTCCTCAATCGACTCGGACGGGGCTAAGACACCTAGGAACCCTATCCTGCTGCCATACCTATACATCATCATCATTCTCCGCCCAGTCTCATATTTCCATGTCAATTTCAACAACTCAGGTACTGTAGATAAGTATATAACCTATATCTCGCAAGTAACCGGAAATTACTCGACTTCTAAATATCCTATATCTCGCGAGTGCAAGAAGTCACTCGACTTCTATTGAGAACAATTAAGCATAGCATTTCTATCGTCCTATACATGCTAGTATAACTCAGGGAAACCTAGGGATCATGCAACTAGGGTTCCAATCAACTCCTGAAACGTAATGCACAAGTAATAAATACATATATATGTGTGTGTGTCATAATTTCAAATAATAGGATGTGCACCGGGGCTTGCCCTGCGTCTGCTGCTCAACACCGGGGTCCACTGGGCCCTGGGTCTGGTTCCCATGCCTCACATCCTGCTGGGCCTGCTCTAATGGCTCCGGGGGCTCCGCAACCACCTCGTATATCACCTCCTCCGCTGCGGCTGCTACACATATGCATATGCATATGATATGAGAGAATGCATGCATGACTTGCAAAAATTACAAGTAATCAACAACCAAATTAATTTCTATCCAATTGTGCCAACTAACCCTAATTGAACCCTCTCAGCCCTGCTAGCACCGGTCAGACCGGTATACCAAACCGGTCAGACCGGTCTGGCCTGTGTGCGACTCGAGACCAAAAATCCAGAGTATCCGGACGTATTCCCGGAGTATCCAGACCCCCAAGTCTGGAGAATCCAGACCTAAACCCGGAATGTCCAGACTACCACAAACCCGGAGTATCCGAACACATGGCCGGACTGTCCGGACCCCTACCGGTCAGACCGGTCCCTCCGACTGGTCAGACCGGTCCCTCCGACTGGTCAGACCCCCAACCCGAAGGATTCGCCCCTTTGTCAAATCGGCTCTTCCTCTTGTAAACACTTTATCTTTAATGAATAAAGTTCCTTATCACTTAATTGCTTGCTCGGACAACCCTCCAAAAGCTGATGGCACTGCATCGGGCTTTACGAATATCCAAGAGCCGACTAAATTCAAAATTGGAAGTAACCTGCATAAGAACAAAACATCACCCCGACTCTGAATCCGACTCGAAATAGATATTCCAAATCCGAGCGCAATTCGAGAATCCCGCTCCATAAGTTCGATCGAAAACTCACAGTATCCAAAACTTGAACCAGAGCCTGCAAAACAACCAAATCCTAAGTTAGCAGATCTGAACCATGGCAGACTCTGAAGCTCAAACAGCGAGATTTCCAATCGTAGATACGGCAATCCTCGGCCTGAAGGTAATATTCAGCCTGTTCTTTCAACTTTCCTCAGCTCATTAATCCTCCGAATGAATTAAACTCTGAAATATGACACCATATATAAATTTCAGAATTTCTGAACTCCAGGTGTCAGACATCCTTTTGCCGCATCCTTCCAATCCCAAATCCTTTTGTCTTGGCCCACGAGCTTATGAAAATCCCACAGATTTAATCTCCTGTGAAGCGAATAGAATCCCCTTCATAAGTCAAGACATTAATTTAAATTCCTGGGCCGACTGCTTAAGAGCCTGGCCTAATCCACCCGAGAGCTGGATTGCATGGTATAGCAGAGTAGCAAAAACCTATATGCCCTTGTGGCAAGAATTGAACATAGCTGACGCACTCAGTTTATTATTACGCCCCCCTTGATAAAGATGAAAACCTTCTGAAAACCATCGGCTATTTCTGGTCCGACGCTCTGAACTGCTTCCTCTTTGGTCATGGACACATGACCCCTACTCTGCTAGATGTTACCATGATTACTAGCCTAGACATTAGATCCCCTGATCCTGCAGCTCACAGAATGGTAGAAGTCCCCTTCAAACTTTCATCCAAGACAGACTGCACAAACTGGAGTACTTACATGAACCAGCACATGAAGACAAAAGGTCCAGTAACTAAAAAGGAACACACAGCCTTTTTAAATCTTTGGTTAGAACATTTTATTTTCTGTGGTCCTTCCTTAGCTCCAACTAAGAATTACCTTCCTTTGGCTTACCATCTGGCCCATGGCAACCGCACCAGCCTAGTCAAACTTTTTCTCGGAGAAACATACAGATGTCTCCATCTGATGACAACTAGTTTACTCAGCTAAAGGAAACTCAGAACTGGAGGCCCTTGGTGGTTCATTCAGTTATGGGCACAACTCTTCCAGCATTAGATTCCAAACTTTTCAAAGCCTAGCCAGGAATTCCTTCCCCGACTAGAATGGCAAGCAAATTAGATGCACCAGCTATGGCCAAGCCCTATTCAGCCTCACTGGCAGTAAACTAAACTCGACAGATGCAACAAACTGGTTTAGAGTTTTCTACAAAGGTCTAGACAATCCCCTCTACTTTCCATTCACTGAATCTGAAGCCTTTGAGAACCCAACTACCTTCAGGCTGGATAGCTTTGCCGATGACGACGGCACTCGGCATCTGTATTCCCTAATGATCCGACCTGGCTTCCTCCCTGTTAGCATAAGTACTTCCAATAGAATCATCAAACCAGGTTATGAAACCTATCAACCAGTCGTAGCAGCTCGACAATTTGGCTTAGGACAAGTCCCTCCCCACTTTTATATTCACCACTTAGTGGAGAGTAGAGCCGATTTACCCGATGGTCTTACCAGTTCAAGATGCTACAGCATGTTTGACAACCTCCACATTTCAATACCAGCCAATCTGTCCTTTACTCCCTCGTCAATAGGTTTTAACACATGGTGGGGAATGTGGAAAACTCATGTATTTAGAAGAGCTTTAGGCCCTCTACAGCAGCAAATTGATCCTGAATATGCAATCCCCGATGAAGATGTACTGAATCTGTGCACTTATTCTAAGTCATCCACCACTTTACTTGGCTAACCCTCCTCACTTTGCCTACAGCAACAAGATGATCCAAAACCCATGACCAGTAACGGGGAGCCATTCTACTTCCTTCCAACCGCCCCTGATGTTCTTTTTTGCAAGGAATCACTGCCAATGAAGAAAGTAATAATGACTGTTCAGCCAAACTCACCCCAGTCGGCTTCTAAGCGGAGACAGACCTCTGGAAGTGCTGCCCCCCGAGTCCCAACTAAGAAAAGGAAGATCATCGCAAGACGAGTCATCAAGAAAACATCACAACCTTCCCCGAATCAATCAGAATCCAACACCAACTAGGTAATTCATTCCTCCAAAACTTCTTCCTTACACATATATATTCTGGTTGACTGTAATCCTATTTTCAGGACGCAGCTGGAGACACCTTCAGTACTGGAAGCCCAGCACAACAGGGAACCACCGTTCATGAAGCCGACACTGGAACAACTGAAGTCCAAGAACAGCAAGAATCAACCATCGTTTCAGCAGAAATTCGCAGTGAAGGAACTGAAACAGCTGATGTACCGATGGAAGTTCAACCCGGGACTCCCAATGCTCTGATGGAGGTGCGTGACGAACAGATTGACATAGCCAATGCCCCTGTTGCTGCCTCAAACCCAACTGAGCCGATCACACCTGGACCGACCATTGCTTCTTCCTCAGAACAGGTAACACTACATGAGCCGATTCTAAATCAGCCGATTACTCCATTGATGCACCTTGTTCCAAAACTAACTCTAATATCTCCACAGGGCTTCAATATTTCAGATTTGCTCTCCATTGACCCAGCATCAATGGGTCTGATCACCCCTGGAGTGAAAGTACCACCATCACAGCAGCCGATTGACCTCGCGGATCAGCTTCAACACATCAAAAATCTGCTATCTGCTCCAATTAGTACCCTGGTTGACAATTCCAGCGAAATAAAGAAAATCCTCGAGCAGATAGAATCCCAACTCCCAGAGTCACTTCAGGTCAAGCTCTGGCCAGCCGGCCATCTTCCCTTCTTTCGGGCAGAGGTGAAAGCAGCACAATAGAGAATAGAACTACGTCATTGTCAAATTCCTCTGAAAGCCAACATCGCTCAAAAGTGCAAGATGCTCAACCAGAAGAAAGCAACTCTGGACGTCAAAGCCGATATCTCCGCGAGTACATGGCGACTCAATCTCCTGGAGAAAGAACTGGTGGAACTCGAAGAAAAGGTCCACACCACCCAGAGACTAATCCACGAGGAGAAAGCCTCGTTTGCAAACTCCAAGCAAGAAGCCCATGAAATAATCGAGCAAATATGGGCAGAGTGCGTAGAGATAAGCACCTTGAGTCAACTGATAGTAACAGGCGATGATAAGGACGATGGAGCGATCATAGCAAGAGCCGACGCCATACGCGCAGAAGCCATCCATGCCATAGAAGAGTTCCTAAACTAGTAGAACAATTCAGAGAACATTTATTGTTGCCTGTTAAATCTGAAACTCGTACCTATTAAAAACATCTTAAGTCGATGGTTACACATCGGCAGCCTTGCTTCTCATATATATATATATATATATATATATATATATATATATATATATTTTACTGGCCAACTCAACGTGTTGGCCTCTCTCCCTCCTTTTTTTTTACTGGCCAACTCAACGTGTTGGCCTCTCTCACTTTTATTATTTTTTTTGCTGGCCAACTCAACGTGTTGGCCTTTTATAATACAGCCAGATGGATTTCATCGGCTCTTGTTATTCACCTTCCCACATGCTCGTGAAATATGTCTTGAGGTGTTGGCCATTGACGGCTACAGGAAACTTGACATCGTCCAATTCTTCAAGCATGTACGCATTTCCAGGCAAGACTTGATCAACCTTGTACGGCCCATGCCAATTTGGAGACCACTTACCATACTTCCTATCTTTAGTTCCCAATGGTAGCACTGCCTCCCAAACCAGGTCTCCGACCTAGAAATCTTTTGGCATGACCTTTTTGTTGTATGCACGAGCGACTTTAGCCTTGTTTTCCTTGATCTTCTCAAGTGACCAAAGTCTTAGCTCCATGAGATCCTCCACATTGTCGCTCATCAAGGCTGCATACTCCTCAGCCGACAGATCATTCTGGAACTCAACACGCCTCGATCCGGCCGTGATCTCCCATGGCAACACAGCGTCTTGACCGTAGACTAGATGGTATGGTGACGTCTTGATAGATCCGTGACACGAAATATGATATGCCCACAAAGCCTCTGACAACACCTCATGCCAGCGCCTAGGATATTCATCGATCTTCCTTTTGATCAGCTTGATAAGGCTCTAGTTGGATGCTTCAGCCTGTCCATTAGCCTGGGCATAATATGGCCATATGGGGATGATCTGATCAGCTTGAACCCCGTGTCATCGGCGAACTTCCTAAATTCCTCTGATATAAAGACCGATCCTCCATCGGTCGTAATGGTCTGGGAATCCCGAACCTACGAATGATGTGCTCTTTAACGAAACTGATAACATCTTTCGATGCCACCGACCTCATGGGTACCGCCTCCACCCATTTCGTGAAATAATCCGTGACAGCCAACACCCATTGGTGACCTTTCTGGATGGCGGGTTGATCTGGCCAATCATATCCATGGCCCAACCCCTGAACGTCCATGGCTTAATAATGGGATTCATTACTGATGCCGGCACCATCTGAATCTTGCCGAATCTCTGACATGCCTGACATCCCTTGTAATATTTAAAGTAGTCCTCAAGAATGGTAGGCCAGTAATATCCCGATCGCCTAATCAGCCACTTCAGCTTATGAGCCGATTGAGGAGTACCGCAGGCTCCCTCATGAACCTCATGCAAGAGCCGATTCAACTCCGAATGCCCTAGACATTTACGCAGCAGTCCTTCCAAAGTCCTGTAAAACATATCGTCCCCTATCAGAACATACTTCATAGCTTTGAGTCTTATCCTTCTGGGTGCCCCCCGAGCCGAATCCTTCAAATAATTGAAGATATCGGCTCTCCAATCTCTAGGTTCTAGAAACTGAACCTCTACATCTACTCCATCGGCCGTTTCCTTGTATCCGGAAGCCATCTGTGCCAAGGCATTGGCTTCATTGTTCAAAGTCCTACGTATCCAGTGGAAATTAATGTACCTGAATTGTGACATCAACTCATGGCACTGCATCCATATCGAAAAAAGAGCCTCGCTCTCACATCTGTATTCTTCCGTGAGCTGAGAAATCACCAGTTTCGAATCCCCAAAGATTTCCACCGCTTCTGCACCAGCTTCCAGGAGTAATTCCATCCACTTGTGAACGGCCTCATACTCTACTAAATTATTGGTGCATGGAGTGGTCATCCTGATGGAAAAGGAATAAGTCGCCCCTCGAGGCGATACCAAAAGAATTCCTACACTGCACCCATCATTAGACGCCGATACGTCGAAAAACATGGCCCATGGACGTATGAAAAGTGCAGCCACATCAGTGCTGATCCTGTCTGCAATGAGATCCGCCAATGCCTGTTCCTTGACTGCCTTTGCCACTTGATATCGGATATCGAACTCTGACAGCGCGAACATCCACTTTCCGAGTTGGCCTTTCAGAACAGGAGCTGACAGCATATGCTTTATGACATCCGATTTGCAAATAACGATTGTTTACGCCGAGAGCAAAATATGACGAAGCTTTGTACATGTGAAAAATAAACAGAGACAAAGCTTTTCAATCTCAGGGTACCTAGTCTCGGCGTCCAACATGCACCTGCTAAGGTAGAACACAACCTTTTCCTGTCCGTCATGCTTCTGAACCAGCATCGAGGCGATGGAGGTGTCGCCTACGGATAAGTATACGTAGAAGGGCCTGTCTTGCTGTTGAGGAACCAAAGCTGGAGGCTTCGACAAGTATTCCTTGATTTTGTCGAAAGCATGCTGCTGCTCTGCCCCCAGTGAAATTCATCATCGGACTTGATTTTCACGAGATCCTTGAATGGCTCGATACGTCCGGACAAATTGGAGATGAATCATCTAACAAAGTTGATTTTACCGATGAGCTTCTGCAACTCCTTCTTCGTAGTAGGCGGCCTCATCGTCCTTACAGCTTCTTGAATTTTGAGGCCGATCTCGATCCCTCGCTCATGTACCAGGAATCCTAAGAACTGACCGGCCGATACACCAAAGGTGCATTTCTTCGGGTTCATTCTGAGCCCAAACCTCCGAGTCCGCTCCAATACTTTACGCAAATCTTCCAGATGTCCCCCAGCCGATGTGGACTTGACCACGACATCATCAATGTAGATTTCTACCAGTTTGTCGATGAGATCATGAAAAATGTAATTCATGGCGCGTTGATATATTGCACCGGCATTTTTCAATCCAAAGGTCATAACCAAGTACTCAAACAAGCCGACCGCGCCTGGTACTCTGAACGCGGTCTTGCTTATATCCTCTGGGGCCATGAAGATCTGGTTGTAGCCGGCATTACCATCCATAAAGCTCAGCATTTTGTGACCGGCAGCTGCGTTGATCAATGTTTCCACGACGGGCATCGGGTACTTGTCCTTTGGCGTTGCTCTGTTGAGGTCTCTTAAATCCACGCAGACTCGCCATCGGCCATCCTTCTTTTGTACAGGGACCACGCTGGAGATCCATTCTGCATACAGACATGGCCTGATGAACCCTGCGTCCAACATCTTTTGCACCTCTTTCTTAACCTCCTCTAGGATTTCGGCCTTCATCTGTTGTGCTCGTTGTTAAAACGGCCGAAATCCTTTCTTAAGTGGGAGCCGATGTTCGACTACGCTTCTATCCAGACCAGGCATTTCAGTATAATCCCAAACGAAACAGTCCCGGTATTCTTTCAATAGTGCTATCATCGGCTCACGCAGGCTCGGGTCTAACCTTTTGCTGATAAATGTTGGTCGCAGCTTATCCCCAGGACCTATATCGACTTCCTCCAAATCGTCAGCTGATGTAAACCCGTACCCCAACTTGCTGTCACCTGTAAAATCAACTGTTGATGCAAGCAACTCGTCGTCATCTGCCATGGCGACAGCAAATACAGAGAGATAACAAAAGAAAATTTTCGACCGACCGCACGGGCTGGTCGTTTCTGTATTACCATTCGAAACTGAATGCTCATTAACTAACCAACTGCCAGAGCAGACTATTGTTTGTTCATAATGTAATAGTTTCAACTCCAAATAAGAATTATCTACCTTTTGGGGCCGGTCGCTGGGACCGGCCTCTTTAAACCTGCTGAATTCCGTAACATGTCAGGATGTGTTTATTCTATGAGGCCAGTGGATAAGACCAGCCTCAATCCATTTTTTGTCGCTCCGATCTGATCACAGTCTTCTAGCACAATCCCTGAGATCGGCTCTTGTCCTTCCGCGTCCCAGGCATTCATGTCTGTGAGCGAAACGTCACTGGAGTCATCTGCACGGACCACCTCCACTTCATCGCAATCCCATTGAAACAAACACTGGTGCAATGTGGAAGGAACACAACAATTGGCGTGAATCCAATCCCTCCCAAGCAGCACTGTGTACGTACTCTTACTGTTGACGATGAAGAACGAAGTTGGGACGGCCTTGCGGCCAATAGTCAACTTCACATTAAGGACACCCTTTGCCTCTGATGGCTGCCCGTTGAAATAATTGATCATTACGTTGGTCTTGATAAGGTCAGCAGCAGAATGACCCAATCGGCGCAGCACTGAATACGGCATTAAATTAACTGCGGCGCCAGTATCGACCAACATCCTGTTCACAGGCTTGCCGTCGATGAGGCCCTTGAGATATAACCCCTTCAGGTGTTTGTAGCTTTTCTCCTTGGGCTTCTCGAAGATGATCGGCTGGGGGCCAAGATCGAGCTGTGCGACGGCCAACTCCTCCGGTTGGGGCGCCCGAAACTCTGACTTTTGGCTTCTCATAAGCCGATGGCTTCTCATTGGCTTTTGGCTGCTTGGGACGCCACTCCCTCCTTGGAGGGCGCCTTTCCACCCTTCGCGGGTGCCTGACTTGCTCCGCGAGATCCGGACGCGCCTTCCTCAGCACGTCGAGGTACCTTGCTTCCGCCTCTTCAAGATTGCATAAGCGCTGCACTCTGCGCTTCTGCGAGCGACTGAGTCCGTCAGGACACCATCGTGGACGATGATACTTATCCTCTCCTTCGAGCTCAAGATCATCCCTGGATGGCCGCTCAACATGGTCGTCGTGACGCGCTTTGGGCCCCAAGCGCCGGAACACCAACGTCTCACCAGACTGGCATACCTGAGGCCTGCACTCCAGGCAATCGGCTCATGCCGCGCACAGCCTGGCGCCTCCCCAGCGTTCTCCCCGCGCGGTGCTCGTACTCCTCTTCTGATTCCTACCGGCGACGCAGCTTGTACTAATACTCGTATTTTTCAAGAAGCCGATTGGAAGCTGGGAGTTGATTGCGGATGTGACGCACTTGTTCTTCAGTAATATGTTGCTGCTCCGACTCGTCTTCATCCTGGGGCCGTTTGCCAAAATCAGCCTCTCTAAACCTCTGCTCATCACGGCGGCGTATGGGTCCAGCCATGTTAATCTAGAACGCAAAATTCTGGCCCTCAGGTCTAAGATCCGACAACTCCACCACGTTAGCCTGTGGGAACGGTTGACTGTCAACCTTCATCGTGTGTTGGGCCAGAATTAATCGGCCTTGCTCAATAGCCGATTGGATCTGCCAACGCAGCTCCTTGAAGTCATTCGTGGCATGGGTGAACGAGTGGTGCCACTTGCAGTACGGCCTGTAGGATCAAGAACACCGACTAGAGGGGGGGTGAATAGGCGGTTTAAAAACTAAAGCCAACAACACTAGAGAAATTTAATTAGTAATAAAGGAAAGCGCTATGTCATGCTATTACTATCTCTAGATGGGTTTGCAACCTAGGGTGACAAGATACAAATCAAGCTCTAGTAAAGTAAATTGCTCAAAGTAATTAAAGTGAGCAAGAGAAGTAACCAAACTTGACACAAGAATTTATCCCGTGGTGTCGATGACTTGCCGGTCACCCCTAATCCACGTTGAGGTGGATTCCAAGAATCAACCGCTCCTCTATCAAGAACCTCTTGATCTTGAGCCGGCTTGAATCAAGGAACCGCTCCACACCTCGATTCCACTAGAGTTGCTCTTCACCACTCCGGTGAGGTGAGCACAAGAACTCTCACAACCGAAATCGGGGCTCCTCAACAATCTCCTTGGAGGACCTCCACGAAATCCTCTTCTCCAAGCCGTCTAGGGAGCGGCAACTCCCAAGAGTAACAAGTTGATGACGCTTGCTTGAAGTTTCCCTAATGCCACAAAGCTCAAACTCTTGATGCAATGCACTAGGAAGCTCTCACACCCTCAAGAATACAATCTCTAAGCAAGTGTGTGTAAGAGAGGAATGCCTTAGCTCTATGATGTCAAGTATGCCGGGAACACCCAAAGGCCGGGGAATGGGTATATATAGACATCCCTCCAAAAACTAGCCGTTACACTCTTTTCTGCGAAGTCGCGGACCATCCGCATTTCAAAAACAGACCGTCCGCCGTTATAAACCAGTGAGTCAGAGTGCATTTAATGCGTGTCAGAACTAGCCGTTAAACCCCGGCGGACTGTCCGTGCCCTAGGGGCGGACCGTCTGCGGTTAAGAGATCTGACTCACCAGAGACAAACAAGCTCGCTGGTACAAACTCGAATTTAGCCTGCGGACCGTCCGCGCCCCAAGGGCGGACCATCCGCAGTTCACTTTCCAGCCCAAACAAGAGAAACAACCTCTCTGGTACAAATCTAACATTAGCCGGCGGACCGTCCGCGCCCCATGGGTGGACTGTCCGCCGTTCAACTTTGAAGCCCCACCAGAGAGACACCCTTTCTGGTACAATTTTGAAATATAGTGGCGGACCGTCCGCCCACCTGGACCGGACTATCCGCCAGCCCACCAGAGCCTCTGCAAGCTCTCTGGAACGGGCGCGGACTATCCGCCCCTCGTGTGCGGACTGTCCGCCGTTACTCAGTCAGCTCTCAAACTTAGTCTTTTTCAAATCTTTTCAAAACGTCGTTAGCCCTCATGCATGCAACTAGACATTTTGAGCAAAATGGCACTAAAGACCCGTCAAGCATGAGTACACAACCCCTCTTGATAGTACGGCTATCTATCCAACAAATCCGGTCACTTTTCATCCACTAAACGCCTTGTGACCGGTAAAATATAAAAGCCCTATTTTACCTTTGCCTTGAGCCCGAGCTTTGCTCATCATCTCCAAAGCTCCATACGTTCACAACCAAATCTCTTTCATCCGTGGATCAACCTATACTCATTATCTCAAATGAAATTGTTAATCCACAAACCGTTGTCATTAATTACCAAAACTCGAATTAGGGGCCTAGATGCTTTCAATCTCCCCCTTTTTGGTAATTGATGACAACACTTAATTTTGAGTGATAAAAGTGTTCAAGTCAACTTTATACACTAGGCATAAGGTGGACTTGGAATTGAACTTTGGAAGAACTTACTCATTTTCTTGAAAATTTCAGAATATGGTATGAATAAATTCACCAAGTTCGATGAGTAGAGAGAACTCCCCCTTGATATGTGCATATAAATTTTCATGAATACCATGTACACATATATATATTTTAAATTTTTGACGGAGTTTTCCCTACAAGTGGAAATCGAGGCATACAAGATACAAGATATATATGATATGAATTTTAGCATGGTTAGCACAACCTCACAACCATAAGATGAGCATAAATAGATAAAAGTAGCACAAACTAACATAGTTCATCACACATTACAAACCAAATGTTCAAATCCAAACACAAGTCTCAAACCGAGTTAATGCAAGACACAAATAAACATGAGTGGCAAGCGGAAGCCGAAAACGAATGATCTCCATGAGAAGTCCATGAGCTCCCCCTAGATCCAAGCACTCCAAAGCTCCTTCTCCCCCTTTGGCATCAATTGCCAAGAAAGTCAATCCATCGGCGGTGGAGGAGGTGGCGGTGGGTAGAACGGCTGGTGCGGGTAGAACTCTGGAGGCGGCACTGGAGCAGGAAATACTGAGTAGAAGTGGTCAGAAAATCTGGTGAAGGCTGTGCTGAAGGTATCAAAGCGCTGCTCTAGCTGCTCCTGTCTCTGCTCAAGCTGCTCAAACTGCTCAGAAGAGGGCAAATCCTCAAAACGTGAGTCAAGAGCTGCTATATCTGAGTGTAAACTCTCCTGAAACCCCTGCATCTGAGCCATCATAGGCTGAAACATCTGCTGCTGCATGTTCTGAAAGTTGAGGTTCATCTGATTCTGCATCTGACTAGCCAACCCCGCAATCTGAGAGGACATGCTCTCCTGCATGGATGCAAAGTACGGGTCAAAGTAGCCAGCTGGAGGAGCCCACTGCTGCTGTGCTGGAGGATGTGGTGGTGGCATGGCATGCTGAGCTGCAGCTGCTCCCATGTGAGCATCATCATCACTATCATCATCATTCCCCTGTGCATCAGCATCCATATCATCTCCAGGGAAAGGAGTCAGAGGCCTCAAAAGAAAAGCATTGTCATTCTTGAATGGCCTGAAAGGAGTGTGCTTGCTTTCACATAACCCTCTGAAGCTAGACTTAACCTTGATGATGGACATAATGTATGGAGCAAAATATAAGTTCATCTCCATGTTAAGCCTCAAATCTGCAAGCTGATCCATGATAAGAGCAATGACATTTATTCTATTTCCGTTCATTATATGAGATATCACATTCCAATAGTGCCCTCTAATCTTGTCCTTGTTGCCACTCTTAGGCATGAATGTGACTCTGACAATCTTATTGATTACTGCGGGTTGATGCCTCAGACCCTGAGTGCCCCCAAAAGTTCTAGCAATTCCAAGATGTGCAGGCTCATAGAACATGGGGTAGTCATTCTCATCTAGAGGGTTTTCTAGCACAACATTCATACTTTGCTCACTATTGATGAAATTATAATCCAATTGATTTGCCTCAGCAAACTGTGCAAATGTAGCATAATAGGTTCTCTTGCCAGTTGTCCACCTAAAAGTTTCCTCAACCATGTTGATATCTAGAGTGGCATAGAACTGACGTATCACAGTTTCATTCCAATCGCACCTATGCTGCAGAAAATTTGCTAACCCCATTTGCTGAAATCTATCTACTAGATCAGACATGACTTGTTGTTGTCTCATATAGCCTAGGTCAATGGTCTGATGTTTGAATACATTTTTCTTAACTAGATGACCAAAGTAAGCATCTTTTTGTACCTCAGTTTTGAAGAAGAGGATGTTGGTGTCACGAGGCAAACTGAACTGATCCACTGCTCTTGCATTGGCATAGCTCTCTGCAGTCCACTGTCGGCTAGGTAGATCTAGCCCCATCAAATCTGTAACATCATCCTCAACCCCCTCAGTCTCTTCCTCTAAAGATTCATCACCTGCATCTCCTACTGAAGATGCTGCAGCCATCTCACTGAGATTTGGAGCATAGTCCACATCATCAGAGTCATCACTGTCTCTTTGTCTTTTGGAAGACATAGCCTTCTTGATTTTAGAAGCAGTGACCTTGATGATCTTCCGGGGTGGCCTGAGATCAAGATTTAACCATAAGAACAATTACTAAAGCAACAGGATCAATCCATAATGATATAAGTCAATTCAGCATTCATCTGAAAAATCTGACACTTGCGGACCATCCGCGCTTCTGAACACGGACTGTCCGCGGTTCATGAATACCACGGTGGACCGTCCGCGTCCAGTAGGCGGACTGTCCGCGACCCATCTGTTCTACGCAGGAACACAAAATCGCCCTTAACTTTAATTCATCCATATTTTGAGTTTCGATTCAAATCCACCAACCAAATTTTAACCATAGCATCTCCTCATCACTAGGAACAAGATCCCCCAAGTATTTTCAAGAAACCATGGTCCAAAAACAGATCGGAGCATCTAACCCTAACTCTTTCCAATAAAGAAATCTAAGAACAAGAGTTAGGGATTCGTCAAAATACCGAGAGGACATGATGCACAATCTTGAGAAGAGTCCGGGAATATTCTCGGACCGTCCGGGAACCACGCCAAAAAGCCTTGACCTTGTCGTCTCCCCCACGTGCTTGAGAGAGAAAAAGAGAGAGCCTTTTGACTATGTGTGCGGTTTGGTGGGAGATTGTGAGAGGGACACCCCTTATAAGTCAAGTCTGGCCGACCCCACCTTTCTGTCCATCCGCGGACCGTCCGCCTTTGAATTTTTTACACTGCAACCCGACTGACACTGCCTCTGGCAAAATCTGCCCAACACAAGCAGACCGTCCGCGGTCCTTTGGCGGACTGTCCGCAGTGTATTTTTGCGGTTGACAACCTCTCTGCAGAGCCTCTGGTGGACAAGTCTCATGAACGGCGGACTGTCCGCCCATTACCCGCGGACTGTCCGCAGTACCAAATTTCAGACAGCCCAGATTTGTGCCAACTTTCTCAATTCCAACTTCAATTTGGGATCATTTCTCATATAAAAATCAAAAAATTTCAAATCTTGCATGAAAACCTTCAAAAGACTCATATGAGCAAGTTTCAACAAGAATTCAAAAATTAATCAAATAAAATCATGAAAATTCATAATTGGCTCAAAAATACCTCAAAAATTCAGAAAAAATGAAACAAAGAGTGCATGAAAGATCCATATGACACATGTGCTAGCTTTCAAGCCACATTTGAGAAATCAATGATATTTAACTCATTTCTTAACTTGCAAAACCGAGATTCATCCAAAGGCTTGGTAAATATATCGGCTAGTTGATCATCCATGCCAATACCATCAATCTTGATATCACCCTTGTTCACATGATCTCTAAGAAAATAATGGCGGATATCAATATGCTTGGTTCTTGAATGTTGAACCAGATTAGTAGCAATCTTCACGGCACTTTCATTATCACACAACAAGAGAATTTCATCAAATTTCACACCATAGTCAAGAAGAGTTTGCTTCATCCATAACAATTGTGCACAACAACTTCCGGCCGAAATATATTCCGCTTCGGCGGTTGAAAGGGCCACGGAATTTTGCTTCTTTGATGACCAAGATACAAGAGATCTTCCAAGAAATTGACAACCACCGGAGGTGCTTTTCCTATCAACCTTGCACCCCGCATAATCCGAATCCGAGAATCCAACCAAATCAAAATGAGCACCTTTGGGATACCATAAACCAATATTAGGAGAATATTTCAAGTATCTCAAGATACTTTTGACGGCGGTCAAATGACATTCTCTAGGTGCGGCTTGAAATCGTGCACACATGCAAACACTAAACTTGATGTCGGGCCTAGATGCGGTCAAATAAAGCAAACTACCAATCATAGAACGGTAAAGCTTTTGATCAACCGGGTTACCTCCCTCATCTAGGTCGAGATGCCCATTGGTGGCCATAGGAGTATTGATTGGTTTTGCATCTTCCATACCAAATTTCTTCAAGATATCCTTCACATATTTTGATTGACACACAAAGGTGCCTTCCTTGAGTTGCTTGATTTGAAGTCCAAGAAAGAAACTCAATTCACCAATCATGGACATCTCAAATTCCCTAGACATCATTTCACCAAATTTATCACAAAAACTTGGGTTAGTTGAACCAAAGATAATATCATCAACATAAATTTGACAAACAAACAAATCCTTACCAATTGCTTTAGTGAACAAAGTAGTGTCAACCTTACCAATTTTGAAGCCCTTAGAGATAAGAAAGTCCCTCAATATTTCATACCAAGCTCGTGGAGCTTGCTTAAGACCATAAAGAGCTTTAGAGAGCTTGTATACATGATTTGGCTTCTTAGGATCTTCAAAACCGGGAGGTTGCTCAACAAAAAACAAGTTCACTAATCTTGCCATTCAAGAAAGCACTTTTCACATCCATTTGAAAAAGTTTTATGTTGTGAGAGCAAGCATAAGCTAATAAAATTCTAATAGCTTCTAATCTAGCAACGGGAGTGAAAGTTTCACTGAAATCCAAACCTTCGACTTGAGTGAAGCCTTGAGCTTCCAATCTTGCCTTGTTTCGCACAACCATTCCATCTTCATTTTGCTTGTTTCTAAAGACCCATTTAGTGCCAATAACATTATAATTCTTGGGCCTCTCAACTAGATCCCAAACTTGATTCCGGGTGAAATTATTTAATTCTTCATGCAAAGCATTCACCCAATCCGGATCTCTCAATGCTTCATCTACACGGTTAGGTTCAAGAAAAGATACAAAAGAATAATGTTCACAAAATGAAGCAATGCGAGATCGAGTTTGGACACCCTTACTAATATCACCCATGATTTGATCCACCGGATGATCCTTTGCAAGAACATGATGAATTCTTTGAGGAACAATGGGTTCTTGAGTTGATGAAGAAGGTGCACTAGATGAACCAACTTGATCTTGTACTTGAGAATCATCATTACTTGAATTTTGTACAATTTGTTGTGCTTGATCATTTGAGATAGAAGTTGAAGGATTAACTCTAATAGAGATAGAAGGACCATCTTCTTCTCTTGGTCTAACATCACCAATTGACATATTCTTCATTGCATTTCTCAAACCATCACTTCTCACATCATCAAGATTTTCTTGTTCATTATGAGAACCATTTGTTTCATCAAACTTAACATCATATGCTTCTTCAACAATGCCATGTGTTTTGTTGTAGACCCGATAAGCCTTGCTACTAGATGAATATTCAAGGAGAAAACCCTCATCACATTTGCTTTGAAACTTTGATAACCGAGTTCCCTTCTTGAGAATATAACATTTGCAACCAAACACTCTAAAATATGATATATTTGGCTTCCTTCCAATGAGCAACTCATATGGGGTCTTGCTATGAAATCTATGGCAATACAATCTATTATAGGCATGACAAGCCATGTTGATTGCTTCGGCCCAAAAGCTATCCGAAACATTGTATTCGGAGAGCATTGATCTTGCCATATCAATCAAGGTTCTATTTTTCCTCTTAACAAGACCATTTTGTTCCGGAGTGTACTTGGTTGAGAATTCATGCTTGATTCCTTTCTCATCACACCATTCCTCAACTCTTGTGTTTCTAAACTCACTTCCATTGTCACTCCTCACTTTCTTCACCTTGAGCTCAAATTCATTTTCGGCCCTTGTAAAGAATTTCTTGAATGTGTCATATGTATCGGCCTTGTCATGAAGAAAGAAAACCCATGTATATCTTGAGTAATCATCTATACCACAAGACAATAGCAATTTCCACCAATACTTCTATATGTTGTAGGACCAAATAAATCCATATGCAATAATTCTAATGGTCTCTCGGTTGACATGACACTCTTAGTGGGATGAGTATTTGCAACTTGCTTTCCGGCTTGACATGCACTACATAGCTTATCTTTTTCAAACTTCACATTCTTCAACCCAACTACTAAATCATGCTTCAAAAGTCGGTTGAGTTGCTTCATGCCAACATGACCAAGCCTTCTATGCCATAACCAACCCAAGGATGATTGAGTGAACAAGCAAGTAGACAAGTTTGCCTCTTTAGTAGCAAAATCCACAAGATATACATCATCATGTCTAAATCCCGTAAAGATGTGATCTTTTCCATCCAAGCTAGTCACTACCACATCATCTTTAGTGAAGCTACACTTATATCCACAATCACAAAGTTGAGTGACCGCTAAGAGTTTAAACTTGAGAGAATCAACCAACAATACTTTTGAAAGAGAATGATCGCTTGAGATAGGAATTGTACCAACTCCTTTGACTTTGCTCCGGTTATTGTCACCAAAGATGATGTCACTATAGCCACCCACATTCTCATCTAGAGAGGAAAACATCATTGGATCTCCGGTCCTGTGTTGAGTGCAACCACTATCAAGCACCCAATGTCTTCTTCCGGACTTGTAATTCACCTACAAAGAGGAAGTAACTCTTTTAGGTACCCAAACTTTCTTGGGTCCTTGAACGTTAGTGACCAAGACTTTTGGCACCCAAATGGCATTCTTTTTAGCACCATTTATAGGTATCCCAACAAATTTTGCACTAACATTGCCATTTGAATTTTTCATAAGCATGTAACTTGAATCAAAGGATATGACTTTCTTGTTGGTGCAATTCTTCTCAACATGACCAACCTTCTTGCATTTTTCACAATATGGCTTGCCACTACTCTTCACAAAAGTAGTTTTGGTTTGCACAAAAGCCTTCTTCCCTTTCTTAGGAATATATCCAAACCCTTGCTTGTTCAAGGTGAACTTTTAGCTTGCCCAACAATGATTAAACATTGCTCTACTATCATAGCACTTTCTCAAATCATTAGTCAAGCAAGTAATCTCTTTCTTTAACAAATCATTTTTCATAATGAGAGATTCATTGCAAGATGGGTTATCAATTTTGGTGCAAAGAGAACTAGTAGAGCTAGAGCCACAAGATTTATCATCAATTAAATCACAATTAACACCAATGCTCAACGTTGCTTTTCTTTCATGATTAAGCAAGGTATTGTGAGCTTCCTCAAGCTTCTCATGAGTTTCTTTGAGACTCTCATGAGAAGTCTTTAGCTCCTCATAGGAATCTTGAAGAGAACTAAACTTCAACCTCAAGTCCTTTAACTTAACCTTTTCCTTTGTCATGAATTCATCGGCATCATTTAGCATTTCAACAAGATCATCATATGAAAGTTCATCAAGTTCACCATCTTGTTGTACCTTTGCACCACCCTTTGCCATAAGACAATGTGGTGTAGAGAAGAGTGATGGAGCCTCCTTGATGGTTATCCCGGCAACTCCCTTGGATGGCTTGTCATCATCATCATCATCATCATCGAAGCTTGCATCGGAATCCCATTCAACAAAATAAGCTTGGCCATTCTTCTTCTTCTTTTCATCATTTTTCTTGTCCCTTTTCTTGTTTGGACAATTAACAATGATATGACCTACTTCACCACAATTGAAGCAAGTCTTGTCCACAAAAGAATTTTTTCTTGATGATTGACCACTCTTGCCAAAGTTCTTCTTGCTCATCATTCTATTGAATCTCTTGACAAAGAGAGCCATCTCCTCATCCGATTCTTCTTCTTGGCATCCACTTTCTTCTTTATTTTTGCTATCTTGAGCTTTGAATGCCACACTTTTCTTTTTCATATCAATTTCTCCCCCATGAGCTTCATCTTGATATTTCTTGAACATGTCATGAGTGAGAATTTCTCCCTATATTTGTGTAGGAGTTGCGGTCTTCACATTTGACCTTACAAGTAAGGTCACAATTGTGTCATATCGAAATCCCAACCGGTACCTCAAATTCAAGTCCCTTGAAGTCATTCACAATGTCATTTAGCCGGTTGAACATCTCGGCTATACTCTCATCCTTCTTCATGGTAAATTCACTAAAATTCCCTTTAAGCAAATATAACTTGGCCTCCTTCACAGTTGATGTACCCTCATGAATTTCCATGAGCTTCTTCCATATGTCATTTGCATTTGTGAGGCTCTTGACTCTATTAAATTCATTTACATCAAGAGCACTAAAGAGCACATTAACCCCTTGATCATTTAGTGTCTCATTTTCCTCATCTAAGGGTGTCAAACTCTTTGGGTCCAAAATGACATATCCATCACTTACTACTCTCCATAGCTTTCTACTCATGGCTTTGAGATGAGCTGACATCCTAGTCTTCCAATAATCATAATTGTTCCCATCAAAGAACGGTGGCTTCCCAACATGAATCCCATGATCACTAGTCATTGTTCTACTCCAAGATGGTTAAATCCGCAATTAATGGAGTACTTAGCTCTGGTACCACTTGTAGGAACAAGAACACCGACTAGAGGGGGGTGAATAGGCGGTTTAAAAACTAAAGCCAACAACACTAGAGAAATTTAATTAGTAACAAAGGAAAGCCCTATGTCATGCTATTACTATCTCTAGATGGGTTTGCAACCTAGGGTGACAAGATACAAATCAAGCTCTAGTAAAGTAAATTGCTCAAAGTAAAAACAAGAATTAAAGTGAGCAAGAGAAGTAACCAAGCTTGACACAAGAATTTATCCCGTGGTGTCGATGACTTGCCGGTCACCCCTAATCCACGTTGAGGTGGATTCTAAGAATCAACCACTCCTCTAACAAGAACCTCTTGATCTTGAGCTGGCTTGAATCAAGGAACCGCTCCACACCTCGATTCCACTAGAGTTGCTCTTCACCACTCCGGTGAGGTGAGCACAAGACCTCTCACAACCGAAATCGGGGCTCCTCAACAATCTCCTTGGAGGAGCTCCACGAAATCCTCTTCTCCAAGCCGTCTAGGGAGCGGCAACTCCCAAGAGTAACAAGTTGATGATGCTTGCTTGAACTTTCCCTAATGCCACAAAGCTCAAACTCTTGATGCAATGCACTAGGAAGCTCTCACACCCTCAAGAATGCAATCTCTAAGCAAGTGTGTGTGAGAGAGGGATGCCTTAGCTCTATGATGTCAAGTATGCAGTCCAAATGGCCAAGAGGAACACCCAAAGGCCGGGCAATGGGTATATATAGACATCCCTCCAAAAACTAGCCGTTATACTCTTTTCTGCGAAGTCGCGGACCGTCCGCATTTCAAAAACCGGACCGTCCGCCGTTATAAACCAGTGAGTCAGAGTGCATTTAATGCATGTCAGAACTAGCCGTTAAACCCCGGCGGACCGTCCGCGCCCTACGGGCGGACCGTCCGCAGTTAAGAGATCTGACTCACCAGAGACAAACAAGCTCTCTGGTACAAACTCGAATTTAGCCTGCGGACCGTCCGCGCCCCAAGGGCGGACCATCCGCAGTTCACTTTCCAGCCCAAACCAGAGAAACAACCTCTCTGGTACAAATCTAAGATTAGCCGGCGGACCGTCCGCGCCCCATGGGTGGACTGTCCGCCGTTCAACTTTGAAGCCCCACCAGAGAGACACCCTTTCTGGTACAATTTTGAAATATAGTCGCGGACCGTCCGCCCACCTGGACCGGACTGTCTGCCAGCCCACCAGAGCCTCTGCAAGCTCTCTGGAACGGGCGCGGACTGTCCGCCCCTCGTGTGCGGACCGTCTGCCATTACTCAGTCAGCTCTCAAACTTAGTCTTTTTCAAATCTTTTCAAAACGCCGTTAGCCCTCATGCATGCAACTAGACATTTTGAGCAAAATGGCACTAAAGACCCGTCAAGCATGAGTACACAACCCCTCTTGATAGTACGGCTATCTATCCAACAAATCCGGTCACTTTTCGTCCACTAAACGCCTTGTGACCGGTAAAATACAAAAGCCCTATTTTACCTTTGCCTTGAGCCCGAGCTTTGCTCATCATCTCCAAAGCTCCATACGTTCACAACCAAATCTCTTTCATCCGTGGATAAACCTATACTCATTATCTCAAATGAAATCGTTAATCCACAAACCGTTGTCATTAATTACCAAAACTCGAATTAGGGGCCTAGATGCTTTCACGGTCTCCCCTGCAGCTCTTGCATCGTTGGCAGGTTGTGATTCTCTGGGAGGTTCAACTGCTTTTCCTTGAGCAGTAAGTCGAATATCTGCTCTGCCTTGGCCACGTCAAAGTCAAAGCCCTTCACAAGCCCCTTCTATTTGACCCACTTGCACGAGACGGGGTTTGCCCCCCGGGTCCACTCTGCCACAGCCACTTCTTGTTCCCCGCTAGAATCATCAGAATCATCTGCTTGGGCCATATTCACATGGCGCATGAATTTTTCCAGGTACAGCTCAGGGTGATAGTGTTCATACGTCGTGAGCTTCTGTACCATGTGCGCAGAGAGGTGAATTCCAACTGAAAAGCCAGATCCTTGATCGGCTTAGCGAGCCCCAGAACTGCCAAATTGACTGCCTCCTTTTCTGTGATGCACGATGAGTAGCATCGATTCTTAACTTCTCTGAAGCGCTGCACGTATTCCGACACACTTTCTCCTCGCTTCTGCTTGACTTGGGCAAGGTCGGCAATCCCGGCTTCAGCAGCCTCTTAGTGATACTGGGTGTGGAACTGATCTTCCAGCTGCCTCCAAGTGCGGATCGAATCTGGGGCCAATGACGTGTACCATCCAAAAGCTGAGCCCGTGAGAGACCGGCAGAAGAACTGGACCCTCAGAGGATCCGATATTGAAATCATCCCGAGCTGCGTTAGGTATCGGCTCACATGCTCGATGGAGCTATCCCCTTCTGACCCGCTGAACTTGGTGAACTCCGGGAGCCGATACTTGGGTGGCAACGGGATCAAGTCATAGTCGCTTGGGTACGGCTTGGAATAGCCAATCGCCTTTCTCTGGGGCAGAATGCCGAACTAGTCCCTTAGTATTGCGCTGATCTGCTCCACACTAAGAACTCCTGGGGCCGAGGGCTCAGAACTCGGCCCGGTAGCGTACTTCGCTAGCCATGCTTGTTTCTCCGCATCTGTCCCTGAAGCTCCTGTACTCACCAACTATCCCATGCGTGTTGGGTTGATGTTGTTAGGTATGTACACACACGTGTAGCCGTGTGGGATCTCCTTAGGCGGCTCGCTTAGGAACTGGCCCTCCCCGGGATCACCGCCGATCTTGTAGACGACGTAGATCGGCGAACTCTGCGGACCTGGAGTTGTGAGCGAGTATGGCAATGGAGGCCTAGACTGAAGTGGGGCCTCTCCCCTGTGACCCCCTAGGATTGGTCCCGATGGGGAGTACTGGTTCTTGATCACCTCCTGGACGACGCGATGTGCCACACGCTCGAGCTCGTTCACCAAGCTTTATGAGTGCCGATGAAGCGAGTGAGCCACCATGTAATTCATCTCCTAGCGCAGGGCTCTGGTGCGCTCCTCTGACGGTACGGACAGGTCGACGTTGTCAAGAGCGCCTTCGAGTGAGAACCCCTTCCACCCGATGCCGTGGTTGCGGGTCCTCTCGAAAGAGCCGATGAGATCGGCTTCGAACTGAGCTTTGACCTCATCATACTTCTGCTGGCGTTCGGGGGTCAGCTCTTCATACGTGACAGGGTTGGTGACCGGCGGAACCGGCGCTTGGTTCTGAGGTCCAGTCATCTCGGCGGTGGACGTTGTTGCTGATGAAGGTCCCACCGGGCATGCCAGAATGTGTTGTCGGTCAAAACTCACCGGCGAGTAGCGACAGGCAACACGAAGAGCCGGGAGGCAGCCGGGGCGCTGGCTGCCACCGGTCCCTCGGTCAACGGCCCAGATCCTGGCACACGCCGACGCTTCCGGAGATGCAGGGCGTGCCACCTGACCTATACCTGATCAGGAAGGTGCAAACGTGCTCTCGATGGTTTGCCTGCATGCACAAACACGTGTAAACATTAGTCCGAGCCGTGGTCGGCTCCCCGGGACAACTCTTGCATCGGCTTTAAAGAGCCGATTAAGTCCCGGTGTCAGATCAGATCTGTATATCTGGATGTTAATAGATAAAGCAAATAACTGCAAAAATTGCTTCAATTAGATCTAGTTAATCTAATCCACGACGGTAAAAGCTTCACTGCTAGATCGGAACATCCTACACAGAATTAGGCCTAACGAGCGTAATAGATAACTAAACTTTAACCAGAAAAGAGGAATAAGAATAAGCGAAAGCCGATTCCCGGATCAATCCCTATTAAGATCAAAGCAAAGCATCTAATACGTCGCCGGATCATCCAACCCATTTGCAAGGCCTAACCTAGCAAATATTAAGCCGATTCTTACGTATTAGAACAAACCATAACAGATTAGATCTACTAGATAGAAAAGAAGTAGGGTGTTATCTCTATGCGACTAACTCTATGCAATGATAATTAGTATAAGATTAATACGTGATCACGCAGAGATAACATGATATTCATAGATGATAAACAACAAGAGCATGATAGATCTACTAATGGTCATGCTACGAATACCAGGATAACTAGCACTACTCGCCATCAAAAACGCTTCAGTACGAGTAATACCAAGGTAAAAGCAAGAACAATGCTGCCCTGATCACAAGAAGTGATCAGGGCAGCATGGCGCTTACTTGGATGAAACCCTAGGATTAGGGGGTGGCGGTGCGCCGAGAATTGTTGTTGCGAGACGTGATGTCGTTCTTTTTTTTACGAATGTCATAGGGTACATATTTATAGTCCGGAGACTTGAAAAACAATCTAAACTAACGTGTCCATATTGGACTCTATCTCTAACTCAAACTGAACTTAAACCTAAAGGTACATGGCCCAGATGGCCCGAACGCCCACGCAGGAGCCGATTCGTAAGCCTCCTTTAATTTCTGCATTAAGCCCAACTCACTTGCGGCCCATTAATTAACCCTGTTAATTTATGGCGATAACAGGAACAGGGGGCCTGACTATCCCCGATGGCTGTGTATAGTGAGGTGGCCGATAGCCCCACTGCTGATGTGGCTGGTGCTAGAAAGGGGCTCGCTGTGGGCCCGACTACACCAGGCGGAACCTCTGAGGAGCACTGCTAGAAGACCCCCCTGCCGGTGACTTTCTCTTCTTCTCCGCCTTGTGAGCTAGATGGGCATCCTCCTGAATGATAGCCCCATTGACTAGCTCACTGAAAGTGTCAAACTTGATCATGGCCAGGCGATCTTGGAGCTTGCTGCTAAGCCCCTGCCGGAAACACGCCTGTTTCTTTTCATCAGTATCCACGTGATAACCGGCGGACTGAGACAGTGTGTTGAAGGCCTGGGCATACTGCATCACACTGTTATTACCCAGCTTCAGGGCTAAAAACTCCGTGAGTTTCCTTCTGATCACCCCTGCAGGGATGTGATGCACCTTGAATGCTTCTTTAAATTGTGCCCAGGTGAACCGGGTACCTTCAGGGAACATGGCCACGTGATTGTCCCACCAGGTACGTGCGGGACCCCTAAGCTGCTAGACTGCAAATCCTGCCTTGTCCCCATCATTGTACGGGTGCAGAGTGAACTTGGACTCAATGGTCTGGAGCCATCTATCCGCTTCCAGTGGCTCATCTGCTTTGTGGAACAGTGGCGGTTGAGTGCTCAGAAACTGCTCATATCCGGGGACAGCGGGCTGGTGGTGATGTTCATGCCGCTGCGCTCTGCCCTGCTCCACAATCTCCCAAAGGAGTGCTGTCTGCTCATCGCGTCCGGTGAGCATGGCCGCAATGGCCTAAGCCAAATCGAGAGGGTTCGGGGGGCCCTGCCATTCTGCATTTAACCATGATTGGATTAGTCACATTTTTGTGATTATATAAAAATAATCCTGACAGCAACTAATATCCGAATCATGGAAGAAATCGCAGAGAACAAATTATTTGAACACGACTTAGAGGCCTCTGTCTACGCTTAACCAGTCAGACCGGTGCAATGACCGGTCAGACCGGTCTGCATGGCTCTGCACGGTTCTATAACCGGCCCAACATAGAGCAACCGGTCAGACCGGTGTCAAGGACCGGTCAGACCGGTCGCCACCCAGAAACTAAACTTCACTTCTAAACTTGGGTGACAACCCTTAAACTAATTTCATACATGCAAACAAAAATAATGGATGCCACGATGCATGCCGTGATACATAATTTGCAATAGAAGTTTTCAAATGCAAAAGAAAAATATACAATAACATGATGCATGAGCGCCTTACGTTAATCTCTCACCAACACTGAACACTTACTCACAACTCTATCAAAAACTATATAGGGCTATTACAAGTAATCCCACCCACACTATTAAATTACTTTCATTCTCGGGAATTCATTTTTAATTTGTAATATCTGAAAATTAGTGGTGCTCGTACCACTCCCGATGCGTTTTGGCTCTGATACCAGCTGTGACAGAACCGCCAAATTAAAACTCTAAATTAAGCGTAATGGCCGTCATTTGAACACATCGGGCGCATTAGCTTAATGGCTTAATTTGGCGATCCTTTCTCAACCCACAGCCCGATCGAAACAACACCGGAAGTCCCACGCGAAGGCGGGTGCAGATGATACGAGCACGACGAATACTTGAAAATACAACAACGCGACAATAATAGAAATAACCAACACTTTTATAAAAGAGTTCAACTACAATAGTTTTACAAACCTGGTTCAAATACAAACATAAATTACAAGTGTTACAACTATCAACTAGAATTTACACCCAAACAACGACTACACAACACTGCTGCCCACTCACAGCCTAACACCACCGGTCAGACCGATTAGCCACACCGGTCAGACCGGTCGCAACAAAACAGAGAGGCTGCACGCTTAGCCCGCAAGCGTGTAGCCCGCCAACGCCCTAGTCTAGGGGGTCTCGCGCATCCACCTTCCACCCCTCTGCACTACGGCAGATGAACTTGGCACAGCAGGGGCAGAAGTCAACGTCCTGGGCTCCTTAAATAATTTGGGTAGCAACAAACCCTGAGCAACTAATACTCAGCAAGACTTACCCGACCAGTGGGTATAACTTAACCCACATACCTAGACATGCAAGGCATTTGGCTGGTGGTTATTTTGCAGAAAAGCAACTAAAGTAATTCCTTACTTTCATTACTTTAGCCTCAAATTATATACAAATTAACTCTATTCTAATATTTGCATGAATCAGCTATAGCAAACATAGTGGTGCAATCAACAATAATTCAAGGTGTTCATCATCATATGTATATAAATATACTCATCCTCTTGTCATAACACTACGATGCGACACAGTGATCAAGGTGCTCATATCCGAGAGCGACTGACGGCGAATCGATCCGATTTAACCTTGCAAGGTGGACCTAACCAACACAGCACGCAAAAACCCCGTCGGACCCCACGCACCAACCTTTCCCCTCCCCGCCTCGAACTACAGAACCGCCCCACCTGCATATAGTCAGCCGAGCCCTACGAGAGACCACCAAAAGTAAACTCATGCATCCCAATTCTCCGCGGCCACTCGACTTACCCTAAGGGGTGGATAGAAGTTCTGTATTTTCGAAACAAGGCAGTACTCGGCTTATCGGTTTCGACTACCTCCTACTCCCGGTATGCGGTTAGTACAATTCAAACATAATCAGCAGGGCCAACAACGGTACGGTCCTAAATCGACTCGGACGGGGCTAAGACACCAAGGAACCCTGTCCTGCCCAGTCTCATATTTCCATGTCAATTTCAACAACTCAGGTACTGTAGATAAGTATATAACCTATATCTTAGGAGTAACCAGAAATTACTCGACTTCTAAATATCCTATATCTCGCGATTGCAAGAAGTCACTCGACTTCTATCGAGAACTATTATGCATAGCATTTCTATCGTCCTATACATGCTAGTATAACTCAGGGAAACCTAGGGATCATGCAACTAGGGTTCCAATCAACTCCTGAAATGTAATGCACAAGTAATAAATACATATATAGGTGTCATAATTTCAAATAATAGGATGTGCACCGGGGCTTGCCTTGCGTCTGCTACTCAACACCGGGATCCACTAGGCCCTGGGCCTGGTTCTCACGCCTCTCCTCCTGCTGGGCCTGCTCTAATGGCTCCGGGGGCTCCGCAACCACCTCGTATATCACCTCCTCTGCTGCGGCTGCTACACATATGCATATGCATATGATATGAGAGAATGCATGCATGACTTGAAAAAATTACAAGTAATCAACAACTAAATTAATTTCTATCCAATTGTGCCAACTAACCATAATTGAACCATCTCAGCCCTGCTAGCACCGGTCAGACCGGTATACCAAACCGGTCAGACCGGTCTGGCCTGTGTGCGACTCGAGACCAAAAATCCGGACTTATTCTCAGAGTATCTAGACTCCCAAGTCCGGAGAATCTGGACCTAAACCCAGAATGTCCAGACTACCACAAACCCGGAGTATCCGAACACTTGGCCGGACTGTCCGGACCCCTTCCGGTCAGACCGGTCCCTCCGACCGGTCAGACCGGTCCAACCCAGACCAAAAGCTGGAATCCTTGGCGCGGCGAAAATCGCCCACAAATCCTTAAACCCTTCTAGGAACTAGTTCAGGTATACCTTTAGAGGTTTTTGACCAGAGGAAATCACCTAAAACTATCTAGAAAAGGAGATCGGCCAACACAAGCGTTTATACCTTGAGTGAGCTCCTTTGTGCACAAGAACTTGAATCCCAGACACCCTAGGGAGGGAATCATGGAGAGGAACACATCCCACGCCGATTTGATCTTTTTCCCGGCCTTGGAATCAAGTTGGGGTGAGGATTTGGGACTCTAGGGCTTGGGGAGAGGGGTGAGCTCGGGGAAGGTGAGTGAGAGAGCTGGGGAGGATGAGTGAGTTGTTGGGAGAGAGAGAGAAGAGTGGTTTAAATGATATGGGCCCAAGAAAAAAAATAGTTGGCCCAACGTCCACCGGTCAGACCGGTCGTCCCTACCGGTCAGACCGGTCGGGCCAGACTGATAAAAAGATTGCTAACTTATGGTTTATTATTTAGGTTCGAAACTAATGACCTTAATTATCTTAATTGCAGTGAATTAATAGCTGAGTGTTACAGCAGCGTGCACGGTGAGGCAAGATGCGGAGAAGAACTGAGGAGGTCACCAGCCGTCAAACGCAGCTAGCCCGCCAGCGTGGTGTCACGCGAGGTGAGGCATTCCTCGGCTGCGGCATGCAAGCAACGACACCAGTAGTGCGCCTAGGCGTAGGGATAGTAGTGCACTGCAGCACGCTGATGCTCCGATCGAGGAAATCCAATTATGTTGGATTATCCTCTTGCTTTTATCCAATAGGGTCCAACACTAATGGATTTTTAAGCAGTGGATGTCCAAATCCAACGAGACTAAATACTTAAATTCAATTGGACATTGGATTAGATCCAATCCAGTCGCTTGTATCCGATAGGACTATCGAGTGAGTGATTCTGCAACCGCTGGAGAACCATATATTTCTCCCTCCGCCTTTTTTGCTCCTTTTTTCCGCTCGTGGTGTTGTTTTCTTGCGATTATCCTAGTTGTATACCTGATGTATGTCGAAGTCGAGGAATGAACCTTGACCAGGCTAGTTTCAGTTAACGTCATAACGTGTTATGAATGTTTCATAGCGAGGCAGGCCTGTTATACTTGCTGACTTTCCAAGGATGCGCATTTTTGTTTTTGCTTCGAAGAATTAAGTAATTTGAGTTGGTAATTCGAGTTTGGTTGTAGATATGGATTAGAAACCGAGCTGCATGTAAAACTATACTCTTTGGTGGTACATTAATTGCATTTAGCCCTTTAGGGAACTTTCTAAGAAAACACAAAAGAAAATTCCAGTCAAGCGCAGTCACCTAATCCATTAGTTAGTATTCTATTAGATTTCTAAGATGCATTTTGACTGTCTTTGTTCACAATTGACCAACAATTGGTCAAATTATACATGCCACAAAATTGATGCAAATGGGATCGTATTCAAAAGCACTTTCTTATGACTATGGTTTTGTAGCTATTAAAATATTACAATGAATTTTATGATCAAAGATTGATCTATCCATTAAGCATGGTGTAGGAAAGGGCGACCCCTCCTCTTTCGCGGAGCTAAGCACAGCTGGCTTAGCAAGTAGAAAGGGCGACCCCTCACCTCCCTCGGCTTCTCCACTCTACACTGCTACAGAAAACCCCATCTCACCGCCATTACCAGAGTTCACCAGGAGCTCCCAGGACTTCACTCCTGAAGACATGGCCTTTCTCAACATTGATCCAACACCGATGATGCTGCCGGGATTCTCCAGGGTGTTAGTCAATGGGAGGGAGAAGTACAACAGGGTTGTCTCAGCACGTGTAAGACCAGCCAATGAAGACCTTGCAATCGTCACGGTCTCCAATTTGCCTCTGGGTTTCTTTCCATTTGCTCAGCTCCGTGCTATCATTCTGGACCTCCTTGTAGATGAATATGGGTTGGTAGTAAAGGACATTCAGAAATCTCCATTTGCTAGAGGACAAGCCTATGTTCGACTGAATCGTGCCTCAGATAGGGACTCTCTGATACATCTCAATCCCCACAACCACAATGGTTTTTCCTTTGATTTTGTCTGCCATACTAGAGGCTCGAATGCTAGGAGAGTCGTGTTCAACAGGGAATGCTGGCTTATGCTGATTGGATACCCCCGAACAACCTTTTCGTAGAAGAAATTGGGGATATAATTAGGTCCTTTGGCATGATCTTTTGGCAAAGAGATAATATACTCGCTCGGGTGATTGTAAAAGCTAGAGTCATAAACTTAGTGGATGTCGTTTCATCGAAAAAAAAACTTAGTGGATGTCCCACACTACTTGATTTGGTCAGAGGGAGATGACTTGGAGAGTACCTCTTGGACTATGCAATGTGAGATTATACAAGAAAGATATGCTAGGTGGTCAGCTTCAAGATGGGGATATTCCTCCTAGAGGCTGAGGACAACTTTGTTTTTCCGGGACCGCAAGATGACCAAATTGGGCAAAATGCTAATCCACCAGAACACCTGCAGCTAAACCAAGGTGTACCTGATTTAAACTTAGTGCCAAATGTGCAGCAGTAGGAGTAACAAGAGGAAAATCTGGCCCTGGATATGGAAATTGATGCACCTGCTGACCAAGCACCAGATATGCAAGAGCAATTGGATTTATAGCTAAATTTGTCACCTCCACTCCAGTCAGCCAGTAGTATTAATGGTAGAATTCAGAGTTTTGGAACTGAAGCTCATGATGAAATTATTCCTGAGGCTAATGCTAAAACTTAGGAACCCTTGGCCTAGAATCTTTCAAATGTTGGTGTTGAAGACTTGCTTGTCATTCAAGAGGGATTATTGAACCCTTTTGTGAATGGCCCAGAAGTACCTGCCCAACAAGAGATATTACCTCATTAGGAAGCAAATCTTGACGACTGGCAACTGGCATTTTCTCAAGAAGTGGTCCTGGCCTTACCTGCTGAAATACAAGAAGAACCTGAGAATGTGGTACGAACTGCCCAGCAGCTGGTCTCACAGGAAGTAACACTGGCCCCTACTGTGCATCTCCAGCAGGGGACAAATGGCCCACCCCTCCAAGTTAAGATACAACCACTTGATGTCCTAGTTTAGCAGATTCCAGAAAATACGGCAACTGCAACTTTCAATTTGAATTTGAATGTGAATATGGCTCTCACCAACTGGGGTTTCACTGAAGAATCAATTCCACAAATGGACCCAGGCCGGCAAGATTTCTGTTGGGGATTGCTACCTCCGGAGACACCATATCCGAAGGACATTGGCGCAATGGCAATTACTACTAACCCATGTCCATAACCTTCGAACAGCCTTTGGCACTTCCTCTTTGATCTGCAGGTCAGAGTTTTCCCTCGAAAAGCGCATTCTCATGAAGGTTACTCGCTCGAAGGTCCCCTCTCCGTATGCAAGGGAGGGCTGAAGGCGCCGAGGACC
This sequence comes from Panicum virgatum, assembly GCF_016808335.1. Taxonomy (NCBI): domain Eukaryota; kingdom Viridiplantae; phylum Streptophyta; class Magnoliopsida; order Poales; family Poaceae; genus Panicum; species Panicum virgatum. Next base: position 53,199,187 of record NC_053147.1, read on the forward strand.
TTCAACCCGAAGCCAATGGTTCGTGGCCGAAGGAGGGGACCACGCCCGGGGGCTCTGAGGAACCTTCGAAGAAGCGGCGGAAGTGTGTCGATCACGATTCGGAGAAGCTTGTGTGGCGTAAATGGCTCTTCGACCCGAAAGCGAGAAAAGACTAGTTAGGGGCTCCAAAAGTGCTGACGTAAGGTGAAAATGTATGGGCAAAAATGTAAATACATCGCGAGGGTTGGGGGTATAAATACCCCCAATTTCCCACACTGTAACAACTTTTTGATCATTGGAAGAGCTCGCTCCGAGTTGTCCAAAGGTCTTTGAGTACTTCGTTTGTTCATTTCTTTTGTCTGTTCGGTATCCTAGCAACCTTCGGGTGCAAAGATCCCAACAATTTCATGGGTGCATTGGCCGATGCTAGAAAGCCCAATCCTGATCTCTACAGGCTTTGGACAAAATATTTCTCTTCTGTTGGCTGCCCAGAACATGTGGTCCATATACCTAGTGATTGGGGCCCTTTTTTCATTGTGATGTTACTCAGTCCAGCCCATTTCGACTGGGCAAAAGCTTTTCTTGCTTCCAACAGCTGAGCAATTGTAATAAAGTGTGCTAATGCCTCTACAATGATGCTCTTTGCCATCCCTCACAACTGTCCAGAGAAGATCACCTTCACCTATCCTCAGCTTGTGGAACAAACAGATTGCAATGATCGGACTCTGGAGTCCAACAAAGCCAATCTACAAAGTTTGCCTCCATCCTCCCCAAGAAAGATTTCTTCACTTGCTACAAACACACCTGAGGTAGAAACTTTAGTAAGAAGGAGCCGGAGAATTAGAGACAGGAATGTTTGTTTCAAGCATATGAGTTGTGCTGACAAGAACTGTCTTGCTTGCGAGGCCACTCCACCTACAATCCCCAACAATTTTATCAAGGACATTGAAGAAAAAGTGTGCAAGATACCTTCTGACAAGTTATCTGATATTGCTCTCTCTGCTAAAAGCTCCTCTAAGAAAGCCATTGGTGATATGAAGACCCCCAAGAAGGATGTTGGCCAAAAGACTGATGCAGAGAAGAACAGGAAGAAGAAAGCTTTGGATGAGGACAATGAAGCAAAAAAGAAGAACAAGAATTAAGGAGTGCTTCTTTTGCCTCCCTTTTGTCTAGATTAGGATGAGTCTAGGGTTGAACACTCTCTTTCTAGGTTTTTATGATATTATCTTGATGAACCTCCTGCATGTTATGCTTGCTCTTTTGTTGAACTATTTGCTGTTTAAGTTCTGGATGAAAGCCTTTATAATGGCCTTTTATTTTTTGGGTCTTCATTTAGCTGGGGTGATTAATTGCTGTGCATTTAATCCTTTCTTCTCTTCCTACTTGGTTCATAAATGAATTCCTCCAGCAATAACAGAAATTGGGTTATTCTTTCCTAGAACATTAGAGGGACTAATTCAAATGGAAAATGAGATGCAATCAAAAGTAAAATTAGAGAAGCCAAATGTGACATCATCTGTCTCCAAGAAACCAAGAGGGAATTCTTCAATTCCCAATATATTAAGAATTTTTGCCCTGCCAACATAGACTCTTTTCATTTCATAGCATTAGTTGGAGCATCAGGAGGAAGCATCATTCTATGGAACAGTTCCAAATTTTTGGATCATCTGATTTTTCATAATAACTATGCACAATCCGTAGAATTTCACTGTTCTCTTTCAGGAGAAGCCTGGGTTCTTACAAATGTGTATGCTCCATGCACACCAAAGAGTAAACTAGAATTTATAAGGTGGTTCAAAGTAATTAATATGCCAGATGAGGTTAAGTTGCTAATAGTTGGGGATTTCAATGTGTTATGATCTCCAAAGAACCGTAACAAACCAGGAGGTAACCTACAAGAGATGCTTAAGTTCAATGAGTCCATAAGTAAACTAAGAATCGCTGAAATACCTCTTAAGGGCTGCAAACACACTTGGACGAACAAACAGCCTAATCCACTACTTGAAAGATTGGACTAGTTCTTTACTTCAAATGCCTAGACTACCTTCTTTCCAAACACTCTAGCCCAAGCACTATCAAGGGACACTTCTGATCATACTCCCTGTCTCATCACAGCATCGACAACGATTCCCAGACCTCGGATTTTTAGGTTTGAAAATTATTGGTTTGAACATAATGGTTTCTTTAATATTTTACAGCAAGGATGGACAACTCTCTACCCCATTAATGACAGGGCAAGATTAATCTCTACAAAATTTAAAAATCTAAGGAAAACTTTGAAAATGTGGAAAACTCAGTTACCTAACCTACCAGCTACAATTCAGAATACCAAAGACATTATCGTTTTACTGGATATCCTAGACGAATCAAGGGATCTTACCCTTCAAGAATGGAACTTCAGATCAATTCTGCAGGAGCATCTAGAAACTTTGTTGCACGAACAGAAAATCTATTGGCAACAAAGGGGAACAATAAAATGGGTTAAATTTGGTGATGAATGTACTGAATTTTTCATGCAAATGCAACAATCAGGAATAAGCAGAACACCATAACTTTGCTCAGAAACTCAAATGGCCAAGAATTACAGGAACATGAAGATAAAGCTAATCTCCTTTGGGAATCTTTCAAGGAAAGAATGGGCACCTCACACTTCACCCCACATGTATTTGAGTCTGGGTTCACTGCTCTCTTCCTCCATGGATCTGGAATTGCTAGAAAACCCATTCGTAAAGGAAGACATTGACAGAATTAATGCAGATCTACCCACTAACAAGTCTCCTGGACCGGATGGGTTCAATGGAGAATTCTTAAAGATATGCTGGCCGATAATATCACAAAATTTTTATGATCTATGTTCTGGATTCTTTGAGAGAGAAATTTGTATTGGAAGCATCAATGGTTCATACGTAACACTGATCCCCAAAAATGATTCTCCAATTGTATTAGGGGATTTCAGGCCCATCTCCCTTCTAAATTCCTCCATCAAACTAATCACAAAGATTCTTGCAGAAAGACTTCAGAAAGTAAGTATGAGGCTAATCCACCAAAATCAGTATGGATTCATCAAGATTAGGACCATACAAGACTGTCTTGCCTGGGCCTTTGAATATATGCACATTTGTAAAGCTTCTAATAAGGAACTCATCATTTGACATGATAGAACATCAAACAATTCTTCAAATCCTAAGGCATAAGGGCTGTGGGGATAAATGGATTGGATTGATCCAAGACATTCTAAGCTCTAGGACCTCCTCAATACTCTTGAATTGAGTTCCTGGAAAACCTTTTCACTGCAGAAGAGGGCTTAGACAGGGTGACCCCCTTTCCCCATTGCTTTTTGTGTTAGCAGCAGACCTGCTCCAATCTGTGATCAATGATGCAAAAACTGAAGGTCGATTGAACCTCCCAATTCCCACAAATGCAAGCTCAGATTTCCCAATCATCCAGTATGCTGATGACACACTCCTTCGGAGGCAAAACTTGATCAGTTATCAACCTTGCTTGATTGTCAGAAAGGATCATTACCCTTCACCAATCTTGGACTGCCCCTTGGAACTACGAAACCAAATGTGGAGGACTTCCTACCACTAATTCAGAGAGTTGAAAGAAGACTAACCTGCACATCTGCTTTTTTATCACAATGAGGAAAATTGGAAATGGTTAACTCAGTCTTTTTCTCCTCTATGGTGTTCTATATTTCTTCTATGAAAATGCATAAAGGGGTTATAAAGTAACTAGACAAATATAGAAAGCATTGTCTCTGGAGAGGTGCAGACTTAAATTTTTTTTAAAAAACTCCTAAAGGTGCATGGGAAATGGTTTGTCTGCTGAAAAAGGAAGGAGGTATGGGAGTTACTGATCGACAGCACACAATACTGCTCTTCTACTAAAATTTTTGGATAAATTCTTCACCCAACGAGACATATCCTGGGTCAATCTAATTTGGCACTCCTACTACAATGATGATTTCCTGCCTGAACAGAGGAAAAAAAAGGCTCCTTTTGGTGGAGGGATATAGTTAAACTTCTAGATATTTACAAGACAATGGCAAGTATTAAGGTAACAGATGGACAACTGTCTTGTTTTGGACAGATACCTAGAATGGTCAACCCCTTCAGTTAAAATTTCCAGAGCTTCATTCCTTTGCCAAAGACAAAGGGATCTCATTCAAAAAGGTCCTCTCTTTCCCTAATCTGATACAGAATTTCCATCTGCTTCTCTCAATACAGGCGGACCTATACTTGGGGCAACACGAACTTCATTGCTTCTCGAGCTTACAAAGAAATCATTGGCCAGCGCATCGTCCATCCTCTTTTTCATGCGATCTGGAAATCCAAGTGTCAGATGAAGCACAAGGTCTTCTTTTGGCTACTCCTAAGAGACAGACTGAGTACTAGAGACCTCCTTAGAAGAAGAAATATGGTGCTAGAATCTTACACGATCATTGCATCCTGCAAAGACGTGAATCTGTTGCTCACCTATTCCTTCGTTGCAACTTTGCTAAAGCCTGTTGGGCCTCCATAGGTGTGGTAGCCATAACTACCAGGTCTTTATTGAGTATCTTCAGGCAGATAAAGGATACGTTACAGGTCTCTTTCTTCATGGAAATAATCATCCTCATGTCCTGGAGTATTTGGGTCACCAGGAACAATTGGATTTTCAAGAAATTGGATCCATCTGTAGATGGTTGCAAAAGAGCTTTCATGGCTAAAATATCTTTACTTCTTCACAGAATGAAACAAGAGATGACAACACCTATAAACACTTGGTTACAATCATTGTAATTTCCAGTTTTTTCTCTCTCTCTTTAGCTCACTATTTATTGCTCTCTTTTGCTTTCTCTTCTTGTTTTTTCCTTCCTCCTCTTCCCTTGTAATTAAACTTTTTCTTCAATCAATAAATCTCAGTAGGGGCGTGCCCCTCCAGCTTTCCTTCAAAAAAAAAATTAAGCATGGTGCTATCGAACGTCAAGGGTGTTAAAACTTCAAATTTGCCGTATCTGTGTTTATGTTTCTTGATAAATATGAGCAATATTTTCTATATGCCGTCACCTTTTTATACAGTTGGAATTAGAAGTAGATATACTAAGGCTGCGTTTAGTTCCCAAAAAAGTTTGCGCAGTATCCATACATCGAATTTTTGGACACATGCATGAAGCATTGAATGCAATTGAAAAAAATAACTAATTACATAGTCTAACTGATTCCTTCGAGATGAATTTAATGATACTAATTAATCTATGATTAGATATTAATTATCAAATAACAACGAAATATGCTACGATAGTCAAATTCAAACTTTTTCACCAACTAAACATCCCCTGATACGCAAAGTGGCAAAGCCGATTGCTGAGGCCCAAAGCCCAAAGCGACAGATGGCCCAAAGCCGAATGCAAGGTTCAGGCGCCGGGCGGCATGAGCTGGAAGCGGAGCAGAACAGTGGCAACTGGCAACTGGCAAGTACTGGTAGTTTTCTAGAAAGTTCTGCCGTAGATGTTACAAAACCACTATTTGATTCTTTCCTTTCGAGTTCTGTCCAGAGATCTGTCGACAAACTGAAAGCTGTAGCATCGTGGTGCTGTTCATGCCTTCACGTTTTTTTTAAGCTCATGCCTTCGCGTTGATGCTAGAGCAAATATTATGAGAGCCTATAAGCATATTGAATGCTAAGTTAAGCAAGAGAGTAGAAAGAGAGAGGAGAAACATGGTGTAAACTATAAGTCAGTTTCGACAAAAGAACAAAAAAAAAACTTAGTGAGAGGGATAAGCGTGACATATATTAAGAGTGAGAAGCTAACTACTATATGAGTGGACTGAGAAATAAGATGTAAAAATCATTACAGCTAGCAGTCGGCTGTATTATTAATGTGCTAGTTCTTTTTCTTTCGAGAGAAAAACTATCGAAAATTAAGGAAGGTTGTGGGTATATTGAGTTGTGGGATGCATATAATTAAAAAATTAGATCTAATTATTATTTTAAAAATTCATATGAGTATGAGCGCCCCCCCCCCAAATTCTAAGGTAACCTTCCCTCCTAGTTCTATTGTCGTTTGGTGCCTACTATTTATGTATTAATTGTTAAGACCAATTTTAATAAAAATATTCATGACGCAATTATTATAAAGAGAGAGAATAAAAAGTGTTGTAAAATATGAGAGGAGTGTTATCACAATCCTCCGATTTGATTATCTAATTCACAGTTTTAGTTAATGTGCGATGATACTTCGCATTAAGACTAGCGTTAAAGAAGGCACTCCGTATGTTTTGAGAAATGCTAAAGAAATGTGAAAAATGACAATCCATATTAGCGCAATTTGCTTAGGCGCAACGAGATCACTGTAGATGACGGCGCTAGAGCTTCTGCTAGACGGTTCCAAGAGCCGACGAGGTGCACGGGGGAGGAGGCCGCCTGTCCCTATCCTGGATCCCCACCACGTTTGAGTGTTTGACCCCCAACATTCCCATGGACGAGGACCGCGCCGGTGGGCCCCACCACCACCGCCCCTCGCCGCCGCCGTCCTCGGACGCTGGCAAGCGCCGCCGCCTCCCCAACGTCCGCCTCGCGGGCTCCGTCCCGCCCCCGTCCCACCTCCCGCACCCGCGCCGCGTCGCCGGCGCGCCCGCCACCAGGTCCCGCGTACCCCTGCACCTCAGGCACCAGCACCCCTCCGCGGACCCGCCCCAAACCCTCCCAAAACCCTCCGCCGACAGCGGCGACGACCTCGCCCTCGCCGCCGCGTGCCCCCGCAAGCCCAGGGCTCCTCTGCAGGCGGCCGCGGCGGGGAAGCCAAACGGGAGTGCGGAGGGGACGGGGTCGGAGCCGGAGCCCGAGACGGAGACGGAGGAGTACGGGGAGGCCGAGGAGGAGGTGGCCGATGTGGCGGGCTGGCTGTGGCGGATGGGGATGGGCCGCTACGCGCCAGCGTTCGAGGCGCACGAGGTCGATGCCGCCGTGCTGCCCTGCCTCACCATGGACGACCTCCGGGACATGGGCATCGGCGCCGTCGGGGCGCGCCGCAAGCTCTTCTGCGCCATCCAGAGGCTCGCCCCGCCGACGCCGCCTCCACGGAGGTGAAACGTACTTTTGCCTGCCATTCCCTGCTGTGGGCGTGCTAGGCTAGCTAGCTAGTTCGGCGGCATCACCTTGCTAGGGGACTTAGGATGCGTCAGTCGGTCCTAGGAGTAGGAGATGTCCAGAGTGTAAAAATGAGAAGGTTTGGTCTTTAGCGTAGCTGGTCTCGGGTGCCGTTGCATAGTGTGTTGGAGAAGGTTAGATGGAATGCTAACTCTGATGCTTTTGATTTTGTGTAGTGTTTTCATAGAAATGCCAGGATGCTTTGTCGTAGGCTGTAAATAGGAAAAGATGAAATGCTAATGCTGGGTTGTCGATCTCATGTTCCTATACGTTTCATCATCTCCCCCAATGTTTTTCTTGATGCAAATGGATCTGATTAGTGGAATTTCAACATGGTTCATTGTTATCGGAATGGGGAAACATGCCACAACCCTGCATTGTTTATTTGTGTTATGAACTTGAGTTCTGCTTGTAGGTGAGGATCGCCTAGAAAGTACCAAGTAGGGAGTCTATCCATGCTGCATTGCTCTCCCAAATTTGTCTTGGTATTTGTAATGTCCATAAATGTGTATTGACATTCTTGTATTGCTGAAAGTTAGTCTTTTTTTTATGGCATGTTGAACATCTTACCTGAAGTCAGATACAACTTGAGTTACGATGTGTGGATTTTGCTCACCTGATCTGCTGAAAAAAGGGCTTAGTTTCAATGCTGATGATTCTTTGCCTCTTCTACCTTTGCAATAGAATAAGCAGCCTTTATGGAAAGAAATTTTCATTATTGCTGTACAAAAAAAAATCAGCTTTCCTTAATAGCCAACTTTTTGGGTACTGGCAACAGCACCTCAATATAGTGTGTATGCCTGATTAGTTGCTTCAGGGTATGGCAGTATCGAACCCATGGCACAGTACATTTAAAAATAATAACATGCTGCATGCAGCTGTGAACCTCTGTTGTAGTCATAAATTGAACTGTAATGAACGGTAATTACGAGGTTTTGACTTTATTAATGGCTTTGCACTTGATGTCTATTAATTTTTAATGTGGGTATTTTAGAGCAAACATTTCTTTATAGTAGTTCTGAAATGATTTGTCTTCATTATCCTAAACTGGCATGAGTACTTGAAAGTATTCCATACATGTTGGAATCTGCCCAAGTATTTCTGAGGCATTAAGACTGAGCTCCTCTAGAACTAATTATTGTTGAGGTTGATGTTTACGTATGCTTCTGAGCTAGCAATGTTTTGAAAATTGGTTAGCTTGTTGTGAAATTGGCTGCAGAACAGCCATCGGATCTACTAATGTTTCACATGACAAGTTATGATGTAAGTAAGCTTCAACAAGTGGCCACTTAGTTCGGTATTTTGATTTTTCTGAATTTTTCCCATTTTCCTTGATCCTAGTTGGCTTATTGATAAGTTGTTTCTGTTAATGTAGATTATATACGAATAATTCATTGGAATCGTTCACAATATGTGGGGTTTATTCTGGAATATGTGTCCATGGGCGTAACAAAGTGGCCGAAGGGGGTTCAGGACACAAGTGTTGTGTGATCTGTGATGCAAATCAATGTGCATAGAACTAGGTCTTGAGTCAAGGCAAAAACATAACTCCAGATATATGTTATTGAGAATTGGAAGTTTCAGGTTGTTGCAGTTGGTATCATAGCAACCTATGTAATGAAGTGAGAGATGCACTCCTCAGTATGCCCTTGTATGAAGCAGTAAAGATGTGGTACAGAGAACCTGATATATTGGGACGGCTCCTGATATGATACAGAGAACCTGCATGTTGGGCTTTGTCCTGACATGTGTAAATAGGGAATCATTTTGGTATTGATTTTTTCCAGAGATGTCACCACTCACCACTTGGCGTTAATATGAGGCAGACAATTTAGTATACTATATTTAACCTAACTAACTTCTTGAACCTTGTGTTAGTTCAGTTTTATATGAAAAGACAAGGCTATAAATGGTATGATACTCTCGAAGCCACCTTACGTTGTGGTGTGGAGAAAAAAAGTTCAAGGGATCCCAAAAATCAATCAGACTGTTGTATTGTACTGTATCAGTGCTTATGGAAGTCGATAAGTATAAATTATCCTGTCATTTTTTTAAAGTGCTTTGTACTATTGTCAGTGTCCTCAGGTGGTGGGGTATGAAAGGTTCCACTATGTTTGTTACCTGTTAACAATTTGATATTATTGCTACCGCTTGTATGATTGTATTATTTTCTCTAAAATATAAACAACAATCTGCTCTTAAGATATTCTGGAATATTGCTAGTGCCAATGTTTGTTTTTATCTCACTGTTCATGGAAAGTTTCATCTTCAAATTTGTTAACAGAATAGCAGATATGCTTCATGAAATAACGAAGAACTTCTTATCGTTAATTATTTAGTTTTATACTTGTATTCATCTGAGTCAGACGTTGCCTATTATATTTTATGCGCTTGTGGCATGGCAAATGCTTTAATGAATAGTTTTATCTTCGTTTTCCTAGATGGCACAAGCCACACATATATGCTGTCAGATCAGTCTGCTTTGTTACTTCTTATGATGTCCTTAATGTATTTATATAATTTTTTATGCTTGTTTCGACAGCTACTTTTAAGTCCTTTCCGGTACAGACAAGTAACTTTTAGCAAGTAGCTAGTCGATTTAATGTTGGCCCTTTGGATCCATTGTGTGATCCTTTTCTTTTCATCAAGTGTCGGTGTGCACTGTGGCAGTTGATACTGCTGGTATTGGTGCCTTGTCTTGTGTTGAAGGGACCTACCCCCATTGCTTCAACTTTGTCTTGTTCATTGCTTGCATGCCACACTGGAGATTCTTAACCATGCTTTCTACCATTAATTAGCCCCATATTTTAAGCATGCCATCTGTGATCTGTCGGTGATACCTATGGTGCTAGATTTTGTATTATTGATTATTTTCATGCTGCATAGCACAGTGAGTACCGAATGTACTTTGAGTCCCTGCTAGTCTTCTGTCTATTCATTTCATTTTCAGGCTTTCCTGTTTTGCATTGCTATCGTTGTTCCTTTTCTTTCTCACCTTGGGTAGGTGTCATAGGTACACTAATGTGTGCTTGGTTATGTTCGCGTGCATTCCTCTCTTTTGTATCTTGACTTGTGAGCAATTGTTTGCATTTCCTTGTCCTTGATGTTGACATCCTACTTCCCTGACTCTTTCATTGATCTTGACATGCTACCTGAACACGGGATGCTGCTTCATGGCGCTTCCATTGTGCTACATTGCAACATCATTTGGTTATCATATACCCATTTTTATTTTACATTTGTATTTTCTTGGTGTGCTGTAGATATGTTTCTTATGTCCTGAACATTTGTTTTTCCCATCATTTATTTCTCTAGGTTAAAAGCATGTAAAAATCTTACTGGAACCTAGATTTACGACACTTCTTTATTTCCAAATGCTTGGATTCAGTATGGCAGCAAAGAGGGCAAAACAACTGGAACAAAATAAATCTTTGAACTAAATAAATATGAAAGAATTATTTCTCAGAGTTTTGAAGTACAGTTACATTTGGGTGTTACCTATAATCTACCATCCTTGGTGTTCTACTGTTCTTTCTCAGTGAATTCTGTGGTGAGGATTAGATGTTAGGGGAGGGGAAAAAAGGGGATCAGTTCCTGTGGGCAGTGAAAACTAATTACAGTGTGAAAACTTGTTTGTGTCTGTTGATGCTCCATTCTCCAGGTGCTAGCTTCTGCCGTAATACAGTGTCATGATCTGGTTTGTGCTTGGTGAGCCAGGGGCCGGCAAAACCGCTGCGGCCTCAGCTGGCACAGGGCGCCAAATAGTGTCGCGGACCTGCTGCAGGGTCATCGTTGGCAGAAGGCGCTGCCCTCGACAGGTAATCTCTAACTGCATTTCATAAACAGATACATGTTAATGAGTTTTACTGTCAAGCATTCTTGCTATCATCATGATTGTGGAAGCTAATGTGTTTTTACTGTCAAGCATTCTTGCTATCATTATGATTGCGGAAGCAAAGGTTATGAGCACACAATAAATTATTATTCATGTATGAGAAAAAAACTAAAATATACCGTTTTGTCCTAGTGTCATTTACTGTTTTATGTATTTTTGGTCAAAATTATTTGCCAGTTCAGTACTTGTTCACATTAGATGCTAAATCTGGACAAATGATTGATGCATTCCAATTTCTTGCTTGCCATTACCTGGGTTCTTTTTATATTCCTTTTTAAGGGTTTGAGTGGTTGAAGTGTCACCCAGAGCAAGATCTGAAATCTAATTAGTAAATCAATTCTTCATACAATCTGATGCACTACATGTGAGCTTTTCTCAAGAGAAGAAAGGTGCTGCATCATAACTTTTCACTATATTACCAGCCAAGCCAAACTGGGACAGTTTTAGTAGAAACCTCATTTTTCATAACTTATTTTGTTGCAAGGGAAAATGATCAGGTTTCGATAAATGAGTAGTCTACGGTGCTATTCCTTTGTTATTGAATGAAGCTACTCTGCTCGTGCATATCAGAGTGACTTTCATAAAACTAGGTATTCCACTTCTGCGTTGTCATTGAACTACATCAGACATGTCTCCACTCATTACCGCCCAATCCCCACAACTCTGCTGAAAACAGGATAAGGACATTTCTCCCCTGCTTTCCGTGAGGTCAAAGGGACCTTTCAGAAAATTTGAAAAATGCAGTTATCCTTTTCTATAGGTGTCTTTGTAGTTATCTTCTGTTGAAACTGCCAGAAGTTTATGTGTAGGGGAGGTAGACACTAACATGAATTCCCACCAAATCAGGATTAGGTCCAGCTTGTAAGTTCCTGATGAAGTGTTATACCATATATACACTTACCCAGTACACTATTTACAAACAGTGACAGTCCAATAGCCACTGGGATCATAAACATAGCCCTTGATGCCACACCTAACAATGAAGCTACCAATGGCTGCAATACAATGCAAGGCTTCCAAAAGAATAAAACAATCCAGTGGGTGCAGCAGAGCCTGATGGCCTGGTTTCACCAGAGAAAAATGGCTGGAGAACAATCATTAGGAAAGGGCCCCAGTTGAAAGAACTAATCTCTTTATTGCTGATGCGAGATGGGGCCTGTCCATGATTCTCCAGATGCTGCCTAATTTTTTACCCCACTTTTTTTTCTCTTTTCAGATTCAAATGGCACGAAAAAGAGCAAATTTATTATACAACGTGCAAAGGTTGAGGAAACTACTGTTGGGATTGTGATGGCTGTCAGGTAAGGGAAACACATGCATCTACCTCATGTTGTTATATGCGTTACCATCTATCGTTCTAATCGTTCTTGCTTTTCTTTCGGGTGTTCACGTGTTATTTGTGAAGGCTTAATTAACACTTTGTAGGAATGTTAATGAACTGATTACTATTCTCATTTTCTCTTCCTATTGCCACAAAAAAAACTATGGTGCTTAATTCAGAGTTATGGCACGGGAACATGTGGTGCATTAGCTTAGTGGTCAGCAGCTAACTGCCAAGCATCTGCTGGCTGTGAGCTAGCATAACTAGATCTGGACTGATGCTGGTGTTATGGGCCACACTTCTTGAGGAAACAAACAAAGGAGCAAGACACGACATGCCTAGTGGTTAGGACGTAAAGCATATTTTTCACGTATATTTTTTATGTGGACACTTGGCGCTCAGTGGTTGGGTGAATGCTAGGCTTCAAGCTACAACTAGACCTAACTACCTTCGGGTGGTTGGCCTCTCTTGGAAGGTCTAGATACATGCATGTTACTGCTCACAAGTGCCCACAGTGGCAGTGAAGTCAATGTCACATGCATGCTTAACTGCAGTATTATAATGATGCTGCGAAAACAGTGTTTGTGACAATTACTAGTGGAAGTTGTGGCATTCAGTCTAGAAATTGAAAAAAGTTCAATCTGTATATGTTGGATAAAATTTTAAAAGATTTATTGCATGCAATCTAGGACTAGTGCCCTCTTAAGGCTCAAAGTGCAGTAAAATTTGATAATAAATTGAATGGATTTGCTTTAAACATAATAAGCCATTTTCAGGTTTGATATGTAATTTTAGGATTTTGTGCACCCTACAGCAAACTGGGCCCTGAAATTTTAACAAACATCCTGTCTGTTACTGTCTAAAGAATTTTTTTATCAAAAATATAGCACATACTTCCATTGGATTTGTGAATCCTGGATGGAACTAAAGCAGGTACAATCAGGCAGATATCATAGTTTTTACGTTTGGTATTTCTTAAATCTACTTTGACAAATGGTGGATTTTCTCGTATTTATGTAACTTTAACTCTCTTTTAGGCCTATTGGAAATGGACATAAAAGGACCTATGAAATGGAAGAAGAGAGCAGCAGAATCTAAAAGATGTATGATCAGCATTCAATTCATCAGTCATCACTTAATCATTTCATTTACCTAACAAAAGAAAGTAAATGCATCTTCTTAGAACCTTTACTAGAAATTAGAGCAGTTAAGTTTTATAGGCGTAAGTTTTAAAAACAAAGTAAAACATCACATTTTTAAAATTTACCATATTGGCTCTGCAACAGTGCCTACATGTTTGTAAAGCTTATGCCGCATATACCAACAACAGCTACCATTGATGAATGATGAGCAAATAAAAGTGATGGGCAGTTACACGGACACACCACGGAAGGTGGAGGCAATGATATGGATATCTTGTCAGGTAATTCTGGGCTAACCCAGATTCAGATGTTGGGTTAGTAGAATACAAAAGGCATCTATCGTGTATGTGTGTAGTGGTGGACCAAAGTGTATATGGCTGCATACGAAGCTGCAGGGTTTACACCAGAGTTTTGCATATCCTGTCTCGGAGGACAGTGGGCATATTTTTGTAGTGCATGTTTGAGGAAACTGCATGCATGGTCCTAACGTTTTCCTTAAAAAAAACACAAGTGGACTAGAAAAAAAAAGTTGAAGGCATGTATCCTACGTTGGAATTTCCAAATGTGGACAAAAAATAATACCAGCTCCAAAACCATAAAATCCATTTCTGATGCATCGGACGATTGGTGACGTGACAAGTCATGTAAATGTTTGTCGGTCAGATCCCGTGTGTACACACAGTCGGCCAGGAAACGATGACTGGTTGTGTCGGTGTGTGGGGGGATCCATCCGTCGGCCGGAATACACAAGCGCAACAGCTAGCCGGTACGGTGTATCCGATCCTCGACGTGATTTATTACGGGGACCGCGACGACGCGATGGGGAACTCTCCTATCGATCGTCTAATCATCACCGAACATGTAGCACGGATCGCCGCAGGTCTCGGTACATACAGTGCCCAGCGATTGATGTGCGTGCGTGGCCAACCCTAGGTTATTAGCGTCGTGTGTGTGTGTGTGTGATTGGCAGGTCGATGGAGACGTACGTAGAATCAGATATGCATCGGTCGAGATAACTTTGTGATTTCTAGCCGGTCTCTGAACCTAGTTGCCAGATGAAGTGAGAACTAGGGTCTCTCTTTAAACTAAAGTGACGACCGCACACGTGGATCTTCCACAAATCTATTCGTACATACACATACCAATATGGGCGGATCTAGCGGTGGGTCTCAGCCCCCCCCCCCCCCCCCCCCAAACAATGAAACTCCTCTTTGGGCTCCCCTTCATTTTTTAGGAGAAGAATGAGGAAGAAGGGGAGGGAAAAGAAAGAAAGGGAAAGAAAGAAGAAATTCAGCCCCCCTTAATCAATTCCTGGAGGCGCCACTGCATACCAACCACTACTTTTATTTCAAAAACTGGGCGCGGCACGGGATCGGAGGGGAGAAGAGACCACTAATATTATGATGGGATCGCATGCTGCGTGCATCAAGGCATGAAGCGATTGAAAAGGATACGTGTGCTGCATGCATGCCCAATTATTCCATGCTATGCATGCACGCACCACCGATGACCGATGGATGGATCGCCGGCCACCACGCATGCATGCATGGACGGGGACGCGACGCGCGCGAGCTGCTGAATGATCGTGGCCATGTACGAACGGGCTCGATCGAACAAGTCCCATCCTCGTGTGTTTGGTCTCACGTCCCCATTCCTGAAAGCTCCAGCAACGGCCGGCATGGCCACCACCACTACCCATCCATCGGGAGCCCTGCCGCGCGCTGTGCGCCCGTGCACTAGTGCAGCGGCAAGTGACGGACAACTGACTCCAGGTGGCCGCTACTCTTAGGGTGTGTTTGGTTGGAAACAGTCCAACCAAAAGGGATTGGTTGTTATCCAAAGCCACAGCCAAAAGAAACTTTTGTCTAGCATTTGGACCCCCTGCTTTCAGTGGTTTTTGGGTAAAAAAATTACCCACCAGTCACTAGTTATGAGATACTGGTTCGTGTTCTATTTTTTCCCGTCACTCTCCTCCCTCTCACCCAGTCATGCCGCAAGCTCTCCCTACCACCGTCACCGGCCGCAAGGAGGTCGCCCCGCCGCCGTCGCCAGCCACCAGGAGCTCGCCCTGCTGCCTTCGCCCCGCCGCCGCCGCCACCAGTCACGAGCTCGCCCTGCTGTTGTTGCCTCGGCGTGAGGCCGCCTCGCCGCGAGGTCGTCTCACCGCCGTTGCCTCGCCGCGAAGTTGCCCCGCCGCCGCTTCTTCCTCGAGCGGCGCGAGCTCCAGCGGCCCCCACGGTGAGATGTAGATCCGGCGGCCGCCGTGGGCGAGCGGGCGCCGCCGTGGGCGAGGTACGGCACCAGCACAAGCCTCCGTGGTCGAGTGCCGTGGTTCGTGGAGGAAGAACCAGCTGACCAGTGGGGTCCACTAGTCAGTGAGAGAGGGGGAGAGAGTTGAGTAGGAGTGTTGTGTATGACATGTTGGGTCCACAAAGCAGATTTTCAACGGTCTTCTGCTTTTCCCACATATGTTTTTCCACAACTACTTTTCACAGCTCATAATAGTTTTTTTCAAAAGCCACGGCTCAACCAAACACAAACGTGACGCAATGCTAAGCACGCACGCCTATATTTAAGAACGAGCTGAGGGTAGTATATATTGCTGGTGGACTAGCAGGTTTTGATGGTAAGTTGGTAACATAGTGGTGTCGTCGTGTTTGTTGAGTGATGATGGTATAAGCATGAACACTGTAAGATGGTCAAATTACACACGGCTATAGTACAAAGTTTACTAGTAAAGGCCGCGCCGAAGTGGCTGGAGGCAGTGGCAGAGCTTGATCTCCGATTTCAGAAGAATGAGGGGGGGCCACTCTTTTGCTACAGTAATGAACAGTATCAAAATTACTATTCATTACGTGTAAAAATTGCACAGTCGGGGGGCCAGGGACCCCTTTGGCCCGCATGAAGCTCCGCCAGTGGCTGGAGGACACCGAACTGGTAAAAAAGCGAATGAAGAGCCAAGTGAGATGATCAAGCTAGTGGAATGTGGTTAGGGCTTCCTATTCACTACTAGAAAATAAGTCATCGGTCCAAACCAAAAGTGCCAGCTGCCGTTGCACCCGGTACTGGCAGCTGGTACTTTTGATTTGGACCAAATGTTCAAGGGAGCTTTTGGCACCGGGTCTTGGCACAACCCGGTGCCAATGATCAAGAATTGGCACCAGCTCGTGCCATAACCCGGAACCAATAAAAGAGACCCCTTTTAGTTCCGGGTGATAAAACAAACCAGTACTAAATGTTGAGATTGAGCACCGGTGGAAAAACCACCCGGTACCAATGTCCTCTCGCGTCTGGGTATTTCCAAGTGCTGGCCGTCCTCTCTCTCTCGTCTCTCTACCCCTCTCATTTCTCTAGCTTTCATCTCTTTCTACTAATCCTCTGGAGGAGCGGCGGCCCGGCGTGGCCGTGCAGGAGGAGCGGCGTACCGGCATGGCCGCGCATCGGCGCGGGAGGAGTGGTGGCCCGGCGTGGCTGTGCGTCGACGCGGGAGGAGCGGCGGCCCGGCGTGGCCGCGCGTCGGCGGAGGCGCGGATCCGGTGGAGGCTGGGCGCGCAGGCCCGGCAGGGCGGCAGATCTCTCCACGGCGGCGCCTCTGCACCTCCCTAGCGCCCCTGCATCCTCCAGATCCGGCACGCTCGCACGTCTCTGGTCGCCATGGCATGCGCTGCCTGCCGCCGGTATCCCGTCGTCCGCAAGCCCCCCTGCTCCAAGAAGAAGAGAGAAGGAGAGGACGCCCCGGGAGCAGAGCCCCCTGCACAGCAGCAAGAACAGAGGAAGAAGCCAGGAAGGAGAAGCAAGGAAGAAGAAAGAGGAGAAGAGGACCAGCTCGCTCACAATTGATTGTATTGAATGTATGTGGGATTGAAATTTTTCTTCTTTTTTTGAAATTTTTCTGAAATAGAGATAGCATGTGGGATTGTATTGAATGTATCAATCTTGTAATCGATTCTTTGAATGATTTGTGAGATTTATGAAATTTGTATCGGTCGATTTAATATTTTGTGGTCGATTCTTGAAATGATTGTTGCACTAGAACAGGAGAGGATACAGGGAACGGGATTGATGCTAGCGAACGGGCAGGGCACCAGTACCAAAAAGACCTTAGGCACCGGGTGATTCACCCGGTGTTATAGACGATCACCATTGGTCCCAGTTTCGGGGTACTAGTTGCAAAACCGGTACCTATGCTCATTTTTAACCGGCACCTATGGTCCTTTTCTAGTAGTGATTGTTCACTGTTCTATACATGATTATATTCTCACTTTACCGAACTTAAATTACTTCATCTTGCAACCCACATGTTTGGCCACAAATTAAAAGAGAAAATTATTTGGATTGGGTTTTATTTGTTCTTACCAAAAAAGGAATAATATTTTTTAATATATATATATATATATATATATATATATATATATATATATTTATTTTAATTGTTGAAGAATAAAAAGGGGACATCGAACAAAATCATTCACATTGGAATTACATTCACTTTAGAAATGGATATGCATGCAGTGACACCTGTGTATGGTTGTCCCAAAATTATAAAACTGTGGTGCACGTGTACCTTTTCAAAAGGACCTATTGATCAGAGTTTATTCGCTCTATTAGGCTGGCTGTGGCTGGTAGCTGGTGCTAATCTATTATAAGAGAAAATATTGCTGGCTGGCAGGTTGTTGGTGGCTGGTGCTGATTTGGTGTGAGAGAAAAGCACTGCTGGCTGGTTGCCTGACAAGGCAGCCGAACAGAGTGATTATCTAATTGCCTTCTGAGTTCATATTAACCTGGCTTAGTTGGATGGAAGTAGAAAAGGCACAATGAAAAGTGTGTAAAGTGTTCGAATCCAAATGATGAAACCTTCGCTTTTTCAGTCAGGAACTAAGTTTTTAGACTAGGCCTAGAACGGCTGGTGTATCGTCATTTTTTCCCCGCACAATGCTTACCAAAGAATCTTGGTTTCATATATATACTACTAGGTAACAACTACACTAGCACGGACAAAACTATATGCCACAAAAGCATAATCATGTACACATACCTACACAACAGAGATCAGAAAAAGCCGCGACCAATACTTAACAAAAGAAAGCAACAAGTGATAAAAAAAAGATGAAAGGAAGACAAAAGTTGAATAATGAGCCGCCTAGCTACTAGAAGGTATCAAAACATAAAAAAACAAATTAAGGCTCTATACATGCATGGCTCACCTACCGCTCTAGATAGACTAAATTTAGATTTTAGAGAGTAGTGAAAGTGTACGTAGGAAGATCCAAGGACACTGACTGAAGAAAATAACATTTGATGTAGCTCATCACCTAACTGAAAGTTGTAATTTGACATTGCACATATGTTTTTAATATGTAATGAGCTGAAAACGACATACTAAGTACAACTGATAGTGTCCGATTCCAACAAAATTTTATTAGTGCAAGTCATCGGAGGAGAGGTAATGTATTATAAGGATATGAAAGATTATAAATTATACACTATCTTAATGTAGAAACAGTCTGTAATGTGTGTTCAGTTTTAGATCAAATCGGCGCAATCTTAAGAATTATTTCTTGAGATAAGCCTGCTTCAGGTGAAAACTACAAATAGCATTATTCTGTTACTCAATAAAATTAATTATTTGTCAGTGCAGTTTGTATATATAGATATTTCTAAGTTTTTGCATCTATTAATCATAGTGCTTATTAATGTTATTGTGTTATATTTCACAACTCTTAAACATAGTATACCTAATTTAAGCATAATATATTTAAAGAGTATATATATACTAATTTTTTTCTTTGTGGCAATTTGTAAGAGTAGAACCCACAACTATTCACTAAATGAAGAATTTAGAATATCAGGTTTCCATGTATGATGCATACTTTACAATTAAGAGGCATGGCTACTCCACTTCATTTTTTCTACTCAAATACATACATGCCCATGCATGCATTATTGACAGCAATAAAACATCGAAAAGCATTTGTACTAAAAAAATTAAATAAATTTATTAACTAAGTGTTGACAAAAATATTACCATCTTGACTTTTCCCTTACGCTCCATTGAACTGAAGCCTACGTACATATAGCGTATATATGATTTGAAACAAGACATCAAATTTAAGATGCCGGAGTGCTCTACATATGTGGATCTACTTTACTAGAAAGTAGAGGCCAGTACAATGTAGGGCTGAGGAATCACTTGACCCTCTTTTACAGAAATCGATCAGAAAGCGCCAGTTTGGATTCCTCCAGCACTATGATGATCTGATTGAATTAAACTACTACGTGAATTCCCGAGTATATATGGTGATTTATCTAGTCACATTTTTTATTATTAATTACTAGACGATCAAGTCCAATCTTTTCATTCAGTATATTTATTTCAGTAATTGTACCATTTTCGCCATTTTTGTTCCTGTTAGAATAATAATATGAGTGACAGAAAAGCACAAGTACGCGTGTCAAATAACTTACAGTGGATTCAGATATTGTATTCAGGTTGATGTATATATATGTAGCAAATACTTGCTACAGATTCAATGTCTTGGTATGTGACGTTTTTTGTCTGTTGGAACTGGCTCCATATTGTTGTGCTGAGGTGATGCTAGCTCCACAAATTGTTCCCTGGTGCCACTGCTACTACGACTTCAACAACTACCCATGCAGGATGCAGCACCGACAGTCTCCAGTTTTTTGCAGCAACACTGTTAGCTTGGGCATATATAGACCTCTATTGGCTTTATTTGGCCATATAGAAAAAATGGTAATTACCCTGGTAGGCATCTTTCTACTTAAAGTGTTGTTGGATATCTATGGGCTGTGATTTTCTGTGTTACCAAGAGATAAACATTCAGAGTTTTTTTTTCGAATAATAGTTTTCTCGTTGCTCTCTTATGCAACTTCTAATACTTTGACCCTCCCCCCTAATAACTCCTGCAGCATGGAGGGTGGAGGACCGAATATGTCAGCACATAGGTGAAACTGAGTTCCCACTGAAACGGAAAAATGTTCTGAAGTCGCGCAAATATCAGAGGTACTCTGCTGTAGGATCAGCATCCTGATGTGCCCTACACTCGTACTGCAGTGTGGTGTACGCAGGGTTAGTGGTTGCCCAGGAATAATATTGTTAACTTCTCTCTTTCTCAAAGAAAAAAGGTACATGTTATCTCCCAATAATTAATCAAAACAGATTAACTTCCACTGCTACGAAAAAGGTTTTTAGAAGTGGGTAAAAATGTATTTTTAGGAGAGGGTATGGTACTCGCCCCTAGTTTTCGCAACTAAAAATGTACCCACCCCTAAAAATGACACCGATTTTCAGGGGCAGATGAGGAGGTGACCTGTCCCAAAAAAAAACATTACCAGGAGCGGATCGGTTGCTATTGTAACCCCGCTCCATTTGTAGCAACGGTTTACATTTTGACCCACCCCCTAAAAAAATCGGAGTGTTGTTTGCCCCTAATTTTACTAGCTCATTCAATGGGTAGAAAATTTAAAAAGATTAAAATCAGAGGGGCTGCTATAGGTTGCTGGAGCTATTACCCTTTCCTGAGAATGGAACAACATAGCTACTGTTTGTATATATTTGCCTTCACGTAGCATGGCAGGTCCACAACCACAAGCCTAGCCGGCCTGGATGCAGCAAGGATACAGAGACCATTAACATCTTCCTCCACACACAGAGAGACTATAGAGAGAGAGGGTTGCTTCCTGGTCATGAAAGGCGCTTGCAGATATTCCACAGGCAAAAGCACTACACGTGTTAATCTCCACATAATTAATCCAAACAGATTAACTTCTTTGCACCTAATTTTACTAGCTCATTCAATGAGGAGGAAAAAAAATCAGAGGGGCTGCTAGGTTGCTGGAGCTATCACCCCTTCCTGAGAATGGAAGATAGCTACTGTTTGTCTATATATTTTTGCCTGCAGCCTGCAGGAAGCATGGCAGGTCCACAACCACAAGCCTGGCCGGCCTGGTTGCAGCAAGGATCCAGAGACCATTGTGATGACATCGTCCCTCCACACAGAGAGACTATATAGAGAGAGGGTTGCTTCCTGGTCATGGCAGGGACATGCATATATTCCACAGGCAAAAGCACTACACATTGTGCCATTGTGGTGCATAGGATGGTGCATGACTTTCACTGGATTAGGTGAGACATGGCCCCCTTTTTTCTCTTTGGGTGGACCGTAATATCTTCAAGTAAGCTCAACACCACTCTCACACTTCTTCAAGTACTAATTTCCTTCAAGATCAGGGCTTCTTGGGCCCTTCCATTTCAGGTAAAATTTGTGAGCAAGTTAAGCTTCCCATCATGCATGGGCAATGCATGTATGAACCTAAAGAGAGGTGCATAACAGCTGGCAACTATACATCAAGGACGTGAAAATATATATGATATTATAGCAGTGGTGTGGCAGTGTATATCACTACCAGAAAAAGGCTCATTCGTCCCTGGCTATTTGTACTGGTCATTCTTTGGGCCGGCACTAAACTTGCCCCGATGCCATTTTAATACCGGGTCCAAATTTAAAAGCCCACTTAGCCAATTTAGTACCGGGCCAAGCCACCGTCCGGTACTAAATGTCGCATTTTAGTACCGATCGGTGTTACCGGCCGGTACTAAAATAGCGCGTCCATTTAGTACCGGCCGGTAACACCGGCCGGTACTAAAATACGACATTTAGTACCGGCCGGTGGATTGGCCCGGTACTAAATGGTTCTCTAGGGGTTACTTCAAAAGGAATGCATCTCCCATCCAGTCACAAGTGATGCATAGGTGGGATGGCAAGGATGGCTCGCGCGAGGCTGGAGGTCGTGAGTTCGATTCCCACGGACCGCGCACGCGCATATTACGCGTGAAATTTGCGTGATTTGTGACTTGCGACGATGCGCGTGTGCAGGGCCTCCTAGCTGCTCATCCCTTTTTTCCTTTAATTTTTTGGTGCAAAACCGTTTAGTACCGGTCGGTAACACGGACCGGTACTAAACGGTCACTTAAGTACTGGGCGTTTTGACCGGTACTAAATGGTACGCCATTTAGTACCGACCAAGCGGTACCGGTCAGCCGTCCGGTGCTAAACGGGGGTTGCTGACCGGTACAAATGTTAGATTTTCTAGCAGTGTATATTCCATATTATTGGGGTGTGTATGTGTGGGGGTGCGCGATGTCCAAAGATCTCTAGAGAGAGGAGAAATTAAAGAAACCAAACCAAACCTTAATGAGGCAGCCACAAAAGCATGCATTAAGCTTAGTTTGATGAGAGAAGATAGAGAGAGGTAGAAAGAGAGATACATAGACAGGTGTAGAGAGAGAATATAGAGCCCTTAATCATGTGGTCCGGGCCGGGAGGGCGCCCTCCCCCTCCTGATGTAACAGGTGAGACGCACACCCCTCACCTACACCATTTGTAACAACAGCAACAAAGACCTATGGGATGGGAACCTCGATCGACATCTAAACTACTGTCCGTAGCTCTAAAGCTCCTTTCACCTACCAATATTTGGCGCTGCAGGTAAAGGCACTCACTCACACACCACACCCTCTTTCTCTACAATGGAGAACAGAGAGAGGGAAGAGAGAGAGAAAGCAAGAAGCTAGATGGTTAGAAGCTAGGTTAGATTCAGATGCATATATGGTGGCAGCCAATGGGCAGGTGACTAGTAGTAACTTCCTTCTCCCTGCCCTTATTTGTGCCCTCCTACCTGTCACTTCATCTCTAGTCCTCCAAACTTGTTCTCTAGTGCTTTTTCTAAACTAATAAGCATAAAAATTGCGGCTCTTTCAAACTATATTCAATGGCTAAAATGCAGCTATTTATTTGCGGAGGTAATGTTTTTATAATTATAAATGTATTTTCTTCAACAAGTCTTTTACTTTATGAAGTTTTTCCTAACAGTGACTGACAAGCTCACCCCACACTCCCATGGTACTCTCAAGTGGTCCGGATGTCGTGGAATTTGACGAGGAAGCCTATTCGAGCCAATATTTTTAGTGCCTTTTCGTCTTCAGTTTAAAGATCGATTGATCGTGCGCGTGACAGCTTAGCGGTTGAAATTTTTTGCTTATCATCTTAATCGAACAAGATTAAAGTTTACTCGCTCACACAAATCCATCTCAATTAACAAACCAAGAACTTGCCATATATATGATCCTCCAAAATGTCCTAGCTAGCTAGTAGCTAGAAGGTTGTTTTAAAAACGACTAATAAGCAAGCTCAATTTGCCCATCGAACAAAGAAAAACATATATGCGTATATATGGAAATCATAAAGAAGGTGAAATAAACAAAATATAGCGAGCAATGAAAAGGAAAGAAAAACATGGCAATATGGGGAGGCGACATGCATGCCATACCTGTGAATCGTCGTCAAGGCCCAGCTTGTTAACCAGGTACCTCATCACTACTCTAACTGTCATCCTCCCGTCTCTGCTGCCCATCAACACCAGAGCAGGTCAATGTGGCATGATCAAACAGCACAGCAGATTAATCAAAGGAATATATAATCAAAACTTAAGAGCCCGATTAGTTACAAAAAATTTTCACCCAAAAATTTTTACCTCTCCTTTGAACACATGCATGTAGTATTAAATATAGTTAAAAAATAAAACTAATTGCACAATTTGAATGTACACGACGAGACGAATCTTTTGAGTCTAATTAGTGCATAATTAGCCATAAGTGCTACAGTAACCCGCATGTGCTAATGATACGGTCAAAGGCCTCAAAAGATTCGTCTCACGGTTTCCAGGTGAGTTATGAAATTAGTGTTTTAATTAGTATCCGAAAAACCCTCCCGACATCTGGTCAAATAGTCGATTTGACATTCAAAAATTTTCATTTTGGGAACTAAACAGCCCCTAAATTGACGCAAAGCAATTAATTAAGCAAATTCGTCGCCGTCGGCGGCCGGTTCGTTTCCAAATCAGAAAAATATTGGGAGGGAACCATGGACATGGTAGGTGGTGCAGGGAGACGCACATGGAGATCGACAGGAGAGTTGAGATGCTAACCTAACCCTCAAGTAGCTCCTCGCAATCTGCGGCAATGGCGGATCCCTCCTGCATGGATCAGCGGCAACGGTATGAGCAAACCACCCACATTGTACGGACAAGTCGCTCGTGGAAGGCGGACATGTCGTACTCACTGATTCTGCGCCGCCCGGAGCAGGAACCACGTGCCGGCCTCGTGGGCGGGCGGCGGCGGCGCCGCCGCCACCGCCGCCGCTGCCGGGGACGAGGACGATGAAGGCCCCGGTTGTAGAGAGAGCTGCAGCTGCGGCGGCGGCGGCGGCGGCGCCGGAGGCGCGGCCGGCTGTACGGAGGTCGAGGGGCCAGCCGCGTCATCGGTCCTCTGCCGTTTCCGCGGCGAGGACGGCGGCGGCGGCGACGTCGAGGACGGGCCGATCCCGAGCTGCAGCCAGGAGGAGCCGACGTCGCTGCCGGTGCTGCTGCTGGTGCTGGCGGGGGCGGCTTCCTGGACGACGACGTCGGGCGGGGGCTGGTGCGGCTGCGGCGGCGGCGCGGGCTGGTGCGGCGCTATCTCTGGCTGCTCGGGCTCCTGCTGCTGCGGCGGCGACGGTGGCGCGGCGGTGTCCTTGCTCTGCCGGTGCGGGTGGGAGGGGTCCTGTGCCATGGGCCTCAGGACGCTGCTGCGGCAAGGAGCACTGGGCGTGGGCGGCGGCGGCGGCGGCGGCTGGTGTCTCTGGCTTCTGCTGAGGCGAACGCTGACGGCGGCCGGCCCATGGGCGTGGTGGCGGTGCGGACGGAGCAACGTCACCATCCTCTCATGCCTCCTCCTCTCTTGTGGCGTTGCGCCGCGCCGCGGCCAGACACCATGGGAGAGCGAGCGCAGGAGGAGGAGGAGGAGGTGGTGCAACTGCAAGAAGAGAGGAGAAGAATATGTTCAAGGGGGCAGGGGTGCCTTTCATATAAGGTCGACAAGCACGGCCAATGCTTGTACACATACACGCTACTCATTACACTACTAGCACACTTCTCTTTCTCTCTCTAGCTACTACTAGTCTCTCTCTTTCTCTTTCTACTAGTCTCTCTCTCTACCCTCTCTTTCTCTCTCTACAAGAAAGAAAGAATGCAAGTGCTTGTGGAGAGGAGCTGAGTGTAGTAGAGATGGATCCATCGAGAAGGTAAGCTGTCATGGGCGCCCGCACAGTGCCCAACTTTGATCTTTGTGGGATGGACGGGTGATGCACTACGAGACATGCGCCAATTTGTTTTTTTTTCCGTGCGCGCGCGGAAAAAGGCGCATGCTGAGCTCAGCACATGCCATGCACTAGCGCGTGCATGACGCTGACTAGTTCACGGTTAGCTGGTCGATCTGACCCTGCAGCTCAGTTTGGCTACTGCTCGTCGGTGTGTCACTTCTCCCTACTACTTGTAGATAGCCAAATGGGGCCGCACGGCAGCACCCGGCACTAGCACCGCTTTGGCGCGACACGGTTCGGGCACGACACGACTAGGCACTAAGCTTTGGTCCTACCGTACCATCCCGGCACTGCATGCTGGATCCTCGGCCCAGGCATACGACTAGAGTTTAGTCATACTGTGCCAGCCCGCAGCACGTACGAGCAGCCCGGTGTGACAGTGCTGGACCAAGCTCTACAATCTCCATCGTCGTTGTTGTTGGTAAAGGTCATGGTGAGGGCATGAAAGCCTTGGCGCACCGGAGCCTCAACGGCGAGGGGTGGGGAGGCTGTGACGGAGGGAGAATCCACAACTAGAGCACGGGCGGGGAGGCCACGATGGTCAGGGATAGGAAGGAGCAGGGAGGCAGCGGTGGGGGAAGGTGATGAGGTGGCAGGGAGCCAGCAGTGGCAGCGCTGTGGTGGGGTCGCAAGGAGACGCGAGAGAAAAGAGAGAGGGGAGTGGGCAGCCGATTGGAGGAAGCCAGGGAGGAGGCATATGAATATTAGGTTTGGAGGGGAGGATGGAAGTATTTATACGAGAAGTATATGTATTATTAATGGGGTCGCAAGGAGACGCGAGACATAAGCAAAAACTCCTATGTGGCAGTATATTTAATGCTATGGACACTATCCTATATGGAGGGTTGGGGATGGTCTAACACACCTGGATTCTTGTTACATCATTGTTACCCGAATTAAAAGATGCATATTGTATAAATTAAACAATAACATGAAAAAATTATTCATGTAATTAAACTAACTGTAACCCAAGGTACAAGAAAACAAAATATGAGGGCTCATTTCTTTTTTGTTATCTCATATACTCACCATCCCTAAAGAACTAAAATTCAGGTATGTTGAGTCATCTAAAAGACAAACACTTTGAAAAGATTAACCAATTTTCATCTTAAGCTATTTTTTTATAAGGTCTTGTCATAAGGATAGGCCAACATAATGGGAAGTTGCGAGTAAACTAGCTTGATAATGTAAGTCAAGATTAAATTTTACAGAGTCATGGAGCAACCAAAAGTTGCTATCCATTTACTCAGGTTTTTCATACATACCGTTAGTCCAGTTCCACCGAAAAGCTTAACAACATATTCATGGTAAAGCTCCATGCTAAGCGAGGTGAAAACCGAAATTACTAAAGGGTTGGATGGCACTATGAGCTCGCGCGCCCAATGTACTCGCTCTCCTTGCACTGTATGTCATCCTCAGCGTTGGTGCCCCGGCCGCGATCCATATGATCGGTGCTCCGATCCGAGCCGTCCCAGTGGGGCCCGCAAAATATTCCCTGCTTCCCTTGTAGTTCCTCCGATCCTTCGCACTGGTGATGCGTCGGCCGTCGATAGCTAAGCTCTGCCCAGTAGCTAGCTCCATCGATCCACCGGCGGCGATCAATCGATCGAGATGTTTGACCCGTCTTAGTTTCTTAATAACCATGCATGCTGGCCGGCCAGAAATCAAGATCAGAGAAGTACTGTCTTGTCTACAATCACTGTGCCACCGTGTTTATTGTTAATTACCAACAGTACATTGGAGGGACAATGTACTTGACTACATTTGCAATAATAAGGAAAAAGTCCACGTCAACTATTCTTCGCTAAAACAATTAGGTACATGTTACCTAGTTTTCAATTTTTTTTATCGAATACGCAGAAGAGTGGCTTATTTTTGTACTAAGCAGAAAACCAAGATCGTTTAAGTAGAAATCCAAGGTTCCAGTAGTGATGAGCTACAAAGGTGGTCGAAGCATTGATGCATCTCTGAGCATGTATGAGCTACACATGTGCTTGCTTGCATTGATCGAGAGTACTTGAGGCTGCAATGCTCTGGTTTGCCAGGACGTCCTTGTCACGTCAGTCTAGCCAACCACGTCCGATCAGCTGAAGCATCAAGTGCAGCCTATGTTGCTCATATATTGTCTGCGTGCCTGCACAATAATACCCCTCAATTCCGGTACCAGACCGGGTTGTTCGACCGAGTACGCGTGCTGCATCAAGGAAACACCCTTAATTGTGCTGTTTCACCTTGAATGGTTCCCACGTGGACAGCTCTAAAGTACACTAGATCTTCAATTCTTCGTTGCTAGACAACACGTGGAGAGTTTTTTTTAGAAGTACACGTGGAGAGTTTAATCGCCTAGTTGTTCTTCCGAGGTGTTAGATTTAGTCCCACTTCACTAGTTTTTTGAGTTGAGTCAAACTGAGACTTTGGTTGGTTGGGCTCCGATGGATCTCAGCATTGTAGATATAGGGAGTCGAGCCGGATTCCGATGCGCACTTTAATATTTTTAGAGATATCATATTATCAAGCTTAGGAACCGCACGTGGATTTCACATTTTGCATTTGGTATACCTTTGATATGACATATTTTTGTTTTGGTATACCTTTGATATGATATATTTTTGTTTGTTCACTACTACAAAAACCTTAATAGAGACGGTTAAAAATGATTAACCAAAGCTTTTTTTGCAACCACCTCGAAAAGGTCACGGTAAATAACCTATTTTCTGAGGCGATTTTGCTGCCCGTCTCGGTTAATAAAATAAAAAAAATTCAAAAAAACCCCGCCGAGCCCATCACGAGCCCATCCACCGCCTCATCCCGCCGCGTGCAGCCGCCGGATCTGGGAGGAGGGAGGTCATCGCCGCGTGCCCACGGCCTGGATACGCCACGCCACGGCCCTCAGCTTGGATCCGGCCTTCGTCGCTGTCACATCCCGCCGTGCGCACCGCCGAAGGGCCGCGCCGCCCACGCCGCATCGCTCCACCGCCGAAGGGTTGCGCCGCCGCTGGAGTGGCCGGCTAGGGTTGGGAAGGAAGCAGGACATGGGCAGGCCCAGGGAGAAGAAAGGAGAGAGAGGGTGAGTGGAAACCCTAAGTGCTTGTTATATATGTGTGGCTAAGATAATGGGCCAGCTGGGCTTTTTCTGGACCTCGACAATATTAACCGAGGCATGCTTTTATAAGTAGTCCGTCTCTGAAAATAGTGATATTTTTGGAGGCGGGTACTTCGGTTATTAGATTTTAGGAGGCGGTTATCTTTTAACCGCCTTCATAAATCGATTAATTGAGGCGGTATTTCCGACCATCTCAGTTAATAAAAAATGACCGTCTTGGTTAATCCGAGACATTAACCGAGGCGGTTGAAATTCCTACCCGCCTGGAGGTGTTTCAAAAATGTCGCGGTACTTTTTTTTTGTAGTAGTGTTTGGAGCTAATTCGGTATTTTAACCATGAGGAAATGTTGAAACTGGCTAGGCCTGACTCAAGTGAATACATCAGGATTTGGTCGAGCTTGATTCATAAATTAGGATTAATCCAAAAAGGAAATCACAAATAAACTAAATTCAGTCCAAACACAAATTGAACCTTTTAGCTAACAAAGTTGAACTAGAAAGAATTTTCTTTTTTCGTTTTTAAAAAGTTGAACTAGAAAGCTTAGCCAAGGTCCAATAGAATTGTGAACTATTACGATCTTACCGAAACTTTAATGTCCCAACAAAATAGTGTGGCTCAAAAGTGAAAAGTCAAAAGAACAAGTGAGTAGTCTCAGTTTGGATGAACTCCCTCAAATTAAATCTTTGGACATGAAGCAATTTTGTATGTCACTTATATTATAGCCAGGGCTACCTAGTCCTAACTATTTAAGTACTCCTCCCATTTCAAAATGTAGGTGGTTTTGGTATTTCTAGATTCATAATTTTTGTTATGCATCTAGATATATGGCAGATACATTTCTAGATTTATAATTTTTGTTATGTATCTAGATATATAATAAATATATCTAGATGTATAATAAATATTATAGTAAATCTTAAAAGATAAAAACAACCTGCATTTCAAAATGGACAGAGCAGTAGACACCCTGCATTGAATAGGAGCGTATGTTGCTGCGTTTAGTTTCCAAAAAAATTTGCGCAGTACCCGTCACATCGAATTTTTGGACACATTGGAGCATTAAATGCTGTTGAAAAAAATAACTAATTACATAGTCTTCCTACGAGATAAATCTAATGGTGCTCATTAATTCATAATTGGATATTAATTGACAAATAACAACGAAATATGCTACAGTAGCAAAACCCAAACTTTTTCACCAACTAAACACCCCCTGGTTCTACCACTACCGGAATTCAAATCCGCACCTAGTGTTTCTAACGGCTCATTCTTACTGTTGACTTATGCAGCGACTAACGAGAAGCAATCAAAAAGGAAGACGGAAAAGGATAGAAGAACTGCTCTGCTTCGGTTTATTTCGTCCAAAGCGTCCGCTCCCCCAAAGCTATCCGAGCACCGAGCCACCGACACGCCTCCAGCGCCACCTGACCGGCTGACCGGGACCCGCCTGCGGTCGGCCGCGCCGCGATCCCCGGCCATCCTGGACTTGTTTGGTTCGCGCTACATAGCACGTTAGGAATAGTAATAATTTTGACCATTAATTACGGTGTCAAACAAAATCAGTTTACAAAACCAACTTCAGAACCCCGCGCTAGTGACTCTGAAAGATCTAATGAGCTCTTTGACCGTGCGAGCAGAGGATGGTTACTGTAGCATCACTGTAGCTAATCATCGATTAATTACCGTCATTAGATTCGTCGCGAAATGTTACACCTATTTCTAAAAAAAATTTGCAAATAGACTTCATTTAGTATTTCATGCATGCGAGATTCTCTTCTCAAAAAACATGCACGCTAGTTTTGTTGCCAAACCAAAAGACCGTTCCCCACCTGCCCTCTGATTCCCTGAAGCTCTGGAGCTCCGCGCCGCCGGCCACCATCCCTGAATTATTGGGGGGGGCGTTCTGAGCCGCCGGAACCGTTCGGCCTGTGCAGGTGAAAAGCTCCCATCTTTCTTGCCTTGAAATGTTGATTAGGCGAGTTTCAACGGCTCCCCATATACCTCCCCCCACCGAACGCAGGGGGTGCTTTGGGGGGAGGGGGAGTTGGCGATCCAACGGTTTCCCCCAAAGCTCCCAGTATATATAGGGTGAGTTTCAACTCTCTCTATATTCTAATCACACCGTTTCTTCGTGATATTAATCCCGTTTCATCCCCATAACATGATGATAATGCATATTATGACAGTACAAATACTGTATTTAAATTCAAAAACGATAAATAAATAGTTAGTTAATGAGTGATAGTATATAGGTGGAATAGATACGGGGGAATGGTTGGAGAGAATCAGTTATAGGGAGAGAAATTTTTTGGAGGGAGATAATAAAATATAGTAAATAGTACGTTTGGGGGGAGTTGGAGAGGGGTAATGGTTGGAGATAGCCTTAGCCTCGTGATATTAGAAAAATAGCTAGTATATTGTGTGGTGAGCAGAAATCGGAAACCAAAGCAACCTGATCTGTAGAACAAAGCGCCAAACTCTCTTTTTTTAAGACTAAAGGAGAGGGGGCCAGATTCTATCCCATGATGTTGTCAGAGTGATTGGAATGGTTCTTTGGCTCTGTTTAGTTTCAGCGCAAAATTTTTTTACATTGGAATCTTACTAATTTGAAGTACTAAATAAAATTTATTTACCAAACTTTTTGCACAGATGGGTTGTAAATCGTGAGACGAATCTAATAATGCTAATTAATCCATAATTAATCAATAATTAATGTTGCAAATTATGGATTAAGTAGGCTCATTAGATTCGTCTCGCGATTTACAGCCCATCTATGCAATAAGTTTTGTAAATAGACTTCATTTAGTACTCCATGCATGTGTCAAAACATTCGATATGACGGTTTTTTTGCGTTTACGTGGTTTATGGGGTGGGAACTAAACAACCCTTTATCCTGCGCCGATCCTTCGGAATAAAAGCGGTATTATACCGTAGAAAATGCGGAGTAATGATTAGTATGGCATCATTTCCTCAATCATTGTTTCACATGCTGAGGATGCACGTAGTGTATGTCTTTCCTGCGCCCTGATAATGCCCTTTGCAAATAAGTTAAGCTAATCAGTTAGATTGGGGGTTAATCGCGGCTGCCATTGGTTCCAGTGTCAACGAGCAAGGGAGTGTGAGTGGAAAGAAGGGGAGAGAATTGTCAACCATAACTAGTGCATGCCATGGAGGAGTCCACTGTCTACAAGGCAGTATAGGTAGAATTGCCACCCAATTTTGGCTCCAGAGCTGAACTCTCTGCACTTTTGATGCATCGGGCTGATACCCATCAAATTCAGGAAGAAGTGGCAATTTTAATTTCTTACTGTTTTTGCTAGCGTAGAGTTTGTAGCACAATGATCAGTACATACTCTTGCCTTTGGTGTATTTTTGTGTGCTTGTAGCCTTCTATGTTTGTGAAGCTGAGACTGTGTCACACCATTTCTTTGTCCATGTGTTAATCTAAAAGTCTGAATTGGAGAATTCCAATTTTAGTTTCTCTGATAGTAGTGGCTACATTATTTTAACTTTAGAGAATGAATTCTAATTATCTTTCTCTTGTCTTCAGTTTCTCTGTAATTGGATCCTCAGCTCCAGCTTTAGTATTGATTGATTGATAATGACATCAGTAAATAAAAGTGTCATTTATGATATTTATATCCTGTTTCATTTAGTAGTTGTGTGTTTCTGACCATTTGGTTCTAAGTCTCTTTGGACTGACCCTTTTATCCTTGGGTCCATTCGGTTCTTGGGTTATTCTTTCAAACCGACCTTTTGGTGATGCCAATGTCGTTTGGCTTTTCTGACTGATTTTGTCATATTGTGTACCTTATTTGTTTTCTACCAGTAAAGGCTTAAAATATTGTAAATTCTGTGACTTTGCTGCCTTATTTTTCTCATTGAAAATGACAAATTTGATTACAGGATGGTTACTTTATGACTTCTGTATTCTAACTGTTCAGACTTCTGTCATTATTAGTTTCAGTCAGTCAGTCACTACAATAGTTTTTGATACCTGTACTGTTCTTCAGCCTCCCAAGACCTTTTAGGTTGCAAATGCATTTCAGGTATCACATATTGACCCATGGAGTGGAGTAAATCATTACTGTGCTGCTTATATGGCATAGAATTTGTAAAAGACACCTTTCAGTGCTTTCAGTTGAATGACAGACACTCATTGCCCGTAGATGGTGCTCTTTTGATGTCTGTTTGGTACTGCTGGTAGCCCTTGTCATAGTTTATCATTTCCAGTCTTTTTCTTTCTAGTTTCTACTAGACCGTGAATCGTGCAATGTGATATATTGAGACCTAAGTTTTGGTAGGTGCCGCCAATGTATCAAAACTTTCGGCGACAGACAAGCATGAAACCTTTCTTTATCTCAGGTAGGAATCCAAAGCTGTTCAAGCATGTATTCATCAGCAAATTTTTTCTCCCAACAACATTTATCCTGGTTAAATGAAATTAGGACAGGTTGGTGCTACTATTCATTCATTTGGAACAGTTTGACAGGCTGTTGTACCAGGAAAATTGAAAGGAAATGGAATTAGCAACAGGGGAAAAAATCCTATCGGTACAGTAGGACCATTTCTTATTTTTCCTAACCTCGCATGCAGGACCCTATCCCATCAATGTTGCCATTTCCTTTACATGCAGTCCGTCCCTATTAGACCTCTTTGTCACCAACATGCCAGGAGTAATCATATCGTGGTGTTCATGTATCTATTGTTTCCTAACATATCTTGGGTAGCTTAGCTTACCAACCCTTTTTTTCGCCAAAAAAGGTTACCAGTATTTATTTCTGGGAGGCAATATATATATAAAGCAGAGTGATTTATCATTTATGTCAGATCATAATTTTTTAACAATTAGGTTAGTCCTTCCGTTATTGCTTTAAGTGATATTAAGTGGCATCTATGTACATGATGAGGAAATACGAAAGTAATCTTTGTGTAACTTCTTATTGCTATTAGTGGCCTATTTATATGTAGATAGTTTTTTTTTAAAAAAAAAGATATGTAGATAGCTGAAAAGCAACCTAATAAGAATCGTAATAGACTACTTTATGTCTCTGTGATAGTTTTTTTTGTAAATTATATTATTCCCCCTTATCATAACTTGATACATCTGACCAATTGGATCTGGATTGATCAGCTGCGTTGATTGACCCATACTAGTATGAAACTTCTGCAGATGAGGCTATCCTCCAGAAACTGATCTGAAACTAATCTGTGAGAGGCTGGATGGAGTACTATTTAACTCCTAGTAGTGTGTTTAGTTTTGGAACCCTGCACAGAACAGGTTCGATGATTCCCCACTGTTTACATCCGTGTCTTTCTTCCTCTGTTATTTTGCATGTCCTTTTCCTTCCATTATGAAATGTTCTGAGCAGCACTGCATTTGGTTGATTAAATTTATAGTGCAGTTGCTCCTTTTTTGTTTTCCTTTTTGATTAAACAGGAGGGAAGGGCCAGTACAGTTGTTCTTCTCAAGGTAGCACAGCAACCCCTTCAAAAGAAAAGGTAACATAGCATGAATTAACTGTATTGTCAAGGCTATCCCATATTCCCATGAGCTATTTTTTCTTTTACCATCTGAGTTACATTGCTCATGGTGGTAAGCACATGCTATTTCTAATTGCACTATATCCTTTGTCCTGTGCTTCATATTATACTCTGACACACATTTTTCTGATACCTCTTTCCAGCAAATTCCGACTCTGCCTATCAGGCGCATGCAACAAATTTTCTTCGCATTATTGCAGCTGCAATCCTCGACCAATGGTCTTTATTTTTGCATACAAGGTTAGCAACCTGTAATTGCCTCTAAATTTCTGTCATCTTTTGCATTCCTGAGCTTGCTATTCTAAGTTGCAGGATCAGAATGTTTTCTGCCTTAAAGTAACGCCGAACTACATTGTACCATCTGTCGGTGTGAGATACCGGGTGCAAATGCACCTTGATGCCTCTGATGGCGGCTTAAGTACCAATTGTGTTCGTGTTTTAGTGCTGGTTGGATACGCTTAAAGGCACCTCCAAGTGTGTCACCTGTTCATCTCGCTGTCAGGCCTTATTCTGCATGCCGAAGCCTGCCTTTCCCTCTCTGACGTGTCACTGTTACGGATACTCTGCACTCTGTTTGATTATGCCTGCATGCCCCCGGCTGGTGCCTTGACTTGTTAGTAATAGCTTGCACCTCCCTTTCCGGTGACGCCGACCTCCTACTGCCCCTTTGCACTCCCTTTCCATCCCTTTCCATGACGGTGACCCGCTACTGGAACACTATCAGATGCTGCTTCAAGGCACTTCTTGTGTGCCA
Organism: Panicum virgatum; assembly: GCF_016808335.1. Classification (NCBI taxonomy): domain Eukaryota; kingdom Viridiplantae; phylum Streptophyta; class Magnoliopsida; order Poales; family Poaceae; genus Panicum; species Panicum virgatum. The sequence continues at coordinate 53,234,278 of NC_053147.1, forward strand.
CATTGCAACATCATTAGGTCAGCTCGCATATAATTTTATTGTGCACTTGCAGCTGTTTCCATGTTCTTTTTGCTTATCTGTTGTTTCTCAAGTTTTAACACGTTAGGCTGTGTCTGCTCTGTTCCCCTGTTTTTTGTGGTCTAAAAGTTACTTACCCCATATGAGGTCAGACTTAAGACAAAAGTCTCAAGCTCCCGTGATAACAAACTAGGGAATTGGAGTTGTTGCATCTCCAAACAATTAGAGCCTGTTGGATAGGTGCGGAGTGTAACAGATCCCTTCGGATTGGTAAGGAGAATGTACTAATTTCCCTGCCAATCAGAGGGGATTTGGTCTAACCGCATTGTATCCAAACAAAGGTTTCAGCGTCAAGTGCTGCTGTACAATATCATGGGACTGTTCATTCCATCGTTGTCAAAGGTAATAAGGTACTGTACATTATGGCTGTGTTAGCTTGTTCTTGTTGGTTTGACTGTCTTATTAGAGACAACCAACCTGAACACTGAACAGCTTAGTCTTGTCCTTCCAGACGTTGCCTACTAGCCACTTTTTCTCTGCTGTCATTTTATCATACTCGATTTAACCTGAGATTGTATTTGTTTAGATATGTAGGGAGAAACATTTGGTCCAGTAACATTGCTTATTAGTATGTGGTTATCATAATCTTCTTAAGGGGATGCTTGTAATAATGTGGAACGATGTCAGCAGATTCACTAAAATAGCTGTGAGACTCAATTCTTTGAACGTCCATAGATTCATATGTGAAAGTAGAGAAATATTTGAAGTACAAGGATATTCTAAACACACTTCCTTGTTTTCACAGCATCATATTTGAAATATTTCGTACATCTATACTGAATTACTGATTTAAAAAAACACCAGTTGTGTGTAATACTTAATCTTCACTGTCAATTTTATTTAGAATTGGTCCCTGCTACAATTAAAGATCTAATTAATGATGTTACTCCCTCATCTCCCAAGATAAGGAGCTAATATTTGGTCTGCTTCATAGGTTACAAGATCAAATTGGAAAAAAAAAAGTTCAGGTGCATTATATCTTTACTGCAGGAGAGCAAAGTTTCGTAAACTAAGTGACGGTTAGTTGTTATACTGTCTTAAACACGTAACTTTAAGATTGATGTCGAGATAATATGATGTATTAACTGCTAAAGAAGATTCAGAAGATGCAATGGTGATAATGCAGAGGACATCCTCGCTGTTCCCTTACAGAATACATCCAAGCTAGGGTTTTAGTGGAATCAGAAGCATAATGCATCTATTAACATCTAGCTAGATATTGCGTCGCAAGTAGTTGATCACTCGATCGATCGACCAAACGCCACTAGGATGAGAGCATCATCGTCTCCACCTAACAAGGAAGCAGCAACAGCACCACCGATGTATGCTGATCAGTAGTAGCAGATAGGCAGGCATCTGATGGAGAAGAATCAGTAGGAAGGGGGTCCATGAGTGTGCTTTTCTAGCTCCAGGCCTGTGACGTTATAGATGGCGCCTAATTCTGAGGCGTCATGTGATGGCAAGGCTGCTATGCAAGTACGTGATGCTGGCCCGGCCGGAGAGAGTGATGTATGTGATTGGGATGTGTGTGGAAAGCTCCCCATCTCCATAAACTTAATTAGCTTGTTCAATCATCCTGATCATTTGTCTTAATTTTATTCACACTTAATAAGGTCACGTGCTAGGGACAAATACTTTACTGTGGGCATCTCTGTCAGAAGTGGGGTTAGCTATGAAATATTGTAGTGATGAAGAATGTATAGGATATGGAAGGGACGTGAAATACATGAGCAATCCATATACCAATTAATATGGGATACACATATAACCATTACTGTTATCCATATGCCAATTGTACATAACACAAAGATTCCACATTAACAATTGTACATTAAACACTTGCCTTTATCCATTTCTATTCTATGACACTCGTAACCTTTTTATTTGTTTTTTCTTTGTATTTTGTTTGGAACCAACATGCCAACGTGTACACTGGCCAATTCATTTCAATGCGGTCTAGCCACATGAAAATTTGATCAAAATGTATGTGTGGACGCTCCATCCAACAAAAAAAATAACAGAAGCAATGTCCTATGCAGATACTCTGTGGTTCAGCTTACAGCCTGTTCGGATGGCTGTTTTGCCATGGCTGAAAACTGTAGCAGCTGATTTTTGTGAGAGGATATATACTGTAGCGGCTGGTTACTGTAGCAACTCACGCAGGAGCCGATTTACAAATCTTCTTCAATCTTCTGCTTTAAGCCCATCTTGCTTTCGGCCCATAAATTAATCCTGTTAATTTATGGCGATAACACATGCCCCCTGGTTTTGGCAATGATAGTTCCAAAACCAATCCGTCGCTTCATCTTCCCGTTAGTGCTCATTAAACACACTGCAACCACCAAGGAAGACGCAACGTCTCTGCAACTGGCTCCTCGTAGAATGTGAAACTGCCGATCCGTCTTCCATCTTTTCGCTATTTAATCTCACCCCGAATCGGCTCTTCTTCACAGCGAACTCCTTCTTCCTCCCAAAGCCAGTAGTACAGAAAACCCCAATCCTTCACCAGCCATGGCCATCTCTTCTTCCTTTGGTTCCAACTCTTTTGGAGATTCCGCTTCTTCCTCCTCCGCATCTCCTTCTTCTTCTTCCCTCTCCGCCTCCTCCATCGACTCTATCCCAGAGAGCCGTGAGCCGACCCCCGACTGGGACCCAATAGCAGCGTACGAAGCGCTGGCTCCTCTGCATTGGGATGCAGAGGAGTTCAATTTCGGGGTCATCTCCAAGGAAGACGAGCCCGAGACCGAAGGAGAAGAAGACCTCCAGTTCCTGTTCCAAGGGGAACTGGAGAGCAGTGAAGACGACGTCTTCTCCTGGGAGGGAGCCGACTCCTCCGAAGAGATCGACTCCTCCTCCAGCGACGACACGGCGGCAGGAAGAAACCCCCACCAATTCCTCAAAGCCCCCACAGAGGGAAGCGAAGAGGGAAGCAGCGGTAGCGGCGGGCGAAGCAGCAGCAGTGCCGAGGACGACGGCAACAGCAGCAGCGACGACGGCGACGACAACGATGATGGCGGAGACGCACCGTCGCGAAGCCCGAAGCGCCGTAGGCATTCAGATACCTACGACTGGTAGAAGTAGTAGCATCGTAGGGGTAGAATCACAAAGCCGAAGGATTAATTCCTTTGTAAAATCGGCTTTTCTTGTAATGAACTTTCCTTTTAATGAAATCGAATATCCTTCAATTCCATGTATCTGTTTACTTTCCAAAAAACTGATGGCAACGCATCAGGCCTTTATAAATATCCAAGAGCCGACGAAATTCAAACTAGAAGCAACCCGCATAAGAGTAGAATATCACTTCCAACTTGAACCGAACCCGACGAACTCTCAAATTCGAGCGCAATTCGAAAACCAAGCTCTACAAATTCAAGCAAGAACTCTCCAAGCAGTCGGAATTCGAATCAGAACCCACAGCAACCAAACCCTAAGTCAACAGATCTGTACCATGGCAGATTCTGCAGCTCAGGCGACAAGCTCTGCAATCGATGATGCGGCAATCTACGACCTGAAGGTAATATTCGGCCTAATCCTTTAGTTTTCTTCAGCTTACCAAGCCTCTGAAACTCTAAACTCTGAAACATGACACCATATGCATACTTCTGAATTTCTGAACTTTAGGTGTCAGACATCCTTCTGCCGTATCCCTCCAATCCAAAATCTTTCTGTCTTGGCCCACAAACCCATAAAAACCCAATAGATTTGATCTCTTGTGAAGCAAATAGGATCCCTTTTGTGAGTCAAAACATCGATCTGAACCTCTGGGCCGACTGCTTGAGAGCCTGGCCTAATCCCCCTGAGAGCTGGATTACATGGTATAGCAGAGTAGCAAAAACTTATATGCCCTTGTGGCAGGATTTGAACATAGCCGATGCACTTAGCTTATCACTGTCACCCCTTGACAAAGATGAAAATCTTCTGAAAACCATCGGCTATTTCTGGTCTGATGCTCTGAACTGCTTCTTCTTTGGTCATGGACCCATGACCATTACTCTGCTAGATGTTACTATGATCACTGGCCTAGATATTGGATCTCATAATCCTACTGCCCACAAAATGGCAGAAGTCCCCTTCAAACTTTCTTCCAAGGTTAACTGCACAAATTGGGGCACTTACATGAACTAGCACATGAAAACAAAAGATCCAGTGACTGAGAAGGAACACACAACCTTCTTAAACCTTTGGCTAGAACACTTCATCTTTTGTGGTCCTTTAGCTCCAACCAAGAACTATCTTCCCTTGGCCTATCACCTGGCCCATGGCAATCACACCGGCCTAGGCAAACTCTTCCTTGGAGAAACTTACATATATCTCCATTTGATGACATCTAACCTGCTTAACCACAAGAAACTGAGAACTGGAGGCCCTTGGTGGTTTATTCAGTTGTGGGCACAACTGTACTTCCAGCACCATATTCCCAACTTCCAAGGCCTGACCAAAAACTCTTTTCCTTATGAGAGTGGCAAACCAATTAGATGTACTAGTTACGGCCAAGCTTTATTTAGTCTCCCTGGCAGTAAACTGAATTCATCAGATGCAGCAAACTGGTTCGGAATTTTCTACAAAGGACTAGATAATCCCCTCTACTTCCCATTTACTGAATCTGAATGCTTTGAAAACCCAACTGCCTTCAGATTAGATAACTTTGCCGATGACGACAGCACTCGGCATTTGTATTCTTTGATGATTCGACCTGGCTACCTCCCTGTTGGCATCAGCACCTCTAATAGAATTATCAAGCCAGGTTATGAATCTTACCAACCAGTTATAGCAGCTCGGCAATTTGGCTTAGGACAGGTCCCTCCCCACTTCCATATTCACCACTTGGTGGAGAGCAGAGTCGATCTGCCTGATGGTCTCACCAGCTCAAGATGCTACAGCATGTTCGCTGACCTCCACATTCCAATACCAGCTGATCTGTCCTTCACCTCCTCATCAATCGGCTTCAGCACATGGTGGGGAATGTGGAAAACACATGTATTCAGGAAAGCTTTAGGTCCTCGACTGCAGCAGATTGATCCTGAATATGTAATCCCCGAGGAAGAGGTACTGAATTTATGCATTTTGCTCCTTCCAGATCATCTATCCTTCCACTTGTCTAATTCTTACTCACCCTATTTGCAGCAACAAGATGGTCCAGAACCTATGACCAGCAACGGGGAGCCATTCCACTTCCTTCCAATTGCTCCTAATGTACTCTTATGCAAAGGATCACCAACAATGAAGAAGGTGATAATGACCGTTCAGCCAGACTTACTTCAGTCGGCTTCCAAACGAAGACAAACTTCTGCAAGCGTTGCCCCCCGAGTCTTGACCAAGAAAAGAAAGATGATCACGAGGCGAGTGATCAAGAAACCAGTACCAGCTTCTCCGAGTCCATCAGAGTCCAACACCAACCAGGTAACTCATCTTTCTAAAACTTCTTCTTTATTTCATACATATGTACTCTGGTTGACTATAATTCTATTTCCAGGACGCAGCTGAAGAAATCCCCAATATAGAAAGCCTGGAACAACATGAGATGACTGCAACTCCTGATGCACTGATGGATGCAAACGAGGAACAAGCCGACACAGTCGATGTTCTCGATGTCAACACAAGCTCTAACAGGACGATTGCTCCTGAACCGCCCAACACTTCTTCAGAACAGGTAACATTACAAAACCAATTCTGAACCAACTGATAGCTCCATGAATGCATCTTGCTCTAACTCCAGATACGCCCATAGGGCTTTGATATTTCAGGTTTGCTTTCCTTTGACCCAGCATCAATGGGTCTGACTATCCCTGGAGCAGACACATCATCTTTGCAGCAATCGGCTAACTTGGCACATAAGTTTCAACTCATCAAGGATCTACTATCTACTCCGATCACTTCTCTGGTTGATGATTCCAGCAAGATAAATAACATCTTCGAACAAATAGAATCCCAACTCTCGGAGCCATTGCAAATCAAGCTCTGGCGAGCCAGCAACCTTCCATTCTTTCGGATAGAAGTGAATAAAGCACAACAAAGGATGGAAGCACGTCGCTCTCAAGCTTCTCTGAAAGCTGACATTATCCAAAAGTGCAAGGCCCTCAACCAAAAGAAGGCAACTCTAGATATCAAAGCTGACGTGTCTGCCAACATGAACCGACTTGACCCCCTGAAGAAAGAACTGGTGGAACTTGAAGAAAAAGTCCGCACCACCAAGGAACTCATCCAGGTCGAAGAAGCTTCCATTGCAAACTCGAAACAAGAAACCCAGGAAATAGCCGAGCAGATATAAGCAGAGTTTGCAGAGATAAGCACCTTGAGTCGGCAGATAATAACAGGCGATGACAAAGATGACGAAGCAATCATAGCACGAGCAGACGCCGTCCGCACAGAAGCCATCCATGTCATAGAAGAATTCGTGAACCAGTAGATAGGCTCAAGAGACAATTAGTACTGCCTGTTAACCTAAAACTTGTAACTGTTTTAAAACATCTTAAGTCGATGGTTAGACATCGGCTGTCTTGCTTTTCATACATATTTTACTAGCCAACTCAACGTGTTGGCCCCTTCTCTTTTTTTATATTGTTGGCCAACTCAACGTGTTGGCCTATCCTTTTTTTTCCTGGCCAACTCAATGTGTTGGCCTGTCATTATTATTATTATTATTATTATTATTATTATTATTATTATTATTATTATTATTACTACTACTACTGGCCAACTCAATGTGTTGGCCTGTCATGATTACAGCCAGATGGATCTCATCGGCTCTTGTTACTCGCTTTCCCACATGCTCGGGAAATACTTCTTGAGATGTTGACCATTGACAGCAACAGGAAACTTGATGCCGTCCAATTCCTCGAGCATGTATGCATTCCCAGGCAAAACCTGATCAACCTTGTACGGCCCGTGCCAAGTTGGAGACCACTTGCCATATTTTTTATCTTTAGTCCCCAATGGCAATACTGCCTCCGAAACCAAGTCTCCAACCTGGAAATTCTTTGGCTTGACCTTCTTGTTGTATGCGCGAGCAACTTTAGCCTTATTTTCCTTGATCTTCTCCAGCTACCAAAGCCTTAGCTCTGTCAGGTCCTCCACGTTGTCATTCATCAAGGCTGCATACTGTTCAGCAGATAAATCATTCTGAAACTCAACATGCCTTGATCCAGGCGTAACCTCCCATGGTAGCACAGCATCTTGGCCGTAGACTAAATGGTACAGCGATGTCTTGGTGGATCCGTGACATGAAATACGATATGCCCACAAAGCTTCTGACAACACCTCATGCCAGCGCCTAGGATATTCATCGATCTTTCTCTTTATGAGCTTGATGAGGCTCTGGTTGGATGCTTCAGCCTATCCATTAGCTTGGGCATAATATGGAGATGATCTGATCAGCTTAGTTCCCATGTCATCGGCAAACTTCTTGAACTCCTCTGATATAAAGACCGATCCTCCATCGGTCGTAATAGTTTGAGGAATCCCGAACCTGTGAATGATGTGTTCTTTGACAAAGCTGATCACATCTCTTGACGCTACTGACCTCATGGGCACTGCCTCTACCCACTTTGTGAAATAATCTGTAGCAGCAAAGACCCATTGGTGACCCTTGCTAGACGACGGGTTGATCTGACCAATCATGTCCATGCCCCAACCTCTGAATGGCCACGGTTTGATGATAGGATTCATTACTGATGCTGGCACTATCTGAATTTTGCCAAACCTCTGACATGCCTGACACCCTTTGTAATATTTGAAACAATCTTCAAGCATAGTGGTCCAGTAATAACCCGATTGCCTAATCAGCCACTTCATCTTGTGAGCCGATTGATGAGTACCGCAGGCTCCTTCATGAACCTCATGCAAGAGCCGATTTGACTCTGAAGGTCCCAGACATTTAAGCAGTAGTCCTTCCAAGGTCCTGTAGAACATGTCATCCCCTATCAGAACATACTTCATGGCCTTGAGTCTTATCCTTCTGGGTGCCCCCCGAGCCGAATCCTTCAAGTAATTGAAGATATCGGCTCTCCAGTCTCCGGGTTCTAGAAACTGAACCTCTACCTCGACCCCATCGGCTGTTTCCCTGTACCCGGAAGCCATCTGTGCCAAATTATTGGCTTCATTGTTCAGAGTCATCTATATTCCTCCGTGAGCTGAGAAATCACCAGTTTTGAATCTCCAAAAATTTCCACCGCTTCTGCACCAGCTTCGAGGAGTAGTTCCATCCCTTTGCGAACGGCTTCATATTCCACCAAATTATTGGTGCATGGGGTAGTCATTCTGATGGAAAAGGAGTAAGTCACCCCACGAGGCGAGACCAACAAAATTCCCACACCGCACCCATCATCACAAGCCGATCCGTCAAAAAACATAGCCCAAGCATGAATAAATAATGCAGCAATATCAGTGCTGATCCTGTCTGCAACAAGATCCGCCAGTGCTTGTCCTTTGACCGCTTTTGCAGGCTGATACCGAATATTGAACTCTGACAATGCAAACATCCATTTTCCAAGGCGGCCTTTCAGGACAGGAGCCGACAGCATGTGCTTTATGAGATCCGATTTGCATATGACAATTGTTTCCGCCGAGAGCAAAATATGACGAAGCTTTGTACATGTAAAGTATAAGCAAAGGCAAAGCTTCTCGATTTCAGGATACCTAGTCTCGGCGTCTAACATGCGTCTGCTGAGGTAGAAAACCACCCTTTCTTGGCCGTCGTGCTTCTGGACTAACACCGAAGCAATGGAAGTGTCACCCACAGACAGGTACATGTAGAACGGCCTATCTTGCTGAGGAGGAACCAATACTGGAGGCTTTGACAAATATTCTTTGATTTCATCGAAAGCTTGCTGTTGTTCTGTCCCCCAGGGAAACTCATCATCGGATTTGATCTTCACTAAACCCATGAACGGTTCGATGCGTCCAGACAGATTAGAAATAAATCGTCTGACAAAGTTAATCTTACCGATGAGCTTCTGCAACTCTTTCTTCATAGTAGGTGGCTTCATCGTCTTTACAGCTTCTTGACTCTTCAGGCCGATCTCGATTCCCCGTTCATGCACCAGGAATCCCAGAAATTGACCGGCCGATACTCCAAAGGCACATTTCTTTGGGTTCATTTTGAGCCCAAACCTTCGAGTCCGCTCCAACACTTGACACAGATCTTCTAGATGTCCCCCAGCTGATTTGGACTTGACCACGACATCATCAATATAGATCTCTACCAGTTTGCCGATGAGATCATGAAAAATGTAATTCATGGCACGTTGGTACGTTGCACCGGCATTTTTTAATCCGAAGGTCATTACCAAGTACTCGAACAAGCCGACCGCGCCTGGTACCCTGAATGCGGTCTTGTTCACGTCTTCTGGGGCCATGAAGATCTGGTTATAACCGGCATTACCGTCCATAAAACTCATCATTTTATGGCTGGCAGCTGCGTTGATCAATGTCTCTGCAACAGGCATCGGGTATTCGTCCTTCGGCGTCGCTCTGTTGAGATCTCTAAAATCGACGCAGACACGCCATCGGCCATCCTTCTTTTGCACCGGTACCACGCTAGAAATCCATTCTGCATACCGGCACGGCCTGATGAACCCAGCATCCAGCATCTTCTCCACCTCTTTCTTGACTTCTTCTAGAACTTCGGCCTTCGTCTGACGTGCTCGTTGCTAAAACGGCCGAAACCCCTTCTTGAGCGGGAGCCGATGCTCGACGATGCTTCTATCCAGACCAGGCATCTCAGTGTAGTCCCATGCAAAACAGTCCCGGTACTCTTTCAGCACTGCAATCATCTCCTCACGCACGACCAGATTCAACTTCTTGTTGATAAATGTCGGTCGTGGCTTATCCCCAGGACCGATGTGAATCTCTTCCAAATCATCAGCTGACGTGAACCTGTATCCCAATTTGCCGTCGTCTGAAAAACCAGCTGTGAACGCAAGCGAGTCTTCATTATCCACAAGATCAGTGGCAAACACAGGGAGATAACAAGAAAAATTATTCGGCCAACCGCACGGGCTGGCCGCTTCTATACTTCTATTATCATTCGAAACCAAATAGTCGATGAGTGGACAACTGCTAGAGCAGGCCATCGTGTGTACATGATGCAACAATTCCGACCCAAAACATGATTTTTCTATTTTTTGGGGCCGGTCGCTGGGACCAGCCTCTCTATCTCTATTACATACCGTGGCATGCCAGGATGCGTCTACTCTGTGAGGCCAGTGGATAAGACCAGCCTCAGTCCATTTTTTGTCGCCTCGATCCGATCACAGTCTTCCGGGGCGATCCCTGGGATCGGCTCTTGCCCTTCCGCATCCCAGGCATTCATGTCTGCGAGCGAGACCTCACTAGAGTTATCTGCACGGACCACCTCCACTTCATCGCCATCCCATTGGACGAGATACTGATGCATTGTGGAAGGGATACAACAGTTGGCGTGAATCCAATCCCTCCTAAGCAATACCGTGTATGTACTTTTGCTGTTGACGATGAAGAACGAAGTCGGGATCGTCTTGCGGCCCACTGTCAACTCCACATTAAGGACCCCCATTGCCTCTGATGGTTGTCCGTTGAAGTCATTGAGCATCACATTGGTCTTGATCAGATCGGCAGAAGAACGACCCAATCGGAGCAGCACAGAATACGGCATCAGGTTGACTGCGGTGCCAGTGTCGACCAACATCCTATTCACAGGCTTGCCATTGATGAAGCCCTTGAGATACAATCCCTTTAGGTGCTTGTAGCTCTTCTCCTTGGGCTTCTCGAAGATGATTGGCTGTGGGCCGAGATCTAGCTGTGCAACAGGCAAGTCCTCCGATTGGGGCGCCCGAAACTCCGATGGGAGCATGAACACCATGTTCACATCAGCCAATGGCCTCTCATCGGCTTTTGTCTGCTTGGGGTGCCACCCTTTTCTGGAAGGGCGCCTTTCCTCCCTTCGCGGTCTCCTGACTTGCTCCGCAAGATCCGGACGCGCTTTCTTCAGCACGTCGAGGTACTTTGCTTCTGCCTCTTCCAGATTGCGCAAGCGCTGCACTCTGCGCTTTTGCGAGCGATTAAGCCCGTCAGGACACCGCCGTGGACGATGGTACCTATCTTCTTTTTCTGGCTCAGAATCACCCCTGGTTGGCCACCTCACACGGTCATCATGACGTGTTCTGGGCCCTAAGCGCCGGAACACCGATGTCTCGTCCTGCTGGTGTCCTCGAGGCCTGCACTCCAAGCAATCATCTATAGTACGCAATCGGCTCATGCCGGAATTCCAACAGTACCTGAAGAACGGGCAATGCCAGTGGTCGCGTATAGCCTGGTGTCTCCCCAGTGTCCTTCCTGTGCGGTGCTCGTACTCATCCTCTTCCGATTCGTATCGGCGGCGCAACTTGTACTGGTACTGGTACTTTTCTAGAAGCCGATTAGAAGCTGGAAGCTGGTTGCGGATGTGACGCACTTGCTCTTCAGTCACATGCTGCTGTTCCAGTTCATGTTCATCCTGCGGCCGTTTGCCAGAAGCGGCCTCTCTCCTCTACTTGTCATGGCGGCGCATGGGTCCCACCATGTTGATCTTTAATGCCAAATCCTGGCCCTCAGATCCGAAATCTGACAGCTCCACGACGTTAGCTTGTGGGAAGGGCTTCGTGTCAACCTTCATCGTGTGTTGAGCCAGGATTAATCGGCCTTGCTCGATAGCCGATTGAATCTGACGACGCAGCCCCTTACATTCACCCGCGGAATGAGTGAACGAGTGGTGCCATTTGCAATACAGCCTTCCTTGCAGCTCTTGTGCCGTCGGTAGCTTGTGATTCTCTGGGAGCCTCAGCTATTTTTTTTTGAGGAGCAGATCAAATATTTGCTCTGCTTTGGTCACGTCAAAGTAGAAGCCCTTCACAAGCCCCTGCTATTTGACCCACTTGCACGGGACAGGATTTGCCCCCCGAGTCCACTCTGCCACGGCCACTTCTTGTTCCTCGCAAGAGTCAGCAGATTCATCCGCCTGGGCCATGTTTACATGGCGCTTGAACTTGTCCTGGTACAACTCAGGATGGTAGTGTTCATATGTCGTAAGCTTCTGCACTAGGTGCGCCAGAGATGTGAACTCCAACTGAAATGCCGCATCCTTGATCGGCTTAGCGAGTCCCAGGACAGCCAGATCGACTGCCTCCTTCTCTGTGATGCGCGATGAGTAGCATCGGTTCTTGACCTCTCTGAAGCGCTGTACGTACTCCGACACAGTCTCTCCTCGCTTTTGCCTGACTTGGGCGAGGTTGGCAATTCCAGCTTCAGCAGCCTCCGAGTGGTACTGGGTATGGAATTGATCTTCAAGCTGCCTCCAAGTTCGAATCGAATACGGAGCCAGTGATGCATACCATCCAAAAGTTGGGCCTGTAAGAGATTGGCCGAAGAACCGGACCCTCAGAGGATCCGATACTGAGATCATCCCAAGCTGTGTTAAGTATTGGCTCACATGCTCTATGGAGCTGGCTCCTTCTGACCCGTTGAATTTGGTGAACTCAGGGAGCCGATACTTGGGTGGCAATGGGATTAAGTCATAGTCACTTGGATACGGCTTGGAATGGCCGATCGCTTTCCTCTTGGGCAGGATGCCGAACTGGTCTCTCAATATTGCACTGACCTGCTCCACACTAAGAACTCCTGGGGCCAATGGCTCAGCACTCGGCCCAGTAGCATACTTTGCCAGCCACGCTTGTTTCTCTGTGTCTGCTCCAGAAGCTCCTAGGTTTACCATCTGCACCGAGCGTGTTGGATTGATGCTGTCTGGGATGTAGGCGCACGTGTAGCCGTGCGGGATCTCCTTGGGTGGCTCGGTGAGGAATTGGCCTTCTCCAGGATCACCGCCGATCTTGTAGATGACGTAGATCGGCGAATTTTGTGGTTTCGGAGCCGCAAATGAGAACGGCAATACCGGTCTAGAATGCAGTGCGGCTTCCTTTGTGTGACTCCCCAGGGTTGGTCCCGATGGAGACTGGTTCTTGATTATCTCCTGGATGACACAATGCGCCATGCGCTCGAGCTCGTTCATCAGGCTCTGAGAGTGCCGATGAAGCGAATGGGGCACCATATAATTCATCTCCTGACGTAGGGCTCTGGTGCGCTCTTCTGTTGGCACAGACAGATCTATGTTGACGAGAGCGCCTTTTGGTGAGAACCCCTTCCACCTGATGCCATGGTTGTGGGTCCTCTCAAAAAAGCCGATGAGATCGGCTTCCAGCAGAGCTTTGATCTCATCATACTTCTTCTTGTGTTCAGGAGAGAGCTCTTCATATGTGACGGGCTTGGGAGCGGGTTCTTGATCTTGAGCTCCAGTCATTGTTGCAGTGGAAGTTGTTGCCGAGAAGTGTCCCACCAGGCGTGACAGAATGTGTTGTCGGTCGAAACCCACCGGCGAGCAGCGACAGGAAACACTAAGAGCCGGGAGGTCGCCGGGGCACTGGCAGGCACTGCTCCCTCGTCGACGGCCCATAATTCCGTCACGCGCCCGGAGATTCTGTGGAAAGCCGGGCGTGCCACTTGACCTATACCCGATCAGGAGGGTGCGAACGTGCTCCAAACAGTTTCCTACGTACAAAGACATGTGTAAACGTAAGTCTGAGCCATGGTCGGCTCCCCGGGACAACTCTTGCATCGGCTTTAAAGAGCCGATCGAGTCCTGGTGTCAGATTGGATCTGTATCTATCCGGATATTGATGAATAAAGCAAATAACTATAAAGCTGCTTCAATTAAATCTAATTAATCTAATCCACGATGGTAACAGCTTCACTGCTAGATCGGAACATCCTACACGTGACTGGGCCTAATGAACATAGTAGACAACTATACCATAACCCAAAACAGAGGCCTAAGAACTAGCAAGAGCCGATTCCCGGAACAATCCCTATCAAGGCTAAGATAAAGCATCTACTACACCACCGGATCATCCAACCCGTTTGCAAGGCCTAACCTAGCAGATATTACGTCAACTCTTAAGATAAGAGCAAACCATAACAGATTAGATCTACTATACGTAAAAGAAGCAAGGTGTTGCCTCTGTGCAACTAATTCTATGCGACAAGAACTAGCATAAGATTGAAACATGACTACACAGAGACAAGATGATATTTGTAGATGATAAGCAACGAAGCATAACAGATCTACTAAAAGCCATACTACGAACATCAAGATAACTAGTACTACTCGCCATCAAAAACGCTTCAGTACGAGTAGTACCAAGGTAAAAGCAAGAACAATACTTCCCTGATCGCAAGAAGCGATCAGGGTAGCATGGCGCTTACTTGGATGAAACCCTAGGAATTAGGGGTGGCTTTGCGCCGAGAGTTGTTGTTTGCGAGACGTGATGACGCTCTCCCTTCATGAATAACATAGGGTACATATTTATAGTCCGGAGACTTGGGAAACAATCTAAACTAATCTTGTCCCGATCAGACTCTATCTCTAATCTTAAACTAAATCTAAGGATACATGGCCCATGTGGCCCAGATGCTCACGCAGGAGCCGATTTACAAGTCTTCTTCAATCTTCTGCTTTAAGCCCATCTTGCTTTCGGCCCATAAATTAATCCTGTTAATTTATGGCGATAACAATAATCCCAGCGACGATCTGGGGCAGGCACTGCACAATGTGCGGGCAGACTGTGAGAGTGAAACGGAGAGGTTGAAGTTCCAAAAGATGTTAGAGGACCACCGTAAGTTGTTGTACCCAGGCTGTGAAAATGGATTGAAGAAGCTTGGCGCCACCCTAGAGTTGCTGCAAGGGAAGATGACAAATGGTGTATCCAACAAGGGATTTGGTGAATTACTGAAACTTGTTAAAAAAATACTTCCTAAGGACAACGAATTGCCTACCACAACGTATGAAGCCAAACAACTTGTTTGTCCTCTAGGATTGGAAGTGCAGAAGATACATGCATGCCCCAACAACTGCATCCTCTACCGAGGCGAGTACGAGAATTTTGATGCATGCCCCGTATGCAGTGCATTGCGCTACAAGATCAGAAAAGATGATCCTGGCGATGTCGAGGGGGAACGTCCCCGGAAGAGAGTTCCTACCAAGGTCATGTGGTATTCGCCTATAATACCACGTTTGAAGCATCTGTTTAGAAATAAAGATAATGCTAAGTTGATGCGATGGCACAAAGAGGAACGCAAGCAAGACTCAATGTTGAGACACCCTGCTGAGGTGTCGCAGTGGAGAAAAATAGATAGAACCTACCCTTAATTTGAATTGGATGCGAGAAACAAAAGGTTCGGCTTGAGTACGGATGGCATGAATTCTTTTGGTGAGATGAGCAGTGGTCATAGCACTTGGCCTATGACTCTTTGCATGTACAATCTTCCACCATGACTCTGCATGAAATGAAAGTTCATCATGATGCCAGTGCTTATCCCGGGCCCAAAGCAGCCCGGAAATGACATTAATGTGTACCTAAGACCATTGGTCGAAGAACTCTTATTGCTCTGGGGCGATGAAGGTGTACGGATGTGGGATGAATACAAACAGGAAAACTTCAACCTACAAGCATTGCTGTTTGTAATGATCAATGACTGGCCTGCTCTTAGTAACTTGTCAGGACATTCGAGCAAGGGATATAAAGCATGCACACACTATTTAGATGATACCGATAATATATGGTTGACTCACTGTACGAAGGTTGTATACATGGGTCATCGTCGGTTTCTTCCCATCAGGCATCCAGTACGAAAGAAGGGCAAGCATTTCAAAGGGCAAGTGGACCACCGAACAAAGCCGATGCACTGTATTGGTAAAGACGTCTTCGACATGGTAAAAGATCTAGAAGTTATTTTTGGAAAGGGACCAGGTAGCCAACTTGTTCTGAACGAAAACGGAATGGCGCCCATGTGGAAGAAGAAGTCTATATTTTGGGAGCTACTATATTGGGAAGTCTTAGATATTCGTCATGCAATTGATGTGATGTACCTCACGAAGAATCTTTGTGTCAACCTGATAGCATTCTTGGGAGTTTACGGAAAGACAAAAGATACACTAGAAGCACGTCAAGAATTGCAACGTATGGAAGAACGGGATGCCTTACATCCACAACAGCGAGATAATGGACGAGAATACTTAAGTCCTGCCAGCTATACTCTTAGCAAGGAAGAGAAGGAAATCATGTTTGACTGCTTGAGCAGTATAAAATTTCCATTTGGATACTCATCCAATATAAAAGGAATCCTAAATTTGGCAGAGAAGAAATTAACAAATCTAAAGTGCCATGACTGCCACATGCTTATGACTGAACTTCTTCCTGTTGTGCTGCGGGGGATTCTGCCTGACAACGTCCGGTTAACCATCGTGAAGCTACGTGCCTTCCTCAACGCAGTTTCTCAGAAGGTAATTGGCCCGGACAAATTGATAAAGCTGCAAAACGATGTGGTGCAATGCCTTGTTGGTTTTGAGTTGATATTTCCACCATCTTTCTTCAACATCATGACACATCTTCTAGTGCACCTTGTGAAAGAGATTGATATCCTCGGACTAGTATTTCTACACAAAATGTTCCCTTCGAAAGGTTCATGGGGGTACTAAAGAAATGTGTTCGTAATCGAGCTCGTCTAGAAGGAAGCATCGCCCATGCCTATGAAAATGAGGAGGTCATTGACTTTTGTGTTGACTTTATTAATGACCTTAAACCGATTGGGGTCCCTGAATCGCGATATGAGGGGAGACTAAATGGAAAGGGTACATTAGGCAAGAAATCGTATATCTGCAAATTTGATTTCTCATTCAAGAAAGCACATTATGAGGTTCTTCAACAGTCATCCTTGGTGGACCTATATATCAAGGAACACAAGAAGATTCTGCTCTCCAAATTTCCGGAAAAGTCTGAGGCATGGATTACACGTGAGCACATGAATACTTTCGGCAACTGGTTGTGGAAGCATCTAATGCATAATTTGGATATAAGTGAACAACTGTTCTTATTGGCTAGGGGTCCATCTTGTAATATCTTGACATACCAAGGATACGAGATAAATGGAAACACATTTTATATGATAGCCCAAGATAAAAAGAGTGCCAACCAAAATAGCGGTGTGTGTATGGATGACATGGACAATAATGGAAAAAAGGAGACATATTACAGCTACATTGAAGAGATATGTGAGCTAGATTACGGTCCCAATTTCAAGGTGCCTCTATTTCGTTGCCAATGGGTGAAGCAATTTGGAGGAGGGGTAACAAAAGATCAGTATGGGATGACAATAGTTGATCTCAAGAATCTTGGATATAGAGACGAGCCGTTTGTCCTAGCCCAGGATGTCGCTCAGGTTTTCTACGTAAAGGACATGTCCAGCAAGCCAAAGAAGGTGATAAACAAGCAAAAGGAAGAGCCTAAGCGACACATAGTTCTATCAGGGAAGAGAAACATCGTTGGAGTGGAGGACAAGAAAGACTTGTCAGAAGAATATAATAACTTTGTTGTCATTCCACCTTTCGAAGTCAATGCTGATCCATGCATCCTGCTGGCCAATGAGGATGCTCCATACTTGCGTCGTGATCATGATCAAGGGACATTTGTGAAGAGAAAGTCTGTTACCGTACACTGCTGATCCTTGATGTACTTGAATCATTTTATATTATTCTATAAAAAAGTAATGGCAATTTGATTAATTTTATTATATATGTATTGTATCATTATCCTTTATGTGTTATATATATATATATTATTTTGTTATATTTTTCACTTAATTATCAGACTCAAGTATAATTTTCATGCAATTAGTTGAATTACTCACCTAATTATATTTATTTCATGAAATTACACACACTATCTCACAAACCCACACACACACTATCTCACAAACCCACACACACTACTCATTAATTTCATGAAATGGCTTTATTTTGTGTAAAACAAACTTTTTAAACGTTACAGTCATGATAGAACCCATTTTCTGTAGATAATCAATAGTTTGAAAAAAATTATTTACCTAATACATTTTGCATGGTCAAAATATATAATATAATATGTACAATGTTATATATTTGTGGACCCAATCACTTGAATGAAAATTAAACATTTTTTGTTGTGTATATGAAGTCTAAATAAAACCAGAAATGTTGTTTCATAGTTTTTGGATCCATAATATTTTTTTGCTGAATTAACAAATGATAGGCTATTTTAAAAGAGAAGTAAAAAAATAAAAATGAGAAAGGTTTGGCGGGAAAGAAGAAAGACGGGCCCCTTTTGTCCCCGGTGGTAGATCCACCCGGGACTAAAGGTGGGCTGCGGGCTGGGAATTTTCCGGCCCGCCAAAAAAACACCTTTTGTCCCGGGTGGTGACTTCACCCGGGACAAAAGAGGGGCCTTTTGTCCCGGGTGAAATCACCACCCGGGACTAAAGACTCTTTGGTCCCGGGTCGTGGCTTGACCCGGAACAAAAGGCCCCCATCCTATATATGTGTGCGCCTTGTTCCTCTTTTCCCAACACTTGGTTTCTTGATCTCCGCTGCTCCTCCGCCGCCGCGTCCTCCATCTCCGCTGCTCCTCCGCCACCGCGTCCGCCATCACCGACCGCCCAGATCGCCGGAACGGTCATCGCACGCCCTCACGCCGTCGCTCGCCCTCACTCGCGCCATGCCGTCGCTCCCAATCGCGCTCGCGCCGCGCCGTCGCTCCCATCGCCGCCGCCCAAGCCCTCATGGTGAGATCCCATCGCCGCTCCACTCGCGCCGGGCCGTCGCTCCCATCTCACTCTCCTCCTTCTACCACCGGTCCTCGGCCGGAGCCCACCGCCGCAACTCACCGAAGCGCCGTCGCCGTAGGACGCCATTGCCGCCGCCGCCCGAGCCACGCCGAGGACCCCCTTCCCGGCCATCCCCGCCCCAACCGAAGGCACCCTCGACCCGGCCATCGCCGCTCCCCCTCGCCGGAGCACCAGCGCCACCGGCCTAGCTAGGGTTTGGCTCTACGTACCTCTGTTTTCCGGCCAAGGGCCGAAATGCAATATCAAAATTGTTTCTAGGGGCGTTGCTGCAAATACCAGGGACCCTTACGCAATATCCAGATTTGTTTTTAAATTTTTGTAGTGAACTTGTAAATCTATACTATAAAAGTTGAAACAATTGAAACTCTTTCGCACCAAGATTAGGCCCACCGTACCCCTCACGGAGGACCCACTTGTCAGCCCAAAGGTTTGACGAAAGAGGGTGTAGACCCACAAAATTGATAGAAGGAAAATGTTTCAACCAAAATCCTAATACTTTTTACACCAAACACTTTTATTTACCCACCTTTGTACCCACATATTATTTTCTTGTAACATACACATACTTTTCTTTGCACATACATTGACTCATAATTTACCTCATTTTTTCTTTTGGAAGGATAATGATTGACATCATTGTTTATGGAAGGAAAAGAAAGACGTGTATTATTTTTAGAAGAAAAATAAATGGCATTGTTGCTTGATGATTTTAGAAGGACATTAATTGACATCATTGTTTTATGGAAGAAAAAGAGAGACATGTATTATTTTTAGAAAGAAAATAAATAACATCATTGCTTGATGTAAGAAAAACTAAATACGTGCATGTGGCACGTACATCTCCCCTAGTTGATTTAAAAATCGTAGAAAAATCATAAAAATGCAAATAAGGACTTTTTGGAATCTTGTGAGTAGATCTATTCTGTAAAGTCATAATATGGGCTAGGCCAGTAGAAAGATCATATTATTTAGAGTGAATGTGTATCCATGTGTGTAAATTTGTAAATTAGGGTTTTAATTTAATGTGTATGTATATGTGTGTGTGTATGCATGTGTGTATGTATATGTATGTGTACATTTTACAAACTTATGCCGATCCATGTAAACGTAGTTCGATCAAATCCTCGTCCATGTAAATGTAGTCCGATCCAAACGTAGTCCCCTTCTCGACCTCGTACGTCCATCTAAACGAAGTCCGATGCAATCCTCGCAAATATGTCAAAAGTTTATAATATTTCTTGAATATTTCATGTATATTACTTAGTGACTATAAAATATTGTAAAAAAATACATTTTGACTTTGCGAAATACTTGGAGAATGACTTATTGAATTACTTGGAGAATGACTTAGTAAATTACTTAGTGAAATACTGTGTGAATTAATAAGTGAATATTTCATTGAATTACTTAGTGGCCTAGTTGGAGAATTACTTAGTCAATATTGATGCGAATTACTTAGAGAGTTTTCTTAAGAATTACTTAGAGAGTTTTCTTAAGGGTTTTATTTGTATTCATTTTTTAGTTAAGATGGACCCGCGACAACAAACAGAAGCGGAAGACGAACAGTACATGTTGAATATGATTGCCGAAGGTGGTGGTGCACAAGGAGTTGCCCCCGAACAAGCTGATGATAGCCGCAATACCGACATATAATTGAATAAGTCCGGTGATGGATTTGAGGCACCATCCATTCAGGATGACGCTGCTGCTGAGCAAGATGATGCTGCTGGTGAACAAAGTGCTAATGTACATATCACAACTATACTTACTTGTATTGAAAATCATATTTTCATTTAGAATCTATATGAATACTATATAAATATATGTGTGTTTTTTTATGGCTGTCTGGATCATCGTCGCAGCAGAAAAAGACGAAACGAGGCCCGACAAAGAAATTGGAAGGCCGGTACATTATAACGGAAGTAGCTCCAGATGGTGAACCGATCGCTCCAGAAGCTGCCGCCAAAAAAATTTGTAAGACAATCCGGATGTATTGTCAGGGACCACGTACCGATTAGCTTCAAGCTATGGAAAGCTTACAATCCAAGCAAACAAATGGATGCGGTACCCGAAAGATAAAAAGAATGGTGCTGGCGGGAGCTAAAGAAGAACTTCACGGTTCCAGCTGAATCAGAGGAGATGTGCAAGCACTGGACCCTGAGCAAGATGGCCGAATAGCTGCAATCATTCAAGAAAACTTTGACGAAAAAATATATCAAGACTGGGACCACGCCTGTGTTTACCGGCGAGCTCGAAAAGCTAAAGGATCACTAGGATGCATTTGTGCAATACAAGACTTCCGGGCTTGGGATTGAGAAGGTGCAGAAGGCCAAAGATAATGCCTCAAAGAAAATCTACCATCACACTCTAGGGCAAGGAGGCTACAAGCTTGCAATACCCAAATAGGAGAAGATGGAGCAGAATCTGCTTGACAGAGGTATCCAACCTGCGACCATGAACTGGCCTAAAAGGTCAAGGACCTGGTTTTATGGTCACGGGGGAAGCTTGGACCCAGTGACTGGGGCCTGCATCTATTTTCCAAAAATCCAGCTAGCAGCCCAAAGATGATAGGAGGCCATACAAGCAGTGGCTGAGGGAACATTCCAGCCGGATAGAGAGAGGGACGGGTTGACTTACGCCCTTGGGAATCCAGAACATCCGGGCCACACACGAGGCAAAGGCGTAGTTCCGTGGAAGTATGGATGCAAGGATTACATTGAATCATACAGAAGTCGCCAAAGAAGAAAGAATGTTGAGCGGGATCACTTTCGAAAGCTAGAGGAATAGCTCCTCTCACACGATCAAAGACTGGCGGAAGAGGTTCAACGCCAAGTGGCCATATCAATGAGCCAACAACAGCAAGCGCAAGCGGTGCCTCCATAGCCTAATTCCGCAGCCGATCATGTATCTCAGCGAAAAAGTAGCTGCGCTTCCATAGATGTCTCCGTCGAGACAACGGGAATCCAGGCCGCTGTTGAGGCGAGGGCCCCGCAGAAGTTTCCAGTGGATGAGATCACCCAGCAGACATCTTGTGACCTGCAGACTGCCATCAAGAACTTAAAGTTCACAGTTGCGTATGGTACCGCCATGCCAACCCAACCAGGCGATGTGTACCACGGGCAGCAAATTCTGGCAGGATACGCTAGAGTTGGCGTGGAGCAGGTGTGCGAGGGTTGGGAGATGTTCGAGCTTGATATTCTTGGAGGCGACGGGGAGAGGACACTAGTAGAGGCCATTCATGGCTACATCCTATGGGATAAGCACTACATCATCCTAAAGTCGGATAATCGAACACCAAGACCGGCATCTCAGCATGCCTCTCCAAGGCCGTCATCTCCGCAAAACTCCCCAAGAGCAGCACTGTCTCCTCAAGGTTCACCGGAACATTCTCCATCACCATCATCTCATGCGCCGATGAAGACTCAAGCGTCACCGTCGCCTCCATGGTCACCTCCTCCGTTGCCGGCAAAGAAGCAAAAATAGCCGCCGGCAAAGATGATAGTTGCACCGGCTAAGGAGCCTCCAAAGAAGAAGAAGAAGGAGAAGAAAAAAAACCAAAGAGGGTCCTATTAAACCCTGGGACATGACTCTTGAAGAATGTACCCGTATAAGTGATCAATGTGTTAAAGAGCACTTCAAACTGAAGCCAAAAAAGCAGCCGGAGAAAGTAATAAATCCGGAACAATTGAAATTTTTTATTGGAATGTGCGAAGCAAATAAGAGAAAATTTATTCTGAAAGAACCGCCTTCAGACTACGACCACCAAATTATGAAGAGTTATGCGAAGAAGCAGAAACAATCAAGGTTGTTGTCATCCGACGTTCCACAGATCGGAGCCCAAAAGAACCAAACAATAGAGCCTCTCATTGTGGAACAGACGACGAAATAAGAAGACTTGATTATATTTTTGAAAGAATCAAACCTCATGGTGGCTCAAGTTGTAGGGGGAGAGGATATTCCAAAGGCCCAAGTGGTCGCCAGATGGCAGTTTCAGTTGGGCACATCTCTTGTCCCCCCTGAAGTCGTGTCTTTGATGCCAACGAAAATGCGATGGCTAAACAATCGATACATGCTCTTGATGTCCCAGTGCGTCTTCATGAGTGGCGCGAAGATTAAAGATGATGAGTTCTTTCGGGGCGAGGCCATCATATGGATTAATTGGGAAGAAGTTTACCAACTATACCATCAGGATGCCCTCGACATCTTTATGGTCGGCTTGTGGGTTCTGTAAGTGGTGTTCGTTATATTTTAATCATTACGTATTGTACTGGATGACCTCAAGCAGCTGATCCTTTGTTTTGTTTTGTACAATGTAGAATGGAGATTCAAATTTGCAGGAGGAAAGGGTACTCCCACCTCGGCTTCATGGACCCAATTACTTGTAATTGGAAGCTTCTACGAGACAACCCCGACGAAATATTCCAAAACTTGTACAAGTACTTAGCCGTCCAGCATGACAAGTTCAAGATATTGTTTCCTTACAACTTTGTGTGAGTGTTTCCTACCGGCTAACTCTTTTATAATTTTGTATAATTGAATTCTTTAAACCCTACCATGCACTTCCTCCGTATCATCTTGCAGTGATCACTGGATACTACTAGTCATAATTCCCGAGTTCAGCTTAGTGATTGTTATGGATTCATTGAGGTTACGGACGTGTTGAAAAGGTAATTCTAGCACTACTCACTTTCAAATAATTCTTTACTTCATTCTAATTGTTCTCAATCATGCACAGTGCTTGGAAAAATTCATTCAAAATCATAAAGGTAATTACAGCTAGACATTAAAAACTAAAACAGATTTTCCAGTACGTACTCGAATATTCTTTGCTCGTTTAAAGATCTTTTAGTATATATTTATATAGATATCTGATAATTTATTTTCTCTTAAAGTGTATGAGGCTGGCACAAGGAACCAATTTATGTGCATACTATGTTTGCGAGAACATGCACAAGCAAGTTGGTCCTCAGAAGAGCTTAGCAGAATGGCAGCAAGAAGTAAATAGAAAATTTGTCAATGTTTCAACTCTTATTGTAAAAAACCATATTAAATATTCCCACTTTTCCATAGGTCGATAAGATGCGCAATGAACTTATACCAGAGGAAAGGATTCTGGCAGTTTAAGAAGCCTTGTGCGGATTTATTAATGATGAGGTCCTCGACGTAAATGGTGAATTCTACTACGACGGAGAGTCGTACATCAACAATAACAGCAAATAGGATAACATTGTGTAAAACTTGTGAGGCATTTTGTGAATTTGTAATTAAGAATATGCGTATGTAAATATATGTGTATATGTCAATGCATTTCTATATATGTGTATGCATATATTTGTGAATTACTTTATATATGCAAACTATTTGGGACCAATATTATGCAAATTAATATATATTTACATTTATTAGTGTAATTGAAATGAAAGTATAATTGAAATAAAAAAGAAATGAGAACTGGGAAAAAAATGGACCTTTTGTCTCGGTTGGTAACTCCAACCGGGACAAAAGAGTCCTTTTTGTCCCAGTTGCCAGACCCGGGACAAAAGAGCACCCCCTTTTGTCCCGGTCTGGTGGTCTCGGTTGGGAAACCTTGACAACAGGGGTTTCCCAATCAGAACAAATTTGATGGTCTGTAGTAGTGGACCTAGCTGCCGTATTGAATTCCAGTATGAATCCAAGGAATATTTGTTCCTTGCATAGATGCAGCGATATATATAAACATGGACGCGCAAGAACTGACATGTGTGATGTAGACATTCTTGGATTGATTTTCGAATATGCAAGGCATGCAATGCTGTTAGCAATTCACATCGACGGAATAAGAATTAAATAAGAACATATCCTATATTACTGGCCTTTTGGGTGCCACGGCGTGTTACCAAACACAGTAGCACCTAAACTGGTGCATGAAAAATTACACTGAAATTAATAAATTTATCAGCAATCTAGTAGCAATCCAAACACATGCTCACTGCTTCGCAAAGGAGGATGGCGTTTATCGGCAATGGCTTTCCGCCACTCCTTATTTAATAAATTTGGATACGTGGCTCTTGTGCAAGGATGTAATGCACAAATCAAAATGGTCCAAGTTTTTTCTGACATTTCTAGTGTTGATTAGTTCTCCACACTTTGGATTTTCATTGACCATCACATGTCAGCTTTGCTTCAACACTTCAACACTCCTAAAGTCAAAAGCATGATTTACTGAATACAGCTTTCCACCACAGAAAACACCATAGTGAAACATTTGTATTGTACTTAAAACGCTAGGCCATGAATTTTGAACATGACAACTTGGACTACCATTTTTGTGATATTCTGTAATGGTAGATTGTCAAGAATTATTTTTTAAGATAAAATTCAAACAAAAGATTACAGTAGCCAATTAGTTGCACACCACAAGTTTCATATGTTAAATAAATTTTGCATCTAATTTCTGTTAATAATGAATTATATGATGACACACAAGTGTCTCATTTCTTTATGTTCATCTTCCATCCACATAAATAAATTTATATGATTATGCAAATCTAGAGCAAGCATGGTATATCATATTATCTTCCAAGAGTATCACAACCATATCCCATATCAGCACCTTTCCATTCTTATTCCACTTCTTTACTATGATGTAACAAAGAGATCAAGGCTCTCATAACCGCGAGTCACGGCGAATCGATCCGATTTAACCTTGGAAGGTGAACCTAACTCACACAACACGCGTAAACCCTGTCGGGCCACACACGTCAACCATTCCCATCATTACCCCGACGTCTGAATCACGCTTGCCAAAACCCGGGTGAAGGGCCCCTCACAGCGAACACCCAGAGAACCCGGAAGCGACATACTATTCCACACCCGCCATCATTCCACGCCCAGAGTAGCAGGTCGCGATTCAAAGTATCGTTGCAAATCAAGTAGTTAGCTTACTGGTTTCGAGTACCTCCTACTTCCAGCATGTGGTTAGTACTGTTCAATCCTCGCTCAATAGTGCCAACAATGGTATGGTCCTCAATTGACGCAAGCGGAGACTTACTTCCCATTCATTCCAAATCCTTATTCCAACTCTTCTCCGCCCGGTCTCCACTTTTTTTTCCCTCAAGGATTCATACTCGAGTAACTTTATCAAGTAGCACAGCCCTATCTCTCGCGAGTGATAGGATATCACTCGACTTCTACCGCATTCCTACTTAGCAAGGCCTTTCTATCGACAACTACACTAGTAGACACTCATAGGTACCTAGGCAGAACATGCATACTAGGGTTTCATACAACTCCTATAAACATAAATGCACAAATACTTAGATAAACATTGAATACTGAAATTAAGAGTTATGCTCCGGGGCTTGCCTTGCAGGTTAGCTGGGTTCGCGACTTCTTCTGGAACTGGCTCGACGGCTTCTTTGGCCTGCAATTCTCCTGCTTGCTGCTCCTGGGGCGGCTCGGCAACCAGCTCGTAGACAACTTCAGTTGCGGCGTCTACACGATGAAAAGATGTCATGCAAAAGCGCTACTTTAGCCTAGACAAAAACATACAGCAAACTTGGTCAAACTACTCAACTAATGGTTCTAGCATGTAGAGCATGAAAAGGTGAAACTAGCAAAATTAATTTTACATTTTTAGCATTTTCCTACATTTTCCATGAATTTTACAAGTTCAGCCAAAACAACAACCAACACCACTAGTCTGACTGGTGCACCAAACTAGTCAGATCGGTCTAGTGGTCAGCCGAGACCACCGGTTAGACCGGTTAACTATACCGGTCAGACCGGTCCATCGAGCAGAGCACGGCCAAGGCCAGTGCGGCTCTGCTCGGCATGGCGGCGACGGCATTCCCGGCGGCGCGCGGCTAACAGCAGGGATGCGAAGCAGGCCAGCAGCCAACGCAGGCAGGCGGGGCTGGTGCGAACGGCAGCGGTGTGTGAGGCCGCGCTGGGGCGGTGTTGGTGCCTACCAACGTCACCTGGAGATGACGCCCACAGACGCCAATTTGGGATGACAGTATTTCATGAACCACGAATAGATCCGCAAGCGCACAGAATACTATTGTAGCATTTTACCCAGGAGTATACCAGGGTGTCATTTATATTTCCGCAGGGAAGGCGATGAGTGAGAGAATATAGATCAGTTGGTGAGCTCTATCTAGATTGGATATTCTCATGCATAAACAGGGGTAAGATAATAACATGGTAGGAGGTAGTGTGACACACACACAAACTACTCTCTTGGATAAAAGAATAAATGTTACTTTAGGCCGGGAGCAAGGTAAAAGTCAGAGCTCGAGTCAGCTGTGCTAGGCTAGCTATATCTACACTTTCTCATTAGTTAGCTCGTCAGAGATTAAACTACACAATAGGGAGATCGCTATCGAAGTAACGGGAGGAGCCCGTACACCCTGGCGACTTTATGTACCTTCTACCCCCCATACCGAATGTGGAGGATTACTAAAAGGCACGGACAGGGCTGTCGCCACCTACTGGCTACCTCTACAAACTGTGGGTATAGTTGACATCCAGCAACTCTTAGCTAATCTAGACACCATGTCTACACTAGTAAGGGATACTCTAGTGTCCCGCGCGGAGCCCCCACCCTCCGGATGGACAGACATCACACTAGAGTAATCATACGAATACTGGAGCAGTTGATAGAGTTCTAAGAACAAAAGACTAACCATCCCCAGAACAGGACGATCATGCAATGCAAGCATTGAATAATAACGCAACCATGACAAGAAGCATATACTCGATAACTCAGAATATACTTCAAGTAGATATCGTTAACTATAGTCTAATTCTATTACAAACGACCGAATATTACAAGAGAGAGCTAGAGATGAACCCATACCAGACTCTCGAGCAACTCCGGCGACTCGATGACTCCTAGACTTCTCCTAAACTCCACTAATCCTAAATACTATGCAAGGAATGCAAGAGATGAAAGGAGAGGTATGGTGTGTGTGTGTGTGTGTTCTATTCTCTACCCCCTTGTATTTATAGCAGGGAGCCACAGACTGCAGCACCCCAAACCGACGTTGTGAGCCAACAGGGAAGCGCCACGTGCCTTCGTTGAGGCGGTGGGGCCCACGGGCCTGGCCGGCCGACCAGGTAGGTCGGTCGGCCTGCCCGGGCCGCCAACCGCCCCCAACTTCTTGGAGGGGGCTTGTCTTGGTCTCCCCTTGTCCTAAAGTTGAGGCACGGCCTGCCCCAGCTGGGTTTGGTTCAGTTCTTGGGCATCACTTGGTCCATTCAAGGCTGAATCGGTACTCTGATATTTTCTGTGATTTTGTGTCGGGCCAAAGTGTGCTTGTAACCTGCATATTAGCTTGAAAACACAACTTGCATATTCTAAAAGGTAAAGTGTGATTTAGGAACTTTATTGGATAAGGATGCGTGTAAGAAATATAAACTCTCATGATTTTCTAATCAAGTTGACGCCTGGAACGTTAGTGAGCGTCAACAAGATCCCCCAAGCTGTCCTTTGCTCGTCCCGAGCAAAGTAGGACAAATCAGGTTGTTGATCAGAAAATCACTTTGACTCGTACCTTACCTGTCATCAACTCTGGGCATGAAATACCGAATACCGAGTACCGAACCGAATTTACCGAGAACCGAACCGAAAGTACCGAAACCGAAATATTCGGTTCCCTGTTCGGTTCCTAGTTCTGGGGAACTGAATTTACCCAGGTATATTCGGTTCTGTATCTCGGTAAACCAAAGTACCGAACTAGTACCGAATTACGCAAGTAGCAGCTCATGTTACGTATTTGTTATGTATTTATGGACAACTTTGTTACATATTTATAGTAATCTACTCATGTAGTATTGTAGGCCTTTTATATGTATGATTTTTATACTATTATTCTCTATGGAATCATGTTGAATTTGTGTCAAAGTTGCCTATTGAAACTTGATATTGCATGTCATTGTAGTCTGTTCGGTTCTTTCGGTAAATACCGGAACCGAACCGAAAGTACCGATACCGAATTTCCTCGGTACCGAGTTTCTACAGGAACCGATCGGTACCGACTTACTGAGGAACCGAATTTGTATGGGTACCGAAGAACCGAACCGATCGGTTCGGTATTACCGAATGCCCAGGGTGACCTGTCATGTCATAATCTGAAGCAAAGAGATTCATCTATAAGCTTAAATAAATTGGTTAGCATACCTTTGCTCAATTACCTTACTCCCTCATGGGGCTTTTTAGCTGTCTCCTTGTCTTGGGTTGTTGAGAGTTAGAATGGTGTATAAAGCAATACTTACTTGTTCATAGATCCTCAATCCATCTGGAGACACTTTTTTTGAAAGATTTTTGAAAATATGGCAAAGCTCCAGGATAACTCTCTCGAGGCACTCATCTTGTATTTCCTTACCACGGCAGTGTTTGCCTTTGATCTTCCCTACTACTACAAACCTTTGTGGAGCACAAGGTAGGATAAGAACAGAGCACACTAGTATTCTATTTATTGTAAAGTCAAAGAGAGGATCCATAGAGAAACAAGTCATGCAATCTCGATCAAAAGGTGCAAGTGTATGAATGGATGGATAGATGGATGAATATGGCTTACTCCTTGAGGTAATAGTTTTTCTCTCTCGAATCATCCCTGTCTCTCTCTCTCTCTCTTTTTCTTTTTTTTTGAGATATGGTTACCCCCTTTTCCTCTCCTTTTTTTTGGGTCATGCTTCTTTGGCATGCCATCTTTTCTCTTCTTTTTAGGGCAACCATAATTTGACTTTATTTTATTTAAGGAATGTTCTACGAGAGAGATCACCAAGACATGGAGCATTTATAGATGTGAAGTGGATGGTGGTGCTAATTCCCAGTGTAGGAATATAACAAATGGATGGGACGTGTACGTGCTTATGATCGAGAAAGCATGAAGAGCATCTTACTAGGGTCACCCAATTTGACAAAACACAATAGAATATCAAGCAGCATATGTATAAGGGTTTTTCATGGAATATGACATAGGGCTCTGGTAGGACATTGCATATCACTGGGAAACTTGCCTTTTAATTTATTTATTAAATTTTCTTTTTTCGAAAACAACTCCAGACTTCAAGCATCACTAGAACAAGCTTGCATAACCTTATTTACCATATCTAAACTCACAACAACTTAGACTCGGATCAAGCATATGCAACCCACGGAACTTTTAGGTTTATTTGCAACATATTTGTATAACCAACGAATATAAACTCAAGAGAACTCTTATTTTCAAACTAGGCACAACAGATATGATAGAGCAAAGCAAAACTCATCCTTTCAACTTATCAAAAGGGAGTTAAAACATTATTACCGCGCATCATGGAAAAGGGAAATAAAGCAGTAAATTTTTATTTTGTTTTTGGAAGTTTTTATCAATTTTTATTGAAAGCAAATAAAGGGATATAGTTGACTTAGGGGAGGGAACCTCCCCCAAGCTAGCTCTTAGTTTAGGGTCAAAAAGCAGGACCTTTCTCCATACCTGATCAGGTTGAGGTCGTTTCGTCCGTACCTGGAGAAGTAGTAGCGGTCGATGACGTCTTGTTCTTCTTGCGCCACACGTTCTTGGTCTTCTTTGATGGCGTAGGCGGCGCAGGAACAGGATCCTCGAATGTTGGATAGACGATTTCCAAATCTTCCCATATTGTATTGGTGATGAAATCAGGGATCTTCTAATCATCTTCCACTGGCTTGGTTGGTGGAGTATGAATTTCCCAATTCTCCCAAGTTGGCTTGGAAGAGGGGTGATAGTCTTGATCATCCCAACCGGGCTCTGCCTATAGCCCTTGTTTCTCACTATCCTCATAAATCAGGAATACCTCTTTCTTGTTTTGGAATTTAAATTTCATGGTCCTTCCCCTGATACAGAGGCTGATTCTTCCTCTCCCCACATCAATTCTGGCATTTGCATCCTTGAGGAATGGTCGCCCAAGTATGAGCGTAATTCCAAGATCTCCTTCCATATCAAGGACTACGAAGTCCACCAATATGTAGGTATTCTTGACTTTTACCATTAACCTTTCCACAACTCCTTCTGGATATCTTATCGTGGAATCTGCCAGCTGAACACACATAGTGGTAGGAGAAATTGATGGATAACCTAGCTTCTCAAAAGTCACCTTGGGCATGATGTTAACGCTGGCTCCAAGGTCACAAAGGGCGTGATCAAATTCATAATCAAAGATTGAGCAGCTAATCACTGGGGTTCCGGGATCTTCTCTTATTGTGGCTGCCAACTCACCCCACACACCTCTTCTTGGGCGTGTGAGCTTATTTGCATAGCTGAGGGATGTCCTGCTAAGGGGCTCTTTCCACATAGCATTGATGACATTCACGCTTCCTAGAGTTGATTCGGGTTGCCCCAAAATCTTCTCTAGTTCAGCAGCAGGTGTAGCAGCAGCTAGTTGAGCCACTTGAGTTTCTAGCGCCTTATTGAAACTCAGCTGGTTCTTCATAGCAGTGGAAAATCCGTCAATCTTGGCATGGATGGTCTCCATAGATTTGTCTATAGCGGCCAACTTCTTCTGAAGGGACTCATTGATCTTTGCTTGGCCGTAGACAAGATCTCTCAAGGTAGGCTGGTTAGGACCAAAAGAATTCGAATTCCCATTACCTCCTTGGTAATATGGGCGTGGTTGATTCCACCCCTGACCTCCTTTGGAAAAAATCCATTGCCATTGAGGAATAGAGCTTCTTCTTGGGTTTCTGGGCAATTGTTGCCTGAATGTCCAATATTCCCGCAAACCTCGCACGTCATGCGAGTTTCCAAGGCTTGAAGTGTTTGCATCTGAGACTTATCCTGGGAATAATCCTCAAATTTCTTGAGGAGGAGATCAATCTTCATAGCGAGCATGTCGGCCTCCTTGACGGAGTGCATATCCTCGCTGGCAGTGGTTGGAGGCGATCATCGCTCCAACCTTGGTTGGAAACCATCTTCTCGATCAATGATGTAGCTCTTTCAATGGTCAGCGAGAAGAAAGCTCCACCCGCAGCGGCATCCACATGATCACGGGATGAATGTGTCAACCCGTTGTAGAAGTTCTGTAGAATGAGCAAATTATCCATTGCATAGTGCGGACATGCCAGAATATACTCCTGAAGCCTCTCCCAAGCTTCCGGAATTGACTCATTTGATGCCTGCTGGAAGTTCAAAATCCGACCACGAAGAGCATTGGTTTTGCCTGTCGGGAAGAACTTCGAGAGGAACGCCTTGGCACATTTGTCCCAAGTATCCACAGCAGGCTTGTTAGCATAAAACCATTGCTTCTATCTCCCCAAGAGAGAAAATGGAAACAGACGGAGCCGGATTGCATCTTGCGATACACCCTTGATAACAAAAGTACTGTAGAGCTCCAGGAACTGCTGGAGATGAGCGCTGGCATCCTCATTGGCCCTGCCACAAAATGGGCTGGCCTACACCATCGTAATGAGACCCGTCTTGATCTCGAAATTTTCTCCTCCGGTGTTAACCTCGGGTCCGGTAGGGACCTGGTTAGCAGACGGAGCAGAATAATCACGGAGTGTCTTCTGGGCCAAAGCTCTAGGAGCTGACGACGATGCGATGACTGGATCGACTGCCGAGAGTGATCTCCGAGGTGATACGAGATGAGCTCGAGTCCTTCTCAAAAGTAACTTTGGATCGGAATGAAAGTTTTGCGGCAAGTCGAAACCGGTCATACACTACCCTGTTTTCATATCAACAAAGACAAGAAAATAAAGCCAAGTTAGCCTGTTTAGCAAGAGAATACTAATTTCGATTTTTTTACAACTTTGTCTATATATTTCACTCTGTGCCTTCCCTGGCAACGGCGCCAAAAATGCTTGTTGGCGCCTACCAACGTCACCTGGAGATGACGTCCGCAGACGCCAATTTGGGACGGCAGTATTTCATGAACCACGAATAGATCCGCAAGCGCACGGAATACCGATGTAGGATTTTACCCGGGAGTATAACGGGGTGTCATTTATATTTCCGCAGGGAAGGCAGTGAGTGAGAGAATATATAGATCAGTTGGTGAGCTCAATCTAGATTGGATATTCTCATGCATAAACAGGGGTAAGATAATAACATGGTAGGAGATAGTGTGACACACACACAAACTACTCTCTTGGATAAAAGAATAAAAGTTACTTTAGGCCGAGAGCAAGGTAAAAGTCAGAGCTCGAGTCAGCTGTGCTAGGCTATCTATATCTATACTTTCTCATTAGTTAGCTCGTCAGAGATTAAACTACACAACAGTGAGATTGCTATCGAAGTAACGGGAGGAGCCCGTACACCCTGGCGACTTTATGTACCTTCTACCCCCATACCGAACGTGGAGGATTACTAAAAGGCACGGACAGGGCTGTCACCACCTGCCGGCTACCTCTACAAAGTGTGGGTATAGTTGGCATCTGGCAACTCTTAGCTAATCTAGACACCATGTCTACACTAGTAAGGGATACTCTAGTGTCCCGCGCGGAGCCCCCACCCTCCGGATGGATAGACATCACACTAGAGCAATCATACGAATACTGGAGCAGTTGATAGATTTCTAAGAACAAAAGACTAACCATCTCCAACACAGGGCGATCATGCAATGCAAGCATTGAATAATAACGCAACCATGACAAGAAGCATATACTCGATAACTCAGAATATACTTCAAGTAGATATCAGTAACTATAGTCTAATTCTATTACAAACGACCGAATATTACAAGAGAGAGCTAGAGATGAACCCATACCAGACTCTCGAGCAACTCCGGCGACTCGATGACTCCTAGACTTCTCCTAAACTCCACTAAGCCTAAAGACTATGCAAGAAATGCAAGAGAGGAAATGAGAGGTGTGGTGTGTGTGTGTGTGTTCTATTCTCTACCCCCCCCCTTGTATTTATAGCAGGGAGCTACGGACTGCAGCACCCCAAACCGATGTTGTGAGCCAACAGGGAAGCGCCACGTGCCTTGGTTGAGGCGGTGGGGCCCACGGGCCTGGCCGGCCGAACAGGTAGGTCGATCGGCCTGCCCGGGCCGCCAACCGCCCCCAACTTCCTGGAGGGGGCTTGTCTTGG
Source organism: Panicum virgatum (assembly GCF_016808335.1). Lineage (NCBI taxonomy): Eukaryota > Viridiplantae > Streptophyta > Magnoliopsida > Poales > Poaceae > Panicum > Panicum virgatum. The sequence continues at coordinate 53,268,108 of NC_053147.1, forward strand.
TCTCCCCTTATCCTAAAGTTGAGGCACGGCCTGCCCCAGCTGGGTTTGCTTCAGTTCTTGGGCATCACTTGGTCCATTCGAGGCTGAATCGGTACTCTGATATTTTCTGTGATTTTGTGTCGGGCCAAAGTGTGATTATAACTTGCATATTAGCTTGAAAACACAACTTGCATATTCTAAAAGATAAAGTGTGATTTAGGAATTTTATTGGGTAAGGATGCGTGTAAGAAATGCAAACTCTCATGATTTTCTGATCAAGTTGATGCCTGGAAATGGTCGTTAGTGAGCGTCAACAGGCAGCCTGCGACGGCGCGCAGCGGCGGCACAGCAGCCAAGGTGGCATGGTGGCGCGCCAGCAGCGGCGGCGGTGTAGGGAACGACGAGGGGAGGGGTTGGAGAGGATGAGGGCGACCCAGCGGAGCTCACCTCGGGCTAGAATTGGGCGGAGCAAGTCCGGAAGGAGGGGCTTGACAGTGGGGCCGGAGCTCCGGCAAGGGCAACAATGGCGGCCGACGGAGGAGGGGTCGATTCGGCCGGGGTAAGGCTCAAACAGGCTCGGGAAGGGACGGCGGAGCTGCGGGACAAGGATAGGAGGCTTGGGGCACAAGGAATCAGAGCGGGGCGGCGAGTGATGGCCGGCGTGGCGCCGGCGGGGGCTCAGCTCAACTCGGCTCCACCCGAGCTCGAGGAGGACGAAAGAGAAGGTGGAAAAAAGCTAGGGCTCGCGTTCAGGATAAGGATAGGTCGCGTGGAGGGAGAGGTTCGCTGGGCGGCGATGCGTGGAGGTCGTCGGCGCTGTGCTGGTTGTCGGCGCGGTGAACTTCGACGCACCGGTCAGACCGGTAGCTCCGGCCGGTCTGACCGGTCACGGCCAGCACTCACCTGAGTCTGATTTTTGAGCTCCCAAAACTCAAAATTCCATATTGAAATTTGAATTTTGGTCAAAACAAGAGTTGTTGAGGATAAGAAGGTCTTCAAGATTGCTTTTGGGCAAAAGTTGATCTGAGCCAAGATTTGAGAAATAAAACAGGTCAAATCGGGGTCAAAGCTGAGTTGCAATTCAGCTCAAATGGAATTTAAACCGAGGTCTGACTGGATTTTGACTGCAGTTTTGAAAATAAACCAAATCTTCAAAATTTTGGGTCAAACATACTTAGCAGAAATTGGCACAAACATAATTAAATTTGGACGCATGTGATGATATGAAATTCAAATATAGTTATGCATGCGCAATTAACGATAATGACAAAGCTCAAGCTATGCTTTACGACTAAGCACGGAATTAACACCCAGGGTGTTACATACCTTTTTGTTGAAAAGCTTAAATTAAACATTGATTTTGTCAGTTTGGTAATAAGACTTGGTAGCCTCCATAACTATTGCGGCGTGGTTTGTCGGATTCCATTTTTATGAAGCTTTCTTTACCCATGTCAAAGTGTACACTCATTAAAGTTGAGAAAAAAGTACTGTAACATCCTAAATTTCACCTTTAGAGTGTCTAGCTTAATTTTATAAATTTTAGGCTTCAAAAGGATTAATTTTAGAACATTTGGAACTCATCACGGGCTCAGACTTGATTTGTTACACTCATGCCGATGCATATTTTATCTTTCTTGGCTGTGTTTGAGTTCTAAAGTTTTTCTAAAATTCTTTCCGAGGTTTTCTAGGATTAATTCTATTTTCTATGATTTTATTTTTTTGTGGGACAATTAAAAAATTATTCATTTTTCTTTTCTCCTTTTCTCTTTTCTTCTTCCTTTTCTCCTTCTCGGGCCACCGGCCACCTTCCAATCCCACCGGCCCAAATTTCTCTCCGTCGACCCAATCTCTCTACTCCCTTCCATTCTTTCATTTACTTGTTTCCAGCCAAAGTTGGCCCAACCTGGTGTCCTCTTCCCCACTCTCCCCATTATTAACAGGCGGGCTGCATCCGTCATCACCTTCTCCTTCCCAGAGCCGGGGTCGGACTCGGGTCTGACTTGAACCAACGCCGAGCCCACCGAGCACGCACACCGAGGGTGGCTCAACAAGGTGCCCGTGCCCCTTTTCTCTGCAGCCGTGCTGCACCCAAACCATCCTCGCCTCGTTTTCCGCGCTCGCACACGTGCCCTAGGCACCACACGCCGCCGCTGTACTAACCTGCCGTCGTTGCTAAGTCTTCACTCGCGCTGTAGCCACCCCAAATTTGCTGGTCAGCCAGGGAAACTCCCCTATCCTTTTCCCCTTGCGTTTTCCTACCGTCCCGCGCGTCTCCACTTCGTCGGAGTTCGGCCATCGCTCTTGGTCGACGCCGGACACCGCCGATGCCTCCGCGGCCCCAAAAACCGTCGTGCCCGACTTCCCCGCGCTGCGCTCAAGCTATAGATGCTCCCACGCGATTTTTGGCACATCGTAGCGTCGATTTGGCACTACTCTGCCGAGCCACCACCGCCCTTGCGCCAGCGCCGCTGCACTGGAGCTTTCCCAGTGCCGCCCAACTAGTTGCGCCCACATGGCCGTCAGATTCGCCAGCCTACAACTCGAATTAGATCTCTTTCGGTGCCCCATCTTTCGTAGATATTACTCAACTATGGTCTAGTATATTCCTTCTTTCGTCTAAAAAAAATCTTTTGTGGATATTTTGCAAACTCCCCTTGGATTTTATCTAAATCAACCCGGTGTCCTAAGTTATTCAAATGTATTTCTATTTTGGTCCTTTTTTCTTTTGAAAAACCTCCTGAGCTTTTAATATAGAACCCGCCATCCTTAGGGTGGTCTTTAGCGTGTTAGCCTTCAGTTTTTATATAATATTATATTTTGGCCCCTTGTTTCTTTCTTTTTAGCCCTTTTAACTAGTTTTTCTTGCGTTTAAGCAGCTACAGAGCTGCTGTTAGCGTATCTTTAGTGTTTAGACTCGCTTTAAGCATTCTTAGTATTGTTTTGATCATTGTAATGCATATAACTAGTTTTAAAGTTTCTTTTCTCGGGTTTAGAATTTAGGGTTTGGTGTACTATTTTTACCTTATTTTCATTGTTTTCATGTATGTATTTGTGTTATTTGGCTTGTTCGTGACAAGTGGACGAGGAGCTGTCCGAGAACTTCCAAGAGCAAGAGTTTGAAGAATTTGAGTAGCAACAAGTAACTGTAAAAGACAAGTATATTCTTTAATTATACTTTTATTCTAATAACATTTATTTATTTTATGCTTGCATGCATTAACTTGACGGGTTCCTACTTTGCACATATTTATTATCCATATCGTTGAAGTCGGGTTATCCTAATAAATCCGCAAGCACATGGATATAATGCTGTAGCACTTCACCCGGAGAGTATTCATGGTATCGTATATTCTCAGGAAATGGAGGTGTAACGGTCTTCTAGCTAGTGTACCCTAAAGAATAGGAGGTGAAATGGCCTTGGGTAGCGTGGTTTGTCTATGGGAAAGTATGAAAGAAGGATAAAGGTAAGTTATTACTAGTTTACTTTAGGCACCGGTCTCACCCTGGTCTACCAGAACCCTCCGGCTATTAGCTCTACTCTAAACCCGAACCTAGGGGGATTTTAGAGGACAAATACAGCTGTTACCACCTGCCGCCTACCTCGCAACACCGTGGGGCTCGCAACAAACAAAGGTAATCTAGATCCGATCTTAGACACTATGTCTATGCTATCGATTACTACACTCTAGTTTTGCACAAGGTTTACCCGTATTTATCAGGGTCCTCTACTAGAGTGTCCGCTATAAGAATGGACGATGAACCTGCAAAAGAATAATTATGTAAGGACGAGATACACTAAGATAAACTAAGATACTAACTCAAATGATTCATACCTGACGAGATACAGGTAGAAGAGTGAGGCCGACAAGTACGGCTCCTCTCCAACCTTCTCCTCACATACTATGTAAGGGACTTTGGGTTCTAATCGATATATGGACTTGGTGTTTGTAAATCGGTGTATAAATATGTGACACTATGTAAGATTGATTTCTATTTACTATATGAGATTAGATGTATTTATTATGTGAGAATGAATTGTATGAATTCTGTAGCCATGTGAATTTTATAAAATTGTTGAAACGATATTTAATTTTGATAATGGTGCTGAATAAGAAGGTGTAAACGATTAGCACTGCCGGTCCGTAACACAGTCCGGCGGTGATAACACTAATTTCACCGTTGGAGCGTAACACGTATTGACGGTGATAATACTATTTGCACCTAAATCAACGGTGAAAATAGGTTAAGGACCGGCGGTGAAAATTATTATGCAGTAGTGCATTCCACGCTAATTTTGTGTGGAACGGAGCGCTGCCTGCACATGGTCACATGGATGAACCAATCCATTTGTGCAAAGAATATACAGACGTATCGATGCCCGTGTACAATGGGTAAATATGCAGTGGAACATGTATAACATGCTGACAGGTTAACAGGGTCCTAAACAATCTCTGGATATCCCAACGAGGGATGATCGATGGGGAATCGGGTGTTCCTAAACTATCTCTCGATGTGTGGTCTCATCATGTTTATTTGGCCCAAGAGATACCTTGTCAGCCCATTTGGGCCAGGGCATCCAATGAGCCATTCGGAGAGTTGAGCCGCACAGCTTTCGTATGACCTAGGACTCTCCTAGGGTTTGGCGACTTCGGCGGCGATCTCCGCCGCGAAGGTTTCTCCGGCCAGTCGTGCATCCCCGTCGCCTCCCCTGCTCGGGCTGATCAAGGGGCTGACTTTGATCAGCTACCCGGCCTTGGCAAGGGGACGGCTAGGGTTACGAGGTTGTAGAAGATTGATTTCGCTTCCTCCTGGGGGAGCGATCCTGTGATGGTGGCAAGCAACTCTAAGGCGAGGCCGAGCAAAGAGGAGTCTCGTCGGGATCAATGAGTTGTATCAGTTGGAACTGTCACGGATTGGGCAATGCCGCGACAGTTAAGGAGCTTCACGATTTAGTGAGGAATTTTGCAATGACCGTGTTATGTGTTCTGGAGACTCAGGTGCACAAGACACGGGTAGAAAATTTGAAGAGTACTCTTGGCTTTGATAATGCTTTTGCTGTAAGTAGTTCGGGGCGCAGTGGAGGCCTTGGAATTTTTTGGAATAACAAAACCAGAGTTGAGTTGTTACCTTACTCCCAATACCATATTGATGCAATTATTTCTGAAGCTGGAAGTGAGCCGTGGAGGCTCACATGCGTGTATGGGGAGGCACAGGTGGCGGAGCGACACAAGACATGGGACATGATCAAATTTATTAAAGCTTCGTCGCCGTTGCCGTGGGTGTGTATGGGAGACTTCAATGAGGTTCTCCACAAAGAAGAGCACGTAGGGGTCCAAGAAAGAAGTAATTCCCAAATCACTGGCTTTTGCAAGATGGTGGACGTGTGCGGCCTTTATGATCTTGGCTATGAAGGGCGCTCATGGACTTTTGAGAAAAGGGTAGCAGGAGGCTCGTACTACTGGACACGCTTGGATCGGGCCATAGTGTCTGCGGATTGGAGCTCGCGCTTCCCCCTTGCAACAATGAAGCACCTGAATGCGGCTACCTCGGATCACTGCCCAATTGAGCTACGTTGGCAGGACCTGAACAACCAGCGGAAAAGGCGGAGGAAGAAACAGTTTAAATACGAGCTAATGTGGGAGACGCATGCAGACTTTGCCGCTTTGATGGTGCAAAGGTGGATGGAGGGAGGAACTGCAACAACTATGAAGGTGCTGCAGGAGAAACTCGCCCGTGTGGCGGGTCATCTTAGTGTATGGGGCAGGCAATCCTTCGGTAATGTTTGTCAAGAGCTGAAACAGCTCAATGAGGAGCTGGAGAGGCTGCGTGCAGAACCTACGCGGGTTGGGCCATCCCATGCAGAGATTAAGATTGTCAACCGAATTGTTGAATTGAGTTACCGAGAGGAGATTATGTGGAAACAAAGGTCGACAATTATGTGGCTTGCGGAAGGTGATAATAATACACGCTTTTTCCACTTGAGAGCGAGCCAAAGAAAGAAGAGGAATACAATCACCAAACTACGCAAAGTTGACGGACAGTTCACTGAGGACGAAGGGGAGATAGCTGAAATTATATCATCTTTCTATAAGGACCTGTACAGGTCCGAGGGCACGGAAGATATGGAACACGTCTTACAAACTGTCCCGAGAAAGGTTAGCGCTGATATGAATGATGCTTTGCTGGAATCTTTTACAAATGAGGAGGTGAAGAGAGCTCTTTTTCAAATGTTCCCCACAAAGGCGCCTGGGCCTGATGGGTTTCCAGCACACTTCTTTCAGCGGCACTGGGATATCTGTGGTGCAGAGGTTTGCTCGGTGGTATTACAAGCGTTGAAAGGAGATGATAATGTTGAGGATATTAATAGCACGTGTATCGTGTTGATTCCTAAAGTGGAATGCGCAGAAGATATTGGTCAGTTCCGCCCGATAAGCCTATGCAATGTCATTTATAAAATAGCTTCAAAAGTGCTGGCTAATCGGCTTCGGGTGATCCTCCCGGAGATAATCTCGGAGGAGCAGTCAGCTTTTGTTCCAGGCCGCCTAATCACAGACAACATCATTACCGCTTATGAGTGCATGCATTACATGAAGAAGAAGAGAGCAGAGGATAGGCGGTTTTGTGCTCTAAAATTGGACATGCGGAAGGCCTACGACCATGTGGAATGGGGATATTTGAGGGAGATCATGTCACGCTTGGGCTTTCATCATTTATGGATTGACATGGTCATGAGATTGGTTTCCTCAGTCTCTCTTTCGGTATTGGTTAATGGGGACAGGCTGGAAAGTTTTAAACCGACTCGAGGCATTCGTCAGGGTGATCCGATCTCCCCCTATTTATTCTTGTTAGCAGCAGAGGGCCTCTCGTGCCTTTTAAACTCAAGAGTTCAGTCATCAAACCTCAGTGGAATCATGGTGGCGCCGTCGGCTCCGATGGTAAGTCACCTCCTTTTTGCAGATGATAGCCTGCTGTTTTTCAAGGCGAATAGGGAGAGTGCGGAACTGGTGAGGGATGCTCTACAAAGCTACTGCAAAGCCTCAGGGCAACAAGTTAATCTTGGCAAGTCGTCTATCCATTTTGCCAAAGGTTGTGGGGAAGTTGATAGAGAACACATCAAGGCAATTTTGAATGTTGATAACGAAGCTTTAAGCGAGAAGTACCTGGGTATGCCTACTGATGTGGGTAGTTCCAGTAATGGATCTTTTAAATATCTCAAGGACAGATTATGGAAGAGAATCCAGGGATATGGATGGAAAAGTGCCTGTCGGCTGGGGGCAAAGAGGTTCTGATTAAATCAGTTGCTCAGGCTATCCCTACGTACTCCATGGCGTGCTTTAAGCTTCCAAGAGGGTTGTACAAACATATTGATGGAATGGTGCACAATTTCTGGTGGGGAAGCAAAGAAGGGAAAAGAAGGACTAATTGGGTCACTTGGGAGGAGATGACAAAGCCAAAATACTTGGGAGGCTTGGGCTTTAAAGATACCGAGCTGTTCAATCTCGCCCTCCTCGCAAGGCAAGCATGGAGGATATTGCAAGACCCGTCGACGCTGAGTGCCCGCATCCTAAAAGCATTTTACTTTTCAAATCAAGATTTTTTGGAAGCTGAGATTGGGGAGTCGCCGTCCCGAGTCTGGAGGGCGATCGTCGATGGTAGAGATGTGCTGAAACAGGGTATTGTGAAAAGGATTGGCTCCGGTGAGACTACCACAATCTGGGATACAAATTGGCTCCCGAGGCCAGGCCTGGCATGCCCCCTGTGCAGCATTAAGGACAACCCACCGCAGAGGGTGTGTGATCTGATCGATGGAGCATCCAGAACATGGAACATGGAAATTCTAAAGGAGTTTTTTCTTCCAATGGATATCGAGGCAATCAAGGCCATTCCCCTGTGTACTGCGATGTTAGGGGATTTTTGGGCCTGGAGCTACGAAAAGTCAGGCTTGTTCTCTGTTCAGTCGGCATATAGGATGCTGGTGCATACACGAGAAAGGAGGACAGCATGGCTGGAGCATTCGGCGGGATACTCGAACGTGGCTTCAGTGGAGAAGGAATGGGGCGGATTGTGGAAGATCAAAGTACTGTCGAAAGTGCGGGTGTTTTTGTGGTGTTTGGAACGTCAGTCTATTCCTACCGGGGACGTGCGGCATCACAGGAACATGGCGCCCAATGACAGTTGTTCGATCTGTGGGCAACCAGATAGCTGGAGGCACTCACTCCTCGAGTGTAATTTGGCGAAAAGTGTCTGGGCTCTTGAACAGGAGGAGCTAATGGAGTTCCTGTGCCAAGTTCAGGAAGTTGATGCGCGGGCGTGGCTTATTTTGTGGAAAGTTTTTTGGATGAATTGGGAATGCTCAAACCAGTTAATCCAGAGAGGAAACAAGCACAAGGGCCTAGACCAAGATTGATCGGTCCTCCTGCTGGCTTTATAAAGATAAACGTTGATGCAGCACTAGCCAAAAATTCCAATAGGGCAGCGGTGGCTGCAGTGGCTAGAGATGGTGATGGCAACTTCTTAGGTGCCTCATCGTCGGTGTTGGAGGGACTAATGGACGCTGAGTCGGTGGAGGCGATTGCATGTTGTGAAGGCCTTGCGCTGGCTAGCGACTTGAACCTGGGTATGGTATGTCTGGCTACGGATTGTGCTAATGTGGTCAGGAGTATCCAGGGCGAAGGACTGGGACCCTATGGTGCGGTCATTAGGGATATTCAAGCAAGGAGGAGCTCTTTCACCAAGGTGGAGTTCGTTCACGAAAGTCGGTCTTCGAATGTCGACGCGCATGTCCTAGCTAGGAGCTCAGTCCTACTTGATGTTGGTAGGCATGTGTGGTATATGAGTCCTCCAGATGGAGTTTGCAGTTCCGTAGAGATTTAATAAAGTGTGATTCCCCTCAAAAAAAAAGAGCCATTCGGAGAGATTATAAGATGGGCAGGGCATTCGAAGGGCACTGCGTCCAGTGAACTGACCAGCCTATAGTAGTTATCTCTATAGCCTAGTCTGCCCTTTGAAGCTCATCTGAGCTCGAGGTCTTCATCGCATCCATGGCGCAAAGCTCTTTTGGATATTCTGCAGGGAGCGAGGGCGCCAGGTACAACGTTGGTGTTCTTGGCAATCAGGTCATCCTTGCCCAGGGAGACCCCGTAGACGAGTCACAGGTTGTATATAGCTACTGCATCTCTCAGTGCTTTCTTACTCTTCCATTAGGATTGGTGCTATCTGTTAAACATCCTAAAGTTTAGATTATCAAGATTTTTGCGATGCGAAATCTATTGTATTGTAGAACGCATATATATAGTTGAACATAGTGATGTACTCGTCACACACAAGTAGCAATGGTTCAAGGACTACCGCTACACCGGGAACGTACCTGATGACAAAGGCCGGAAGGTGTTTGCGCTGGTGAACAAGGCAACCGGGCAGGCCATGATGAACAAGCACAAATCCCGCCAAGACGGTTTAGTACCGGCAAGTTACAGCACCATGCATGTGGATGTCCTCTTTTAATTTGGCTTGATCAGCTAGCTATAGCTATTCATCATCAGCTCCCTTCATTTCATTCCCCAACAACTCCTTTAATTTGGTTGGCTGCTGCTGCAGGTGCAACTGGCTCCCTACCATGCCCACGAGCGCGTGGATCACTCGATGCTGTGGACCGAGGGCCGCGACCTCGACGGCGGCTTCCGTGAAGTGAGGGTGCTCAGGGACACCTCCAATACCCTGAACGCGTTGAACGGACACCTGTTCGATGGGACAGTGATTGGGATATATTCTTCAGAGCCATGGGCCAAGAATGCAATCTGGAGGTTGGCTCCCGTGGAGTATGTGCAGCCCCCAGCAGGTGACAATGATGACACTGTTTAAAAGGTCGTAGGACGAAAGGTTTCCCCATGAAAGTTTGAAGGTAACGATCGAGAAGAAAAATATTAACCAATTAAGGCCCCAATATATCACAGTACGAATTGTTCAATCCATCCAGTCTATTGAGAATGTGAGATAAAACATATATAAGAGACGACTATGCGTTTGAAATCTTCTCTACATGGTTGAATTTTTTTTTTTGGAAGCTACCAGGAGCACTGGCCCGTCATTTAAGAGAGGAGCGGCGCCCGTGCCGAACCGTAGGTGGGCTGCCAAGCCCCAGCCAGGCAACCTACCGAGCTCCCACAGCTCGGTCCCAGGTGCGGAACCAGGGATCAATCCATGGTCGGCAGCTCCCAGACCGGAAGCGTTACCACCACGCTATCGCGTGGTCCGCATGGTTGAAATTCCTCCCTGATTTTGAACTTTTAATTTCGCAGGTCGGTCTGGTGCATACTATATAGAACCTGTCAGTCAGCCTCTGCGCACGACGCCTTAGCTTTTGCTTCCCATTCTATTGTTTCCTGTTTTATTTCAGTTTGTTCATCCACTCGTCCAGTAGCCATCCTCCCCCACACAAGGCAATTAGTGATCATCATTGCTAGATTGTTTTTTTTTTCAAACAACTTCGAGGGTAGATCCTCACCTAGTTTCATTGATTGGAACACACAGAGTAGTGTACATGGTCAGCCCAAGGTTATGGGATTCTTTTTCTAAAAAAATCCGGAGCCCACCGAATTGGACGAAATTCGGACCGGTACCCACTCAAAATTTGAATGAAATTTGAGCAAATTTGAACAAAATTTCTCTAAACCATCAAGCATTGCAGTGGGCTTACAGAGGATGCATGCGGCGCCGGCATGGGACACGCCGGGAGGGCAGCAACGACGCGATTGAGGTAGGAGCCTAGCAGGTGGTGCAGATGGCACAAACGACGCCTTAGATGCGCTCACGGCATGACGGTGGGCGTCGAGGAGCAGCCATGGCATGTGGGTGGCTCGAGGAGCGTCCGTGGCGCGAGCTCGGACGTCAAGAAGCAACCGCGTGGCTGCAGGGTGCCGGCGCAGGCGGCGAGGAGCAGAGAATGCTGGCGGCGGCGGCGGCTCGCAAGAAAGCGTAGCTGGCCAGGGACGGTGAGGCAGTTTTGCAGCGTGAGGGATGTTGGTGGGCTGTTGTTGGACCCTAAAATGGACTGGAATTTTGAATTGGGCCGAAATATTTTGACCGGTTTTGTTGTATCTCGGGCCGGGCCGAATTGCACAAATTTCAGTGAAATTCGGTCCATTTGGGCCGAATCCCAAAACCATGGGTCAGCCTCGGCATACCGAGGGGAGATTACATGGGTCGCTATGGGGGGAGTGAGAAGGGAACAAAGCTAAGGTGAGTTGAGAACAACTAATTAGTTATGGACCCTAGCCAGCGTCAAGACTGAAGATCCTGGTGAAGACGCCGAAAACCTGCAGCTCCACAAATCAATATCTTTTAGCACACTCGACAGATGATGTCGAGAGAGGGAAGAGTTCACATGATGGAAGATTTTTGCATTGCGCGCTTTCCATATACGTCAATGCGGACCTTCTCTGGGAGCGTGGAGTTCAAACAAAGTTGCTAGGGGCGCCGTAGCTCGAAGGTGCACGCGTCGAGCCTTGTACAGGATACTTGTTTGTAGTCTATTGTGGCCAGTATGTGAGCTGATATTACCATAAAACTTGGTTGTATGGGGTCACAGAGGCTGGAGACTATTCCATTTTCTAAAAATAACTTGTTGTAGTCTGATGTGATAGTAGAAATAAGAAAAATAGTACAATTTCTGGATATTGACTCCACAAAGTGCTCGTCTGGTTCAGGGAATTAAGTTCCTTGGTTCAAAATGGTTCAGGCAACAAAGCGCGAGAGGTGAGGTCCGTTTTCCCCTTGCTACAGTCACAGGAGAGGTGAAAACAGGCGACTCGAGTTTCTCGGCGGCGATTGCGTCGATCCCCTCATCTCCTTCGTCTCCGGCAGCTCGCCGGGGACGGGAGACGGGGGATCTGCCCCTTGTATAGGGTAGCTAGTATCTAGTTTTCTCCTAGGGTTTGCTTACCGCCTTTTCATGGCGATGAAGCTTTTGTTGTTGCTGCCGGCGGCGGTGCTGCTACTGCTGTGTCGGCGAATAATCCTCCTCGAGCCCTCCTCCGTAGCTGATGGCGTCCATGGCGGCGTGCTGGGCGAGGGATCTGCGAGGCCGGCGAGGGTGGATGCCTCTGCTGGGTTGCTTGCTCTCAGATCTAGAGCAGGCATTGTCTCCGGCGGTTGGATGAGGTCTGCTCTGCTGCTTCAGTCGTCGATGTCTACGATGGCGGAGCTGGTGTCGGCATCGGCATCTTCTACATCGATGATGGGGAGGCTTTTGTTCCTGCTCCTCTACTTCTCCGCTGCGGTATCGCCGATGAGGTGAGTGTGAGCTTTCTTTCTGTCTGCTTTGCGAAAGGGAGGCAGCAAGTTTCCTTTGTCGTGGGAGTTTCTTTCGGGCTGCTGTTGCTCGCGGCGGTCGTGGATTCCTCTTCCTGCCGGCGAGGTCGCCGGTGGCGGATTCATCCTCCTTTTTCTTTCGGTGGAACGCTAATGTTCTTTCAACGAAATCGAAGCATTGTGGTGTCATGGCGCGGCTCTTGCAGCATTACCAAAGCTTTGGGGTTCCTCGACGAAGAGGATGAGGGATGGCCGGACTTTGGGGGCGGACCGGAGTACCGTGTTCGTCGATGTCTACGATGGCGGAGCTGGTGTCGGCATCGGCATCTTCTACATCGATGATGATGGGGAGGCTTTTGTTCCTGCTCCTCTACTTCTCCGGCTGCGGTATCGCCGATGAGGTGAGTGTGAGCTTTCTTTCTGTCTGCTTTGCGAAAGGGAGGCAGCAAGTTTCCTTTGTCGTGGGAGTTTCTTTCGGGCTGCTGTTGCTCGCGGCGGTCGTGGATTCCTCTTCCTGCCGGCGAGGTCGCCGGTGGCGGATTCAATCCTCCTTCCTTCTTTTCGGTGGAACTGCTAATGTTCTTTCAACGAAATCGAAGCATTGTGGTGTCATGGCGCGGGCTCTTGCAGCATTACCAAAGCTTTGGGGTTCCTCGACGAAGAGGATGGAGGAGATGGCCGGACTTTGGGGGCGGACCGGAGGTACCGGTGAAGAAGATGGTCTTGAGGACTTCTTGGTGTGCATGCGTTATTTTTCTTTCTTCCAAGGTGTTCTCTGCAAAAAGGCAGAGATGTACTGTAACTTTTCAGTTTAATACAGCCTTCCCTTTTGCAAAAAAAAAAGTAGTTCAAGTACCACGAAATTTTTTTTTTTTGCGATCACCGGCCTCCTTCATTCATTGGGAACAGAGTTACATTCTCGGGTCACCAGGTTCATGACACAGGCTGGCACACATGACCACCAACCAAGCCTCGTCATGCCCGTGACCTGCTTAGCTATCGTATGAGCTACCTCATTACAAGAGCGAGTTACATAAGAGAATTTGATAGACTCAAAACCCCACTCAATACTCTAATCTCCTCCAGGATAGGTCCTATGGTAGATCGACAATTTTCACCCACCTCCCACAGATGCAAAACCTCCTGCGAATCAGTCTCTAGCCAAACTTTCGAAGCATTGACATGTCTCGCCAACTGCAGGCCATCGCGACATGCTAATGCCTCTGAGGTAAGAACATCAAGACAGTTGTCATACCATCTAGCACAGGCTCTGATGAACGCTCCATTGTCATCACGAAGTACAGCCCCAGATGCACCTTTCCACTACCGATCATAGAAGGCACCGTCAGTATTGCATTTCAACCAACCTGCCTCCGGTTTCTGCCAAAGAGGGGTGCCTTGAGGCTTCACAGATAATGGGGCAGACCCAGCCTGTTGCAGATCGAAAGCCATGTCAACTGCCCACTGAACCGCAAACTTGATTGGCCGAGAAGGTTCCCCATGTTTTCTTCTATTCCGCTGCATCCACAGCGCATACATACCAATGAGAAAAACTGCTTGATCCTGTTTTGCAACTCCTTTACAACTGATGAGATCATACGCCCACGAGTCAGGATGCAACATTGGGAGTTTGGCCCCCGTCGTGCTTTTCATGTACTCCCAGAAGGATTTAGCCACTGAGCACTCCATCAACACATGTCGGATAGATTCAGAATCTGCCCCACAGAGATCACAATTTGCTATCGGCTCGATATGTTTCTTGTGTAGAATCTGACGAGTTGGGAGAAACTCGTTGATAACCCTCCACCAAAACACCTTAACCTTTGGGGGCACTTTCAATTTCCACAGCTTATTCCAATCGGTGTTCTCAGAAACACTTTCAGCTTGCAGGTTACTTTCATTGATGCGTCTAGTGTCCAGTAATCTATAAGCAGATTTGACCGAGTACATACTGAATTTCTCTGGTTCCCAAGCCCATAAATCCTCGTGGTTAGGCCTGACCGGTGTCCGAAGGATGGCTTCAGCGTCTACTGGAAAGAAGATCTGCCGAATGAGTGCCTCATCCCACTGACCATTTTCCGACAATAGCTCACCCACCCTTGACACCAACTGTCCTTCTGATGGCGTTAACGGCTGACCACTGAAATGGTTTGGCAGCCAACGATCACGCCAAATAAGTGTTGTCTCTCCATTGCCAATTCTCCTAATCAACCCCTGTGTGAGCACTTCCCGACCAGCCAAGATTGCCCTCCAAGTATGACTCGCATGTTTCTTCCTTGTAGTTGTCAAGAAGGAGCTATCATTGTAGTACCTCCCCTTAAGCACTCGGGCACATAGACTGTCCGGGAACATCAATAGCCTCCAACCTTGTTTTCCAAGCATTGCAAGGTTAAAATTTCTCGTATCTCTGAAACCCATCCCTCCTACTGCTTTCGGGTAAGTCAGCCGCTCCCAGCTTTGCCAGTGAATGCGTTTGCTGTTTGCCGAGCTTCCCCACCAGTAGTTGGCCATGGGTGATCGCACTTTCTTGCAGGTTGTCTTCGACAATAAGAAACAACTCATGGAATATGTTGGAACAGCCTGGGCTACAGATTTTAATAATACCTCCCTCCCAGCTTGACTTGCTTCCCTTCCACTCCATGTTCCAATTAAGTTTCTGATTCTTGTCGGTAAGAATTCAAAGGACTCCGAGGTTGAGCGCCCCACTGCAGTTGGAAGGCCCAAATATTTCTCTGCCATAGCTTCAGTATCAATGTGCAGCGCTGTACGCACCTCCTCCTTAGCTTCATCTGAGCAGTTTTTACTGAAAAATATAGCTGATTTATCACGATTAACCATTTGGCCTGATCCCCGGCCATAGGTATCAAGTATTCCTTGTAATCTCAAGGCCCCCCTCTGCGATGCTTCAGAGAAAACTATACAATCATCCGCAAAGAGCAAATGCGAAATCCAGGGGGCATGGATACCCACGCGCACGCCTCTGGATAGATACATCGGGCCTCTTGACTTCAATAAACTTGATAGACCTTCAGCACATAACAGAAACAGATAGGGAGAAATTGGATCGCCTTGACGTATCCCCCTAGATGGTCTGAAAATATCAGTCAGAACCCCATTCACTCGGACTGACATAGAAACTGATCTGACACATTTCATGATCAACGAGACGAACGAATCATGAAAACCCAACTTGAGCATTATATTCTGCAGATAATCCCACTCAACACGATCATAAGCTTTAGCCATATCTAGCTTGACCGCACAGGCTCCAGTCTTTCCCTTCTTCCTTTTCAGATAGTGTGTACACTCATATGCAATCAACACGTTGTCAGTAATCAGCCTTCCCGGAATGAAGGCACTCTGTTCTTCAGACACAATCTCATCTAAGAAGCCTCTCAGCCTATTTGCAATAGTTTTAGAACAGAGCTTGTAGATGACATTGCATAGAGAGATTGGCCTGAAATTTTTCATTTCTTGAGGGTTCTTAGTCTTCGTGATGAGGACGATCGTGGTTGTATTAACCGCCGATGGCATCTCGCCCCCATTCAGAAAATCCAGCACGGCCTTTGTGATACTTGGACCCAGAAGCTGCCAATGATGTTGCAAGAAACATGCAGTAAAGCCATCTGGACCCGGCGCTTTGTTCGGACCCATCATGAACAGCGCCTTACGAACCTCCTCAGCGCTAAAAGGCCTCAATAATTCTGCATTCATCGCATTTGACAATTTCACCGGGACGTGCTCCAATATTTGATCAGGCTCTAGGAAATCTTGTGCCGTGAAAAGCTCAGTGTAGAACTGCCTCGCCACCGATTCCAGCTCAGCCTGCTCAGTAACACGCACACCATCCACACGTAGAAGTGCACTGATCTTATTTCTTTTAACTCGCTCTCGTGACTTAGCTTGGAAAAAGGCCGTGTTACGGTCCCCCTCTTTTAGCCAGTCAATGCGAGAGCGCTGACGCTCCATTTCCTCCTCTCTCGACAGCATCTCCGAGATTTGCTTCATCACCCGTTTCTCCTCCCGGGTGGGTCCAGCACCCATAGCCGCCCCCCTGATTCTCTCCAGATCCTTCCGTAGTCTTGCTATGTTCTTACGGACTGATCCAAAGGTTGTATAATCCCAGTCTGATAGGGACCGACCGAGCTCACTAAGACGGCTCACAATCTGCCCCATCGAGGCGTGATCTCCCGGATCCTGCCAAGCACTCTCAACTGCCGACTCATATGAGGGGTCACGGCGCCACATGTTCTCATACCTGAAACGTCGTCGAGCCCGACGCCCTCGAGGTCGATTTCGGCAGCACTCCAACACAAGGCAGCAGTGGTCAGATTCCGTTGTCTGAACATGCCACACTTTTGTTTCTTTGAACAGCTCCAGAAAGGCTGAGTTTGCCAGACCTCTGTCCAGCCGGACCTTGATGTTATCATCACCCTGTTGCCGATTATCCCATGTGTAAGGGAGTCCAAAGAAACCCAGGTCCATGAGACCACAGACTTGTACAGCATCTCTGAATCCATCCATCTGTCTTTCAAAGCGAGTTTGACCTCCGTATTGTTCATGAGCCTCCAGCACCTCATTGAAGTCCCCGGCGCAGAGCCATGGGAGTTCACTTGTAGTGCTCAGGTGTTTTAAACACTCCCAGCTACGATGTCTCAGTTCTCGCCTAGACTCCCCATAGAAGCCTGTAAATCTCCAAAGTGGTGACTGTGTTCCCGGATCGATCACCGTAGCATCAAAGTGGAGTTTGTCACAGCTCTCTAATTTTATATCAACATCACGAGACCACAGGAGCGCTAAGCCCCCACCTCTACCATAGCTTCCAACACCCACGCCAAATGCAAGACCAAGATCTCGCACCAAGACATCCACTGTATCAAAGAAAAAACGCGTCTCCGACAAGAAGACCAAACTGGGGCGGTGTAGCTGTACCAAGCTACGGAGCTCTTGAACTGCCTCGGGTCGCCCCAGACCCCGGCAGTTCAGACATAGGATTTTCATGGCGCCCGGCGGGGGCTGCCGCTCGCAACCGCCGCCGATCCTTCAATTTGAGAGTTGCCCCGCCTTTGCTTCTTGAGGGTTTCGATCATGCTACCCCCACTGTCACTAGCTCCAATTTGAGACACTCGGGATGTAACCAAGCCCACTGGGACTAGGGCATTGGATGCACCCAAAGGAATGTTGAGATCAGGCGTTTGCGTTCTGTTAGTAACTTGCTTTGATTTTCTCTTCCTCGGTCCATTGGCCTGGTCCTCCTCCATCGCCTCAAAAACTAGCTGCTTATTCGCAGTAGGTACCTTCCCAGCCATCTCCTGTACACCTCTCTCAGAGACATGTTTGAGAGGAGATTGTACTTCTGGTTCTTCAGAATCCCCCACCTGACTCTCTGAATGACGTGAACCATCAGCAGAACGTGACACCTTGCCCCCGGATTTATTCAGACTCCTGTGCCGACGGTTAGACGAAGATCCCGTCCCAAAAGATTCCGCTGCAGCAGCGGCGGCAAAGGACTGAGGTCTGCGCTTCTTCTCTTCAGGAGCCCTTAAATTCAGATCATATGGCAATTTACCATCCTCATCACGAGCAGCCGGGGTTGGACACTCAAGGTCTGAGTGCCCCATCAAACCACAGTGAAAACAAATATACGGAAGCCGTTCATACTGAACCTGAAACCAGCGGGGATCTTCATTCTTATTGATACGAAGAAAAATACCTCTCCGCACCGGCTTGTCAATCTGAACAGCCACACGGGCACGTAAAAAAGCACCACTAGCCTTGCCATCTGCATCCACATCCAATCGGACTACGTTGCCAATCAAATCCATAGCACGAGAGCCTCTCGATCGATTCATCCAACCCAGAGGAAGGTTGAGAATGCGGACCCAAAGCTCTACCCGATCAAAGTTAATCTCATCAGGGCTAAGTTTCTCATCATATTCCTGTAAAAGGATTGAGTACCTTCCAACCATCCATGGCGCACCTGCTAGGATCTTTTCCATATCCCTGGCACACCCAAATTCCGCCATGAAAAGGTTATCCATCTTCTCACCAATCGCTCTCATCTTGAGGCCAACCGGGTTACCCCAGGCCGACTTCATGGCCGAGCGCACCGTACTGACATGCACCGGCACCGGCGAGAGCACCTTCCCGACCAAAGCCCATTCAATATGTGCCAAGGTTTCAGACCCCTCGTCATCATCACTGAAGTCCAGGACAGCACCTTCTTCCTCCGTCAGTCGTAGCTTTTGGAGAAGATCCGTAACATTAGGGTTTTGGGGTGCACCCCTCCCCCCCCCCCGATCCGCCACTCCCAGACGTCGCCATCGGCAGAAGAACTGGGCGGCACTTCAAAGTAGCCTGCGAAAACAGATACGCAGCTACAGACCAAAAGTTCCCGATCAGAGAGAAAAACCTACAGCGGCAGAAAACCCTAATGGTGTTTTGTGGACGGCGGCGCTCGGACGGCTAACCGACGTTTTGCGGAGGCCGACGCCACACTGCGACGGTGGCGGCGGGGCGTGGAACGCCGTGGCCTGGTGGCCGGCGGCGTATGCAAATCAAGATCACCGGCGTTGGTGATCTAGATCGGGAACGGGAACGGAGACTCGGACTTGGTCGCCACGATCGCCTCTCCCAAGTACCACGAAACTTCACAGCACTAAGTATACAAAGTCAACCCTCTCATATGAAGACACAGTCTGACATGGAACTAAACTAACTAGTTTCGGTTAGTAATGGCTTACTGCAAAAGATAATGAGATATGCAGCTATAGACTAGCAAAGAGCTCCTATCATGCTCACGTATTCTATACAAGTGACGAGATTGTTGAGATTTGTTATTATGACGATTGACGTGAGAAGTGATGACTAACTGTTGATCTTAAATATCTCAATCTCTTCTCTTCTCTTCTCTCCTCTTCTCTGCTACTAAAAAGAAGAAGCTAGAGTCGCTTTTCGTCCGTCCAGAGTCACTTTTTTTTTCCTTCGTCATCCCCCCGTGCGACCTATGTTTCGTCCGTCCTCTGGCAGATCTCGATCATCCGATTGTTGCCCCCATGCGATCTACGCCTTCCGCTTCCTCCCCCTTCCTCCCGACCCGCCTCTCCGCCCCGCCCGACTCCCACCCTGCGCCGCTGCAACTCCCTCGCCCGCCGCGATGCCGCCGCCCCCTGCCCCCACGCGCCCTCCCTCCTCCGCTTTCCCCTCCATGCGCGTGGATCGACGAGCCGCTCGTGGAACTGCCGACCTCTACTCGTGCGAATCGACGGGCCGCAGAGCCACCGCGTGCCGCGTCCAGATCTCCGGCTCTCTCCGCCCCCGCATCCTTCGCCCTGATTTGCAGCCGCCTAAGTAACCGTCTCCCCGATTCGCCGCCCTAGGCTCATCCCCACCAGCGCTCAACTTCAACGAATAATGACCTCCTCCTTCCCTTCCCCGCGCGTCAACCCCCTCCACTTCCAAGCAGTTCTCACGTGGTATTAGAATAGTGAATCCTCATTGCACTTATCGTTTGGCTGATCTTGAGTTCCAGACTAACCAACAGATCGAGTTATTCATGGAAATCCTGACTAATCAATAGATGGAGTTATCCAAGGAAACCAATTCTTGTAATCTAGTTGTGTGTTCTGAACTCCTGATCACGTCTGCATCACGTGTGAGGGTAGAGAAATACAAGGTCTGTTGGTTAATTTTCTACGTTGTTCTTGGTAGAACCTTGCACCCATTGAACTTTATCTGGTTCTTTTCATTGCAGACATGATAGGTCTGTCTATCACCAGGTCATCAAGGTGTCTAGAAATGACTGACCGCCGCACACGAGGGCTCGTCCGTGCGCATTTAGAACTGACATCTGGTATGCCTGTTGCGGACTCCTGCTTTGCAAATGCCATACACATATGATCCTCCACACTATTGGATGGGATGAGTCAGCCATGACTGCAATTTGGATCGTACTTGATTTGGGTTCGGTTTTTCATAGGTTAGTTCATCTGCATGTATGCAAGGGCCAACCAAATCCAACATTGATTGGCTGCTTGCAAACAAAAATAATTGTTTCTTTCAAGTGTTGATGGGAATGTAATTAGTACAATAGTGAATTTCTTAGCAGGCTATAGGAAAAATTGATTGAATAGTGTCAGTTAAAAAAAATATGTTGATGATATGCATCCTGACATGAACAGTACTCAGGAGACTTTTGACAAATCAGGAGCAATTTTTGAAATTTAAAATAGTTAGACTGCAATGTAGTGTCTTTTTAAATGAGGTTGTGATTCTCATAGTAGTGATGACTCTGAATTGAATCTATAGATGCTTTTGTGTTTATTTAGGCTGGAAGATCTTTTTCTTAGTATAATAAGGATGCTTGATTTTTAAGCCACTGAACTCCTATGATGGTTTAGGATGTTATTATATAAAAAAAATATTGTTCTATATCCTCTGCAGATATATCAGCTATGTTATGATGTTTCTTGAACTGTGAATACTGAATAGTTACACTTTTGCTGCCCTGCTCATTTCATATCAGTATATCACAATGTATGCAAATCGAGATGTTTAAGTGCAATATCTTTGCATAAAGTAGAAACTTTTGTCAATTGCATGCTTAGATGACTAAATTATAATTAGACATAGTGTAACAGCCTGACATTCGAGAAGGCATAGATATCACTCATATTTATGTACACAGGCACTCGGACATTTTTATGCCTTGCACCTGTGTTTTTCTAGGAGAGTAGGATTGCAATTTTGTATACTTCATTATGCTCTATTTTACAGTTGCATATATGACATGGAAACTGGATGAGTGAGTGCATTTTACCACTGCAGTCATTAATGGAGCTGATTCATCAGTAAATGGCCTTCATTTAGAGGTTTCTCTTTTCTTGATATATATATTCCTGATTGATACATTTTTTTTCTTTGCTGCTGGTTTCTTTGATTGTCCATGGCTGAGGAAGCCCGTCAAGCTGCTTCGCTCCTGGCTCGTCAGGTGCGCCGTGCAATGCTTGGTGCTTTGCACTCGTTTCGTGCAGTGACTGGGCTCGGGGAGGACATCAAGGCGGTCATGTAATGAGTTCAGGTGCGGCTGCCCTTGTTGTTTGCAGGTGTGCTTGCGACCTGTTCGACGAAATGCCGCACCCAGCTGTCATGGACCCCGCTCGAGCTGCAGTCCAAACAGGAGTAATGCTCAAGCAAACAGGAGTAATGCTCAAGCCTTACTCGTGGCTGCTTATGGAGGATGACGTGCACTCCAAGAGCGAGATGAGGAGAAGATGACCACAGCCACAGGCAAAGATGATACATTCAGATAGAGGTCAATGCTGACAAACAGAATGCCTGTCCGGTGACAATGGCATTGTCTCGACGTCCCATCACCACCGCATTCGCGGTGCTAGAGGGACTCAACCTCTCCGTGTGTTCCTCGCTCGCTGCGGCCATCTCCGGTGCCATCCTCACGGGCCTACAACATATGTGTTGGAGGCGGACGACGTGTTTCACGACATCAGCGCTGGGATCGTGAGGCCAGCTTTGGCGACAGTGAGCGAGCCCAGGAAGCTGAGACATAAAGCTAAACAAGTGCATCATGAGAGGGTACAATTACTAATGTTGTGTCTAAATCAGTTCATCATGAGAGCACATTTGGATAATAAACAATGGCTATTTTTGCATATACGTGCAGATATCATGATTTGGTTAAAAGCTAATGCGCCTCATGTAAAATGCAATGATCCTTTAAGAAATGGAATAAATTCTGCGGGACTACAATTTTATAAAATGTAGAGTATGTCATGGAAAAAAATTTACTCATACAATATGTATGACTATTAAGTTTGATAAATATCCAGCATTCCTCCATTTATGTAATCTCTTTTCATCTCTAATAAAAGCTGCGATGTTTGTTTCCTGTTTTTCTTCCTTTTAGTGTTGTCGTCCGACAAAGTAGTATGGTGTGAACTATTCGAAGAACTTAACTGATCTCTACACTATTTTGTGGAAGCTGGATTATATTTACCAAATGGATTTTGCAAGATTGAAATAATTGTACTATATATGCATGACAATATTAGAACATCAATATAATTTTTATCACCCGTAGAACGCACGGGTATACACCTAGTCTACTACTAAAAAGCACTTAGTGTCCTCACCCGCCCATGGCTCTGCCTCCCTGTGGTTCTGCCAACTTCTTATCTCGTCCGTCTGATAAATCTCCCCACCCACGGGGGCCCCATCCACCCCCTCTCACCCGACCCTGCCACTCCGCCACAAGACCAGGCAACACGCCGCCCGCCCGTTCACCGACGCGCTGCCCCACCGCGACGGAGCCGGCCTCGCGGAGGAAGGCCAGTCGCCCTCGCAGCGGGGAGGACGAGGTGTGGTCGCCGCTGTCCGCTGCAGGGAGGAAGGGCGCACGACCGCCGGCGCCCGGTGCTGGGATGAGGACAGGGACGTGGCTAACGGCGCCCACAGCGGGGAGGAAGGCCGCCGGAAGGCGGCACCCGCTGTGGGAGAGGAGCGGGGAGCGGCCGCCGGAACTAGCACGCCGGTGCGAGGAAGTCGGAGCGTGTGGCTGCCAGAGCTAGCACGCCGGCGCGAGGAGGTCGGAGCGCATGGAGGATAGGCGCAGCTGCAGGAGTTCGCACGCCGGAGCTTGCGGAGGATGACCGTGGTGCTGGCACTCGCGGAGCGGAGCCCGCCACCGCCAGAGCTAGCGGGCTTACTGCCTGACAGGTCATGGAAGTCGTTGGAGCTCTCGGCGATGGTGAGCTCGACACCCTCGCCCGCATCCTCCAGTAAGCGTGCTCCTCCCCCGAAATCCTCAAATCCCGTCGCAATCCCCAAATCTCGTAGCAACGAATTCGCAAATAACGTCACCACGCGGGGGAGGTTGGGAGGGGTCGGCGGCGCCCGTTATGCTCGCTCGCCTTGGAGTTCCCGCTCGGTAGGGATGCAGGCGGCAGCCCGCAAAATCCACCTATAGACTTAATTAAGTGGGTTGTCGTAATAACCTGCGAAAATTTAACTTATATAAGAATTCGCAGGCTAGCCCACTTGCATCTCTACCGCTCGGCTACTAGTATTGCACGATCGCATCGTACACGTACCCCAGCACGCCCACCACCGTCCCCGCCGTTACCGCGTCGCCGCCCTTCCATGCCCCTATGGCACCTCGAGCAGGTAGAGCGTGAACGCGTCCTGGCTGCAGCACATCGAAGAGGTTATATACTCCTCCCGTTTTTATTTACATGTCGTATTAGGTTTGTTATAAATTAAACTAAATTTTGGCCAAGTCTATAGAAAAATATAGCAACAACTATACTATCCAACATATGCAATATTAAAATATACTTCATGGTGGATTCAATAAAACAAATTTGGTATTGTAAAAGTTATTACTTATTTCTATAAATTTTATCTAAGTTTGCTAAGTTAGACTTAAGACAAACCTAATATGATATGTAAATAAAAATAGAGAGAGTATCTTTAAGTTAAAAAAAAGGAAATCTTTAAAACATGAAACGTGGGTCATTCTCTGGCACGAGACTGGGCCACGTCTATAGTAAAAACAGAGCCGTTGGATCGGGCACGAACGGCAGGAAGCATCCCTGGCCGACTCCGCCCTCCAGCTCGGCATGCGCCGCAGGCTGCTTGCTTGCTCCTGCGCTGCACGGGCGCCATCCTCGTCCTCCAGCCACACCGCCGCCTCCATCCTGTTCCTGGGCGCGGACGTTGCAGCCCCGGGCTCGTCGGCAGCGGATGCGGCTGCACCGCAAGGAGCCTGCGCAGGGAGGATTGGAGCCAGCGGACGGAGCAGCGGAATAGCCAGCACGGGGAGAAGAGGCGGCGCATGGGGACAGAGGCGGGGGTTGCTAGAAGACGATGGGACCACCGGCAAAATCCGCCATGAGCGTCCATCCATGAACGGATTGCTTTAGCCTCGACCTCCGCCTCCGCACCAGGGAACCTCCCCCACCCCTCAGGCGGAGCCCTCGTTGATTGCAGCGGCTCGCCGTCGACGCAAAGAAGCCACCGTCGCCGTCATGGCCGGCCCTCATGGTAAGCTGACCCACCCGGCCCCTCCTTCCTTAGATTCGTCGCAGAAATGGAGCTGCCGTGACCTGGCCAACCTGACGCGCCCATCGGCCGCTCGCGTTCGCGGCCGAAGTAGCCGGAACACGGCCATCGACGCCATGGCCGCGCCACCTGCACTCCGCCGGCCGGATGCCGCTGCCTGGGCTCAAACCTGCAACCTAGGCTCAAACCGAGCAAACCTATTGGGCATGGTTAGTCTCGTTGTCCCCCGCCAGCTCGCCGTCCCTCCTCTCTCTGGTGGGGCGACCGTCCTCCCACCTCATTTCCGGCCTCTCCAATTCGCAGCCCCCTCCTCCCGCCCGAGTCGCACAGCAGCGGCTGCAAGGAGGAAGAGGACATGCCACATGGGCACCACACGAGGTGGCAGGAGAAGCGGCGGTACACACCGAGCATCAGACTCCATTGCGCCTCTATCAGCTGCTGTACACCAAGTGCTCAATCAAATGTCTGTGAGACGGATCTTTCATCTTGAGCTGCTGGCTTGGTGCCGCTCTTCTCCATAGGCACTTTCGTATGCTGCTCTAGGAAACATATAAGCAACTGGCCAAGCCTCTTTTCGCTGCGAGATGCGCTTGTCTGAAGAAGATGAAACAAGCTAGCTAGTTGATGCATCCTAACACTTCTGCATACAACTGATTTTCCAAATCCATAGAAAAAATAATGGCGGATCACAAAATTTTCAATCTTGTCATAAAGCTTTACTATGTGCTACTCTCCAATCCGAAATTACCAACCAGAACATATTTAAGATTAATTATTTCTAATGCTAGGACAAGTTATAGAGAAAAATAAAATGCTGAAAGCACATATATTGGCCACTGGTCTACCCATTTCTTCCAAGTTATGTGGAATAGCTATGTGTGTCCCTTGGGCATGATTCAGAAAAGCTTACCTATTATTCATGTTGAAGCACTGATTGATTCAAGTTCTGGAGATGAGAGTGCCAACAGTTGACTGTGTCATTAAGCATGGAGGGCAAGCAAATCCGATCTGTCAGTTGTGTCAAGCAAGGGATGAATCGACAATACACCTTATGGCCAAGTGCTCATATGGAGAAGTGTGGAACATGGCGGTGGCATGAATCAACCAGTGATCCCCCAACTTAATGATGTGCATCAAATCAAACAATGGTGGCCTGAAACGACTGCTGCAAACAACATGCAATCACACTTGCAAGTCATCATATACACAGCGCAGAATCTACGGAAGGAGCTTTGTCGGCGGCTGCTCGAAAACAGGACACAGAGGCCCTCATAGTTCCAGAGGTCATCATGCCAGACCTACAGAACTTCAGTTTAGTGCACTTGGAGCAGGAGTAATCGGTTGCCGTTGTACATACGCATAATCTTCTTTTCTTTCGCTTACCCAAATTGTAATTATTTTGCTTCCTACTATAATGAAAAAGTAGAGCACCTGTTATTTTCCTAAAAAAAACTCTGATAAAGAGGTTGCCACTGCCTATTATTTGATTCTGATATCATATCTTTGTCCTATTTATCCTTAGATTTTGTTTTCTTGTAGCACTCTTTAGATTAATGTTAGTTAATTTGCTCACCATTTTTACCAAGAAATTATGCTTCTGCATTTAAAAGGAGATATACATACAACAAAGATCAACAAGAAAATATTGGACTCTTGCTATCTTGGCTCTTTAATTGGCAAGTTTATTGGAAGTATTTTATTTGTCACAAAATCAAATGTAAATACCTTATTTAATTGGACAATTCCTCACTTCGGCAATTGTAGATGGTGTAAAGTTTTAGGTGATCTATAATCTCAATTGTTTGCAAGTTGTACAAGAAGGGAATAATTATTAATCACAAATTTTCTGCAAATGGCCAGGTCCAGTTGGTGCGGCAACGTCGCGCCATAGGTTTTCTAGTTATATATCTCCACGGACCACAGCCTTCGCATGAGGGCTTGAGGACACCGACGCACCGAGCAGAATTGAAGCCACTGAGCGTGAGTAAGCGTACCTCACGGTGAGGGTGGTGATGTAGACGACGGAGGGCGTGTTCTCCTGGAAGAGGAGCATGGTGACGGGCTCGTCCGCCTACAGCTTCGCGGCGTGGCAACCACGAACGAGGAGGCCCCGCCGGCGTCGCCGAGGATCAGCGCCGCAGAGGCGAGCGCGACAATGAGGGAACCCGCGGCGCACGCGAGGTGCCTAGGGAGATGGCGCAGGCGGCGACGAGGAGAGGAAGCAGGCGGCAGCAGGGAAGGGGCGGTGGCCATCTGATCGTGCTTGTGCGTGCGGGACGGGAGCGGGGCGAGCATAGCCGCGACCTTGCTGGCTGTGGTGTAATGGGTTTTACGATGAGTGTGAACCTGCCTGCAGTCCTCGTTGAGAAACACATACAGCATGTAGGAGGAAGAAGATGTGACGAATTTGGCTAAAATTAGCAAACCTGCAGTCTTATCTGGGGTCGCCCATTCATCGCTCCTGAATAGTTGAATTGCTGGCGTTTCAGTAGCCTCCAGGCGATAGGAAGCGACGACGGAGATACAGTCTTTCGAGCGCAGGCAGCAGGTGACACACGAGTGCGCTAGAACGCACCTGCAGCACCTCTGCGCCAACTGATCAGATCAGTAGCAGACCGGTCAGACCGGTTACTTCAGGGGAACTGCGTAGACCTAGAACTACAAGTTTGGGAGGTACCCCATCGTAGATAATGGAGCTAGGCTTGCTCTGAGATTGGCAGACCACTTATGATGCCTTCAAACGCCGTAGAGACGTAGAAAGAGCAGAATTGGAGTTGGAAAAGCTAGAATTTCGAGATAATAAAAAAGTAAAGGACAAATGTCTTGATTTGATTTTGGTTAACCCTCAATTGGCCTTAGCCTTCATATATATAGGCTGGGGAAGTCATACCACTTCACGAGTCGGTTACAAAAAGAATTCCTAATTATAGATCTAAACTTATTCGGATTACACAGTCCAGACCGGTTTGACCGGTCGGCCACGGTCTTTGCCAATTTTGGTTGTGCCGCCTCAACCACGCCTGTGCCACCGCCGTCGCTCGCTGGGTCGTAAGGCCACCGTTGCCGGGTCGTCGAGCCGCTGCCGCCGGATCTGAGCAAGACAGGTTGCTCGGCCACCACCGTCGGCCAGGAGGGAGTGGAGGCGCTGACCCTCTGCGTGGAGGAGGGGCTCGGACGCCGCCACCGCTAGGAGTGAGAGGGTAGTGTGTGTGGAGGGCGCGGAGTCGGGCAGAAGAGTGGGGCGCGGCGTCAGGCTGAGGGAAGGGAGAAGTGGGTGAAACCCTAACTCCCTCTGGTATATATACGAACCCGGTAGTGGGCTGAGATATGGGCTTTTGGTGGGCCTTGGGAATATTAACCGAGGCGGTTTGAGATAAGAGGTCCGCCCGCGTAAATGGGAGTATTTTTTGGAGGCGGGCCTCTTATAAAGCCCACCTCCGTTAATGTATTTTCATAGGCGGTTAGTTTCCAACCGCCTCCGTAAATCGATTAACTGAGGCAGTTGATCGTGACCACCTTGGTCAATAAAAAATGCCCGCCTCGGTTAATCCGAGGCATTAATCGAGGCGGTTCAAAATCATACCCGCCTCCGAGGGCCTTTTTAAAGGTCACGGTTAATTTTTTTTGTAGTAGTGATATCAGTCATCTTCACCTTTAAGCATTTTACCATATGCTAGGATAATATTTCATCAAGTATCTTCCATTAAAAGCCCTGAGTAAACGCTCTCCTTGCAGCGTTTACACCATATATGAATCCCCGAAGATAACCTTGACAATCTTGTATGGACCTTCCCAACTTGGCGACCACTTGCCGAACTTATTGCTCTTCATCCCAAGATGTTGAATCGGCTTCTAAAGCAGCTCTCCAACCTGAAAAGATTTACCTTTTACCTTCTTGTTGTAAGCCCTAGCCACCCGAAGATTGTCCTTTTCAATTTCCTTCAAAGCTCTCAACCGCTTATCGGTCACCTCATCAATATTATCCATCATTAAATCATGGTAATCAACAGTGGAAAGGTCATTTTGTTTAGCCAATCTATAAACGTCCAGATTTACCTCAACGGCCAAGATGACCTTTTGACCATACATAAGCTCAAAAGGAGTAACTTTGGTAGCACCATGCCTAGATATGCGATGAGCCCATAAAGCTTCAGATAAAAACTTATGCCACCTCCCAGGATTCTCTTCTATCTTTTTCTTGATAAGCTTGATCAAAATCTTGTTACTTGCTTCGGCCTATCATTGGCCTGAGCATAGTATGGAGATGAATTGAGCAACTTAATCTTGTATGATTCGGTAAATTCATGCACCTTCTTTGATATAAATGAAGAACCTTGATCCATTGTCAAAGTCTGAGGAATACAGAATCTATGAATAATATGCTCTGTGATAAACTTAGTCACCTCTCTGTGTGTCATATTCTTCAAAAGAACCGCTTCGGTCAACTTAGTGAAATAATCCATAGCCACCAACATGAAGTGATGTCCCTTTGAAGAATGAGGATTAATCTGTCCAATAAATCCAACCCCCACCCTCGGAACTCCCATGGCTTAATAATAGGATGCATCAACGCAGCAGGCACCAACTGTAAATCACCAAACCGCTGACATTCTTTACATCCCTTATAATATCTAAAACAATCATCCATCATGCTAGGCCAATAGAAACCGGCCCTTCTAAGCAACCACTTCATGATTGATGTGTTCCACAGATGCCTTCATGAACCTCCCCTATAGCAACACTATCATGATCTGAATCTAAACAATTGAGAAGCAAATCTTCGGCAGTTTGACGATAAAGCTCATCATCAAGTAAAATGTATTTAAATTCCAAACGCTGAATATTCCTCTCTACACCACGACCGGGATCCTTCAAATATATTATGATAGGCATCCTCCAATCCTCAGCTTTGGCTTTAACAGTTTTATCAACTTTCATTGCCGAATCGCTGCTTTCAGCAAAGACGTCGGTCAGACGGGTCTCCTGACCAGTTAGACCGGTCTGGGTGGTCAGACCGGTTGTGTCGTCCGGTCGGACTGGTTTGTCCAGAACCTATGACTCGACATTTACACGCATCAGTCTTCGAATGTAAAAATATTTATTCACAACTGTGTAACCATATGCTTGCTATGCCAGAGCGTTAGCCCTTTCATTCTCTTCCCTTGGTATATCTCTTATGACAAATTCATCAAAGCAAGAGATAATCTCGAGGCATTTATCAAGATATGCATTTAGAGATCCATTATAGCATTGGCATACCTTGGATACTTGCTGAACCACCAGAAGTGAATCACCAAAGGTTTCAACATGTTTGACACCCAAAGCTTGCAAAATTTCCAATCCGAATAGGTGCGCCTCATACTCAACTTGATTATTAGTGCAATTTTCATCCAATCAGTTTGACATATCAAAAACAACACCATTCGAAGAAATAAGAACAACACCAATTTCTTGACCATCATCACAAACCGATCCATCGAAATACAACTTCAATGGTGTGCAAGTAATATAACCGACTTCCAAATCATGCTCATTATTAATCCGATGCTCAATAATGAAATCCGCTACAATTTGGCCTTTTATAGATTTTAAAGGTTCACAAGCCAAATTATATTCCACAAGTGCATAAGCCCACTTGCTGATCCTTCCACTTAAAATTGGCTTATGTAACATATGCTTCATTACATTGGCTTGACAAACTATTGTGCTTGTACTTGATAACAAATAGTGCTCAACTTAGTACAAGCATAATATAGAGATAAGCACAACTTTTCAATAAAAGTATACCTTATTTCTGCATTAATAAGACATTGGCTTATATAAGTAATAATATGCTCCTTTCCTTCGGTTTCTTGAGTCAATAACTTTATCTTCAACAGCCACATAAAGCCTAAAAGGAACCCCTCTTCTAGGTGCATTGAGTACTGGTGGTGAAGACAAATAATGTTTGATCTTTTCAAATGGATCTTGCTATTTTGCCCCCCAAATAAATTCAGCTTAATGTTTTAACCGAAGAATAGGAGTAAAATCATCTATCCTTCCAGACAAGTTAGATATAAATCTTCTCAAGAAATTCACCTTGCGTAGAAACTTTTGCAAATTTTTCTTGTATGTAGGAGCCTCTACTTTTTTCATGGCTTCAATTCTCTTGGGATCGATCTCTATGCCCTTCTCATGAATAATGAAAACCAAAACTTTTCAGCCGATACACTAAAAGCACATTTGAGTGGATTTATCTTTAAACCATACCGACGCATCCTTTCAAGAGCAAGTCTTAAATCAGCCAATTGATGATCCAATCCTTCTGATTTAATCACAATATCATCAATATAAACTTCCAGATAACACCAAGAAAATCATGGACGATCAAATTCAAATCTCTTTGATAAGTTGCGCCGGCATTTTTCAATCCAAAAATCATAACAACCCACTCAAATGAACCAACAAAACCCAGGCATCTAAAGGCCGTTTTAGATGTATCTTCTTCAGCTATGAATATTTGATTGTAACCGGCATTACCATCAAGAAAACTAATAACTTAGTGTCCAGAAACTTCATTGATCAACATATCGGCTATAGGTATTGGATACTCATCTTTAGGCATTACTTTATTGAGATCTCTAAAATCAATGCAAACTCTAATTTTACCCGAATCTTTCTTCTCAATAGGCACGATATTAGAACTCCAATCAGCATATCGACAGGACCGAATAAATCTAGCATTTAATAAATGATTAATCTATTTTTCTATTTGGTAATGTATTGACGGGTCCAAGGAGCCGGGGTCCCCAGCGGACCTGTTTAAATGACAGATTAAGCAGGGTACACCACAAATAAGAACACTCTGTCCTAATGGGCCGAAATCCTATCTCGGCCCATGACAGTCAACCGGCTAGCAAGCCAGGGGAACCGCGCTCGCGCCCCAAACACTGGGAGAGCACTCGGACGACGCTTCTGCACCGATCTGCCCACCGGGTACTCCAACAGGGTCCTGCCCTCCACGTGGTCGATCCCCGACCAAAGAGGATAGGCTTTCCTCACAAGAACCGTACTAACATGGTCATACGAACCGGGCCGAGGAGATAAGGGCAGGACGTGTTGACGGTCCTTAAGTGCAAAATATGACCATCAACTATACTCGATAATAAAGAAAAACTATACACCTTACTCACATATTTGTATCACTAATCTAGCTCCACTATTGTTTTGCCTATCTGGCCGTTTCAAGGATGCAAGAGTGAAATAAGAGGAAAACTCGTAGAAGACACCACAAGAATTACAGAAGATCATATCTAGCGTCACACTTACAAAGAGGGCCCATCTGGCGGACCAAACGGGGACGCCAAGCAAGCTACCTATCAGAATCTACACAAGGCTCCACCTGTCAGCGAGCCAGGGAAGTGCCACCTGGGGGTCGACCGGCCCCTAGGGTCGGCCGACCTTAGATGGCATCCCATCCAGGTGCACTTCGAGGAGTGGCGCATACACTTCCTGATCCTCGAGGATATGGTTACCTTACATTAGATGCCGGGAACCGACCTCCTTGACTATAAAAGGGGCTCTCCACACCCTCTCACAACACACACCACACCTCAAGCCTCTCTCCCTCTCTCTCTCTTGCCACTTGTAACCTTAGGCTAGTGGAGCTAGGCTAGAACTTTTCTTTAGCGAATTGTTGACGGTCACTAACGACTCATTTTGGTCGTCAACTCCTGCACAAAATTCAACCATAATATGGAATAAATGCTAGGATAGATTTATTTATTAACAAATTCCACAGATGGTGCTTGAGAATGTGTGCAGGTGATTTTTAGCTAAATTTGCAGCAAAACGGTGTGGCATGATCCAAGACACGACGTTCTGACAAATTAGAGCGCGACACGTGTCATCACATGGATTAGAGGGCCCACCAGAGCAAGAAACTGACGTATCAGAAGCCATTCCTTGTGCCATTAACAAGTGGGCCCAAGACACAGCACATCAGGACAAGGTTGAGGTCAGTTGGCCCAACTGGAAGTCGGCCGACGGCCCAGTGGGCCCCACCGCCTCAAATCTGCTACGTGGAGGAAGATCATTGGTCCCTTAAGTTGGTTCACCAAGGATCAGCTACAGAAGAAGCTCCCCTCGGCCGTGGCTCCATCCTATAAATATAAGGGAGGTGGTGAAGAAATGAAACACACACCACACCCACTACATACCTCTTCTCTTCCCTTGGAGCTTGAAGGTCTTCATCCTAAATGCTTTAGGCAGCCTAGGGGTGTAGGAGATTAGGAGGAGAGTGAGGAGGAGTCAGAGGAAGTGCCGGGTTTGTCGGCGCTCTTCTCCTCTTGTACCTTGACGGATGCTTATTCGGTTGTTATTTCTTCTGCCTTCTATTGAATTATGTGTATGGTTAGAGTAGCATTTGATCCTAGCTTAAGACTCCGGATAGAGAAGGATAATCTTGGCCAGGGTTAGGATTAGTACGGAATAGCGTATATGTGGTGTCTAGGCTAGACTTTACCACTCAGTTTTTCTATATTCCCACGGATTGTGAGGTAGCCGGCAGGTGGTGACAGCCCTGTTCGAGCCCTAGTAACCCTCCACGTTTGGTTATAGGATAGAGCATTATTGCCGGAATAACTGGCTTGTTTAAGCTAGGGGAAACTAGTAGCTCGAAGTATAAGGCAAAGTTATCGCTTCCTCTAAGCATAGATTCTAAATATTAGGAAGTTCTCTCTGTTCTATCCCTCCTACACAAGTGTGTGTGTCTTTGGATGAGCCTGAACTTGTAGATAGTGTACTCATGTTCCTCAGTAGATACGATACCCTGGAATACTCCTGGGTGAAAGCTACAGTGGTATCCGTGCGCTTGCGGATTTTATTCGTGACGTTACAAAATACCAACAAGCTTTCTGGCGCCATTGCCGGGGAACGGTAACTACATTATCTTCGGACTCAGTCATCCTTGTATCTTTTTCTTTTTCTTTACTTCTACCTCAACCCCCGTTATCCATGGAGCAGCTATCCCTTCAACAGCTCTCTTCACCCAAGAGCGAATTCTATGAGCCAGCACCTTCCGCTGATCCAATTATTTCCACTAGCTATGAACTCAGCTCGGGCTTTATAGCCTTAGTTCAGGAAAATTCCTTTTCAGGAAGGGATTGTGAAAATCCTTACCATCATCTATGCGAATTCGAGCAAGTGTGCTCATGCTTGAAAATTTCTAGCATGACGCACGAAACTCTTAAATGGATGTTTCCTTTCTCCCTATCGGAGGAAGCGAGACAATGGTACATTCGTGTCGTAGGATGTGTGACCAAAAGATGGATTGAACTTCGGAACAGATTCTGTTCTGCGTTCTTTCCGCTTTCGTGAATATGTTCCTTATGAACAGAAGTTTTAACCTTCCGTCAAAATGATAAGGAATTAATCGGTGTAGCTTGGGTTCGATTTACCCGAGCATTTATTGCTCCAGCATTTTTATGCTGGTCTTGACAAGAAGTCGGCACACCATCTCGATCTTACTTCTAGAGGATCTTTTGCTCATCTTACCCCATCCGAAGGCAGGGAAGTCCTTAATAGAATTTTGGGCAGAACTTCTTTCGTCTGTATCCACAAGCCAGTTCCAACAGAACCGAGATGCGTTAAGAGGAAACCTCAAAGATCAAATCAGAACCTCTAAAAAGCCAATCAGTAGATTCAACCCCTGAACCCTCTCCTAAACTTAATCCGAAACACCAGAGGAAGAGGATCCTCTACCTCCGGAGTTTCTCCAAAGTATCGAGTGCGATCTCTTTGAAGCTTTCGGCAACACTTGAAGATACTTCTACCAGAAGCGACCATCGGTCCCTATCACCCCGATGGATCCTTCAGGAGAGAGTTATCTTTGAGAGATGATTCAAGAGTTGACAGCATTGATGACTAACGAATGGCTGCAAGGAGAGTCATCCCTGAACCCAATTCAGCTTAACTCCCCTTCCTCGTCATTTTGTTGCCGTCTACGAAACCAAAATGTGGACGCTCTCTATAGTCCCATTGTTGGAACCAATCTTCTGTCAGATGAGTTTGCGTTAGCCTTTTTGGGCAACCAAACACTCACCTTGACAGACAAACAGCTCAAGAGACCCTCAGGTTATCTTACGAGCAGTTACAGGATACTCACGAACGTGTCATTTTGGCACGATGATGTTAAGGTACAACTAAATTTTTATGTCTTTGAAAATCTCAACTTCGATTTCCTGATAGGACATCCCATTAAGGCTCTCCTTAAGGATGTACCTAAGGAAGGGTACCTAAACATCAAGCTAGAGAAGGACAATCTCCACATTCCAATAGAGCGAGCATTAAAATGCTCCGTGGAGGATCTGTCGGTGTTTACCGCCGAGCCTGCTCAGGTATACCCTTAGCAGTAGGGTTTGTAGGTAGGGATCGACGGCTCCGAAACTCGATGGTGCAAGGAACACAAGGATTTAGACAGGTTCGGGCCGCAAGTTACGTAATACCCTACGTCCTGTGTGGTGGTTTGTATTGCCTTAGGTGTAGATGTATTTCGAGGGGGTCCCTGTCCGCCGTTATATATCCAGGGGAATAGGGTTACATGGAAGGTCCTAGCCGTGTACAGTTGGAGTCCTACTACAGCACGATCGGGTAGTTTCCTTTGTACTGCAGCTATTTCTACGCCTATTTGGGTAGTTTACAAGAGAGGTAAGGTACATCCATGAGCTATCCCTTACTCTAGAACATTCTACGCCTGTGAGAAGTCCCGTTGCCCCGGGTCTGACAAGCCCCCGAGCTCTTCGTAGCCGAGTCCTGCAGGCGTCAAGTACTTGACGGGCCGTCTTCGAGTACTTCAAGTAGTCTGAACATCTTTCTAGTTAATTCTGGTTCTTCCTTCAGACACGTCGAGTAGTCCTTCAAGTACTTCCGTTTGCCTCGAGGCTGTGAGGTGCTCATGCCCCGAAATCTTCATTATATATGGTGCGCGAAGTACTCGCGCTCCATATGGAGTAACCCCCGAGCCTTAGGTTGAATCGTAGAATCAGGCTGAGGGTCACTTCAGTCTTTTTCTTCTTCTTTATTTTTCAAAAAATTTGAAAAATAAATCTCTGATACATATATTCCACAGCCCCCGAGTCTTGAATTTAAATCCCACCATTTAGATTTAAGAATCAATGAAATCTCGTGGCGAAAACTGAAAACTTCCCTGAGGAGGAAAGAATCCGTTGGCATCCCAAATATTCACGAAATTACCCCTGAAGACCGTATAAAGCCGGTTGAAAACTTCCGAGGGTTTTACCCCTTGATCTCCTGGCCGCCGACAGACTCAGATTCACATTCATCTCTTCTGAGTCAAAATCCAAAAGCCCCTCTCGTAGCCCCCGAGCCAAAGCTCGTGACTTTGAGATGGCTCCCAGGAAGAACAAATCCAAAGTTGAGGAGGGAACTGTCGCCAATATGTCCATAAGTTGGCGTAAAAGCAAGATGTCTGAATTACTGGTTCGAGAGTTGGAGAATATGAGTCTCCTCCAAGAACATGGCGTAAGCCAATGGCACGCTGGTGAAGGAGAAGATTACCCCATGGAAGGTACTCTTGAGACCGTTATGTTTCGTGTTTTTGTAGAACGTGGTCTCACTCTTCCTGTGTCAAAATTTTTCTATAGACTTCTTCAGTTTTGGGGAGTTCAGTTACACCATCTCACTCCCCAATCCATCTTGCATCTTTCAATTTTCACTCATTTCTGTGAGGCATTCCTTGGACTTATCCCTCATTTCCATCTTTTCCAACATTTCTTCTTCCTTGTTCCAATCCCTAATGCCGCCAATCCCGCCATCGTCGGGGGATGTGAATTAGTACTCTACCCTGAGAACTGAGGCGAGTACTTGAGTTATGATCCGGCAGATCAAGGAGCCGAATGGAAGAAATTCTGGTTCCACGTTGGGAACTTTGAATCCCCACATCCAAAAAGGACTGCTGGTGCCCTCCAAGTCCAGGAGAGCTGGCCGAGTAGAGGACCTGGTGGCAAGCAAGTTGAAGCCATTCTTCGTGCGATTGCCATTATTAAGAAAAAAAGGAGCCACTTGAGATCATGTGGTCTTCTCGTTTATCAGTCACCGGACGCAGCCTCTCCAGCTGCGAAAGCATCCTGCCTTTAGATATGAAGGTACGCAGGATCCCACTAGGATGTCCTCAGAACCATTGGCTCAGTCTGAAGTGATAAAGAGATGCTGCAAAGTACTCGATAACTTCGACATGTCTTTGACGCTTCCAACACTCTTCTCGGCACAAAATCCTCCCGAGAATGCCTGGGTACGTGCTTTGGATACTGTTGGCGCTCCTTAAGTACCCATTTTATTATACAATTAGGAGTTGTTTTGGTAAATTCTTCGGGATGATTTATGTACTAACCCGCCACTTGGCACCCGAACTTGACCGTTTTCGATTTTGTCCTGGATTTTGGAGCATGTTGCATTTTGACAGGAATTTGGACATTTTCAGAGATGTTTTGACGCATGGTTACAACTGGGCCAAGGTGAGGAATAAAAGGAAGATTCAACACGCAAAAGATGGGACCGAAAAGGGCCAGAAAAGGCCCAGGGCGGCCGGCCTGGAGTCCTTGGGCCGGCCGGCCTAGCCCTTTTCGGAGTCCATTTGATCTCGGTTTTCTTCAGCACGAAGTATGCGTCAACCCTAATCTATGTTTTTACCAAAACCACCGACCATATCTGCCTATAAATACCCCGAAGCCGTCGTCAAAGAGAAGCACTGCAGGGGGATCGCGGAGATCGCAGAGAAGAGCATCCAGAGATACATTCGAGTTAGACACAAGAGAAAGGCGACACCGGAGGCCTCATCGTCCCTCGGCGCCGCTGCAAGTTGGAGGACAGCAAG
Source organism: Panicum virgatum (assembly GCF_016808335.1). Lineage (NCBI taxonomy): Eukaryota > Viridiplantae > Streptophyta > Magnoliopsida > Poales > Poaceae > Panicum > Panicum virgatum. The sequence continues at coordinate 53,305,342 of NC_053147.1, forward strand.
GGATCCATCCCTTGCCGGAGATTTCGTCACCATGATCGACTACGCTTCGCTTAGCTTCATGGGGTAAAGTCCTCGTTTGTTCATGGGGTTGTAAGGAGATCTTGAGTTGTAATTGCCGAATCCTTTATGAGATTGATCTATCACAATTCTTGTTGATGATGCTTTGATGCCTAATAGTCCGCGGCTTGGTTTTGGGTTTGCTTTGCTCTTGCATGGTTTACTTAGATTACATCAACTATCGTGTTCTTGTTGATTCGTTACCGATTATCCTCGTGTAGTGACAGTATGCGGGAGGGAAAGGTTTTGATCTTGGAACACACCTTTGGTAGATTAGATCCGTTCTTCGTTGCTTGGCGATTACATCTCTAGTGATCCTAGATCCTATGGACAAATGCTCTTCATATCTTGTGCACACATCTATCATTGCTCACTAGTCTAGATTAGATTAGATTGGTTAGATTAGATCTATTTCACACTCAATCATTCAATATAGATCTTTTACCAACATCATTAGTGCTTAGTTAAGCATAGTAATACACTTGTGCCGTGGATTGATAAACCTTGGGGGAATACTCTAAGGGAAAAGCTACACGATCCGTGCGCTTGCGGTACGTAAATTGGCGCTTTAAGAAGCGTCAACAAGCTTTTCTGGCGCCGTTACCGGGGAACAAGCGATTTTGCTACGTTTAACTTTGTATTAATTTTGTTGGTTACTAACAACTATCCTTTTTCTCTAGAAATTTTTTCGTGGAATAGATCCGTTTTTTTAATTAGCTCAGAAAAATAAGAGATCTAAAAAAAAGTCAAAAAGAAAAATTAAGAAAATATTTACGAATGCAAGTAAGATTGTATCTTAAATCGATGGTTCCCCGGCAACGGCGCCAGAAAAGCTTGTTGACGCTCCTTAGCGCCCCCGATTTATATACCGCAAGCGCACGGTTTCATGTAGCTTTTCCCTCAGAGTATTCCCCCAAGGTTTATCAATCCACGGAACCAAAGAAACAAGAAACAATCTACTAGCATAGAAATTACTTTGCGTGAGATGGTGAAAACGAATCTAATCTATTGAAAACACGACAAACACCGAAGGTAATAAGAGAAAGTTAGAGATAACCAATCTAGATCACCTAGATCATGCATATGTTGTAGTTCCAACTAGATAAAGTGAAGATAGATGTGAATCTCAATGAAAAGCCTCTTTAAACCCAAAATCTCCAATCCGATCCCTCGATACCTAACCTACTAAGTGGCAACGGCCTGTCACGACGCCACCCCTTTCAACGAGATACCCTGAAGCAAGTCGAACCCCCTTTGGTAGTTCCGCCATGAACCTCTAGCCACCATGACTACAAGATCATGCTAAGTGATCTATCTCGATAATAGATCTAAGATGAAGCGAACCCAAAGAAAAGAACAAAATCGAAAGAGGAGAACATGGTCGCTAAACATTCGGAAACACAAATAACTTCACCATGAATGATAGTACATCATAAGATCACAACCGGGGCTCTACCTTGATCTTGATGATCCTAGCTCCAGAACTCCGACGTTGTCTTCCTTGCAAGGTTCCCACGTCGGCTAGGGCAAACCCTAGACAACTAGCATGACCCTCGGCTCTCCGAGAGGTGTCCCTCTATCTTGTCTGCTCCTTGGCGTCGTCTCCCGAATTGATCTCTGCGTGAACCTTGGGGAGGGGTCTTTAAATAGCCTCAGGGAACCCTCGGTCAAAGGGGAGGTCGAACCGACCTAAAAAAGGTCTGGGCCGGCCGGCCCAATGAGCCTAGGCTGGCCGGCCTAGCACTTTCCTTCGCCGGCTCGTGCTCAACTTTCTCCCCAAGTCTCCTTGAATCTTCTAGAGTTTATGTCTTTCACGATTGCACCCCTTTAGACGTTGTTATCTTCGAGATTTCTTCGAGGAGAAGGATAGGATGGAAAATCCTTCCTTAAATATCTCTTTGCTTTGCTTAGCCCCGAAGTATCTTGATCTTATCTTGTGGGCTTTGTCTTTTGGGCTTCATTGGAGGGTGGATGTGCATGAACGGGCCTCTAATCATCATGGCCTTCGATCCTTTGTTCGGGCTTTGGCCTTCGTCATTGTTCATGTCATCGCGTGATCGTGGGCCTCGCCATTTCATGCTCCAAAATTGGTCAAAAACCTGCAAAAACAAAGTACCTCCAAAATATATGTGCAAACGTGGAAACGACCGATAATTGGGCTGAGGTTAGGATGGTTAGTGATTTTGATATTAAATTCATGCCATTATCAAAGTTAAACAGGGGATAAAATGTATACTTAAGGAGCGCCAACATTCCCCCCATGCTTAAACCTTGCTCATCCTTGAGTAAGTCTTTGATAAAAATCAGCGCTGTCTTTCAGTGTCCAATCCCTGCACTTGATCATACACGAGAAAACACAATGCTCCCAAAAAAATATTTTGCAATTAATAATTCAAGTTGTAACCAGCTTTTTCAATGTGGAAGGTAGATACAAGTTAAATGCTTCCCCATAATTATTAAGCACATGCTCTCAAAATTAAACAAGTCTCAGAATTAAGAAAGTAAGTTCCATAAGTAATGCTAAACCAAGATCAATAATTCAAACCTCATTGCAATTTGCTCATGGAAACTCTCAGCTCATCTTGTCTCTCAATCTTGCTAGAACTCTCTCCTTTCTTTCTCTCATATGTATGTGCGAGGCTTTATCTGGAGCTCTGGAAAGGTTAGTCCTAACAAAAGATATTATAATCAAGATATTATCAAAACAAGAAATACTTCTTATGGATTTACCGAGACTCGTCAAAAAGACCATTGGAAAATAATTTCTTTGTGGAGAGGGAGAGAATGGAACACACACTTTGGATGGTGGACATGTGCAAATGGCAACGGTTGATCCCAAGGCGCGACTGAAGTCCTTGTTATCGGATTGCACATGGTTGGAATAATTGAGTATAGAATAATCTTCAAAGTATCTGGAGTTTAATGAAGCTAAAGGAACCGAGGAGCTTTTCATCATCATTAATTTTTTTTCTTTTCTCTCTTCCTTTTTTTTTCTTTCTTTTTTTTGCTTTCTTTCTGCTCCTCAGAACCATTGGCAACACAATGCACTTACTCCACCTCCCCCATGCTTGAACTTTTGCTTGTCCTCAAGCAATGAAGTGATGATAACTTGATGGAGTGAGTGCATAAAACCTTTATCAATTCTCTGGACATAACTTTGGAATTCAAGGGAGCATCTCCTCGTGAAAGAATGAAGCCAACAGAGGAGGAAAAGGGGCAGGCCGGCCGGCCTAGGGGTGTTGAGCTGGCCGGCCTACTGCCTGTAGGCCTCCACTTCTTCAGATTTTTCTTTTGCGAACTCTTTGATGCTTCCCAAGCTTATGTTTTACTGAATTTTGCTCTTGATTCCACTGTTTTGCCGTCGAAACAAATATATACTCAATATATAGGTTGTGGTCAAGGAGGTGTTTCACAAAAAGATGTTTTTGGTTAAGGGTGGATATCCAGCGAGGTTTGCGATGTTCCCGGTATAGAAACTCACAATGCATGGATAGAATGGCTAGCAAAAGAGAGGTACGCAAAAATACGGAATGATCAGCTTCTTAATCTCGTACCAAAGAAGATAAATCTTAAATTAATTCACTTGAAAATAATTCTTGCTCTATGGTTTGTTATGATATATCATTTAGGCTTGTAGAAGGGTAGAGCAATTGCAAAAGGTATCATTGACAAAGTTAGCTCAAAATTAAATCCAAATTAAATTTTCCTTGACAAGCTTAAGTAAGAGAGCAAGAGTAAAAGATATGGGTTTTAATTTATCATAACCTCCACAATTGAATTAACCGGCATTTAATTGATTTTCAGATCATGTTAGAGAGAGCATTAGTTTAATCATGCATAAACCACGCACAAGAAAGTAGACAAAGCGGCAACGATCATCATATTTTAACATGTCACAAACTTTCTATTATCATTACTAACCATAACATTAAAGCGTAGGTGATGCATTTATTTATCATGGTGATGAAGACAAAAGAAAACAAATTGCATATATGCTGAAATAAATAAAACAGAAAATTGCTACGCACACACAAGCTTGCACACATGCTGAAAATAAATGAAAAGAAATAGAAAATCCAAACCACACGTGCGAGCATTTTATTCATGGTCATGCCGTCGATTAATCTCCTTGATTGGCTCTTACATTGTATCCTTGATCATAATACTGCTGAAATGCTCCTCCATTAAATTATTCCGGTGGCGCCAGGCCTAGAAGTCCCATTTGATATGCAATTCCTGCAGTTCCATCTTCTAGTTGGGTTGTATGCCTCCGGATGACATCTATATCTTCCATGTTTCTTCTCGCATAAGCACCCATAATTCTCATTCCTTGTTCTGGTTGAGGGAGGTCAAAATATTGTGCTCCAAATGACGGGTCGGGCATCTCTCCTTGATATGACGAGGGTGGGTAGCCGTAGTTGCTAAATGGTGGGGGTGCCGCCGCAGCGTGCCCCCATGCTTGTTCTTGGCTTCCTTCCCATTGACTCGTCCATCCTTGCGGGTATCCCTGTCCACTTGATGCACTTTGAAATTCATTCCTCCAATAAGCAGAACTTGGCGGTGGAAGGTTTACTTCCAAGTCTTCTTGTTGTGCCGATGCCGATGTCCCTTCAATTAACCTTCCTCTTTTTGATTTCTTCACCTTTTTTCCAATATTTTCAACTCGCCAATCAGTACTCCCTCTTGCAAATAATTTCAGCCTTTGATCGGGGAGGGAAATATCCATCTCAGAAATAGTAAATCCCTTCTTTTCATCCCCTCTGATATAATGACCTTGCCTCAAATGATCAATCCCAATATCTCTTCCCGGGACATAAAATTTTTGGATCACTCGTAACCTCGGATTCATTGCTCGGGCTATCATTGTGAGATAACATCCCGAACCAACTTCTCCCGTGTCGGATGATGCTTCACAAAGCCACCTTTCAACCATGATGTTGGTGGGATCAATTACTTGCTTCTTCACCAATGCAACATACATCCAATTTAATTCTTGGTCGGTGACGTTCGATTCTCTCATCCTCCCGAGAATTCTCTTGCTCAACCAAGAGTGGAATATTTGGAGGGTCACATTACTTATATTTTTCCTTTGGCGGTTGACATCTTTTGCTATTTTTGTCCAAAATTCATCAAGCTCTCCATCTTCAACTTGCACCATTTCATATGCATTACTTTTGAATCCGAGCAAGCTTCCTATTTCACCATAGGTGATTACTTTCTCTTCATTCTTGAGCCTAAATTTCAGACATGGAACTTCTTCATCATCCACCACTTCCGTTGATTTTTCTAATATCATGAACATCTCAAGAGCCACTTCTTCTTGCATATCAACCGTGACACCGTCGGAAAATAACTTCCAACCGATGTTCTCCAATAGCTCATAGATGTCATGATGAAATCCCAGCTTCACCGATGCTTCATCAACAAAATCATAATTTGCTCGTAGTCTTCCCTTCATGAACTTGAGCCTTTCTTCTTCTTCCTTCGACAAGATAATAAACCCATATTCTGAATTCTTGGGCTTGTATGGCGGTGGTGCGGATGACCTTATCGAACGCCGTGGAGGAGGTGGCATCCCTTCGGTGAATCTCATGGAGGAGCTTCTCGGGTCTCTCATCCCACCAAGGAGCAGCATGTCGCTCCTCGGTGCGGGGTTGTCTTTCTCCATGCTCCGCGGAGACTCGGAGGCCGAGTGCCTCCGCGAAGAACTTGCCAATGCGTCGGATGTTGATGAACGCGTCCTTCTCCTCCCGGCGATGAACTTCATGAGGCCACACATGGTGACTCCTTACTGCACACACTAAAAAACAAACACACCGGGGGTTTCTTGCCGGCGGGAGAACAATATATCGAAGAGTGGAACAAACTAGGAATTGTGGTGAATTTTCTGAGATTTTTGGAGTAGATTTTGGTGGACGAATTTTTCAGGGCTCTAACTGATGTTTCTGGGCAAAGAACTTGAAGAACATAAGCAAGGAACTGAGTGAGGAGTATACCTGCCAATGGGGAGCACCAGAGGACAAATAGGGGCCAGGCCGGCCAGCCTAGGGCCTTGGGGCCGGCCGGCCTAGGGTGTTTTTTGGCTCCTCTCCACTTCAATTTTCTCTGGTGGCTTCCTGGTGCAATTATTTGCTTCTGTCCAGTACATCTTGTATGCTTTGCACCGCCCAAATCATGTGAAGCACTCCTTCTTTGCCTTTGATGTCCACTTGCAACATTATTTCTCCACTTTGTGTCATTCACCTTGTCCTATGCTTAATCATTCATCACATGGTGCCATCTTTGCTGAAAATCACTTGTCCTTCCCATGCATGGCTGCTCCCTCCTTTGAATTATTTGCATGTGGTGGTAGGTAGAGAGCACTACTCTTTCCCGTGAACTCACTTTGATCAATGGATGTTAATCAAGCACATAAACCCTTTCCAAATGATGCTTAGATGTTTAATCCTCCTCTAACTTCGAAATTTCAGAATTGACTCAAAGCATGCAATGAGTTTAAATGAATAATTAGAGGGGAATTGAAACATCTTTACATTTGTAAGTCGAAAAATATTTCCCGACTACATTAATTTTGGTTGCATCGGAACCGTTCACTTTCATGAATTGATAGTGAACAATCTCGAATTCAACCGTGGGTCTTGGGTTTAGATTCTAATTTTTGCCAAAATGAGAGAGAGAATTTTGGAAAAGAGAACAATTAAGGTTAGGAAAATTCTAGTCCTATGGTAATGAAACTGAAAATTCTCTCTATGTTTGTGCGAACCTACGCATCATGAATTGAAGTAATATAAACATAGCGCGGCTCTACTAATGTGTTTTATCTCAACTTGGTCCGGCCGTCATGGACAGGACGGTTGCCAAAAATAGGTATGGAATTTTGGATGTGGCTTTCTCAAGAAGAGGCAAATAAATCATAGGATGGCTCATGTCATTGGTTTAAAATAAGAAATAACATCGGAATGACCGAGCGAATAAAATTCCAAATTGAATTGTTTGACCGAACGACTAATTATTCAAAAGTATATCATGTTCTTGCATAGCAAAATTCTCGACTCGACTCACTTACCTAAACTTTTCGCGGGTTGTCCTCCCGGCAGCTTATTCTTGACTCGACGAACGGGTTGAACTCCCGGCAGCTTTATTCTTGACTCGACGAATGGGTTGCCTCCCGCAAAGCGCTTCGTTTATAGTCTATAGCTAGACTTTCTTCTTCTTCACTTCGGACCAACGCTCGGTGATGGCGCTGCAGTCTTGGGTACCCACTTCCGCACAATCCTTGGTGCGGGTTTGTCTTCTACGTTAGTCTTCTTTTTGGTCTTCACAGGCGGGCTTTTAGCTTTCTTCTTGACGGGTGCAACGATCTTCTTTGTCGCGATGGACGCGACGACTTCTATCTCTTTCTTCGCTTCCTTCTTGTTTGGCTCCTCTTCTTTCTTTGGCTTCTCCTCTGTGACACGGCGGTGATGCGGAACATATTTGACATTGATCATGTTGCATACCTCGAGGCGTGGACGAAACTTGAATTCGCTTGTGGTGCCATTAATGTCAAACTTTATCTCCCCCTTGCCAACGTCGATGTTTGCCCTTGCGGTCTTGAGGAAAGGCCTCCCAAGTATGAGAGGTGCCTTGCTCCCTTCTCCCATATCGAGAATCACAAAGTCAACGGGGACTAAGTGTTCTCCAATCTTCACGGGCACGTCTTCTGCGATTCCCAAAGGATAGCGAACGAAATTGTCCGCTAACTCTAGGCACATGGCGGTGGGTTCCGGCTCCGGTAAGCATAGCTTCTCGAACACATTCCTTGGCATGACACTCACACTTGCACCGAGATCACAAAGTGCTCTTTCGAACATAAGAGATCCAATGGAACACGGGATGGTAGGACATCCGGGGTCCCTCTTTTTTTCAGGAGCTTCATTAGCGATTGCCGCGCTACATTCCTCGGTTAGCTTGACAGTGCTTGGCGGTATCTCGCGCTTGTTTCACATGATGTCTTTGAAGTAGCGAGAATACGTCGGAACTTGTAGAGCGTCCAAGAGCGGCATATTGATGCTCAACCTGCGTACCATGTCAACAAATCTGTTGAATTGCTCATCTTCATGTTTACCTTTGCTGTATCGTGGCCTTGGCGGTAGAATCTTGGTGTCTATATCATCTAGCTCAAACTCCGGCTCTTCGGTGACTATCTCTGGCATAGGAGTAGGTGCCTTCTCCTTGATGATGGTCTCCACTTCAACTCTTGGCTTAGGCTTCCTTGCTCCCGCTGCATGTTCGGGTTCTTCGGTCTCCTTTCCCGAGCGAGTTTGAATTTCCTTTGCCGTCTCCGGACTTTGAGGTTGCCCGGGCAATTTTCCTTCGTTGCTAGATAGGCGTCCGACGAGCTGGGCTACTTGTGTTTCTAACATCTTCATCATGTTGAGTACTTGAGGGTTAGAGCTCCCGACCTCCGTCACATTGCCATCAATGTTCTCCAAGATCTTGTCCATAGCCTTAAACTTGGTGACGGTGTCCTTGTTGATCTTACCTTGCTCCTCCATGAACTCCTTCAATTGTATACGAAGAGGCACTGAGTTTTGAATGGAAGAGCTTGCATTAAACTGGGGTCTACCTTGCCCGTAGCGAAAATTGGTCGGCGGAATCCATTCTCCCTTCTTCATGTAGTCGAGCATCTTGGCTTCCTCCGGGCAATTCTTTTGCACATGGCCGTACTCTCCACATTCTTCACATGTAGACCTTGCTTCGGCCGCCTTTAAATCAACAACTTGGGCTTCTCTGTTTTCCACTTCCATCTTCTCCAACCTTCTGATGAGCGAGTCGATCTTCCCTTCTAGCACTTCTTCGCGTTCCACTTGTAATACACTCTTTGCGGCGCCCACGGCTTGGAGTGGTTGTAGGCGCCCCGATGATGCCCATGCATCATTGTTCGCCACCTTCTTGAATAGCTTGAAAACTTGAGTAGGCGTGAGCTCAATGATAGAACCTCCGGCCGATGAGTCAATGATCCCCCTTGATGCAGTAGTGAGGCCTTGATAGAACTTCTGGACCACATCCTCCCTTGAAAACTTGTGATGAGGTACGGTGCGGATGTAGTAGTTGAAGCGCTCATAGGCTTCCGCAATAGTCTCCGTCGGGGCTTGCGCGAATGTTGCAATCTTGTTGCGCAGAATCTGGGTCTTGCCCGGCGAGTAGAACTCCATCATGAACTCTTTCATCAGGGACTCCCAATTTTGCACCGTGTGCGGTGGTAGAGAATGAAACCATTGCAGCGCTCTCCCAAGTAGAGAGAACGGAAAGAGCCTCGCTCTTATTTGATCTTGAGTCATCCCTTGCATGTCGAAGGTGCGGCATAGTTGGAGGAACGCTTGAAGGTGTAGATTAGCGTCTTCTTTTCTAGTGAAGGGCGAGCTTTGCACCATCCTTATGATTGAAGTCTTGATCTTGAATGGAACTCCGATGTTGTCGAGATTTTGGATCGGCAAGTCCTGAACGTCTGGAGTGCATAGCTCTCCGATCGTACGCTCCGGCTCCGGTAGCGCCATCCCTTGGTGAAGTGGCGCCTCCTTTGGACTTGTTGGTGGAGTTGCTTGAGGTGAAGACGATGAATCGTCGGCTTCAACTTTTGGATCTACTAGTTCCGACTTCCTTGATCGTGCTTCTCGTCTCCTTTGCCTGTAAATTTTTTCTGGATCATCCACAAAATTTTCGGGTTTGTTGGAGAGGCTACCGTCCATCTCCTGTTAGGGGTTAGTGAAAAAGAAAAAATATATACGAGATCTAAAAGATGAATATACAAGATCTAAAATATAAAAGAAAAATAAAGCAAAATCTAGATTAGATTGATTTTCGTGGAATAGATCCATTTTTTTAATTAGCTTAGAAAAATAAGAGATCTAAAAAAAAGTCAAAAAGAAAAATCAAGAAAATATTTACGAATGCAAGTAAGATTGGATCTTAAATCGATGGTTCCCCGGCAACGGCGCCAGAAAAGCTTGTTGACGCTCCTTAGCACCCCCGATTTATATACCGCAAGCGCACGGTTTCGTGTAGCTTTTCCCTCAGAGTATTCCCCCAAGGTTTATCAATCCACGGAACCAAAGAGACAAGAAACAATCTACTAGCATAGAAATTACTTTGCGTGAGATGGTGAAAACAAATCTAATCTATTGAAAACACGACAAACACCGAAGGTAACAAGAGAAAGTTAGAGATAACCAATCTAGATCACCTAGATCATGCATATGTTGTAGTTCCAACTAGATAAAGTGAAGATAGATGTGAATCTCAATGAAAAGCCTCTTTAAACCCAAAATCTCCAATCCGATCCCTCGATACCTAACCTACTAAGTGGCAACGGCCTGTCACGACGCCACCCCTTTCAATGAGATACCCTGAAGCAAGTCGAACCCCCTTTGGTAGTTCCGCCATGAACCTCTAGCCACCATGACTACAAGATCATGCTAAGTGATCTATCTCGATAATAGATCTAAGATGAAGCGAACCCAAAGAAAAGAACGAAATCGAAAGAGGAGAACATGGTCGCTAAACATTCGGAAACACAAATAACTTCACCATGAATGATAGTACATCACAAGATCACAACCGGGGCTCTACCTTGATCTTGATGATCCTAGCTCCAGAACTCCGACGTGGTCTTCCTTGCAAGGTTCCCACGTCAGCTAGGGCAAACCCTAGACAACTAGCACGACCCTCGGCTCTCCGAGAGGTGTCCCTCTATCTTCTCTGCTCCTTGGCGTCGTCTCCCGAATTGATCTCTGTGTGAACCTTGGGGAGGGGTCTTTAAATAGCCTCAGGGAACCCTCGGTCAAAGGGGAGGTCGAACCGACCTAAAAAAGGTCTGGGCCGGCCGGCCTAGCACTTTCCTTTGCCGGCTCGTGCTCAACTTTCTCCCCAAGTCTCCTGGAATCTTCTAGAGTTTATGTCTTTTACGATTGCACCCCTTTAGACGTTGTTATCTTCGAGATTTCTTCGAGGAGAAGGATAGGATGGAAAATCCTTCATTAAATATCTCTTTGCTTTGCTTAGCCCCGAAGTATCTTGATCTTATCTTGTGGGCTTTGTCTTTTGGGCTTCATTGGAGGGTGGATGTGCATGAACGGGCCTCTAATCATCATGGCCTTCGATCCTTTGTTCGGGCTTTGGCCTTCGTCATTGTTCATGTCATCGCGTGATCGTGGGCCTCGCCATTTCATGCTCCAAAAATTGGTCAAAAACCTGCAAAAACGAAGTACCTCCAAAATATATGTGCAAACGTGAAAACGACCAATAATTGGGCCGAGGTTAGGATGGTTAGTGATTTTGATATTAAATTCATGTCATTATCAAAGTTAAACAGGGGATAAAACAGATACTTAAGGAGCGTCAACAGATCGCGGAGATCGCAGAGAAGAGCATCCAGAGATACATTCGAGTTAGACACAAGAGAAAGGCGACACCGGAGGCCTCATCGTCCCTCGGCTCCGCTGCAAGTTGGAGGACAGCAAGGGATCCATCCCTTGCCGGAGATTTCGTCACCATGATCGACTACGCTTCGCTTAGCTTCATGGGGTAAAGTCCTCGTTTGTTCATGGGGTTGTAAGGAGATCTTGAGTTGTAATTGCCGAATCCTTTATGAGATTGATCTATCACAATTCTTGTTGATGATGCTTTGATGCCTAATAGTTCGCGGCTTGGTTTTAGGTTTGCTTTGCTCTTGCATGGTTTACTTAGATTACATCAACTATCGTGTTCTTGTTGATTCGTTACCGATTATCCTCGTGTAGTGACAGTATGCGGGAGGGAAAGGTTTTGATCTTGGAACACACCTTTGGTAGATTAGATCCGTTCTTCGATGCTTGGCGATTACATCTCTAGTGATCCTAGACCCTATGGACAAATGCTCTTCATATCTTGTGCACACATCTATCATTGCTCACTAGTCTAGATTAGATTAGATTGGTTAGATTAGATCTATTTCACACTCAATCATTCAATATAGATCTTTTACCAACATCATTAGTGCTTAGTTAAGCATAGTAATACACTTGTTCCGTGGATTTATAAACCTTGGGGGAATACTCTAAGGGAAAAGCTACACGATCCGTGCGCTTGCGGTACGTAAATTGGCACTTTAAGAAGCGTCAACAAGCTTTTCTTGCGCCGTTGCCAGGGAACAAGCGATTTGCTACGTTTAACTTTGTATTAATTTTGTTGGTTACTAACACCTAACCTTTTCCCTATAAAATTTTTGTTTTTTTTGTTTTTGTTTTGATTGTCTAGATGGGCCATCTCATTCAACACATGGAGGAAGGAGAAAAATCACTAAGGGATTATGCAAGCCCGCGATCGGAGGACTTCAACATGCAAAAATCAGATTCGGTGTTGCGAGCCACCGAGTACGAGATCAGGCCTCAAATCATCAAGATGGCGGCGGCAAACCCCTTTTGAGGAGAGGAGACGGACAACCCATATAGACATATCAAGTGGTTCACAATGCTATGCAACACGGTACAACAAGACGGAGTTCCGCTAGCTTAGTTTAGATGGAATCTTTTCCCATACTCACTTGCGGAAGAAGCGAGAAGATGGTTTGCACTTGCATCCTTCGAGGTAAAAGGAAATTGGGATGACTTGATGAAGAAATTTTGCGAGCGGTTCTTTCCGTTAAGCAAGGTTCAACATATTCGGAAGCAAGTGATCAACTTCGCGCAAGGAGAAGAAGAAGGGATAGATCAAGCATGGGATAGATTCAATGGATTGATTGAACAAGGACCAAAGCTCGGATTTTCCGGTGAAGTACTCTTGCATACTTTTTATTTTTCCCTAACTCCTGAGTGCATGCAATTTGTTCAAATATGTGCAGGAGGAGATCTCATGGAGAAACACTCACGGAAGCCGCCCAACTCCTACAAAAAATCAGCAAGGGTGCGGCCATGCGAAGAGATTGGGAAAAACGATGTTCGGCAAGCTCTGAAGAAGAATCTCATGTGCAGGTGCTTGCTGGAATTTTTAGAAAAGAGGCATCGGCAGTGAAGGAAGAACAACCGAAGCATGGGAAAGTCATAGAGACAAACCACAATGAAGAAGCATCGATCCGGAGTGCAACGAAAGACGACCCGGAAAAGAAAGGAAGAACCATGGGCACCACCAAATCGCTAAGGGAATTCGAGCAAATGGATTGGATACCAATTGACTTCGGAAGATTGTTCGACAAAGCAAGACCGCATCCAAATCAGCGAGGAATGCCGAAGGTGATAGCGGAAGACTTCCCGCCGGATAATCACACGGGATATACATTTGGCAAGGAATTGGCTGGTGATATTATTCGAAAACTTTTTGAAGAAAAAGAGGAAGAGATTGACTTGGACGAAGTGCTGGAGATCAAAAGGACCCTAGGAGTGAACTCGGAATCGTCACCCTACGCGCACATAGCCCAAGTATATGTGATTGGAAGCGATCAAGGCGAAGGTAATCCATCAACCACACCTCGTGTTGATTGCATGATAGAAGGAATAGAATGTTGCAATGTTCTATGTGACGTTGGCGTCCATGTTAGTGTGATGAGTTCCAAGGTTTATGTTGAGCTTTTTAACAAAACATCAAACCTAGATGCCACAACCATTAAATTAATCATGGGAGATGGTAGATTAATCAAACCGCTAGGAGTGCTTAGAAGTCTAAATGTTGCCATAGCGGGTAAAAAAATTCCTACCGATTTTTTTGTGATTAATGCTAGTGATGATGAGCATGAAGGCATAATCCTTGGAAAACCCTTTCTCAAATTAGTAAATGATGTTCTAGATGTTGGAAAAGGGATTGTCACTTTTGACCTAGATGGAGAGAAGCGCTCATTCGAATTTCATTCAAAACCGTCTTTTGCTTCACCTCTACCTCTTGATAACGAAGAGGTAGAGAGCATTCGTTCCATTGATTCTTTTTGGGATCCTCTCCAACGCGCTTTGGAGAATGAAGACGCTCAAGATGATCAAGACAGAGAACTAGTGGAAACAATGGAAGAGTTGAAGCCGCAACACGGGAATTTGGAGGAAGAAAAATTTGAAGACATTGGAGAGTTAAATCAAGAAGAGGATGGTGCGCCCGATGTTGAGATGAAGCCACTCCCCAAGGGATTGAAATATGAATTTTTGGGAGATGGCAAGACTTTTCCGATGATTATTAGCGACGAATTGAGCCCAGAAGAGACGGAGAAGTTGCTGAATTTATTGAAGAAGCACAAAAAGGTGATCGGCTACTCGATTAACGACTTGAAAGGTATTAGCCCCGCTTTTTGCACACATCGTATACAACTCGAGGAGCAATACAAGCCGGTCGTAGAGCATCAAAGAAGGTTGAGCCATGCTATGCGTGATGTGGTGAAGAAGGAGGTTATCAAATTGTTGAATGCCGGAATAATATACCCCGTGCCACATAGTGAATGGGTAAGCCCTGTTCATTGCGTTCCGAAGAAAGGAGGACTCACGGTTGTGAAAAATGAGAAGGAGCAATTGATACCACAAAGAACCATCACGGGATGGAGGATGTGCATCGATTATAGAAAATTGAATAAGGCAACGAGGAAGGATCATTTTCCACTACCATTCATTGACGAGATGCTAGAAAGGTTGGCAAAGCATTCACACTTTTGTTACCTTGATGGATACTCGGGATTCTTCCAAATACCTATTCATCCGGATGATCAACATAAGACCACGTTTACTTGCCCGTATGGAACTTTTGCATATCGGAGGATGCCTTTTGGATTGTGCAATGCGCCAGCTTCTTTTCAAAGGTGCATGATGGCTATATTTTCAGATTTCATAGAAGAGATTATGGAGGTATTCATGGATGATTTCTTGGTGCATGGTACTAGCTTTGATAATTGTTTGGCAAATTTGGAGAAAGTTCTTAAAAGATGTGGAGAGGTTGATCTTGTGCTTAATTGGGAGAAGTGTCATTTCATGGTGAAAGAAGGAATTGTTCTCGGTCATGTTATCTCCGAGAGAGGGATAGAGGTGGACAAAGAAAAAATAGAAACCGTGGAGAAGTTGCCACCACCTACGGACATCAAATCTTTGAGGAGCTTCCTCGGTCATGCCGGATTCTATAGAAGGTTCATAAAGGATTTTTTCAAAAATCACCAAGCCATTGACACAACTTCTCCAAAAAGATGTGGAGTACATTTTCGATAGTGAGTGTCTTCACGCATTTCGAACACTCAAGCAATCCCTCATAAGTGCTCCTATCATGCAACCTCCGGACTGGAATCTACCTTTTGAAATCATGTGTGATGCAAGCGATTACGCCGTAGGAGACGTTCTTGGACAAAGAAAAGAGGGGAAGGTAAATGCTATCTACTATGCAAGCAAGACTCTCAATGAAGCCCAATTTAATTATGCAACAACAGAGAAAGAATTGCTTGCCGTGGTATTCGCCTTCGAAAAATTCAGATCATACATAGTAAATTCAAAGGTGATAGTTTATACCGACCATGCGGCAATCAAGTATCTCTTGTCCAAGAAAGATGCTAAACCACGCTTGATTCAATGGATCCTATTGCTACAAGAATTCGATGTGGAGATAAGGGACAAGAAAGGGGCAGAAAATGTTGTGGCTGACCACCTATCAAGGATGAACCATGGAGATGATGGAAAAGAACCGATCGAGGATCAAATGAGAGATGATCACCTATATAGAATTCTCGACAAAGATAGATGGATGAATGAAATAATAAGGGCAATAAAAGGTATGCCCTTGGATCACTTGGACAAGAATGCAAAGAAAAGAGTGATCGCGGAAAGAAGAAAATACTATTGGGATCCACCATACTTATATAGATATGGAGAAGATGGAGTCCTATGAAGATGCATACCAAAGGAGGAACGTGAAGAAGTTCTAAGGAAGTGTCACTCGTCGGGATATGGAGGACATTATGGGCACTTTAGAACTCAAGCTAAGGTATGGGCTAGTGGATTCTATTAGCCCGAGATGCATGAAGATGCGAAAAGATTTGTTTCGACTTGTCCGGAATGCCAAAGAACGGGGAATATCTTGCAAAGGAATGCCATGCCATTGAACTACAATTTGCAAATAGATCTATTTGATGTCTGGGGAATCAATTTCATGGGACCATTCGTGAACTCACATGGATTTGAGTATATACTGGTGATGGTGGACTATGTTTCAAAGTGGGTTGAAGCTATGCCATGTCGGAAGGCATCAACGGAGGAGTCCATAAACATGATTAAATCGGTAATCTTCCCTCGATATGGTGTCCCGAGAATCTTGATAAGCGATGGAGGAACACACTTCACGGGCAAAGACTTTGGTAAATGTTTGAAGAAATTGGGAATTGAAAATAGAGTGTCCACGGCTTATCACCCCCAAACAAATGGGCAAGCGGAAACTTCAAACAAGCAATTGAAGGACATTTTAAAGAAGACCGTGGTAAAAGGAGGAAAAGATTGGTCGAAGAGACTAGATGATGCACTATGGGCATATCGTACTGCACACAAAACCCCGATTGGCATGACTCCTTATCAATTTGTTTATGGAAAAACATGCCACTTGCCGGTTGAGCTAGAACATAAGGCGTATTGGACAATGAAGGAAATGAACTTTGATGCGGAAGCCGCTGGAATTAAAAGGAGAATCCAAATAAGCGAATTGGAGGAGTTAAGATTGAAAGCGTACAATAGTGCATCGATTTACAAAGAAAGGATGAAGAGGTGGTACGACAAATGATTACAAAACAAGGAATTCAAAGAAGGAGACAAGGTCCTACTCTACAATTCAAGATTCAAACTTTTTGGCAAAGGAAAATTACAAAGCAAATGGGATGGACCATACGTCGTACACTCGGTTTCACCCACGGGAGCGGTGACAATCATGGATGCGAAAGGCGACCAATATGTGGTGAACGGACAGCGACTAAAGGTATTCTTGGAGCCCGACATCGTGCCCCTTCATTACATCGACATATACACCATGGAGGAGGAACCGGAACGTCAAGCCTAACGACGTTAAGCAAGGTAAGTTTGTAAATATTCTCTTTTACATTTTATTTTCATAGTTTTATTTCTATTCTGTACGAACTTTGAGTAAAACATAGGCTTCTAATTTATTGGTGAGCACCTCGAAAAAAGTTGGAGTCCAGGGGGCTGAAAAACCCCCTGGGCCGGCCGGCCCAACACCCCTAGGCCGGCCGGCCTAAGCCTCTTCGTGTACGAATCGGTCTCAATTTTTGGTAGGTGCGAGATAAGGAAATTTCAAACCTGTGCCTTATAGATTTCGCGTGCCAAAACCGAAGAGATTTTGGACTTCTCGTCCAAGTCTTTTCGGGATATAAATAGAGGGGCGGGGTAGATCTATTCTCTCATACTTTTCAATCTACACCACCACCTCGAGAGAGACGTCGACAATGGCCGGGCCAGCGAGCGCAAGAGCCATGATTGCAGCAATGGAGATCGAGGAGAGGGGTTGGACGCCTGACACCCCCACGCCAAAGACGCCTAGCCCCATCTCGGCAACCAGTGTGCAGCCCCTCCTTGTCGAAGCAAAGCGATGTGAAGCGAAGGCCCCTCCGAAGAAATTCAATACTAAAGCAAGGATGAGCGTCGGAGGGAAGGGCCTTCAATGGTACAACTAGAAGTTAGCTCAAGCCCAAAGGGTGGTCGTCGTCATCAGCAGCAACGAAGACGAAGGCGAGAAGCGACAAGACAAAAAGCCACCCTCGCCTAGGCGTTCCTTCCGCCTCCTCGGAGTTAAAAGAAAGAACTACATCGAGCACACCCCAGAGCCGAAGGACTATGCTGGAGACAGCGATTGGGAGAGCATCATGAGCCCTGGTTCATGGGGTGCCACCGGTCGTGACTACAATGATGATTGGCCAGGGCGGGCCGAAGAGGAGAGAAGGAAAGAAGACGACCCCTCCGGAGGTGGTAGCGGCAAGAAGAAGAAGGACGACGACGAACCCGAAGATGATAGCGCCAATCGCAGCGGGCATCACTTCGGGTGCTGTGTCAAGTGCCGCAATGAAATCGCGGACCTCCATGCCACCATTGATAGGTGCCACGATCAAATCGTGGCAATGGATCGAAGGATGGACGACATCGAGAGCTTGGTTGAGAGAGACTACAACTTCCTTGTTCGCAACATAAGGAAGCTATTCGGGATGGTCGGAAATCTACAGAAGCAAGAAAGAGGAGGGCGTCCAAGATGCAATTGCCCGAGGTACCATTGAGAACACCGATGAGCGTCACACCCGTCTTTTATATCATTGCGACGAGGACGCCGCATAATCTAAGCATGGGGGGGAAGGTGTGACGACTCGTAGATTAAATTTTGGTCTCTGTTTACTCGAAAGTTCGTCGTGTGAGTGTGCTTTATTTTTCGCATGTGTGAGAGTCATAGTCTAGCGTTGTGTGCTTTATTTTTCGCATGTGTGAGAGTGAGTCTTAAATTAGCGTTGAGTCATGAAAACAAAATAAAAAGAGTCTTTGTTTTTGTTGGATCGTGCAATTTTATTTATGCATTCAGTTTTACTTTATTTTCTTTAAAGCAATTGTTCACGAGCGTTGTCATGAAAATTAATTCGTATTTGTGGAGCTTAGTAAATTATTCGTCCATGATAATACCCACACTTGAGCTTTGATCTAGCACTTGGTTTTGATTACGCTTGCGAGTAAGGCATGATTTGGAGGACTTTAATTTCATAAAAATAATAAAACCCCTACAAGCATAAGGTTGATCAAGTTCTTGACAAGTTGAGAGTAAAAATCCTATCATCCAAAAGTTTTATTCGTTCCACCATAAGTATTGGATGTACATTGAGTTGAGTTTGGATTTCTTTCTCTTGGGAGTTTTAATTTTGACTAATGATCATGTCCGTATATTTCATCTCCGAATTGCTAGCCACGTCAATATTCGGTAATGAGAATTCCTCATTGGAATAACTCATGAAATCTACCGGATTCCAAAACCCGAACCCGAGATTATCTTGTTTATTATCATCTTCCTTGACCACAACCCAATTGAGAGGATACTTTCTGTTTCTGCGCATGATTTGTATAAAACATAACTTTGGGATGAAGAAAGGAAGGAGTACTAGAAAGACGGACCGAATCCGACCTGGGAAAGCCCTAGGCCGGCCGGCCTACACCTCTTGAGCTGGCCGGCCTAGGCCTCTCTGGTCTCGGTTCGGGCTCTAAAAATTTAGGGAGACACTTTGGATATTTGCCTATCTATGTTTTATAGAAAGTGTGCTATGAAAAGGGTCGGAACAGAGAGAGAAAATTCAAGAAAGAGAAAAGAAAGAAAAGGAAAAATGTATGAGAAGAGAAGGAAAAAAAATAAAAGAGGGGATTCTATGGTTAGAGAAGTGCAAAGAGATATCACCTTGATGTTTGAGAACAATACCCTCAATTCCAACCATGTGCAATCCGACAACGAGGACGATGCTTGTGCCTTGAAGTCAATCTTTTTGTATGCCTTTGCACATGTCCACCATTCTAAATCTTCTTACCCTTGAACCCTTTACACTATGGAGAAACTCTCATGATCATTGGCTCAGAAGGTAAGCAATCATTAGAAGGTTTTCTTAATTTGACAATATATGTATATACTTTGCTAAGCCTCACCTATAGCCCCACTTTATACTTGAGAGACTTTTGGGAGATGAGAGCTTGCAAAATAAAAAAATAGGATAGCCACTTATATTGAGAGACATGAAAGGACTTGTGCAAGAATTTTTGGTCTAACCTTTGTTGCAGGGAATTTTGCTTCTAAAAAAAAGAAAAACCTCCAGGGATGGCAAGAAAAGCAAGTGTTGTCGATATTCGAGTTGCCGGCTAAAGGTAAGAGTTGTGGAGTAATATTGGATGAGTTTTTAAACGCCCATGATATGATTATCCTCGCTGCTCCTCTGACCTTTGTTTGAAGAAATATTGTTAGACTTGTTTGCATAAGTAAATTTTGCAGTTCGAGAACACTTGAGCAACCCATGGAAGGATTTGATGATTTGATTTTCTCGAGGACGAGCAAAAGCTAAGCATGGGGGGAATGTTGGCGCTCCTTAAGTACCCATTTTATTATACAATTAGGAGTTGTTTTGGTAAATTCTTCGGGATGATTTATGTACTAACCCGCCACTTGGCACCCGAACTTGACCGTTTTCGATTTTGTCCTGGATTTTGGAGCATGTTGCATTTTGACAGGAATTTGGACATTTTCGGAGATGTTTTGACGCATGGTTACAACTGGGCTAAGGTGAGGAATAAAAGGAAGATTCAACACGCAAAAGATGGGACCGAAAGGGGCCAGAAAAGGCCCAAGCCGACCGGCCTGGAGTCCTTGGGCCGGCCGGCCTAGCCCTTTTAGGAGTCCATTTGATCTCGGTTTTCTTCAGCACGAAGTATGCGTCAACCCTAATCTATGTTTTACCAAAACCACCAACCATATCTGCCTATAAATACCCCGAAGCTGCCGTCAAAGAGAAGCACCGCAGGGGGATCGCGGAGATCGCAGAGAAGAGCATCCAGAGATACATTCGAGTTAGACACAAGAGAAAGGCGACACCGGAGGCCTCATCGTCCCTCGGCGCCGCTGCAAGTTGGTGGACAGCAAGGGATCCATCCCTTGCCGGAGATTTCGTCACCATGATCGACTACGCTTCGCTTAGCTTCATGGGGTAAAGTCCTCATTTGTTCATGGGGTTGTAAGGAGATCTTGAGTTGTAATTGCCGAATCCTTTATGAGATTGATCTATCACAATTCTTGTTGATGATGCTTTGATGCCTAATAGTTCGCGGCTTGGTTTTGGGTTTGCTTTGCTCTTGCATGGTTTACTTAGATTACATCAACTATCGTGTTCTTGTTGATTCGTTACCGATTATCCTCGTGTAGTGACAGTATGCGGGAGGGAAAGGTTTTGATCTTGGAACACACCTTTGGTAGATTAGATCCGTTCTTCGTTGCTTGGCGATTACATCTCTAGTGATCCTAGACCCTATGGACAAATGCTCTTCATATCTTGTGCACACATCTATCATTGCTCACTAGTCTAGATTAGATTAGATTGGTTAGATTAGATCTATTTCACACTCAATCATTCAATATAGATCTTTTACCAACATCATTAGTGCTTAGTTAAGCATAGTAATACACTTGTTCCGTGGATTGATAAACCTTGGGGGAATACTCTAAGGGAAAAGCTACACGATCCGTGCGCTTGCCGTACGTAAATTGGCGCTTTAAGAAGCGTCAACAGATACCATGTCGAGTACTTGTAGTTTACCATTTTCGATCTTCTGTCTAAGTATTGGCTTCTTTCTGCAGAAGAATTATAAATCCTGGTATTGTATGCCTCCGACTTCTGCAAATGCTTATTCTGATGACAGCAAGAAACGGAAGGTGGCTCCCGGATCAATGTTGCAGAGGAGAGTTCGTCGTCTCGATGCCGGCAGTAAGTATATAACATTTTGTTGACTGTATCCCGTTTGCCTCAGCTTTCTTATTCAAAATCTTTGCTTGGCTAGGGTCCAACATCTTTCGGCGCATGAAAAAGATCAAGTCCAAGACTTCCGCATCTGGGTGTCGAGTGGTTCGGAAGAAGCTAGTCGATCAGTCCCCGATTCTCCTGTAATTGGGTTGATCGAGAACCCGACTGCCAGTTGTCCGAGTGTAGACACAACTGAGAAACCAAGCGAGCCAAGCCCTAAAACATCTGATACTCCTGCGGCTGCGGAGGGAGCTTCCATAGCTGGTGGATCTGGGAGTAGTGGAGCAGAAGGGTCAAAAGGTCCTTCCGTTCGACTGGTACCATTCCAGTCTATGCCTCAGTCAGCCCAAGAAGAGCTGGAAAAGGAACTGTTTGATGATCCGCTGTTGTCTCTAGACAACATGAAGAAACTTGAAGATTGTATGCAGTGGAGCTTTAAATTCACCAAGGTGAGTCTTCTGCCACTATTTGTCTTTGTCGAGTAGTTGTTGATATCTGACCAGATTCGGCTTGTATGTCTCAGGATATAGCCAATCGATCTTTCTTAAAGTCTCATGCTCTGTATAAGACTGTGCACAACAGAAAGGTCTTGGAGGATCAGAGAGCCATGATTGCCAAACGTCTGGATGAGTCCCTGGCGGCTCGTAATAAGCTCTATGAAGCAAATCAATAGCATCATCTGGAGATTTGTAATATGAAGCTCCAGATCAAAAATCTTGAAGAAGAAAAATCAAGGCTGCAGGAAGAAAATTCCAAGCTTGTAAGTACTCGATCTTTTTCCTTGATTTTGCTTGATCAATAATAATTACTGAAAAACCTTTCCATCAGGTTCTCCAGAAGACCATACTCGACTGGTTGCAGTAGCTCAAGATCTTGTGGATGTGATCGATGAAGGAGGGTCGTCAAATAGCAAATCCTTGGTAGAGCTCTTGGAAGAAGCGCCCCAGAAGATTTTTGATGTCTTGACGGCTACTTCCAAGAATTATTTAACCCACATGATAGGAGTTGTCAAGTCGTACTTGCCTCAATTTAATTTAGCTCCGATAGCTAAAGGAATAGCAACCAGTTGCTCTGATGAGAGTATTATAAGGAATCAGAAGTGATTGCGGAGGAAATCTTGAAGAACATGGCAGAGTAGACTGCTTGTAACAACTCTTGTAATCTTCATTGTGTTCTTGTCGTTGTCCATAATAAGTATCCTGTTGGAGCGTCTTCAGAAGCATGAACTGATACCGTAGGATAAATATGAACTTAATCGAGTAGAATACTTGAGTGGAGTGATCCTTAAAGTTAATCAAGTAGGATAGGTTCCGTTAGACTATCCAATTTGAGAAACTTGTGAAGGTATCCATAAACTACTCGAGCAAGCGAGTAGTGTGTCCTTATCAAGGACTGGAGTAATCCATAAGACAAAACTGTTAGGTACGAACCCCGTCGGGTTGCCCAAGACGTAAATATCATAGGGATATCTAAGGCTTACTCGAGCAAGGCGAGTAAGGTGTCCTTTAGCCAAGGACTGGAGTAATCCTTAAGGCAAAACTGTTAGGTACGAACCCCGTTGGGTTGTCAAAGATGTAAATGCCAAAAAGATATAAATCAAGGCAACACAAGTAAGAATCTTGGAATTCAAGGAGTATAATAGCAAAATAGTTTCAGCAGACAAGGCTGAGAGAGAAGAAGACTTAGAACTCGACCAGTTCTATCTAGGCGTTCGTCCTACAGTCGATACGGCTCTGATACCACTCTGTAACACCCGGTTTATAAAAGAACATAAACCGAGCAATCATATACGTGCCAGGATCAAGTCACACATATATACAACAGAATGAATAGTATATCACAGCACATATCACGAAAAAGACATAATAAAGAGAATACGAATGTTATTTATTACATTAATGACAAAATGTCTGATACAGCGGAAGCGAAGTACAAAATACGATAAAAACTCTCCAAAGCTGAGCAGGGCGCCACAGGGACGTCGACTGGGAGACGAAACGCCTAGAAGTCCTCGTAGTCCTGGTAGCGCTGAGTGAACTCCCTCGCATCGGCAGGAACTGAGTAGCAGTAGAGTGTCCCCAAGAGGAAAAAGAGTAGAGTAGGCAAGAGTGAGTACACAACTTGTACTCAACAAGTATAACACAAACTATGAGGCTTTAAGGTTGGCTGACTGACTGCATTAGCTTTTAAGTCTTGGCAAAATTTTATTAAAGCTATTTACTACAAGTTGATGAATTACCATAAACCCAGTTACATAGTAATTAATCAGAATTAAATTAAGAACTACTGAGAACCAAACCGAACCAAGCCACCCGGGGAAACCTGCCTCGCCAAAGGAAGATAACCCCACTAATCAAAAGGAGGATCTGGGCCACTCATTGACCATGAGCACGGCTAGTATACCAGTTTTACACTCTGCAGAGGTTGCACATCTTTACCCACAAGTCGTGAGCTACGCTAGTTGTTCATCACACTTCCTTAGGTGAGATGACTAGCGACTCACTACGAGGCCTTTACAAAGAATCTCGTTGGTAAGGAGTAACCGCGAGGGTGGATCGGCGACTATGGAGCAGGTCTAGTGGGCGTCAAGACACGAAGCACAAACGAGGCCACTCAGCACGAGGGCCATAGAAGCTTACCGCCCCTGCCCCGCAGGTAAGTTACTCCAAACAAAAAAGACCTAATTATTACGCCAAGACCGTCCCATTCCAGTCTTGTGGTAGCGCTGTTGTCCCAGGTTGTCGCTCTATGAACCGGTCCTTATGGAGAGTGGCCAACCAAGCACTAAGCACCATGCTGGCCCCCTAAACCAAGTTTCTAACAAAACCATTTTATAACGAGACGTGAGCCCCTCAAACGGGCCACTCCCAGAATTAAGTTGCATATACCATTAATCAAATTAATTAAAAAGGACCAAGTGTGTTATAGCGCGGCACCTAGCACAACTAACCAAAATGCAACCCAAAGGATATATATAAAGGATATAAAGTGCTAGGAAAGTCCTTATAGGCATACAGTATTAAAATACAGTATGAAATTGTAATTAAAGTGATAGGTGTTGTTCATGTTATACTTGCCTTCCTCGTACTGCTCCTGCTGATGTTCAAACTGGTCGGAAGATGGCTGCTCCGGGTACTGGTACTGGGGCTCCTCCGGTAGCTCAATGTCTACTCACGAACACATGGCCAAAAACAAGGCAACAACATAAACATACATGCAAACAAAGGCTAACACTAAGAAACAGTACAACAATACATAAAACCAGCACAATAAACTAGTCTAAAACTATTCTACGCGTTACAACGATCGCGTGGACATAAAGAACGCCTAAAACGGAGCTAAAACGCAAAATCTAGGCCAAAAACAAGTTCCAGAGACCTATTTGTAAGAAAACTGGAGTTCCAGGGGGTTTCTGGGCAAAACCGAGGACTAAAACGTAATTAAAGGATAGATCCCGGGGCTAACGTGCAAAACCGAGGGCTCTGGACTGCGGGTTCTATTTCTATAAAGATCAGGGGTCTAACTGAATAAAACAGGCCCCGGTTGGAAATAGTTTTGAACGGGCGCGGACTGCGGGTTGAATCCTAAGAAACCGGGGGGCTCTTTGACAAAAACACCAGCCCGAACCGGTATCTAGGGTTCTGGGCCATTGGATCTTGATCAAAAGGCTCAGATTCGTTGGGAGTCAGATCAAAAGGCTCAGATGTGGCAGAACGCACGTAGCGCAGCGGCGCGCGAGGGAGCTCGCTAGAGTTCGCCAAATCCGGCACTCTGGGGGTCGGTTTGAGCCAGGGATGAGCCGTGGAGGATGCTCGTGGCACGTGTAGTCCACCTGGGGTGCTGGTTAGGTTTGGGGAGGTTCGGAGCACTGAATTCGGCGGCCATGGCGGCTCTAGGCGGCGAGGCCTCGCCGGCGTGCGGCGTTCTAAGGGCTCTAGGGGCTGCTCACGGGTTTGGGCTGGGTTGGCTATTGGGCTGTTTCCTTCCTCTTTTCTATTTCCTATTTCAACCAAACTAAACCTATTTGAATCCAAATTTGAATTTGAATTCAAACCACACTCAAACCAATAAAATTATGCACCAGCATGAATGCACAAACAAGTTGAACCTAAGATAAATTTTAATTACTTGAGGAACAAAAATTAGATTAAATGCCATTCTAAACACATTAAACCTTAGAAATTTAAATAAAGCCAATTAAATTTATTAAAAAGTGCTGAAATTTAAACTAGGGTGTTGCAGTACGAACCCCGTCGGGTTGCCCAAGACGTAAATGTCATAGGGATATCCAAGGCTTACTCGAGCAAGGCGAGTAAGGTGTCCTTTAGCCAAGGACTGGAGTAATCCTTAAGGCAAAACTGTTAGGTACGAACCCCGTTGGATTGTCAAAGATGTAAATGCCAAAAAGATATCCGAAACTTACTCGAGCGAGGCGAGTAAGGTGTCTAACTTGTAGACTGGAGTAACTACTAAGATTGACCTATTAGGACGAACCCCGTTGGGTTGCCCAAGATGGACAAAATGTAGTAGTATCCACAACGTACTCGAGCGAGCGAGTAGTTTTGCATTTTCAACAAGGCTAGAGTTCCTCGTAGTTGACCTGTTAGGATGAACTCCGTCGAGTTGCCCAAGATGGACAACTAGTAAAGGTATCCAGGACGTACTCGAGCGAGCGAGTAGTTTTGCCTTTACAACAAGGCTGGTGTCCCTCATAGTTGACCTGTTAGGATGAACTCCGTCGAGTTACCCAAGATGGACAACTAGTAAAGGTATCCATTCACCTTCTCAAGCTAGGCGAGTAGGTTGTGCCCTTATATTAAGGGAAAGGATGCGGCTTGTATGGTTGTTCTGATGAAGAACTGTGTAAGCTTATCCTGAACTGGTGATGCTGTCAGATTGCCTTTAATGTAGTCGCTATGCCAGCAAGGACCCTCGCTTTATTAAAGAAATTTGCTAACACCATTAAACTGCTTGGATCAAGGATAAAACTTGCGCAAGTGCTCAATGTTCCAGGAATTCGGTACCTCATTGCCGTCTGCATTAGTGATTCTATATGATCCTGGTCTTGTAACCTTGGTTACGATGAATGGGCCCTCCCATCTAGAATTTAACTTGTGCAGTCCTGTCTCATCCTGAATCCTGCGTAGTACTAGATCTCCAACATTGAAAGATCTTTCCTGGACATTGCGATCATGATAGCGTTTGACTCCTTGAAGATATCTAGCCGATTGAGTTAAGGCATTCATTCTAGCCTCTTCGACTGAGTCTAACTCAAGTTGTCGAGCTTCATCTACTTCTCCTTCTTGATAGGCTTCTACTCTTGGAGATTTCCACATGATATCTACGGGTAGTATAGCCTCTGATCCATATGTGAGGAAGAAAGGAGACTGTCTGGTTGCTTTGCTTGTATAGCCCAGACCACATGGGGTAATTCTTGAATCCACTTGCCACCTTTCTTGGTGTTAGCGTCGTAGAGTTTTTTCTTCAAGCCGTCGAGTACTAGGCCATTGATATGCTCTACTTGACCATTTGCTCGAGGGTGAGCCACTGAGGCATAATTGACCTCGATAGTTGTCGCAGAAATCCCAAAACGACTGAGACGTAAAGTTAGAGCCAAGATCTGTGATGATGGTATGAGAAAAACCAAACCGGTGGATGATGTCAGATATGAAATCCACTGCTTGATCTGATGAGATCTTGACAATAGGCTTGTACTCGATCCACTTGGTGAATTTGTCGACTGCTACCAGCACATGATTGAATCCTCCTAGAGCTATGGTTAATGGTCCGATCATGTCCAAACTCCAACAGGCGAACGGCCATGATGGAGGGATTGTTATCAGGTTGTGTGCTAGAACGTGAGTCCTTTTGCCAAAGAATTGACAGCCTGGGCATCGTCTAACAAGGTCTTCAGCATCTGAAATGGCTGTTGGCCAGAAGAATCCTGACCTGTAAGCCTTGCCGACTAGTGTCCTTGACGCGGCGTGGTTGCCGCAAATTCCTTCATGTATTTCCCTGAGGATGTCTTTGCCTTCTTCAAGGGTAACACATTTCATGAGGATGCCGGAAGCAGAGCGCTTGTATAGGTTGTCGCCGATGAGAATGAAACCCTTGCTACGCCTTATGATGCGGGCAGCTTCAGCGCTTTTGTGATCGACATGTGGTGGAAGCTTGAATTCCTTGATGAAGTCGATAAATTGAGTCCGCCAATCTGCTTCAATCATCAACACTTCTCTGACTATGGCCGGGGCCTTCGTGTTAGTAGCTTGTTGGCTTTGTTCCTTGACTGATGGGTGGTGAAGTTCATGGACGAAAACTCCTAGTGGAACAGCTGCTCGAGTGGACCCAAGTTTGGAGAGAACATCGGCTCCCACGTTGTTGTTGCGATCGACGTGGTGGATCTCCGATCCTGAGAACTTGTTTTCGGGCTTTCTGATTTCTGCAATGTATGCATCCATTGTATCCTTGTTGATGTCCCATTCTTTATTAACTTGTTGAACGACGAGTAGTGAATCGCCATAAACAAGTAGTCGCTTGATGCCGAGAGATACTGCTAGTCGGAGGTGTAAGCATCTAGGCCCTCTAGGTTTGTTTCAGTGATTAATGACAACCATTATTGTGACTAATGAGTTTGTGCAGCTTAATAGATCATTATCGCTCATTTGGTCATATGTCAAAAGAGGCCCCTCAATTTCATTATCCAAAAAGGCGATCTCGGTATTCAACTCAAATATATATCAAGACTAAGGATCTTTCTAGTCCTAAGTGTCGTAAGGTTGAGAAGGACACTTAGGTTAGTATAGGTTTTATAGTTTTGTAGTGATCGCACTATTAAGAGGGGTTAAGGCCAAGTAACTTGAGCATGGACATGGTCAATTGAAAATGGATGCACACTATGGTCACTCAGGTTCTAAGAAGTTCAAATAAGTGGTTTTCAACTTATAACTCAAGAATATTTGGATTTCATTCAAGACTCAAATCAGAAAAGGCAAAATCAGAAAAAGTCTATACACCGGTTTAACCGATGACTCCAAATTTCTATACGTCGGTTAAACGAAGTCAGCAGAGTCTGGACAAGTCAATATACCGGTTAAACCGACGTGTTTGAAATTAACGTCGGTGCATTGGTCCAGAGTTGGTTTTTTCCAGGGTATTTCAAGTTCTATACACCGGTTAAACCGACGATGTTTGAAATGAAACGTCGGTGCAATTGACCAGTGAGATGGTTTTCCAGGGATTTCAGAAGTTGTACTCACCGGTTAAACCGACGATGGATTTGAGTTAACGTCGGTGCAGTTGTCCAGAGACTTGGTTTTTCAATTGATCAGTGGACAACTACACTCACCGGTTAAATCGATGATACGTCGGTTAATCTGCCCAAGTTGTAACGGCTAGTTTTCAGAAAGGGCAGTTTACATTTATCGGTTAAACCGACAATGACTATTGGAGGTACGTCGGATTAACCGGCACTAAGCAGTTTTCTGGCAGCTTTTCTCCAACGGCTCTATTCGTGTGAGCTGCCTATATATACCCCTCCAATGGGTCATTTTACACTCTCTTGACACCAGACAACATTCATACACTCATATATTGTTGAGAGCCATCTTGAGCTTCATCTTCCACACATTTGTTCATTCAATCATTCAAGAAGCAAGACTAAGGACTTGAGTAGAGAGAAGCTTATGTGCATCCGTTCTTAGTGATCGGTTCTTGCTCAAGTGAAGGCCCTAGCTTGTTACTCTTGGTGATTGGCAGCACCTAGGCGATCTTGGTGATTGAAGGTGTTTCTTCTGGAGCTTGCCAACGATTGTGGGAGCCCGAAGAAGTTTGTACGTGGCTTGAGCTCCACCACGCCGGGATGGTGAACGGAGACTCTTAGTGAGCGCCCTCGTCTCGGTGACTTGGGAGGTGACAAGACTCTTAGTGAGTGTCACAACGTGGATTAGGGGTGTGTGCCAACACATCAACACCACGGAAAAAATCCAGTTGTCTCTTGCCCACTCTTTACTTTCAAGCACTTACTTTCATGCAATTATTCATGTGCTTGACCTTAGAGATCATAACTTAGCTCTACCTTGCTTAGTTTCATATCTTGTTATATCCTTTTATAGCTTGTGTAGTTTGCTTAGTTAGCCGGTTGGTGAATTGAGTCTTACTAGTGTTGCATAGGTTAAGGTTGCTTTACCTTGTTTTAGAATTTTGAAAAAGGCCCAATTCACCCCCCTCTTGGTCCATCGATCCTTACAGGAGGCCATGTAGCAATGCCTCGTATTCAGCTTCATTGTTGGAGACCTTGAACAGAATTTGGAACACATACTTCAATTGTTCTCCCTTGGGGGAGATGAACAAAACTCTTGCACCGCCTCCGTTGATCTTGAGTGAGCCATTGAAGTACATCACCCAATGCTCTGGAACGTTCTGTGGTGCTGGATTTTGATTTTCCCGCCATTCAGCCAAAAAGTCGACTAGTGCCTGTGACTTGATTGCTGTTCTTGGTTTGAAGTTGATTTCCAAGGCTCCCAGTTCAACTGCCCACTTTGAGATTCGTCTAGTGGCATCCCGATTGTGGAGTATGTCCCTCAATGGGAAGTTAGTTATGACTGAGATCTTATATTCGTCAAAGTAATGCCAGAGCTTACTGGAGGTAATTAGAATTCCATACAGAAGTTTCTGAATTGATGGGTATCTAACCTTTGATTTAGAGAGTACTTCGCTGAGGAAATAGACTGGTCTCTGAACACAGTAAGCGTGGCCTTCCTCCGGTCGTTCGACTACTATCGCCGTACTGACTATGTGGGTAGTCGCAGCGATGTAGAGGAGTAGTTCCTCACCAGGTAGTGGAGCTGTTAGAATCGGCGGTGACTGGAGATGATGTTTGAGACTCTCGAGTGCTTCCACAGCTTTTGTAGTCCACTCGAATTTGTCTTTTCGCTTTAGGAGTTTGAAGAAGGGTAATCCCCATTCGCCAAGTCTGGACAAGAATCGATTCAAGGCTTCCATGCAGCCTGTAAGCTTCTGGACGTCCTTGGTGGTGGCTGGAGCGTCCATGGCCATGATGGCATTGATCTTCTCTGGGTTAGCCTCAATTCCTCGGTTACTGACGATGAATCCGAGTAGTTTTCCAGAGGGTACACCAAAGACGCACTTGGTTGGGTTGAGCTTCCAGCGGAATTTTCGGAGGCTGTTGAAGGTCTCTTCCAGGTCAGGAATGAATTGATCCTGGGTCTTCGTTTTGACAACGATGTCGTCAACATAAGCTTCCACATTGCGATGTAGCTAGTCGGAGAAGCACAGCTGTATCGCGCGCTGGTAAGTAGCGCCAACGTTCTTCAACCCGAAGGACATGGTCTTGTAAGTGTATGCCCCGTAAGGGGTGATGTTGGCCGTCTTGATTTGGTCTTCATCTTTTCGGGCGATCTGATGATACCCTGAGTAGCAGTCGAGGAAGGATAACAGGACACATCCTGCTGTCGAGTCGATTACTTGATCAATACGTGGTAGCCCGAAAGGATCCTTCGGGCAATGCTTGTTTAGATCAGTGTAGTCGACGCACATCCTCCACTCATTGTTGTTCTTCTTCTGGACGAGCACAAGGTTGGCCAACCAATCAGGGTGGTAGACTTCCTTGATGAACCCAGCTGCGAGTAGTTTTGCCAGCTCTTTCTTGATGGCTTCTCGCTTGTCCGGTGAGAACCGCCATAACCGTTGCTTTTTTGGTGTTGCTTTAGGGTCGACCATCAAGGCGTGCTCGATCAACTCCTTGGGCACCCCTGGCATATCCGCTGGTTTCCACGTGAATACGTCTCGGTTGGCCCTAAGGAAGTTGACGAGCTCGAGTTCCTATTTGTCACCCAGTCCTGCTCTGATGATGGCTGTTTTGGAGTTGTCTCCCTCTTGTAGCTGGATAGTCTTAGTGCCCATACCGTTGGTTGGTTTAACTGATGATTGGCTTGGCTTCTTGGAAGGCATCGACTCCTTGAGTGAGAGTTCTTTATCAGCGGCAAGTATTTCGCTGATAGAGCTAGGAACCCGGATAGTAGAAGCATGATCTATTGCTTCCTTGTCGCTCTCGAAGGATTTGAGGAGGTCTCCCCGTAGTGAAAGGACTCCTGTGTTGCCTGGCATCTTGAGGAGCAGGTAGACATAGTGTGGCACTGCCATGAACTTGGCTAGTGCAGGTCTTCCCAAGATAGCATGATAAGAGGACTCGAAGTCAGCTACTTCGAATTTGATGTACTCTGTCTGGAAGTTCTGTTCTATACCAAATGTGACTGGGATGGTAACCGAGCCAATTGGAGTAGAGGAATTTTCGGGGACGATGCCGTAGAATGGAGCCTTGCTTGGAGTAAGCAGACTCATATAGTTGAGGCCCATCTTTACCAATGTGCTTGCAAAGATTAGGTTGAGCCCACTTTCGCCGTCGATGAGTACTCGAGTAAGCTTGGAGCCCTGAACGACTAGATCGAGTACTAGCGGGAACTTTCCAGGTTCAGAGAAGCTGGTCCACTGATCCTCCCTAGAGAAGGTAATGGGGACCTCGCTATATTTGAGTGGCCTCTGAATTGCTGGTTCGACTGAGAGGATCTCTCTGAGTAGAAGCTTCTGAGCTCGCTTTGAAAAGCTAGAGTCTCCTCCAAATATGACGTTAACGACGTTTTGCTGTTGTTGGAAACCATCACGGTCTTTCTTGTCGTCTTCATCATCTTTGACTTGTTCTTTCTTTGGAGTAGTTGCAGGTGCCGACTGGAAGGATTTGCGCAGGATCGTGCACTCCCACATCGAGTGGTTGCTCTTGGGGTGGATTGGACATCTTTTGTTGTGAAGTATCTTGTCGAACTGGTCCTGCGGTTTGTCACTCTTCTTACCACGTGGTGTGGGATCCATGGTGCCGACAGTGTCGTCAGGCTTACACTTACGTGTAGGATCCCGCTGGTTGCTGGGCCCTCCACGATCGTTGTGGCGCTTCCCGTTATTGTCGTTGTTGCGGCGGGGAAAGCGACTGTGTTCTTGCTCCTCTTCATCTGCCCAGCACTGCATCATGTCACGTAGATCTACCACAGTTTTGGGCTGATTATGCCCAAAGTCGCGGTATAGTGATTGGACAGTGAGGTCGCTCTAGAAGTAGTCGATGACGTCGTCGTCGGCGACGTTGGGCGTGTCGAGTAGCTACACGGTGTAGCGACCCTTGGAAGTTGTCGATGAAGGCCTTCTTGAGGTCATCCCACGAGTGAATGGACTCGCGCGCCAAGCTTTCGAGCCACGTGAGGGGTGCGGGCTCCAGGGCCATCGGGAAGTAGAGGACCTTGGTGTTGGTGTCTCCCCCTGCAACACTAACAGCGGACGAATATAAATGTATCCATTGAGCAGGGTCTTGCTTACCGTCGTACTTCTGGATGTTTGTCGGCTTGAAATCCTTTGGGTACTCGACGTTGTCGAAGACACTGCTGAGGGCGGGGAAACGATCGGAGTTGTCTGCAAGATGTGCTCTGCGTCTTGCGTTGATGATGTCACGTGCGTCCATGATAGAATCGGCTACCTCTTCCCTGTTGTGCCCACGGTTGTTGTTGCGGTGCGGCTAAGGCCCAGGGGCTTGGATTACTGGTGTTTGGCCACCCCTGGGGCGGTGGCTGCTCGCAACTTCTTGATCTTCTTGATTTCTTTGGTTCTGGTGCTCCTGCTGCTGTTGACGCTGGTGGCCTCCGGGGGTACGGCTTGTTTGAGGTATTGCTGTTGCAGCAGCTCTTGACCGCGTACCGTGAAGTGAGGACTGAGGGTTCTGTCTCTCGAGTTGTTCAACAGCGTTTCTAGTGAGATTTATGACTCGTTCCAGCTCGGGATTTTGGGGCATCGTCATGAGTCGCAGGGTTGCTTCTGTCATTGCGGCGATTGGTGTTCTGAAGATAGGATCCGCAGCATTGTTGAATTCGTTGTTGAGGTTGCGTGGCGGAAGATTGGCACGTTCGGCCGCACGAATCCTGCGCACTTCCTTGTGTTGATTCCTTTCCCTGCAGGCTGTACGAATAACTTCGTCTTCATCAGCTGGGGCGTCTTGGGTCAGATTGTCTGCTGAGATCTGATCCAAGGCTTCGTTTGGATCATGGTGGCTTGGAGCTTCCCCATGATGGATGATTACGGGAACCAAACGTTCGCGAGAGAAGCTCTCCGGGTCTGATCCGTAATCAGCTAGGATAGTTACACCGGAGCCAGTTTCCCTCTCCGTTACGAGGGGATCGCCGTGTTGGAACGGGAGATCGTCAATGGTGGCGACTTCTCGCAGGTTGTCGAGTAGTTCTGCGAGAGTGTGGCCTCGGCAAGATTTGAGTTGCATCTTGGCCAGCGCATTGGTGACGAAATCCAGGCTGTCTTGAGGCGACTCGACTGGATCTGGGTAAACGTCAAAAACGGGTGCCTCCCGGCTAGCGGTGGTTGATTGTTTTTCGACGTGAAGTAGGCGATC
Organism: Panicum virgatum; assembly: GCF_016808335.1. Taxonomy (NCBI): domain Eukaryota; kingdom Viridiplantae; phylum Streptophyta; class Magnoliopsida; order Poales; family Poaceae; genus Panicum; species Panicum virgatum. The sequence continues at coordinate 53,339,346 of NC_053147.1, forward strand.
CAAACTACTTTCATAGATGGATTTAATCATTTGGTTGTAAGCAGATGATGAATTGCACAGACCAAAGACAGGTTGCGCAAGAAGAGTCCCAATCTGAGTAGATTTCGGTTTGAGATCAATCTGAGTCTGAGTAGAACTCGAGCTGTCTTCGAGTTTCGGCTCGATCTCCTTGGTGAGGTCGGGAAGCAACGTAACACCAAGATCATGAGATCTGGCAAACTTGTTGGAATCTTCCGATGTAGTATTCTTCAGCGTGGGAGAGTTGGTTAAGTGGCTATCGAAGCCACCTGAACCATTGGCGACGTAGATGATGTAGACGCGGCCCGATCTTCCGAGAGGTAGAGATAAATTCGATTGGTGGAGTGTGTGACGTTGGCGATCTGGCTTCAAATCAGCACGATTCGAAGTCGAGCAACCGTTACACCACTGCTCCGTTGGTTATCAACCAAGCACAACTTGATTGACCTTGCCAAAAGGGCTTTTCCTGCAAGCGAATCGAAGGACACAAGCAAGAAGATGTAAACAACGCAATCTAATATTGCAAATATGGATGAAGCGAATCAAAGAGGGCTTCAAGAACTCGATTCCAAAGGACTAATCGACACAGTGGAGGAGATCAAGAACGGGGGCCCTGGATCAATGTATAAGGACTTGTCGCCACAGATACAACGATGCAATGTCTGTTCCTCAAAGGAAAACTCAAGACTAAACAAAACTCTAGTCTAAAAGGCGGCGGCTACTGAGTTTATATCCTAAGAGATGTCCTAGGGTTGCTGGTGGAGGCCAAGGGGGCGTCCACCACTTGGGCCAACACGGTACACGGGCCAACAGCCCAAAAGACGGTGTTGCAACAACTTGACAGATTCTGGACGTTCACTTGTTTCGACGATTTCTGTCGACTCCGAATGAATTTGGACCTCAAACCAGTTCCATTGGAAGATCCTTGAAATTATCTTTCCATCCATATAAAGACCATCCCAAACGGACTCCGTATACAACCTGGGCGTTGATTTTAGTGCGGGCTGCTACTGGACTCCGAAGCAGACTCGAACTCGACTTGGATTGGGCCTCCAACTCGGCTTGGCTGCCCTTGCTGGTCCACCACGCCTCCAAACTCCTCCCTAGCATCCTCTTCATCATCTCCATGGTTTCTAACAATAATTAAATCATTAGGTAGTAATTTATTCTCAAATCCAGAGGACAAATTTATTTGGAACGAGCTCACCTTATAATCAATGGTCGTATTCGAAGGTGTCGTGCTCTCATTAGCAGACCCACGAGCCAAAGATGAAAGTGGTGCCTCTGGGAGGTGCCATGGTGCTGAAAGCGAAAGTGGCCATCTAACTCATTGATGAACTCGCCGAGTCCCCTACCTGGCGCGCCAACTGTCGGTGTTTACCGCCAAGCCTGCTCAGGGATACCCTTAGCAGTAGGGTTTGTAGGTAGGGATCGACGGTTCTGGAACTCGATGGTGCAAGGAACACAAGGATTTAGACAGGTTTGGGCCGCAAGTTGCGTAATACCCTACGTCCTGTGTGGTGGTTTGTATTGCCTTAGGTGTAGATGTGTTTCGAGGGGGTCCCTGTCCGCCCTTATATATCCGGGGGAATAGGGTTACATGGAAAGTCCTAGCCGGGTACAGTTGGAGTCCAACTACAGCACAATCGGGTAGTTTCCTTTGTACTGCAGCTAGTTCTACGCCTATTCGGGTAGTTTACAAGAGAGGTAAGGTACATCCATGAGCTATCCCTTACTCTAGAACATTCTACGCCTGTGAGCAGTCCCGCTGCCCCGGGTCTGATAGGATCCCCCTATTCTCGATCCAATCGAGGAAATAATGGCCACTTTCGATCTCGAGTCTTCTGACTCAGACCTCGAGGAGGATATCAAAGGAAATCTAGAAGAAGTCATCGAGGCAGACGAAGACTCTAATGAGACCTTCGAACTGCCCAAGACCGAAAGGCCATCACGACCTCTGATTGAGCTAACGCCTTTACCTTCTGGGCTTAGATACACTTTTCTAAATAGAGATGTAGAGTCTCTTTTGATCATCAGCGATAAAATTTTGGAGGAGGAGACAAACAAGCCCATCGCTGTCCTAGAAAAGCACTAATCAGTCTTAGGCTTTACCCTATAGGATCTCAAGGGCATCAGCCCCACTCTTTGCACCCACTGGATTCCTTTGGATCCCGAAATAGCACCCTCTAAAGAACCCCAATGAAGGTTGAACAATGCTATGAGGGAGGTAGTAAACAAAGAGGTCCTCAAACTCCTAGACGCCGGAATCATCTATCCTGTTCCGTATAGCGAGTGGGTTAGCCCAGTTCAGGTCGTGCGAAAGAAAGGAGGCATGATGCTAGTGGAAAATAGCAAGAACAAGCTAATTCCGCAACGAACCGTCACAAGAAGGAGGATGTGTATAGACTACAGGAAACTCAACAAGACCACAAAGATGGATCACTTCCCGCTGCCTTTCATCGATGAAGAGCGGTTGGCGAAGAATTTCTACTTTTGTTTCCTTGATGGTTATTTTGGCTATCATCAAATACCCATCCATCCTGAAGACCAAAGCAAGACTATGTTCACATGCCCTTATGGAACGTACGCCTACCGACGAATGTCGTTTGGGCTATGCAATGCACTTGCATCGTTCCAAAGGTGCATGATGTCCATTTTCTCAGATATGATCGAAGAAATTATGAAAGTCTTCATAGATGACTTCTCGATCTATGGAACGACTTTCGATCATTGTCTAGAAAATTTGGACATGGTCTTGCAGAGATGCCAAGAAAAGGACCTGATCCTCAACTGGGAGAAATGTTATTTTATGGTCCGTGAAGGCATCGTCTAAGGACACATGGTGTCCGAGAGAGAGATAGAGGTGGACAAGACAAAAATTGAAGTCATTGAGCGACTTCCGCCTCCCACCAATGTGAATGAAATCCGAACCTTCCTAGGCCATGCGGGATTCTATCGACGGTTCATTGCGAACATCTCTCAGATTGCTGAACCTCTCATGAGCCTCCTAGCTAAGGATGTCCCTTTCCAATTCACCGACGAGTGTCATAAAGCCTTTGAAACTCTCAAGAAGGCACTCGTCTCAGCTCCAATCATACAACCCCTAGATTGGAAGCTCCCGTTAGAGATCATGTGTGACGCTAGTGATTATGCGGTGGGGGCCGTGCTTGGGCAAACCAAGGATAAAAAGCATCACGCGATTGCGTACACCAGCAAGACACTCACAGGAGCCCAGCTTAATTATGCCACAATAGAGAAAGAACTCCTAGCAGTCGTCTTTGCTATCGACAAGTTTAGATCCTATCTAATGGGGATAAAGGTCATAGTCTACACCGACCACGCTGCACTCAAGTACCTCCTCACCAAGAAGGATGCTAAACCAAGGCTGATCAGATGGATTCTTCTACTTCAATAATTTGATTTAGAAATTAAGGGTAAGAAAGGAGTAGAGAATTCAGTGGCGGATCATTTATCGCGCATGCCAATCACCGGTACTCAAGATCCGCCGATAAATGACTTCCTACGGGACAATATGCTCCTCGAGGTAATAGCTTCGCACCCTTGGTACGCGAATATCGTGAACTTTATGGTTTCAGGGTATATACCCTCGGGGGAGAGCAAAAAGAAGTTGATCTACGAGAGCAGACGCCACTTATGGGATGCACCATATCTGTACCGAGTGTGTGCAGATGGGTTGCTCAGATGTTGTGTACCAATGGCAGAAGGACGCAAGATTATAGAAGAGTGCCATGCAACACCATATGGAAGCCACTATGGTGTATTTCGCACTCAGGCGAAAATCTGGTAAAGTGGATTCTATTGGCCATCTATGTATGAAGACACTAGAAACTTCATCCGAAGATGTCCAAATTGCCATAGGCATAGAGGGATCACAACTCGTAATGCGATGCCCCTAACTTATAACATTCAAGTCGAACTATTCGACGTTTGGGGGCAACGACTATATGGGACCTTTCGTAAAATCCCAAGGTTGCGAGTATATCTTGGTCGCCGTGGACTACGTCTCCAAATGGGTCGAAGCTGTGACACCCTAGGTGTCTGCATAGTAGAACTGCATTTATTCTATGCATCATGTGCTTAAATTGCTTGAACAAGGGTCTTATTTTAAAAATATAAGGTTAATTGTGTAAATATGATTTGATGCAAGGTCCTTCCTATAATTTAATTTGAATAAGATGGGTGAATGTTGCTTTTGTAGAGGGTTTCTTTGTAAAATTCAGTGTAATCATTACATGGCAGGAAATTTTACTTTTCAGTCTAAAATTAAGGTGAATTTGTTTTGGAAAAGACGAAAGTCCATTAAATTCAAAATCCTTTCTATGTTTTCAAAATAACTTTTCAACCTTAGGTCAAATCAATTTTTGCACAACATCAAAGTTGTAGAACTTGAAAAGTTGAACAACTTTCATGTTGGGCACTTTTCTATTTGAGCCCTAGTTTAGGAGTTATTTTTGCTTTACAGTAGGACCCCTAAACTTTTCTGAATTTGCAAACAGGTCCAGCCTGTCGTCTTCCTCCTCTCTCTCTGTTTCCTCTGCCGCCGGCGCAGAGCGGCGCCGCCGCCGCTCAGGAAGGCTGGGAGGCCACCTCCTGCTGCCCCACTGCCACATGCGGCACCCTCGCAACCCCCAGGCCCCACTCCCACCTGCGATGGAGCCCTCCTCACCTCGCCACGCTGCCCCGACCGTCTCCGCGGCCGCCACATCGCCGCCGCCATGGCGAGATCGGGGAAGAGCCCCGGCTCCCCTCCTCTCGTGTGCTTCAGCACCAGGAGAACTCCCGCATCCCAATCCCCACATTCCCTCGCCAGTTCCCCGCCCCGAACCTCCAGAACGCCACCACCGCCTGCCCGAACACCGGCTAGCTTCAGCTCACCGTCGCCCGCTCCTGCACGGCCGCTCCACCTGCGCGGACCCCATCCCTAGCTCCACCTCGCTCTCGCGCTGCTCCCCGGCCACTCCTTTCCCACCCCCGACCGCCGAACCAACCTCCCCGCCGACGACCTACGCCGAACCGCCGCCATCCACACCGGCGACCACCTTCCCGACCACCCCGGCTTCAATCTCGGGCACCAAAAGGTGCGCGTCGACGTCCTCTAGCTATTCCCCTACCTAGCCCCCACCTCTCGCGACCATCCTTGCCGGGATTAGCCGCGCCGTGCCTCCCCTGCTCCGGCCAGGGACCTCCATTGAAAAGAAAAGAAAGTTCCAGGGCTAGATCGAAAAATGTACATGAACAATAGCATTCAAACCAGTGAATTTAAAAAATGCCTAAAAATTGGTAGAAAAATTAGAAAAATATATATCAAAACATTTTGGAATCCTTGCGACAAGATCTACAAGTTTGTCCACAGACCCCTGGACAAATTCTGGATATTTTATTCTCTAGGATAATGGAAGAATAAATGGAGAGAAATTGTTCTAAGAGTTGTACTCAGTAACTTCATGTGATTTTTGGCTATAATGTGTCTTGCAGTGCTACTAGTATATGATAAAAATTTGAACACCTTTTGACACCATTAACTAGGTCAAAGTTTCAAGATTCCTAGATCTACTAGTTTTGCTAATGTATTTATGCTGGCAGAAATATTAAAGTCTGTGTCTGAAACTTTTTCCATGAATGCATGTCACTAAAACCTTGCTATTGCGAAAGTTTGGGGAATTTTAGATCTGTTTAACTATATCATTGATTTAATGCTTGTTAAGTAGGCTTTAACTATAATAAATAGTTTCCTTACTTAGAAAAATCTGAGAATATTTGTGGAACTCTATTTTAGTTATATGTTCATTTCTGTAAAATTTGAGATCTAGAAACATTATAGAACTTTCTGTACTAATTAGTATTACCATATGTAGTTTAATTTCGTCAAAATTATTACTTCTGTTTTGAGCCTAGATAAATTCTGAAAAATTTTAAATTGCTGTGTTAGCTCTGTATCGATGTCCTGTTAAATTTATAGCCTTTGATTTCCTCTAGTTTAGTCTGTAGAATTTAGTCTTTTTATAGGTGCTGTCTAAATAAATGTTTTATTCTGAATAATTGGCTGAATGAAATGGTATGAAATTTACAGGATAGATTGCTCTCTGTACTTACTGTTTGAAGTAATTTTGCTGAATTTAAATACTGGTTGTGTACTGAGTTGCTCAATTTTTAGCAAACCATGATTTACATGCTATGTGAACCAGCTAAAACTTACTTTGTGAAGATAGTCAAGTTGTCTTGTGAGGTTAATCATGTTGTTTTGTGTAGTAAGAAATGTTAAATAACTACTCTATAAACAATTGCTCATATGCTAAATTATGTTTGCTAGTTGTTAGACTGCAACTTTATCGCGAAGTGTGTATGATTGTAATACCGTTTCTTGCATCACATATAGATACGACTGTTCTAGCTAACGGGACGTACGAGCTGATTCCAGAGTCCGAAGGAGGTGATCAAGAAGCCCAGGTGAACGCCGCTGCACTGACTGAAGACCCGGACCAAAGTCCGGAAGAGCCCAAGGCTGATTTAGCTAGTGACTACAGCGAAGGCAAGACCCGGACATAAACCCAGTATTTCAAATTATGCAACTTATCGTTATTATTTACTTGTGCATTTAAGTTATTGGAATTGATTGAAAACCGTAGTTGCATAATTCTAGGTTCCTACTGATTGAACACTAGATTTGAGTCCGAGTTAGATGCTATGCTAATAGGACCGGTAAAAGTCGAGTGATTGTCTGTCACTCGCGAGCTTATAGGAGTTGATTATTTACTTCCTGCAATCACTATAAGGATCATGGGCGGATTTATTGAAGTCCGTCTGTGTTGATGAACTTGATAAGGCCGCAGTGTGTGGTAGCGGTGGTTAAGTGTTTGAACGTACTAGCCACATGCCGTAAATATGGTACGCGGTAAGCCTAGTAGCTGATCGGCCCGGTGAGTGGATATACCTTTCACTCTCCCTTAGAGATAGGTTTTTATTTATATTTATGTCGCGCAACACCACAGGTGCAGGGAGGAAGTTGGTGCCCTGTAGTCGGGGAGAGTGACTGTGACACCCTAGGTGTCTGCACAATAGTTGTGTATCTATTTTATGCATCATGTGCTTGAATTGCTTGAAAAAGGATCTTTTTGTAAATATAAAGGTTATATGTGTAATTATAATTTTATGCAAGGTCCTCTCTATAGTTTTATTTGAATAGGTTGTGTGATTATAGCTTTTGTGGAGGGTTTATTTGCAAAATTCAGTGCATTTATTACAGGGCAGCAAATTTTGCTTTTAAGTCTAAGTTTAAAGTGAATTTGCATTGAAAAAGGCAAAATTCCCTGGAATTCAAAATCCCTCCTATGTTTTCAAAAATAGCTCTTGAATCTTTGATCAAATAAATTTTTACACAATATCAAAGTTGTAGATCTCGAAAAGTTGAACAACTTTCATGTTGGACACTTTTTCATTTGAGCTTTAGTTTAAAAGTTATTGCTTGTTTACATTCAGGTCCCTGGAATTTTTGGAAATTGCAAATCGGCCCTTTTCCCCTTCCTCCTGCCTGCTTGCTGCTCTGCTTCTCACCACCGACTGACAGCGCCGCCCGCCCACCGCGCTGGGCCGCCCCCAGGCCACCTCCTGCTTGCCAAGCACTCCACGCGTCGCGCCTGAGCATTCCTCGCCGCTCTTGCCCTCGCGCTGGTGCCTCTCCGCTCTGCCACGCACCCCAGGCCGCCCGCCGGTCGCCACCTCGCCGCCGCCATGGCTGGCCCACTGTAGAACCCCGGAGCTCTATCTCGCACGCGCTCCAGAACAAGTGGCACCCCCCTATTCTATTCCGCGCATTCCTTCGCCAACTCCTCGCTCAGAAACTCCAGAACGCCGCCGCCATCCACTTGAACGCCGACGAGCTGACCTCACCGTCGAATCGCGTCTCCACAGCCGCTCCGCCCGTGCTGACCCCGCCATTAGCACCGCTCGAGCCTCGCACAGCTCACTGTCCTTTTCTCATCGCCTATCATCCACCAAAACCCCTCGACGTCGAGCTCCGCCGCCGCGCAGAGCTCCGCCGCCACCTGCTCACCGTGGAGCTCATTGCTCCGGCCCTCCTCCTACCCAAATTAACCCTCCCACGAGCATCCCACACTCCCACCGGTGCTCACCGACTCGGCCATCGCCGCCCAGTGCCACCGGAGTACCCCCGCCGACGAGCGCCTCCGCCGCCGTCTCACCGTCCACCGCCGACCGCCCTCCTCCAACCCTCTCCCGACGTGCCAAGTACACTAGGAGGTCCGCCTTGGCCTGCTCTCCATTTCCCCCAACCCCACCCTCGCCGCCGGCGACTCCTCTCGCCGGTAAAGGCCGGCCATCATTCCTCTGTCCTTCCCCAGCCGGCCAAGGACCTCGAGTTTGAAATTCAAGAAACCCCAGGGGGTTATTTGAATAGCCCTAGACTCATTTGAATAGTAGAAGCAAGGCCCCTTTGTAATTTTTGCTGTAAACTTTGAAATTCCATAGAAATTCGTAGGAAATTCAGAAAAATATAAACTTTGATGTTTTGGAATCCTTTAGAGTAGCTCTATGCAGTAGAATCATAATATTCTAGGTGTTAGTTGAAAATGTTTGCTGGAAAATTAGATTTATGTTACTAGGTGCATAAATACTAGTTGTTTTATCTTTTTCTTATTTATTGTTTGATGCCTTGTTATGCTCTGAAATTTTTATGGTCGTTTTTTCTTGTGACACTAGTGTTTCTATAAAAATTTCATGGTCAGTTCTCATGTTTAGCTATTTCTTTTATTTAATTCTTGTTTAGTAGACTTTAATTATGATAAATAGTTTTTTTATTATAAATCCTGAAAATATTTATGAGTGTTCTTTTTGAATAGTTTAGCTTGTCCATGAAGTTTGAGCACCAGTTCATGACTAGAACAGGAGCTAAAAATGAATCTTTTTAAGTTGATGTCTGTTTTGTTTATTTTCTCACAATTAATTATTTGTAGACAAAATCATGAAAACTTCACAGTAGCTAACTCATACCTGTGTCTACCTACTGTTAAATTTTGAGATTCCGTTTTACTATGGTTTAACCTGTATAATTCAATCTTGTTCTAGGTGTTGTCTGAATGAATGATTTGTTTTGAATAAATTGTTGTATGTTTTGGCATGAAATTTACAGGATAGCTTACTCTGTTAATATTCTGTTTAGTGTAATTTTTGCTAAATTTATTACTGTTTGTCATCTGAGTTGTTGATTTATTAACAAACCATGATTTAATTGCTATAGGAAGCTACTCCCACTTGTTTAGGAAGTTAGTATAGCTTTCTTGTGCTGTTGATCATGATGCCTTGTGTAGTTAGAAATGTTGAGTTACTACTCTATAAACGATTGCCCATGTATGTATTAATTTTGTTTGCTTAGCTTCACCACATCGTGAGTGTGTTTATAATAGTGTTCTTGCATTACATATAGATACGACTGCTTTATCAGACGGGACGTACGAGTTGATCCCGGATTCCGAAGGAGGTTATCTCGAAGCTCAAGTGAACACTGCCGTACTAACTGAAGCCCCGGACCAAAGTTCGGAAGAGCCCAGGGCTGAAATAGTTAGTGACTACCGAGAAGACAAGCCCCGGACATAATCTATATTTCAAATTATTATCATCTACTGTTATTACTTACTTGTGCATTTATAGTTCTTAGGATTTGAATTGAAACCCTAGATGCATGATCCTAGGAATCTATGTACTGAACACTAGACCTGAGTTCGATTAATTGCTAAGTTTATAGGTCCGGTAAAAGTCAAGTGATTGCCTGTCACTCGCGAGCTTTATAGGAACTGCTTGTTTACTTTCTGTTATCAATATAAGGACGACGGACGGGGTTGTGTTCGATATCATGACCTTGTATGAGACCTCGTCTGTGTTGATGAACTTGCTAAGGTCGCGGTGTGTGGTAGTGCTGGTTAAGGTTTTGAATGTACTAGCCACATGCCGTAAATATGGTACGCGGTAAGCCTAGTAACCGATTGGACCGGGGAGTGGATATACTGACACTCTCTCTTAGAGATAGGGTTTTATGTTTATGTTGATCAACACCACGACTAGGAGGGACAAGGTTGGACCTTGGAGCCCTATAGTCGGGGAGAGTGTTCCTATCCACAAGCCGGAAAGAAAGGCAAACGATTGTTTGGGAACGACCCGACGGTGTTCCAAACGTGTGTGTTAGGTCTGCCTGGCCAGGTTAACAAATTTGATTCGAATCGTCTGCTTCCCATAATTTGGGACTGCTTGATCTCTTTACCACACAGAGTAATAAGAGCAACAGTATTATGATCAATCTTGATGTTTGCTTAGAGTTCTACCATGATTGGATAGTAATTGCTTACATAGAATGGTTAATCAACTAGAATTTTGGAAGCTAAAACTTGAAAGTAAGGACCTACTCTTTATTGCTTTTCAGCAAAAAGGAAAACCAGAGCCTCACAGAACCTTGCATAGTCTAGCTAAAGTGGGCTACATATACTCGTTGATGGTTAAGTCTTGCTGAGTATTAGAATACTCAGCCTTGCTGTTGAAACCCTTTTTCAGGTATGAGTTTTGAGGACCAGATCGCTAGCTTGACCTATCCTTGCTCTTTGCCTCCTGGATGGTCCGTAGAGTGGGATACGTCTTCGGCCGGCAATGACCTTGACGAGTGATACCTTGCTTGGGCTAGCTTGGTATACCTTTACGACGTGTTGTAGCCGTCGCTTTTCTCTTCCGCTGTTTGAACTCTGAATCTTTACACTTATGGCTTGTATAATTGTTTTACTAAATTTGGTTTTGTAATAATGGTTTGAACTGGTTTGTAATCACTACTTTGCCTGTGTTGTAAAATTGTGGTTGTAATATCTCTGGACTCGCCTTCGTGCGGGGTATGCTTGTTCGATCCGAGAACCGGTGGTTGTATCGGGACGTTACCCGACAGACCAAGAATTGTTCCGTTTGAAGTGCGTTTGAGCCGGTGTTGCCTTTATGGTGATGGCCTGCGCACTTGAGCCGGGATAATTCAGGTGGTTCTGCCACAGTGACCCTATCCACAAGCCGGAATGAAAGGTCAACGGTTGTTTGGGAACGAACCGACGGTGTTCCAAACGTGTGTGTTAGGTTTACCTTGCAAGGTTGGAAATCCGATTCGAATCGTCCGTTTCTCACGGATATTGAGACTACTTGATCCCTTTGCCACACAGAGTAATAATAGTAATGTTATTATGATCAATCTTGATGTTTCACTAAAGTTCTACCATGGTTGATTAGAATTAGTTGCTTACATAGAATGGTTAATCAACTAGAATATTGACAGCTAAAATGTGAAATTAAGGACCTACTCTTTGTTGCTTTTCAGCAAAAAGGAAAACCAGAGCCTTACAGAACCCTGCATAGTCTAGTTAAGTGGACTAAGTATATCCGTTGACGGTTAAGTCTTGCTGAGTATTAGTATACTCAGCCTTGCTGTTGAATCCTATTTCAGGTATGAGTTTTGAGGACCAGACCGCTAGTCTGACTTGGCCCTGCTCTTTGCCTCCTGGCTGGTCCGTGGAATGGGATCCGTCCCCGGCCGGCAATGACCCCAACAAGTGATACCTTGCTTGGGCTAGCTTGGTATCCTTTTGCGACGTGTTGTAGCCGTCGTGTTATCTTTCCGCTGCTTTAACTTTGAACTTTAAACTTATGTCTTGTATAACATTTTACTAAGTTTGGACCTGTAATAATACTTTGAACATGTTGTAATAACTACTATGCCTGTGTTGTAAAATATATGGTTGTATTATCTCTGGACTCGCCTTCGTGCGGGGTATGCTTGTTCGATCCGAGATCCGGTGGTTGTATCGGGACGTTACCCGACAGACCAAGAATTGTTCTGTTTGAAGTGCGTTTGAGTCGGTTTAGCCTTTATGGTGATGGCCAGTGCACTTGAGCCAGAATAATTCAGGTGGTTCTGCCACAGAAGCCATGCCATGCAGGGCCGCAGATGCAAAGCACGCCTGTAAGATGTTTCATGAGATTATCTTCCCAAGGTTTGGCACACCAAGGATGGTAATTAGTGATGGAGGGTCGCACTTCATCGACTCGGCCTTCCGAAACTTTCTCAAAGAACTAGGGACCAGGCATAACATCGCGACCCTGTATCATCCCCAGACCAGCGGTCAGGCAGAAACATCCAACAAACAAATCAAGAATATTCTGCAGAAGACCATGAATGAGATGGGGAGGGGATGGAAGCTGAAGCTGCTGGATGCTCTATGGGCATACCGCACAGTGTACAAGACACCCATTGGAATGTCACCCTACTAGATTGTCTATGGGAAAACTTGCCATTTACCCGTAGAGCTGGAGCACAGAGTGCATTGGGCTATTTGGAAATGGAACATGGATCTAAAACAAGCCGGAGAGCACCGGAAGCGCCAGATCTCAGAACTGAAGGAATGAAGAGATAAAGCTTATAACAGTGCCTCGATCTACAAAGAAAGAACCAAGAGATGGCATGATAAGCGGTTGAAGCCTAAGATCTTCATCCCTGGAGACAAGGTATTGCTTTTCAATTCTAGGGTCAAATTGTTTGGTCACGGGAAATTACGCAGCAAGCGGCTGGGACCGTACCACGTCATCGACACATCGTCTCATGGAGCTATCACGATACAAGATGATGATGGGAATGCCTTTAAGGTAAACGGTCATCGCCTAAAACTTTTTCTAGACCATAACAAAGCTCTTGATGAAGAAATAGTTGTGATTGACTTAGTCGATCACGCTCATATACCTAATTAAGAGAAATATAGGCCAAAATGGCAGGTGGGGCCCATAATAATTATAACGTCTCTAGCCCTACCTGTCGAACAGAGGAAGCTGGGGCCTAGTGGGGCCTAGCCATGGTCGGCCGACCACATGGTCGGCCGTGCATGGGCTGGCCCCAATGTGTCCCATCCTCGATGCATGGCCTCTCTAACCCATGCCAAGCCCAAACCCATGAGGGACGATGGTGTTCGCGAGGAGAAAAGGAGAGTTTACATGCTTCTTCCCCAGAAAACATAAACCCTTTCCCCCTCCACCTTGCTTCCATCTACTCCAAAACCTCCATCAATTCTAGCAGCATCCCACCATCCACAAGCCATGGCCGGCGAGGGAACCCTGAAATCCTTAACCACAACGTCGGCCGCTGCCCGTTCCACGATTCCACCGCCGTCCGACGCACCAATCCCTGCCGTTGACGCGATGGTGGAGGACCAGGCGACCTTTGTGCAACCCTTGGTGATAATTCCCTCCATTGGGAACAACGAAGGGCCAGTGGAAGCCGTCGCCCCCGTTCTGTAGTGAGGTCACCATCACCTCTCAAGATGGGAAAAATGAGGGCTCGCACTCAGAGTCCCTACAGAAGACCTTCCATGGAGGTTCCATCCCCGTGGAAGCCGATCGCCAAGCAGCTTTTTAAGGAGGGCGCGACAACGGGGTCTTCTACGCCACCCCAAGATGCACCCACCAGCCCTATGCCACAGAAGAGCGCCCGGTGTCCGGGCAGGGGGCAACCCCAACTCGGACCCTGGATGCTCAGAAGAGGGGTGCAGCAGCCAGTCCTTCTCCCAGGAAGGTGAGATCTCAGTCGTCGCCAGCTAAGCCAAAGGGCGACACTACTACGGAGGGGCCAACCTTCGCCGACCTCACCGCGATGGTACAGCAGCTGCGCCTAGAGAATAGGCGCCTCGAGGACCAGCTTGTAGAGAGAAAGATAGAGGTCGAAGAACTTCGGGACAACCTCAGTCTTCTCTGTCGTGGTCTAAGCGCTAAGATGAAGCGCTTATATGAGGCTATGGGCCACAAGGACCTTTACTAGGACTCACCTCCTAAAAAGGTCATTATCATTAGATTAGTTTAGTTTGGGTGCTAGTTAGGTTAATTTGTTTAGGCTTAGTTCGGTTTAGTTCACGCCCCAGGATTAGTTCAGTTTGTTTGAATAAGAACTTTGGCTCCCCGGTGTTAATGCCGGTAGAGCCCTTTTATCTTTCATATTTTTATTTTGTCTATGATCGATGAGCAGGTCGAAAACAAGTGTGGGGGGAGATCCCGTGACGTCGCACATACACGCTACTATCATCCTCATACGTCACGCACACCTCTCGCTCCGACTTCTGAGTTTGCACTACCTCACTTGTTTCCTCCCTATAGCGTTTTGAAACATGAGCATAATCTCCTAAATATCTAAAACTATTTAAAATCTTCTAAAAGGAGTTCTTGATGAGTACTTGCATAATTGATGTTTCCTGCTACGCTTGAGTTTGTGAACCAAATCTTTTTAGGGACCCTATGATGCTTAATTGTTGAATAACGTGATATGTCTTTGCTCTAAGTTGTTTATCCTTACATGTTGACAAGTTGGGGAATTTATTTATAAAAATAAGAAAAATTAAGTTCATGGTCTTTTCCTCCGTGTACCTTTCCCTACCAGAGCCATATGATACATTCCACGAAAAATCTTTTGCATATGACTCTTGACTACGTGTTGAGCTCGACCAAATTTTGTGACCCATCATGGTTATACTTTATTTGCGTTCATGATTAAGGATTGTGTGCACAGATGAAAATAAATGCTCCATAAGTACTGACTGACAATCATATTAAAAAAAAGAAGAGAGAAAAAGATAGCATGTCCAAGGAGCATGACCCAAGAAAGAGAGAGAGAGAGAGAGAGAGAGAGAGAGAGAGAGAGAGAGAAAAGATGGCATGCTAAAGAAGCATGACCCAATAAATAAAGTCCATCATGAAAGGAGTATGCAATTATCTGTGCACTAACCTAATCAGATCGTAAATGTATTATACCTGTGGATCTAATTTGTGATCTTGCAACCAATTTGAGTCAAGCAGATGCCTTTTTACTCCATATCAAAACTCCATATATGTGTTGACGACCATAAATTCACATTCTAGCCATCAACTTCTCGGGAATAACATGAGCTTTACACTATGTTCCATTCATATTTTATTTATTTCTAACGAGTTCCATAAGTTTTGGATGACTTTTGATTTTAGGAGCAGGTATACCAAAAATGGGCAAAATTGGGCGAAAACCCAGGCCGACCGGCCTTTCCTAGGCCGGCCGGCCTAACACCTTCAAGAACACGGCCCCGGCTTCGATCCAGTGGCAATGTGACACACTCATGAGGCTCTGAGTCGAGGGTTGGGTCTCGGTTAAATTGAATGGATCGGAAGGCATTGGCATTGATCAAGAGGGAATCAGTGATGCACTTCCCTGGAGAAAGCACAAATGTAGAGTGAGACATTGGTGCAATAGAGGGCCAAGATGGGCCAGTGGGAGGCTGGCCGGCCTCCCCTAGGCCGGCCGGCCTAGCACATGCATGCGTGGAACCAAAGCAACCGCCAACCACCTCAAGGATAAGATCAGAGCCGCTGTCCAAAAGTCGGGGGCCACGTGGCAGGACCCCCAGGCCGGCCGGCCTAGGGGAGGCCGGCCGGCCCCACTTGGAAGCCCCTCAGGCTGGGTCTTGTCATGGAAGCTAAGCTCAACCATCTTACCTGCTTACAACCAATGCTAACTGCAATACCGGCCGTGAACCGACCTTGGAAGGGCTATAAATAGAAGCACCATCCATCACTTCAACACACACCATTGGAGCTCTTTTCTCTTCACTTGTACTTTCTAGAGTAGGTTAGTAGCTTGGAAGTTAGAGTCGAGTCGAGCTTGCTCGGGATTCTGGTGTCGTCGGAAGTCTGGTATAGCTCTTGTATCTTTCTTTTGACATTATCAATATAAATTATCTTCTTTACTTTTCTGAGTCAGCTTTACTTTCCGCTGTTGTTTATTTACTCAAGTCTGAGTGTTCAGCTTGAGCGCGGAAGTTTCCATTTAGCTTAGACTAAGTTATCTTTCTTAGTGATCGGGATCTTATCTTACGAGTTTTCTCGCCCGGACTAGAGTATCTCAAGTTAGTGCTCTAGGTTGAGTGGGATTTCTCTCGAAGGCCTCGAGAGAAATCCTAGCACCGAGTGCAGACGTGGTGTCTGACCTTAGTGTTAGCTAGAAAGTGTGTTCCACCCCACGGAACCATTGTGGTCGTCGGTAGGTGGTGACAGCCCTATCCGTCCTTTGTAGTCCACCACGTTCGGGTGTTTTCATAGCATTAGTGTAGGTTGCCGTTGGACTCCCCTCTCATCCCTTTCTGAAGTCCTTCCTCTTCCAGCCGCCGAAGTAAGCTCTGCTTTACCGAGAACTAGTTAGGTGTTTAGTCTGATCTAGAGAGGCTAGCTCGATAGTTCAGAAGTGTATCAGGTGTCTTATCTCGCTCGTTGTCCTCCCAGCTGCTCCCTCTCTAAGGAGTTGAACCTCAGTGTGTCACCTGGTCATTGCCTGGCCATTTATCTCACTTACCTATCTGGCTTACCCCCGTCTAGTCAGTCGGTCGATCAAGCTAGTACGGTTATCATCCAATTTACGATACTCTTTACCATAGTGCTTCCCTGAGGAAAAATACGATACCTTGGAATACTCCAAGGTGAAGTGCTACACCAGTGATTCTGTGCGCTTGCAGAATATCTATTCTATCAGGCATAAGAAACGCCAACAAGCATTTCTAGCGCCGTTGCTGGGGAAGCAATTGTCTAAAGATATCATAGGTAGTTTGATAAACTCTACTAGTTTGTCTCCGCTAACCCTAGCGGGCTTACCATTGCTCTCTCCATCTTTTGATCGATGCAGAGCAATGCATGACCGGTTTCGACCTACCAAGTAACTTCCACCCAAATCTAGAAAGAATTGGGAGAATCATGAGATGCCGCATCGTCCCACTTCAGAAGAGACTCACTTGCCCCTTCAGTTCATCCTCCACTTCAGCATCTTCATCCATGGATCAGAAGACTCTCCGTCAGTTTTCTGCCCCGTCCAGTAGGCACATTCCTACTGGATTGAACATCAACCAAGCCGGCAATGACGGCTTTGAGCTAAAGATTGGACTCATGAACATGGTCCAAGCAAGTCCGTTCTGCGGAAAGGCATCTGAGGATGCCAATGCCCATCTCCAAAACTTCCTAAAGGTGAGTAACACCATCAACCCCAGAGGAACTACACTGAATGACGTCCGTCTTTGTCTGTTCCCATTCTCACTACTCGGGAAGGCCAAGACATGGTTCTATTCCAACAAGGAAGCTTTCACGACATGGGAAGCTTGTTCGAATGCATTCCTAGCCAAGTACTTTTCAGTGGGCAAGACCAACGCCCTCCGGAATAGGATTACCGGAATTCAGCAATTACCGGATGACAGCATCCCGGAAGTCTGGGAACGTCTCCAGGAGTACATTCAAGCATGCCCACACCATGGCATAGAAGAATGACTGATCATTCAGAACTTCTTCCATGGCCTGAATCAGCAAGCCCAGGACCACGTTGACGCATCAGCGGGTGGTTCCTTCCTTTCTCTCAATGTTACGGGAGCAAAGGTGCTGATTGGCAAGATAGCTTCCAACCAAAGTTGGAACGGAGAAAGACAGCCAGCCCGTCCCAAGGGCGTGCATCAGATGGACACGGTTGACATGTTAGGTGCCAAATTGGAACTTCTGATGAAGAAGCTGGAATCTCCGCACCAGGAGGTTAATCAGGTTTCAGAGTCTCGTATGACATGTGAAACATGTGTCGAGACTGGGCACTCGTGCACTTCGTGCCCATTAACTCAAGAGGACGCGAACTTCGTTGGGAGCAACAATAATCCCAACTCGGGATTTCATCCTCAGCAGGGTTGGAACTCCAAGCCCAACCTCCCCTTCGGTCAACAACAAGGTATGAACTTTAATAACAGTTTTCAGCCCAAATTAAAAACCTAGTGTACAACCAGAAGCAAATCAATGACAATATTAGTAAGAAATTTCTTGCAAATGACAAGATCCTGTAATCCATGGCTGCACAACTAGAGAGATTTAATTCTATTATTAAGAACCAACTGAGCTTTAATAAAATGATAGAAACTCAAGTAGCTCAGCTTGCATCCTCATGTCCTAACGTTAACGCGGGGAAACTACTCGGGCAACCGGAAGTACCCTCGAAGGAAAACGTTAGTGTGGTGACCACACGTGGTGGTAAGACCATGCAAGAGCCACCTTTTCGAAAGGATGCAGGGAAGCAGCGGAAGACCATAACCGCTAGCCATACCAAAGTTGAAGACGAAGCGCAGGAGGAGGCTGTCGAATCCAACACTTCTGCTACCCAGGAAGACCCCGTGGAACCCCCGAGAACTTCACGGGACTATCACGACACAACTGTCCTACCATTTCCAGAGTGGATAAGGAAGCCAATGGCCGACGAACAATTTGGCAAATTCGTCGAGGTAATCAAGAAGCTATATGTGAATATACCACTTCTTGACGCTATGCAGGTACCCACGTATGCCAAGTATATCTAGGATATTCTTAGAAACAAGCGGACGCTGCCCACCACTGAGGTCGTGCAGTTAGCTGAAGAGTGTAGTGTAGCTATACTCGATGCTCTCCTAGTGAAGAAGAAAGACCCAGGCTGCCCCACCATCACCTGCTCGATCGGGGATCAACACTTTTCGAACGCCCTCTGCGACTTGGGAGCAAGCGTTAGTGTCATGCCAAAGGTAGTTTATGACAAACTCAACCATCATGCACTTGCCCCTACTGCCATGTGTTAGCAGCTAGCGGACCAAACGGTCCGCTATCCCGCGGGAATAGCAGAGAATATCCCGGTGAAAATCCAGAATTTCTTCATTCCCGTCGACTTCATCATACTCGACATGGAAGTTGACACCAAGACGCCGCTCATTCTGGGCAGGCCGTTCTTGAGCACAGCAAACGCTCATATTGATGTCGGGGCTGGAGAGATTCAGCTCAACATTAATGGTCAGAAGAAGAAGTTCGCCTTCAAACCGAAGGTCGAACAATGCTCACAAGTCAAAGAGGCCCATCAGAAAAAGAAACCTGAGAAAGAGGCAAAGAAACCGTCTCTTTCGAACATTGAAGCCCTCATTGAGTTCGTGGAAAGTTTGCGGATTCAAGAGGTGTTACAAATTCAAGAGGAAGCAAAGCAAATCAAGCTTCATAATCTGAGGAATGCCAAACAACGGATCCAGCATAAGAAATTTCTGGAATCACAGGAAACAAAGGTCGAAACACAACCCACAACCAAGAAAGTGTGGTAGAAGAAAGTGTCATCGTCCATGACTCCATCTGACGACGACAATCAAACCAAAGGAATGGAGAGTCCGGCTCCAGACTCTAAACCCGAGCCCTCGCCATGAGGTACGTGGCACGTATCCATCATTGCATTGCATATAGGATAGTTTAATTTTTCCTTGCATAAAATTTCCTTTTTATCTTGCATAATCATGTTTGAAATTAAACCAATGCATGTTTAAAATTTGAAAGTTTGCATCCATAGAACTTCACAAAAAAATCGAAATTTTTTGGCTGAGTACTAGGTCGGCCGGCCCCACCTCTTCTTCTCTGGTAGGGAGCAGCAAGGTATGGGTGCTTTGATTAATCACGAAGCAAAGGGACAAAGGGATGAGCACTAAATGTGTTGGGGGCAGGCCGCACGGCCCCATGCAGGCCAGCTGGCCTCTGCCCTC
Organism: Panicum virgatum; assembly: GCF_016808335.1. Lineage (NCBI taxonomy): Eukaryota > Viridiplantae > Streptophyta > Magnoliopsida > Poales > Poaceae > Panicum > Panicum virgatum. The sequence continues at coordinate 53,358,980 of NC_053147.1, forward strand.
CACTCGTGTCCCATCACCACCGACGTCGGCATCATCACCTGCAAGCCTAAGCAATAGACCGTCGGCGTGGCTCGATGGCCGCCGCTCAGAGGCCGCCTGGCCTGGCCTAGGCCGGCCGGCCTGGCTCTGGTGCAGGGCTATAAAAGCCAGTGAGCTCGATGTCCCTCGGTGCACCAGAAGCTCAGTTACACATGCCTCAGCTCGAGCTCTTTCATCTCCTCTCCCTTCCTTGAGTTTCTTTGCTTAATTGAGCTCTTTCTAGTTGATTAAGTAGAGGACTCAAGTGCTAGCTCGCCCTAAAATAAAATTTGAGTAGTAATTAGTGAAGTTCACAACAACAAAAAACATTTCCGTTCCGAATAAATTCATGGCACGCTGAACATCGAACGTTTGTGGTGGTTTAATACCCTGCAAGAATGACTAACGACTAGCAAATAACGCTAACCCTCTTCTTAACCCCTTGTTTCCTTCGGGTATTGCTTGTACTAATCTTTTGCAGGCACCATGCTGAATCGAGCTAAGGAGAAAGTCAAGAAGGCACTCTCGAGAAAGTCGAGAAGCTCGTGGAGTTCCTCTTCTTCTCGGGATAACATGTCGGTCGACTCCGGTCACCGCTCACACGCATCACGGGAAGAAGAAGAAGAAATTCCTGCAGTCCCACGAAACCATTTCGGCATCAGGATCCTGACGATGGTTGAACAAATCGTCTTCAAGAACGACTACGAGCGGCAAGCACTCGAGCTGCTGAAGAGGCAAACCTATGCCCATGACAAGAGGTTCGAAACCCGCTTCCTCATCATGACGGGACTCTTGCAAGACATGAACCAAGCTTTCACCGCCGTCGGATGGGAGAACTTCGCCGACATCGTTGAGCCAGGTTCGCATCTTTTGACCACGGAATTTCTTATGTCTCTTACCGTTGAAGAAACCAGCATTGAAACTAAAGTTTACTTTCAGTTCTTTAACGAACAATTCGAAATGAATCTCCAACAATTTAGTGTTGCTTTGGGCTTTAATAAAATATGCATCTTAGACCCCAACACACTTGTTGAGCATTATCAATATGACCGTAGCTCTTGGTTGAGTGAAATTTCTAATGAAACCGTGAGTAGTAAGAACAGCATAGTCTCAATTCATAATCCTACTCTTAGGTTTCTCGCCAAGTGGCTCGCCTTGGTTGTGCACTCTCGCACAGACCTTCGCTTCTGCAGCTTGCCCGAGCTGCAGTGTCTGTACGCTATGGTGAACAAGATTCGTTTTTCGGCCGTCCGGAGCATGCTTGCTCATTGGCAGAAGATGATTACAGGTAAAAGCCCCATCGACATAACCCCACTGGTCACCCCTGTGGCAAGGTATGTCAAAGCGATGGATGGCGCCGAAGTCACCTTCTTGCCCGAGACGGAGGCATACAGATACGAGGTCGGTCTTGAGCATTTTGTGCAAGGGCACATGATGTGAGAAGGGCCAGGAAATTCTCTCTTTATGTGTTACCCTGGGTACGATAGGGAGATCGAGCTTCCATGCCCGAGACTCTCTCTCTACTCAGCGAAAAGTCTAACATTGCAGATGGAGAAAAGAGAACCCGCATGGCGAAGTGTTGCAGGTCCATAGACGAGGAGCAGGACCCGGCATGAGCAGGCCAGAGCAGGTCCATCACGACGGATACCCCCAGTTCATGCTTCGGCACAACCAGGGCCATCCACGCAGAATATGAGCTTCGAGGAGGCGTACGGGCATTACAACTATGACCTATATCAGGACGTCAGCAGCGGATTCGCCGGTGGGCAAGGACCGAACTACCCCGCAGGTATGCATCCATCTTATGGTCCACATGTGGGTCCCTCATCGTCAGCACGCTTCAACTATGAAGACCCGATTCTCCGGAGCATCACGGACCTTTCGAACCGCATCAGCACCCTTGGTACATAGTAGCAGTAGATGTAGGACATGATGGCACACAACACCCAGCTCACTCAGGACAACTGGGGGTTGACCTTCGCTTTGCAGTACGACGTCTCGAACATCTTCATCCACCTTGGGTTGGACTATTAGCAGTCCCAGCCATACCAGCCATACTAGCCACCCTAACAGGAGAACAATGACGACGAGGAGGAGAACAACGACAACAACGAGGAGAGCAGGAATCCGATGAGGAGGACTGAGCTTCATCGAAGCTTGGGGGTCACACTGTCTGGTAAGTCATCGCACCCGTTCTTTCTATTCAGTAGCCATGCCAAAAAAAATATAATAATAATAGTAGTAATAAATAAATAAATAATCTCATAACAAAAATCCCAAAAAAATATTTCCATGCTTCGAATAAAATGTATATGGGTGGAAATCCGTGTAAGCTCTTACTTTGGAAATGATGAATAGTTGCTCTGTTTAAACCCTGTATGTGCCTCGTTTACAGCTTTTTACTCTCCTAGTACCTGAACTAGTTGGCACATATTAGTTCCACTGAAAAATCTGGTTGCGTGGAGGCATGAGTTTAATTTCTAAAGTCTAAGTTGTTGCGGGATTTGAGATGTCCCAAACCGGAATTTAAACTGCTTGCTCTAGTAGGGAACCCCTCAGAATTCTTTTAAAAATTAAAATTCTGGTAAAGGTTTCCTATGGTTAAAATGACCCATCCGGAGCCTTATATTGCATAAATTGTTCGAGCTATCTGAAGTTACTTTGAGCTTTGTCAAATGGTGCATCCACTTCGAGAATGGTACTTGCCAACTACAGGTCTTAATCCCACATAAATCCTCCATTTGCTAGCCCAAACATACCTGGCCTGTCAGTTACCCATTCCGTGTATTGACACCCACTTCTGCCAGCTATGCTCCCCCGCAATCTCCATCGCGGTTCATCCCACAAGAGCTTCCCATTCAAAACTCCAAAGAATTCAAGTTATATCAGCAAGGGAGAGTGGAGTTATCTTCTTTTTAAAAAAAAGAGAGGAAAAGAAAAAGAAAGAGAAGCCCACTCTCCATTCCAAGTTGTAAATTATGGAGTTCAAATAACTGGGAAGCTATCCACTTCATCCCTCCATACCCTCCAAATATTCCATGTTCCATGAGACCTGAATTGGCTAAGTACCAACCCCGGTATGGATGACCCTTCGACTAGCAATACAGGTAACCAAGGTATGCACCATCTTCCTACCCATAAACTCCACATATCAGCTTTAGAGATAGGAAGAAGATGGTCAGATTTCTGGACCAAATGTGAGGATCATACACTTTGAGCGACTTGAGAGTACCATTGGGAAACCTGAACCTATTTTGAAAAATTCTTATAAAAATCCGAGCTGGGAACCTGAACAGGTAGCAGGGAACATTCTGGTGAAGGTTGTTCAGTCCAACAACCACCCAAGACCGAGGGATGAAAAACAAATACGCCCCATCTTCCAGAACCTTAGGTATGAGCCAACTTTTCATAAGTACACACAGAAAGAGTAATATGCTGTGCACAAGGTACCTGCAAGGGGGTAAACATTGACGCAACTCCTGATCCACTAAGCCTCAGTTTAAGCTTTGCTCGAGGACGGGCAAAATTTTAAGCTTGGGGGGGTGTTGACGGCCATAAATTCACTTTCTAGCTATCAACTTCTTGGGAATAACATGAGCTTTACACTATGTTCCATTCATATTTTATTTATTTCTAACGAGTTCCACAAGTTTTGGATGAGTTTTGATTTCAGGAGTAGGTATACCAAAAATGGGAAAATTGGGCGAAAACCCAGGCCGACCGGCCTCTCCTAGGCTAGCCGGCCTGACACCTTCAAGAACACGGCCCCGACTTCAATCCAGTGGCAATGTGACACACTCATGAGGTTCTGAGTCGAGGGTTGGGTCTCGGTTAAATTGAATGGATTGAAAGGCATTGGCATTGATCCAAAACCCACAAGGCAGCCCAAGATCAAGAGGGAATCAGTGATCCACTTCCCTGGAGAAAGCACAAATGTAGAGTGAGACATCGGTGCAACAGAGGGCCGAGATGGGCCAGAGGGAGGCCGGCCGGCCTCCCCTAGGCCGGTCGGCCTAGCACATGCACGCGTGGAACAAAAGCAACGGCCAACCGCCTCTAGGAGAAGATCAGAGCCACTGTCCAAAAATTGGTGGCCACGAGGCAGGAACCCCAGGCCGGCCGGCCTAGGGGAGGCCGGCCAGCCCCACTTTGGAAGCCCCTTAGGCTGGATCTTGGCATGGAAGCTAAGCTCAACCATCTTACCTGCTTACAACCGACGCTAACTGCAATACTGGCCGTGAACCGACCTTGGAAGGGCTATAAATAGAAGCACCATCCATCACTTCAACACACACCATTGGAGCTCTTCTCTCTTCACTTGTACTTTCTAGAGTAGGTTAGTAGCTTGGGAGTTAGAGTTGAGTCGAGCTTACTCGGGATTCCGGAGTCGTCGGAAGTCTGGTATAGCTCTTGTATCTTTCTTTTGACAATATCAATATAAGTTATCTTCTTTACTTTTCTGAGTCAGCTTTACTTTCCACTGTTGTTTATTTACTCAAGTCTGAGTGTTCAGCTTGAGCGCGGAAGTTTCCTTTTAGCTTAGACTAAGTTATCTTTCTTAGTGATCGAGATCTTATCTTACGGGTTTTCTCGCCCGGACTAGAGTATCTAAAGTTAGTGCTCTAGGTTGAGGGGGATTTCTCTCGAAAGCCTTGAGAGAAATCCTAGCACCGAGTGCAGACGTGGTGTCTGACCTTAGTGTTAGGTAGAAAGTGTGTTCCACCCCACGAAACCGTTGTGGTAGTCGGTAGGTGGTGACAGCCCTATCCGTCCTTTGTAGTCCACCACATTCGGGTGTTTTCATAGCAGTAGTGCAGGTTGCCGTTGGACTCCTCTCTCATCCCTTTCTGAAGTCCTTCCTCTTCTAGCCACCGAAGTAAGCTCTGCTTTCCCGAGAACTAGTTAGGTATTTAATGTGATCTAGAGAGGCTAGCTCGATAGTTCAGAAGTGTATCAGGTGTCTTATCTTGCTCGTTGTCCTCCCAGTTGCTACCTCTCTAAGGAGTTGAACCTCCGTGTGTCACCCGGTCATTGCCTAGCCATTTATCTCACTTACCTATCTGGCTTACCCCCGTCTAGTCAGTCGGTTGATCAAGCTAGTACGATTATCATCCGATTTACGATACTCTTTACCATAGTGCTTCCCTAAGGAAAAATACGATACCCTGGAATACTCCTAGGTGAAGTGCTACAACGGTGATTCTATGCGCTTGCAGAATATCTATTCTATCAGGCATAAGAAATGCCAACAATATGCCAGCCATATTAGTAGGACAGAGTAAAGGTAAGAAGATACACATGAGTGACAATGAGATACCTAAGAAGGAGAGCAAGAATCATGAACAATTTCTTTATAAAAATTCTTGCAAAACCCCTAAATTTGGCAGCATGGCAAGGATGGCACTTGAAGTCAAGATAATTTCGTTCTTCAATAATTACGGACATCATGGTAGACAGATTCAAGTTCACAAGTAAAAGCAATGTATGGAATAGCTTTTGTGCAGGATGTTCTATCAAGGAGAGGCCAAGGCACCTTAGTCCTAACCTTTACTTGGGATAAGCAAAGGGCTAAGTGTGGGGGATCTTGCAGACGGTCACTAACAACTCATTTTGACCGTCAACTCCTGCACAAAATTCAACCATAATGTGGAATAAATGATAGGATAGATTTATTTATTAACAAATTCCATAGATGGTGTTTGAGAATGTGTGCAGGTGATTTTTAGCTAAATTTGCAGCAAAACAGTGTGGCATGATCCAAGACATGATGTCCCGACAAATCAGAGCGTGACATGTGTTATCACATGGATTAGAGGGCCCACCAAAGCAAGAAACCGACATAACAGAAGCTATTCCTCGTGCCATTGACAAATGGGCCCAAGACACAACCCATCAGGACAAGGTTGAGGTCGGTTGGCCCCACTGGGTGGCCGGCCGACCACCTGGTCGGCCGACGACCCAGTGGGACCCACCGCCTCAAGTCTACTACGTGGAGGTAGATCATTGGTCCCTTAAGTCGGTTCACCAAGTATCAGCTGCAGAAGAAGCTGCCCTCGGCCGTGGCTCCCTCCTATAAATATAAGGGAGGGGGTGAAGAAATGAAACACACACCACACCCAACACATGCCTCTTCTCTTCCCTTGGAGCTTGAAGGTCTTCATCCAATATGCTTTAGGCAGCCTAGGGGTGTAGGAGATTAGGAGGAGAGTGAGGAGGAGTCAGGGGAAGTGCCAGGTTTGTTGGCACTCTTCTCCTCTTGTACCTCGATGGATGCTTATTCGGTTGTAAGTGTTCGAGACTTTCTTATTTAGAATTAGAGTTTCTTATTTAGAATTAGAGTTTAGTCGCAAGTTATTTCTTCTACCTTCTACCGAATTGAGTGTATGCTTAGAGTAGCATTTGATCCTAGCTTAAGACTCCGGATAGAGAAGGATAATCTTGGCCAGGGTTAGGATTAGTACGGAATAGCGTAGACCTAGTGTCTAGGCTAGACTTTACCACTCAGTTGTTCTATATTCCCACGGATTGTGAGGTAGCCGGCTGGTGGTGACAGCCCTGTTCGAGCCCTAGTAACCCTCCACGTTCGGTTATAGGATAGAGCATTATTATCGGAACAACTGGCTTGTTTAAGCCAGGGGAAATCAGTAGCTCGAAGTATAAGGCGAAGTTATCTCTTCCTCTAAGCATAGATTCTAAATCTTAGAAAGTCCTCTTTGTTCTATCCCTGCTACACAAGTGTGTGTCCTTGGATGAGCCTGAACCCGTAGATAGTGTAATCATGTTCCTCAGTGGATACGATACCCTGGAATACTCCTGGGTGAAAGCTATAGAGGTATCAATGCGCTTGCGGATTTTATTCGTGACGTTACAAAATACCAACATGAATCCAAGTCATCCTCGAGGTCAGAGAGCAGTCCTCGGCCTTTGGTATGGCTTTGTATTCCTTCTGTCGGTACTCTATTCATAATTCATAATAGAATTTATCTATGGTTGCTATGCTATATTGATAGTTTATCAATGCATGCTTTGTTTATACATGAGTTATGTGAATCATGAGGTTTGGCCAGATGATCTGGGTAAGGATATCGGTTCGTTGTGCTTTCGGTCTTGCTTTGGCTCTTTACTCGTCCATCCAAAGGGTGGGAGACCCGAGGGAGCTGGAGTAGTGGCCTCATACACGGGTGTGGTGTTTTGGTATGCAGGATCCTTCGGATATGACCGTGCTCCATGGTGTGACTAGGGTAGGTGGCTGGTGGTGACAGCCCTGTCCGTCCTCCATGATGAAATTGTCATGGAATTTGTACTCCCCGACGTTCGGGTTCGGTGTAGGAGTTCATATGCAAAGATGTTCGACCCTAACAGTACCTAGGTCTGGACATTCTTCTTGATATCCCTAATTTCCCGGCACCTATAGTCCTAACCGCGTGAGTAGCGTAACCTTTGCTAACTTGAATAGATGCCTTGTGTAATGAACATGGCCCCATTTAGACCATTTCGAGTGATTTTGGTGACTGAATGACAACGCAATCAATGGGACTAGCGAGTTTGTCAAGTGAATCTTTCTAGGTCCCAGGGATGAAGTAAAAAGCCCAAGCAAAGCAAAACACGAAGAAAGAAATGCACTGGTTTAACCAATGACCATGCACTGGTTAAATCGGTAGGCATCGAAAAGACTGACGCGTGGTCGTCAGAGCAATGGCTCGAGCAGTGCCGAGCCAAGTGAAGAAATCCCAGTGTGACCGGTTGAACCGATGGTCGAGAAATAAGGCATCGGTGCATTCACCGTGGCATTGTCCAGAGACGATGTTTTGGAGGAAGCAAAACTCCCTTTAGCACCGGTTTAATCGATACCCCATCAGTGTAACGCATCGGTGCAATGACGCAAGCACATGTTGCCATGTCAGAGCTGCCCAACGGCTATATAGGGCTTAAACAGGGTGTCCAGTTGAACCAAGGCCACCCCTTGTAGATGCATCGTTCAACCGATGGTATGCTGATTTCAGCTAGCCGTTTGAGCAATGGCTCTATGGGCTTGATGGCCTATATATATGTGCTTCCCCCCCGGCTATTTGAAGTTTGCTGGAGTGTAGAGAACCCACACACACACACTGAAGAAACATCTCCAAGCCATCAAAGTGCTTAGTGATCAAATCTTTAGTCTTTAGCACACCTTTGAGAGTGTTAGTACTAGGTTTGCTCTTGAGTGAGTGTGAGAGCAAGGTTTTGTGCCTTGTGAGCTGGTTCTAGAGTGAACCAAACTTGTATCTCATTGTGCCGGCCATCCTTGGAGTCTTGGTGACTCGCCAGCAAGTCATCGATCCTCCGACTTGGTGTGGAGCGGACGACTTTGTGTGGGAGACGTGGAGACCCCCGTCCTTCGTGGAGAAGCTCCTTAGTGGTGACTTGGTGGCAAGCCTTGGTGGCGAGTCTAAGTGTCCCCGGAAGAGACTTGATTACTGGGAAGCAATACTCTTGATTGAGTGCTTCAACAACGTGGAGTAGGGGTGACTTAGTGTCTAACCGAACCACGGGATAAATCCTCGTGTCGAGAGTTTGCTTCCTCTCATCCCCTCTTTACATTTCCGCATTTCATTCTTGCAACTTTTGTGCCTTTACATTCTTAGTGTAATTCAAGCTAGGATTGGCTGTAGGTTGCTAAACTCTTTTGGGATGAGGGTTTCACACTAAAAGAACTGTAGTTGTACATCTAAATAGCTTGCTTTAGTTTAAGTTTTTGTGCAAACTAGTAGGAGCCTTATGTTAAGGTTTTAGATTGCCTAATTCACCCCCTCCCCCTCTTAGGCTACGAGCACCCGATCACTTTCAATTGGTATCAGAGCCAGGACTTACTTCTTTCACAAGGAAAGCCAATTTCATTGGCAATTTGTATATACCGGCTCATTGGATCGGTTAGGCTTCACCGTCTAGTGAGTTAGCTCTTTTGGAAAGGGATAGATCCCTTTAGGAATGCTCCACGGTTTAATGCAAGCCCATCTCCAAGCAACGGGCTTGGAAGGTGTTAATGCAAGCCAATTCCAACATTGGAAGGTGTTAATGCAAGCCCATCTCCAAGCAACGGGCCTAGATGTTTGGAGAGTAGTTAGTGAAGGAATGAAAAACACTACTCAACAAGAGAAGCAAAATGATGTTATCGCTAAAAGTATAATCTTGTTTTCTTTTGGTGATAGTGTGTTCAATTGTGTGTTTTCTTATAAAAATGCTAAGGAGCTATGTAAGACTATCAATGAGAACCATGAGGGCACAAAGGATGTTGCCAATGAAAGATACCATATTCTCATTGATAAGCTTAATAGCTTTAAACAACTTGATGATGAGAATGCCGAATCTATGTACTCACGATTGAATATTCTTGTGGATGAGATTAATTCCCTAGGTGTGAAGCAAATTGGAGATACGGATGTCATTCGCAAGATCCTTCACTGTCACACCCGGTTTTCAGAACAAAACCGAATGCATCTCATATGTGCGCCAGGATCAAGTTTACACACACATGATAGACATTATAAGTGAATATATCAAAAGACAGTATTCAAAACATAAGCAAGAAAGAGTAAATAACTTTATTACACTCTAATAATTAGACACGAAGGTCTTTAATCGCTTCACCGATACCCTAAATGAATGCTGCAGCAGCGGTTTCCTCCACAAGCAGTTGACTAGTGAACGCACGCTTAGAACTCCTCGAAGTCATCGTAGTTCTCCACTTCAACATTCTCTTCTGAACAGCATTTAGGCAAGGGTGAGTACTCTTATGGTTGGTACTCAGCAAGTGGGTGAAGAATACGTGGCCATCAAGAGAGGCTAGGGTTTATAGCGGTTAGCATTTTTAGTTGATCATATTTTATTAGCAAGCACCTATTAACTAAGTATAAGTTTATACCAACGCACTTAAGCATAAAGGATGTATCATTATAACAAAACCATAGAAACACAGATTAGCGGTGCTCTTGTGCTCGGTTTCATGCGCGGGGAGGCCGAGGAGGGAGAGGCGACGATGGCGAACGCGAAGGTGGGGTCAACGAGGCGAGGCAGTGGCCGGAGAGGTACACGCCATGGTGGCGGGCGACATGGCTCAGCGGAGCTTGCTCCGATTCCGGCTGCGTGGGGGCGGGAAAAAGAGAAATGGGTCGACGAGGATCCCTACTGCTCGGTGAAGCTTCGACGGCAGTCGGAGTCGAAGAGGAGGCGGTGATACGGCGGATCGTCGGAGGCAGCCGAGCTCAGTGTCGGCGGCGCTGTGTTGCATAGCTGGGGAGCAGGAGCTAGGAGTAGAGGTCGAAAAGGACGGGTAAGCAGGGCTCTGGTGCGTGTTTTGTAGGCCGAGGAGAGGAAACGGAGGGGCTGGCATGGGAAGGGACGGAGCTCGGTGGCCGGCCATAGTGGCCATTAAGGCGCACGGTGGTACGGCCATTGCAGAAGAAGGGGGAGGAAGCAGAAGGGGAAGTGGGGAGGCGGAGCTAGTGCTCCACTGAGCTTTGAAGGTGAGCACTAAGGGAGGGGAGGGAGGGGAGCGGGCGTTGGGGCTGGGCGGCTGGGCGGCGATCGAGGAGAGGCGAGAGGGCAGGCAACTAGAGGTGGAAGACAGTGCCGATAGGTGGGGTCCACCTGTTGGTGACCAAAGTGAGAGGGAGAGAGAGAGAGAGGAGTGAGCTGGGTCGGCACTGTGGGCTTCTGGGCCGAGCAGGTAAGAAGAGATGGAGGGGGGAGGAAGGTGGGCTGGGCCAAGGGATTGAGAGAAGAAAGTTTTTCTTTTCTTTTTTTAACTCAAAAAACATTTGAATAAATTATTTTTGAATTCAAACACAATTTAAATTTGGGTGTTACATTCACTCACTATGGAGGTCGGACTATGATTTGGTGACCACAATCATCTATGAGAAAGAGATCAACACCTTGACACCAAATCAAGTCATCAACAAGGTGATCACCAATGAGCTTCGCAATGACATCAAGCCAAGAGCGCCGCTTTCTTCACCAACACATAGTGCTCTTACAAGCAAGCATGTCAAGAAGTTGAAGAAGATGGTTATCAAACAAAGCTCATGTGAAAAGAAAGAAGAGGATGCAAGCAAACGCTCCTCAAGTGATGAAAAAGAACCAATGAATCCCAACCTTTACAAGCAAGTCAAGATGATGAACAAGTGCTTGAAGAAATTCAACTTGATGGGATACATGGTCTTCCTTAAAGACAGGCATCATCATCAACATATGAAGGATGAGAGGATCAAGTTCAAGAAGAGGCAAGTAAAGAAGGAGAAGAAGCCCAAACATGAATCATTTCCCACATTTGGTGAATGGATTAGTGGTGGTGAAGAATCAAGCACAAGCTCAAGTGATGAGTCAAACAAAAGATTCTCCACCCGCACCAACATGAGTTCGTCATCCAACACTTGCCTTATGGACAAAGGTATGGAAAGCGATGTAAGTGACGATGACTCTGATTTTCCTTCAATTGATGAACTTCTTGACTTGGTTCATGAGCACCAAAAAATTATTAAGAAAGAATCTAAAGAAATCAAAAAACTTAATCCTCTTAGTAATCTTAATGCTTCTCTTGCTACAAACTATGAATATTTGTTATGCAAATTCAAATTGCTTAGCAAGGAGCATGAAGAACTCTAGTTAAAAATTGAGAGCATTAAGAATGAAACTAATGACTTTTTGGAAAAGAAGCAATCTATCCCTTGTGCCATCCCTATTCCTAAGGTAGATGCTTCAACTTCTTGGATTGATTTAATTGATGAAACCTGCTCTAACCCTTGCATTGAGAAATGCCATGAGGATGTTTTTTGTAGAATCATGTGTGATCTCATTGCCAAGGAAAATAATGAGCTCAAGCAAGAAATAGAAAGGCTCATGAAGGAGTTGGCAAGATTGAAGGGCAAGAGCATTATCCAATCTTCTCAAGATAACCATGAAGACATCGTGAACAAGCTTGAGAAGGGGTCCACCGTGACATGCTTCAAGTGCCATCAAGAAGGCCACAAATCCAACAACTGTCCTCAACAAAAGAATAAGCTTCCGGATCAGAAGAACAAGAAGAAGCTCTCCATCAAGAGTTCTCTCATCTACACCATGCCCAACCGGAGGAACAAAAGTAATAGCACCTCCTATGTGATAAAAAAGAAGACCAATGGCAAGGTGGTTGCTCACAAAGTAAGGAAGAAGGAAAGGAGTTGGAACTGCTCCATTTGGGTGCCCAAGGAAATCATCACCAACATGAAAGGGCCTCAAATGGTGTGGGTTCCAAAGGATTCTTGAAGCCCAAGGATCGGTTTCGGGGGATTTGGAGGCTTGGCTAACAAGAAGGAGATGATTCAAGCTAAAGAAGCCAAGCTCACAACTTGAACGTTTGTTGCCCAAGTCCCCCATAAGATAATGGTAGTTAGATTTAAATTCAAGCATCATGTAGCTCCATTGCTTTTGCTAGGATGTTTGCATGCTTTGCATTTTCTAGTGTTATATATGGTGGGTTGCTTGTGTCTTGCTCTCACCCATGAGCAACCTACATGGTTTGATAAGTGTGTAGAAAGCTACACAAGGTTACCCTTCATGGTACATGGACTTCATGAGGTTTGTGTTTCATATGTGTACCATGAATACAAGCTATAGGGTAAACTTTCCATTATTGTAAAAAAATAATATGCATAGTTTTGCTTGGTGTTTCAAACACTAAATGCACATATTTTGGGGGGGGGGGTTCATCCTATGGTTTGTGATTTTGAGACTAACTTGTTTGCAAGCTTATCTTTTGTAGTCTCTCAACAGAGTAAACACTCTAAGAGAATGCTATTCACTCTCAATGTGAAGAAACAACTCTTTAAGATTGATTAGATAAATGAGTGTGCTTTCATGCATATTGAGCCATGCTCTATTGAACTTGAATTCCATATCTAAGTTCATAGGCTATGTGCTCATACATTTGTTCAATCTTAGTGTACCAAGTGCTCTTCATGCAAGATCTTTCAATTGGCTTTATTCAAGTCATTTTCAATTGGTACAATCACGGTAATTAAACAGACCCCGGAGGTATGCAAGGTTCTAACTATTTCCATTGGTGTCATTGTCAATTCTTTGATCTTTTAGAGCTACCTCCGTGCATGATATGATCTAAGCTCTCTTGTTCAAACATCTAGTTGTGCACTTGATTTTCACATGATCATTTTGTGCACACACTTTGTGAAAAGATTAGCTCATGTCATGCCAGTTTTATGATTTTGTGATCCACCTTAGTAATTTTTCAATTGATATCTTCATTGATATCATATGTTTGGATCATGATTCATGGAACTAACTCCCTAGGCTACTAACTTTTCTCTTTGAGCTATATTGTTTTGCAAGAGACATTTTAGGTGATTTGATTCCAAAGGGGGAGAGATGTGGACCAAAGCAAGCATTTTCCCAAGGGGGAGAGACATATTCCAAAGGGAGAAAAATGCCAAGTGAATCAAGTCAACATATGAGGAAGAAGTAGCAAATAATGGGAGAAGCAAAGAGGGAATCATGGATTTAGGGGGAGGCCAAGCCAACATTGGATGTGGTAAGCATCCAAGCAAATGTAAGTGGTTCAATTTTTAAATTTCTTGCAAATTAATGCTTGCTTTGATTATGTTGTCATCAATCACCAAAAAGAGGGAGATTGTAATGAACGTGGCCCCATTTAGGCCATTTCGTGTGATTTTGGTGATCGAATGACAACGCAATCAATGGGACTAACGAGTTTGTCAAGTGTATCTTTCTAGGTCCCAGGGATGAAGTAAAAAGCCCAAGCAAAGCAAAACATGAAGAAAGAACTCAAAGAAACGCTGAATTGGACGAGTTCTACACTAAACAGTAGCACCGGTTTAACCGATGACCATGTACCGGTTAAACCGGTAGCATCGGATAGACCGACGCGTGGTCGTCGGGGCAATGGCCCAAGCAGTGCCAAGCCAAGTGAAGAAATCCCAGTGCGACCAGTTGAACTAACGGTCGAGAAATAAGGCATCGGTGCATTCACCAAGGCATTGTCTAGAGACGATGTTTTGGAGGAAGCAAAACTCCCTTCAGCACCGGTTTAACCGATGCCCCATCGGTGTAACGCATCAGTGCAATGACGCAAGCATATGCTGCCATGTCAGAGCTGCACAACGGCTATATGGGGCTTAAACAGGGTGACCGGTGGAACCGGCGCCACCCCATGCATAGGCATCCGTTCAACCGATGGTATGCTGATTTCAGCTAGTCCTCTGACTTGGTGTGGAGCGGCATTGGTGACTTTGTGTGGGGGACGTGGAGGACCCCATCCTTCGTGGAGAAGCTCCTTAGTGGAAAACGGGATCAAGATGACTGTGGTGACATGGTGGCAAGCCTTGGTGGCGAGTCTAACTGTCCCCGGAAGAGACTTGATTACCGGGAAGCAATACTCTTGATTGAGTGCTTCAACAACGTGGAGTAGGGGTGACTTAGTGTCTAACCGAACCACGGGATAAATCCTCGTGTCGAGAGTTTTCTTTCTCTCATCCCCTCCTTATATTTTCGCATTTCATTCTTGCAACTTGTGTGCCTTTACTTTCTTAGTGTAGTTCAAGCTAGAATTGGCTATAGGTTGCTAAACTCTTTTGGGATGAGGATTTCACACTAGAAGAACCGTAGTTGCACATCTAGATAGCGCTTTAGTTTAAGTTTTTGTGCAAACTAGTTGGAGCCTTAGGCTAAGGTTTTAGATTGCCTAATTCACCCGATCACTTTCACCTTGGGACCCTATTCTTTGCCTATGCTCCAGCTAACCTTAGTGTTATTCTTTTATTCTTTATTTATCTTTTATCCTTGAGAGTTGGCTGTGTGTGTGTGTCACATTACCCTATTATTATCTTTTATCATGATTTACCCATGTTTGGGCTATGCCTATAGCTTAATGTACAGTGTCATGCTTATGTACCAAGTAAAGTACCTTTACAACATGCCATTCTTTGGGAAAATATAAATAATGATACCCAAATACTCTCCGGCTGAAATGCTGCAATGGTATGTCCGTGCGCTTGCGGATCCTTTTGTAAACATTAAGTTATATCGGGCATAGGCATTTTCTGGCACTGTTGCTATGGACTAACAATCCTAGTAGCGACGCTAAGAAATGCCAACAGGACGCCCGGGTCAAAACTGCCGTACCAACCAACCACTCCCCCACGGGGGTAACAGTGTGCCCCATCACCGCCACAGGGGGACACTGTTCGACCTACCCATCCTCACGGACAGGCCGGGCAGGCAGCCGTCAACTCAGCTCCACCAGCACACTGTCATCGTAACCGTGCTCCGGGATGGTCCTCCATAGAAGGGGGAATGACGGGGCAAAGCCAACTTCAGCCCCCCTAACCGCGCTCGTCGGCGACGCCCCGACTGACCAAGCGGGACGCACAGAGATGGGCACCACAAATCGAGGTACAAGAGCGGTGGTCATCATACGACTCGACTAACAGGTATGACCACTCCAACCGACGGGACACGGCACAGGGATGACCGGCCCATAACGGAGGATGGAAGCAGGTGGGCGTCATACATTCTGACTGACAAGAGTTGACGCCCCCGATTGGAGAAGAAGAAGGCTCCAACCGGCTTGGCACCAGATCAAAACCCTTCCACGACCTCTACTAGCTACCTTGTAAGGGGGGCCTCCCTTGGACTATAATAGGGAGGGTCCCCCATGTAGGTTGACAAGTTTAAGGAAATTCGCACACATTCACACTTTCTCACTCTCTCATGAGCTTGTAACTACCCAACCGTTTGAGCACCTAGGCTCGAGCAATACAAAGAGCAAAAACCCCAACTGGATGTAGGTCATTCAAGCCTGAACTAGGGTAAATCTCGAGTCACTGCGGTCTAGACCATATACGATACGGACGCATGACACACGGTTTACGAGCAGATTTGCAGTCGGCCATTTCCGGAACTGACAGTTTGGCGCCGTCCCTGGGGAGCACGTCGTGTGTTCACCACCCCGACGATCGGATGGTTTTCATCACCAGTGCCTCCGGTGCTGGAACCCCCAGGGGGACGATCCGTTTCTGCTCCCTCCAGTTTCCCATGACCCCATGAGTTGGGTCGTGGGCGCCTACGGCCTTCGTTCCCTTCCAGAGTTTCCATTTTGAAAGGCTGGATTTCCTCGCTGACCAACTCGTCATGCTCCCTCTCCACGAGGAGACATCCTCCCGATGGCCCCCGAGGGATACACCACCTCGACCGAGCCGTCAAGTGTCCTCAACGCCGAGGAGCTCGCCTGGCGCATTGAGCTCTTGCTTGGTTCCAACTCTTCTGTGGAGAACGTGGACATTGTCCTCTTCTCACTACAGAATGTCTTTGGGCAGCTCTCCGGAGCAACCCCGTTGACCCCGCCGCGCTTGCCGCACGGCCGCTTCCCGTATGGCCTCGCCAACAGGGTGAGTGTTGACGATCGTTAAGTGCGAAATATGACCGTCAACTATACTCATAAAAGAAGGAAAACTATACCTCTTACTCACATATTTGTATCACTAACCTAGCTCCACTGTTGTTTTCGAAGATTTATGATTTCAGTAGCACAAGTCCGGAATAAGAAGAAAACACGACAAATACGCAGACAAAGTCGCAGACGATCGCGTCCTGCGTAACACATGCAAAGGAGGCACACAAACCAGACCAAACCGACCAACCAAGCCCTGGCACTGACCATCTAACATCAGGACCCACCAGGCAGCAACCCAGACGAAGGCAGTGGCCAGAGGCAGCCAAGGGGGGTTGGCCGACCCCACCTGGAAGCTTCTCACGGTGAATTTGTGCCGTAAGGCTGATCTTATCCTCCTAAAGGCGGTTTGGCATGTTTCCATACAAGGAGATGGCGGGAACCGACCTCTCAAGCTACAAAAGGGGCCTCTCCTCCACTCTCACCACACACACCACTTGAAGGCCTCTCTCTCACTCTCATTTGTGACTTATACTCCTTAGGATAATGGAGCTAGGCTAGTACTTCGTCTCTTTAGCGAATCTAGTCGTCCTCGGGGTCGGCGAGCAATCCTCGACCTCTGGTATGGCTTTGTATTCCGACTTTCGTTATGCTATTCATTCTAAGTTTGTTCTTGGTTATCTTGCTATGTTCGTAGCTTGCTTAGCCTTGATCAGTGTTTTATCAAGTTATACTAGTTTCTTGCTTAGACCAAATGATCTGGGTAAGGATATCGGTTCGTTGTACTTTCGGGCTTACCTTAGCATCTTACCTGTCCATCCGAAGGGTGGGGGACTCGGGGGTGCTAGGGTAGTGACCTCATATGCGAGCATGGTGCCCGGGTATGCGGGATCCTTCGGATATGACGGTGCTCCACGGTGTGACTGGGGTAGACCGCAGGTGGTGACAGCCCTGTCGGTCCACCGGGAAGCTGCTTCTTGGTTAGCGTACTCCCCGACGTTCGGGTATCGTGTAGGAGTTCATGCAAAGATGAAATGGGACTGGATGTTCTCCAGTGCGAATCATTCTCCCCGATGTCCCTAATTTCCCGGCACCTGCAGCTCTAAGCATGTGGCTAGCATAACTTATCTGCTAACATGAATAGTATACTAGGAATCTTTGCCTATGCTCCCACTAACCTTAGGATTGCTTGTTTATTCTTTATTCATGAGAGTTGGATGTTCCGTGTGTGTCACATTACCCCTGATTATCTATTATTTATCACTTACCCCTGTATAGTCAGTGGTCTTCATCTTACTTCATACGTGTCATGGTTATGAAATTAGTAAATAAACTTTACACAACCTAGCCATCCCTTGGGAAAATATAAATAATGATACCCTGAATACTTCTGGGTGAAACGCTACAACGGTATATCCGTGAGCTTGCGGATCTTTCTGTAAACGTTAAGACATACCAACACCAGCATTTCTGGCGGCGTTGCTAGGAACTAACCCCTCCTAGTGGCGACGCTAAGAAATTCCAACAAGCGTTTCTGGCACCGTTGCCGGGGATGGCACTAGGTGTAAAGTTATTTACTAAGTACATAAACATGACAATATAAGTAAGAGGTAGCTACTGCTTATACAGGCTAATGTGTTTATCTTTTTGTTTTCTCCTGATTGGATGAAAAAAGGGTAGTGTATGTCTGGTTTCTCCTTGCCATCAAACTTTGTTGAAAATCCCGAGAAGCTCATGAGAAGGGTCCAACCTCGCGTCGTCCCTCATCCGATCTCGCAGTCGACAAGCGAGCCAGCTTCCCAAGCACCATCAACAATCACCGAACCCATGGCTGAGAAGACTCTCCGCGACTTCTCTGTCCCCTTAGCTGCCAATGTGGCAACTGGACCCAACGTCGATGTTGGGGACATGAACTTTAAGCTGAAGTCTAGCCTCATAAACATGGTGCAGGCTAGCCCATTTTGTGGCAAGCCAAACGAGGACGCCAATGCCCATCTCCAGAACATTCTGGAGTTATGCAAGACCGTAACCATATGGGGCGTTACGGCTGACGCCATCAGGCTCCACCTGTTTCCCTTCTCTCTCCTGGGGAAGACCGTAACCATAAGGAAGCCATCAGCACGTGGGACAAATATTCCACGGCATTCCTCACAAAATTCTTCCCGTTGGGCAAAACAAATGTCCTGCGTGCTCACAAAATTCTTCCCGTCAGCACGTGGGAGAATTTCAAGTTTCCAGCAGACAGGGATACAATCCATCCCGGAAGCTTGGGAGAGACTCCAAGAAAACATACTCGCCTGTCCTCATCATGGGATGGATGTGTGGCTCGTGCTTCAAAGCTTCTACTGAAATGACCCGGGTTTTCGAACGAAGAACCCGAATCCCTGTATCGTTGTGATAGTACCTGGATTAGTAGCTATCACATACAGAACTCATTTTAGACAGTAAATCAGTTCATACTCACTTAAAAGAGGTTCAAACATGGATTTAATTATTACAAAATCCAGAGGATCTGCAGTATGAATATTTTTATTACAAGTCCATTAAGCTAAACTGAAACAGATAGAAAATGGTAGCGGAAGCTGATCTTCAGGCCATCCTTCATCTCGAACTTCAACTCCACAGGCAGCACTTGAGCATAGCACGAACTTCTAAGCTTCAATTGTACCATCCGTCTTTGTTGGCGTCGAACTCCTGCTCGGATCCTGCATCTTGCGAAACTATCCCCAAGGACGGGATAGGTTCATGTCACCATCCGTATGCAAGCTTTAAGTGGATGCAAAGGTACAAAAAGTAGCCAACGGATAGGCTGGGGTTACCTATGCAAGCATATACATATAAATCCATATACATGTCTCTCACCCAACCCAGGTCGGTGCAGGAAACTCCCTCTCCCTGCACCTCATCTGACTCCACAGGGGGAAGTGGACTAGAGAGAGGTAGAAATACTGGGGTTCACTACTCTATGAAAGTGCAGCCGGATCAAGAGTTGTACATGACCGAGTACATGGCTATACGTATAGTTTTCACCCTACTGGGGTTGTACACCTGTACCCACTCAGGCTGCAAGCCGGGAGCTAATCAGCTGAGACACAGCCCACAACCATGACTCCCAAACCACGACAGTACCATCCTGTATTCCCGGGGTGGGATACATTCACCGCAACGAATGTTCCGGGGCTGTGGATCTCTAACCTGGCCATGGCTTCGAGAATCTCGGAGACTGGGGTCGGAGAACCCGATGGGCCCACGCACCCCGATTTGGGCGTGCGCGGTCTACCCTCTCCTGGAGACTAGGGTCGGAACACCCGACCGGGCCCGACGCACCCCAAATTCCCATGGGCGTGCTCGGCCTACCCTCTCCTTAAACACAACCACAGTCTGGTACCGCACAGCTAGAAATGGCTGGAACCCCTGCCCATACGGGGGTAAGTGGTGTGCACGTTTGACATAGTTCCGTCCCTAGGTGCACTATCTCGAACTATATTGCTGGGGCAAGCATCTCGCGCAGTCCTCCGCAAAGGTCCGCCAAAGGCACCCATAACTGGTATCGCCTCTCCTTGGGCAACCACACAGGTACACCCCTCCTCATCCCGCACCCGCCACAGGTGTTCCTTAGGATGTTCCCACCACACATCCCCGGCCATTCGCTTGCCCCCGCTAAAAGCCCTATCTCTGGCTCCACACAAAGTGGATCTCATGCATGCCAAGACTATCATATCATGGAATCCCATACCCAATCACTCTCATAGTAGCCAAAGCATCCAAGAATCAATCAAGGTATAGGGATGCAAGGAATACGGTATAAGCAGGCCATGTAGGCTTATCTCACACACACAAGTACATCAATAGCAATTTTAGCAAGCAATGCCTAATAGGAATTCAAGTTGTAGATGGGCGTGAACCTGGCAGCTCTTCGTAGTCTTCCAGGGTCCTCAGGGTATTCTTGTACTCCGGGACGCCCTCCTGGGTCTTCTGGGCGTCCGGGGCGTCGATCTTCTCTTCAGCAGCAAGCCCTATCCGTAATTACGAATCACTACAGGGGCCAAAGTGCAAGAATGCACAAAACTATCCAAATAAGATCCAACTCACAACAAAACCTATTCTAACATGTAGATCATGATTTTAGAAGAATTATGAAACTGAGCAGACAAGGCAAGGCAGCGAGGTGGAAGCGGAGCGTCGGCAAGACGAGGCGAAGACAACGACGAGGCAAGACGGATCATGGCAGGACAGTGGCGTAAGCAGTGTCATGCGCGTGCGCGGGACGAGGCCAACACGGCGGTGGCTAGGTGACGCGCGGGACTTGGCACGGTCCGGGGTTGTTCTCGCTCGGGCGCTTGCGTTCCAGTTCGCGGCGGTGGCGATCCAGTCGGCACCATGGTGAGGTCAAGGTGGGTCAAGGTAGGGCGAGGTCCACGGTGGCGACGTGGCCAGCAAGACAAAAACTTGGCCTTGCGGCCGGCCGGGGTCTGCGCGCACACGCTGGCAACAAGTGAAGAACGAGCAACATGATCGTGCTTGGCAAGGGCACGGCTCAGCGGTGGTGAGGTTAGCACAACGAGCTTGGCTTGCATGCGAGTGGGCAGAGGTCAGAGCAAGGGCTCGGGCCGGTGAGAAAGGCAAGGCCTTGGCTTGGTCTCGACATGGCTAAACAGGGCATAGAGCCAGACGGAGCGTGACGACGGCCACGTGTTCTGGCATGGGCAGAGCGGGATGGCAATGGTGGGATAGCAATCCACGGGGAGGGTTCGAGAGAAGCAAGGTCGGGGCAAGGCACTGCCTTTGGGCGGTGCCGAGTGCGTGCATGCGCACGCGAGCACTCGGCAAGGCCGATGCTTGCCACACAGTGGTTTAGGAAGGATGGCGGCAGCGTGGCGAGCAAGGCTAAAGGGCGCTGCTCAACGGCGACGCAGCGGGTGCGTGTGTGATGTTTGGCGGCCGCTCGTAAGGTGCTTGGCAAATTGCCATAGAGGCACACGCGAGCGACATGCCATGTGCGTGGTGCGGCTCAGAGTGCAACCACCACGGCCGTGGGCCGTGGTGTGGCCATGGCGGAAGGGGGGGCGTGGCCTCATGGTCAGGTGCGCACACACGCAGGTTCTTGGCAAGGCCAAGGCCACAGCGTGGCCAAAGTGCATGCAGTCCACTGGCGTGGCCAGACTGCGGCGGCGCTGGGCTGCTGGGTAGACGGCGGCGCAAGCGACGGGCTCCTACAAAAAACAAGGGACGGGGCCTACGGCTCATCTATGGGAGGCTCATCGGCACACGGCCGGCAGCAGGAGGGTAGGCAAGGCGGTGGTGAGGTCCTACCGGTGTGGCTCGAGGGGGACAGACACGACGCAGAGGCGAGTCGATGCAGGGATGAGCCGGTGTCATGCAGTGCTGCGCGGGAATGTCGACGCCGTCATACTGGGAACCGGTGTGGTGTCCAGGTCCACGGCGACGGTGTAGCGTCGTAGAGCTCCTCCTTCTCGATTTCTCCCTTGGTGTGGCGGAGGCGCCGAATTCCTCCTCCTCGGCTCCCTCTTCTGCTCTTCTTCCTCTTTTTCTTCTCCTTCTACTCTCCCCCTCCTTCTCCCTTCTGTCTACTACTCTCGGCTCTCTATATTTTGGTGTGGAGGCGGTGGCGTAGAGAGGAAAAGAACCCGAGCTCTAGGGTTCTGAGGGCGACGGCACTGGGTTTTATAGGGGCATGGTGCTAGGGCTAGGGGGATCCAAGGCCCCTGGACGGTGGGGATCTTCGGCGTCCATGCCACAGACGCGTGGCGAGGATCAAGGGCTCGCAGTGCTGTGGTTTGCAGGGCGGCCAAGGCAAGGGCGTGGCGCTGGTGGTCAAGGCGAGGGGGAAAGGGAGCGCGGGGCGCGGTCGTGATGTCGGCGGGCGGTTTCACTCCGTTGTCGCAGAGCGGGGACGGCGTTGGCGCGGCTGGCGGAACGGAGCGAGACGGGGCGGACGGCATCGGAGAAAAGTGATAGAGGAGGAAGAGGAACAGAGGGAAAGGGCGCTGTCAAGCGGGGCCGGTCTGGCAGCATCACAGGGAGAGGGGAAGGGTGAGAGGCGGTGAGGCTGTGCTGGGCTGTTTGCCTGTTCGCGGGCTGTGCGGGCCAGCTGGGTTGGTGGGGCCCGCCGGCCGCGAAGTGAGGCAGGCTGTGGCTATCGGGCTGGAGCGTGGTTAACGGGCCGAAGGGAAGGGTTAGGTTAGGCTGGTGCAGGCCGGGTAGGCGTTGGGCTGGTGTGAGAGGTTATGCGGGTTGGGTTAGATTGGTTAGAGGTTTTAGGCCTGTTAGGAGATAGGTTGGATGTTAGTGGGTTTGAGTTATTGTTTGTAATTAATTTGAATGGCTTGATTCAAATTAATTACCACTCAAGTTCATACAAAGATCCAAAAAAATACATTTGAAACAATATAGATTCAATAACTCTAGATAAATCCAAATGTTGCACACTAACAAATTATCCTTTTATTTGCCTCGATTTTTAATTTACTAGGATTTGAGCGGGGAAAAGAGATCAACCTTATATTATTTCTAGCTATTATTACAAGCACACAAAAAGTTTTTGAAAACTCACATTTTTGGAATATATAACATTCCGTAAAAATTACGGGATGTTACATCTACAATGGGCTAACGACAACATCCAGAGCCCACCTTGATGCTGCTGTTGGAGGAGCCTATCTGGATTTGACAATTGCCAAGGCTACGGCCTTAATTGAAAAGATGGTCTCCAACCAGGGCTGGAACGAGGAACGTTCCCAGCCCAGAACAAAGGGCGGAATGCATACCGTCAAGGAGACGGACATGCTCGCCGCCAAACTGAACCTCCTACTAAAGAAGCTTGATGAAGGGAACCGGTCATAGATGCCTGTTCCCGTCCATGCCATGGACTCGTACTTAATGTGCGAGGTTTGTGGTAACGGTGGACACTCGGAGAATGACTGCCCCAAAACCCGAGAAGATGCAGCCTACATCAACAACAACAACACCAGGTTCCGTCCACAAGGAGGCTAGGGGTGGGGTCAAGCACGCCCACCATTTCAAGGAGGAGGTAAAAACTTCAACTCAAATTACAATTTGAATTTCAATTCAAACCAACCCTCCTTGAGAGACCTTGTCTTTGGCCAAGCTAAAATAAATGAATCTTTAAACAAAAAGCTTGTTGCCAATGATAAAATTTTGGAAAACATAAATGCTAAAGTTGAAACTCTTTCTTCTGCTCTTAAAAATTAATTAAGTTTCAACAAAATGATAGAAACACAACTGGCTCAAATCGCTGCTGCAGTTCCTATTTCTGAATCCGAGAAGATTCCGGGGCAACCCGAATCTCCTGTTGAAACTGCAAACATGGTGTCTACCGGGTGGGGCAACCTTCCCCGGCAGACTTCTCGCACTAACCATGCAGGAAGAACCACGCACCCAAGGATGAATGCGTGGGGAGGGCTGACAGCGAAACTACATGGAGATCCAGCGGTGCCCATGATTAGCTGTTCCATCTTCGATCAATCCTATAGACGGGCCCTCTGTGACCTTGGGTCAAGCATAAACATCATGCCCAAGGTAATCTTTGAACAATTACAATATCCTGCTCTTTCCCAGACACGTATGTTCGTACAGCTTGCAGACTCTACAGTTCGACCTCCCGAAGGGATAGTCGAAAACATCTACGTACGAATCAGGAACTGTTTCGTCCTCGCCGACTTCGTTGTTCTTAACATGGAGGGGGATCTGGGTTTAGACCTTACTCTCGAACGACCCTTCATGAATAGTGTGAAGGCTAGGATCGATGTCAGATCTGGAGAAGTCCAGTTCCGCATCGGGGTCGACAACATATTCTTTAAATTTCTCCACAGGAAGGAGCAGAAGTTCGTGATCCAACAGGCTCACGACGGAAGTCCACTCTGGGGTGCACCAGAACCCCAGCCAGAAGAACCTACGACCACACAATCCAAGAGAAGACGTGCAAAGAAAGTGTGGCGTAAGGTTGCAAGCTCGTCCTCGTCCAATTCTCCAGGACGGGCCAAGCAGTGGTAAACACATCAGGAGAAAGGTCCCGCTCGTCAGACTCAAAACGTCGAGCCCTTGCCGAAGGTAAATCAGTACATATCTCATATTCACTTTCCACCATTTTGCTTTTCTCGACTTTTTCGATTTTTCCCACTGCATATTTGAATTCTCAAAACACCCTTACATGCTAGAAACTTTTCTAACGTAACCGCCTCGGTTAATATTAATTGAGGCGGTCAATTTAAGATGCCCGCCTCGGTTAAGTTTTTTCCTCAACCCCAACATTGTATAGCATTTTTCTCCAAATATTTCCACTGGACTACAAAATGTCCAAAAAGCAATGTTGTGAGTACGAAAATTGTCTACAGTTTTTGTTTCAGTGACTTTTGCTGATTTGGCCTCTAACATTTTCAAAGTCTGAACAAATAGTGTTCAAAAATAGTTCTTCATCTTGTCTACATGTTGATTCCATTGCACATGACGGGCCAAACGTTTCTGAGTAAAGCACATTGCAATAGTAAGTTACAATACATGTTGAATCCTTGCCAAAGTTTTCGAGTAAAGAAATGTTTATATTTCCAAGAAATGTAAATGCATACATTTGGATTCCATTGCACATATAGTTAAAAATGTTATTACAAAATCGACAGCCGCGAACCTCTAGTTTAATAACTCGGAACATTAATTATTACATACATGTTGTCTAGAATGCATATCATTTTGGCGCCGACGCTACCATTGTCCTCTTCTCACCATCCAAGCGGCACCAAGGCTTCATCTTGGTCTTGTTGACGTGGGACTCGACTTGCTTTATCTTGCGTGGATGATCGGTAAAGAGCGAGAACTCCGCGTAGTTGTTGTATTCCTCAGCGCTCTGCACTCAATCAGCTCCCACGATCCTCCGCTTTCCTGATACAACCACAGGTTTCTTTGAATCTCTGGGATTCGGGTAGTAGGCTACCTGAGCGACACGATTTGCTAGTACCCACTGTTCATCTTTGTACCCGACACTTCCAAGCTCCACGGTGGTTAGCCCATACTCGTCCACGACAATCGCATTTGCCTTGACCCACTGGCACTAGAAGATGGGTATCTATAGTTCACCGCCGTAGTCCACCATTCTAGGGAGGTAACAATTACAACTCTTCTTTTAATTCGAATTTCAATTCGAATCAACCTCCCTTGAGAGAACTTGTGCTTGGCCAAGTTAAAATTAACGAAAACAATAATAAAAAGCTCTTGGCCAATGATAAAACTACGAAAAGTTTAAATGCAAAACTTGAAACTTTGTCTTCCATGCTTAAAAATCAATCAATTTTCAATAAAAAGGTTGAATCTCATCTAGCTCAAATTGTTGTTGTTGTTCTTGTTGCTAAAAATGTCAAAGCGGTGACCACGAGGGGGGGTAAGTCCACTCGTGATCCACCACACCCTAACCATGCAGGAAAAGCACCAGCACCCCAAGAAGAAGAGCAACCATCAGAACAAGAAGATGCTAGGGAACCCGAGAAGGAAACAGCCCCACAAGATTATATCGAAACCAGCTTCTTGCCATTTCCTACTCGTAATTGGAGGACAACCGTGGATGAGCAGTTTGCCTATTTTGTTGAGATGATCCAGAAGATACATGTTAACGTCCCTCTACTGGACGTGATGCATGTGCCAACATACGCCCATTATATAAAGGACATCATCAACAACAAACATCCGTGGCCCACCACGAAAGTTGCCAAGCTTACAGAAGATTGTAGCGCAGCTATACTCAACCAACCTCAGAAGAAGAAGAAGGACCCAGGGTGCCAACAATCACATGTTCAATTGGGGCACAACACTTCGGCTGTCCTTTGTGTGACTTAGGAGCAAGTGTCAGCGTGATGCCAAAAGCCGTCTACGACAAACTAAACTTCACACACCTCACGCCAACCCCAATGCATCTCCAGCTGGCTGACTCTTCAGTACGATATCCAGAGGGGATTGCAGAAGATGTTCCGGTAAAAGTCAGGGACTACTTCATCCCTGTCAATTTCATTGTGCTAGACATGGACGTGCTCATCCTAGGAAGGCCATTCCTAAGCACCGTGGGGGCACAAATCAACGTTGGAGCCGAAGAAATCCGTTTCAACATCAATGGCAAGGAGGAAAGGTTCCCATTTCAGCCCAAAGTAGAGCAATGCTCCATGATCAAAATCAAGTATGGGCCAAACCCACGAGGCATACAAGAGGTCGTAGTGACACCACGAAAGAAGGACGACATGGTCAGCCTCGTGAAGGAAGTCTTGAAGGAGGAAAAGAAAAGGGTGGGAATGCCAACCCAGACATCCCCACAGGACCAACCCTCCTCATCAGGAATCAAAAAGGCAGAGAAGAAAGCACAGCAATCCGTCACTGCTTGACCCAGAACGGATGCTCCAGCATGATCAAAAACATTGGAGAAAAGTCGTGCACGTCAGACTTTAAACGACGCGCCCTTGCCAAAGGTAGATTGGTACTTATCTCATATTTTCTTTTTCACCACGCTTTTTCAAATTCTTTCACCTCTTTTGTTTTTCTCCACTGCATATTTAAAATTTTGAAAATTGTTTTCTGCATGCTAGAATTTTTCTAGCACCTTTTCCCTTTTTACAAAAACAACAAAAATATTTTCTGAGTTTCAAAATCCTTTGGAAAAATTCTTTTGAACATCTTTTCGGGCAAAAAAATTGGTCGAGCACCCCAAGGTCATCTGCCATATGGCTGTTGGGACTCAAACACCAAAGGGGAAGGACAGCGGGCCCACCAGGGGGCCGGCCGACCCCACAGGTTGGCCGCTCCTAGGTGACTATTGCCCTGGCCACACCAGCTCCAACGGCTCACTAGCAGTTATGCCTGGTCTCTCCCTGGGTGCACAAGCCAAGTTATCTTTAAATAGAGGCCGAGAGGGGGTGTGAACCTCTCATGCTCACACACTCACTCACACTTCCTCTCACACATTTGCTCAGGTTTCTTTGGATTTTGGCTCAAGTTTGGTTGCAAGAAATCTCTCTCTCTCATTTCTTTGCTGCAAGATTGTCTACACACTTGGAGGAACAACTTTCGGGTAAGAGTTTCATTTTGATTTCACTAACATAACCTGAATCGAATTGTTCTCGTTTGTTCTTGTTGCAAGCAAGAGAGGTGTCGGTCGGAAACTATCTGGAGCTCTCAAGAGGATGACAAGGTCAAGCTCATCCCGTTCACGGGGTGAGTCAAGCTCTCGTCATTCTCCCGAACCTACACCAACTCCAACAACGATGGAGTATGAACAAGACGAACAAGAAGAACAAGTTGAGGAGCAAGCTGAAGAACCGCAAGCCGAGGACATGGAGATGGATGAAGATGATGCACCGTACCTCGACTTGCAAGATGACCGCGAGTGTCAGGCCTACGCCATGATCAAGCATCGAAGCTTTGGTCACACCAGAGCCTTCGATCCGGACCTCCTCGAGAAAACAGGTATGGACATTGACTTTGCTCATGTTTGGCATGTGGTTGGATGGGATGACTTTGTGCCCGTTGAGGAGAATGCTTCTCATCTCCTCACCATCCAGTTTCTTTGCACTCTTCGGGAGGTGGACGACGGTGTCTGTTTCTGGTTTTTCGGAAACGAATACTATTTTACTTGGAGAAATTTCAGCCACCTCCTTGGTTTTAATGCCCACTTGCCAATTTCCCTCAAAAAATCTTGCCGCGGTTTTAATCGACATGAGTTTTGGGGTTTGATTTCGGGTCAAGTTGTTCATGGCAAGTTTGCACCTCGGTGCAATGACATTCAAAATCTGACTCTTCGTTTGATGCACAAGTGGGTGGGCCATCACTCTTTTTCCAAGAGATGATCCACGAACTATGCGCAACAATGAGTTGATGATGTTATACGCCATGGTCAACAAGATCCGAGTCTCCCATGCAAAAGCAATGGTTAAGCAATGGCTTACAAATTTTAAAATGACGGATCCTATTGAGTGCACTTCTTTGGTTACTCGCATCGCATCGAAAATGGGAATCTTAGATGGGAACCCCGTTCCCTTCAAGGCCACACACTCAAGAAAGGCCCGGATGATTCCTTGGTTTTCTTTAATCTTGGTTATGCAAATGAGATCCCATTGCCAAACGTGGGGTATCATTTATATAACTGCCATTCGCTAACCATTCCTCTTGTTCCACAAAAGGAAAGCCACAGGCATAGTGTTTCTGGTCTACCTGGCAGGGTAACTGTTGGGTATTTTAACGATGCGAATTAGATCTGCAAGTGCACGGATACCATCGTAGCTTTCACCCGTGAGTATTCAAGGGTATCGTATCCACAGGGAATGTGTGTGCACTAACTCCTAACTTAGTCGGTCCAAGGACACACCAAGATTAGGTGGCAAGGCTGGAGACGATTCCTGCGGTAGCACTAAAGATGACTTAAAGGTCGATCTCTCGGGTAAGACTCGCTTCGGGTACCAGCTTACCCCTGAAATGGTCAGGAGACTCCGGCCAACGACTCTACGCTATATCCGAACGTGGAGGACTACTAAGGACCAACAAGGCTGTCACCACCTGCGGCCTACCTCACAGGCCGTGGGATATAAGGCAAACGAAGGTAACCCTTAGCATAGACACCACGCCTACGCTACTAATTCCTACTGCAGTCTAACTACGTCTGATATCCCGTAGCAAACTACAGCACTCCGTATAAATATAGAGCGACGAACCCGTGAGTAAGAGAAATGATCTCACCCATACGAAAGTACTATGCAATACAAGAATCATAAATACTAACTTACTCATAGCAGAGGAAGCCAGCATCCGTAGAGGTACAAGTTGGAGAAGAGCGCCGACAGGCCGGCGCCCCTCCGAACTACTCCTCACCCTCCTGCTACTCCAAGCACTAGCCTAGGCAGCGCCTCGCCTTTGAAATGGAGCTCTACATTTCTTCTCTTGTGTGGTGTGTTGAATGGGGTGCTCTCCTCCTCCTTATGTAGCCTCTCCAAACGTGGATCCGCGGTTAGACTTGCGAGGTGGTACTATGCATGTCCGGAATAGATGTAGGGGAGCCGTGGGAATTTACAGCAGAAAGATGGGCCTAATTTGGCCCACTAGGGGGTCGGGTAACCCAGGGGGGTCGGCCGAGCCTAAATGGCACTCCCTTGGGCCTGTCATCTTCTGGACAGCTAATAGGTGGGCCGTGGTCTTGATCCTTGGGTGCATCTTCCTTGTCGTGCCCATTTCATCTAGTTTGTGGGCCCTTCTTGTAAGTGAAACACATGTGCAAGATATTCTGTGCATTTCTTCTCTGTTCACTTGTGTTTTCCTTGTTTTACAGTTGTGGGTGCCTGCAAATGATAATTCACCAAAACTCGTGGAATTTGATTAGTCATAAGCCCTATAACTAAGTTTGGTGATTATTGAACATGAAAAGCTGCAGGAGTTGACGGCTGATTTTAGGACTTAACAGGCGTCAACAACAACCCCACACTTAGCCTTTGCTCGTCCTCAAGTGAAGGAGAAAGGACTAAGTTGGATGCCACTCCTTGGATGTAACCTGCATACAAGTTATTCCAAGCTTCCTCTAGTCCTGTGAACTTTTGAAGTGGCTACCATCCTTTCTTAGGTAATTGAAGAATGGAACGATGCAGACTTCAGGTTCCTAGCTCTTCTTGCTTAGAAACTTAAGTTTTATATTTTGAAACAAAAGAATAGTCTTGCTCCTCAAATTGTTCCCTTGAATCACTCATTTTGTTTCGGATCCTCACCAAGGCAAAGTTGCTGCCTTCTTTTCTCCTATCATCTAATCAGGCTTATGTGGAGCTCAGGGTTGGAGTAGAGAGGCATGCTGGCTTTGCTTCTGTTGCTAAGTCAAAAACAAGATCCAAGCAGAAAGGAGTCATACAATCTGACCAAGATGTGCAAGTGTGTGGGAATATTTGTTTTTTTTTTGTGTGGAGGATGGATGAACTCCTTTCCATGATTCATCTCTCTTCTTTATTTTCCATGGATGTGGACTATCTTTCTCTCTTTTTTTTCTTTTTGACATGCCTTGTGGGCATGTGGCATACCTTCTTTGGGTATGCATCTTTCTTTTTTTATCTTTTTTTTCTAACATGCCTTTTGAGCATGTGGCATACCTTCTTTGGGTATGCATCTTTTATTTCTTTTTTGCATAGCCCACATCCTTTATGGTCACCTTAGAGAGAAAGAGTCATGGTATGTCATGGAGTTTTATTATGTGGGTGGATGACAAAGTTTGCTATCTTCTAGTGTAGAAGAGTAGCATGTGAGTGGACGTGTACGTGATCTTGATCATGAGAGTATAACAAGTCTCTAACAAGGGTCAAAGAATTTGACCAAACTCAAAGCAAAGTCAAACTGCATATGAAGGTTTGAGCATGAACATCTAACTTTGGCTTTGGTAGGATTTCATTAATTTGAGGAGACAAGCTATTGATGGTTTTTTTTAAAGAAATCCCAAGTACTTTGCAAAGAAGAGCATGGTTCCATTCATCCAATCATATCACATTAGTCAATTACTTAGATAGCATGGGGTCCTTATGAAGATATATGTTCACAAGAACTTGAAAGAATGCAAGGAATAAAGAGTATGCAAGTTTAATCATGGAAGCTCTTGGAGTGCACAAGGTGATTGGCAAGGTTTATTGAGTTTAATTTAGTGATCAACAAAAAAAACATTAAACTCAAGAACTTAGGGAGTTTGAGGGTAGAGTTGTGCAAACCATCATTTGAAGAGGAAGAAGAGGGAACTGAGGGAAATCAGAGGTGGTTTGGTCGAACCAGAGGCTCGTCCATCCTTCTCTGGATTCCATCTGTCCTGATCTTCAGCGTGTTGGACCGTCGATGATGTGCAACATGTTGGGGGAGAGATCATAAAAGAGTTTGCAATTGGTGATTTTGAGAGATCTCCCCCACACTTATTCTTGTACATGTTTTTATTTAAAAGGAAAACAAAGGTGGAAACAAAAAGGACTCTACCGGTTTTGAACACCGAGGAGTCTAAACTTTATTCAAAAAAAAGTGAGAAGTGCTTGAAGCACCAATTTTTTTTATTTTTTTTATTTTTTTGATAATCTGGGCTATCTCCTGGCAGTGCTTTATTTATGATCGCAAGGTCGACCATGTGGCTACATCCTGCAACTACCATGGTGATGTAGTTCCCAGCTTCACCACCATTTATTGATTTATCATTGTTCAAGCTGCAAGGTTAGTCCACAAATACAACTACGAGCCCTGCAAAGATATTATGATAAGCAAAATCAAATACAACCATCCTAAAGGGCGTTAACCCTCAGATGATTGTAAGACTCGCAGCGACTTGGCACAAAAGACCACGGAGATGTCAAGGATGAGCATGATCTTCGTGACAAAACTTCATACTCATGGAGAGAGTGGCTTGATCCCCGGATAGAGAAACTCAGGAATGTTCATGGCCCCATAGTGAAAGAGGATGTGTAACTCTGTGGGCCGAATGAAGAATTCTGAGTTCGGGTCATGGGGGAAATGAGTTTCTTTCAACTCATCCCCTCCTTAGGTAGGAAGCTTCGCATTTCATCAAAGATAAACGTGGAGGCAAAGCAATCCTTCCTAAGCTTCCAATAGAAGTTCATGAAGTGTGAACATAACTTCTATTGGGCATCAATCAAAACCAAGGAACAAGATGAGAATT
This sequence comes from Panicum virgatum, assembly GCF_016808335.1. Lineage (NCBI taxonomy): Eukaryota > Viridiplantae > Streptophyta > Magnoliopsida > Poales > Poaceae > Panicum > Panicum virgatum. The sequence continues at coordinate 53,391,121 of NC_053147.1, forward strand.
TTGATTCACTTGATTTGATTGGCATCGATAAAAAATCGAGGATAAGGGTGGGAGTTTGTCTCACTCGATTTGATCGGTAAGGTACGAGGGTGAATCAAGTAGCCGGATGAGGAACTAACTTCAGAGAGGATGGCTTTAAAGACTCACCCTACAAGGACGGAAGGTGTGTATGAGGATAACCTTCCAAGGGTAGCAGGGGTAGAGGTAGAGATAAGAAAAGCAAAAAGATACGAGAGTAGAATGGGTAGCAGGGGCGAAGGTAGATCTAAAGAAAAAGAAAACAGATTTTTTTTGTTTTGAAAATATACGAGGACCAACTAGGTTCGAAGTCAGAACAGCAACCGTTCCCCGGCAACGGTGTCAGAAAGCTTGTTGGGTATTTTAATGATGCGAATTAGATCCACAAGCGCACGGATACCGTCGTAGCTTTCACCCGTGACTATTCAAGGGTATCGCATCCACAGGGAACGTGTGTGCACTAACTCCTAACTCAGTCGGTCCAAGGACACACCAAGATTAGGTGGCAAGGCTAGAGAGGAATCATGCATTAGCACTAAAGATGAGTTAAAGGTCGATCTCTCGGGTAAGACTCGCTTCGGGCACCGGCTTACCCCTGAAATAGTCAGGAGACTCCGGAAAATAGCTCTGCGCTATATCCGAACGTGGAGGACTACTAAGGACCAACTGGGCTGTCACCACCTGCGGCCTACCTCACAGACCGTGGGATATAAGGCAAACGAAGTTAACCCTTAGCATAGACACCATGCCTACGCTACTGATTACTACTGCAGTCTAACTATGTCTGATATCCCATAGCAAACTATAGCACTCCGTATAAATACAGAGTGACGAACCCGCGAGTAAGAGAACTGATCTCACCCATACGAAAGTACTATGCAACACAGGAATCATAAATACTAACTTACTCATACCAGAGGAAGCCAGCATCCGTAGAGGTACAAGTTGGAGAAGAGCGCCGACAGGCCGGCGCCCCTCCAAACTACTCCTCACCCTCCTGCTACTCTAAGCACTAGCCTAGGCAGCGCCTCGCCTTTGCAATGGAGCTCTATATTTCTTGTCTTGTGTGGTGTGTTGAATGGGGTGCTCTCCTCCTCCTTATGTAGCCTCTCCAAAGGTGGATCCGCGGTTAAACTTGCGAGTGGTACTATGCACGTCCGGAATAGATGTAGGGGAGCCGTGGGAATTTGCAGCAGAAAGATGGGCCTGATTTGGCCCACTAGGGGGTGAGGCGACCCAGGGGGTCGGCTGAGCCCAAATGGCACTCCCCTGGGCCTGCCATCCTCTGGACAGCTGATAGGTGGGCCCTGGTCTTGATCCTTGGGTTCATCTTCCTAGTCATGCCCATTTCGTCTAGTTTGTGGGCCCTTCTTGTAAGTGAAACACAGGTGCCAGATATTCTGTGCATTTCTTCTCTGTTCACTTGTGTTTTCCTCGTTTTACAGTGGTGGGTGCCTGCAAATGATAATTCACCAAAACTCGTGGAATTTGATTAGTCATAAGACTTATAACTAAGTTTGGTGATTATTGAACATGAAAAGCTGCAGAAGTTGACGGTTGATTTTAGGACTTAACAGCCGTCAACAGTCACAAGAAGCAGGATCAGAAGAGAAGGACTTTAGCAGCCACAACCACAGCCTCCTCAGTAGTATGAGGCTGGTGGTTTGCCGTGGCAGAGTGCCAGCTCCACTGAGGGGACACGACAGGCCCCAGGGCACCGGTCCACCAGTTCCAGCTCCAGTGGACCCCCGATCTCCGCTAGATGCACAGTTTCGTCCAAAGGTTTCGCTACTTTAACTCAGCAGATGGGCGAACTGAACATGCACGCCAACAACATCGACGAGTTGCTTGGCCAGCACATTCAGTCAACCCAGAACTAACAATGACACATAGGCGAGAGGATCCACAACATGAAGTAGCAATAGCAGCAGATGCAGGAGGAGAGGAGGGCTTACTACCGTTGGGCTGGGTTCGACCCCAACCAACAGTAGTGAGCCTGAAGCTAACTTGGGGGAGGACCCCCACGAGAGGTATCTTGTATGAAACTCTACCTTTACCGCTTTCAAAACCATTGCATGAAACGAAATAAAAATTTGCAAAATCAGAAAATCCATAAAAATTTGCATAAGTAAAATCAAATAAAAATTAGCAAAACTTAGAAAAAACCCAAAAATATTTACTTGCTTTCCAATATGTGTAGTTTTTCCTTGTTGAGATGATGAATAGATTCTCTGTTAGTTACTTTCATATGCCTAGTTACAACCTTGTGCTCTACCTAAATTTTGAGTTTGGTGGCTAATTGTTCAAACCTTAAGCTTGAAACTTGTGGGTAGTAAAAAGCAGAATCCAAATCTAGGTTGTTGTGGGTTATGATATGGCTGAAAAGAGTTGCTACGATCTTCTCCTATGTGATGCTTGATGTCCGGAGTATTTCTTTCAAAAATACGAAAATAAAATAAAGTTCCTCGGTGATATGAAATTCCCATCCAGAGCCATATGAGTTACAAGTTCACTAGTAAGTTGGCCCGTTCTAACGCTACGGGTAAAAAAAAAACAAACACATTTAAGTGCAGCATCACATAATTCTACTCAGAAAGAATGCATACAGGGTTGTGATAAGACCGGGAGCCCAAGCAAATAGCTTGCATCTCTTCTCTTGCAAATCCATCTATACAATTCCACACATTGATGGTAAGAAAACATGAAAATTAAAAAGTAAGAAAATAACATACTTGCAATTTAACACTTCTCCTAAACTCGAGTATCCCATGTTGCTGACAACAACTATGCTATCACTGTCAAGCCTCTCTCTTATCCGTGAAACATCTATTTTCTTAACTTCACCAGTGAATCCATAGTCAATACCATTGACCACCCCTCTTCTCAGCCAATGGAAGATGCATATATTGAATACTATCATTGCAGGACCCCATGCCAAGTTCAGCAGAACTAATAAGTACAAAAAAACAGGGCAAGGAAATGATAGAAGAGACAGGTGAATCAAGTGTTATTTATGTGAGTTTCTAGATTATTTTCAACTCAACCTATAAACTTGAATTAAGCATTATTGCACTGCAAACCAAAGACCTTTGAAGTGGAAAATGTTGTTACCATGTCCGAAAATTGCATCGAAAGAAGATGGATGACCAATACTAAATGGGAGGGCTATCACTGTTTGCAAAATGGACATAAAGCAGGCAGCATGTTTTTATGTTGTAGAGCTAGGTCGATAGAGAATAGGAAACAATAGAGGATATATAAGAATATTAGGATTTATTGGATTATGGAAAAGTTGATTATAGGAATATTGTGCTTGTGTTACCTTTAAGTCTCTTGGTCGCATAGATCCTCGATGTAATGTTTATGTCCTTTTCTCTGCGGGTCAAAGATATGGAAACAGCACAGCCATAGTAAATCATCAGAACAACAAATCTTAACTGTATGTTGGACTGGTTTTGAACAAAAGAAGAACTGGCAAAGGTGTCTGTCCACTATATTTTCTCTGCAATACAATGCCAATGGTTCAGACTAATGCTACTATGCCAAATATACTTGCTTCAGATGGCTGTAGATACAACAGATAAAAGATTCCAATTTATGTTCTTATATAACTGCAAAGATTAAATAGTATTTGTGTTTGTTATTTGCTTAGTTGCCTGCATTCAGGAAGCACATTCATTTATAGATGTTCTAACAAAACCATGAAGGACAACTCAGAAATATAGCTGTATACGCATTGCAATTCCTATTATAATTTATGCAGAGGAAATCTCTAAGAACAAATTTAGCTAACAAAAAGACATATACAAATTACAAAGCCTACTTAAAGTATCTCATCAATTAATTGATTCAGAGCCATATGATTCTTCATTCAGCCAACTCATTTATATAGCGTGCTTCATCACCATTGAATATATTTATGATCTGAATATTGGTCACTTCTAGAAAAAAAATGCATTAAGTCATGCTTTTATATTGAACAAGTGATATGCAGGAGAGAAAGACAGCTGTACCAGCTAGAGATGAATATGCATGAGTAACAGATTTAATAGATTTCGAGCTAGCGTTTGAATATGGCACGAAAAAGAAAAGGCATCATTATGAGATATAGTATGGGGAGCCAAAAGTAGCTGCCAAATGTAAGCACCTCATTAAGTTGTCTCTAATTGGCGGACACCATCAAGCAGTCTCTACGCGTTACCTCTCAGATCGAAGCTCCGCATGCCGCCTTGCTTGCACGCCCTCTGCTTGATCTCGACCCCATATGCACAGTCTCAGCATCGTCCTTGATCTCGACCCCATAAGCAATTCGTTTGCTGGCAATTTATCCTAGATTAATGACAACTAAACATTAATCTGTGCTGTCATGGTAGTAAAATGAAATCAACTCACATCATTGTCGTCGTCCGATTCATCTTCAGAACTGCCCTCATGGCTGCTGCTCTCTTGCTTGCATGTCCGGCGTGAGGAGCTGCACGGATGTGCCCACATCTTCAGACAGCATAATTAACTTTGAATCAGGTTTGAACTCCTCTCCTCACAACCAATCTTGGATCACCATCATTACATCTGTATGTCAGAATAATGAACTCAAATGAGAAGTGGGTACTGTCCTTGTTTCGTTGACAAAGCTAATCTCCTAAATCAAGTAATTTAACCTAAGTTCTCGTAGTGGTGGTGATGGCTCTCATGATACTGGAGCCGCTGGTGATGGCGGAGCCTGAGGTGATGGCTCCCGTGAAAATGGAGCAGCTGGTGATGCATCTCGTTTATGCCATAGAATGGTGCTGCCGACAATTCTCCAAGGAAACTCTTTCCATTTGCAGTGGTGATGTCTATCTCGTTATCCTCATAGCTTGATTTCAAGAGTTGCTCCACTTGTACGCATGCATATAGGCTGGGATCGGTTTTCCCTCAAATAAACCCCTAGCCGGATGCACCTGGGCCTTGGTTACTTCCTTTGTCTTTCCAACTCTGCCGACAGGATAGAGCAACAAGCAGAGAGTAATACTCCTTATGGTATCCACCGAGTATTGCTGAGCTATGGTCGAGGCGGCACTACTCTGTGCACATGCCGAACTCGCTTGGCCAAGTACCAGAGGGGGCATTGTTGATGCTCAATAAAGATCAATTCTAAGCGTCAACTTGATCAGAAAATCATGAGAGTTTGCATTTCTTACACGCATCATTATCCAATTAAATGCCTAAATCCACTTTACCCCTAGAACATATGCAAGATGTGTTTTCGAGCTAAAATGCATGATTCACGCACACTTTGATCCAAGATAAAATCATCGACAAATCAGAGCACGAGATTCAGGCTCAAATGGATCAAAAGAGGCCCATGCACCAAAGCAAACCGGTTTAGGACAAGGCCTTGCACATGGATTTAGGACAAGGGATGGCAAGACAGCCCACCAGAGGAAGTTGGGGAGTGTTGGCGTGACTGGGCCGCTGGCCGACCAGCCTGTGGGCCCCACCAGCTCAACCCTTCGACGTGGCAGCATCCCATTGGCTCCCAATGGCGGTTCAGCAAGGCTTGGCTACAAAAACGCCATGCACAGCCGCATGGCTCCCTCCTATAAATATGAGAGGGGGGAATCAAGACACACCTCAAGTGGCAAGCTCAAGCTCTTCTCTTGTTTTAGCTCTATAGGTTAGTGGAGTTTAGGCTGGGTTTAGTAGTCATCGGGTCTCCGAAGTTGCTTAGGAGTTTTGGTATTGGTTCATATCTAGTTCTCCTTTGTAATTCTCGGTCGTTTGTAATATACTTAATCTATGGTTACTGATATCTGCATGAGTTATATCCTGAGATATCAGACATATACTTCATGATTTGTGTGCATTATTGCCTTGTGCTTGAGATGATTAACATATTAGCTTTAGAACTCTGGCGGCTGCTCCAGTATTCGTATGTTTTCTCTAGTATGATGTTTGTCCATCCGGAGGGTGGGGGCTCCACGCGGGATACTAGAGTATCACTTGTCGCCCTTTCCCACGGTTTAATTAAGTGTTGTTGGATGTCGCCCTTTCCCACGGTTTGTAGAGGTAGCCGGCAGGTGGTGACAGCCCTGTCCGTGTCCAGTAATCCTCCACGTTCGGATTGGGGGTAGGAGGTCCATAAAGAGATGTATAGTTTGGTCGGGCTTCTCCTGTCAAGCTAGTAGCGGTCTCCCAGTTGTACCAGTATAGATATAGTTAACCTAGAACATAAGGCCCGAGCTGCTAACTTCTTCCTTTCTCCCTACCTTTAGAATATTTAGAGTTGAGTGTAAACTTGTGTGTCACACTACCTTATCATACCATATATCTTACCCTTGTTTATGCAAATGAATATCCAATCAAGATTAGTTCATTAACTAGCCTATGCATCTTTAACCGCCACCTTCCCTGCGGAAATATAAATGACACCCCGGAATACTTTCATGTAAAATGCTGCAGCGGTATTCCGTGCACTTGCGAATTTATTCGTGGTTCATAAAATATCTGCCACTCCCTTGGCGTTCGCGAGCGTCACCGTTCGGGATCACCCAATCCTAGCGGTGACGTTGGTGAGCGCCAACAAGCATTTTTGGCGCCGTTGTCGGGGAAGGCATAGGTTAAATGGAATAGGCACAGTTATGACTGAAACCGAAATTGGTATTCGCTTGCTAAACAGGCTAACTTGGCTTTGTTTTCACTTTAATGTGAAAATAGGGTAGTGTATGGCCGGCTTCGATCTACCGCAAAACTTCACTCTGTTGACATTTTGTAGCGTCACGAATAGAATCCGCAAGCTCACGGATATCATCATAGGCTTTCACCCAAGAGTATTCCAGGGTATCATATCCACAGGGGAACATGAGTATACTATCTAAGGCTCGAATTCGTCCATGGATACCACACTACTGAAGAGGTAAGGGGTTGAGACGATCTCCTAAGGCTCAAAACCTAAGATAAGATCTAGCTTCGCCATTTAATTTGGGCTAATGGCTTCCCCTGGCTAAAAGGCAGACGCTCCAAAAATTGCGCACTGTTATGTACCCGAACATGGAGGATTACTGGGCTCTAACAGGGCTGACACCACTTGCAGGCTACCTCTACAAAACGTGGGGTATAAAACAACCAAGCGGTAAAAGCAAGCCTAGACACCATGTCTACGCTATCTCGTACTAACTCTAGAGGCGATCAATCATCCATCTCTATCAGGAGTCCTACTCTAGAGTCATCCACTACTCTCGTAGACGCTTAATCCAGTAAAAGATAGAAACTAGAACTTGAATTTAAACTCTATTTCTGAGGAACATAAGAAATCACAAATACTTACTATGATTGATAAGCATCCGTCGAGATACAAGCGGAGATGAGTGCCGACAGACCCGACACTACCCCGACTCTCCCTCACTCTCGTAGAGGTACAATTTGGAGAAGAGCGTCGATAAACCGGTGCCCCTCCTGAGTACCTCTACCCCCTAACCTTTGCAAGGCAACTCTCAACTCTACAAGTGAGTGAAGAGTGAAGTGTGAGATGTTCCTATTCTTACCCCCTTCACTACTATTTATAGAGGGGGTACATGGGTGCTCGGCCGGGAGATGAAGCCTCTTGCACCTGGAACCACCTTCTACATCCAATCAGGAAGCGCCATGTGCAAGCTGGAGACGAAAGGGCCCAGTGGATGGTCGGCCAATTTTGGACAGGAGACTGGTGAGTGGGCCCTTAGGTCGGTTCTGGGTGACATGGCATCAAACTACGTCGATTGCATGCCCTGGTGGGTCCATGGATCCTCGTGCTTGCGTTTGATTGGTCGAGAAGAGATTGCCTCAGATTGATGATGTGTCACTTGCTCATGGGCTGTATCTCCTTCTCATGTGAGGCTGTCAAGTGGGCCATTTGATCCTTGTGCTTGCCTATGAGTGGTTAGGCATTTGTACCATGGATCATACTTGCTAATTTTCTGCATTTTTGGCCCAAATTCACTTGCATGCATTTTCAGACCAACATCTGTGGAATTTGTCAATAAATTAACCTATGCTAGCATTTATTCCTTTTGATGCTCGCATTTTTCATGATATTTGATGGTCAAAGATGGGTCAAAATAGACCATCAACACACTCAAAATTCAGAGTCACTTTTGAGAAGAGTTCGACCTCATGTCGTGCCTCCTCAGATCTCACTCTCGGCAGCCGAACCAGTCATTAGTGTGCCATCCACATCCAACTCCATGGCCCAGAAGACGCTTCACGATTACTATACTCCCTCTGCTACCCAGGTTCCTACCGGACTTGAGGTCAACATGGGAGGAGAGAATTTCGAGATCAAGACGGGTCTCATTACGATGGTGCAGGCCAGCCCTTTTTGCGGCAAGGCCAACGAGGATGCTATTGCTCATCTCCAACAATTCTTGGAGCTCTACAGCACTTTTGTTATCAAGGGAGTATCTCAGGATGCGATCCGGCTCTGACTGTTTCCGTTCTCTCTTCTGGGGAGAGCAAAGTAGTGGTTCTATGCTAACAAAAGCTCTGTGGACACCTGGAACAATTGTGCCAAGGCGTTCCTCGCAAAATTCTTTCCGATGGGCAAAACTAATGCTCTTCATGGAAGGATTTCAAGCTTCCAGCAGGCATGTAATGAGTCAATTTCCGAGGCTTGGGAGAGGCTTTAGGAGTACATCCTTGTGTGTCCGCACCATGGGATGGACAATTGGCTCATTCTTCAAAATTTCTACAACGGGCTGGGTCAAACGGCCCGTGATCATGTGGATGCTGCAGCGGGCGGAGCTTTCTTCTTGCTGACTACTGATAGAGCCACAACATCAATCGAGAAGATAGTGTCCAACCAAGGTTGGAGCGATAATCGACTCCAACAATGCCACCAAGGCATGCACATCGTCTAGGAGACGGACATGCTCACTGCGAAGATTGATCTCCTCCTTAAGAAGTTTGAGGATTATTCCAAAGATAAGGATCAGGTACAGAGACTCCAAGCCTTAGATGCTCGCATGACGTGCGAGGTCTGCGGAAACACCGGACACTCGAGCAATGACTGCCCAGAGACCCAAGAAGAAGCAATGTACCTTAACGGCAACAACAACAATGGGTTTCGTCCACAAGGAGGTTAGGGGTGGTATCAACCATGCCCATACTACCAAGGAGGTAATGGTAATTCAAATTCTTTTAGTCCTAACCAGCCAACCTTGAGGGATCTTGTCTATGGCCAAGCAAAGATCAATGAGTCAATTCAGAAGAAGCTAGCCGCCAACGACAAATCCTTGGAGACTATCCATGCCAAGATGGATGGCTTCTCCACTGCTATCAAGAACCAGCTGAGTTTCAACAAGATGCTTGAAACTCAACTCACTCAGTTGGCCGCTGCTACTCCTACTGCTGAAGTAGGGAAGATCCCGGGGAAACCCGAATCTACCCTGGAGAGTGTTAGTGCTGTGACTACCAAATAGGGTAAGTCATCATGGAAATCACCTTTTACCAGCTATGCAGAGAAACTCACACGGCTCAGAAGAGGACCATGGGGAGAATTGGCAGCAATGATAAGGGAGCATCCCGAAACCCCAATGATCAGTTGCTCAATCTTCGATTGCAACTTCGATCATGCTCTGTGCGACCTTGGAGCAAGTGTCAACATTATGCCCAAGGTAACATTCGAGAAACTGAGCTATTCTGCACTTTCCCCTACTATGATGTGTGTGCAGTTGGCCGACTCCACCATAAGATACCCCAAAGGAATTGTTGAAAACCTCTTGGTGCGAGTCAAGGACACTTTCATACTCACGGACTTTGTGGTCCTCGATATGGAAGGCAATCTTGGGATTCTGCTCATACTCGGGCGGCCATTCCTAAGAGATGCCAAGGCCAGGATAGATGTTGGAACATGAAAGATCAGTCTCCGCATCATGGGAAAGACAGTGAAATTTAGGTTTTAAAACAAGAAGGAACTATTCCTGATTCATGAGGATAGCGAGAGGAAAGGATTATGGGCTGAACCCGGCTGGAAAGATTGGAAGATTCATGACTCTCCATCCAAACCTGCTTGGGAGGATTGGGAGATCCATGATCCCCCAGCCTAGCTAGCAGGGGAAGACAAAAAAAATTCATGACCTCATATCTGTTGACGGTGCTTAAGTGCCATTTTCAACCGTCAACTATACTCAGTAATCAAGGAAAACTACATGCCTTACACGCATATTTGTATCACTAACCTTGCTCCACAGTTGTTTTTGAGTTTTGTACATTTTCGATGAGCAGGAGCAGAATAAGACGAAAACACGCAGCAGATGCCATACAACTATGCAGAATATCGCATCAAGCGTCACACCCTTACAAAGAGGGCCCACATGTCAGAGGAAACGGGGCCTCCATGCAAGATGCACTAGAGGATAAGGATAAGATCCAACGAATCAACCACTCAGCAAAGGATCAGGCCGAGGGGCTGCCAGGTGTGGTCGGCCGACCCCCTGGGTCGGCCGAACCTGGCCTGGTTCCCGTCCAGGTGCATTTCGTTGAGGAGTAGCTGCCAAGGCACCTGATCACCTTCCATATGTGCGTTGGCGGGAAACCGACCTAGAGAGCTATAAATAGGGCCTCTCTCCACCCCCCTCAACACACACACACACACACTTCATTTCCACCATTCCAAGAAGGCTCTCCTCTCTCTTGCTCTCTTAGCTAGGTAGTGGAGCTAGGCTAGTTCTTCTTTAGCGAGCAAGTCGTCCTCGGGGTCGTCGAGCAATCCTCGGCTCCCTGGTATGGCTTTGTATCCGATTTGTCAGACTTCTATTCATAATAAAGAGTTGTGCCATAATTGCTTTACTATCCTGGTAGTTTATCAATCCATGCTTAGTTCGTTCATGAGTTATGCTAAAGTCTTGGTTAGGCCAGATGATCCGGGTATGGATAGAGGTTCGATGTGCTTTCGGGCTTGCTCTAGTGTTTTACTTGTCCATCCGAAGGGTGGGAGACCTGGGGGCACTAGAGTAGTGACTTCAGACACAAGCATGGTGCTCAGGTATGCGGGATCCTTCAAATATGACTGTGCTCCACGTTGTGACTGGGGTAGATGGCAGGTGGTGACAGCCCTGTCCGTCCGGCGTAACAGCGGTGTTGCGTTTAGCGTACTCCCCGATGTTTGGGTTCGGTGTAGGAGTTCATGCAAAGAGGTAACTGGACTGGATGTACTCTGGTGCGGGACCTTCTCCCCGCTATTCCATTTTCCTGGCACCTATAGTCCTAACCATGTCCAAACATAACCCCAGCTTTGGATAGAAGCACTAGGACACCTAACCTAGCCTAAGCTCCAGCTGACTTAACATAGAGTAGATTAGTTCCTTTCATTTGTTGTTTCTCTCTTTTATTCCTTCCTCTTGGAGTGTGGATGTGTGATGTGTCACATTACCCTTGCTTATTCTTTGCTTGGACTTACCCCTGTTAGAGCATTGCCTATTACTTGAGGCACAATGTCATGGTTAATGTTAAGTACAATACCTTTACCACTGTCGTCCTTTGGGACACAAATAAATGATGATACCCTTACTCTCCGGGTGAAATGCTACAACGGTATATTCGTGCGCTTACGGATCCTTCTGTAATCATATTGATTATACCACGAGAGTGGCACCCCTTGGGTGCAGTTGCTAGGATGGGTTTGGCGCCCTTATTTCTAGTGATTGCACCAAGGACTGCCAATAAGAATTTCTGGCGCTGTTGCCAGGGACTAACCATTCCTAGTGATTGCGCTAAGAAGTGCCAACAAGCATTTCTAGTGCTGTTGCCGGGGACGGCAAGTGAACAAAGATATTGTACTAATGTTAATCTAGGCTTTGTTCTCAGGATATAGTATTTACTCTTTCAAGCTAATGTCACTATATGTCTTTTTTATTTTTGATTTGAAAAGAAGACAGGGGTAGTGTATGACCAGTTTCTCCCTGCTGGAAAACTACACAGACAATCCAGAGAAGCTCGTGAGAAGGTCACGACCTTGCGTCGTTCCTCCTCTCGCTATTCTCCCGGCACAGGAACCCATTTCGAAAGCACCACTTGTTCTTGAGGCTATGGCTGAAAAGACTCTCCGCGAGTTCTCCGTCCCCTCCACCGACAAAGTGGCCACTGGCCCCAACATCAATGTTGGGGACGTAAACTTCGAGCTAAAATCAAGCCTCATCAACATGGTGCAGGCTAGCCCATTCTGTGGCAAGTCGAACGAGGACGCAAATGCACATTTGCAGAATTTTCTGGAGCTCTGCGACACCGTTGTTATACGGGGTGTCGCTGCTGACATTGTCAAGCTTCGTCTGTTTCCCTTTTCCCTCCTAGAGAAGGTGAAACAGTGGTTTTATAAGGAAAAGGACATCGACACTTGTGCCAAATGCTCCAAGGCGTTCCTCGCAAAATTCTTCCCGCTGGGCAAAACAAATGCCCTGCGCGGGAAAATATCATGTTTCCAGCAGCTCGTCTTGCAAAGCTTCTACAATGGGCTCACGATGACATCTTGAGCCAATATTGATGCCGCTACTGGAGGAGCCTTTCTCGACCTGACCATAGCCAAAGCAAAAGAATTGGTCGAGAAGATGGTCTCCAATCAGGGGTGGAGCGATGAACGACTCCAACCCAGCACGAAAGGCATGCATACCGTCAAGGAGACGGATATGATTGCCGCAAAATAGGACCTCCTCATCAAGAAGATGGAGGAAGGGAGCCAACGATAGATTTAGGCTCCCGTCTACGGCATGGGTTCGCACTTCGCGTGCGAAATCTGTGGCAATGATGGACACTCGGGGAACGATTGCCCCGAAACCCGTGAGGACTGCGCCTACCTCAACAACAACGACAACAACAACAACAACAGGTACCATCCACCACAAGGAGGCCAGGGGTGGAACCAGCCACATCCACCATTTCAGGGAGGTAATAATTATAACTCTTCTTTCAATTCGAATTTCAATTCGAACCAACCTCCCTTGAGAGAACTTGTGCTTGGCCAAGTTAAAATTAATGAAAATATAAACAAAAAGCTCTTGGCCAATAACAAAACCCTGGAAAATCTGAATGTCAAGCTTGAAACTTTGTCTTCAACGCTTAAAAACCAATCAAGTTTCAATAAAATGATAGAAACCCAACTTGCACAAATTGCTGCTGCTTTACCTGTTGCTGAGAACGGGGAGATCCCGGGGCAACCCGAGCCTCCCGTAGAAAGTGTCAACATGGTGCTCTCTGGATTGGACAACTCATCCCGGATGCCACCACGAACTAACTGTGCAGCTAGGTACAATTCCCCAAGGAACGACTCTTGGGATTGCCTTGTGGCGGTAGTGCAAGAGGATCCAGGGGTCCCCATGATCAGTTGCTCGATCTACGACAAATACTACGAGCATGCACTTTGCGATCTGGGGGCAAGCGTGAACATAATGCCCAAGGTAATTTTCGAAGAACTTCAATACCCTGCTCTTTCCCCAACAACTATGCTTGTGCAGCTTGCAGACTCATCAATTAGATATCCTGAGGGGATAGTCGAAAATATGCTGGTGCGAGTACGAGATTCCTTCATCCTTGCCAATTTTGTGGTAATGGATATAGAGGACGACCTCGGAGTGGAGCTCATTCTTGGGCGACCATTCCTGAGGGCCACCAGAGCAAGGATCGATGTTAGGAGGGGAGAAATCTGCTTCCGTGTCGGAAAGGAGGACATATTTTTCAGGTTCAAGCATAGGGATGAGCAGTGCTTCCTGATACGCCAGGATAGCGAAGGGCAAGCACTTTGGGGTGCACCACAACCCCATCCAGAACACCGACCCTCCGCACCTAAAAGCAAGAAGAAAACAAAGAAGGTGTGGAGGAAGGTTGAGAGTTCGGCTTCGCCCAATTCTCCAGGGTTGGCCGACCAATGGTAAGAACATCGGAGAAAAGTCTTGCACGTCGGACTCTAAATGACGCGCCCTTGCCAAAGGTAAATTGGTAGTTATCTCATATTTGCATTTCAATTTCTTTTACCCCTTTTTGATTTCTCCACTGCATGTTTAAATTTTCAAATTTGTTTTCTACATGCTGGAATTTTTTCTAGCAACTTTTTTCTTTTTACAAAAATACCAAAAATATTTTATCAGTTTCAAAATCCTTTTGAAGAAAATTATATTTGAACATTTTTTTGAGCAAACTTTTGGCCGTGCACCATATTTTCAAATAACTTAATTGCTGAGGAAGCACCAGGCCGAAGGGGGGCACCAGGGGCCCACCCTAGGGCTGGCCGACCCCACAGGTCGGTCGAGCCAGGGCCAACGGCTCCTAGGCCCCACCTTCTCCAATGGCTCCATAGCCGTTGTGGCTTGCCCCTCCTCTGGTGCACGCACCATCTTCTCTTTAAATAGAGGCCGAGAGGGGTGTTGAGCTCTCTCATGCTCATTCACACTCCCTCTCACACATTCTTGCTCGGGTTTTCATTGGATTTTGGCTCAAGTTTGATTGCAAGAAAACTCTCTCTCTCATTTCTTTGCTGCAAGATTGCCCACACAGTTCGAGAAACAACTTTTGGGTAAGAGTTTCATTTTCGTTTCACTAACGTAACCCAAATCGAGTTGTTCTTGTTCGTTCTTGTTCGCTCTTGTTGCAAGCATGAAGGGTGTAGGTCGGAAACTTTCCGGAGTTATCAAGAAGATTACAGGGTCAAGCTCATCTCGTTCACAGGGTGGGTCGAGCTCCCGTCATTCCCCCAAACCTACACCAACACCGACCACGATGGATTATGAGCAAAACAAACAAGAAGAACAGTTCGAGGAGCAAGCTGCAGAACCGCAAGCCGAGGACATGGAGATAGATGAAGATGATGCACCGTACCTCGACTTGCAAGATGACCGCGAGCGTCAAGTCTAAGCCATGATCAAGCATCGAAGCTTTGGTCACATCAGAGCCTTTGATCTGGACCTCCTCGAGAAAACAGGTATGGATATTGACTTCGCTCGTGTTTGGCATGTGGTTGGATGGGATGGTTTTGTGCCCGTTGAGGAGAATGGTTCTCGTCTCTCACCATCCAGTTTCATTGCACTCTTCAGGAGGTGGACGACAGTGTTTCTTTCTGACTTTTTGGAGTTGAACGCTATTTTAATTGGAGAAATTTCAGTCACCTCCTTGGTTTTAATGCCCGCTTGCCAATTTCCCTTGAAAAATCTTGCCGCGGTTTTGATCGACATGAGTTTTGGGGTTTGATTTCGGGTCAAGTTGTTCATGGCAAATTTGCACCTCGGTGCAATGACATTCAAAATCCAACTCTTCGTTTGATGCACAAGTGGGTGGCTATCACTCTCTTTCCAAGAGATGATCCACGACCAGTGCGGAACGATGAGTTGATGATATTATACGCCATGGTCAACAAGATCCGAGTCTCCCTTGCGAAAGCAATGGTTAAGCAATGGCTTACAAATTTCAGGATGACGGGTCCTATTGAGTGCACTTCGTTGGTTACCCGCATCACATCAAACATGGGAATCTTAGATGGGAACCCTGTTCCCTTCATTGAGGATCCCCGTGCTTTGATCGATGAGACTTATTTGGTGCAAGGCCACACACTCAAGAAAGACCCGAATGATTCCTTGGTTTTCTTCTCCCTTGGTTATGCAAATGAGATTCCATTGCCAAACGCGGGGTATCATTTGTATAACTGCCGTTCGCTAACCATGCCTTTTGTCCCACAAGAGGAAGGCCGCAGGCATAGTGCTTCTGTTTTACCTGGCAGGGTTACAAGAAGCAGGGCCAGAAGGGAGGAATTCATGTAGCAACAACCTCAGCCTCAACCACAGCAGTATGAGGCTAGAGGTTCGTCATGGCAGAGTGCCAGCTCCACCGAGTGGGCACGGCAGGCCTCAGGGCGCCGGTCAACTAGTTCCAGCTCCAGCGGACCTTCGATCACCGCCAGACATTCAACTTTGTCCAGAGGTTTCTCTACTCTGACTTAGCAGATGGGCGAACTGAACGTACGTGCCTCCAACATCAAAGAGTCACTAGGCTAGCACATCCAGTCGACCCAAGACATACAGCGATTCACTGGCGAGAGGATCCACACCATGGAGCAGCGTCAGCAGCAGATGCAGGAGGAGCTGAGGGCATACTACCGTTGGGCTGGGTTCAACCCCAACCAGCAGCAGTGAGCCTAAAGCTAGCTTGGGGAAGGACCCCCACGAGAGGTATTTTGTATCAAACTTTATCCTTTACCATTTTCAAAACCATTGCATGAAACCAAACAAAAATTTGAAAAACTAGAAAATCCATAAAAAATTGCGTAACTAAAACCAAATAAAAACTTGCAAAACTTAGAAAAAAACCCAAAAATATTTACTTGCTTTCCAATATGTGTAGTAAGCATGTGTAGTTCTTCCTTGTTGAGATGATGAATAGTTGCTCTGTTAGTTCCTTTCTTATGCCTAGTTACAACCTTGTGCTCTTCCTAAGTTTTGAGTTTGGTGGCTAAATTGTTCAAACCTTAAGCTAGAAACTTGTGGGTAGCGAAAAGCAGAATTTGAATCTAGGTTGTTGTGGGTTATGATATGGCTGAAAAGAGTTGCTATGATCTTCTCCTACGTGATGCTTGATACCCGGAGTATTTCTTTTCAAAAATACAAAAATAAAATAAAGTTCCTCGGTGATATGCAATTCCAATCCAAAGCCATATGAGTTACAAGTTTGAAAAAAACCTTTCCATATATGCAACTTGTCCTCTCATTGAGCTTTGTCAAATTGTTGTGACCCTTTGAGAGAATCACTTCATATGCCCATGATCAAGATCACGTACACGTCCACTCACATGCTATACTTCTACACCTGGAAGATAGCAAGTACATCCCCCACCATCCACAAATAAAACTCCAAGTGCCATGTTTATCTCTCTCCAAATTATCATCATAATGTATGGGCTATACAAAAAGAAATAAAAGATGCATAACCAAAGAAGGTATGCCACATGCCCACAAGGCATGTCAAAAAAAAAGAGAAAAGATGCATACCCAAAGAAGGTATGCCACACACCCACAAGGTGTGTCAAAAAAAGAGAGAGAGAGAAAAAGAAAATATAGCCCATACCAAAAACATTACAAGGGTAAGAGAATTCATATAAAGGAGTTCTCATCCATCATCCACCAAAAATATCCACACACTTGCACATCTTGGTCAAGGCTTATGACTTGTTTCTCCTTTGGATCCGGTCTTTGACTTAGAAAAATATGAGAAGCAAGGTTGCCATCATATCCTCCATACCTACATATCCACCAAAAAGAAGCCATTAGAAGTAGGGCGGAAAAAGAAAGGCGCATAAAAAAAGGCCTTGGTGAGGAATGAATCACATTTGAGCAATCCGAGAGATCACCCGAGGAACTTATAAATTTCTTTTCAAAAACTTTATAAAACCTCCGGATTGACGGTTGAACAAAGGAGTGGTAAGTGGTACTCTACAAGCTGTTCTGACCTTCAACCACCAAAGATGAGGATGATGCTATAAGCCCCACAGGAGTAAGGTAAAAAGGTGCGAACAAGGCCAACTTATTCAGAATAAAGGTAAGAACACTCGGTTGTGCCTTGGGCATAAGTCAGGAATGCGACATTGTAGCAACTCATGATCAACAACCAAGTCTAAAACTTTGCAAGGAACGAGCAAAGGGCTAGCTTGGGGTAGTTGTTGACGGTGCTTAAGTGACATTTTCAACCGTCAACTATACTCAATAATCAAGGAAAACTACATGCCTTACTCGCATATTTGTATCACTAACCTTGCTCCACAGTTGTTTTTGAGTTTTGTACATTTCAAATGAGCAGAGCGGAATAAGACAAAAATACGCAGCAGACATCATATAACTACGCAAAATATCGCATCTAGCGTCACACCCTTACAAAGAGGACCCACATGTCAGAGGAAACGTGGCCTCCACACAAGATGCACTAGAGGATAAGGATAAGATCCAACGAATCAACCACTTAGCAAAGGATCAGGCCGAGGGGCTGCCAGGTGGGGTCGGCCCACCCCCTGGGTCGGCCGAACCTGGCCTGGTTCCCATCCAGGTGCACTTCAAGGAAGAGTAGCAGCCAAGGCACCGATCACCTTCCATATGTGTGTTGGCGGGAAACCGACCTCTAGAGCTATAAATAGGGCCTCTCTCCAACCCCCTCAACACACACACACATACACACTTCATTTCCACCATTCCAAAAAAGCTCTCCTCTCTCTTGCTCTCTTAGCTAGGTAGTGGAGCTAGGCAAGTTCTTCTTTAGCGAGCAAGTCGTCCTCGGGGTCGTTGAGCAATCCTCGGCTCCCGGTATGGCTTTGTATCCGATTTGTCAGACTTCTATTCATAATATAGAGTTATGCCATGGTTGCTTTACTATCCTGATAGTTTATCAATCAATGCTTAGTTCATTCATGAGTTATGCTAAGGTCTTGGTTAGGCCGGATGATCCGGGTACGGATAGAGGTTCGATGTGCTTTCGGACTTGCTCTAGTATTTTAATTGTCCATCCGAAGGGTGGGAGACGTGGGGGCACTAGAGTAGCGACTTCAGACACGAGCGTGGTGCTCGGGTATGCGGGATCCTTCGAATATGACCGTACTCCATGGTGTGACTGGGGTAGACGGCAGGTGGTGACAGCCCTGTCCGTCCGGCGTAATAGCAGTGTTGCGTTTAGCGTACTCCCCGACATTCGGGTTCGGTGTAGGAGTTCATGCAAAGAGGTAACGGGACTGGATGTACTCCGGTCCGGGACCTTCTCCCCTCAATCCCATTTTCCTGGCACCTATAGTCCTAACCATGTCCTAACATAACCCCAGCTTTGGATAGAAGCACTAGGACACCTAACCTAGCCTAAGCTCCAGCTGACTTAACATAGAGTAGAGTAGTTCCTTTATTTTGTTGTTTCTCTCTTTTATTCCTTCCTCTTGGAGTGTGGATGTGTGATGGGTCACATTACCCTTGCTTATTCTTTACTTGGACTTACCCCTGTTACAGCATTGCCTATTACTTGAGGCACAATGTCATGGTTAATGTTAAGTACAATACCTTTGCCGCTGCCGTCCTTTGGGACACAAATAAATGACGATACCCTTACTCTCCGGGTGAAATGCTACAATGGTATATCCGTGCGCTTGCGGATCCTTCTGTAATCGTATTGATTATACCACGAGAGTGGCACCCCTTGGGTGCAGTTGCTAGGATGGGTTCGGCGCCCTCATTTCTAGTGATTGCACCAAGGACCGCCAACAAGCATTTTTGGCGTTGTTGCCAGGGACTAACCATTCCTAGTGATTGTGCTAAGAAATGCCAACTATATCCAAAACCGCATGGGAGGATTTAGAAATCCTCAACCCTACGTCCAAGGATCCAGCTCCCGCGCCACCTACACCACCAAAGAAGACCAAGAAGGTGTGGTGCAAGAAGAAGACGTCGACGCCCGCTACTACTTCTCCAGGTACGGACGGTACGACCTCAACCTGATCAGGTATGGACAAAAGGTCCTGCTCATCGGACCCTAAACCAAGAGCTAGCTTGGGGGAGGTTCCCTCCCCTAAGTCAATTGTTTCCTTTATTGCTTTAAAATAAAATAAAAAATCATAAAACAAAATAAATATTTATTGCTTTATTTTCTTTTTTAATATGCACGGTAAAAATGTTTTAACTTCTCTTGAGTTGAAAGGATGAGATTCGCTCTGTTCTGCCTAACTTGATGTGTCTAGTTTATGGCTTAGTGTTCTCTTAAATTTGAGTGTGTTGGCTATCTTAAATCATTGCCATGATCCTGAAAATTTTGTGGGTTGCGAATGCTTAATCTAAGTCTAAGTTGTTGTGAGAATAGATATGGTAATTAGAGCTCTACAATCTTATTCTAAGTAATGCTTGAAGTCTGAAGTTTTGTTTTCGAAAATTTAAAAAAAGGTAAGTTCCTCAATGATAATAAATTCCTACTAGAGCCATATGACATGCATAATGAAAACCTTATACATATGCTACTTGTCATTTCATTGAGTTTTGTCAAATTCTGTGATCCTAGTGAGAATCTTTTCATGCTCTCTCGATCAAGATCACGTACACGTCTACATCCACTTGCGAAATTCCTACACCAGGAATTAGCATTTCCACCATCCATCAAATAAATGCTCCATGTGATGTCAAACACTCTCTTGGTAACATCCCAGAAAATAATATGTGTTAGACTATGGTTGCCCCAAAGAAAAAGAAGGCATGCCAAGAAGCATGACCCAAAAAAAGAGAGAGAGAGAAAAAGGGGTAGCCATGTCTGAAAAAATGAGGGATGAAATGAAGAGGGAGAGAGAGAGAGTCAATCACAACTAGGCGTAAGTCGTACCACCATCCATCCATCCACTCACACACATGCACATCTTGATCTTGATTGTATAACTTGTTTCTCCATGGATCCACTCTTTGGCTTTACAATATATGAAATGCAAGTATGCCATGTTATTATACCCTACCTTGAGCTACACAAAGGCTTTATCTTTAGTAGGGAAGAACCAAAGGCAAATACTGCCCTGGTAAGGAAACCATACACTTTGAGTTATTTGAGAGAATCATTCGAGGAACTTAGCCTTGATTTCAAAAATCTTTTCAAAAGAACACCTCCAGATGGATTGCTGATCTATGAATAAGCAGAGTATTGCTCTATGAGCCGTTCTAACTCTCAACAACTCAAGACAAGGAGATGGCTAAAAGTCCCATGGATGAGTAAGGAGCTAAGGCAAAGGTATGAAAGCCAACTCATCCAAATTTATAGATGAGCATCATTGTTATAGACTATGACATGACAGGCAGGTAAGACTCAGAGTGATTTTCTGATCAACAACCTGATTTGTCATGTTTTGCTCGGGACACACCCCCATGGCTCCCTCCTATAAATATGAGAGGGGGGGGGGTAAGAATCAAGACACACCTCAAGTTGCAAGCTCAAGCTCTTCTCTAGTTTTAGCTCTATAGGTTAGTGGAGTTTTGGCTGGGTTTAGTAGTCAACGGGTCCTCGAAGTTGCTCAGAAGTTCTGGTATGGGTTCATCTCTAGTTCTCCTTTGTAATTCTCGGTCATTTGTAATAGACTTAATCTATGGTTACCGTTATCTGCATGAGTTATATCCTGAGATGTCAGACATATACTTCATGATTTGTGTGCATTATTGCCCTGCGCTTGAGATGATTAACATATTAGCTTTAGAACTCTAGCAACTGCTCTAGTATTCGTATGTTTGCTCTAGTATGATGTCTGTCCATCCGGAGAGTGGGGGCTCCGCGCGGGATACTAGAGTATCACTTGTTAATGCAGACGTGGTGTCTAGATTAATTAAGTGTTGCTTGATGTCGCCCTTTCCCACGGTTTGTAGAGGTAGTCAGCAGGTGGTGACAGCCCTGTCCGTGCCCCGTAATCCTCCACATTCGGATTGGGGGGTAGGAGGTCCATAAAGAGCCGTATAGTTTGGTCGGGCTTCTCCTGTCAAGCTAGTAGCGGTCTCCCGGTTGTACCAGTTTAATCTAATATTAATTTAATCATGGGATAGTATAGATATAGCTAACCTAGAACATAAGGCCCGAGCTACTAACTTCTTCCTTTCTCCCTGCCTTTAGAATATTTAGAGCTGAGTGTAAACTTGTGTGTCACACTACCTTATCATACCATATATCTTACCCCTATTTATACAAATGAATATCCAATCAAGATTAGTTCATTAACTGGCCTATGCATCTTTAATCGCCGCCTTCCCTGCGGAAATATAAATGACACCCCGGAATACTCCCGGGTAAAATGCTGCAGCGGTATTCCGTGCGTTTGCGGATTTATTCGTGGTTCATAAAATACCTGCCACTCCCTTGGCGTTCGTGAGTGTCACCGTTCGGGATCACCCAATCCTAGCTGTGATGTTGGTGAGCGCCAACAGACATGACCACCATTTGTTGCTGCCCCGCCTCTTGTGACAGGTTTAACATAAATAGCGCCAACAGGCTTGACCACCCAATCCGCAAGTGTTGCCATAAACAAATCCTTGAACTTTGCTTGCATTGCATTCTCTGTTGCTGCCACGATTTCTTCTTTATAGCGGTCATGACTCCTGTACCTTGCCCGGTCCTTCTCAAACCCATCCTTGATGCTCAACCTCAAGGACAGGCCTCTGACATGGCCGCCATGCTCTTTGGACCCAATGGTTGTACTGAGCATATCCTTCTCCCTATGGGGTTTGAACTGATCTTTTTTCTGAAGCTCGGCAAGTTGTAACATTTTTACTGCCACCTCTTCAGTCTCCGGTCGATCAAATTTTGGTTTCCCTTCAACTATCTTTGGCTTCCTTGCTTCAATCCACTGCCATCCACGATCGTCCAAGCCTTCATAAGGGTCGGGCTGGCTGGCAGCTATTGCCGCCTCTCTTTCACGCCGCCACTGGTCGACCTTCCTTTGGTACCCACCTAGCCCAAGGTGAACTCTATGTATGTTTCTCTTTGCTAGTTCACTTTGCTTCTAGCTGAGGGCTAGAGCTTCTTTAGTGGTCTTCTGTCAAACAAACTGTTCCCATTATGCTGGTGTGATGTCCACGTAATCTGTAAATGGCGTTCGACCCTTCTGGACATACTGGGTATTCAGTTTGCTCTTCCACCGGCGGAAAGTTTCACCAAGCACCTTTAGAGCATAACGCTCTACTTAATCTTTAGTTCCTCTGGGCAGAATAAAAGTACCCTTCAATAATTGCCACATCGCTACTTTCTTCCCCGCTAGAACCAAAGGCCAAGAGGGGATCGTTGGATCCAAAACAATCTTTGTTCTAATTATAGAACCTATAGCATTTTGAAACTTTGCTGAAATCTGTGGAGGATCTATGGGCTCTCCTACCGCGCTAATTGCATTAACAGTAAATTGCCCTTCGGGGTATTGGTTTCTTCCTCGCTGACACTGTTTCCTTTTGTTTTGGGTGTCAGAGGTTGTACTTGTAAGGTCGGGACCCGAGCTTTCATTGTCTTGCTCTATGGGGCTAGGTGGTTAGCATTGGCGCTTACTCCTACCTGTCGGTGCCTACACGGATCATACGATTCAGCATGTCGTTACGCGTAGTCTGTGAAAACGTATGGTATGCTCCGTTGTAATTAATCGTGTATTCATTGTCTGTCATCATTCCGGTTCGTAATCCGGATCAAGCGTCTCCATTGAACGGCTTTCTCTTGGCGGAACAGGGTGTGGATCAAGCGGATCGTGCCACCTGCCGTCTATCCAAGCCTCTTGTCCAAGCCTAGGGCCATCTTGGTCCCCACTTTCAGCATCGACGTCAGACTCGTCCTGCGCAGATTGGACATCCACGTCGGCCTGGTTGTCCAACTCCATCTGGGATGCAATTTGTTCAAGCTTGTCTTGCGGTTCGGCGTCATCCCTTCATGGGGATGACGACAACGGAGGATCCATTTACGACTTCTACACGGATCATGAACAATTCACATTTAATATACACTTATTTGGAATAGAAATGCTGAAAATGCACATTAAACAATTTCACATTTAAGCCACAATACAGGCCTTGTACTTTGTTATAAAAGAGACTCGGCAATGTCCACTTAGCAATTATAAAGTACAGAAAGAATCCGCAATGTCCACATATACAAATTGGACATTTAAATTATAATTATTCTGAATAGAAATGCTACAAATACATCATTAGAGTGTCTCCAAAAGTATATAAAACTTTCTAACATTCTCAACTTCAAATGGAAAAAAGTAGTAGATCTCGTTACAAGGAAGCTAACAAATTGACTACCTCATTCATATACTCATGTTCACATGCATATTTTCTATCCTATGCAGACCTCGTACTTTGATATAAAAAAGAATCGGCGATGTCCACATTATCACTCTCTCTATATGCCTCTCTATATATGTGTCTCTCTATGTATGTGTCTCTCTATATATCTCTCAATGTGTCTCGTGAATGAGAGAGAGCAAGAATGGAGACATCGCCGACTCTTTCTTATAATCAAATCGTGGACACATGCTTTTTATAAGCTGTTTACTGTAACTTTGATATAAAAATTCCCGATTCAATGCTACCAGGGTTAAACAAGAAATCTCACAAGCACATGCATTTTTATACCTGGGTTAAACAAATCAAGCATAGCACTATATTAAAACATGAGTAATTACATCAAAATCTCAGAAAACTATTATTTCAGATAGTTTAAAAACCATTGAAAATTGTAAAGTTTGTATTTTTCTGATTTTTCTATGGTTTTTTGTTTGCATTTGAGAAACCATAACCCTAACAAGGGGCTGACAGCTGGGCCCCACATGTCAGTGGGAGGCCACACGGTTTGGCCAATCGGGGTGCCATGGCTGGCTCGGTGGTGGGGTGGCGAGGCTTTCCTGCAGCCTAGGCAGCTCGGCGAGGCTGCGCACTTGGGGAGGAGGCGCGGCGGCTCAAGACGGCAGCGGCATGGCCGGTCGGCCGCTAGCCGGCGGTACGGGATGGGGAAGGGGATGGGGAGGAAGGGGAGGGAGCTCACCAGGGACTCGATTCGAGCGGATCCAGCGGTAGGAGGCACGCTGCGGTGGGAGGAGCGGGAGGAGGTGCGGCGGCGGCGCGGCCGCCAGTCGAGGAGGAGGGGCGACCAAGGGCGACGTCGAGCTCGAGATCGGTGAGGAAACATGAGGGCGCGTGGATCCAGCATCCGCGCATGAATTCGGAGAGGGCGCGCCCAGGAGGAGGCGCTGGAGGCCGGGGAGGACGAGGTCATGGCGGCATCAGCGGCGAGCAGGCACGGCCGAGTCGAGGAGGGGGCCGCCGCGGGGAGGGGTGTCGCGGGTCAGGGAGGATGCCGCCGCGGGGAGGGGCGGCGCCGGTCGGGGAGGGGGCCGCCGATGGGAGGGGCGCCGTAGGTCGAGGAGGGGCCGCCGCGGGGAGAGTAGGCGCCGGTCGGGGAGGAGGCCGCCGTAGGGAGGGGTGGCACAGGTCAAGGAGGGGGCCACCGTGGGGAGGGGCGGAGCCGGTTGGGGAGGGGGTCGCGGAGCGGTGGCGGCGCTGTCAGACCTGGGGCAACGGAACTGCTCACATGCGTGGAATATTCTAGAGTAAGGGATAGCACATGAAATGTACCTTACATCTCTTGTAACTACCCGATTAGGCGTAGGACTAGTCGACATACAAGGAAACTACCCGACCCTATTGGAGTAGGACTCTCTACTAGTATTCGTCTAGGACTTTTCATGTAACCCTATCCCCCCAGAATATATAAGGGTGGGCAGGGACCCCTCTGAAATAGACGATACGCATCATCAATCCCTAAGGCAATACAAACCACCACAAAGGACGTAGGGTATTACGCTCCGGCAGCCTGAACCTATCTAAATCTTTGTGTTCCTTGCACCATCGTGTTCTGATCTTGGTGAGTCCCTGCCTACAATCAATCTCCATGGGGTATCCCTCGGAGAGCTTGGCGGATAAACACCGACAGCTGGAGCGCCAGGTAGGGGGCTTCGCTAACGATCATCGAAAGAATTCGATGGCTCCACTCAACTCCAACAACTCCGTGCCTGCTAAAGGCACCACCTTCTTCGTCGGCTCCTGGGATTTCGTCGCCAATGGATCAAGTGGCTTTGACAGCCACCTGATCGATCCCAGGGCACTGGAGGCTTCTGAAACCGCTCGAAGCCATGTTGACGGTCTATGTTGACCCATTTTGACCGTCAACTATCGCGCAAAAGTTGAGCATCGAAAGGAATAAATGATAGCATAGGATGATTTATTAACGAATTCCACAGATGCAGGTCTGAAAATGTGTGCAGGTGAATTTGGGCCATAAATGCATGAAACTACCAAGTATTATTCAAGGCATAAATTCCTGGCCAAGCACAAGCAAGCCCAAGGGACCACTTGGCAGTCACACAAGAGAAGGAGACGCAGCCCATGCGCGTGACACATCATCAATCCAAAGCAAGCTCATCTCAACCAATCAGACGCAAGCGCAAGGATCTATGGGCCCACATGCAGTAAGAAACCGACTTAGGACAGGGCCTATCACCAAGTTATGACACATGGGACATCAGGACAACCCAACCACCAATGGGGAGGTCGGTTGGGCCTGACCCGGTGGTCGGCCGACCATGGTTAGGCGCTACCGCCTTTCCCCATTGATGTGGAGGCTCCCTATTGGTCCTAAACATCGATTCAAGGAGGCTTAGCTGCAGAAGGCACCCGTGCAAATCAGTGGCTCCATCCTATAAATAGTAGAGCAGTGGGTAAGAAATGAACCAGCTCACCTTGGAGTTTCACCTCTTCTCTTCATTTTAGAGCTTGTGAGCCTCCATGAGTCCATGGCTGATCAAAATGTTCACCACAGGGTCGTTCAAAATACATACAAGCTGCAGTTCGGTTCCTTTGGTGAGTGGCAAAGTGATATGAACGATGGGGTTATTTATGATATTACCTATAATTCAACTAAGACCATAGTTTTTGGGGCTAATCTGAGCAAAAATATAGTGGAAAAGAATTTATTTTTCAAGTATGGTAAGACTTTGGTTCGAATCTAACAAGGAGTTTCAAGATGGGAAGATTTGAACTCAATTCGGATTGCCACGTCACAGCTTTACAAGCCCAGAGTAAATTGGCCATATCTCCCTCATATGAAGTCCATTTTTGCTATATAAGTACTTGTTAGAAAGATAATTTCAATATCTTTCCAATGGATCCGATCCCGCAGTCATATCTTTTTTGTACGAGTCGCAGTAGTCGAAACAATTATCAGGTCATGTTGAGTCCGTGTATGTTTCAGGTCATGGTCGAGTCGGACTTGGGTTTGTGGCTGGCCTGCGTGCCATATAGCCTAGGGCTGATGCACATGTATCTGGAGATTGGATTTTATTTGTGTCTCTTGTCTAGGGTTTCTCCTACGAACAGTGAGATGCCGTCCGATCTCATCTACCTTGCCGATTCTTCTGGATCGTGATTGGGAGCGTGATCAGGATTGTTTCCTGGGTGCGCTGCTCCGGATTCTTCAGTGGATCCCCATCTTCTGATCATGGTTCGTTGTGGCCGCGGGTGGAAGATCTATCTAGGGTTTGGTTTGCATCTTCTGTAAGCCGAATCCCTCTTCCTTTCAATGCTGCTACTGGTGTTGGTTAATCAAGCGGAATTAATTTCATTCATCTTATTTTGGTTGTGAGTACTTGCTGGCTGTGCGAGATCTTTTTTATCTGCTCTAAAGTACTCTTGTTTGACCGCTGGAATTAAATAATAGTTGTGCTGATATATTGCCGTGATATTATCTTGATCGAGAATACGTGAGCTTTCAGAATTTGGATTGGCTGATTGTTGCTGTGGTCGACATCCACCTTACTGCTGAATCAACACCTATCTATTCAAATAAAGTAGTATTGCTGCGGTTGGTTGACATAAGTAATATCAGATTACGACTTCTGTTTTTCTGTGGCCGCTAGCTGAGGGTTATTCAAATTCCAATTTCTTTGTTCAGAATTTAGAGAAGTAGTTTGCTTGTGTTTTTGTACCGTGAAAGATTGGGAAAATTATTTGGACAGCGTAGCCGTGTCCTTATCAGTTGGTATCACGAGACAGGTTGTTCACGATACTCTGCTAATTTTTGGTGATGGATTACTCTTTTGATGTATACCTTGAGTTTGTACCGATGTTGTGTGCAACAACATCTCCATCAGAATACTATGAGTGGGAGGATGCTATAATAAATTGTTATTCTATTGGTGAATTGCCGTTAAACCAGATGGCTAATTTGGCAAAACGAAGCTTCTCTATTTCTGTGTCATTATGGTTCCGAAGAATGCAGCTGGAACATGGTGATGACTATTGCACTTCTTGGTATGCAATGAAGGAGGCGTTGCGCCGACGCTTTGCTCCTCCTTTTGAGCCAGAGAAGAATATATTATCAAGTAGTGGGAGTTCTAATTTGGTTGCTTCTAAATTTTCTTCTGCTACACCATTTGAGAAGAATAATTCTACTAACCAGCCGGCTATCATGGGATTGCCTAGTGATATTCCTACAGCCACATCCATTGTTGGAGAAGATGTCCCATTGAATACTAGTATTTCAGATATTTCTTCTCCACTTGAGCAGCAGGCTGGAGTGCCTGAGCAAATCTCTATTGATGAGAGGGTGGATCTTTCTTTAGCATCAGGGCTGCATGCTACTGATTCTTCTTGTGATACTCAGCCTGACATTAAAATTGATGATAATGATGTTGCATCAAATGGGTTATCTATGATGGCACGGGAAGTTCACAGTGATGGTACTACTATTGATGTGAGAGGGCAGCGATCTAATATATTTCACTCGGAATGCAAAGTTCATGATAAGGTATGCAAATTAATTATTGATGGTGGTAGCTTCACAAATGCTATTAGTTCTGATTTGGTGAATGCTTTATCCTTACCTACACGGAGGCTGCCAAAACCACATTATATGCGGTGGATGAATGAAAGTGGTACACTGAAAATTACTCACAAGACTAGAGTTAAATTTTCCATTGGAAATTATATGGATACAGTAGATTGTGATGTTGTGCCGATGAGTGCTTGTCATTTATTGTTGGGTCGGCCATGGCAGTTTGATCTTGATGCTACTCATGGTGGTCGTTCCAATAATTATTTGTTTGTGCACAAGGGAGTTCATCATGTGCTCAAACCGATGCCGGTTAGTGCTATTAAGGCTGAGGTATTTGCTACTTCAAAAGTAAAGAAAAAGGTTGCTGCAATAACCCCAAAGCCGAGGACGGCTTTGTTTCTAGAGGGGGAGAATGACATGGCTATTCCAGTTTCGATCCATTGTGCTGCTAATTCTGAAATCTCTACTAATGCAAGGAAGAAAGATTCCATCACTACTTCTCCTATTGTTGATTCAGAAAATATTTGCAAGGACTCTAAAGCTATAGCTGGTAAATTACTAAAACCTTCTACTATTCATTTTGGTTCCTTAGCTGATGAGGAAAAGCAGAAGGATAAGAAAAATATTGCAGCCATCATGTCATGCAACAACAGAGTTAGAAATGTTGACCCAATCAAACATGCCAATGCTGAAAATATTCCAAAGTCGAGGACGACTTTGATTCAAGGGGGAGAGAATGATGAGTCCATGGCTGATCAAAATGTTCACCACAGGGTCGTTCAAAATACATACAAGCTGCAGTTCGGTTCCTTTGGTGAGTGGCAAAGTGATATGAACGATGGGGTTATTTATGATATTACCAATAATTCAACTAAGACCATAGTTTTTGGGGCTAATCTGAGCAAAAATATAGTGGAAAAAAATTTATTTTTCAAGTATGGTAAGACTTTGGTTCGAATCTAACAAGGAGTTTCAAGATGGGAAGATTTGAACTCAATTCGGATTGCCACGTCACAGCTTTACAAGCCCAGAGTAAATTGGCCATATCTCCCTCATATGAAGTCCGTTTTTGCTATATAAGTACTTGTTGGAAAGATAATTTCAATATCTTTCCAATGGATCCGATCCCGCAGTCATATCTTTTTTGTACGAGTCGCAGTAGTCGAAACAATTGTCAGGTCATGTTGAGCCTGTGTCTGTTTCAGGTCATGGTCGAGTCGGACTTGGGTTTGTGGCTGGCCTGCGTGCCATATAGCCTAGGGCTGATGCCCATGTATCTTTAGATTGGATTTTATTTGTGTCTCTTGTCTAGGGTTTCTCCTACGAACAGCAAGACGCCGTCCGATCTCATCTACCTTGCCGATCCCTCTTCTGGATCGTGATTGGGAGCGTGATCAGGATTGTTTCCTGGGTGCGCTGCTCCGGATTCTTCAGTGGATCCCCATCTTCTGATCATGGTTCGTCATGGCCGCGGGTGGAAGATTTATCTAGGGATTGGTTTACATTTATTGTAAGCTAATCCCTTATCTATCTTTGCTACGGCAATTATCTGTGATTGAACAAATGGAAGTTTCTTTGGTCTGTGTCTGTGATATTTATTTTTGCCGTGAGACTTAAGTGGAGGTCAGGTATTGGTTTCGTTAATTGACGTGAATACCTGCTGCTAGCTTTTCTCGTTGAACCAAGGACTTTTGTTCTGATCACTGTTTGCCGGGTGAGCACTAGTTTCAGTATTCCAATTCTTAGCGTCAGTTTACCTGCTTGTTGTTAGCTGATGTCGGCTGCATTATTTATTGGATATAAATTCAGTTTATCACCCGGAAAATCAGTTTGGAGAACAAAATTCAGATTACCTTAATCCTTGGTATTTTAGTACCGTGAAAGATTGGAACATATTTCAGGCAGCGTCGGCGTGTCCTTATCAGTAGGAAGAGAGTGGGGTGGAGTTGGGGAAGTGCCGGGCTTGTCGGCACTCTTCTCCGCTTGTACCTCGACGGATGCTTATCAATCATAGTAAGTGTTCGTGACTTCCTTTGTTATTCAGAAATAGGGTAAAGTGCAAGTACTAGTTTCGACCTTTTACTGGATTGAGTGTTTGCTTATTGGTAGCGAATGATCCTAGCTTAAGACTCATGATAGAGACGGATAATCTTGGCCAGGGTTAGGATCAGTATGGTGTAGTGTAGACGTGGTGTCTAGGCTAGACTTTACCACTTGGTTGTTGTATATCCTACGGTCATTGAGGTAGCCTGCAGGTGGTGATAGACCTGTTAGAGCCCAGTAATCCTCCTCATTTGGTTGTATGATAGTGCACATTTTTTGGAGCATCTGGTAGTTATCCAGGGGAACCCGATAGCCCGAGGTAAACGCGAAACTAGATCTTCTCTTGACTTAGGTTCTGAACATTAGGAAATCCTCTTTATCCTTTTATCCTACACGAGTGTGTGTCCTCGGATGAACCTGAACCCGTAGATAGTGTACTCATGTTCCTCTATGGATACGATACCCTAGAATACTCTTGGGTGAAAGCTACAGTGGTATCCGTGCGCATGCGGATTTATTCGTGGCGTTAGAAAATACCAACAAGCATTCTGGCGCCGTTGCCGGGGAACGGCAGCTACATTATCTTCAGACTCAGTCGTCCTCGTATATTTTTCATTTTCTTTGATTCTACCTCAACCCCCGCTACCCATGGAGTAGCTATCCTTTCCACAGCTCTCTACCAAGGGGCAAGTTCTCTGAGCCATCATCATCTTTATCTAGCTATGAACTCGGCCCTGGCTTTATAGCCATGGTTTGGAATCGACCCTTCTCTGGAGAAATTAATGAAGATCCCTATGACCATTTGCAAGAATTCGAGGAACTGTGTTCAAGCTTGGTAGTTCTAGGCATGACATAGAAAGCCTTGCGGTGGAAATTGTTTCCTTTCTCTCTCATAGAGAGGGCGGAGCAATGGTACACCCGCACGATAGGGAGTATGACCGGTGATTGGGAAGAACTTTGAGATGACTTTTGTTACTCGTTCTCTCTCACCGAACGCATAGACTCCCTACCGATTGACATCCTCAACTTCGAGCAATTAGAGAAGGAGTCCATAGGTGCAGCATGGGCTAGATTCTTGTGCCTTTTGGCATCTAGCCCAGACTTGTCTATACCCGAGGATGTATCATTGAACATCTTCAACTCGGGTTTAGACATGAAGTCTGCCCTAGACCACGACATCACTGCTGGAGGTTCGTTTGCACACACAACTCCAATGGAAGGAAGAGAAATCTTGGATAGTTTCTTAGAAAACTCTTCCTGTCCTACAGACCAAAGCAAACCCCGCTGGAAGAAATCTATGTCGAGCCATGAGAGTCTCTCAACACCTAAATCTGAGCTTTTATCGTCCACATCCCAATATTCGTCTGTTGAGCCCTCCCCCGAACCACGAACAATGAAGGAGGAAGAAATTCAACCTTTGGAGTTCTCTTCCCGATTCGAGGATGATCATTCAGGAAACATCCGAGATACCTCGAATCATCATAGGCATGAGAAGCCTACAGAATCGTTGTGTCTTTATGAGACCATCGATGCATTTTCCCGCCATACACCTGCAATGGATTGGTCGAAAGAGGCAAGGCGTACTTCCAAAGCAATTTAGATCAACCCAACCTGCATGACCATCCCCTGCTCTATGAAGTGAAATATTGTAGAAGATCTTCATGACCCTGCTGCTGAGGCCTGCATCATACCCGAGTGCCTCATGGACTCTCTTGTGGGTAGCAAGCCTCTAACCCCGACCGACAAGTACTTTAGAAGTCCCTTCGGACTCTTCTTTGAATGTCGGGGGATTGCAAGGGACGTGCCTATCACCATAGACAAAATCGAGGTGCACTTAGATTTCTACATCTACAATATCCTCGATTTTGATCTTCTTCTAGGCTACCCACTGGAAAAACTTCTTGCATCTCATGGGAGCCTAGATGAAAAGCTTAGGGAAACCGCTTCTACCACTACTATCTCGTGTTTGGAAAATTCCATAGCAAAGCATTTGCCCAAGCAAAACACGCTCGAGGAGATGATGCATACATCTCTGTTCATATCATCCAAGCCTGTTCTCTTGGAAGTTGCAGAATCTGCCACTTTTGAAGAGTACAACTCGAAGGACTTCCTTCACCTTTGTGAAGGCGAATGATCATCATCACCCTCGATAGAGTTTGAGCCTCTTTCTGCTGGCCTCGAACATGTTGTTCTCGACCTTGATCAAGAATCAACATTGATCTTTCACAATGAATCTCTTGAGATGGAAAATCAATGGGCCATGGAATTTTGTGAGGCACTGACTCTGGAGTCTAAAGAAAAGGATTCCACAAATGAGCATGGGAGTTTCACTTTTGAAATACCATAGAAACCATGCTCATTCAACGCCACTCTAGAGTCAGGTGTGCTCAGTGCCCCGTGCACACACGAGGACTACAACCACCTTAAGGTCCTCCCCTGCAAAATCTTCAGAAGGTTGGTTGTAGACGTATATGTTTATCGTAAACATTGTAGGTTTCGGGGATGCACGGCGGCACTAACCTTGTAGCTAGCTTCAACAATTGGTGGTGAAACAAGGATCCATCATCAATGATAGCTACAAGAGTCCTCATGGTCGAGCTTATGACCATAAAAACAAAGCACTGCCGGGAGATGGCCTGGACCATCATTTATTTTATTTCCCTTCAATACAAAGCAAGAGCATGTTCTAGGATGTAGTTTTTCTTCGGGTATTTTTGGTCGCTAACCATTCCAGGTGGAAATCATAAAGAACGAAGAACAGCAACGCCGATGAGCATGGGAGCTACATTGACTACAACACTTTGATATGTCTTGGCGAGGGAATGACAACAAAAGGAAACTTGATCTCCACACACTTAAAGATTTGTTGCTTAGCAGTGCAAACTCCAAGTGTAGGGGAGGTATGTGAGTGCCCCGAGTAAGTCCATGCCAATCCTTATCTTAGGTTGTATATAGTGTTAGTTCTTGCATCTTGCTACATAAAAAAAATGATGAGAGGAGTTGCCATGGAGACAATATGGTTCTTCATCAATAAAACACCATGGTAAGTGCTCTCAGTGTCCTGCTTTTGACTTAAAACAAAGCCCTGCCAGGAGGTCGCCCGAAGATCACCAGGTACATACTCATGCTTATCTCTTTTTGAATAAACCTCAGTCATGCTTCCTTTGTTTGTTCGTGTATGCTCTAGTTTGGATGTGTGTCGCGAAACACATTGGTAGGCATTTTAAATCAAGCATGGTGTTTGGGTTAAAGTCCTCTTCAGACAAACTAGACCTTGTGTCAAGTTTGGTTGATGTTCTTGGAGTTAACACTTGTATAGATATTGGTTGTATATGTGTGGCTAACCCCTGCAGGAAAACCATCAAATCCAATTGGGTGAGTCACATAGCTGAATTCAAATGGAAAGGTAAACCAACGTTTTGGATTAATGTTGCGTAGCATACTCATGTTGGTGCAACGTAAATTCAGCCTTGCTTGAGTAAGTATCATGGTGAGATTAAATTTTAGTTTCAATAAATTTTAGGGCTCCCTGGTTCTTACAACCGGTAGAGCCATTATTTTGTTTCCATCCTTTTTGTTTTTGAATAAGCACTAGGTACAAGAACAAGTGTGGGGGAGATCTCTCAAAATTCTAATGCCCATATGCTCGAGATCTCCCACACCACGTGCACAACACTGAAGGAACCAGCACACAAAACGCCAAGGTGAACTGGCTCTAGCATTGGTCGGCAAAAACTTAGGTTTGGCCAACCAGTACTATCCCCGTTCATTCTTCATCGCGATGGTTTGTGCACTCTACTCTTCATTCTCCCCAATCCATGAGTTTAATTGAGAAACATTGATTAATCATTAAAATTAAACTCGAGGATATCCTCTGGTCGGGTGTTTCTCTTTGATTGACTCGCATACTTTTTATTCTTTTCTAAGCCTGAGATTGTGAATCATATCTCAGGGAACCCATAATTATTATGTTGTTGAAAAGTGGCATATGGTTTGATAGGAGAATCCTTGCTTTTTCTGCTTATATGTCTGGGAAATTTTATTTCAAAAGGGAAAACCTTCATAGCTTTACAACTCGACGTGTTTGTCCTACCAAAGCCATATGATGATCTTCATGAAACAAATTCTACACATATGTGCCTTGTTGTTGCATTGAGCTTCATCAAATTTTGTGACCCTAGTGAGATGTCGTTCATACTTATGTGATCAAGATTACGTACACAACACCAGCTAAACTTCTACATTGGAAGTTAGCTATCCCATCCCATCCATCCACAAAATAAAACTCCATGTTTAAATGATCTCTCTCCCTATTATCTCTCAGAAAGAGGCATGGGCTAAAAAAGAGAGAGAAAAAGAGGACCCATGAAGGTCCTAGCGAAAAAAAGGAAAGAAAATGGACACATGAATGTCCATGAAAAATATATATATAATAAGTGTAGTCATGTCCTCATGTTATGGAAATAAAGGAGAGAGAGATTCATAAAAGGAGTATTTCATTTCCACCACCCACCTTCCACACATGTGCACAATCATGATCAACTTGTATGATTTGCCATCTCCATGGATCCATTGTTTGATTTTGCAATATATGTGACACAAGTGCATGCTTCCATTTCACCTACCTATTGACGTTTTGTAGCGTCACGAATAGAATCCACAAGCGCACGAATATCGTCGTAGGCTTTCACCTAAGAGTATTCCAGGGTATCGTATCCACAAAGGAACATGAGTATATTATCTAAGGCTCTAACTTGTCCAAGGACACCACATTACTAAAGAGGTAAGGGGTTGAGAGGATTTCCTAAGGCTTAGAACCTAAGTTAAGAAAAGTCTAGCTTCCTCGTTTACCTCAGGCTATCGGGTTCCCCCTGGATGAACACCAGGTTGTTCCGAAAACTGTGCACTGTTATACCCAAACGGGGAAGATTACTGGGCTTTAACAGGGCTGTCACCACCTGCAGGCTACCTCAACGACTGTAGGATATACAACAACCAAGTGGTAAAGTCTAGCCTAGACACCACATCTACACTACACCGTACTAATCCTAATCCTGTACAAGATTATCCATCTTTATCAGGAGTCTTAAGCTAGGATCATTCACTACCCTTAAGTGAACACTCAATCCAGTAAATGATAGAAACTAGAACTTGAACTTAAACTCTATTTCTAAGGAACATAAGAAATCACGAATACTTATTATGATTGATAAGCATCCATCGAGGTACAAGCGAAGAAGAGTGCCGACAAACCCGGCACTTCCCCGACTCTCCCTCACTCTCCTAGAGGTACAAATTGGAGAAGAGCACCGATAAACTGACGCCCCTCCTGAGTACTTCTACCCCTATTCTCTAAGCTCTACTAGGCAGCATAAGCCACCAAGGTGAGCTCCTCAACTCCAAAGGAGAGAAGAGGAGGACGTTTGAGGTGATCCTATTCTTACTCCCTCCTCTCATATTTATGGGAGGGTGCCATGGCCAGCAACGTCGGTTTCAGCAGCTGATCCTTGCAGAATTGACCTTGGGAACCAGTGAGGAGCAGCCACATGGCAAAGCTGAGGCGGTGGGGCCCATGGGCTTGGTCGGCCGACCAGGGTAGTCGGCCGGCCTGCCTGGGGCGCCAACCGCCCCCAACTTCCTTGGTTGGGCTGTCCTAGAGGCCCACATGTCCAAATAAGCTGCCATGCCTTGTCCTAAGTCAGTTAAGCTGCTCTGGTGGGCCCATGGATCCTCGCGCTTGCGTCTGATTGGTCGAGAAGATATTGCCTCGGTTTGATGACGTGTTTATGCTCATGGGCTGCATTCCTTCTCACGTGAGGCTGTCTAGTGGGCCATTTGATCCTTGTACTTAGTTGAGCATTTATACCTTGGATCATGCTTGCTAGTTTCCTGCATTTTTGTTCTAAATTCACCTGCACACATTCTCAGACCAGCATCTGTGGAATTTATCAATAAATAGCCCAATGCTAACATTTATTCCCTTTTGATGCTCTCATTTTGCACGATAATTGATGGTCAAACTGGGTTAAAATAGACCGTCACCAAGATCCCCCACACTTAGTTCTTTGCTCGTCCTCGAGTAAAGGCTAGAACTAAGACAGACCCGGCCTCTATATGATATGACACCAGCATACAGATTATTCTAAGCTTCACCTTTACCTGTGAATTTTGATGTGTCTACCATAATTGTGTGGGAAGTTGAAGAGTGGAACGGTACTGACTTCAGTCTCCATCACTTTCCTGCTATGTGACTGTGGGGTTTTGGAAATATTTTTGCAAAGACCAACCACAGCTTTTTGTGTCAAAAAAAAAGACCAACCATAGCTTTACTTCTCCATAGGATCTCTCATGTCGCTCAGTGTGTATGTATCCTCACCAAAGCATTGCCTCTTTTCATCCTACTTCTAAAGATAGCTTATGTGGAGCTCATGGTAGGTGAAATGAAAGCATGCACTTGTGTCATATATATTGCAAAATCAAACAATGGATCCATGGAGATGAAAAATCATACAAGTTGATCAAGATTGTGCACGTGTGTGGAAGGTGGATGGTGGAAATGAAATACTCCTTTTATGAATCTCTCTCTCCTTGATTTGCATAACATGAGGACATGGCTATATATATTAATATTTTTTTTCTTGTACCTTTATGTGTCCAATTTTTTTTTTACTTGGACCTTCATGGGTCCTTTTCTCTCTCTTTTTTTCATCCCATGCCTCTTTTGAGAGAAACTAGAGAGATTATTAAACAAGGAGCTTTATTTTGTGGATGAATGGAATGGAATAGCTAACTTCCAGTGTAGAAGTTTAGCATGGGGAGTGCACGCGATCTTGATCAAACTAATTTGAAAGGCATCTCACTAGGATCACAAAATTTGTTGAAGCTCAATGCAACAACAAGGCACATATGTGTAAAGTTTATATCATGAAGATCGACATATGACTTTGGTAGGACAATCACATGGATTTGTAAAGCTATGGAGCTTTTCCTTTTGATAAAAATTTCCCAGACATATAAGCAGGCAAAGCAAGGATTCTTTCATCAAACCATATCTCACTTTTCAACAACTTAACAATTATGGATTCCCTAAGATTTGATTCACACGTTTAGGCTTAGCAAAGAATAAAAATTATGCAAGTCAATCATAAAGAAACACCCGACCAGATGATAATCTTGAGTTTAATTTTAGTGATTAGCAGTGGTTTCCATTTAAACTCATAGGTTGGGGAGAATGAGCGTTTGAGTGCACAAACCGTCGTGATGAAGAATGAGAGGGGCTAGTGCTGATTTGGCAAAACTTGGGATCCTGCCGACCAATGCTAGCACCTGCTCATCTTTGCCTTTTGCGTGCTGATTCATTCGGTGTTGTGCACATGTTGAGGGTGATCTCAGAGTGTATATGCGTCAAAGCTCCGAGAGATCTCCCCCACACTTGTTCTTGTACCTGGTGCTTATTTAAAAATGTGGAAACCAAACAAAGGATCTACCGGTTTTAAGAACCAGGGAGCTTCTAAAATTTATTTGAAGCTAAAATTTAATCTCACCATGATACTTACTTGAGCAAGGCTGAATTAAGATTGCATCAACATGAGTATGTTGTGCAACATTAATCCAAAACCTTGGCTTACCTTCCTATTTGAATTCAGCTCAATGACTCACCCATTTGGAATTGATGAATTTCCTGCAGGGGCTAGTCCACACATATACAACCAATATCCACAAAAATATTAACTCTAGGTTCATCAATCAAACTTAACTCCATGTCTCATTTAATTGAAGAAGGCATTTTAACCTAAGCACCGTGCTTAATTTAAAAGGCCTATGAATGTGTGATGCATCAAACACTTTCAAACCAGAGCAAACAAGAACAGATAAACGAAGCATGATTGAGCGTTACTCAAAAAGAGAGAGAAGCATGAGTATGAACCTGGTGATCCTCGGGCGACCTTCCGGAAGGGCTTTGTTTTAAGTCAAAAGCAGGACATATGTATTATTGTTTTATTTTATTTGATTTTATTATTATATTTTTCTTTTTTTGTGGAGCAAGATGCAAGACCTAACACCATTTCCAAACTGATAAGAATTGACATGAAAGGAACTTACTTTGGGTCCTCACATACCTCCCCCACACTCGGAGTTTGCATTGTTGGCAACAAAACATCAAGTGTGTGGAGTTCAAGTCTCCTTTCGTAGCCGTTCCCTCACCAAGATATACCAAGGTGTTGTAGTTGGCGGTTAAATACCGACAGCTGACACACCAGGTAGGGGGCTTCGCCAACGATCATCGAAAGAATTCGATGGCTCTGCTCGACTCCAACAACTCCATGCCTGCTAAAGGCACCACCTTCTTCGTCGGCTCCTGGGCTTTCGTTGCCAATGGATCAGGCAGCTTTGACAACCACCTGATCGATCCCAGGGCACCGGAGGCTTCCGAAACCGTTCGAAGCTGTGTTGATGGTCTATTTTGACCCATTTTGACCGTCAACTATCGCACAAAAGTTGGGCATCGAAAGGAATAAATGTTAGCATAGGATGATTTATTAACGAATTCCGCAGATCCTGGTCTGAAAATGTGTGCAGGTGAATTTGGGCCATAAATGCATGAAACTATGAAGTATTATCCAATGCATAAATTCCTGGCCAAGCACAAGCAAGCCCAAGGGCCAAAAGGGCCCACTTGGCAGCCACACAAGAGAAGGAGATGCAGCCCATGCGCGTGACACATCATCAATCCAAGGCAATCTCTTCTCGACCAATCAGACACAAGCGCGAGGATCTATGGGCCCACATGCAGCAAGAAACCGACTTAGGACAGGGCCTATCACCAAGTTATGACACGTGGGACATCAGGATAACCCAACCGCCAAAGGGGAGGTCGGTTGGGCCTGAACCATGGTCGGCCGACCATGGTTAGGCGCCGCAGCCTTTTCCCTTTGACGTGGAGGATCCCTATTGGTCCTAAACGTCGGTTCAAGGAGGCTTAACTGCAGAAGGCACCCGTGCAAACCAATGGCTCCCTTCTATAAATAGTAGAGGAGGGGGTAAGAAATGAAACAACTCACCATGGAGCTTCACCTCTTCTCTTCATTTTAGAGCTTGTGAGCCTCCATCCTAGATGCTTTAGGCAGCCTAGGAGTGTAGGAGAGTAGGTAGAGAGTGGGGTGGAGTCGGGGAAGTGCCGGGCTTGTCGGCACTCTTCTCCGCTTGTACCTCGACGGATGCTTATCAATCATAGTAAGTGTTCGTGACTTCCTTTGTTATTCAGAAATAGGGTAAAGTGCAAGTACTAGTTTCTACCTTTTACTGGATTGAGTGTTTGCTTAATGGTAGCGAATGATCCTAGCTTAAGACTCCTGATAGAGATGGATAATCTTGGACAGGATTAGTAGCAGTATGGTGTAGTGTAGACGTGGAGTCTAGTCTAGACTTTACCACTTGGTTGTTGTATATCCTACGGTCGTTGAGGTAACCTACAGGTGGTGACATCCCTGTTAGAGCCTAGTAATCCTCCCCGTTCAGGCATATGATAGTGCACATTTTTCGGAGCATCTGGTAGTTATCCAGGGGAACCCGATAGCCCGAGGTAAACGCGAAACAAGATCTTCTCTTGACTTAGGTTCTGAACCTTAGGAAATCCTCTTTATCCTTTTATCCTACACGAGTGTGTGTCCTTAAATGAACCTGAACCCATAGATAGTGTACTCATGTTTCTCTGTGGATACGATACCCTGGAATACTCCTGGGTGAAAGCTACAGTGGTATCCGTACGCTTGCGGATTTATTCGTGACATTACAAAATACCAACAAGCCGCACAGTCGATGAGTTCGCCGACCAAGTCGACGAAATTCCACTTCCTGTTCATGTCAAAGAAATCCGAAAACAACCCAATTTTGACGTAACCTCAATTCCGCACAAGTCTCCTTCCGAATTGGAAGAGGACTTGGATCAGCTTTTGGAGATTACAAGGCCGGGAGCCACCATTGACCGGGAGGCCCCCACCTTCGACATCCATCCGGACTCAACCCTAAGCTACGACAACTCAGAGTCAGCCAACAACATCTCACCAATCGTGGTCGAAAACTACATCAAAGACCTAATGGCAATCCCACGCCAAAAGGTAGACAATTCCGATCTACTCGATGGAGTAGATCGCGTGTCTCGCAACATCATGGAATGCATTGATCTTGCGGAATCCGCCCTATGCAAGAAAAAGATCCGTGCAGAGCCTGAGAAGCCTAGTCCACGATCTGATCGTTCAGATGACATCTTCTCATGTCTTGATCGGATTGATGACAAGATTGCTCATTGCATCAAGCTTGCAGAAGAAACTCTCCGCACTGGAAGTTTTGGCGAACAAAAGGAGGTCAAAATAGAGCCCCACGAGAGAACCAAGAAGTGTAGCCCATGATCTAATCGTTTGGGCCATACTCCTTCCAGGCCCAAATGGGACACCTTTTCTGACTCCAGCTATAAATAACTCGTGCCTGAATTTCTAGCCCTGACTGTGATCAAGCTTTCATCGACTACTTGAGCAAGTTAGATGGTCCTGATTCATTTGATGATCTTCAGGAGTGGTCGGATCACATCGACCTATTCGTAGAAGGTTTATCCAACTCAGACAAAATTGAAGAACTTTGGGAGAAATCACTAGCAAAGAAATTGTAGGACAATTCCAAATCCAGTCCCGCAACCTATCGCGCCCCCAAGATGACCAGCCCTCGACTTGATCGACAGGGCGATCATCTCGCAAAGGAGGGTCGACCTGATGATTCTGTCTCAATTGAAGATTACATGGCCTGGTGGTGCAATACTATCCACCAGCCCCAACCAGAAACATCACTCCAGGACTCTCCCACTCCCGCTTCAGACCTCACGCCAAAGGAAGAACTAGAAGAATCTACTACGTTAGACGAACTAGACTCTCCGTATTCACCTAAAGAACTCGAGAATCTACGGAAGTACAACGAATACTTGAACGACCTCGGCACCAGACTCGAAGGAGGATGGCCTCCTCCAGACACTATTCCTTATGATCAAGACCTTCTCCATTACACCCTCAGATTGTCCCCTGTGTGACACCCCACCACAAAGGTTCTGACCTCGAATTCTACCCCACTTCGGAAGAGAATTTGGATAATGAAGCCCTAACTTGGAAGGAGGGAGCTCTTAAAAGGGCTCGGACTTTCGATTGGGTGGAATCAGACTCAGTTTAGAAGACTGAAACCGATCAGAACTCTGTCACGAACCACGCTATAAGTAAAAGCCACCAAGGTGTATCAGAAGACAAGAAGGAAAGGCAAGATCGTCGGATGCTCGGGAGCCCTATCTTCCAGGAATAAGACGACTCACCAAGAACTCGAGATCCCTCTCGAGAGCTTTTCATGGCTATTATCTCAGAGATCCAAGAACACGAGGATGACCCCATGAGTAGGGTCGACCTTGTCGACTACAACTCAAGTGACTACGATGAATTCCTCTCCGATGATGAGATGATCCCAACTCCAGTTCAAGACTCCAACACAAATCTTCCTCCACCTCCTCCCAATGTCACAGTCACCGTCCATATGGAGGGTGACGAAAGTTAAATCAAGAGGATTCACAACCAGAAGAGGAACATGAGGCGCCGCCTCGTAGCTGAACGACGTCAACAACAAGTTGGCTACTCCTTCGACTACTCCAATAGTGACCTCTGCAACGTCATCAACATTGGTCGAGATGCTCACAGAGTAATCATCAATAGGTGGAAGGAGCACCAAGAGACCGAAGCGTATAGACTAACTTCTAACTATCGCATCTCTGATGATTACGAGTAGGCCCCGTGAAAGCGCCGCTACATCATCCCTGTTCCTCCGTCACCTCGAAGCCAGCAAAAGGGCAAAGCTCCACGAACTCAAGACCAGATCTACACCAAGCTACACGGTTAGTGCCCATTGCACCCAAAGTCAAAACATTCCACCTTCGAGTGCAAAACCTTGCGCAAAGCCCTAAGAGCACCTCCTCCTCCCGACGATGAGGGCCCAAGCGCCTATTGGAGATGAAGCTCCTTCTCCTAGTTTAAAGCTACTACAGTTTAAGAAGTACGATTACTTTTATCGTTCAGAGGGTCTATTTCTGAACCCCCATATTGTTTGGATGGGTCTTGAACCCCGGTATCGAATTAAGTTTCACTTTCTAAGCCTTTATCGAGTACTTTTTTCATTCAGAGGGTCTATTTCTGAACCCCCATATTATTTGGATGGGTCTTGAACCCCTGTGTCGGACTAAGTCTTTTCAATAAAAATATTCATTTCGGCGTCCAACCGACTACTTTGTACACTATTTTTCGTCTCCGGTGGAACAAGTCAAATTTACTTCTTCATTCACTATTATCAAGTAGCCTCTCGAGCTTTGTTCCAAACCCATCGACTACCTTTGGTATTCGCTAAACCTTCTAAAGGTTTAGGGCATTAAAATCAAGTAGTTTCTCCAGGGGCGGAGTTCCCCGTCGACTACCTTTGGTATTCGCTAAACCTTCTAAAGGTTTAAGGCATTAAAACCAAGTAGTTTCTCCAGGGGCGGAGATCCCCACCAATACCTTCAGTACTCTCTAAACCCCCCAAAGGCTTAGAGTAGCAAACCGAGTAGTTATCTCGGGGCTTAGTTTCCCATCGACTACCTTTGGTATTCGCTAAACCCTCCAAAAGGTTTAGGGCATTAAAACCAAGTAGTCTCTCCAGGGGCGTAGTTCCCCACGAACTACCTTCAGTACTCTCTAACCCCCCCTAAAGGTTTAGAGCAGCAAACTGTGTAGTTCTCACGGCCATTAGGCCTAGACTTGGAAAATCTTAAGAGATTAACCCAGAGTCCTAGTATGGACAACCCACTCGACTGTCTAACATTTTTCTACTATGCAGAAACTATGACGCACTCAAGTCGAGTATTCCTATCTTACTTGCAGACACAGTTATCATATCGAACATGTTATCTAATGGAACATAAAGTATCTTCAGGTTTAAGAAAAATATTTTTACAAGTGATCTCCCATAACAAGCATAACACTGTTTCAGCACAAGACAACTAGAGTTCAAGCTTCTTCATCAGAAGGCTGTTCCATGCTCTCGATGATCTTGTCAGCAATGGGCTTCACTTCATCAATGTACTCAGCAAACTTCTCGTCCGAGCACCCTTCTGCTAACCCATCACTGAGTGGAGCCAGATTCGGTCCAGGCCAGTAGGACTTCACCAATCCTAGGACATGCGCCACGTATTGCTTGGACGTCTCGGATAGGAAGCCGACAATCTTCTGCGGAGCTTCTCGAAGTCGCTCCACCAAAGACTTGTCTCCAGCTCCACCACCTCCGACCGGATCGACCATGTCGATCACTGCCTGTGCTGCTGTCCAGAGATTGGCAAGTTCCTTCGCCTGGAGATCCCTCTCAGCCACCAAGTCCTTGAGCTGCTTCATGCTTTGGACCATTTGTTTGTCCGCATCAGCCTAGATCTTGGTCAGCTTCTCCACATCATCTGTCTGACGGTACACAAGATTCGTCAGATTAGTCATCAGTTCCTCTTTCTTTAATAATAACTTTTTGAGTTCTGTGTGAACATAAGGCGACATAAGTACCAAAGCAGTCAATAGGGAAAAAATCGACTACTTCTCAACAACAGGAAGTAGTAGCACAGGGAGTTACCATTATGTTCCTTTGCTAACTTCTTGTTCCACTCCTACAAAGCCTTGTTCTTCTCCTCGAGCGAACTCTTTTCACCTTTCAGGCTCTCAAGCTTCTTCTGCAGGAGATTGACCTCTTGAGCGTTCTTCATCTTCAACTTCTATCTCTCCTCGAAGACCTGCGATCTCTTTGAACTGATGCTCTTGATCTACGCTTAGTCGCAGGCCTTCTCCAGCTTGTTGAAGTCCATGAGCCCTGGAGGCGGCTTGTTCGGCTAGTT
Organism: Panicum virgatum; assembly: GCF_016808335.1. Classification (NCBI taxonomy): domain Eukaryota; kingdom Viridiplantae; phylum Streptophyta; class Magnoliopsida; order Poales; family Poaceae; genus Panicum; species Panicum virgatum. The sequence continues at coordinate 53,435,450 of NC_053147.1, forward strand.
CCTGCAAAAGGGAACTAATTAATCCGACCAACTACTCGATGAGATAAGTACTCGATATTACAATACTTACACTCAAAAACTTCTGACATTTGATCATCTCCTCATATAACTTTGCCCCTTCCGCCGGCAGTATTGGATCCTCTTGACGTCTTTTAGGAATGGACTGCTCGACGTCGGGGACAACATTTGATCCACCAAGATCCTGGCTCCTCAAGATCTGTGCAACTCAAGAAGGATTAGCACAATCCAAGATGTTGTACGAAAAATGAAGACAACAGAAAAAGCTACGGCTTACCTGTTGGAGATTTCTCCGTCTCCGTTAGGGTATCCCCACCAGAGGGGGTGGTCGATACCTCGACCAGTCCAGCTCCCCCCAACCCGCTCGTCCGAGCCACCTCAACATTCGATTCAGCCTGAACTGGTGTAGTATCAGGCTGATCTAGCATTGCAGGCGCGCTCTTAGATGGTTTGAGCTCGGGGCTGAACTAGATGGAACTTGATCCGGTCCGCCCAAGCCAAAAGCATCTGCTTTGCTGACCAAAAGCAAAAACCATCAAATGAGTCTGAGGCGTAAAGAAGAAAGCCAATGACAAGAAGCTACCAAACAACAGATCAAATGGACTAGACACAACTTACTTGGTTGACTTCTTGACAGGCAGCTTCTTCGGCCTCAGGAACTTCGGGATTGTAATTGTTCCCGAAGTACTTGAATCCTTTTGCACTTGCCCCACCGGCGTCTTTGTCACCGTCGCACCACTCGTGGGTGCCGACTACACCGACGGGGTATGGCTGGTGACCGGACGCGGAGATGAGTCCCGTCCATGCTTCTCCGGCCGCGGGCTAGAGTTAGCAAAATAGATATCATTAACAATTAATGGCAAGCATGCTTGATATTGGAAACATCACAAGCATGAGAGGACATACCCGCTATCTCCACCACCAGATGACGCCTTACGCTTACGCGTCTCCGGTGACGTCTTCTAAGGACCGTTGGTCGCAGTGCTTCCTTGGGTAGTCGGTGTTCGACTACCGTCATCTCCATCTTCTCCTCCAGAAAGGCCTGTCAAAGCATCCAAGATACATCTTTATTAGTTTCTACCCAACTATACAAACGAGTGAAACGTAAAGCAAAAGTGTTCGATGCAGACTTGGGTTAGGTTGTGCAGGAAGCACAACTTCAGGCAAAGGAGGTCTGCTTCGATAATTATTTGGGTTAATCTGCACAACAAGTCCTAGATTAAGAACTACAGGAGATAAAGTACTCGCTGTTCAAATGGTGGTGGCTCTTCTCGAGGACGCTTGTTGCACAACAAGTCCCAGATTAAGAACTACAGGAGATTAAGAACTACAGGAGATAAAGTACTCGCTGTCCCATCTTCTCCTCTCGAGGACGCTTGTTCAACCGAAAGTCTCCTCCATGAAGTGGTGGCTCTGTCACTCCATCCAGTACTCGGCACACACGACGCATGGCATCTGCTTGACTGATCTTGTCGGACAAAAAATCGGATGGATCATCTTCTCCCGTGTACATCCATCCGAGATTTGCCCATTGCTAAAGGGGCTGGATCCTTCGGCAGATCCAACTCACGACTACTGAAGCTCCAGTCAATTTTCCCTTCTTCAAATACTCAATCTTGCCCAAAAGATCATTGATTTGGGCAAGGTTCTCTCCCTTCCAGTTCCAACTGGGCTTTGGAACTGGTGGTCCTGGGTCCTGGTTGGGAGTGCTGGTGCTTGGTTTTCGATGTAAAACCAAAAGTCCTTCCAGTCGATAACATTTGAGGACAACTTATAGGGGATGTACTTCACAACTAATCCCTGATGCAACTGAACTCCAGCCCCTCCAACTACATCTATCGTTGCAGTGCTGGGTTGGAGTTTCAGATGGAAGAGATGTTGAAAAAGATCGAAATGGGGTTCGATCCCTAGATAAGCCTCGCACAAATGAACAAACATGGAAATGTGGAGGATGGAATTCGGGGTCAAGTGGTGTGCTTGAATCCCCCAGTGAAAAAGAAGGCCACGGAAAAAGTCAGAGGTCGGAATCCCGAAACCTCGCAAGATGAAATCTTTGAACACGATGGTTTCTTGGGATCCCTCGCGAGGAGGTGCATCCCCTAAGGCCTTACGCCAATGGACTATTTCCTGACCTTGAAGGATTTTCTCTTCTACTAGACCTAGTAGATGAAACACGGAGCACTTACTTGCCCTCCATCCTCCCTTCTCCGTGGGATCCGTCACATCGGCCGCCCTCGCCTTCCCCTTCTAGGTGCTCTCTTGGGCGCCATCTCAATGCTTCAAGTTGTTCCTCGTGAGAATGCTTGGGGGCTGGAGCTTTGGAGAAGAGCTCGAGAAATGGAAAATAGGGAGAGGAACAATGACAACGGCGACTGTGAGAGTAAACGAAGCGTAAAAGCCTAGGTTTAACTAGCAGTAAAATAACCTAGTCGGTGGCAGTGTTGTTAATATCCGCAAGTCGAAGAGTCACGCGCCAGTTTGGATTATTTCTGAGCGGCAATTCAGGGATTTTCTGAGCAAGAAATCTGATGAATCATTTTTTCTGGGATTATATCATGAAAAAAGAGGTTTCTGATTTCTACATCGATTATTCCAAATTAACCATTGAAATAATATTTTTTATATTGTATGCCATGAATTTTGGATCCTTAATTCGAAATCTTGGAATTTGGATTCAAGGCTCGGGGCTGCGGGATATGTGTCATAAATGGCATATTTTTCAAAGATATTTGAAAGACAAATGAAGATTTGGAAAGATTTTTTGAAGACTGATTTGACCCTCAGCCTGATTCTGTGATTCAACCTAAGACTCGGGGGCAACTCCATATGGAGCGCGAGTTCGTCGCGCACCATATAAAAGAAGAATCGGGGCTTGAGCACCTCAAAGCCTCAATGCAGCCAAGGAAGTACTCGGAAGACTACTCGAAGCACTCGATAAAGCATTGGAGGATTCTAGAAGCACTCGAAGCACTCGGCAACATCTTCAGAAGTGCTCGACGCCTGCAGGACTCGACTACGAAGAGCTCGGAGGCTTGTCAGAACCGGGGCTGCGGGACTGCTCACAGGCATTGAATATTCTAGAATAAGGGATAGCTCATGAAATGTACCTTACCTCTCTTGTAACTACCCGATTAGGCGTAGGACTAGTCGACATACAAGAAAACTATCCGACTCTGTTGGAGTAGGACTCTCTACTAGTATTCGGCTAGGACTTTCCATGTAACCCTGTCCCCCCAGACTATATAAGGGTGGCCAGGGACCCCTCCGAAACAGACGATACGCATCATCAATCCTTAAGACAATACAAACCACCACACAGGACATAGGGTATTACGCTCTGGCAGCCCGAACCTGTCTAAATCTTTATGTTCCTTGCACCATCGCATTCTGATCTTGGCGAGTCCCAGCCTACAACCAATCTCTTCGGAGTATCCCTCGGAGAGCTTGGCGGTTAAACACCGACAGGCGCGACGGGAGCAGCACCAAATTTTGGCAGCCTAACGGCATCCTCGACGAGCAAATGAAATATTGGCTAAGTGTTGACTCTGAAGGGGTATATATAGGAAACAATTTTTAGGGGCGGGTGAGGCCCCCACCCGCCCCTAAAAATAGTTTTGCAATTTATTCTGAAAATTCAATTAAATCAGGAAAAATAGAAAAACACATCAGAAAAAAATAAAATTTTTACCATAAGCATATTGTGATATGTACAACCTAAGGAAAATATCAAAATCATAGTTCTGTGTGTATAGTAAATAAAAGTGTTGAAACCACAACGCGTAACTAAATCACAATACTATCTTATTGAACTCAAGGCTAACTTTGTGGTTTCCACACTCTTTAATACTAAACATGTTGAATTATATTTTTCGTATTTTTCACTAGTTCTACAAATCATTATATGCTTATGGTAAAAATTTCACATTTTTTTTGAAATGTTTTGCTGTTCTATTTGAATTAAATAAATTTTCAAATAATTTTGAAAATGATTTTTAGGGGCGGGTGGGGCCTCACCCGCCCCTACAAATCGATTTTTAGGGGCGGGTGGGGGCCCCACCTGCCCCTAAAAATTGATTTTTAGGGGCGGGTGCGGCCCCCACCCGCCCCTAAAAATTGTTACCCAATTTATTCCAAAAATTCAATTAAATCGAGAAATATAGCAAAACACATCGGAAAAAAATAATTTTTTTACCATAAGCATATTGTGATATGTACAACTTAAAGAAAATATCAAAATCACAATTCTGTGTATATAGTAAATAAAAGTGTTGAAACCACAATGCGTAAATAAGTCACACTACTATCAAAATCAATTAATTCGAGAAAAATAGCAAAACACTTCAAAAGAAAGATGAAATTTTAACCATAAACATATTGTGATATTTAGAACATAAATAAAATATCAAAATCACATTGCAGTGTATATCTCATACAAGTTAAGGCATACATTTGCATACTAAAACAAAATATGGTAAGCCTAACATATTACAATCACTTAGGCACAATAATAGAACTCATATTTATAATTGATTCAGAATACATGAATGCACTTTATATTTAAGTGGTAACAATTCTCGATTCACCATCTTTGCGCGCCCACGGCTTGTCGTCTTTTCTTATGCCTGCTTCTATAATCTTCATCTTCTGTGGTAGATATGTGAAGAGGTTCATTTGATCATAATGATTATATTCTTCCACATCTTCAATACCCTCGACTCCTTTGATATCTTGTTTTCCAGGAGTGACAACGTGTTTTGTCTTCTTTGCAGGATCAGCTACATAGAGTACCTGTGCGACTTGTGAAGCAAGTACCCATGGGTCATCTTTATAACCAATATTGTTGAGGTCAACAATTGTCAGTCCATAGCCATCTACCACAACACCTTTCGGGTGTTTGACCCAACGACACGGAAAGATTGGGATTTGTATATTGGAACCATAGTGCACTTCCTATATATCATCTATGACACCAAAATATGTTGTACTTTGCCATGTTCTCTCGTCTAAGGCCGCAATACAAACACTACTGTTCTGAGACACGGTCTTCTTGTCCTTGGCGGCAGTATAGAATAGATATCCATTAATATTATACCCTTGACATGATGTGACCTGGCTAGATGGGCCAGCTGCCAATCTTTTGATCGTTTGCTCCTATAAGGTCTCCCCATCTGGTAGATGCAGGTCTTCAACCATGCAATCAGTCGACGCTTGTGCTCTCTCATGATCCAATCATCCGAGCGGCCGTTATTTTCTGCACGAATCATGCTCAAGTGTTGATTGACTAAAGGTGTCAATATCGTGAGGTGCTGCAAGATGCTATAATGTGCTTGTTGCACACCTTTGAAATCTTTGTCGATTAAGATTTTCCTCCCAATTGTGCCCACACCTTCCAACCGCCCCAAAAATCGTGGAATAGGCAAACCAAGGGACACGTTATCCTTTAGGTAACCTAGGCAAGACTCGATGACTTCCTCAGTACTGTATCCCTCTATCATGGACCCCTCAGGATGAGCACGATTTAGTACGTACCGGTTGAGGATGGACATGAAACGTTCATACGTCCATATTTCGTGTAGCTAAAGCGGACCAAGTGCCCGTATCTGATCGACCATGTGAATCATTAGGTGTTCGATCATATCAAAAAACCCCGGAGCAAAGCACATCTCGAGCTGCGCCATAGTCTCCCCAACGAATTCTTGGAGATCCTGCAACTTATCATCATCGATCACCTTTTGTGAAATCCTATTGAAGAAGTAACACAACTGAGTGATTACCATCTTAACATATATTGGCTTGATCGATCTGATTGCAATCAGGAGGAACACCATCAGCAACACATGGAATCATGACAGTTATAGCCGTATAGTGACAGATCTTTCAACGAGACTAGTTTCCTTATGTTGGACGTGAAACGACTAGGGACTTTGATCCCTCTTAAGCTCTCACACATTGCCTTCTTCTCATCACGTGTCAAGTTGTAGCTAGCTTGGGGGAGTTCATATCTGCCATTCCCTTTATCCACAGGGTGCTTTATGGCTACCAAGTCTTGACACGACTTCAAGGAATCCTTTGTTTTGGCTGATGTCTCCAGGAGGAGCCCAATTGTGTTACCAAACACATTCTTCTTCAGGTGCATACCATCGATTGCATGGCAGATCTCAAGATTCGCCCAATACGGCAAGTACTTGTAGAAGATGGACTGTTTCTTGAATAGTACACCATTGATAGGTGCCTTACCTCTCTTTCTCTTCCTCCCATCTTCCTTCTTCTTCCCATAAATGACCTAGATGGTCCGAACCATTTTGAAAATATAGTGCCCATCTTGTTGTACTGGAGCAGAATGGAATTTAGGCCTGCCATCAAAATAATTATAGAACTTCTTACTTCGGTATCTATGTCCTTCCACCAAGAAGCGTCTATACCCAAGGTAAACTACCTTTCGAGAACCTCCAAGGAAAGACAATATGGTGCCATCCACACACACCGTGCATCCTGTCTTACCTTTGATCTGTCCTAACAGGACAAACAATTCCTGGTAATCATGGATGGTGATGAATATAATAGCTCTAAGATTAAAGGGCTGTAGTGCAAAACCATCAAATATATCGATACCCTCTTTCCATAAAGTTTCCATCTCTTGCATTAGAGGCTCAAGAAAAACATCTATATCGATGCCAGGATGCTTAGGGCCCTGTATAAGCACGGATAGCAAAAGATATGTCCTCTTCTGGCACAGCCATGTAGGCAGGTTGTACATCGTCAGAGTCACTGGCCATGTGTTGTGGGTGCTACTTCTTTCACCAAACGGATTCATTCCATCCATAATCAACGCGAACCAAACATTTCTCGGCTCATTCCCAAATTCCAGATAGTACTTGTCATCGAATTCCTTCCACTGCCGAGCATCAGCTGGATGTCGAAGCTTTCCGTCACCCTTCTTGCGCTTATCTGAATCCCACCATCGCATTAGCTCAGCATCCTTTGGGTTCGAGAAGAAATGCCTAAGAAGATCGAAAACTGGGAGGTACCACATAACCATGGCGGGAATTCTGCTCTACTTCTCACAAATGCCTAAAGTAGTGTCATCTAGCTCAACGGAGGCAACACTATTTTTCGCCATGTTCCTTTTATTCACATCGGATGGACCTTGATTGTCGTCACCGCAGTAACCAGCATTGTTTTTGTACCGACTTGCAGAAAATACATGGCATTTCTTCAAATCTTTGAAAGTATCCCCATGATACAAAATACAATGATTTGGACATGCATGGATTCTTTCCACACCCAACGTGAACGGGCTGACAGGCTTCTTGGCTCGGTATATGTTGGCTGGCACTTTATTTGACTTTGGAAGCAACCAAGCCAAGATACGCAGTAGATCATTGAAACTACCATCTGACCAACTATGCTTAGCCTTCAGAGTCAACAACTCAAGTATGAAATGAAGCACGGTCCAGTGTTTCGTGCATCCCTTCGATCGGTCATAAATAAGTTTCTCCGCCATCATCTCGAAGTTTGCTAACCCCCGGGCACTAGCAACCAATACCTCCGCTTTGGTGTTGCGCAACAACTAGCCGAGAAAATTACCGTCGTCAAGTTTATCATCACTACTATCACCATCCATGGGACCGTCGACATCATCACCATGGAATCCACCAACCCCATCATCATCATCATCGACACCATCATCATCTCCGCCACCATGAAAATAAGAATCAACCATTCTGTCAAACTCCTCGTCTTGTACGATATGATCCAGTGGATTATCCGCCGGAGGTGGAGCATCCGTCTTGCCATGTTTCTTCTAGATCATGTAGTCCTTAACAAAATCACTCACCATCACATGTGATCTGATTGTAATTGGGTCGCTGAATACTCTCAAATTCTTGCTGGCATTGCATGGGCAATGCATCAACTGTGTCTTCTCATTTCTTGCGTGATTCTCCGCAACTTGAACGAATTTATTAAGCTCTCTACAGAAATAGGCGTCCATCCTTTTTGCATTGTACATCCATGTCCTATCCATCTCTGAACAGCAACAAATTTAAATCAAGCAACTATTTATGTAAATAATTAGGAAAAACATAAATTCTTTTCTCGAAGGATAATAACCATAAATGGCATTAAAAATATACTTCTTTATAAGAGTAGATATTGAAAAAAGGTAATTTAAATAGTACTAAATAAAAAAATGAAAACAAAACCTATTATTGTACCACAATATCTTGGAAAAAAAAATATATCATGCATGTGTGTAAAAATTGGGGGAAAAACAAATCTTCTTCTCTCTCCTCCATAGATCTAGTAAGTAATTTACTTAGGAATGAGGCTAAAACATATAGATCTAGTCCAAATGATTAGATAATCTTATTCTCCTACTAAAATAGCACAACTTCATCCAAAAATTTGAGGCAAATGGTGTCTCAAATCTAACAAAAAAGCTTAGAAATTACAAGAAATTAGCGTCAACTTACCTCCTAGAGCCCCAAACTTGAAGGAAATCAAGTTGAAAACCTTCCCCCCTTTTTTCCTTTTTTTTGATCTTGGGGAGCTCCTCTCCCGAGCAAACAATGGGGGGTCGGGAGGAGGAAGCCAAAATTTTTATAAACATTTCTAGAGGCAAGTGGGGGGATGAGCCGCCCCAAAAAATGACATTTGTAGGGGTGGCTCACCCCCCAGCCACCCCTGAAAATGAGGCCATTTTCAGGGGCGGGTGGGGGATAAGCCGCCCCTACAAATGACATTTTTAGGGGCGGCTCACCCCCCAGCCGCCCCTAAAAATGGGTGGGGCAGTTGGGGGGTGAGCCGCACCTAAAAATGGCATTTTCAGGGGGTGGCTCAATTACTACAGTACCCGCGCCCCTTTTGTAGGAACGGGTGACTTTTTGGTCCGCCTCTAAAAAAATTCAATGTATTGCTACAAATCATTTTTGTAGTAGTGGGTGGCAAACGGAGGCAAGCCCCACTGCGGCGGCCACCGGAGCGAAGAAGACATCCTCCGCCCTGAGCTTAGCCAAGGAGAGGACGACTCCGCATGCACCGTGGGCCGTTGGAGCCGCGGGCAGCCGATCTGATTTACATGGGAAGTTTGGAAACTTGCAGGGTTAATGACTCGATCATGGCGTTTGAATCAAGCTAATAAGTTCACTGCGTTGAAGTAGAGAAGTGCTAGCTAGCTGAACAAAATTTGAAGTGGCTCTAGACACCAGTAAAAATAGTTACGTCGTAAAAGGTGGATTTCTAGGATCGCATTGATGCTAGCGTTAGTGGTGGTTTGGTGCAATGCACACTGGTGTGAGATGGCGGCATGCAGCCATGGTCGATCGGCAGAAAACCACCAATGAAAACTGTCGATCGGGCTTCAGAAGAGTGACATCTGGTATGACTTGAAGCAATATGGATCGGATCTGGTATACCCTCTCCATTATTGTTGCTAGTACTATATGCACATGGATCGTGTGCTGAAAAGGATCGGAGCGCACATGGATCGATCGTCCAAGTTAAGTTAGCTGGGAAACAGATCTGGTATACCCTCTCCACTATTGTTGCTAGTACTATATACCCTCTCGATGCTGTGGACAAAGGTATCGGAAGCCATCTTGACGGGGACTACTTGTGCGAACTCAGAGTGCTCAGGGACAACGAATGAACTCCAAGACCCTCGCTCCGATCCATGGGCAGTTCGGGTATATACGACACCGAGGGAACAGTCGTTGGGATCTATCCTTCAGCGTCACCTAATTATATTAACACCGTCTGGAAGATATTGACTAGCTCCCATATGATTGAACATGCATGTTTGCATTATTGCTAGCTTCGCTTCACACAATTATATGTGTTGTTTATTTTTTTACTACATTTCTTGGCAGCGAAAACATGTCCCGAGGTGGAAGTAACGTATGTATCTTTTCCCTTATTTTGTTAGTTGTTGTGATGGATAATAAATGTCTAAGCCAATAAGGAACAGACGTTCCTGTTGCTTGATTTCTATACATGCATGTCCCCGTACAACTGCTTCTACCTGGCATCATTGTCCCTTTAGTTTTCTTTTCATCTCATTTTTATCACAAGATTATGCTGAAGTGCACATATTTTTAGACAAACTCGCCATACTCGCATACCCCTAAATCCATCACTTCACATGTTTGCGACTCCATCAAATGGCTAATTAAAAGTAGGACACCAATGCAAGTGGACTTGATCTCTCTCCTCAATGAACTCCTTCAATTAAGTGCAAAATCACCCCCTCATGACACTGGATATCGATTTGCCAGAAGGTGCTCCGTCTCCTTCTAAAAAGATGACCACTGATGACTGTGGCGGTACAATGCTGGCTGCCAAGGTAACAGAGGCGTCGTCCAGCAAACTGATAGCGTAGTGGCAAACTGCTGGCAACGTGACGTGTTTACCATGACGCATGTTGGGTTCTATGTCGCGAAGCCTAAACAGAATAGGAGAAGGTTCACAAACACAAAATGAATGGGATGTAAAAAATGCACTATATTCTCAAAAAAATCAATCCTGCATAGTGAAAAAGGTAGGGGGTATTTATACCCCCCAACCTGCAATACAAGATTCCAGAAATACCCTCACCGGCGCGGAATCTACAAAACAGATTCCGGCCAATTGGGCATTTTCCTAGCTTGGAGTGTACAAACAGCTCACCCCTACTGGATCACGCTTCTCATGTGATGATGAAGGTAGCCTCCGACCTTCGGCCCCAGCTTCACACGTGCCTTCACCTCCGACTGGCCTTGGAGTGGTTTCTGCACCTTCAAAAGGCCATGGGGACGCTCTATCAGCCGTCCGGAAGTCGCCTCCGACCTTCGCCTCTCACGCCTTGAACGCTTTAGGCCAATCTGTCCATGAATCGCCTGGTTCGAAGGTCTCGGCGGGGCTTCGCTCTAGCGACGGGTGACTTGGGACCTTCGATGCATAATGGAGGAGCAGATCTTGCAAGGGAATAACACAATAAAGACCTCCGGAGGGTTCTTCACGCCATCCGAAGGTTATTGCAATGATGCCTGTGCACCCAAGTATTCGGTGTAACCTTCGGCGAGTCCAACTCGGAGGTGACGATCCCCAACAACGCAACGTGAATTTTTGTTTTGACACTATAATAACTTTGTGGCATCTTTGGTTTCCCTAGTAACGTGACATATCTTTGCTTCTCTAATAAAGTGAGGCAAGATGACATTATGTAACGTGACAGGTCTAATTTTTAGATAAGTGGTTGCCGGGATCCGAGATGGCATGGTGAACTTATGTCCCGCCGTCCATTACTTTATTAGAGATGGCTAGAGTTATTTAACGGAGGCAATCGTATTCTGAGATGGCTGGAGTTTTTTCTCCCCTGCGTGCGTGAGGAGGAGCTGCATGATTGCCGTGATGCGAGATGACCAGCGTCTTAAGTATCCAAAAAAAAAAAAGATGACCGCCGTTTTTTTCTCTCCGTGCATGAGGAAGAGATGCATGATTCGGTTGTCCCGATTATATCAATTATTTAAATATTTCTAAACTCAACGGTTGTGATTTCTCTAAGGGCATCCGGAGTGTATGTGAGCGAGGCCGATCTTAAGCTGGGTCCCACGGATCATAAAGCCCGGATCTAATAATCTTGACCAGCCTTTAACATGAACCCCACGTTCCAAATAAAAAAAGGAAAAAAAAAACTACCGCTGATCCATCCTCGGTTGCTTTCCCTCCTGGCTCCTGCAGTGCTTCGTTCTTCCTGCAGCGCGTGTCAGATGGCCGCCGAGTTTTTTAATCGCTAAGACCCGGCCTCAGGCTTGAGATCTGCGATCTAAGCTTTTTGAACTTATGACCCCCTTAAGACCCCATCCTGTTGTGTATATGGTCGTGTGTATATGGTCGACCCTAAGAACTTAAGACCCTCTATTTTTTAGGCTACGGATGCCCAAAGCTCTTACCTCCTAGGAGGTAACCGGAGTACCGTAGCAAAGTAGCCACATCTCCTTAGCGAACAATTAATTTCTGCGAAGGTGAGTTGGTGTCTCAGGGCTGGCATTACAAAGCTTGCAAATCAGATCATTTGGCCATCTTATGTTTTGTAGGTAATCCGTCATCAAATATTTTTGTTGAGAAGGGTCCAAGCAAAGAAACGACATTTATGTTCTACTTTTGCCTTCCAAATGGGAGACATGCGTGGTCTAGAAAAATTCCGTTTAAATTGAATGCAATATGCACTCCGCGTGGAGTACCCTCCATCTGCAGTCCACCTCAATCTTAGGACAATCCCAACCTACAATATCTATGGGTAGTGTCTATGTTGCTATATCATCACGACACCACCTTTAGAAATCACACTCTACAACTCATGATGTCTTGATGTGGATTTCTATTAAACTCACTCTCTTTTCTCCAAAGAGCTATGAAATTATTTTGCTCTTCCTTAACTAAATCAGACAAAAATCTATGTTTAGCCAAGTCCCCAAGACCTCTGCTATTCCAGAAAACCCCTTTCATTTGATAACAATTTTAGAAGAGGTTTTTGGTTTTTTGGAACTCTACCATTTTTAGGATTTTTGGCAGTACTAGACTTTTTCTTCCGTCGGACCGAAGAAAGATCAATAATGTGATCAGACTCCAGGTCTTGCAAGTTCTCATTTAGATTACCACAAGCGTGGCTGAGAACTACATCCAGTCTAGCATCCCGTTCATCATCACTCTCAACTTGTAAAATTTTAGATTTTAGATTATCTTTTTTCTTATTTTTGGCACGAACCACCAACCTATCTATTTCTAGATTTTTTATAGCGACAGTAGAAGCTTTAACAATTTCATCAGTCTGGCCTAATTTGAAGCCTACCCTACTAAGGTTTGACATAACATGCGAATCTGAAAAACTGGTAAAAGATGTACCTGTTTCAAGGTTCTTCTTGGCAGCCATATGCGCAGTTTTCTCAAGAGTATGTTCATCAGCCTTGGCCTTAGATCTGGCGCTTCTACGAAGTGTGGTGGGCTTGAGAGCAGCATCATCCAACACAATCCCGCCCTTGGCCTTAGGCCTAGAAGTGGGCAGCTTCATGTTAACCACCACACCTGGAACTGCATCTCCCGGAGCAGCAGCAACTGAAGCCAGAGCACCGACACCCTCACCCTCCATCAGTGAGGGTTCCGGTGCGACATGCTGCGACGGAGAACCAACGTCTGAAGTGGAGTCCGCCCCTGGCGCCGGTGATAGCTCGGAAGGCGCCATCCGAGCGAGATCGCCAGTCGGAGCATTAGGGGACAGTGATACCGGCATTCCTTCAACGGACGCCGGCTGAACAGAGGGGGTGCCCCGCCCCTCCGCGGGCGCCGGTGCCTGCATGACCGCCAGAGGGTCAGCGGGCAGCTCCTGCCCCGCCATCGCGGGCAGACCCCCAGCGGGCAGCGGTGCCTGTGGGACCAGCAGGTCCTGAAGGCCAGCAGGTGACTCGTGCCCCGCCGCTGAGGGCAGCACCTCAGGCGCCAAAGGAAAGCCCGCACTGACAGCGGTCCCCCCATAGACGACACCTGGTCCTCGCCTGAGACTGCCGAAACAACAACCGGTTCCTGCACCACAAAAAGAGAAGTAGCAGCAAACGGCCCATCCGCAAAAGGACCAACAGCATCAGAAGAATCTACTAAAGCCCGATACTTAGCATAATCGGCTTCAGTAGGTGGGGAATATGGCCTATCCGCTCCATCAGGTTCAACCATGACCTTGAGGCTAATTTCCTCCAGCAGCTGCTCACAGGCTAAATCCAGAACCTCCTCAATTAAGGCCCCTTGTTGCTGAGCATTTAGAATTTGAGTAGTCTTCTCAGAAAGCTGGTTATTAGAAGCATTATTCTGATGAGCAGGATCCGCGGTAGCATCCTCCATAGCATGATCCCCAGAACCATCAAAACCATGGTGGGAATCATCCTGATGGGTATCATCAAGGTGTCCATCGTCGGCATCGTCACCCAACAAATCATCATCTTCTGGGTTAAAGGAGTCATCCTGTAACACCTCAACAACTTTGAAGTACAGCCTGTAGATACTCCTATTGACACAAATATCTGCCTATTTTGGAATGTCCTTGATGTCAAAAACGGCCACCAGAATACGAACCTCCCCGGTTTGGCAAAGGTGATACATATCCACTTTCTGAGTAGCACCCACCACAGATCCTACCGCCCGTAGGGGCAAAAAGGCACGGAGCAGAGTAGGAACATTTGTCACAGATAGCCACACTTGGTCCAGAACCTTGATAGGCTTAACCTCTGTATCGAACTCCTCAAAGATCAGAACTCCCTCCCTATTTTTGGTAGTGATAGTGCGGATCGCCACCATGCGCTCAAGCTCTGCCTTAGAAGGAACCTGAACAACAAAAGCCTTCTCGCCATGTTCCTGCACAGTCCAATCCCACTGAACTGGGATAATCCTGGCCAGCTCTGACTTCAGCAAATCAGCCGGAACCGCACCCTCGTCCACTGTGATTAGAGCAGAGACATTTGTACGTGCACTAGGAACAATGTGGAAAGGTCTGTCCGCTTGAATGCAGAAAAATCCAAGTCCATCCGCTGCAGCCCCACGGAGTTGAGGGCACTTGCTCGTGTAATGATCCTCCGAACAGATTGTACAATCCAACAAGATAGGTGCCACTTCTTTGCGCTTCCTCTTCTGCTTTCCTTGTTGCGGACGCTCCACCTGTTCCACTGGAGTAGCTGCACCAACCGGGGTAACCTGCACAGCAGCATCAGCAGGAGCATCTGCGCTTGCGCCACGACCTCTTCCTCTGTCGCCAAAGCCGCGCCCGCCAGACCCAGAAGCGTCGCCACCAGCGCCACCAGACGCAGGTGCGCCGCGCTGGTTGCGACCTCCCAGATGGTTGCCTCCTCCCGCTCCGGTCCTTGGATCAGGACCCCCGCCGACAGTCCTGCCGGCAAGAGATACGCCACGGCCAAGGTTGGCGCGACCCCTGGGGTGGCGCCCAAAGGCAGCCCGCCCTCTTGCGCGCCGGCCAGGAGCCAGGTCTCCACGATGAGTGCCCTGCCCACCGGCCATCGCAACGGCGGCGAAGGACCGGCGAAGAAGCGAAGCAGGAATGAGCGGGCGAACTAGCGCACAATTAGGTTTCGCCTGACACACGACGGTACCGGCGTCGCTTGGGAGGCGTACAGGACCGGATGGGCCTGTCCCCCGATTGTGCGTTGACCTCGGCCCACCAATCCGCTGATCCAGTTGGGGTCTAGGCGATCCGTTTGAAATTTGAGACGCCGTAGAAACCGGATCGGCAGAAATCGGATCGCGGGCTTCTGAAACCACCGCCGCGCCCTCGGCCGCTTCCAAAGCCGGCAGAAGAACATCTCCGAGGGTCCTCGCCGGAGAGACTCGCCTCGGAGGCAGCGGACCTTTCCAAACCTTCTTCCAAGGAGGAGCAGTTCTCTGAACCGATGCATGGGGACTAAAGGATGAGTGCGGCGTCGGATGCCGTGTGTTCTTCTGTCGAGCAGCAAGCGGCGCTTCAGTTGCGAAGACTGGTCACTGAGGAAGAATAGCTGAAGCACCTGCGGCAGTCGAAGCTCGAGAAGAAGAGGCCCGAACCTCTGCGTCCCCAAGGTCTTCACACTCCGAGTCGGAGTCAGACGCCCAAAATTTGCCTGATCCAGCACACAAATTATTGCTAGATAGGAGCGCAATCTCATCTCTTGCAAATTACAACTTGAGACGATCTTTTCCCGGATCAAAGCAATACGCCGGCTCCTTGGCTGTTCGCTACCGAAACGCTAGGCGAACTGAAGGAGCGACTTGTACCCTCGTCGCCATGGAGGGTGACCGCCGGCTCGTTGGAGCCGGCGGCCTAGAGGCCGCTGAAGGACCTAGACCTGCCCGCCGGAGAGGGATCCAGGGTCGCTCGCCGGAGAGGGATCCCCCAGGCCCACCTCAGCTGAAGCGCTGGCAGGATGGTAACTCATTTATATTAGGTAAATGGTAGTTTTGCCGATGTAATAGTTGCGGATGTAATAGGTAAATGGTAGTTTCGCCCACGACAAGAAGCCAAAAATGTTGCGGATGTAATAGTAATGAGACTATAAAACATCTTTTCCTAGACTGTCCTTATGCGAGAATGGTTTGGAGGATTATCTTTTACGCTACAGGTTTAACGCCACCTAGATCAATTAGTCATATGTTCAATTCTTGGATGTCTAATCAATCTAAAAAAGATTAGGAATTTCATCTGAGTGGGGGTTGCTGGAGTTTGCTGGGCGATTTGGAGATGTCGCAATGATATTATTTTTAACAAAATCAAAGTTAACTCGATTTTGCAGGTCATCTTCAGAGGAACGTACTGATTACGTTTCTGGGCGCAGTTGCAGTGTGAGGAGCACGCCAAGAACGCACTCTCCAGCTTTAGCAGACAAATTGAGATAGAAGCTCTTGATTTTGTTAAAGGAGGGTGGAAGCATGCCTATTGTTTATAGTAGTTTTTTGTCTTACTAGAGACTGGTGTGCCTTTTTTTTGTTTTTGCAAACGTTGTAATAATGGTTGTGTATGCCCCTGGTCATAAAGGCCGGATTTGGAATTCTTTTTCTAAAAAAATTTATTATAAAGACATAACCTCACTCCTAATGCACAACTTGTAGTATCTAGCGTATTGGTTTACGTGTTGACACTGGATCTTATATGTGTTGACGCTCCTTAGCGCCCCAATTTATATACCGCAAGCGCACGGGATCGTGTACCTTTTCCCTTAGAGTATTCCCCCAAGGTTTATCAATCCACGGAACCAAAGATACAAGAAACAATCTACTAACATAGAGAATCCTTTGTGTTGAGGTGGTGTAAAACGAATCTAATCTACTAAAAACAGCAAACACCGAAGGTAGTAAGAGAAAGTTAGAGATAACCAATCTAGATCACCTAGATCATGCATATGTTGTAGTTCCAGCTAGATAGAGTGAAGCAAGAAAGATGTGAATCTCAATGAAAAACATCTCTAAACCCAAAATCTCCAATCCGATCCTTCGATACCCCCATCTACTAAAGCAACGCCCTGTCACGACGCCCCCCTTTGGACGAAAGCACCCTGAAGCAAAGTCGAACTCCCTTTGGTAGTTCCGCCATGAACCTCTAGCCAACATGACTACAAGATCATGCTAAGCGATCTATCTCGATAATAGATCTAGGATGAAGCAAACCCAAAGAAAAGAACGAAATCGAAAGAGAGAACATGGTCGCTAAAAATTCGGAATCACAAGTAACTTCACCATGAATGATTATACATCACAAGATCACAACCGGGGCCCTACCTTGATCTTGATGATCCTAGCTCCAGAACTCCGACGTGGTCTTCCTTGCAAGGTTCCCACGTCGGCTAGGGAAGCCCCTAAACAACTAGCACTACCCTCGGCTCTCCGAGAGGTGTCCCACTATCTTCTCTGCTCCTTGGCGTCATCTCCCCGAATGATCTCCTCATGAGCCTGGGGGAGGGGTCTTTAAATAGCCTCAGGAAACCCTAGGTCGAAGGGGAGGCCGAGACTCCCCGAAAAGGGCCTGGGCCGGCCGGCTCAATGGGCCCAGGCCGGCCGGCCTGGCCCATTTTCTCGCCGCCTCGCGTCCTCCTTTCTCCCCAAGTCTTCTAAAGTCTTCTGGAGTTTATACCTTTCACGATTGCACCCCGTTGGACGTTGTTATCTTCGAGATTTCTTCGAGGGAAAGGATAGGACGGAGAATCCTTCCTTAAATCTCTATTTGCTTTGCTTAGCCCCGAAGTATCTCGATCTCATCTTGTGGGCTTTGTCCTTTGGGCATCATTGGAGGGTGGATGTGCATGAACGGGCTTCTAGTCGTCATGGCCTTTGGTCCTTTGTTTGGGCTTTGGCCTTCATCTTTCTTCGTGTTATTGCATGATCATGGGCCTCTTCATTTCATGCTCCAAAATTGGTCAAAAACCTGCAAAAACGAAGTACCTCCAAAATATATGTGCAAATGCGAAAATGACCAATAATCGGGGCGAGGTTATGATGGTTAGTGATTCTGATATTAAATTCATGCCATTATCAAAGTTAAACAGGGGATAAAATGGATACTTAAGGAGCGCCAACATTCCCCCCACGCTTAAACCTTGCTCGTCCTCGAGTAAGTCTTTGATAAAAATCAGTATTGCCTTTCGGTGTCCAATCCCTGCACTTGATCATACACGAGAAACCATAATGCTCCCAAAAATATTTTGCAGTTAATAGTTCAAGTTGTAACCAGTTTTTTCAATGTTGAAGGTAGATACAAGTTAAATGCTTCCCCACAATTATTAAGCACATGCTCTCAAAATTAAACAAGTCTCAGAATTAAGAAAGTATGTTCCATAAATAATGCTTAAACCAAGATCAATAATTTAAACATCATTGCAATTTGCTCATGGAAACTCTCAGCTCATCTTGTCTCTCAAACTTGCTAAAACTTTCTCCTTTGTTTCTCTCATATATATGTGTGAGGCTTTATCTGGAGCTCTAGAAAGGTTAGTCCTAACAAAAGATATTATAATCAAGATATTATCAAAACAAGAAATACTTCTTATGGATTTACCGAGACTCGTCAAAAAGACCATTGGAAAATAATTTCTTTGTGGAGAGGGAGAGAATGGAACACACACTTTAGATGGTGGACATGTGCAAATGGCAACGGTTGATCCCTAGGCACAACTGAAGTCCTTGTTATCGGATTGCACATGGTTGGAATAATTGAGTATAAAATAATCTTCAAAGTACTTGGAGTTTAATGAAGCAAATGGAACCGAGGAGCTATTCATCATCATTTTTTTTCTTTTCTTCTTTTTTTTCTTTTTTTTTCTTTCTTTTTGCACCTCAGAACCGTTGGCAACACAATGCACTTACTCCACCTCCCCCCATGCTTGAACGTTTGCTTGTCCCCAAGCAATGAAGTGATGATAATTTGATTGAGTGAGTGCACAAAACTCGTATCAATTCTCTGGACTCAACTTTGGAATTCAATGGGGCATCTCCTCGTAAAAGATTGAAGCCAACAGAGGAGGAAAAGGCCCAGGCCGGCCGGCCTAGGGGTGTTGGGCCGGCCGGCCTACTGCCTGTAGGCCGCCACTTCTTCGGATTTTTCTGCTGCGAACTCTTTGATGCTTCCCGAGCTTATGTTTTACTGAATTTTGCTCTTGATTCCATTGTTTTGCCGTCGAAATAATAATATATACTCAATATATAGGTTGTGGTCAAGGAGGTGTTTCACAAAGAGATGTTTTTGGTTAAGGGTGGATATCCAGCGAGGTTTGCGATATTCCCGGTATAGAAACTCACAATGCATGGATAGAATAGCTAGCAAAAGAGAGGTACACAAAAATACGGAATGGTCAGCTTCTTAGTCCCGTACCAAAGAAGATAAATCTTAAATTAATTCACCTGAAAATAACTCTTGCTCTATGGTTTGTCCTGATATAACATTTAGGCTTTTAGAAGGGTAGAGCAATTGCAAAAGGTATCATTGACAAGGTTAGCTCAAAATTAAATCCGAATTAAATTTTCCTTGACAAGCATAAGTAAGAGAGCAAGAATAGAAAGATGTGGGTCTTAATTTATCATAACCTCCACAATTGAATTAGCCGGCATTTAATTAATTTTTTCAGATCATGTTAGGGAGAGCATTAGTTTAAACATGCATAAACCAAGCACAAGAAAGTAGACAAGACGGCAACGATCATCATATTTTAACATGGCACAAACTTTCTATCATCATTACTAACCATAACATTAAAGCGCGGGTGATGCATTTATTTATCATGGTGATGAAAGCAAAAGAAAGCAAATTGCACACATGCTGAAAAAATAAAACAGAAAATTGCTACGCACACACAAGCTTGCACACATGCTGAAAATAAATGAAAAGAAATAGAAAAATCCAAACCACACGTGCGAGCATTTTATTCATGGTCTTGTCGTCGATCACTCTCCTTGATTGCCTCTTGCGTTGTATCCTTGGTCATAATATTGTTGAAATGCTCCTCCATTAAATTGTTCCGGTGGCGCTAGGCCTAGAAGTCACATTTGATATGCAATTCCCACAGTTCCATCTTCTAGTTGGCTTGTGTGCCTCCGGATGGCGTCTATGTCTTCCATATTTCTTCTTGCATAGGCACCCATGATTCTCATTCCTTGTTCCGGTTGAGGGAGGTCAAAAAATTGTGCTCCAAATGACGGGTCGGGCATCTCTCCTTGGTATGATGGGGGTGGGTAGCCATAGTTGCTAAATGGTGGGGGCACCGGGTACTCCGGTGGAGGCGCCGCCATACCATGCCCCCATGCTTGATCTTGGTTTCCTTCCCATTAACTCGTCCATCCTTGCGGGTGTCCTTGTCCACTTGATGCACCTTGAAATTCATTCCTCCAATAAGCGGAACTTGGTGGTGGAAGCTTTACTTCTAAATTTTCTTGTTGTGCCGACTCCGATGTTCCTTCAATCAACCTTCCTCTTTTTGTTTTCTTCACTTTTGCTCCAATGTTTTGAACTCGCCAATCAGTCCTTCCTCTTGCGAATAATTTAAGCCTTTGATCGGGGAGGGAAATATTCAGCTCGGAAATAGTGAATCCCTTCTTTTCATCCCCTCCGATATAATGGCCTTGCCTCAAATGTTCAATCCCTATATCTCTTCCCGGGACATAATATTTTTGGATCACCGCTAACCCCGGATTCATGGCTCGGGCTATTAATATAAGATAACACCCCGAACCAACTTCTCCCGTGCCGGATGATGCTTCACAAATCCATCTTTCAACCATGATGTAGGTGGGATCAATCATTTGCTTCTTCACCAATGCTGCATACATCCAATTCAATTCTTGGTCGGTGACCTTTGATTCTCTCATCCTCCCGAGAAATCTTTTGCTCACCCAAGAGTGGAATATTTGGAGGATCACATTACTTATATTCCTCCTTTGGCGATTGACATCTTTTGCTATCTTTGTCCAAAACTCATCGAGCTCTCCATCTTCGACTTCCACCATTTCATTTGCATTACTTTTGAACCCGAGCAAACTCCCTATTTCTCCATAGGTGATGACTTTTTCTTCATTCTTGAGCCAAAATTTCAGACATGGCACTTCTTCATCATCCACTACCTCTGTTATTTTCTCTAGTGTCATGAACATCTCCAAAGCCACTTCTTCTTGCATGTCTAGCGTAATACTGTCGGAAAATAACCTCCAGCCGATGTTCTCCAAGAGCTGGTAGATGTCATGATGGAATCCCAACTTCTCCAATGCTTCATCATCAAAATCATAGTTTGCTCGCAGCCTTCCCTTCATGAACTTGAGCCTTTCTTCTTCTTCCATTGACAGGATGGTAAACCCATATTCGGAATGCTTGGGTTTGTATGGCGGTGGTGCGGATGACCTTGCCGAACGCCGTGGAGGAGGCGGCATCCCTTCGGTGAATCTCATGGAGGAGCTTCTTGGGTCTCTCATCCCACCAAGGAGCAACATGTCGCTCCTCGGTGCGGGGTTGTCTTCCTCCATGCTCCGCGGAGACCCGGAGACCGAGTGCCTCCGCGAAGAACTTGCCGATGCGTCGGGTGTTGATGAACGCGTCCTTCTCCTCCCGGTGACGAACTTCATGAAGCCACTCATGGTGACTCCTTGCTGCACACACTCAAAAACAAACACACCGGGGGTTTCTTGCCGGTGGGAGAACAATATATCGAAGAGCGGAGCAAACTAGGATTTGTGGTGAATTTTCTGATATTTTTGGAGTTGATTTTGGTGGACGAATTTTTCAGAGCTCTAGCTTATGTTTCTGGGTGATGAACTTGAAGAACACAAACAAGGAACTGAGTGAGGAGTATACCTGTGATAGGGGAGCACCAGGGGACTTAAAAAGAGGCTAGGCCGGCCGGCCTAGGGTCTTCCTGGCCCTCCACTTCATCTTTCTCTGGTGACTTTCTGGCACAGTTTCTTGCCTTTGTCCAGTACATCTTTTGTGCTTTGCACCGTCCAAAACCCGTGCACTACTCCTTCCTTGTCCTTGTTGTCCACTTGCAACATTATTTTTTCACTTTGTGTCATTCACTTTGTCCCATACTTCATCATTCATCACATGGTGCCATCTTTGCTGAAAATTTCATGTCCTTCCCATGCATGGCTGCTCCCTTCTTTGGATCATTTGCATGTGGTGGTAGGTAGAGAGCACAATTCCTTCCTGTGAACTCACTTTGATCAATAGATGTTAATCAAGCGCATAAACCCTCTCCAAATCATGCTTAGATTTTGAATCCTCCTCTAACTTTGAAATTTCAGAATTAACTCAAAGCATGCAATGAGCTTAAATGAATAATCAGAGGGGAATCAAAACATCTTTACATTTGTAAGTCGAAAAATATTTTCTGACTACATTAATTTTGGTTGCACCGGATCCATTCACTTTCATGAATTGATAGCGAACAATCTCGAATTCAACCGTGGGTCTTGGGTTTAGGTTCTAATTTTTGCCAAAATGAGAGAGAAATTTTTTAAAAAGGGAACAATTAAAGTTAGGAAAATTCTAGTCCTATGATAATGAAACTGAAAATTCTCTCTATGTTTGAGCGAACCTACGCATCAAGAATTTAAATAATATAAACATAGCGCGGCTTTACTCGTATCTTTTATCTCAACTTGGTCCGGCCGTCATGGAGAGGACGGTCACCAAAAATAGGTATGGAAATTTGGATGTGCCTTTCTCAAGAAGAGGCAAATAAATCATAGGATGGCTCATGTCATTGGTTTAAAATAAGAAACAACATCGAAATGACCGAGCGAATAAAATCCAAATTGAATTATTCGACCGAACGACCAATTGTTCAAAAGTTTATCATGTCCTTGCGTAGCAAAATTCTTGACTCACTTACCCAAATCTCTCGCGGGTTATCCTCCCGGCAGCTTATTCTTGACTCGACGAACGAGTTGAACTCCCGGCAGTTTTATTCTTGACTTGACGAACGGGTTGACTCCCGCAAAGCGCTTCGTTTATAGTCTGTAGCTAGACTTTCTTCTTCTTCACTTCGGACCAATGCTCGATGATGGTGCTGCAGTCTTGGGTACCCACTTCAGCACAATCCTTGGTGTGGGTTTGTCTTCCAGGTCAGTCATCTTTTTGGTCTTCACAGGTGTGCTTCTAGCTTTTATCTTGACGGGTGCAGCGATCTTCTTTGTCGCGATGGACGCGATGACTTCTTTCTCCTTCTTCGCTTCCTTCTTGTTCGGCTCCTCTTCTTTCTTCAGCTTCTCCTCTGTGCCACGGCGGTGAGGTGGAACATATTTGACATTGATCATGTTGCATACCTCAAGGCGTGGACGAAACTTGAACTCGCTTGTTGTGCCATTGATGTCGAACTTGATCTCCCCCTTGCCAACGTCGATGTTCGCCCTTGTGGTCTTGAGGAAAGGCCTCCCAAGTATGAGAGGCGCCTTGCTCCCTTCTCCCATATCGAGAATCACAAAGTCAACGGGGACTAAGTGTTCTCCAATCTTCACGGGCACGTCTTCGGCGATTCCCAAAGGATTGCGAACGGAATTGTCCACTAACTCTAGGCACATGGCGGTGGGTTCCGGCTCCGGTAAGCTTAGCTTCTCGAACACGTTCTTTGGCATGATGCTCACACTTGCGCCGAGATCACAAAGTGCTCTTTCGAACATAAGAGATCCAATGGAACACGGGATGGTAGGACATCCGGGGTCCCTCTTCTTCTCAGGAGCTTCATTAGCGATTGCCGCGCTACACTCCTCGGTTAGCTTGACGGTGCTTGGCAGTATCTCGCACTTGTTTCCCATGATATCTTTGAAGTAGCGAGAATATGTTGGAACTTGTAGAGCGTCCAAGAGCGGCATGTTGATGCTCAACCTGCGTACCATGTCAACAAATTTGTTGAATTCTCATCTTCATGTTTACCTTTGCGGTATCGTGGCCTTGGCGGTAGAATCTTGGTGTTTATATCATCTATTTCAAACTCCGGCTCTTCCGTGACTATCTCTGGCGTAGGAGTAGGTGCCTTCTCCTTGATGATGGTCTCCACTTCAACTCTTGGTTTAGGCTTCCTTGCTCCCACTGCATGTTCGGGTTCTTCGGTCTCCTTTCCCGAGCGAGTTTGAATTGCCTTTGCCGTCTCCGGACCTTGAGGTTGCCCGGGCAATTTTCCTTCGTTGCTAGATAAGCGTCCGGTGAGCTGGGCTACTTGCGTTTCTAGCATCTTCATCATGTTGAGTACTTGAAGGTTAGAGCTCCCGACCTCCGTCACCTTGCCATCAATGTTCTCCAAGATCTTGTCCATAGCCTTGAACTTGGTGACGGTATCTTTGTTGATCTTGCCTTGCTCCTCCATGAACTCCTTCAATTGTATACGAAGAGGCACCGAGTTTTGAATGGAAGAGCTTGCATTAAATTGAGGTCTACCTTGCCCGTAGCGGAAGTTGGGTTGCGTGATCCATTCTCCCTTCTTCATGTAGTCGAGCATCTTGGCTTCCTCCGGGCAATTCTTTTGGACATGGCCGTACTCTCCACATTCTTCACCTGTAGACCTTGCTTCGGCCGCCTTCAAATCAATAGCTTGGGCTTCTCTCTTTTCCACTTCCATCTTCTCCAACCTTCTCATGAGCGAGTCGATCTTCCCTTCTAGCACTTCTTCACGTTCCACTTGCAATACACTCTTCGCGGCGCCCACGGCTTGGAGTGGTTGTAGGGGCCCCGATGATACCCATGCGTCATTGTCCGCCACCTTCTTGAATAGCTTGAAGACTTGAGTCGGCGTGAGCTCAATGATCGATCCTCCTGCCGATGCATCAATAATCCCCCTTGATGCAATAGTGAGGCCTTGATAGAACTTCTGGACCACATCTTCCCTTGAGAACTTGTGATGAGGTACAGCGCGGATGTAGTCGTTGAAGCGCTCATAGGCTTCCGCAATAGTCTCCGTCGGGGCTTGCGCGAATGTAGCAATCTTGTTGCGCAAAATTTGGGTCTTGTCCGGCGAGTAGAACTCCGTCATGAACTCCTTCATCAAGGACTCCCAATTTTGCATCGTGTGTGCCGGTAGAGAATGAAACCATTGCAGCGCTCTCCCAAGTAGAGAGAATGGAAAGAGACTCGCTCTCATTTGATCTTGAGTCATCCCTTACATGTCGAAGGTGCAGCATAGTTGGAGGAACGCTTGAAGATGTAGATTAGCGTCTTCTTTTCCAGTGAAGGGCGAGCTTTGCACCATCCTTATGATTGAAGTCTTGATCTCGAATGGAACTCCGATGTTGTCGAGATTTTGGATCGGCAAGTCCCGAATGTCCGTAGTGCATAGCTCTCCGATCGTACGCTCCTGCTCCGGTAGCGCCATCCCTTGGTGAAGTGGCGCCCCCTTTGGACTTATTGGTGGAGTCGCTTGAGGTGAAGACGATGAACCGGTGATTTCTTCTTTTGGATCTACTAGTTCCAGCTTCCTTGATCGTGCTTCTCGTCTTCTTTGCCTGTAAATTTTTCTGGATCATCCACAAAATTTTCGGGTTTGTTGGAGAGGCTCCCGTCCATCTCCTGTTAGGGGTTAGTGAAAAGAAAAATATATACGAGATCTAAAAGATGAATATACAAGATCTAAAACATAAAAGAAAAATAAAAAAAAATAAAGCAAACTCTACATTAGATTGATTTTCGTGGAATAGATCCGTTTTTTTAGTTAGCACAAAAATAAGAGATCTAAAAAGGTCAAGAAGAAAAATCAAGAAAAAGAAATATTTACGAATGCAAGTAAGATTGGATCTTAAATCGATGGTTCCCCGGCAACGGCGTCAGAAAAGCTTGTTGACGCTCCTTAGCGCCCCAATTTATTTACCGCAAGCGCACGGGATCGTGTAGCTTTTCCGAAAGAGTATTCCCCCAAGGTTTATCAATCCACGGAACCAAAGATACAAGAAACAATCTACTAACATAGAGAATCCTTTGTGTTGAGGTGGTGTAAAACGAATCTAATCTACTAAAAACAGCAAACACCGAAGGTAGCAAGAGAAAGTTAGAGATAACCAATCTAGATCACTTAGATCATGCATATGTTGTAGTTCCAGCTAGATGGAGTGAAGCAAGATAGATGTGAATCTCAATGAAAAGCATCTTTAAACCCAAAATCTCCAATCCGATCCTTCGATACCCCCATCTACCAAAGCAGCGCCCTGTCACGACGCCCCCCTTTGGACGAAAGCACCCTGAAGCAAGTCGAACTCCCTTTGGTAGTTCCGCCATGAACCTCTAGCCACCATGACTACAAGATCATGCTAAGCGATCTATCTCGATAATAGATCTAGGATGAAGCAAACCCAAAGAAAAGAACGAAATCGAAAGAGAGAACATGGTCGCTAAAAATTCGGAATCACAAGTAACTTCACCATGAATGATTATACATCACAAGATCACAACCGAGGCCCTACCTTGATCTTGATGATCCTAGCTCCAGAACTCCGACGTGGTCTTCCTTGCAAGGTTCCCACGTCGGCTAGGGAAGCCCCTAGACAACTAGCACGACCTTCGGCTCTCCGTGAGGTGTCCCTCTATCTTCTCTGCTCCTTGGCGTCGTCTCCCCGAATGATCTCCTCGTGAGCCTGGGGGAGGGGTCTTTAAATAGCCTCAGGAAACCCTAGGTCGAAG
Organism: Panicum virgatum; assembly: GCF_016808335.1. NCBI lineage: Eukaryota > Viridiplantae > Streptophyta > Magnoliopsida > Poales > Poaceae > Panicum > Panicum virgatum. The sequence continues at coordinate 53,462,112 of NC_053147.1, forward strand.
GGGAGGCCGAGACTCCCTGAAAAGGGCCTGGGCCGGTCGGCTCAATGGGCCCAGGCCGGCCGGCCTGGCCCATTTTCTCGCCGCTTCGCGTCCTCCTTTCTCCCCAAGTCTTCTAAAGTCTTCTGGAGTTTATACCTTTCACGATTGCACCCCGTTGGACGTTGTTATCTTCGAGATTTCTTCGAGGGAAAGGATAGGACGGAGAATCCTTCCTTAAATCTCTATTTGCTTTGCTTAGCCCCGAAGTATCTCGATCTCATCTTGTGGGCTTTGTCCTTTGGGCTTCATTGGAGGGTGGATGTGCATGAACTGGCTTCTAGTCATCATGGCCTTTGGTCCTTTGTTTGGGATTTGGCCTTTGTCTTTCTTCGTGTTATTACGTGATCATGGGCCTCGTCATTTCTTGCTCCAAAATTGGTCAAAAACCTGCAAAAACGAAGTACCTCCAAAATATATGTGCAAATGCGAAAATGACCAATAATCGGGCCGAGGTTAGGATGGTTAGTGATTCTGATATTAAATTCATGTCATTATCAAAGTTAAACAGGGGATAAAATGGATACTTAAGGAACGCCAACAATATGAGACCCAGTTTTTTCCACTCTCCACTCTTTTTCTCATTTATTATGGTACCACATAAGCTAAAATCCTATGTGGAACCATCATATACATGGAAGGTTAGGGATGCCCTTATGTTGTCTTCCCTTTTAGGGTCTAGTTGGACAGCATTGATCGCTTTACGTAGAGCCACAAATTCTCGAATCTCCCGGTGACTTGATATAGGAGAGACATGAGAAATCCATTTGTTGTTTGTGATAGACTTATGAACCATAACTTTCTTTCTTATGGCCTTGTTGAAAAGCGTAGTAGCAATACATTTAGCTGATGATCCATATATCCAATTTCTGATCCAGAATTGTGCCATATTACTTTGGTAATGACTTCTTTACAACCAGCTATAATTTTATCCATATGGACGCACCTTTTCCATTGATCGTGTTGCGTACTACCACCAACCAGACCACGTGAAATTCTGATCCGACAGCCGCTCAAATGGAGGGCGCGTGCAAGCAATTTTAGAACTTTAAAAAGTTGCGGTTATTAAACCGTCCATCAAATTTAAATTTCGATTGCGCAACCGTGTCTGTTTCGACGAGACATTCAAAATAAGACTCCACTTGCATATATTTTGATGATATTTTCAAAGACACATAAATTGCTTCATACAGATTGAAAAAATAATAAAATAAATTAGTTAAAATGCTCAATTAATATGCTAAAGTTGTCTATCATTAATCCTGCAATAGACATTTACCCACCCAACAAAGTTATTTACTCTCATCCGCTAATCATTCCAACCAATATATCTTTGCAATATCAACACCAATATCCACTTAACTGAATTCAGGTATGTGAAGCAACATTTTATAAATCCATATGCAACTTTTATAAGCAAATTAGAATACACTAAAAAGTATTTTCTCTCAAAAAATCACTACTACAAAAATCTTTTTCGAGGCGGGCATGCCCGTCCGCCTCGCTCTCAAGGTCACGGTAAATCAAACAATTTACCGAGGCGGACCAAATGCCCTCCACGGTAAATAAAATAGAAAAAAAAAGAAAAACCCGTGGACAAGCCCGCCGAGCCCATCCACGGGCCGCCGCCGCCGCTCGCTGGTGACGCGCCGTCGCTCCGCTTGCCAGATCTGCGCCGCCACCGCACAAGCTCGCTGGATCTGGGCTCGTCCTCGCCGGATCCGGGCTCCTCCACGCCGATCCGGCCGCGCCACCATCACCGGCCGCGTGAGCTGCGCGAGGGGAGGCCGAGCTGACAGGGGAGGGAGGGAGGAGAGGCCGCGCCACCACCACCGGCCGCGGGAGCTGCGCGAGGGGAGGCCGCGCCGATGAGAGGGAGGGGGGAGGGGAGGCCGCACCACCAGATCCGGCCGCGCCACCACCACCGGCCGCGGGAGCTGCGCGAGGGGAGGCCGCGCCGACGAGGGAGGGGGGAGGGGAGGCCGCGCCACCAGATCCGGCCGCACCACCACCACCAGCCGTGAAAGCTGCCCAATGGGAGGCCGCGCCGACAAGGGGAACATGGTGCCGAGCTCACCGCCATCCTCCCCGTCCATGGCCGCCATGAACCGCGACAACAGGTCAGCGTCCCCGTCGTCGAGGCCGCCGCTCCTCCAGTGAGGGAGGCCGCCGTCGTCGAGGCCGTGAGGGCGACGTGAGAGAGAGAGAGAGAGAGAGTGTGTGTGGGGAGAGGTGCGGCTGAGGGAGATGGAGGAGGGAGTGCAAGCCGGAGAGAGGGAGTGGAGGCGCGATGTGCGTGAGAGGGAGAGGGATTGGGGGCGCCTGAACCCTAACCTTCTATTTATATATGAGCAGGCCTATTGGGCTTCTCTTGGGCCTCGGCCTTTTTTCCGAGGCGAGCCATTTATGAGGTCCACCTCCGAAAATGGAGGCATTTTTGAAGGCAGATCACTTATAGTGCCCGCCTCGGTTAATAGATTTTAGGAGGCAGTTATTTTTTAACCGTCTCCGTAAATCGATTAATCGAGGCGGTTTTTTTACCATCTCGGTTAATGAAAAATGACCGCCTCGGTTAATCCAGGGCATTAACCGAGGCGGTTGTAATTGCTGACCGCCTCCAAGGTTATTTTTAAAGGTCGCGGTAAATACTTTTTTGTAGTAGTGAATATATCATTGAAATATAGTGATGTGAGATCCTATTTTGAAGCTCTTATTGAAACAAGAACAATGCTGCAACTGGATTTTGATTTTGATACTTGATTTTGAAACTACGGTATTTTTATTTTGAAATTATGGGCATGCACATACCTATCTATTCTTTTTTACCCCTCATATACGCATGCTTGTGTTGACGTCATCCCTCCTTTTTTGCCTTATCTTTCTAACCCTCACATATATGTAGATATCCTTTTTTTTCCTTCCTAAAAAGAGACAGCCGTATGAATAGTTTATAATACGGCCGGCCGTAAATTAGCCGCATGCATTAACTTTACCCATAGTAACTGTAGTAAGAAGTAAAAATATTAAAGAGCTCTCGGTCGGTGTTGTCTTAGAGGATGTCTAAGCCATATCATGGCCTGATCGGGTCCTGCTTCCACTAGAACCAAAGATAACGCAATCTAAGCGCCTGGACAAAATGTTCTCGATCATATATGCCAGGCCCTACTTTATTTTTTGGTTAGCAGGTGATGAGCCATTTTACAAGAAAGTGACTTCCGCTCACTTCTTCTGGCTCCTCATCCTTCTATAGAGGGACTTCTTTTGTATCCGCCAATTATCTTGATCAACCATTTTTTTTAGCACGAAAGACTGTCAGAAAACAAATGGGCTAGGAGGATAGTGCGTTTTAACAAGAGTTTCATGTCCGCTCGATGATAAAAACATTCCTCTCCAATCAGGGAGCCATGTCCAATTTTATCAATTATAGGCGGCACCTGAACTCTTCAAAGCAACCGAGTATGGAGAGGAAGCCCTAGGTACTTGCCCGTAAAAGAGCAGATCTTGCTGGGAAAGTCTTTTTTTTTTATGGCTTGCTGGGAAAGTCTTGGTGCTATGGAGTCGAAGGCCTTAAGGCTCTGAAGAACAACATGAAAGCTCATATACACTATAAAAATTAAAACATTTGAAATTATTTCTCATCAAGATTAGTCCCATCATAACCCTCACAGAAATTCCACTTGCCATACTAAGAGGTTTAACAAGAGGTGTGGAGAACTATGGTTTTGATATTTCTAAAATATTTCTGTCTAAATCATAATACTTTTGTTACTCTCTCTCCCCCGCTTACCCAGCCTATAGGCCGGCCCTTTCTTGCCATGCCAATAGAGAACGTGAAGAGAGGTACACGAAAACCGAGGCCTGCCATAGCTGTACTGCCGCTGCAACCCTGCAACGTACCACTTGTGTGCATATATATTTTTTAATTCTATTCAATGGCCAGGATGCACCGCACATAATAATAATAAATTCATAGTGATGCACATTTTTCTAAGAACACAACAAAAATCTGAAAACTGTTTATTATTCAAGATGCACATATATGTGTTTAGCAATTGTCGTGAAAACAAGTGCACAAAAGTGTGTGCGCCCTTAATAATGTCAAATTAATTAATTAATTAATTAATTTTTATTTATTTATTTAAATAAAAATTCTGTGCATTTGTTGTCACTATACACCAAATTAAAATATGTGTATCCAATGTGTTGAACAAATTCAAGTGTTTCTACTATTGTGAATTTTGTCTTCCATTTAAGTGTATTTTCAGAAACAATAATATAAATGCATCTTCAAGCACAGAATGTTTTTTATGTTTTACTTCCAAAAAAATGTGTACCCATATATATTCTCCCTACCCTGCACACCACAAATATGTTCATCATGAAACCATGTTTTGAATACTTCATATGCTCAAAGTATATGTATCTTTATTTATGAATGATTTCTAAAATTTATTGTGACAGCTATGTACATGGCACTTCCGGCTGGGCTGAGGCTGCGGCTGAACCAGCCAGCTGAACTAGCAGCTTCCTGCCAGCGCAGAGAGGCTGTGTTTGTGGTTTGGCTCATAAAATTTTTTGGTGTCTTTGACCACTAATTAGATGTGTTAAATAAAGTATAATTACAAAACCATTTCCACAATCATAGTACTGTAGCAGTTACTTTAGCTAATGAAATCTTTGACCGTATGATTAGAAAATGATTAGACGTGGTTACTATAGCATCACTGTAGTCAATCATGGTGGAACTTGGCTCATTAGATCCGTCTCGAAAAATTACGCCCATCCGTGAAAAGATTTCGCATATAAAGTTCGTTTAGCACTCCATGTATGCATTCGTCTTTTCATGAAAAAAAATTTTGCATGACAATCAAACACAGCAAGAGAGGGGATGAAAGAGGCCGACGCCGCAGCTGTTCGGCAGGACTGGAGCTGCCGAACGGCTGGGCCCAGACTGGTAGTAAGATTAACCGTACTTATATATTCAAATAGATTAACAGTACTTGAATCCACTAGGACCACACACCTGTCCACCGGATACCATAACAGTTTAATTTTCTACTCCCTCCTTCCCTATTTATAAGGCATACACGTATATCAAGATTCAAACCTTGTCATCTTTGACCAATAATTTGACTATTAAATTTTTATTTTTATAATGCAAATTTCATATGATTGGATTCATAATCAAATATATTTTACAATGATTATAAGTTTATAATCAAAAGTGATATAATATATGATAAATAAATGGTCAAAGTGTTGTTTAGAAGACCGTGTCATGTTCCACCATGCCTTATAAACGGGGAAGGAGGGAGTATTTGTTAAATTCTGAGCTCAGGTACTATGTACTATGTCAGACCATTTATCATCTCAATTCTCGAAGCAGCGGACTTTAGGCCGATCCCAATATGATTTTACAGAGAGTTTTATAGTATTAAATTTTATATCATATTATTAATTTTGCTGATATGATGAGAAGAGAGAAAAAGTGAGTTTCATTAGATGAGAGAAGAGTTTTATACCCATAAAATTCAGCCGCAGTGATCTAGTTCTCGGTTTTTTACCATAAAACTGTACACCGAAACCGGCCTTTAGACAGTGCTAAAATTGGTGACTAGCGGGACCATTTATTATAATGATGGAGCAGTACAGTTCGGCATGTTTTACGATGAGAAAAAATAAAATATTCAAGCCACAAGCTAGCATAGCACAGCAGTTAGGCTATCCGCACTCGTTATACTTTAAATTCATCCTCTAAAAAAATATTCTGTTCTAGTCATCAATATTCTCTCCTCTACATCCAGTTCCTCCGCACTCATTCATACTCTATACTCATCCTCTATATCAACGGGCCCGCGTGTCATAATTTTTTTTTGTTTTCTACCCTCCCACCCGGGTCTCTCTCTCCTCCCTCCTCCCTCCCATCTCCACCCCTTACCCGCGGAGCTCCTCCCCTGTCTCCGTCGGCTGCAACGCCCGCCGCCATCTCCTTTTCTGCTCGTCCCGGGCAGCTGCTCCGCCCACCGGCCCTCCACCACGGCGCGCGCGCGGCACAGACTGCAGCGCCGCCGCGAGGGAGCAGGGGCTCCACGCCGGTCAGCGCCAACTCCCTCCCCATCCCTGGCCGGTGGCCATGGCCAGGAGCGGGTGGAGCTGGGGCAGCCGCCGGCCCACCCTCCCCATGCCGCCCCAGCTCCCTCTGCCACGGCGGCGCCAGCACCAGAGCGGTGGCAGAGGCCCGCGCGGCGCTCCTCCTCCAGCCTCCACCCCCATCCACCTCCTCCTCCGGTCCCCGGCATCGCGCCTCCATCCTCCCTCCCCCTCGGTAGAGCTCCGCCGCTCCCGCGCCTCCCTCCCTCCCCCGTCGCCTCCCGCGCGCGTGACGGCCGCCGCTTCCTCAGCCTCGCCCCTCCCCTGATCCCCCGCAGGTGAGCCACGGGCCGCTCCGCCCCCTCCCCTGCATCCCGCGCCAGCGAGTGGCGGGCCTCGCGGCGGAGCTCCCTCCCCGGATCCGCGCGCCACACCGGGCGGGCGAGCAGCGCCGCCTCCGTAGCACCTCGGCTCCAGGGGTGTGAGCGGCCGCCTCCAGGCATGCGAACGGCCTCCTCTCGAGCCGACGGCGTCTTTGGGGCGGGGGCGGGCCGGCGGCGGCGTGAGGTCGGCCACTGCTCCCATGCCTCTCCGGTGCCCTTTCTCCTCCACACCATTCCTCCTCCGGATGGCGACGGCGCCCCCCTTCCTCTGCTTCGCATGGCTCCATCCCGCCAGTCCGCGGTGCTCCTCTGCTCCCTCTCCATGCGGAGCAGTTGCTCCGGACCCAAGGTGGGGCAAACGCGGAGCGTATCGGACGCCCTGGGAGTCCGCTCGATTTAGCGGTGGCCGGTCCGCTGCAAGCGTAGCGTAATGGATAGCGTACACCAGTGCAGCGAAAATTTCCTCTATCCGGTGCTGCAGTAAGGGAGGACGCCAGTGCGCATAGGCTTGGCACTACTGTCAATAGTAGACGAGCCTGACAGGTTACCGGTCCATACTCCATCATCATCTACTAAAAAAATATTGTCTGGAAGTGCTCAGGAACAACAAACTCCATGTAACACCCCTATTTTCAAATTAGGAACCTAATTAAAATTAATTAGAATTTGTATAGGTGCGATAAGAGTTGGTTTAATTTATTTTGAATTTAGCGCATTTATCGTAAACTAAATAAATTAATTAGCCACAAAATAAATATAAGGAAAATAGGTGTGCGCATTTCATGCTGGTTTGCATCTTTATTTGCTTGTTGTTCAACTTAAATTGAAATCCTTGAGTTTGAATTTGAATTGAAAGTGTTAGAATTGATTTAGAAAAATGCAAAACTCTTTTCTTTTCTCCCTCCCTTTCAGCCCAGCCCGTCTCCCCCTCTTTTTCTTTTTTTTTCCCCTCAGCCTGGAAACCCCCCGCCGCCGGCCCGTTCCTTTCTTTCCCGCGGCCCGATTTTCGCCTCCCGGCCCAGTCCGGCCCAGCGCCCCCCTCCCCCCCTATCTCACCTGCAGGTGGGCCCCGCTCATCGGGACCGTCTCCCTCCCCTGACCGAGCCGGACTCGAGCTCGAGTCCGACCCGGCCGCGCGCGCCGCCGCGCCTCTCTTGGCCCGCACGCCAAGGCCTAGCCCCGGCCTATAAAAGCAGCACCCCGCGCCCCCCTGGAACCCTAAACCCGAAGCCGCAGCCGCCGCCTTCGTAAAACCCTAACTTCCGCGCCGCCGCCATTGTTGGAGCTTGGAGCTCCAAGTCGCGTCTCCGTTCCACTGCTTCCCGTCGACAATTTCGCCGCCCCGAAGCTTCGCGTCGAGGTGAGGGAGCTCTCCAGCTCCGTTTTCCTTCTCCTTGTCGTTCTATTTCGCCCGTTTAAGCTCGCCGGCGCCGCCGCTCCGCCATGTGCCGTCGCAGGCCCGCTCCGCTTGTTTCTATCCCGCACGAGCCCTGCCATCGAGTTCGTGTGCTCGCGCACGTGCTTCCAGTCCAAGACCCGAGCCAAACAGAGCCCCGGATGGCCAATCCGGCCAAACTCCGGCGGACCCCGTCAGGCGCCGCCGTCTCAGCCCGTCGCCGGCCATTTAAAGCCGCTGCCGCTTGCCCCAAAGAACCCTCGCCGTCGGATCCAAATCAAACGGCCCAGGATAGATCCCATCCAAGGCAACTCAGTCAGAAACCGGTCAACCATGCCATTTTTGCACATAAACCCCTCTGTTTTTCCATATTAGAACCCGCCGTCCACTGCTGTTGGAAAGTATTTACAAAACAGCCCCTGTTTTTTTGATCTAGCCCCTGAGTATATGGTCTAATTACGATCTAGCCCTTAGATCTTGTTTTAGCCATAACTTTCTCGTTTTAGATCCGTTTTCGATGATCTTTACGCTCATGCGATCGTTGCAACGAGTAGTATAGTTTAGTTACCTCTTTTTGTACCATTTATGTTATCTGGTGTACTGTTTCTTATTGTTTGTACTTGTTTGTTTATATGTGCGTGTCCGGTGCGATAGACGATCCGCAGTTCGAGGAGCAGCAACAAGATCAAGGCTTCGGAGGACCGGACTAGCAGCAGTTTGAGGAAGGCAAGTGGACCCTTGATCATGTTTTTGACCCATGAAATCACCAAATCTATCACATTTACTTTTATGTACATGCATGTGTCTATAATATGATGGGAACCGAGTTATGGACATGCCTAGTATTGTTTACCTTATTCCTTGATCAACTTGGGTTTAATTTCATGTTGGGTAGCTATGCTAGTTTCTATACTTTGGGTTATGGTTGGTTAATGATGATACAAATGTTATACTTGTTTTATCCCATGTTCATGATGCTTAATGTTGTTAATCAAGAGTATATGATTTAATTGGAATATGGAGAACCACCCAGGAAAACAGTGCAACCACAATACTATATGGCTCTGGTCTTGGCTAAGTAACTAGATGATCTATATGTCGTGCTGGGGCGGTGATTGGTGGATTTTTCGGATTATCGTGCTTTGAGGAGCGGGTGAAGGAATGTTCGTCTTCTGAGGTACCGCGGAAAAAGGGACCAGTGCGTACATATAGTGATTCTTTGGAAAAGCCTCATAGTGAATCCCTAGCCACTCACCAAAGGAAGTGTTTAAGGGCTTTACAAACCCGGGTGATATGGGAAACACGAATTGTGCGTAAAGTGTACAACCTCTGCAGAGTGTAAAACTAACCGGTTAGCCGTGCTCACGGTCAAGAGCGGCTTGGACCCTCACATGATAATTGAACTTGAAGTTGATCTAAATCGATGCTCTAATTTATGGTTAATTTTTGTTTATCTTTATATATGCTTATCTTGTGGGTTTAATGGTATATACTTATATATAGTTAATGCTTGCTAATAAAATTTGATCAACTAAAATTGCTGAGTGCAGTTAAACCGTGTCAGCTATTCCTTGAATTTGTCTTGCATATATTATAGTTGTTTCCCTACCACTTGTTGAGTGCCAACCATAAGTGTACTCACCCTTACATACTTGCTGCTCAGACCGTAATAACAACTGTCTGGAGTTTCCAGAAGACTTCGAGGATTTCTATGCGTATGTCTCCCAGTCATCTGCCTGTGCTGAAGAAGATTCCGCTGCTACTCTATAGATGTTTATTTATTCGCTTAAGACATTCAGTTTTGTAATAAAGTCTTTAATACTCTCTTTACGCTTGCACTAGTTGTGATATTCACTTTATGGTTAATCATATGTGTGTAAACTGATCCTGGCGCACATATGAGATGCATTCGATTTGTCTTCATAAACCGGGTGTTACACTCCAAGAGGTAGCACAATCTCGTGCTAGCAATAATGCAAACATGCATGTTATGCATTATTGCTAGCTTCACTTTGTTTATTTTGTTGTTGTGATGGATAATAAATGTCTAAGCGGACGGATGTTCCTGTTGCTTGATTTCTATATACACATGCATGTCCTCTTACAACTGCTTCTGCCTGGGCATCATTGCCCCTTTAGTTTTCTTTTCATCTCATTTTTATCACAAGATTATGCTGAAGTGCACATATTTTTAGTCAAACTCGCCACACTCGCATACCCCTAAATCCATCACTTCACATGTTTGCGACTCCATCAAATGGCTAATTAAAAGTAGTACACCAATGCAAGTGGACTTGATAACTCCTTCAATTAAGTGCAAAATCACCCCCTCATCATGGCACTCGATGTCGATTTGCCAGAAGGCGCTCCGCCTAAAAGATGACCACTCATGACTGTGGCGGCACAATGCTGGCAGCCAAGGTAACAGAGGCGTGTCGTCCAGCAAACTGATAGCGTTGTGGCAAACTGCTGGCAGCGTGACGTGTTTTGCCAAGACGCAACGTGAATTTTTTGTTTTGACCCTGTAATAACTTTGCGGCATCCTTGGTTTCCCTAATAACGTGATATATCTTTGCTTCTCTAATAAAGTGAGGCAAGATGAAATTATGTAACGTGACAGGTATAATTTTTAGATAAGTGGTTGCCGTGATCCGAGATGGCAAGGTGAAATTATGTCACGCCGTCCATTACTTTGTTAGAGATGGCTAGAGTTATTTAACGGAGGCAATCGTATTCTGTGATGGCTGGAATTTCTTATTTTCCCCCTGCGTGCGTGAGGAGCTGCATGATTGCCGTGATGCGAGATGACCGGCGTTTTTTTTTTTCTCTCCGTGCGTGAGGAAGAGATGCATGATTCTGTTGTCCCGATTATATTAATTATATAAATGTTTCTAAACTCAATGGTTGTACTTTCTTTAAGAGTGTATGTAAGCGAGGCCGATCTTAAGCTGGGTCCCACAGATCACAAAGCCCGGACCTAATAGGTATATGATCTTGACAACCTTTAACATGAACCCCACGTTCCAAATAAAAAACTGGAAAAACAAACTTTATACCGCTGAATCGCTGATCCATCCTCGGTTAGTTTCCCCTCATGGCTCCTGAAGTGCTTGGTTCCTCTTTCCTCCTGCAGCGCATGTTAGATGGCCGCCGGGTTTTTTAATAGCTAAGACCCCTCCTCAAGCTTGAGATCTGGATCTAAGCTTTTTGAACTTATAACCCCCTTAAGAAGGGCTCTGCAAACGAGCGCGCGCGCGAGGGGTGCCAGCGCTCGATCTCGGACACAAGCACAGCGCGCGGCTGATTTTCTTTTTTTTTTAAGCAAAGCGGCTGATTTTCCTTTTTGGGAGAGTTTTCTTTATCCAAGATTTTTTACTTTTAGAAAGTTACTTATTACATATGTATGTGTTGTCGGTCGAAACCCACCGGCGAGCAGCGACAGGCAATACGAAGAGCCGGGAGGTTGCCGGGGCGCTGGCAGGCACTGCTCCCTCGTCGACGGCCCGCAATTCCAGCACACACCGCGGCTTGTGAAGATGCAGGGCGTGCCACCTGACCTATACCTGATCAGGAAGGTGCGAACGTGCTTGCAACGATTTGTCTGCATACACAAACACGTGGAAACATAAGTCCGAGCCGTGGTCGGCTCCCCAGGATGACTCTTGCATCGGCTTTAAAGAGCCGATCGAGTCCCGGTGTCAGATTGGATCTGCATCTATCCGGATATTGATAAATAAAGCAAATAGCTGTAAAACTGCTTAATTAAATTTAATTAATCTAATCCACGATGGTAAAAGCTTCACTGCTAGATCGGAACATCCTACACGTTGACTTGGCCTAATGAACGTAACAGATAACTAAATCATAACCCAAAACAGAGGCCTAAGAACTAGCAAGAGCCGATTCCCGGAACAATCCCTATTAAGACTAAGATAAAGCATCTAGTACACCACCGGATCATCCAACATGTTTGCAAGGCCTAATCTAACAGATATTACGCCAACTCTTAGAGATAAGAGCAAACCATAACAGATTAGATCTACTAGACATAAAAGAAGCAGGGTGTTGCCTTTACGCAGCTAACTCTATGCAACGAGAGCTTGTATAAGATGATGACATGATCGCGTAAAGACAACATGATATTCATAGATGATAAGCAACAAAGCACAACAGATCTACTAAAAGCTATGCTACGAACATCAAGATAACTAGTACTACTCGCCATCAAAAACGCTTCAGTACGAGTAATACCAAGGTAAAAGCAAGAACAATACTGCCCTGATCGCGAGAAGCGATCAGGGCAGCATGGCGCTTACTTGGATGAAACCCTAGGATTAGGGGTGGCGATGCGCCGAGATTGTTGTTTGCGAGACGTGATGATGTTTTTCATGAATAACATAGGGTACATATTTATAGTCCGGAGACTTGGGAAACAATCTAAACTAATCTTGTCCCAATCGGACTCTATCTCTAATCTTAAATTAAATCTAAAGATACATGGCTCATGTGGCCCAAATGCTGACGCAGGAGCCGATTTACAAGCCTTCTTCAATCTTCTGCTTTAAGTCCATCTTGCTTTCGGCTCATAAATTAATCTTGTTAATTTTTGGGGATAACACATGCCCCCTGGTTTTGGCACTGATAGTTCCAAAACCACTCCGTCGCTTCATCTTCCCGTTAATGCTCATTAAACACACTGCAACCACCAAGGAAGACGGTCTCTGCAACTGGCTCCTCGTAGAACGTGAAACTGCCGATCCGTCTTCATCTTTTCACTATTTAATCTCACCACTAATCGGCTCTTCTTCACGGCAAACTCCTTCTTCCTCCCAGAGCCAATAGCGAAGAAAACCCCAGTCCTCCAGCACCAGTAATGGCGATCTCTTCCTCCTCCGACTCCAACTCCTTCGGAGACTCCTCCTCCTCTTCTTCTCCTTCTTCTTCTCCTTCTTCTTCCCCCCTCCCTGCTTCTTCCATCGACTCCATTTCGGAGAGTCGGGAGCCGACACCGGAGTGGGACCCAACTGCAGCATACGAAGCGCTGGCTCCTCTGCACTGGGATGCAGAGGAGTTCGACTTCGGGGTCGTCTCCGAGGAGGACGAGCCCGAAACTGAAGGAGAAGACCTCCGGCTCCTGTTCCAGGAGGAGTCGGAGAGCGGCGACGAGGAAGTCCCCTCTTCGGACGGAGTCGACTCCTCCTCGGAGATGCGCCAGCCCGGGGTCCCAAGCGCCGTAGGTACTAGGTACCTACGAGCAGTAGAAATAGGTAGTATCGTAGGGGTAGGATCACAAAATCGAAGGATTAATTCCTTTGTAACAATCGGCTTTTCCTTGTAATGACCTTTCTATTAATGAAATCAATTTCCCTTTAATTCTGTGTGTCCAATTTACTTTCCAAAAAGCCGATGGCAACGCATCAGGCTTCCATAAATATCCAAGAGCCGACGAAATTCAAACTAGAAACAACCCACATAAGAATAGAGTATCACTTCCACCTTGAACCGAACTCGACAAACTCTCAAATCCGAGCGTAATTCGAAAACCCAGCTCTACAAATTCGAGCAAGAACTCTCCAAGCACCTGGAATTCAAATCAGAGTCCACAGCAACCAATCCCCAAGTCAACGGATCTGTACCATGGCAGATTCTGCAGCTCAGACGATAAGCTCTGCAATCAATGATGCGGCAATCTGCGGCCTGAAGGTAATATTCAACCTAATCCTTTAGTTTTCTTCAGCTTACTAAGCCTCTAAAACACTAAACTCTGAAACATGACACCATATGCATACTTCTAAATTTCTGAACTTCAGGTATCAGACATCCTTCTGCCGCATCCTTCCAATCCAAAATCTTTCTGTCTTGGCCCACGAACCTATGAAAACCCCATAGATTTGATCTCTTGTGAAGCAAATAGGATTTCTTTTGTGAGTCAAAACATCGATTTGAACCTCTGGGCCGACTCCTTAAGAGCCTGGCCTAATCCCCGTGAGAGCTGGATTACATGGTACAACAGAGTAGCAAAAACTTATATGCCCTTGTGGCAAGATTTGAACATAGCCGATGCACTTAGCTTATCATTGTCTCCACTTGACAAAGATGAAAATCTTCTGAAAACCATCGGCTATTTCTGGTCCGATGCTCTGAACTGTTTCCTCTTTGGTCATGGACCCATGACTCCTACTCTGCTGGATGTCGCCATGATCACTGGCCTAGACATTAGTTCTCCTAATCCTGCTGCTCACAAAATGGCAGAAGTCCCCTTCAAACTTTCCTCCAAGGTTAACTGCACAAACTGGAGCACTTACATGAATCAGCACATGAAAACAAAAGGTCCAGTGACTGAGAAGGAACACACAGCCTTCTTAAATCTTTGGTTAGAGCACTTCATCTTCTGTGGCCCTTCTTTAGCTCCAACTAAGAACTATCTTCCCTTGGCCTATCACTTGGCCCATGGCAATCACACCGGCCTAGGCAAACTTTTCCTTGGAGAAACTTACAGATATCTCCATTTGATGACATCTAACTTGGTTAACAAAAAGAAACTGAGAACTGGAGGCCCTTGGTGGTTTATTCAGTTGTGGGCACAACTGTACTTTCAGCACCAGATTCCGAACTTCCAAGGCCTAACCAAGAACTCTTTTCCTGATGAGAGTGGCAAACCAATTAGATGTACTAGCTATGGCCAAGCTTTATTTAGTCTCCCTGGCAGTAAACTGAATTCAGCAGATGCAGCAAACTGGTTCAGAGTCTTCTATAAAGGACTAAATAATCCACTCTATTTCCCATTTACTGAATCTGAATCCTTTAGAACCCAACTGCCTTCAGATTAGACAATTTTGCCGATGACAACAGCACTCGGCATTTATACTCTTTAATGATCCGACCTGGCTTCCTTCCTGTTGGCATTAGCACCTCTAATAGAATTATCAAGCCAGGTTATGAATCTTACCAATCAGTCATAGCAGCTCGGCAATTTGGCCTAGGACAGGTCCCTCCCCACTTCCATATTCACCACTTGGTGGAGAGTAGAGCCGATCTGCCTGATGGTCTCACCAGCTCAAGATGCTACAGCATGTTCGATGACCTCCACATTCCAATACCAGCCGATCTGTACTTCACTTCCTCATCAATCGACTTCAGCACATGGTGGGGAATGTGGAAAACCCATGTATTCAGGAAAGCTCTAGGTCCTCGACTGCAGCAATTGATCCTGAATATGTAATCCCCGAGGAAGAGGTACCGAATTTATGCACTTTATTCTTTCTAGATCATCCATTCCTCTACTTGACTAATCCTGCTCACCCTGTTAGCAGCAACAGGATGGTCCAGAACCTATGACCAGCAACGGGGAGCCATTCCACTTTCTTCCAACTGCCCCTGACGTACTCTTCTGCAAGGGATCATCACCAATGAAGAAAGTGATAATGACCATTCAGCCAGACTTACTTCAGTCGGCTTCCAAACGAAGACAAACTTCTGCAAGTGTTGCCCCCCGAGTCTTGACCAAGAAAAGGAAGATGATTACGAGGCGAGTCGTCAAGACACCAGCACCAACTTCCTCGAGCCCATCAGATTCCAACACCAACCAGGTGATTCATCTTTTCTGAAACTTCTTCCTTATGCACATATATCCTGGTTGACCGCAATTTTAATTTCAGAACATGGCTGAAGACATCCCCAATGCAGAAAGCCCAGTATAACATGAGATGACTGCAAATCCTAATGTACTGATAGAGGCAAGCGAGGGGCAAGCCAACACAGTCAATGTTCTTGATGTTGACACAAGCTCTATTAGGACGATCGCTCTTGAGTCGCCCAACGCTTCTTCTTCAGAACAGGTAACGTTACAAGAACCAATTCTGAATCAGCCGATAGCTTCACAAATGCATCTTGCTCTAACTTCAGATATGCCCATAGAGCTTTGATATTTCAGGTTTGCTTTCCTTTGACCCGGCATCAATGGGTCTGACTATCCCTGGAGCAGAAACACAATCTCTGCAGCAATCGGCTAATTTGGCACATCAGCTTCAACTCATCAAGGATCTACTATCTGCTCCGATCACTGCTCTGGTTGATG
This sequence comes from Panicum virgatum, assembly GCF_016808335.1. Taxonomy (NCBI): domain Eukaryota; kingdom Viridiplantae; phylum Streptophyta; class Magnoliopsida; order Poales; family Poaceae; genus Panicum; species Panicum virgatum. The sequence goes on from NC_053147.1 coordinate 53,478,094, forward strand.
ATTCCAGCAAGATAAAAGAAATTCTCAAGCAGATAGAAACCCAACTTCCAGAATCACTTCAAGTCAAACTTTGGCCAGCCGGCCATCTCCTTTTCTTCCAAGCAGAGGTGAAGGCAGCTCAACAAAGAATAGAAGCACGTCGTTCTCAAGCTTCTCTGAAGACTGACATAGCTCAAAAGTGCAAAGCCCTCAACCAAAAGAAAGCAACTCTAGATGCTAAAGCTGATATCTCCGAGAACACAAGACGACTCAACCTCTTGGAAAAGGAACTGATGGAACTTGAAGAGAAGGTCCGCAATACCCAAAGACTAATCCAAGAGGAGAAAGCTTCGATTGCAAACTCTAAGCAGGAAGCCCAAGAAATGACTGAACAGATACGGGCAGAGTTTGCAGAGATAAGCACCTTGAGTCGGCAGATAATATCAGGCGATGACAAGGACGATGAAGAGATTATTGCAAGAGCTGATGCTGTACGTGCAGACGCCATCCATGCCATAGAAAAATTCCTGAACTAGTAGAACTGTTCAGAAAACATTTGACGTGGCCTGTTAAATCTGTAACTTGTACTCATTTAAAAACACCTTAAGTCGATGGTCACACATCGGCTGTCTTGCTTCTCATATGTATTTTTACTAGCCAACTCAAAGTGTTGGCTTCTCATTCATTTTTTTTACCGGCCAACTCAACGTGTTGGCCTATCTCTTTTCTCTTTTTTTTTCACTGGCCAACTCAACGTGTTGGCCTGTCATGATTTTTTTTTTACTGGCCAACTCAACGTGTTGGCCTTTTCATGATTACAGCCAGATAGATCTCATCGGCTCTTGTTACTCGCTTTCCCACATGCTCGGGAAGTACTTCTTGAGGCGTTGACCATTGACAGCAACAGGAAACTTGACGTCGTCCAATTCCTCGAGCATGTATGCATTCCCATGCAAAACCAGATCAATCTTGTACGGCCCATGCCAAGTTGGAGACCATTTACCAAACTTTTTATCTTTAGTTCCCAACGGCAATACTGCCTCCCAAACCAAGTCTCCAACCTGGAAATTCTTTGGCTTGACCTTCTTGTTGTACGCACGAGCAACTTTAGCCTTATTTTCCTTGATCTTCTCCAGCGACCAAAGCCTTAGCTCTGTCAGATCCTCCACATTATTGTTCATCAAGGCTGCATACTGTTCAGCAGATAGATCATTCTGAAACTCAACACGCCTTGATCCGGCCGTGATCTCCCATGGTAACACAGCGTCTTGGCCGTAGACTAAATGGTACGGCGATGTCTTGGTGGACCCGTGACATGAAATACGATATGCCTACAAAGCTTCAGACAAAACTTCATGCCAGCGCCTAGGATATTCATCGATCTTTCGCTTTATGAGCTTGATGAGGCTTTGGTTGGATGCTTCAGCTTGTCCATTAGCCTGGGCATAATATGGAGATGATCTAATCAGCTTAATCCCCATGTCATCGGCAAACTTTCTGAATTCCTCTGATATAAAGACCGATCCTCCATCGGTCGTAATGGTCTGAGGAATCCCAAATCTGTGAATGATGTGCTCTTTGACAAAGCTGATCGCATCTTTTGACGGTACTGACCTCATGGGCACTGTCTCTACCCACTTTGTGAAATAATCTGTAGCAGCTAAGACCCATTGGTGACCCTTGCTAGATGACGGGTTGATCTGACCAATCATGTCTATGGCCCAACCCCCATGAATGGCCACGGCTTGATGATAGGATTCATTACGGATGCTGGCACTATCTGAATTTTGCCAAACCTCTGACATGCCTGACATCCTTTGTAATATTTGAAGCAATCTTCAAGCATGGTGGGCCAGTAATAACACGATCGCCTAATCAGCCATTTCATCCTATGAGTCGATTGATGAGTACCGCAGGCTCCTTCATGAACCTCATGCAAGAGCCGATACGACTCTGAAGGTCCTAGGCACTTGAGCAGTAGTCCTTCCAAGGTCCTATAGAACATGTCATCCCCTATCAGAACATACTTCATAGATTTGAGTCTTGTCCTCCTGGGTGCCCCCCGAGCCAAATCCTTCAAGTAATTGAAGATATCAGCTCTCTAGTCTCCGGGTTCTAGAAACTGAACCTCCACATCGACTCCATCGGCTGTTTCCTTGTACCCAGAAGCCATCTGTGCCAAATCATTGGCTTCATTGTTCAGAGTTCTGCGTATCCAGTGGAAATTGATATACCTGAATCGTGACATCAACTCACGGCACTGCATCCATATCAGAAAAAGAGCCTCGCTCTCGCATCTATATTCTTCTGTGAGCTGAGAAATCACCAGTTTTGAATCTCCAAAAATTTCCACTGCTTCTGCACCAGCTTCGAGGAGTAGTTCCATCCCTTTGCGAACAGCTTCATACTCCACCAAATTATTGGTGCGTGGGGCAGTCATCCTGATGGAGAAAGAGTAAGTCGCCCCTTGCGGCGACACCAACAGAATTCCCACACCGCACCCATCATCACAAGCCGATCCGTCAAAAAACATAGCCCAAGCATGAATAAATAGTGCAGCAATATCAGTACTGATCCTGTCTGCAACAAGATCCGCTAGTGCCTGTCCTTTGACTGCTTTCGCAGGCTGATATCGAATATCGAACTCTGACAATGCGAACATTCATTTTCCAAGCCGGCCTTTTAGGACAGGAACCGACAGCATGTGCTTTATGACATCCGATTTGCTTATGACAATTGTTTCGGCCGAGAGCAAAATATGACGAAGCTTTGTACATGTAAAGTATAAACAAAGGCAAAGCTTCTCGATTTCAGGATACCTGGTCTCGGCGTCTAACATGCGCCTGCTGAGGTAGAAAACCACCCTCTCCTGGCCGTCGTGCTTCTGGACTAATACCGAAGCAATAGAAGTGTCACCCTCGGATAGGTACACGTAGAACGGCCTATCTTGCTGAGGAGGAACCAACACTGGAGGCTTTGACAAATACTCTTTGATTTCATTGAAAGCTTGCTACTGTTCTGCCCCCCAGCGAAACTCATCATCAGATTTGATCTTCACTAAACCTATGAACGGTTCAATGCGTCCAGATAGATTAGAAATAAATCGTCTGACAAAGTTAATTTTACCGATGAGCTTCTACAACTCTTTCTTCGTAGTAGGTGGCTTCATCGTCTTCACAGCTTCTTGACTCTTCAGGCCGATCTCGATTCCCTGTTCATGCACCAGGAATCCCAAAAATTGACCAGCCGATACGCCGAAAGCGCACTTCTTTGGGTTCATCTTGAGCCCAAACCTTCGAGTCCGCTCCAAAACTTGACGCAGATATTCTAGATGCCCCCCAGCTGATTTGGATTTGACCACGACATCATCAATATAAATTTCTACCAGTTTGCCGATGAGATCATGAAAAATGTAGTTCATGGCACGTTGGTACGTTGCACCGGCATTTTTTAGTCCAAAGGTCATAACCAAGTACTCGAACAAACCGACTGTGCCTGGTACTCTAAATGCGGTCTTGTTTATGCCTTCTGGGGCCATGAAGATCTAATTGTAACCGGCATTACCGTCCATAAAACTCATCATTTTGTGGCCAGCAGCTGCGTTGATTAATGTCTCTGTAACAGGCATCGGGTATTCGTCCTTTGGCGTCGCTCTGTTGAGATCTCTAAAATCGACGCAGACACGCCATCGGCCATCCTTCTTTTGTACCGGTACCACGCTAGAGATCCATTCTGCATACCGGCACGGCCTGATGAACCCAGCATCCAACATCTTCTCCACCTCTTTCTTGACTTCCTCTAGGACTTCGGCCTTCATTTGACGTGCTCGTTGCTGAAATGGCCGAAACCCTTTCTTGAGCGGGAGTCGATGCTCGACGATGCTTCTGTCTAGACCGGGCATCTCAGTGTAGTCCCATGCGAAACAATCCCGGTACTCTTTCAGCAGTGCAATTATCTCCCCATGCAAGACCGGATCCAACTTTTTGCTGATAAATATCGGCCTTGGCTTATCCCCAGGACCGATGTCAGCCTCTTGCAAATCATCAGCTGACGTGAACCCGTATCCCAGCTTGCCGTCGTATGAAAATCCGGCTGCGAACACAGGCGAGTCCTCGTTATCCTCAAGATCAGCGGCAAACACAGGGAGATGACAAGAAAAATTATTTGGCCAACCGCACGGGCTGGCCGCTTCTATACTTCCATTATCATTCGGAACCAAATAGTCGATGAGTGGCCAACTGCCAGAGCAGGCCATCGTATGTACATGATGTAAAAATTCCGACCCCAAACAGGATTTTTCTATTTTTTTGGGGCCGGTCGCTGGGACCGGCCTCTCTATCTCTATTACATCCCGTGGCACACCAGGATGCACCTACTCTGTGAGGCCAGTGGATAAGACCAGCCTCAGTCCGTTTTTTGTCGCTTTGATCCGATCACAATCTTCCAGGGCGATCCCTGAGATCGGCTCTTGTCCTTCCGCATCCCAAGCCTTCATGTCTGTGAGTGAGACCTCGCTGGAGTCATCTGCACGGACCACATCCACTTCATCGCCATCCCATTGGACGAGATACTGATGCATTGTGGAAGGGATACAACAGTTTGCATGAATCCAATCCCTCCCAAGCAATATCGTGTATGTACTCTTGCTGTTGACGATGAAGAACGAAGTCGGGATCGTCTTGCGGCCCACTGTCAACTCCACATTAAGAACCCCCATTGCCTCTGATGGTTGTCCGTTGAAGTCATTGAGCATCACGTTGGTCTTGATGAGGTCGGCAGAAGAACGCCCCAACCGGCGCAACACTGAATATGGCATCAGGTTGACAGCAGCACCGGTGTCGACCAACATCCTGTTCACAGGCTTGCCGTCAATGAAGCCCTTGAGATACAATCCCTTCAGATGCTTGTAGCTTTTCTCCTTGGGCTTCTCGAAGATGATCGGCTGTGGGCCCAGATCCAGCTGTGTAACAGGCAAATCCTCCGGTTGAGGTGCCCGAAACTCTGATGCGAGCACGAACACCATGTTCACATCAGCCGATGGCTTCTCATCGGCTTTTGTCCGCTTGGGGCGCCACTCTTTTCTTGGAGGGTGCCTTTCCTCTCTTCGCGGTCGCCTGACTTGCTCCGCGAGATCCGGACACGCCTTCCTCAGCACGTCGAGGTACTTTGCTTCTGCCTCTTCCAGATTGCGCAAGCGCTGCACTCTGTACTTCTGCGAGCGATTAAGCCCGTCAGGATACCACCGTGGGCGATGGTACCTGTCTTCTTCTTCTGGCTTGGAATCGCCCCTGGATGGCCGCCTCACACGGTCATCATGACGTGTTCTGGGCCCTAAGCGCTGGAACACCGATGTCTCGTCCTACTGGCGTCCTCGAGGCCTGCACTCCAAGCAATCATCTATAGTAGGCAATCGGCTCATGCCGGAATTCCAACAGTACCTGAAGAACGGGCAATGCCAGTGGTCGCGTATAGCCTGGCGTCTCCCCAGTGTCCTTCCTGTGCGGTGCTCGTACTCATCTTCTTCCGATTCGTATCGGCGACGCAACTTGTACTGGTACAGGTACTTTTCCAGAAGCCGATTAGAAGCTGGAAGCTGGTTGCGGATGTGACGCACTTGCTCTTCAGTCACATGTTGCTGTTCCAGCTTGTGTTCATCCTGCGGCCGTTTGCCAGAAGCAGCCTCTCTCCTCTGCTTGTCATGGCGGCGCATGGGTCCCACCATGTTGATCTGGAATGCCAAATTCTGGCCCTCGGATCCGAAATCTGACAGCTCCACCACGTTAGCTTGTGGGAAGGGCTTCGTGTCAACCTTCATCGTGTGTTGAGCCAGAATTAATCGGCCTTGCTCGATAGCCAATTGGATCTGACGACGCAGCTCCTTGCATTCACCCGTGGTATGAGTGAACAAGTGGTGCCATTTGCAGTACAGCCTCCCCTGCAGCTCTTGTGCCGTCGGTAGCTTGTGATTCTCTGAGAGCTTCAGCTGTTTTTCTTTGAAGAGCAGATCAAATATCTACTCTGCCTTGGTTACGTCAAAGTCGAAGCCCTTCACAAGCCCCTGCGGTTTGATCCACTTGACCATGTTCACGTGGCGCTTGAACTTGTCCTGGTACAGCTCAGGATGGTAAAGCTCATATGCAGTAAGCTTCTGCACCAGGTGCGCCAGAGATGTGAACTCCAACTGGAGAGCCAGATCCTTGATCAGCTTAGCGAGTCCCAGAACAGCCAGATCGACTGCCTCCTTCTCTGTGATGCGCAATGAGTAGCATCGGTTCTTGACTTCTCTGAAGCGTTGTACGTACTCGGAGACAGTTTCCCCACGCTTCTGCCTGACTTGGGCGAGGTCGGCAATCCCAGCTTTAGCAGCCTTTGAATGATACTGGGTATGGAACTGATCTTCCAGCTGCCTCCAAGTTCGAATAGAATCCGGAGCCAATGACGCGTACCATCCAAAAGCTGGGCCTGTAAGAGATTGGCCGAAGAACCGGACCCTCAACGGATCCGACACTGAGATCATCCCAAGCTGTGTTAAGTATCGGCTCACATGCTCAATGGAGCTGGCTCCTTCTGACCCGTTGAACTTGGTGAACTCAGGGAGCCGATACTTGGGTGGCAATGGGATCAAGTCATAGTCACTTGGATACGGCTTGGAATAGCCGATTGTTTTTCTCTTGGGCAGGATGCCAAACTGGTCCCTCAGTATTGCACTGACCTGCTCCACACTAAGAACTCCTGGGGCCAATGGCTCAGCACCCGGCCCAGTAGCGTACTTTGCCAGCCATGCTTGTTTCTCTGCGTCTGCTCCAGAAGCTCCTGGGTTTACCGACTACACCGAGCGTGTTGGATTGACGCTGTCAGGGATGTAGGCGCACGTGTAGCCGTGCGGGATCTCCTTGGGTGGGTCGGTGAGGAACTGGCCCTCTCCAGGATCACCGCCGATCTTGTGGACGACGTAGATCGGCGCACTCTGTGGTTTTGGAGCCGCAAATGAGAATGGCAATAGCGGTCTAGAATGCAGTGCAGCTTCCTCTGCATGACTCCCCAGGGTTGGTCCCGATGGAGAGTATTGGTTCTTGATTATCTCCTGGATGACGCGATGTGCCACACGCTCGAGTTCGTTCATCTGGTTCTGAGAGTGCCGATGAAGCGTATGGGCCACCATGTAGTTCATCTCATGACGCAGGGCCCTGGTGCGCTCCTCTGATGGTATAGACAAATCTACGTTGTCGAGAGCGCCTTCAGGTGAGAACCCCTTCCACTTAATGCCGTGGTTGCGGGTCCTCTCAAAAGAGCCGATGAGATCGGCTTCCAACAGAGCTTTGATCTCATCATACTTCTTCTTGTGTTTAGGAGGGAGCTCTTCATACGTGATGGGCTTGGGAGCGGGTTCTTGATCTTGAGCTCCAGACATTGTTGCAGTGGACATTGTTGCCGAGAAGTGTCCCACCGGGCGTGCCAGAATGTGTTGTCGGTCGAAACCCACCGGCGAGCAGCGACAAGCAACACGAAGAGCCGGGAGGTCGCCGGGGCGCTGGCAGGCACTGCTCCCTCGTCGACGGCCCGCAATTCCAGCGCGCGCCGCGGCCTGTGAAGACGCAGGGCGTGCCACCTGACCTATACCTGATCAGGAAGGTGCGAACGTGCTTGCAACGATTAGCCTGCATACACAAACACGTGGAAACATAAGTCCGAGCCGTGGTCGGCTCCCCGGGACGATTCTTGCATCGGCTTTAAAGAGCCGATCGAGTCCCGGTGTCAGATTGGATCTGTTTGCATCCGGATGTTGATGAATAAAGCAAATAACTGTAAAGCTGCTTCAATTAAATCTAACTAATCTAATCCACGACGGTAAGAGCTTCACTGCTAGTTCGGATCATCCTACACGTGACTGGGCCTAATGAACGTAATAGATAGCTAAAACACAACCTAAAACAGAGGCCTAAGAACTAGCAAGAGCCGATTCCCGGAACAATCCCTATTAAGGCTAAGATAGAGCATCTACTACACCACCGGATCATCCAACCCGTTTGCAAGGCCTAACCTAGCAGATATTACGCCAACTCTTATATTCAAGAGCAAACCGTAACAGATCAGATCTACTAGACATAAAAGAAGCAGGGTGTTGTCTCCGTGTAACTAATTCTATGCGACAAGAACTAGCATAAGATTAAAACGTGACTGGACAGAGACAACATGATATTCGTAGATGATAAGCAACGAAGCACAACAGATCTACTAAAAGCCATGCTACGAACATCAAGATAACTAGCATTACTCGCCATAAAAAACGCTTCAGTACGAGTAATACCAAGTTAAAAGTAAGAACAACACTGCCCTGATCGCGAGAAACGATCAGGGCAGCATGGCGCTTACTTGGATGAAACCCTAGAATTAGGGGTGGCGATGCGCCGAAATTGTTGTTTGTGAGACGTGATGACGTTCTTCTTTTCATGAATAACATAGGGTACATATTTATAGTCTGGAGACTTGGGAAACAATCTAAACTAATCTTGTCCCGATCGGACTCTATCTCTAATCTTGAACTAATTCTATAAATACATGGCCCATGTGGCCCAAATGCTCACGCAGGAGCCGATTTACAAGCATTCTTAATCTTCTGTTTTAAGCCCATCTTGCTTTCGGCCAATAAATTAATACTATTAATTTATGGCGATAACAGGGAGCTTCAGCTGTTTTTCTTTGAGGAGCAGATCAAATATCTGCTCTGCTTTGGTCACGTCGAAGTCGAAGCCCTCCACAAGCCCCTACTGTTTGACCCACTTGCACGGGACAGGGTTTGCCCCCCCCCCCCCCCCCCGAGTCCACTCTGCCACTGCCACTTCTTGCTCCTCGCCAGAGTCATCAGATTCATCCGCCTGGGCCATGTTTACATGGCGCTTGAACTTGTCCTGGTACAGCTCAGGATGGTAAAGCTCATATGCCGTAAGCTTCTGCACCATGTGTGCCAGAGAGGTGAATTCCAACTGAAAAACCAGATCCTTGATCGGCTTAGCGAGTCCCAGAACAGCCAAATCGACTGCCTCCATCTCTGTGATGCGCGATGAGTAGCATCGGTTCTTGACTTCTCTAAAGCGCTGTATGTATTCTGACACAGTCTCGCCTCGCTTCTGCCTAACTTGGGCGAGGTCGGCAATCCCAGCTTCAGCAGGCTCTGAGTGATACTGGGTATGGAACTGATCTTCTAGCTGCCTCCAAGTTCGAATTGAATCTGGAGCCAATGACACGTACCATCCAAAAGCTGGGCCTGTAAGAGATTGGCCGAAGAACCGGACCCTCAGAGGATCCGATACTGAGATCATCCCAAGCTGTGTTAAGTATCGGCTCACATGCTCTATGGAGCTGGCTCCTTCTGACCCGCTAAACTTGGTGAACTCAGGAAGCCGATATTTGGGAGGCAACGGGATCAAGTCGTAGTCATTTGGATACGGCTTGGAATAGCCGATCGCTTTTCTCTTGGGCAGGATGCCGAACTAGTCTCTCAGTATTGCACTGACCTGCTCCACACTAAGAACTCCTGGGGCCGATGGCTCAGCATTCGGCCCGATAGCATACTTTGCCAACCACGCTTGTTTCTCCGCGTCTGCTCCAGAAGCTCCTGGGTTTACCAACTGCACCGAGTGTGTTGGACTGACGCTGTCAGGAATGTATGTGCACATGTAGCCGTGCGGGATCTCCTTGGGTGGCTCGGTGAGGAACTGGCCTTCTCCAGGATCACCGCCGATCTTGTGGACGACGTAGATCGGCGAATTCTGCTGTACTGCTGCCGCGAGCGAGTAGGACACTGGCGGCTTGGTTTGCAATGCAGCTCCCCCCCCCCCCCCCGTGACTCCCCAGAGTTGGTCCCGATATGGAGTACTGGTTCTTGATTACCTCCTGGACAACGCGATGTGCCACGCGCTCAAGCTCGTTCACTAGGCTTTCTGAGTGCCGATGGAGCGTGTGAGCCACAATGTAGTTCATCTCCTGGCGTAGGGCCATGGTACGCTCCTCTGACGGCACAGACAGATCAACGTTGTCAAGAGCGCCTTCTGGTGAGAACCCCTTCCACCTGATGCCATGGTTGCGGGTCCTCTCAAAAGAGCCGATGAGATTGTCTTCGAACTGAGCTTTGGCCTCATCGTATTTTTGCTTGTGTTCCAGAGTCAGTTCTTCATACGTGACAGGTTTGGTGACCGGCAGAACCGATGCTTGGTCTTGAGCTCCTGTCATCTCTGTGGTGGGTGTTGTTGTTGATGAATGTCCTACCAGGCGTGCCAGAATGTGTTGTCAGTCGAAACCCACCGGCGAGCAGCGACAGGCAACACGAATAGCCAGGAGATTGCCGGGGCGCTGGCAGGCACTGCTCCCTCGTCGACGGCCCGCAATTCCAGCACACGCCGCGGCTTGTGAAGACGCAGGGCATGCCACCTGACCTATACCTGATTAGGAAGGTGCGAACGTGCTTGCAACGATTTGCCTGCATACACAAACACATGGAAACATAAGTCCGAGCCGTGGTCGGCTCCCCGGGATGACTCTTGCATTGGCTTTAAAGAGCCGATCGAGTCCCGGTGTCAGATTGGATCTGCATCTATCCGGATATTGATAAATAAAGCAAATAGCTGTAAAACTACTTCAATTAAATTTAATTAATCTAATCCACGATGATAAAAGCTTCACTGCTAGATCGGAACATCCTACACGTGACTGGGCCTAATGAACGTAACAGATAACTAAACCATAACCCAAAACAGAGGCCTAAGAACTAGCAAGAGTCGATTCCCGGAACAATCCCTACTAAGACTAAGATAAAGCATCTATTACACCACCGGATCATCCAACCCGTTTGCAAGGCCTAATCTAACAGATATTACGCCAACTCTTAGAGATAAGAGCAAACCATAACAGATTAAATCTACTAGACATAAAAGAAGCAGGGTGTTGCCTTTACGCAGCTAACTCTATGCAACGAAAGCTAGTATAAGATGATGACATGATCGCGTAAAGACAACATGATATTCATAGATGATAAGCAACAAAGCACAACAGATCTACTAAACGCTATGCTACGAACATCAAGATAACTAGTACTACTCGCCATCAAAAACGCTTCAGTACGAGTAATACCAATGTAAAAGCAAGAACAACGCTGCCCTGATCGCGAGAAGCGATCAGGGCAGCATGGTGCTTACTTGGATGAAACCCTAGGATTAGGTGTGGCGATGCGCCGAGATTGTTGTTTGCGAGATGTGATGATGTTTTTCATGAATAACATAGGATACATATTTATAATCCGGAGACTTGGGAAACAATCTAAACTAATCTTGTCCCGATCGGACTCTATCTCTAATCTTAAACTAAATCTAAACATACATGGCCCATATGGCCCAAATGCTCACGCAGGAGCCGATTTACAAACCTTCTTCAATCTTCTGCTTTAAGCCCATCTTGCTTTCGGCCCATAAATTAATCATGTTAATTTATGGCGATAACAGTATGTATAACTTTTTTCAGACAATTATTGGATGATATTTTTCAGCATAACTATTAGATGATAATTTTTCAGCATAACTTTTACGATATTTTTAACATTTACGCATAATTTTTTTCCAAACACGACACGTACGAATTTTACGCATAAATTTTTCCAGCCTCCTTACTAAACGATAACTTTGAACATAACTTCCCCCAAAACTTCTCACACAACTTTGATGCATAAGTTCGTTATACAGCTTGTAAAAATATAACTTATCAAGATAACTTTTTGACATACTTTGTACGAAATATTTGTCAAAACATCTCGAAAATAAAACATAATGAAGGTAGACAAAAAGATTTGAAAAAGAAAACTAAAAGAGAATACTAGCTAGTTCGAATACATAGAATATGTGGCTGAGGTCTCTTATGTTAGCTAGTTCGAATACATAGAATATGTGGCTGAGGTCTCTTATGTAGAATATATAGACCCTAAATTAGACAACTAGGCTCATCTATGCACGACAAGCATAGGTACAGCTTATGTCGCTGTCGCATCGCACTCCGCTAAGTTAGTTAACGCAAGCCAATTAACGTTGAGGATGGAAATGGATGAAAAATAAAAATGGTTAGCAGGCCCCACCCACGTGAACCGAGTTGGGCGGTTGGGAATCCAGCGCCAGGAGGCTCGCTGACTCTCTCACGTGGGATTGGATTCGCGCCTTAAGACCCATCATGTTTTTTAGGAGAAAAATGTATTGATCTTAGCGCATTACACCAGCTCTTTTACAAACAGAATCTCAAAGAAAAAGAAAATTACAAAGAAGTCCAAAGCTCCTGTTCATCTTCTTCGAAGCCTTCAGAGATCAGTTCGTCACCGCCGCCGAAGCCGCTTCCTAATCGTCGTCAGGCACCAGAGCCAATCTCCACAAAGTGGAGGCCGCAGAGGAGGGCTTACTTCTAGGCGAATCAGCCGAGTACACTGCCTCCCAGGCGCATCGGCCAACTCCCGTACCCACGACGCATCCTTCGATTCCACCGCCGGCAACCCGAGCAAAGCTCAGATTTTCACTAAAAATCATCTTCCTCGAGATTAATAGGGTCAACAACATCATCACCTGAAGAAGATGACGATGCGCCGGCCCTCGACTCCTGGACAGGTCTCCCCAGCCTCTCCGTTGACGTTGGAATAGATCGCCATCGGAGAACGGAAGAGGCTGGGAGAAATTATTCCGCTGCGCCGCCGTCGCTTCCGCATCGCCAGCGTCGCCAGGAAAAGCAAGCCGCAGAGGAGCCACACTCCTCCGGCAAAACCTAACTCCACCGCCGAACATCGACGGCGAGCAAACCCTAAACCTAAGTGGACTCGACTAAGATTCTACAAAGACAGACAATCTGTTGAAGAGACGGACCCCGCTCCTCGTCACCACCGGCAGCGAGGCCGGAGGCGAGGAAACGGGGGCCGCAATCGGTGGCGGCGGCGCCCCTCGGCTCCTTTCTTTAGCGACCCAGACCCATCATGTTATGCATATGGTCGACCCTAAGCTTAAGACCTCCTCTATTTTCTACACTATGTATGCCCAAATCTCTTACCTCCTAGGAGGTAACCGGGGGTACTGTAGCAAGCAGCCATATCTCCTTAGCGAACAATTAATTTTTGCGAAGGTGAGTTGGTGTCTCAGGGCTGGCGTTACAAAGCTTTGCAAATCAGATCGCTTGGCCAGCTTATGTTTTGTAGGTAATCCGTCATCAAATATTTTTGTTAAGATGGGTCCAAGCAAAGAAACGACATTTGTGTTCTTACTATTTTGCCTTCCAAATGAAAGACATGCGTGGTCTAGAAAAATTCCCTTCAAATTGAATGCAATATGCAGTCCGCGTGGAGTGTCCTCAATCTGCAGTCCACCTCCATCTTATGTTGTCTTCACTTTCCGGGTCTAGTTGGACAGCCTTGATCGCTTTACATAGAGCCACATATTCTCGGATCTCCTGGTGAGTTAATGTTTGTGATACTCTTATGAACCATAACTTTCTTTCTTAAAGCAACTCCAACAGTCTCTGTAAATCCATTTGGTTGGATAAATTTGGAAAATTTTAAAAATCAAATCCAACAGCCTCTCCTTTTTCCTCTCATCGCTATCCCGCTCGGCCTCTCAGGTCCTCTGCTAGCTTTTTTTTTCCCGAGCCCCTCCCCTCGCCATCTTCATTCTCGCACGCGCCCCTATTTCCCGCGCCAAAATCTGTCGCTCTCCCCCGCTCCTCCTTCCTTGCCTCCTTTCCCTCTCCTCTCCCGCGAAACCTCCCACACCTGCATGTGCCTCCCGCGACCCAAGCCTCCCACCGCGGCCCGCGCCCCTCACGGCCTCACGCCGCTATTTCCTGCCGCTGGCACACGCCCGGCATGCGTCTGCCGCGGCCCGCACCTCCCGCCCCTAGCCTTGCGGCGGCGTCCCACGCCTCCCTCCGCGCGGCCTTGCTCCACGGATTCAAGCCAGCGGCATGCACCCGGCTTGGCTCACCTGTGTCTCACTACTAAAAAACGATTTGTAGGAACACATTGATTTTTTTCAGGAGCGGACTAAAATTTTAGCCGTTACTACAAATAGAGTGGGGTTACTATAGCATCCTACCCACCCCTAAAAAACATTTTTAGGGCCGGGTGAGGGTGACCTGCCTCTAAAAATGAGTGCCATTTTCAGGGGCGGTTAATGGCGTCACCCGCCCGTAGAAAGAGCATTTATAGGGGCGAGTGACACCATGAACCGTCCCTAAAAATGGTGTCATTTGTAGGGGTGGTTCATGGCCTCACCTGTCCCTACAAATGTATTTTTAGGAGTGGATGATGGCATCGCCCGTCCCTACAAATGGTTCCACGCAAAAAAAATTCATAACTTTTTCTTATGATCTCGGATGAAGTCAAACTTTATATCAAAATTGTAGAGAATGATGAGATCTAAAACTTTGTAGTTGATAACTTTTCATTTAAGGTCATCTAATGGTCCAAAAAATTATTATAAATTCGCTAATAGCTATAACTATGTAGTATATCATATAACTCATGTCATACTTTGAGGTTTCCACAATCTTAACCTTTATATACACTGAAATATACTTAGCATATTTTTTTATTTCTATAGTTCGCAATAACCATAGTGTAGTAGTTTCATATTTTTTTTAATTTGTTTTCTTATATGCAAACAATTAAATGATTTTCAGATAAAATAGAAAAATATTTTTAGGGGCCGATGATGGCGTCACCCGCCCCTACAAATATTTTTCCAATTTATTCTGGAAAATCGTTTAATTCAAAATAAATAGCAAATAATCTTGAAAAATTGTAAATTTGTGCAATAAGACTCACTACTACAAAATTTGATTAACCGAGGCGCTTTGAAATGTGCTCAGAGGCGGGCAGGCCGGCGGCCCGCCCGGTTAATGGTGGCCGGGCCACCGGCCGTGCACCCGCCTCGGTTAATTGGTTAACCGAGGCAGGCATCTTAAGGAAACCGCCACGGTTAATCTTTCATTAACCGAGACGGTTGCGTTAGGCCGACCGCCTCGGTTACGATTAAAACTTAACCGAGGCGGTGCACCGTAACGCAACTGCCTCGGATAATGGAAGATTAACCGAGGCGGTTTCCTTAAGGCGCCCGCCTCTGTTAAGTTCGGCCTATATAACAGCCTAGCCCTCTTCTTCTTCCCTGTGGCTCCTCCTCCATTTTGTGTGTTTTGAGCTCTCAAAACATAAAAAAAAAAAACATTTTAGAGGGGGAGGTTTTGCCCTTGGATTTGGTGAAGGAGGGCACCACAAGAGGTTGATTTCTTACCTCTACTACTCTCTTTTCTCTCCTTTGCATGATTTAGGTGTTTTTGGTTAGATCTAGATCTAAATGGAGGAGAGAGAAAACCGAATCCGGTTCTAGATCTGCTTATCTGACTTTAGTTTCTCGTTGTGTGCAAGGTCTCGCTCATGGATAGGGCAGAGTGGATGCACAAGATACCGAGGGTCGGCAACGATCTAACTTTCTTGCATCATGTCAGAAAATTTGTTGCCGCTGCGAAAAAGCATCGTGTGAGTCTAGGTCGGGAGGGCACCATTTGTCTGTGCAATAACTGCCAGAACAAACTTCTCCACGAAGATAGCATGGTGCAATGTCACTTGATCTGGCATGGTTTTGTCAAGAATTACACTGTCTAGAAGTTTCACGGCGAGGGAGATCCGAGTGTCACCGGTGCATCTCGACGGTGAATGAAAGAGGACAACAACCCTCATCATTAGTAGCAACAGCGGGCGGTGATAGTGCGAATCGCGATTACATCAACATTGATGAACTTCTCCAAGACATGGCAGTTAAGGATGGTGATGAGCAGGGTGATTTGTTGGGGCTCGAAGATGCAGAGATTTTTGAAAACCTTGCTAACCGTATGGACCAAGATGATGTTCTGTTTGGGAATCTGAAGTGGCTGGAGAATTTCAAGGAGATGAAGCAGGCGGTAATTGATCCGCTATATAAGGATTGTCCGAAGTATTGGACGGCGTTGCGTTTTAACCTCCAGTTGCTGCAGCTGAAGTCTCGCCATGGGTGGTCCGACACTATCTTGAACGATCTATTATGTATGCTTGCTGACACATACCCAGAGGGTAACACGGTGCCCGCCAATACCTATCGAGCGAAGAAGATGATCCGGCCAGTGTCGATGAAGCTTAAAAGTTCCATGTGTGCACTAACCACTGTATCCTGTATCGGGGCAAGTATGAGAACTTGAAGAGCTGCCTGCACTATAGCGCGAGTCGGTACAAGAGGATTGCCGGTTGTCGCGCCAATGTGGATGACGAGGGACCCAAGAGTAGGCAGAAGAAGAAGACAGCCAAACAGATCCCGATTCCTGAGGTAGAGGAAGAAGAGGGCTACATGCAGAGGAAAAGTCCTGCCCTGTCAGTGTGGTACATGCAGAGGAAAAGAGGAAGCTGATGTCGTGGCATGCATCGGCAGAACGCATCAAGGGCGATGGCAAGCTACGACACCCCTCTGATGAAAAGCAGTGAAAGTGTCAACGCCAAGTTCGCGAAGGAGTTTGGTGATGAGGCGAGGAATGTCAGGTTCGCACTAAGTACCGATGGGAGGAATCTAGTGGCAACCTCAGTAGCTTCCATAGCACTTGGCCGGTCATCCTAACCATCTACAACCTACCTCCCTATCTATGCCAGAAGCGTAGGTATCTTTTACTAACCATGATTATTTATGGCCCAAAGCAGCCATAAAATAATATAAATGTGTTCCTGGAGCCACTCATGGAGGACATGAAGATTTTATGGGAAGATGGGGTCAAAATGATGGATGCGTCCGTAAATAAAGAGTTCACTCTAAAAGCCATTATCTTTGTCACCATCACCGATTACCCTGGCCTTTTTGCACTGTCGGGGCAAATCAAAGGGAAGTCAGGTTGTGTAGTTTGCATTGACGGTACCTGCTACACTTATCTTAATGGATCGAAGAAGTTGGTGTACATGAGGCATAGGCGATTCCTCAACAAAAAGCACAGGTACCGGCATCCATCGATGAATCAGCTCTTTGACAACGAGCCCGAGCCTCAAACCGACGAGCCAGAGAAGATGAGTTATGGGGAAAAGGTGTTTGACATGGTGAATGGCATAAACGTAGAGTTCGGGAAGAAGAAGAAAGCTAAGGAAGATGGGATCACAACAAAGAAGAAGAGGAAGCGGGATGAGATGGAGGAGAAACAACCACCTGTCACCCCAGTTTCTTTCAAGAAGCAGTCGTGTTTCTTCAAGTACCTGTCATACTGGAAGAAGCAGCTTGGGCGTCATGGGCCACTGGATTGTATTTTGCATTTATCCTCAGGATGGAAAGACTGTTATATTCGACTCCTTGCGCAAGACGAACAAGGACGGGTACAAGGATTTCGAATACTATCTGCGATAGTAAGTGACGACACATTCTTTTATGCACTCAAAATATATATCAAATTTGTTGTTGACACTAGTGGTTGGCATACAGCGCTTACAAGAAATACGTGGAAGACCCCGATTTCTATGATCGGAGGTCCGAGTCTAAGAAAAAGATGTATGGCACAAAATTGCGCGTGAGGCGAGACTTCCCGATACATATGAAGAATCGTATGTGCTACTACATCGTGCATGCTATCTATATGTGTCCTAATGAGTATGTGTTACATGCATGCAGTGCGCCAAGCAACCTGAAGACATTCTCTTGTGTGGATGCTATGCTTGTACGTACCTCAGGGCTTGCGGAGCTTACAACCGAAGCTGGTGGCAGCTCAAAAAATCTCTAGCATGGTGGAAAAGGTCAAGGGTGGACCATTCAACCATCACTCAAACAGTGTCCGACATTTGTAAGTTTGTCACCGAGGAATGTTGTCATGTCGATGGAAAATTCTTCAATGCCGACAACGAGCTAGCCACGGAGGAGAAGTACGTGAAGCTATGCAATTGGAGAACCGACCTCGACATGAACGACTACAAGTTGCCAGACCTCTTTGAGTAGGTGCTTAGTGAACATGATTTGATATGATTTTGTGAACTCAATGCGTGATACATGCATGAATGTAATTAATATATTCACTCAGTGTGTGACATGATTGGATGTAATATATGTGTTTATCCTTCATATACGTATTTCTGATTTGTATGTGCTTTCAAATTCATTTTTAGATTCAAATTCAAAATGAAATAAGTTTTTTTTTATTTTTGAAAACCTTAACTGAGGCGGACATGCAAGGACCGACCGCCTTGGTTAATACGCATTAACCGAAGCGGTTGTTTTACACAAACCGCCTCGGTTAATTCTCAATAACCGAGGCGGTTGCGTTACAAAAAAATGCCTCGGGGGCCACGATTAACCGTGGCCTTGTGTCCGAGGCGGATGCAAAAACCGTCTCGGTTAGCTGTTTTGCCCGCCTCGGTTAAACTTTCTATAGTAGTGACTATTCTGACCTACAAAACTAGGAAAAAATATGACAAATGTATTTCATTGTACCTAATAATTAAATGTTTGAAAAACGTAAAGTTAGCCTTAACTTGTATGAGATAAGTTAATGTGGAAGTTATTCATTGTGGTTTCCACACATTGAACTATTATGGACACTCAAATTAGATTTTGGTATTTTTTTTCTAAATTATATAGGTCGCAATAAGCTTCTGGTAAAAATTTCAAATTTTTTTGAAGTGTTTTTCTATTTTTAATGAATTAAATGATTTTTTAGAATAAATTAGAAATTATTTGTAGAGGCGGGTGGGGGTCTCCCCGCCCCTACAAATCTATTTTTAGGGGCGGGTCACAAGGTCATCCGCCCCTAGAAATAGAACTAGGCATCCGTGCGATGGGCAACGATTGGCTGAATCAAGTGATCCAGGACCAACGGGCCCACCGAGTCTCCCACCATCTCTCTGGCCTTATCTCTTCGGTCGCCCCCATCTCTCCCCGCCACTCTCTCTATCTCTCACTCTCCCTCTCTCCCCCATCATCCCTGCCGCTTCCCTCATCTCTCTCTCCCCTGCGGCGGCGGCACGAGGGCGTGGGGCCTGCTACAGTGGCGCGAGCATCTGGCGCGGGGCCACGGCATCTTGCGTTCGGCGGGGCGCGGGCGCGGTGTCCTGCATCCAGCGGGCGTGGCATGCGGGGAGTGGCCGCCTGCTAGCGCGGCGTTCTGCATTCTTCATCTTCTTCAATTTGTTCAAGGCTTTGACGTTCTTATTCTTGTTGTTGTTTGTTTGTTTGCTGTTGCAGCTCTAGATGCATAGCGCAGCTCAAACACACCGCTGACGCGGCGGCTGGCGTGTCACGGACGCGGGCTGCGGCGAGCTGCGGCGGGCGGCGGCAAGCATGGCGAGTGGTGGCACGCGCGGACGCGGGCCGCGGTGGGCACGGCGGGCACGACAGTCTGCGGAGTGCGCACCGCTGACGCGGCGGCTGGCGTGTCACGGACGCGGACTGCGGCGAGCTGCTGGCGGGCTGCGGTGCATGCGGACATGGGCTGCGGCGAGCGCTGTGGGCTGCAGTGCATGCGGACATGGGCTGCGGCAAGCGCATGCGGCTGCGGGTGCGGCGCCAGCAGGGCGCATGCAGTGCGCGGACGTGAGCGCGCCGATGTCAGTGCGGCAAGTGTGGTGCAGCAGCGAGCTACTGCCGCCATTTCGATTTTTTATTTTTTATTCAATTTGTATGGGCGGGTAGGGCCGTGACCCGCCCCTAAAAACTCATTTCTAGGAGCGATTCATGCCCTCACCCACCCCAAGAAATGAGTTTTTAGGGGCAGGTTAGTTACCCGCCTCTACGAAAAGAATTTGTAGGAGCGAAAACTAGGGGCGGGTTTTGCGTCCGTTCCTACAAATACGGTTTTACCCGCGCCTGAAAACTATTTTTGTAGTAGTGTCCCCAGCGCCTACCCCAGCGGGAACTCGAAGCCGCACACCACGCACCCATGTGCGTGGGACTTCGCCGGCGCAGCCTCGCTCGCCAGCGAGCACTTGTGGCTCGCGCGGTGCCCACCCAGCACCTGGAACGACGGGAACCGGTGGCTGCACGTCTTGCACTCGAACACACGCGGTGATGCTGCCAGCTCCCGTCGCGCCTGTTGACATTTCATAGCGCAATCACTAGGAATGGGGGTGTTAATCCCATCCCAAGCAACGGCGTCTGGAAATGCCCATGGTATAATTTAATGATTATAGAAAGATCCTCAAACACACGGATATACTGTTGTAGCATTTCATCCAGAGAGTTTTCAGGTATCGTTATTTATATTTTTTTCCAAAGGATGGCAGTGGCAAAGGTACTGTACTTAGCATTAATCATGATATTGTACATTAAGCAATAGGCATAGGTCTGACAGGGGTAAGCCATGATAAAGGAGATAAACAGGGTAATGTGACACACAAACAACCAACTCTCAAGGATAAAGGAACAAAAGAGAGAAAGAACAATAGAAAGAACTAAAGTATGTTAAGTTAGCTGGAGCTTAGGCTAGGTTAGGGGGTCCTAGTGCATCTATTGAAAACAAAGGTTATGTTAGCACATGGTTAGGGCTACAGGTGCTAGGAAAATGAGAATATCAGGGAGAATGTCCCGCACCGGAGTACATCCACTCTCGTTACATCTTTGCATAAACTCCTACACCGAACCCGAACGTCGGAGAGTGCGCTAACCGCAACCCAGCTGTTACGGTGGACGGACAGGGCCGTCACCACCTGCTGCATACCCCAGTCACACCATAGAGCATGGTCATATCTGCAGGATCCCGCATACCCGAGCACCACGCTCGTGTATGAGGTCACTGTGTAGCGAAAATGGCCTCTCATGCCATATTTCAATATATTGTTTTGGTGATTGATAACACACACAACACTTAGACTAATATGATTGTTAAGATGATCATTCTCAGGCTTTTAGGTTCAAGTGATGACAAAGAGAAGATAGGCAAAGTTAGGCCCGAAGGGCCGCCCCTACGGGGGTTCCAGGGCAGCGCGACGGGGGTCGAGGGGGAGCCGCCCCTCGCGGGTCTCAGGGCAGCGCCCTGAAAGCTCTTCGGTCGGTAGCACCAGAAGAACCGACGCCATGATATTTTGGTGCAGAAGGGAATCGAAGCCAAGTCAGCTTATAGGCACCGGATGAACAGATGGTTCAAAAAGGGGCATCGGTGGATTGGCGTACTGTGTTCCAGAGACGATGCAAGTCGCGCAAGAGCCAAGTCTTCAGCACCGGTTGAACCGGTGAAGCATCGGTGCATACCGTCGGTGTAATGACGTCAGCTGTCAGGAGTTCAACGGCTACTTCGAGTTATGAGTGACCGGATGAACTGACGCTACCCCATCCAGAGGCATCGGTTCATCCGATGATACACAGATTTTCTACTGACCGTTGGAGCAACGGCTACAAGACTTGGTGGCCTATATATACGCCTCACCCCGGCCATTTTAAGCTGGCTGGAGTTGCTAGACTTCTCACACATACTCAAGAACACCTCCAAGCCATACAAGAGCATAGTGATCATATCCTTAGCCCTTAGCACACTTTGAGAGTGTTGTGTAAAGGATAGCTCTTAGTGAGTGAGTTTGCAAGGCCTAGAGCCTTTGTGCTATGGTTCTTAACTGAACCAAAAGAAGATTTCGGTGCGCCGGCACCTTGGAGCTTTGAAGGCTCGCCGACAACGTCATCGACCCTCCGACTTGGCGTGGAGCGGCGACGACATTTTTGTGCGGGGGACGTGGAGACCCCCATCCTTTGTGGAGAAGCTCCTTAGTGGAACCCGGGGCCAAGGTGACCGTGATTGTGTTCACGGAAAAGACTTAGTGGCCGAGTAGCAATACTCTTAGTGAGTGCTACAACAACGTGGATGTAGGTGTGCTTTTGTGGCTAACCGAACCACGGGATAAACACCCGCGTCAAGAGTTTGCTATCTCCTATCCCGCTCTTTAAGCTTCCGCATTTAATACTTGCAACCTTTGTGCCTTTACTTTCATAGAATAGTTTCTTGTTAGAAAAGGCTATAGGATGCATAACTCTTTTGGGATAGGGGTTTCACACTAGAACAACCTAGTTGCACATCTAGATAGCTTGAATTAGTTTAAGTTTTGTGCAAACTAGTTGGAGCCATAGGTCAAGTTTTTTATTAGTACCTAATTCACCCCCTCCCCCTCTTAGGTTAGAGCACCCGATCACTTTGACACTGCCCTAGCATCCCCGGGTCTCCCACGCTTCGTATGGATAAGTAAAATGCTAGACCAAGCCCGAAAGCACAACGAACCGATATCCGTACCCAGATCATTTGGCCTAACCATATACTTCACACAACTCATGATAAACCAAAGCATGGATTGATAAACTATCAAGATAGCATAGCAACCATGGATAAACTCTATATTATGAATATAATGCTGACAAGTTGAATACAAAGTCATACCAGAAGCCGAGGATTGCTCGCTGACTCCAAGGACGACTTGCACTCGTTAATAGAATCTAGCCTAGCTCCACTAGCCTAAGTTACAAGAGCAAGAAAGAGAGGCTTCTTGGAAGAGTGAAGTGGTGTGGTGGTGTGTGTTGTGAGGGGAGGGGAGAGGCCCTATTTATAGTGCTAGAGGTCGGTTCCCGCTAAAAGCACATATGGAAGATAATCAGGTGCCTTGGTAGCTACTCCTCCTCGAAGTGCACCTGGCCGGAGCTCGTCCAGGTTCGTCCGACTCTAGGGTTCAGCCGACCCTAGGTGGAGCTCCCCCAGGTGTGTGTGTTCCTCTGGCAGGCTAATAGGTGGGCCCAGAAGCATATTCTCTAGTGCATCTTTTGTGGGACGTCCCCCCATTTTCTCTGCCCAATGGGCCCTCCTTGTAAGTATGTGGTGCCGGTTGCGATCTTCTGTGTATTCTTATGGTGGCATCTGCTGCGTGATTTCTTCTTATTTCACTTGCTCAACTGAAATGGATAAATCTCCAAAGCAACTGTGGAGGTAGGTCGGTGATACAAACATGTGAGTAAGGTGCATAGTTTTCCTTTATAAACGAGTATAGTTGATGGTCATATTTCGCACTTAAGGACCATCAACAGTGCCCCAGCTATGCGGTGCGTGTCCTGCAACGTGCTGTTGGCGGCGGCGCATGGGCTGCGGCGCGCATGCGGCGGCATGCAGGCGTGCACGCGGTGCTGCAGTGCATGGAAAGCAGCACACGGGCGTGCACGCGGTGTCGTGGCGCATGGACGAGTAGGTGGGGGAGGACGGGGAGAGCATGAGCATGGGCTGGAGCTCCCGTGGGGAGAGCGTGACGAGCAAGGCCTCGGCGGCGGCGGCGAATGAGGAGCTCGGAGGCAGATGGCGGAGGTGAGCTGCGGGAGGGAGAGTGGGCCAGGTCCACGTGGCTCATAAAGAGAGAGATTTGGCTAGTCTATTGGAGTGTTCCCAAATATGAAGAGAGAATCTTAGCTAAATGGGAATATGGAGAGTGAGATTTGGCGCTTTTGGAGATGCTCTTCTAGCCTTGTTGAAAAGCGTAGTAGCAGTACTTTTAGCTGATGGTCCATCTATCCAATTTCAGATCCAGAATTGTGCCACATTACTTTTACCCACAGTAATTGTAGTAAAAAGTAAAAACATTAAAGAGCTCTCGGTCGGTGTTGTCTTAGAGCATGACTAAGCCATATCATGGCCTGTTCAGGTCCTGCTTCCACCAGAACAAAAGATAACGCAATCTAAGAGCCTGGGTAAAACGTTCTAGATCATATATGTTAGGAAGTAAATCTCCCTCTCCCATTTTGTTTATGATTTCTTGCCGTACCATTCTCTTGGCTTGCAGCTCAGGCCTGGACCTAGGTCCTATATATTGTAATCCGGATTCCTTAGTTGAATACAATCCGATATTCCGTGAATTCCTCCTCTATCAATATATGCCAGGACCTCCTTTATTTTTTTTTTGTTTGCAGGTGATGGGCCAATTTACAAGAAAGTGTCCTCCGCTCACTTCTTTTGGCTCCTCATCCTTCTGCGGAGAACTTCTTTTGTATCTGCCAATTATCTTGATCGACCATTTTTTAGCGCGAAAGATTGTCAGAAAACAAATGGGCTTGGAGGATAGTTCTTTTTAACAAGAGTTTCATCTCCGTTCAGGAAAGAGCAACGGGGAACCTATATGTTCCCCGGTTCCTATCTTCACTACTGTGTAGCTTTAGACCAATGGATTTGTCACACGTGGTGGGGAGAAAAAGAGAGGTGGGTTGTCAGCTCAAAAAGAGAACGGGAAGAGAGGTACACGAAAATCGAGGCCTGCCATAGATGTACTGCCTTACTGGTAGATGCAACCCAGCAATATACCTCTTGAGGTTAAAATTTTGCAAGTATAATTTTGAAAAGAAAATAGGAGCCAATGATGAGTCCTAGGGAAGGCCGGTGGTCTGTTGGGTCCAGGCTGTCAGAAGACTTGGTCAAGGCTGACGCAAGCATAGTCAAAGGCCTGGACAAAGGCAGCATGACGGGCAATTGCAGATCAGACTGGAAGGTAATGTCATCAGAAGATCTAGGGGGTTTGATTTCTTTTGGAAATCTTTTGTAAATATGGTTGATTTAGTTGTTTTCTTTCATAATAAGTTAGATGCGTCGTGTTAAGATAGGAGTCTTGTGTCTGTTTAATCAGCCATTTATTCCATTTAATCACCATTTAGTCTGTTTAAATGCCCGTTTATCCCAAATAAATAGCTTAACAGTAGGTGATCGTTTAGTGGGTTTAAACATTTAGGGTAACACTGATAAGTATTAGACCTTAGGGTTTGTAACAGATGTACACTTTTTCTCAGCATCACGCAAAAAATCTAGGAGTAGGAGTAGAGTAGTTTCGCTGACTTCTTCGATGAATAGGGTTACATCATTTTGATCTCTAGTTTTCTCGTAAGCATCGTCTTACCAGACTGTCTAAGCTTTAATTACTGAGCCACCGCTGTAATTTTATTTAGTTAATCTACCAAGTAATTCTATCTTTTTTTTTGACTCGAACAATGCTGCCGTTGCTTCAATCCTTTGTTTGTTTATATTGAGTCCAAAAAAAAGAAAAAAAGAGAGTGAATAAATAAAAAGGGATAGCCATGCTTCAAAATAAAGGAGAGAGAGAATCATTCTAGCACGGAGTTCATATCCACCACACGTGCACTCGCTTGATCAGCCAGTAAATATAGTGTTATCTCTATGGATCCAATCTTTGATTTTGCAACAAATGTGATGCAAGTGTGTGCCTATGTACTCCCTACCAAGCTCCACTTCAACCATCCACATAAAAATAGGGAAGAGGAGGCAAGCTTTGGTGAGCGCATACACATGAGTGACCAAGAGATATCCAAAAAGGGGTAAAACCATGAATAATTTCTTTTGTAAAACTTTCCTAAAAATCCCAATCTAGCAGCAGAGCAGGGAGAGTACTTGGATCCATATCATTCCATTCTTCTCCACAATTCAACGCAACATGGTAGACACAACAAGGTTTACAAAGGTAAGGTATTGAATAAATTTTTTGCAGGATGTTCTATCAAGGAAAATGCGTTCTGCCTTAGTCCTAGCCTTAACTCGAGGATGATCAAAGGACTAAGTGTGAGCTTGTTGACGGTCTATTTTGACCCATTTTGACCATCAAATCCTTCACAAAAGCCATGTATAAAAGGCAATAATTGTTAGCATAGGATAAAATATTAATGAATTCCACATATGCTCGTTTGAAATTGTGTGCAGGTGAATTCAAGCTAAATTTGCAGCTAAATGGCATGGCATGATCTAAGGCACAAACTCTCGATCAATCAGAGCGCGTAGCGTCACATGGATCAAAGGGCCCACCAGAGCAGGAAACCGATGTAAGTGTTCGTGATCTTCTTTGTGTTTCGGTAATTTAATTTAAGCTTAGTTCTAGTTCCTAGCTGTTTACTAGATCAAGTGTTGGCTAGTATTAGTAAATGACTCTAGTCTAAGACTCCTGATAGAGACGGATGTTCTTGACCGAGGCTAGAGTTAGTAAGGGACAGTGTAGATTTGGTGTCTAGACTAGATCTTACTCCTTGATTGTTGTATCACCCCACGGTTTGTAGAGGTAGCCTGCAGGTGGTGACAGCCCTATTTTGTGCAGCGAAACCCTCCATATTCGGGTATATAACAGTAGCTTTATTGTCAGAGCCCACTGGTTTTATCCAGGAGAAGCTGATAGCCCAAAGTAAACAGTTTAGCTAGGTCTATCTTAATCCTCTCTACCCATTGATCCTACCAGTGTTGTGTCCTTGGATGAACCTAAACCTTATATGGTGTACTCACGTTCCTCAGTGGATACGATACCCTCGAATACTCCTAGGTAAAAGCTGGTATTTGTGCCCTTCAGATTTATTCGTGACGTTCAAAAATACCAACAGTGCCCAAGGAAGTCATCACCAACATGAAGGGACCTCAAATGGTATGGGTTCCAAAGGATACTTGAAGCCCAAGATTGGCTTCGAAGGATTTGGAGACTAGGCTGACAAGATGATGAGACGAATCAAGCAAAGAAGCCAATTTCACAAGTGGGACATATGTTGTCCAAGTCCCCATAAGGTAAAAGAGGTAATGGTAGCTTGATTTTAATTCATGCATCATGTAGCTCCATTGTTTAGGATGTTTGCATGCGTTGCATCTCATAGTGTTTTTACAAATGGTGGGTTGCTTGTGTCTAACTCTAACCATGAGCAACCTACATGGTTTGCTAAGTTTGTCTACTCGTGGTTCGCTTTTATGGTACATGGACTTCATGAGGTATGTGTTTTTTTTGTACCATGAACACAAGCTCCAGAGTAAAGTTCCCAATGTTGTCAAAAATAATGTGTATATTTTTGTTGGTGATTCAAACACTAAATGCACACATTTAGGGAGAGTTCATCCAATGGTTTGTGATTTTGGAGACTAACAAGTTTGCAAGCTTATCTTTTGTAGTCTCTTAATGGTGCAATCACTCTAAGAGAATGTTGTTCGCTCTCAATGTGAACTAACAACTCTATAAGTGTAATTAGATAAAGTAGTATGATTACATTGCATATTGAGTCATTCTCTATCAAACTTAAATTCTATATCTAAGTTCATGGCTATGTGCTCATATATTTGCTCACCTTGATGTACCAAATTCTCATAACTCAAGTTCTTCCAATTGGTATTACTCAATATCTTTCAAGTGGTACAACCAAGGTAACTAAACATCCCCCAGAGGTATGCAAGGTTCAAACTCTTTCCAATGGTATCATTGTCGATTCTTTAATCTTTTAGGGCTACCTCCATGCATGATATGATCTAAGCTTTCTTTCTCAAATATCTAGTTGTGCACTTAATTTTCATATTATCTTTCCGTGCACACATTTCTAGAGAGCTTAGCTCATGTCATGCTAGCTTCATGTTATTGTGATCCACCTTAATTAAGTTTCAAAATAGTATCTTCATTGATCTCATACAATATAGATCATGATCCATGGAGCTAACTTCTTAGGCTACTAACTTTTTCCTTTGAGCTATAGTATTTTGCAAGGCCTTTTTAGGTGATTTGATCCCGCGGAGGGGGGGATGTGGATTCAAGCAATTGAATCAAAGAAAATATAGGGGAGCAGTTGATGGCCAAACAAGGCTTGGGGTACAAGAAATCCAACAAATAAACCCATACCAAAACTCAAAATTTTGGGAGAAGCAAAGGGGGAAATCATGGACTTATGGGGAGGCCAAGTCAAGATTGGATGGTGGTAAGCATCTAAGCAAGTGTAAGTGGTTCAACTTGCCAATTCTTGCAAATTTATGCTTGCTTTGATTGTGTTGTCATCAATCACCAAAAGGGGGGACATTGTAAGGACTATGGCCCTATTAGGCCATAGTTTGTGTTTTTGGTGATTGTATAACAACATAATCAATGGGACTAATAAGTTTGTGAGCTCAAGATTGTAGGATTTCTAGGTCCCATGGATGAAGTCCAATCCATAGTCAAAGTGTCCAATTCGCTATCAAGATGTACAAATCATAGTAAAAATATAGAGACAGAGGCACCGGTTAAACCGACACTAAGTTTCTATAACTCGTAGGCCATGAGCACCGATTCCTTTGACCTTCTACATAGGTCCTTCGTTGATCCGATCATTGTCGGCTAACCGAATGTGAAAGATATGACTGTCGGCCACCGTCTGTCTACTGTCATGACCCGCCACATGACTAAACTACACTGAGGTACATAGATTGATTCTATGATATATGATTCGTTTGTGTGAATTAATGATTATGTATTTATTGGGTTTAAATTCAACGGCTCGTTAGAGAAAAAGAAATGGATGGCAGTTCCCACTTGGAGATATCACGAATACATGCAAAAACTATAATAAACAAGCAAGCCACGATGAATCTGATCCACATAATGGTATTTTTTTCTTATTTTGCTTCTATTAAACCTTGTATCATGGACTTAATATGATTCTGCTGATCGGAAATAATGATCTGAGGGAACTTAAACGCCAAAGGGAAAGGGAAAAGTAAGCAAGCATGCCAACAGAGAAAAAAGTTGAGTTCAATGGTCAAAAGAGGAACAATGCCATTGGAAGAAGGATGATTGTAGAAATGCCTGGTAAAATTTGATATTAATACTGCAAATTTGAGGTTGTCGCTCAGCTAAAGTGCTAAAGAAGTTCCATTCAATACCACGCTTGGGTGCTAAAGACCATAGATCTGCATTGAAATATGTGTATAGGTACATGAGATAATGCAAGAGTCTTCAAGGAAGCAAAACGGAAGAAACTTCGTACAAGAATGTGGATTAGTTTAGATTTAGAGTGGAAGGGATTGGTTTGTTATTAACAAATAATTTAGTTATTTTAGTAGATTTTAGTTGTTTTAGTAGTCATTTGATGTAATTCAACTTTTTAAATAATTTTTCTTTAATACTATATATTATAAACTTGTGGCCAATTACTTTGTTATATCATATTGTAGTAGTAAGATAATTAAATTCTCAACAAACTTTTTATATCATGCAAAATTAATTCTGCATCTAACACTTCGAAAATCTATGATTGCACCAAGAAACATTAGCAAACAAAATAGGAACTCTAATACAAAGTTAGCAAAAAGGTAATGTGTCAACTTGTGATCCAAATGAGTCCTAAAACTAATAGGTAGTTGGGTTAGGTTATGAGGAGCACTTATGTTAACTAGCAATTTTTTAACGGAGACATTGCAATCCGCATCAAAAGAACTCACGATGTGATATAGCTGACCCACAAGACATTGTGTAACAAGCCAGCTGCAGAACCTTACCTTCCATAACACGATGATGAGTATAAGAATGAAGTGCAAAAAATGACATGTTGCGCGTCAACATGGTCCGCGGGTCAAATAGTTGTCACAGTGGCGGCTGACATGAACAACAATATGGTTATCACATGTGCAATAGAGGGTCCCTCGTTTTGTGCGTTGGATGCTCGTCAATGGTGCCACGCATTTGCATGGATGAAAATAAATCATCAGGGATGGCTAGGCTCTCAAGCAAATTAGAGTGACGAGTCGAGGATGTCAGGCGCGTATTGATCATGTCCTCTCCGCTAGATATATAGGATTTGGGTCCTCTCATAGGCAACTAAGGGAAAGATAAGCATGGAAGGAGAACCAAAGGAAAGCCTCAAGTAACGAGAGTTGGAGAAAAAGGAAGGAAATAAATTAAGTGTGACATTAGAATAAGCTTAGATGAAAATGTGTTGCATGCATGGAAGGAGATAATGACAACTCAGGCTAGCATAATTCAAAGTCAAAATTGGAAAGTAATCACCTTGATCCGCATGTGCACAATATACAAACCTTCCATGCATACAGCAATTGCATTTAAGATTGATTAATTGATTGATGTTTGAATCAATTTATTACTAATAAAAAATATGGCGCGTGTTGATCATGTCCTCTATGCTGGATAGGATTTGGATCCTCTCATGGACAACTGGAGGAAAGATAAGCATGGACGGAGAACCCAAGGAAAGCATCAAGTGACCAGCGTGGGAGAAAAAATAAATAAATTAAACTCTCATCTGATATGAGAACAAGTTTAGAAGGAAATGTGTTGCATGCCAGAAAGGAGATAATGACAACTCAAGATAGCAACCTGGCGGCGGCTATTTCCCTCTCGCGACCGGTAGCAAGATTTCAAACCGGCGATGGCGTTGGATCCCAAGTGCAGGCCACCGAGAAGACCCCAACCGGCAACCTTAGTGATCACTTGCTCCTTGGTGAAGCAAGAGAGCTATACCCTTGTGTGGGTGCTCCAACGTGGATTACGGGGGAGCGTCAACTCCTCAATACCACGGGAAAAAATCCGGTTGTCTCGTGTCTCTTATTTTTATTTCAAGCAATTAAATCCTTTTGTTGTTACTCTTGTCTTTGATTGCTTGTAGTTTGACTAGGACAACTTGCATGGTAGTGTGATCGTTTGCTTAGGTTTTGTTCTTGCTAGTGTGATATCCTTTAAGCAACATGATCATGATAGTGTGGTTACCTACCTAAGAACCTTGTGCTAGCATGCTCTAGTGACTAGGTTTCAAATTTATAGATTGGGCAATACTAGTCTAGGTTAAGGACTAGATAGAAATTTGAAAAAGTCCTAATTCAACCCCCCCCTTCTTGGGCCACGATCCTTACAATTGGTATCAGAGCAAGGGCTCTCTTTTTAGGCTTAAAATCCTAGAGTATGGCCAGGGGAAGTGGTGGTCCACCCAAGCTCGATGGGAGAAACTATGCTTATTGGAAAGCTCGCATGGCGGGTTACCTTGAGGCTATTAATCCCATCGCTTGGGCGGTCACGGAGAAACCTATAGTCGGTCCTTGGAATGAAGACCAAGTTAAATATGGTGCTAGAGCAAAGAATGTTTTATTTGATGCTCTTAGTGAGGAGATCTTTGCTCGTGTTCATAGCAAAAAGACCTCTCATGAAATTTGGGAAGCACTTGAAGCTATCTATGTTGGTTCTAAAAAGCTTCGTGAAGAAAAGTATCAAGTGCTTAAGGAAAAACTTAATGAATTCAAAATGCTTCCAAATGAGTTGGTTGAACAAATATTTGCTCGGTTGAATATGCTTATTGAGGACATTGACGCTCTTGAAATTTCTCCTTTGTCTAATAGTGACATCATCCGGAAGATCATACATTGTCTACACAAGCCCAAGTACAACATCGTCACCTCATTGCTCTATGAGAAGGATCTTGAAACGCTTGAAGTGAGTGATGTTGTTGGGAAGATTCGGTCTCATGAGATGTTCCTCTTGGGAGAAGTTGATCCACCGCAAGACAAGAGAGATCTTGCACTCAAAGCTAAGAGTGATCATAAGACCTCCAAGAAAAAGAACAAGTGCAAAGTTCCATCACCAAGCTCAAGCGAAGATGAAGCTAATGAAGATTCAAGTGATGAAGATGGTGATGTTGAGCTATCACTCCTCATGAGGAAGACCTCCAAGATGATGTCAAAGTTGAACAAGAAAGGGTACAACTATGACCCCAAGAAAAACAAGTTTCGTACCCGGAAGAGCAAGGACAATGTCAAGAAAGTTTGTTACAATTGTGGCAAATATGGTCACCTCTCATATGATTGTCCGGAGCCTTCAAAGCTCAACAAGAAACAAGAAGATGGTGACAATCAATACAAGACTTCAAAAAAAGTTATGAGAAGAAGGACCACAAGAAGAAAGGGTCTTTCACAAGAAAAGAGAAGGTCAAGGCTTTCCTTGGAGAATGGATGACGGATGGTGAATCCTCAAATGATGACTCAAGTGATAAAGAATCCAAGAAAAAGATTGTGGGGATTGCCATGCATGATGATGAAGATGATGGTGATGAGGCACCTCTACCTCCACCACCCATGTGCTTCATGGCAAGAGGTAACTCCAAGGTGAGTGATAATGATGACTCCTCTAGTGATGAAAGTGAACATTGCTTATCTCCTAATGAAGTGCAAAACATCCTAGATGAGTATCAACAAGTGATTAAGAAGTACAAATCAAAATGTAAAGTTTTTGAAATTGAATATGCCAAGCTTAAGGCCTCAAATAATGAGTTGATTGTTAGGCATAATGAGGTAGTAGAAACTCGTGATTCAAGCATATTCCTAGCAAGCAACTTAAAGAGGAGCATGACAAGCTACTTGTTAAGCATGATGAATTGAATGTTAAATATGAGGAAGTAGTTGTGCTTAACAAGTCACTTACTTCATGCAACAAGAAGCTCAAGCTTGATTATGCTAACTTAAATATGAAATATCAAGAACTTGACCTTGTCTTTGATGCTTTGGATGAAGAACTAAAAGAAACTCAAAAGAAAGTCATCAAAGTCAATATAGCTACTTCTTGTGATGATCTTGTGGAGTTGCCTCACCCTATTACTTGTCATCATGCTTCTCCTTCTTGTTCAAAGACTAACCATAATAGGGAGAAACAACTTGAGGAGGAACTTGAAAGCATGACCAAATGCATGTTCAATGTGACAAGAGGAGAATACTTGCATAAGGAGATTCTCTTCCACAATGCAAGGCACTTTGGGACAAATGGACTTGGATCATTTCCCAATCCTCCGGAAAATTGTCCCAAGTCACCGGAGCTCATGGCATGCTTCAACAAGGAAGTTGGCTCATATTGTCAATATTGTCAAGTCACCGGTCATCACACAAAGGGAGTGTCCAATTCCTACTCGTCCACCTCCTACCTTGCCTCCTAATTACAAGTCTCAATTCAATGAAAATCATTTCTTGTTAAGCAAGCTTAAAAGTGGCAAGGTTAAGGCAAAGTTTATTGGCACTCAAATTAAGGGAAAGCTACCACACCAACTATGGGTTCCTAAAGCTTTAGTAACTCATGTCAAAGGACCCAAACTTGCGTGGGTTCCCAAACCTCTAAAGCTTTAGTAACTCATGTCAAGTTTGAGCCCACCTCGGAGTCTAGGAGTAGCACGCACCAAAAACGACGCCCAGGTCGTATACAGAGTCCGTTTTGGACGTTCTTTACATGGATGGAAAGGGAATTTTATAGAGCTTCCAATGACATTGGCCCCACATCAGAATTCCATCTGAGTCAATGGAAATTGTCGAAACAAGTGGATATACATAATTTGTCAAGGTGCTGCGCCACCGGTCTTTTGGGCTGTGGGCCCGTGTATCGTGTTAGAGCCAATAGGGGCGCATCCGGCGGGTCATCCATGACCTAACTCTCATATATTTAGTAGCCGCTAACACATCAGGGTTTGGGGTTTTGTTTAATTCTAGTTTTCCATCGAGAAACGAACATCTTTCATTGTAACTATAATGTCAAGTCCTTTTGTTATGAATCAGGGCATCTATTCTTGTTCTACACCACTATGGCAATTAATCATTTTGTGATCAGAACTCGAACCCATAGTCATATTCTCTTCGCATTCATCTGCAATTTCAGATTGTGTGTTTATCCTTTCTTGCTTATGTTCTTCGATTCGCTTGTAAGGAGAAGCCTTCTTGGCAAGATCAATCAAGTTGTGCTTGGTTGATCAATCGAGTTGTGTTTGGTTGATGGCCAACGGAGCAGCGGTGTAACGGTTGCAGGGGTTCGAGTTGTGACTGATTAGAAGCCCGGATCGCCAATGTCAAGTCCACCAGTCGAATCTATTATGCCTATTGGAAGATCGGGGTAGTGCTACATCACTTAAGATTGCCGTTGCAAAACACATATTAGTCGCAATGATTATATTGTCATTAATCGCAAAAATCAAATTAGGGGCCTAGATGCTATTTCACATCAGACCTTCATAACCACGAAACCAATGTTTAGGTCTGTTTGTTTATTCCTTAGATCATATAATCTAGCTTATTTAATCTAAGATGGTCATCAAACAGACTAGATTATAATATAGATTATTATATAATCCAACCTCACAAATTGTAAATCCAATTAGTTATAAAAATAAGCTTATTTCATATTATTTTTCAGTCTATTGACCAAACTACCCATCTAACTTAAGTCCTCACGGCTGTTCTCAAGACGCTTCCCGAACCCACTCCAGACGTCCAGTGCACTGTAGCATTCTCCTGTAGCTCTTCTTTCCCTTTCGATTTCTTTCGATTTTCTCCTTCCTCCCTAGTTCAGCTCTGATTTGCTCTTCATCATGGGCTGAAGATTCTTCAGATATGCAGTTTCCTTGCCCATTTGGGTAACCTTCTTCTGATCTTTCCTCATCGTTTTGCAACTTTTTGGCTGCAGTACTGTAGCTCTCGCCTGAAGCTTTCTCCGTCAAGGGTGTAGGCGTGATGCCTTTTTAAATCTTTTCTTTTTTTGTGCTTTCACCTTTCCTGTCTTTCCCAATCCAAATCAGTTTACCCTTTCATCCATTCCCTCTTGCTTCCGCCATGAACCCAGAACAAAACCCTCTCGTCACCACCACAAATAATCCTGCTGCTGATCTTGCGTTTAACTTTCAGAGCCGAAATTTATCCCACAAGGAAGAAGTTCAGATTGACTTTGATGATCAAAGTCATGACCAAATCTCCACTCCATACAATCTGTTGTTTAAAGTTGGTCCACCAGAAGGTCCAGTCACAAGGTCTGTGACTCTTCAGATGTTTGAGAAGGCCATGAGGTCAGCTTGGGGCCGCAGATTTTACAAGGTCACTCAGATTATTCCTAATCTCTTCATGGCTCATTTTCGTGAGGAGGATGACCTTAGATGGATCTGGCAAAGACAGCCATGGATAGCTGAAAGAGAGACCATGCTTGTGGAATGGATTGACCCTACAGGGCAGAGACCAATGGAATCATATACTTTCAGGTATCTCCCAGTGACTGTTCATCTATATGGCATTCATAAAACTTTGCAATCTGTGGATTTGGTTGATAAGATCATAAAGAAAATTGGAGAGAAGGATAAATCTGTTGTTTTATCAGAAAGCTCTATGTTTAGAGCTCAAGAGTATGTTCTGGCTCGTGTCATTTTAGATGTTACTAAGCCTCTCCTGGACAGTGTCACTATCAGCTTATCTGCAGATAGGAAAATCAAAGTTTATGTGCATTATGAGAAGTTAGTGAAGATTTGTAATTTCTGTGGTCATCTCTTTCATAATGCTTCCAGTTGTTTAAAGAAACAACAAATTATTTGGAAGGTAAGTCCAAGTGAAGCAGCCAAAGTTCCATATGATGTGTACGGTAAATGGAGATCCCAAGAGCAAGAAATTCCTTTAGAATGTAGAGAGGAGCAAGAAAGTAAGTCTCATAATGCTTATATTCAGTCCTTCAAAGATTTTTTCCAAAAATCGGCAAGCTTTTCTAGTCCGTCATCTAGTTCACATTTGGGATTTGGGAGTCCATCAAGTCAACCAGGCAACATGCAGCTAGCACTTGTTCTGAACAGTCAGTCTTCATCAAGCAATGCAACTGGGCATAGTCCCATGGATATTTACAGGCATGTTCCAGAAGAGGATGGAGGAAAATTCCCACAGGAGGGAAGGCGAGAGAATGATCAGCAAATTAATGCTTCTAGTTTTCAACCTTTAAAATCTGTGGTCAGTGAAGGCACACAAGTACAACAAAGTCTTACAGGCATTTTTCCAACGCAAATGGTTGGTGTCCTTAACTCTCAGATCTAGCAGTTTCAGGTCCATAACCCCCAATGGCAGATTCAAGCTCCCTCCTCCCAAAGCAATAAGTTGCAACAACAGCTAAATTCCTTCACCTTCCAAGGAACCTCTCAGCACACCTCACAGAGTTTCAACAACCAGTCTTCTAGCACAGATAAACTTTCGCAAGATATGTTTGCTGCAACGAAATTCTTAGCCCTTCCACCTCCTGATTTAAGCCTTCAGCAAAGAAGTACTTTTCATAAGAAAAATCGATCCTACCAGACCTCTTCTAAGAAAAATCTGTACCAGCCATATAAGAGACATGGATCTCCTCTCTCTCCACCTTCTTCAAAAAAGCCCACTAGCCCACCTCTTAACTTTGTGCCTAAGTCTCCTACAGATCAACAATCTGATTTTCATATGCAACAAAGAAGGCGTAAAGGGAGCCACTCAAGTAGATGGGACCAAGAGGCTAGTGGTGTTGATCCTTCAAGTGGACATGGTTATCTCGTCAACTATCCTTACAACAGCCCGCAGATGGAAATGTCTTGCTCGCAGATGGAAATGTCTTCTTCGGAACATGTGGAGGCTACGCAGATCCAAGCTCAAAGTATGCATGGCAATGAAGGAAGCCTTACTGGGTTTAATGATCAAGAGCTAATTTCGTCTTCAGGAATTGATGATGGGGCTTTGGCGCCAGCCCTTAAGGCGCCACGGGCGCCATGAATCTTTTATCATGGAACTGCATAGGGGTTGGTGGCTCCCTCCACAGTTCTAAGATGTTCCACCTGAAAAGACTAATGGCATCCACTATGGCTAAGGTAATCTTTGTGTCTGAAGTTAAGACAAGTAAGTTTTCTCCTCATGATCTGATTGAAAATTTTTCTTTACAAGGTTGTCATGTCGTCCGAGTTGATGGTATTTCTGGAGGTTTATGGCTTTTGTGGACTGAAGATGTTGACATAGAAGTAGTCAAATCTAGTCCTAACTATATTTTAGATAATGTTAGTTTTAAATGTCCTAGGTTTGTTTTTAGATTGGTTTGCTTATATGGAGACCCTTATCATGTAAGAACAAATGATATTTGGTCTGAAGTGGTTGCTTTTGTCAATGTAGATAACAGCCCTCTCTTTTGTATGGGTGATCTAAATGATCTCCTTAACTCTGATGAGAAAATTGGTGTTGCTCGTCCTAATTATAATCGTATTTCCTCTTTGCGTACTATTATTAATAATTGTGGTCTCTTTGATCTTGGTTATAATGGTCCAACTTATACTTGGACTAACCGGAGATTTTCTTCGAACCCCACTTTTGAAAGACTTGATCGATGTCTTGCAAATGTTGCTTGGTGTAGACTTTTCCCTAACACAAACGTTTATCATCTCCCTCTTATTTATGGTGATCATGCTCCCATCCTAGCCATTCCTACCTCTAATAGACCAAGGAAGAAAAGAACGTTTAAGTTTGAGAATTGGTGGCTCTATGAAAATGATTTTCAAGAAGTAAGTAGGGAAGCTTGGCAGAAATGTGCTGATATGCCTTTTTACAAGAGAACCAAGCATTTAGGCTTCCATTTGCAAAGGTGGTCCAGGAAAGGTAAGGCATCTCTCAACAATCAGCTAAGAAAGATAGAAGGTGAAATTGCTAATCTTCAATCGCTACCACCCAATTCCTACGATTATTCCTTTGAAGATAAACTTATCCATGATCATGCTTGTATTCAAAACAAAATTTCTGAATATTACAGACAGCGTTGCAAGAAAAGATGGGTCACTCAAGGAGATAGGAACACCTCCTTCTTCCACGACAGTGTCATCAAAAGAAGAAGGAAGAACAGAATAAGTTCAATAAAAAACCTTGATGGCAGTTCTGCAACCACAAATGATCAAATAGCTAAATGTTTCATTAATTACTTTTCAGGTTTATTTGAATCCAATTTGCAGGGTATGGAGCTTGTTCCTGATATTCCAGTGTCAAACATAATAAGGGATGAGAATCTTATTGCTGCCCCATCTAAAGAAGAAATCCTAAATATTTTGAAGTCCATGAGAAGGAATGCTGCTCCTGGACCTGATGGTTTAAAAGTTGTGTTCTACAGAACAGCTTGGAGCTGGATTGGAGATGATGTACATGATCTAGTTAAATCATTTTACATGACCAAGCATCTACCGCAGGGTATTAAGAAGACTAACATTGTTCTTATTCCTAAAAAGGTAACCTGCTCGACTCCAATGGATTATAGACCCATTAGCCTTTGCAATGTCGTTTACAAAATTATTGCCAAATCTCTATCTCTTAAGTTGCAGCCTTACATGCCAACTTGTATTAATTCTTCACAATATGCTTTTGTTAAGGGCCGTCGGATAACAGAAAACATAATTATTGCCCATGAAATCGTTCATACT
The DNA here is from genome assembly GCF_016808335.1 of Panicum virgatum. Classification (NCBI taxonomy): domain Eukaryota; kingdom Viridiplantae; phylum Streptophyta; class Magnoliopsida; order Poales; family Poaceae; genus Panicum; species Panicum virgatum. The sequence goes on from NC_053147.1 coordinate 53,516,049, forward strand.
TTTAATCAAAAGAAATGGAATGATTGTGCTTTCATGCTCAAACTTGATTTAGCAAAAGCTTTTGATAGATTGGAATGGATTTTCATTAAACAGGCCATGTACAGGATGGGGTTTGATAGGTATTTTATTGAGTTGGTTTCAGCCTGTATCGAATGGCCAACTTTCTCTGTGATCATTAATGGTGAGGCCTTTGGCAATTTTCAAAGTTCTAGAGGGATTCGACAAGGCTGTCCTTTGTCTCCATATCTCTTTATTATAGCAATAAATGAGCTAATATGCAGGTTGCAAGACGCGGTTACTACAGGAGCAATCTTAGGAATTAGGCTAACACCACAAACCCCTCCAATCCATTCTCTTCTTTTTGCAGATGATGTCCTCATATGTGGGCAGGCAACAATGCAGGAGGCTCAAGTAATTAAAGACATTTTAATTTCCTTTTGCAATGATTCTGGCAGGTTCCTAACTGGAGTAAATCCTCAATTCTTTTTAGCACAAACACTCCTATGGACACTCGTGAAAATATCAAAAGCCTCTTTCAAGTTCCCTTGATGGATCACAACTCAACTCACCTAGGCCATCCCCTTTTCACTTCTCACATCCCTAAGTCCAAAGTTTATGCCTTCTTGAAAAATAAATTCAAAGCTAAACTTAGTGACTGGAAGGCTGACAATATCTCCCATCCAGGACGAACCACCCTTATAAAATCTGTTTTTTCTTCTATCCCTATTTATTATATGTCTCACATTCTTTTTCCCAAAACCTTTACTGATGAGCTTACCCGCATTATCAGACATTTCTGGTGGAAAGGTAATAATCCTGACAATAGTAAAAAACCTCTTTGCCTTTCCTCCTGGGACTATTTATGCATTCCTAAAGGAGTTGGTGGCCTAGGTATTAGGGACTTAGCTATTGTGAATGAAACTTTAATCACAGGCTTGGCTTGGAGGATGCTTGATGAGCCTAACACTCTTTGGGCAAGAATTCTGAAAGGTAAGTATTTTCCTCATACCTCCTTTTGGAGAGCAAACACTCAAGGATCTAAATCATGGACTTGGGAATCGATTTTAAAGGTAAGAAAGCACTTGATTAACGCAGTTCATTGGCAGCTTTTCGATGGTGATGTTTCAATCTGGAATGAGCCTTGGTGCCCCATGTGGGGGAACATCTATAACTTCATAACAAATGAAGCCATGTGCTCTAACCTTCCGATTAAAGTCTCCGAGCTCTGGCTCCGAGAACCTAAAAGATGGAATATTCCTCTTATTAATCATCTTTTTGGACCAAATTTTGCCAATCATATATTGCAGATTCCGCTTTCTCAATCTGATGGACAAGATATCTTGATTTGGAAGCCGAACAAATCTGGGAGATGGACTGCTCAGAGTGCCTACAAGCTTATCCATGAAGGTGCAATACAAAAAACAGTAAGTAAGGTTAATTTATCTTTGGAGGCCAAAGCTGTTATTGATCAAATTTGGAAGAATAAAAAGATTCTCCCTAGAGTTCAAATGTTCATTTGGAGACTTATGACAAAAAACATAGCTAATGCACAAAGAGTGAATAGAAGGATCAACAAAATCCCTGCCACTTGTTCAAGATGCAACCAGGTAGAAAACGATGAGCATCTTTTCTTTCATTGCAACTTCTCTAGAGCTGTGTGGTTTGCTTCTCCTCTTGGCATAAGGACAGATAACCTTCAAGGTTCATGTGCTTATATTGTTAATTTTATTTTCTCTCACATGAATCTTTCAGAAAATGTTGATCTTGCTTGTTATATCCTTTGGCATATCTGGAAAGCAAGGAATGATCTAAAGTTCCAAAATAAATCTTGCTCGATCCATTCTGTGATTATTCGTGCCAAAGGGGACCTTAAAGCACAATATAGTGCCTACAATATTGAACAATTTTTGTTCAACGATCAAGTCAACAATGATCCTGCACCCTCTGGACAGGTTGAAAGATAATCTTTTTCTTGATGACAACTGTCATTGTAAAACAGATGCATCTTTTCATCATAACCAGGAGACTGGCTTGGGTATCTACTTTGCTAATACAAGCGACCAATCTCCTTGGGCATTGCAAATCCAAGCAAAAACCACATGTGCTGCTTCTCCTTTGCATGCTGAGGCCCTAACCTCTATCTTGGAATGCTCCTTGCTTCTATTTTGCAGGTAGAGGACTGTGTTTTCTTCACAGATTGTTTGCCTCTTGCTCAATGCATAAATAGTACCGGAGATGATGTACCAGAATGGACAGCAAGGCCTATCATTCGAGACATAAAGAACATCAAGAATCAAATTCATGGTTCATGCCATCACATTCCTAGGGAATCAAACATTGTCACTGATTCTTTAGCTAGGAATGCCGGTATCTCTGAAATTGGCACCTTTGAATTCAGATGTTCTAATGTCAGTCACATTGGTGCTTGTCCCTTTGAAGATAAATTTTGTAAATGGCCTAGTTGGGCTAAACTCTGTATGGTTTCATGTATATGAATAAAAGCCTTTATGGGCATTTCCTTCAAAAAAAAACTACCCATCTAACTTAAAAAAATTTACCAACCATTGCTATTACAATCAGCGAATCCTTTTTCCTTGTTCCTTCATGCCGTTCTCCTGCCGCCCGCGCAAAATTCCTATTCACCACCTCATTTTCCCCATATCCCTCCAAACCCTAGCACCAAGGTTCTCAAATCCAGCAGATCCGGTGGTACTCTGGCCAATAATGGATGCTGACGATGTTAAGGACGCGGAAGATCAATTCTCGGTCTAGCTGCGGGCTGCCGACGTGACATTCAGAGCTCTGGACGCTACGGTCGTGGTCTCGCAAAGCGTCCTAGCTGCGGTGGCCTCCACCCCCGTCAGCCTTACCGGCTGCCCGGTGCGAGCGCGGCGGGCAGCAACCCCGGCCCGGTGGCTCGAAATAATGGAGACGCGGGGATGTCCCAGAGGGGGTGCGGGTGCGGCGACCCATCCCAGCCTGGGGCGAGTGTGCTGCCCGGTGCGGGTGCGGGGGCCTTTGGCCGGCACGCACAACGCCTAGGCTGGGATGGGCGTGCTGCCCGGTGCGGGTACAGCGAGCTGGTCTAGCTAGTGCTGGGGCAGACAACCTGCACGGTGTGGCGAGCTGGTCCTGCGCTGGCGTTCCTTCAGTTCACTATCCTGATTGGAAATGTGGCGGGGCGCTTTCAGAGTGTTGATCTTGATCTTGTTGATGAACCCGTCGCAGGTTTCGTCACTGCCAAGATGGTGCATGAATAATATCTCAATGAACTCCTCTACATCATAGGCCAGCTCCCTCAACTGACTCATCCAGTCCTTCATTTGCAGGTTTGCTTCGTCTGGCTCAGACACCATGTCCAGCGCTGCCCTCTTGCTGCTTAGTGCATCCAGCAGAAAGGCAATCTTCCGACTATCACCTTTCAGGTTGTGATGTACCCCTCCAGTAATGCGCTCACTCCAACCATCTATCTATTGTATATTAATAAAGAAGGGTTAAAAGAAACCGCCACGTTCGCCGAGAGATCTAAAAATTCTCATATTAATCTAAAACAAAGAATTTACACCGTTAAACAATGATTAATAAATAGCTAACTTTGGAATTAGAAAATTAAGAAATTAGGAGATGATAAAGAGTCCATGTCAAACACAACTAGCTAAATTCAGAACTAAAAAAATTAAGACTTCACTCAAGAGTCCATATCGAATACAATTAGTAACTAGATAAATTTCAAATTAAAAATATAAGGAAATTAGAAATTGACCAAAAAGTTCATATCAAATACAAATAGATAAATTCTAAATTAAAAATATAAAAATTAATAGTTGAATTGGGAAGCAAATTAGTGTGCAATTTTTGGGAGCATGACAACAGCCAAGGAAAATTATATAAAATGGCCATGAAGAAGCACACATTAATTGCAGTACCTTACAAGGACAACTATGATTAAAAAAAGAGAGAATAAAAGTTAGCACGGGTCGAAATCCAAGAAAATGATGACGGCTACAGAAGATGGTGAGCATAAAGAAGAATACATTGTTAGCTGCAATAGTGAATTTGTAGATCCCGTGAACATCACGTGATGGGAACTAGGTGCAGTAGCTACAAGGCAATACAGGTGCATATATGCTTGGAGCTTTAGGAATTGGAGATTGGACAATTAAGAAAAAAATTGCCTTTTAATGGTATAAATTGAACATTCATCTAGATTTCCTTCTTAAAAATTTAAGGATATTTTATCATACTCAATGACCAATACTATCAAATAAAAAAATACACTGCCCATCAAAAATTTAAAAATATTCATGCCAAAATATTTCAATGTAATGTAAGCATGAGGCATCATGAAAATATAAAAATATATATTCCTATATAAGATATGCTATTTTCTTCTAAATTCATATTCTCAAAGTAGTTCACAAAATATATATAGCTGGTGTAAAAAAATATAGATGACCCAGCAGTTGGGTCCATCTAAAAAAGAATTACAATGCATGGACTTCATCTACAAAAATATAAAGATTGGTAAAAAAAACTAGCTAACCGCCCTATTTGCACAGGCAACTTGCTAGTTTCTTACAAGATACCCTGCTTCTTCAATTTAAGTGCCACTTCACTCTAAGCAGCCCTCATTTTTAAGAGCATCGACAACATATGCACTCCTAATAATTATTGTTACTAGTAATATACTATTTTGCTTTGTCGGTGTGTAATTTTATTTGTAAATTTTTATATGAACGACGTACTGTACTTATTTTGTTTTGTTGGTGTCCAATTTTATTTGCAAATTTTGATTTGAACGAAACCTTGGCGTTTAACGACGCATAATCGCTGCCTCTGTCCGGATCACGAGACCGTCGCCCCTGGCGAGGGCTTCTTGGCACCGGCAGCGTCGAAGAGCTCCTCTATCTCCTCGAGGCTCCTCCCTTTGGTCTCCGGCAGGCACGAGTAGACGAACACCCACGCCGCCGCCGTGAGCGCCGCGAAGATGTAGAAGGTCCCGGCCATGCCGGCCGCCTCGTACATCGAGATGAAGGTCATCCCCACCACCGCGCTCATCACACGGTTCAGCGCCGTCCCGATGCCGGTGCCCTGCGCGCGCAGCCGCAGCGGCAGGATCTCCGACGCGTACATCCAGATCACCGGCCCGAACCCCAGCGAGAACGACGCCATGAACGCCGCCGCCGCCGCCACGCACGTCGCCGCCGCCCACCACGTGGCTGCCGCGCGCACCGAGAACCCAAGGACCAGGAGCGACGCGGCCATGCCCCCCGCGCTGGCGAGCAGCATCGGCCGGCGGCCGAGGCGGTCGGCGAGGAACAGCGGGACCACGATGGCCACCGTCTTGACGGCGCCGAGGAGCACCGTGGCGCCGAGCACCGCGCGGTCGGAGGTGATGCCGACGTGGCTGAACACCCGCGGCGCGTACAGGATCATCGCCGCCACGCCGCACGCCTGCTGGAACACCTGCAGGCCGAGGATGGCCACCATCACGCGCCGCACGGCCGGCGTGGGGCGGAGCAAGATCTCGCGCCACACGCCCGGCGACGACTCGCCGGCGCTCTTGGACGACGCCTCCCGGACGGAGGCCACGATCTCCTGGAGCCGGCGGTCGGCGCCCCCCGCCATGCGCGCCAGCACGCGCCGGGCCTCGTCGGGGCGGCCGTGGAGGACCAGCCAGCGCGGGGTCTCCGGCATGGCGAGCACCGCGGCGACCGCGAGGAACAGCGGCGGGACGGCGCCGATGCCGATCATGAGCCGCCAGCTGAGCATCGTGGGGAGGTCCGCGAGCGCAAAGTCGGCAATGTAGCTGAGCAGGATGCCCGAGTTGCTGGCGATCTGACACGCATGCACGTCACCGATCATCATTAAAAAAAATTAAGTAGATGAAGATGAAATGAAAGAATTTGACACAATTACAGGTTGTAAATTACTAATGTTGTAGCATGTTACTATGTACTCTCTACCACATGATGACATGATCTGCAATAATTAGTCAACCCGGCCGGCGTGGGTAACATCATACAAATTCCGATCTGATTTGGCTCCGAACTTAAATTAGCCGCACATGAAATGATCCTAATCAACTTTTCAGTTTAAAATTAACAAGTTTCCTTATTTTCTCTTATTTAAAACGGCAATATATTAAAAATAAATATAATAGTACCGGGTAAATAATATAAGGGTTATTTACCCGTTGACCCACTTGTTTTTTTATACCAACTTCGATCCTATTAACTTTTTTTTTAGAAATCACCTAGGCAAGCATTTCATTTCGATCCTATTAACTTAATCATCTCCACAAGTAGGAGTAACTAGCAACAATCAGGAACACCGTATTTGCAAGAACAAGTAACCAACGGCAGCCATGCAGCGTACCTCGGGGATGGAGGAGAGGAACCCTCGCGAGCTCGCCGGCGCGATCTCGGCGATGTAGACGGGCGCGACGACGAGTCCGAACCCGCAGGCGACGCCGGAGACGAGCTGCCCCGCCATGAGCGCGGCGTACCCGTTGGCGGCGGCGGTGACGGCGGAGCCCGCGAGGAACATGGCCGCGGAGAGGGCGACGGCGCGGCGGCGGCCCGCGCGGTCGCAGGTCCACCCCGCCGCCAGCGAGCCGACGAGGGAGTAGATGCTGGTAGCGCCGATGAGCACCTCCAGCTGCCCGTCGGTGACGCCCAGGTCCTCCTGCACGTACTTCTGCGCCCCGCTCATCACGCCGCGGTCTGCATCCATGCGGTGCGCGCGAACGCCGGCGAGAGATCAGCAACACGTTGCAACCCAACGTGATGATGGTGCGCGGCCATCTCCATGCCAACAACAAGAAAGAAGAAGAAGAAGAATCCGGCCGGGGGCGCTAGCTTACTGTAGCCGAAGATGATGGAGGTGAGGGAGGCGAGGAGGGCGCAGACAAGCGCGTACCCGCTGCCGCCCTCGGAGTCCGCCGGCGCCGGATCGCCGTCGGACAGCAGCGGCGACTCGAGGTCCTCCTTCTTCATCGTCACCGGCTCGCCGCCGCCGGCTAGCTAGCCTGCACTTGAGGCCCCCGCTTGCTAGCTACCTACTATCTAGCAAGAATTACGTAGCAAGAGCTAGCTCTGCGGCCGGATTCACTAATCTCTCATTCTCTCCCTGATTCCCCTCGATGGAGAAGAGGCAGGTCGACGGCTAGCTATATATAAGCACAGGGCGCCACGGCACGGCGCGCTGGCCTCGACGCCCAATGTGAATATCGTGGCGCACGTGAGCCAGCGCAACGAGAGGCTACGGCCGGCCGCTGGCTAGCTCAGGGTTTGCATTGCCAGCCAGACAAGGAATTCTATTCGTCGCGCGGGCTGCTGCACGCGAGGCTATCGCAGAAGAGCCCGGGGACGTCTATTCATCGCACATGCGATTGGAGGGAAAAAAGGTTCGGTACGGTCAACTTCTAGCTCTTCTTCACGGGATGATTTAACTGCCTCAATCAGTAGCCGCTTGTACGTGGGGAAGTTGTAGTGCTCAAAGTGTTCATTCAGTGGGCTGCTGCCCTGGTGGGTGTTTGTCCGGTGGTGGGAACGCGCAGGGTGTTTGACTTGGGGCAGAATAGTCCAATCCTAGGCTGATTTTGAGTTGCCTTGGGCAGTTCCTACTGTCAGCGGCAGCTCGAAGTAGTTCATTTTCAATGTGGTTTCGTCATTTTTATGCTTCGACGGCGACTGGGATTGGCAATGCATTTTTGCAATAGAAACAGCATTGAAGAGTTCCAAAGCGGCTAAGCCACGTTATACTACTTATTATCCTTTTATTATGTTCCTCATCACTCACTTGGTCCAGATGTGGGGGTAGGCCTTTCCACGCACATTTGTTACCTTGTACCCCCGCAGCGGGACGCGCACGCGGCGGCGTCCCCGGGATTGATTGATGAACTGAAAACGCACGCATTCATTGTTGGTGTGATGCGTCCGCGTTCTTTCTTCATCCATGGGTCGGTCTGATAGGTATGGATTTGTTTCTTGTTCGGTTGTTCCATTCTACTCCATTGGTGTGTACATCATTTTTGTACACACACGTTAATGTCTCGTTGCAATTGTTGGTGCTACTAAAACTGATTGATTGGGGATTCAATAATCAGGGCATCGGTACGAAACGAGCGGAGACTGATGCTAAAGCTCACCAAACAACCACAGTACAAAGCCAAACCTGGTGCTGGTGGTGGTGGTTCGGAATAATAATAATATAATTCTTCTAACGGTTGTTTGTGCTAGGGGTATTTTTATGTTTTCACAGCCACTTAACTAGAGAGATCACGGCAGGACCAAGGAAAGGGTTCAAGATAAAAACGGGACCAAAGAAGAGAGTATGAACTTTTCAGGGTTAAAGAAGGGACTGTCATTTCTTTCACGGCCACACATGGAATTTACCCCAATGCAATAGGTGACCATCATCACTAGATTGTAGCCTTCCACTAGCACAAAACTGGTCATCCCAAACGCACCATCACTGCCGGTTTGAACCGAACCGGTGGTGATGGGATATCACCGTCTTTTGATCCGGTAGTGATATCGGACGTTACCGATGGGTCGTATTACGAACTCGCAGTAATGAAAATCCTATTCGGAATATTCCGTACCACTATCCGTCCTATCCTCTCATTTCTCTCCCCATCCTCCCCCCCCCCCCACCACTCTATGTCCCTCATCTCCCCTTCTCTTCCCCAGGCTTGTCGTTGCCTCCCCACCCGCGTCGCCTCTTCCCCTCCGGCCCTTCTCCCCTCCCCACTGCTCCCTGCGCCACCTCCTCCCCTCCCTTGCCGCTCCCTTCTCGTGGATCCGCCGTTGCACAGGCGCGTGGATCCTACTGCGCGGGGCTGAGGACGTGCGGGGGCCGGCGATCGTGCTAGGCCGGAGCGGCGGTGCGAGGGGCGTGGATCCTGCAGCGTGGGCCGTTATGTTAGACCCGGGGTAGTGGGACTGCTCACAAGCAAAGAATGTTCTATAATAAGGGATAGCACATGACTGTACCTTATTCTAGTGTAACTACCCATACAGGAGTAGAACTAGTCAAATAGATGGAAACTACTTGATAGTACCCGGGTAGGACTCCTTAGCTAGTATTCGGCTAGGCAGTGCGGCAGAGCCCGCAACCGACTCCATGTAACCCTATTCCCTTAGACTATATAAGGGCGGGCAGGGGCCCTCTCAAAACATAACCTACAACATCAACCTCTAAGGCAGTACAAACCACTAAGATGTAGAGTAGTACGTATCTCGCGGGCCAAACCTGTCTAAAGCTTTGCGTTCCTTGCACCATCGGTTCTAGACATCGGTGAAACCCTACCTACAAACTAACCACCTCGGGTGTATCCCTCCATGAGGTTGGCGGCTAAACACCGATAGCTGGCACGCCAGGTAGGGGCCTTCAATGAAGGCCATTTAGCAAACTCGATGGCAAGTTTCGATGATCGCTGTGTTGTGCTTGAACAAGGCACAACATTCGTCTTCGGTTTGGGTCTGCACCGCAAACGGCTCGGGTGTCTAGACCAGCAACCTAGCATTTCCTTGGGAGCTAGAGGCCTCTTCGGCAAAGGAGGACCGCCCCGTCGACTACTTCATCAACAATCTCGAAGAGACATTGCCTCCTGCCTTCCCTAAAGGAGTCAAGAAGGAGTCTGTTATTGATGAAACTTCAATTCGCACACTGACCATCCTCGGATCGGATTCTACTCGATCTAGGAACCCGCGCATCGAATTCCCATTCAGGCTGTGCAACGCAGCTTCTGCCTGCCAGAGGCTTGCTTGTGATTGGCCGGGAATTTATGCCTTGGGTCATATTTGCTAGTTTCTTGCATTTTTGGCCCAAATTCACCAGCACATATTTTTAGACTAACATCTATGGAATTTGTCAATAATCTATCCTACGGTAACATTTATTCCCTTTGATGGTCATATTTTGTACAAAATTTGATCAAAATGGGACAAAATAGACTGTCAACAACACACGATTCTTTTGTCTAAAATCTCATGATCACAGATACTGTTTCCTCGAGATGGTACTTTGCTTCAATCAACAGGAATTTACAATAGTCATAAGAAGTGTATTCACATATACGCACAAGCATCATACATTAGGTTCATTGCTCAGTACTCTGCACCAGGCTCTTGTTCTAAGCTACCCACAATCTTATCGGCTACTAGCTTCACCTCCTCCACGAGATCAGCAAATTGCTCTTCAGTCCACTCAATTGCCATGCCTTCTCCTAATGGAACAAGGTTCATGCCTTCTCCTAATGGAACAAGGTTCGCTTGCAGCCAATAAGATTTCACTAACCCCAAGACATGCGCTACATACTGTTAGGTGGTCTCTGATAGGTAGCCGGCAATTTTTTCGGAGCTTCATGCAGACGCTTGTTGACGGGCATTATACACCCATTTTGGCCACCAACCTTTGCAAATAATGAGGGAACTTGAAGTAGTTTGGATATAAAATTTATTTAAACTAATGAGTTCCATGAGTTTTGTATTCCAACCTGTTTTGCAAGGATTACATGTAATATGGTGCATAAATACCATTATTGGTGGAAGCAGTTGGGGCCATACGAATGAAGGTTCATTCAGACATCTCGGCACGAATGATACTTGGGCATGGTTCAAAGGTTACATGAATCACATATTTTATTGCACCATGTTGAAGAGATTGTTGAGGTGATTGAAATGGACACTTGGCCTAATCACCCAATTTGGAGTCCGGATGGAAAAGTTATGCCTCCAGGAATATCATTGGTCGGCCTGACTTAGGCCGGCCGGCCTGGCAACCCCCTCCCCCCCCCTAAAAAAACACTTTCCATTCAGTACCATGGCATTGGGGACTTACAAATGGACCCCTAACCACTTGGGAGACATGTCCAAAGCGAAGCTAAGACCGAAATGTCTCATATGCCCCTCCAATGGGCTCCAGAAGTGGCCACTCGAAGTTGGCTGAACATCCATGGATTGGATGTGCACCTGCATGCAAAGAAACACAAAATGGACCAATGCCAAGAGTTAACCCAAGTGGAGGGATGGATGAGCTTGTCACATGGATCAAAGGGCCCACCTTCCGCATGGATAATGTCCAACCAACTTGAAACCACCTTGGAAGAGCTACTACACACTGTCCATCACACAATGATGGTTGATCCAACGCCTGGGTAGAAAATCGCAAGCTGGCCGGCCTCACTTTTTGGCCGATCAGACCAAATTAAGTTGGAGGTTGCTGCAACCAACCTTGCAAGAAGGAATATTGGTGGCGTTCGGTCAAAAGTCGGTAAAATCAGAAGGCCGGCGGGCCCCACATTTTGGCCTCTCATCTCCATCCTTTGCGTGGAAGCTAAGAAGCTGAAGTACCAGCGTACAAGCCATGCATTTGCTCAAGCACCACCCTTGAAGCACTATGAAAGGCAGCCCTCACCTCACTTGTAAGACACGAAGAATTGGAGCAAGGTCCAAGGCGAAGCATAGCTGCCCACATATCTTTAGAAAATAGGGAGAGAGGCAAGGTGGGAGTTCGGAGAGAAGGCAGAGTGTTGGCGCCCCTCCAACTTTGTACCTTTGAGGAATAAAGCTTCGGTTTGAGTAATTTTCTTTTCTTTCGTTGGTAATATTGATTTCACTCCTTTACTTTTTTAGTACTTGAATACTTGATCTCTCCAGTTGCGGGATCCCTAGTCTGTGCAAATAGCAAGTTCTAGTTATTTGAGAGTGCTCTTTACCTTAGCGTGAGATAGGAGTAGGTAACTTGATAGTTTAGGCATGGTGCCTAGTCTTGGTTAGTTACCTTGGGTTATGTTCCACCCCACGGAACCGCAGTGGTAGGCGGCAGGTGGTGACAACCCTGCCCGTCCTTTGGAGTCCATCATGTCGGGTGTTTTCATAGCAGTAATAGTTGACTGACGTTGGACTCCCTTCTCATACCTATCTGAGTTCTTCTCTGTTGGGATCTTTGGCACGATCACCGACAGGGAATAGAAAAAGTAAGCTTCGGATAGTAAATGAACGCTTGGGAATAAATTGCACAATCGAAATTGCACTATAATTCACCAAATGTCCGACCCATACAACGTTGGGTGGGAGGGGTATTTATACCCCCAACCTTATTACAGGATTCCAAGAATGCCCCTCCGGTTCTTACGAAGGTTGAGAGTTTACATCGGGGGTGTTTGGTAATTTTACTAGGTAGGACAGTCCGAATTGGACACTCCTACTCGAGTCACATGTTGCATGATGCTTGGTGACCTTCGGCGGGAGCCTTCAGCGAGCTTCGTGCTGCTCCGCCCCTATTGTTCGTCACCTCCTTGTCGACTGTTGCGTCCCGAAGGTTCTGGGCGTCACCTTCGGGTGCTGGACCTTGACGAGTTCCTTCAACCTTCGGCGACCGGGAGCAATCATCGTCTCTGTTCTTACCAATCAAGAGAAAAAGAATGATCCTTTGTGGTTAGCGAAAGTTGCGACCTTCGACAAACCTTCGGGTTACGCCACCTTCGCGCGCGGGGGGGGGGGGGGGGCGATCCCCAACAGTAGCCCCTCGTGGGCGAGGTCCGACTCCGACTGACCGAACCCTCGAAGAATATAGATCGATCAAGACAATTGTTTACGAGCGTCTCCCCCCGAAGGTCGGAGGTGGGCGTGAACCGAAGGTGTTTTGCTTACACACGTCGCGTCCTGATTTGCCGTCGCTCTGACTTCTCCTCGATTTTACCGTTGGGTGAACAGTGCGAAGTTACCCCCCCCCCTATAAAAGGGGGTGTGGGGGAAGAGTCGCTTTCACGTTCCCATTTTTCATGAACCTTCGCCCGCTTGTCTAATTTGACACGTGGCGTCTTTCGATTCGCCCCGTTCTTCTAGGCGTGAAAGTGAGTCGTTCCACCCCATCCTTCACGGCGCTTAGGGAGTGCTTGAGAAAGGAGTGCTCTACTGAGTCTTTGTAAGTTATTTCTCCCTTCTTCGCCCCATTCTTCGTGTCTGGTTTGTTGCGACTCTAATCATTTGGCCTGTTTTGGGATGGCCCGGTTGAAGCTTACTGCCAGACCCGTTGGATCCGGAGAGGTCGAACCTTCGGAGGAGGAGAAGAGGCAGTTATCTGAGGGGGAGGAGGATTTGTCTAACGTGGAGGCTGATCCTTCAGAATTGATGGGTTCCCATGAGAAGGCTCCTCCTACTCTCATTTTCGGTCAGTCGTGTGCGTCCCCAGAGTTGGTTGGGAGTTACGAGCAGAAAGGGTATTTTGGGCCCGGGGTTTGCCGTGCACCTGAGGATGAGATCACGCCAGACCCCCATCAGGGTGAGTGCGTGGTGTTTCAGGACTTCTTCGCTGGTGGGTTGAGGTTTCCACTGGACCCTGCTTTCCCGAAGATTCTAGCCCGATTCGGACTTCGGATGCACCTCCTTACCCCTAATGCCATTGTGCAGCTGTCAAAGTTTTTCTGGGCGGTCAGAACCTTCGAGGGGCCAGTTAACGTGGATAGTTTTTGCAGGCTCTATGAGATGCATCCGCAGACGCGGAAGGTTTCCTTTGACGAAGATCCGCAAGTCTTTTCTGCTCAGAGTGGGTGCTGCTTGTTTCATCCAAGGAGAACTAATAGGACTCAGGGAATCGAAAGGATGGAGTTGTCCTATTGTCAGAAAAACAAGTGGGAAGACGATTGGGAGCAGTACTGGTTTTATGCTAAGATTGGTTTTCCGAGTGCTGAATCTTCGGGAGAGATTTCTTATCCTCTTGCGGCGAAGATTGAAGAATTCAAGCATGTTACAAAGGCAGATATTCGCAGAACCGCACCCGGCTACAAGGAGTGCTACTCCGCGTTTGATTCCGCGGCTCGTGTTGTGAGCGGCCGCGATTTAATTGAGGAATATCTGGCCGCGAAGGTCTGGCCGTTGACAAGAGGTTGGTTGCCAGGTAGCTTTTCGAAGGTTCGGGTTGCCGGCTTGAAAGATAGGCTTTCCTTCCCTGTTTTCGGCTTGAAGATGCCTGAGGATGTTTCTGATGACATGATCGTCGAAGAGATCGAGCAGGAGGCGATTGCTATCGCCGGTCCTTATCTGACGAAGGAGCGTGACTCTTTCGAAGCTGTTTGCCTCGAGAAAATCAGGGTTAACCGGAGCTTCTTGAAGATGGGAGTTGTGTATGGCCCTCGCAAAGCTCCTCGAGAGAGGAAGAGGGGGGCGAGCATTTTTGTGCCCCCCGCGAAGGTTTTCGAGGGTCCGGCTGCCAAGAAGGCCAAAAAGGCTAAAGCCGTTGGAGCTCAATCTGCGAAGATTCCGAAAGTTGCTGCTAAGAAAGCTCCGTGGATTTCTACGATCAAGTCTGCGTCAGGGGGGTGAAGGAACCCAGGGGGAAAGGTATCTTTCCTTATGGTTATTCATTACATATCGCCAAGGAAGATTTGGGTAGCGATGTCTTTATGCGGGAGCTTCGGGCCACGAAGAGTAGCGTTCCCTGGCGCTCGCGAATCGGTGAAAGGGTTCACTTATATCTTGATCAATTTGGCTCATTTCATGCAGAGCTGGATACAACGGGCGCCGTTCTATTGGCGGTTTAGAGAAGGGCGAAGTCTTCCTTTCGAGTTGTGAATCTCCTCGACGAGGAGAGTGACGAAGATTCGCCTTTGTCGCTGGCGAAGGTTTCGCCCGTAAAGAAGTGGAGCACCCCCCCCCCCCCAAGATGAGCTCGAGGAGGTACTACCTTCGGAGTTTGATGATGAAAAGGGGGAGGGGGAGAGGGTTCCTGCGGGTGAAACCGAGGGTATAGGTGGGAGGGGCGCCTCTGTGGGTGCTCCGAAGGATTCAATTGCTTTGCAGATTGGCGACGATGAAACAGCTCCAGGGGCCTTGGATAGCCATTTAATTTGCGCAAAAGATAGGTTTTCTGAACTAGGTATTCCCTTGATCTCTTGACGCCTTGCTTTCCAAGGGCTTGACATTGACCCCTATCTTCGGTATGCCCTTCAAGTAGATGTTGCGGACATGATGAAGGAGCTCAGGGAGTTGCTGGGGCTGGAATCTTCTGAGGCCGGGGTTTCTCAGTCTGTGTCGAGGAGTCAGCCTGTTCTCCCCGAGGACGTTGAGAGCTTTGATGCTGAGGGTAAGGTGCTCTAGTCCCAATTTTTCTTTCCGCTGTTGTGTGTGGTTTTGTCATGTGCCTTGGTGAGTATAGGTTTCATGAAGAGTTTGGGAGTCTATGGGACCGGGAGTCTTGGCCGGATCACGGCGTCGCTGTGCACGAAGGTTTGTGCTGTGCGGCGTTGAGTTGTTTTTGATTTTGTGATCTTGGTCTTGAGCCTAGTTTTTGCTTCAGGCTCTGCTTGCTAGCCGTGCAGTTGTAGGCAGCACAAGGAAAGACGAGCATGATTTTCTGGCTCGCTCTACTGAGAAGGCTCGCCTGATGGAGGAGATCAGCGCTCTAAAGACGGAAAAAGAAGCCTTGGATAACCTTCGGGGATCTTTGAAGTCTGAGAATGAGCTTCTGAAGGGGAAGGTTTCGGAGCAAGAGGAGACCATCGCGAAGATGCAGGTGAAGATGAACCTTGACGAGGGTGTCCTCGAGAATCTTCGGAGTGTTGTGGAGAAAGATGCAGCGAAGGTTGTTAACCTTCAAACTGAGGTTCGTCAGCTCAAAGCTGATGTCGAAAGAAAAAATGGCAAGATCTCAGAGCTTGAGAAAGGAGGTTGAGGAGGACCGTGCGATGTGGGAGTCTGCCTCACAGGACATCTTAAACAACAATGCGTCCATTCGCGAGGAATACCGCAAGGCTTTGGCGTCATTTGGTGCAGAGCCTTCGCCTTTCCCGGAGGACGCCGAAGGTGGTGCATTAGGGCTTCTTGATTGGCTGCTGAACGAGTTCGAAGATTTAAGCCAGATATTGTCCAGCGTGTCAGACAATACTGCAGTCATTGCCTATGAGAGTGTTATGGCCGTTCTTGCCCACGAAGGTTGTCCGGAGCTTGAAAGGATTGGGCACCGGGACTACGTCTTCCCGGGACCTTCTAAACTTAAGGAGGACACTGCGAAGGTTCAGCTGTGAAGAAGCTTTTTCTTCGCAAGTTTTGGAAGGTTTCTGGTCGCGAGATGGTCCGGGAGGCCGCACAGCAGTGGCTAGAGGCGGTCGGTGTTCTCTCTTTTCTTTTTGCCTTTTGGCGGGACTGATCTCCTATGGAAGGGATATGCTAACACATGTTTTGTTTTTTCCTTGTAGCTGAAGTGGGCTCGGGAGGCGGCCAAAAGCATTGTGGAGGAGGGAGCACCTCCGGTGGATGTCGGGGGGAGCTCTGGCGCCAGCCCGCCGAAGGATCCCGCTGACGAAGGAACCCAGGTGGAGATTTAGTCCCTGGGTGAAGGGAATTTGTTTGTAAAGCTTTTTGGAAGTGATAAACTGCTTGCTACTTTGTTTAGGCGATCGTGCCTGTCGGGCCAGCTTTCGTTATTTGTCTGTTGCGGATTCATAGCGGAGGCATTGTTGCAAGCGGTTTCGACTGGGAACGGTTTAGTTTTGCTAATCCTGGTGCCAGTGTTGCAGAATTTTTGCAGTCGTATGGCCGAAACTTGTAATTAACCGGTTGCTGACTGACTTGGTGATGCTTTGAAACAACTTATCCCATCCTTCAAGATGGTTTGGGTTTTATCTTGTTCCATCCTTCGAGGCGGCCTTGTTTTTGATATGTTCCATCCTTCGAGGTGGCTTCGCGAGCCTTCGGAGGGCCGAGAGCTTTTGGTTCTAAAAAGCGTCTCCCCCCTCCCAAGCTCTTTTTTCTCCGAGGATTGGTCCTTCGGAGGTTGTTTGCGAATACTTTCGAGAGCGGCTCCCCACTTTCTTTGCAAACTTACCCCGGAGTCGGGATTTTGTTTTCTTTGCGAGGCATGGTCTTTGGAGGAAGGCTGCAATATTGTGCGGAAGCGTCTCCCCCCTCCCTTGCAGTCTTGCTCTGAAGACTTTTGTAATGTATACTTTTTTAGTGTGTGATATACACTTTGGACTTAGCCGAAGGTTTCTTGGCTTCGACTCGTTTTGAGTCGTCGGCCCCTTCGTGTTTTTCTGTATAGTGTACAATTTTGATTTTAGCCGAAGGTTTTTTGGCTTCGACTCGTGTTTCGAGTCGTCAGTCCCTTGGCTTTCTTAGTGTGTAATTTGAACTTTAATTTTTAGCCGAAGGTTTCTTGGCTTCGACTCGTGTTTCGAGTCGACAGCCCCTTGGCTTTCTTAGTGTATAGTATACACTTTAATTTTTAGCCGAAGGTTTCTTGGCTTCTACTCGTGTTTCGAGTCGACAGCCCCTTGGCTTTCTTAGTGTATAATATACACTTTAATTTTTAGCCGAAGGTTTCTTGGCTTCGACTCGTGTTTCGAGTCGACAGCCCCTTGGCTTTCTTAGTGTATAGTATACACTTTAATTTTTAGCCGAAAGTTTCTTGCCTTCGACTCGTGTTTCGAGTGGACAGCCCCTTGGCTTTCTTAGTGTATAGTATACACTTTAAGATAAGTATGTACATCTTGTTACGGTTACGAGCTGTGATGACTTAGTTATTTTCAGACTTGGTGCAAATGCGAAGGTCGATGTTTGCGACCCTATGGTTGCTTCGACATGAGACATTTTCCAGAAGGGAATTATTCATATATTTTGGGGAATTTACATAGGAACCGCCTCATCAAAAACCTCACCTCCGAATTGGAGTTCCCTTCTGTGAGGAAAAGAGTACGGTCCTTGACTCAAAAGAAAGGGAAAATGACGTGAAGGTATGAGTGTGCATATTTGCCGCTCAGCCTTTTACAACTTTTACTCTAGACATGATACTTTTTGAGACTATCAGCGTTCCAGGAATGCTGCAGCTCGTTTCCTTCGATGTCCGCCAAGTGGTAAGATCCTGGCCTGTTGGAGTATAACACAATGTAGGGTCCATCCCACTTGGATTGAAGCTTACCGATAGTTTCGGCATTTGGCTTTCTTCTTAGAACCCAGTCTCCTTTGGCGATCTGTTGACTACTTTTTTGTTTCGCCATTTCCTTGTTTCTTCTTGGTATGCTTCTAAATTTTCCGAAGCTTGCAAGATGTCGAGTTCTGTGAGATCTACTTCTATCGAAGGTTCGATATTGTTTAGAACTCTGGCACTTTTGTGTTTGAGTTCTTCTGGGCTCATGGCCTCGACTCCATATAGCAGTCTGAATGGGGTAAATTTTGTTGCTCTGCATTCAGTTGTGTTGTGGGACCAGATGACCTTCGGTAGTTCGTCTACCCATTTGCCCTTTTTCAGTCCGAATAGGCATTTTTTGATGGCGTTGAAAATTAAGCCGTTGGCTCTTTCCACGGCACCATTGGACTGAGGGTGATAAACTGAGAATCGAATTGCTTCCCGTTATCAACGGTTAGTTCTTTTGGCACTCCGAACCTGCAGATTACGTTTTTCCAGAAGAATTTTCTGACAGCTTCGGAAGTGATGTTCACTAGTGGTTTTGCCTCTATCCATTTTGTGAAGTATTCCACTGCAACCACAGCGTATTTGTAGTTGCCTTGAGCTGTTGGTAGGGGACCTACCAAGTTCATGCCCCATCTTTGGAGTGGCCACGCCGGAGGTATGAGTTGTATTGATTGCGAAGGTCTGTTTGATTTAGGTGCCATCATTTGGCATCCTTCGCAGGTTATGACTATCTGTTCGGCGTCTTTCAACGCAGATGGCCAAAAGAAACCTTGCCTGAAGGCTTTGGCGACCAGAGGTCTTATGCCAATATGAGATCCGCAAAACCTAGAGTGTATTTCCTTCAGGAGCTCCTGACCTTCGGCCGCTATTATGCATTTTAGCCAAGGGGCTACTACACTAGATTTGTAGAGTTCGCCTTCTGATAATGTGTAGCTTCTTGCCCTTTGGAACATTATTTTTTCTTCTTTTTCGTTCGAAGGTTCGAAGTGTCCTCGAAGGTATGCCATGATTGGTGATCGCCAGTCTTCGCTTGCAATGGCGTTGATCTGTTTTGCTTTTTCTTGTTTTGTGGAGGGCTTCGTAATTCTCGTAGAAAATGTCCGGAGGTAGTGGCTCTTTGCGAGCAGCAGCCTTTGCTAGCTTGTCTGCTTCTTCGTTCTAGCTTCTTGGGATGTGGATAGCTGTGAAGCCTTTAAAATATTTTTCCATGGCTCTTACAGCTTCTAGGTACATCTTCATTTATGGCTTCTTAGCTTCGGACTCTTTTTCCACATGGTCGGTGATGACCTTCGAGTCAGATTTGATGACAAAATTTGGATGACCCAAAGCTTTCATCTTTCTAAGGCCTAGCAGTAGTGCTTCATACTCTGTGGTGTTGTTTGTGCAGGGGTCTGGATTGCTGAATTCCGGGCGCGTGGCATATCTTAGCTTCGCACCCGAAGGTGACTGAATGATTGCCGCGACGCCGACTCCTTCATTACACCATGCGCCATCACAGTGTATTGTCCAATCCACAACAAAATCTGCCAGGACCTGGGATTTAATGGCTGTTCTTTTCTCGAAATCAATGTAATGCTCCGAGAGTTCCAAAGCCTACTTGCTTATTCTTGCTGATGCTTCTCTGTTATGGAAGAGGTCGTGCAATGGTTTATCCGTGATTGCCACAATTTTATGACCTTCGAAGTAGTGTCTCAATTTTCTTGATGCCATGACAACGGCATAAGCGATTTTCTCTAGCTCAGAATAGAATAACTTGGACCCCGAAAGTGCCTCTGAGGCGAAGTATACAGGCAGCTATTTTTGTCGACCTTCGATTGTTCTTTCCACCACCAGGGCTGCGCTGACAACCGTTTGTGAAGCGGATGTATAAAGTAGGAGAGATTCTTCGGGGTTGGGTGAGGTCATCTTGGTCAGGTTTTCTAAGTAATTTTGCAATTCTCTGAATGCTTTCTTTTGTTCTTCACCCCACTCGAATTTATTGGAGCTCCGGAGAGTTTTGAAGAACAGTAAGCTTCAGTCTGTTGAACGAGGGATGAATCTGTTCAGTGCTGCGATTCTGCTTGTCAATTTTTGCACATCTCTCACAGACTGTGGTTCTTTCATGTCTCGAAGTGCTCTAACTTTGTCTGGGTTTTCCTCTATGCCTTTTGTTGAAACAATGCATCCGAGGACTTTGCCTTTGTCTACTCCGAAGATGCATTTTTCCGGGTTCAGGCTGAGGTTTGCCTTCCGAAGGTTGGCGAAGGTTTCGGCCAGATCTGCCACATGGTTCTTCCTCTCTGCACTGGTGACCACTATGTCGTCGACATAGGCCAGTACGTTTCTTCTGAGTTGAGGGCCCAGGACTTTTGAGGACATTCGTGAGAATGACTGTCCGGCGTTTTTCAGACCTTCGGGCATTCTGACGAAACAGTATGTTCCGAAAGGGGTTGTGAAGCTTGTTTTTTCTTCATCTTCTCTCTTCATCCAAATTTGATGGTACTCGGAGAAGCAGTCTAAGAGTGACATTAGTTGGCTCTTAGATGCATCATCAACAACTTTATCAATTCTTGGTAAGGGGAAGTCGTCCTTCGGACAGGCTTTGTTTAGATCAGTGAAATCTATGCACATTCTCCATTTGCCATTTTTCTTTTTTACTGGCACAGTGTTGGCCAGCCAAGTGGGGTACTTTACTTCTCTTATAACCTTCGCATCGAGAAGCCTTTGAACTTCTACCTTCACTGCTGCGACTTTGTCGTCAGACATTTTGCGGAGCTTCTGCTTTTTGGGCTTTATCTTCGGGTCAATGTCCAGCTTGTGTTCTATGATTTCTCGGCTGACGCCGCGAAGGTCGCTGGCTGACCAAGCGAAGACATCTTTGTTTTTGTTAAGGAACTCCAAGAGTTCACATTCTTCTTCTGGTTCGAGGGCCGCGCTGATTGTTACTTGCCTGTCTGGTAAGTGCTTGTCAAGTGGCACTTTTTTTACTCTGCACTCTTGCTGGAATGTTTCTTCCTTGTCCCTTTTTTGCTCTTTGAGTGGCGGGGGTTTTTTGTCAGCTTCAACCAGATGGATGTTTCTTTGTCTGGGAGCGACACCCCGTTCGATATCTCTGGCCAATTGTTGGTTGCCTCGGACTGTGATTACGCCTTTGATTGCTGGCATTTTCATGCACAAGTAGAGCTGATGGACGATTGCCTCAAATTTGTTGATGAGGCCACGACCGAAGATTGCATTATAAGGGTAGTTCATTTCCACGACATCGAAGGTAATAGGTTTGGTCCTTGGGTTTGAGAGATCCCCGAAGGATACTAGAAGAGTTATCTTTCCGAGGGCATTTACACGTTTGCCCCCGAAGCCGATGAGCGGGACATCCACTGGCTGCAGGAGATTGCGGTCGATGTTCATGCGGTCGAAGGTGCTTGAAAAGATGATATCTGCGGAGCTTCCCGTGTCGACCAGGATTTTTCCGATGGTCCAGCCTTGTATATTGGCTTCGATGACTAATGCATATATATGGGGAAAGCTGAGCAGGTTTACATCTTCTTCAGAAAACACCATGGGCATGTGAGACCATTGCGTTTTCCAGACAGGTCCATCCACCATGATGGAATGAACCTGTCGAAAGTAGTTTCTTCTTTGTTTTTTGTTCTCGAATTCTAGGGATGACCCTCCGGATATTGGCATTATCATGCCGAAGGTTGGTAGTGCTGCAGGCTGGGCATTTTGGTTAGTTTGGTTTTCTTGGTTGAGTGGGGGGCCTGGCGGAGGTGGGGGTAGCTCTTCTTGGGTTGCTTGAGTTGTGGGCGGGGGAGGCAGCCTTGGTTGGTTTTGCTGCGGGGGTTGCCAGTTGATAGGATATGGATTGTAGCCAAAGGTTTGCAGTGTTTGGAAAGGAGGGTTAAAAGTTGGTTGCGGAGGTTGGAATTGCAGTGTTTGCTGGGCAGGCCAGCTGGTGTGCGCTACGAGTTTGGCATTCTTTTCAGCTTCCATTCTTTCAAGTGTCCTTTTCTTTTTGGGACATTGATTAGTTCTGTGGCCAGCATCTTCCTCATGAAAGTGACAGAACAATTTCTGCGGGACCTGCGAAGGTCCGCGGCCTCGGCCTCTTCCTTTTCTGCGGCCCTGTTGGACCCCCCCCCTTTGATGGTGTTCTTTGGAACTGTTGTTGTCTTGCTCCTTCGGAGGTTGTGTGGGTGGTGGGATTATGTAAGGATCGAATTCTTCTGGTTGATCCGTATCTTGCGAAGGTTCAATAGGGAGTATGTACTGATTTTGCTGATTGGTGTTTGTTTGATTGTTTTGTTGCCAGCTCAGCTGTTGCCTCATTAAGTTTCTTTGTTCGACCCTTCGCTTGTGGTCTGCTTCGGACTTTGCGTATTTCTCTACCTCCGCATACAGTTCTGACAGACTTCTTGGTGGCTTCTGTCGAGGTGGGATGCCAATTGGCTTGGGAGGAGACCTTCGATGAATTTGGCTATTGCGTCTTTCTCAGAGAAGTTTGGAGTTTGTGTTTTTTTTCTGCACAAATCTCCGAAGGTACTCGGGTAATGGCTCTCTGTCCATCTGTATGCAGCTGAATTGTTGTAAGGTGTTGATGGATAATTTTTTGAAGACTTGAAAGTCTTGCTTGAGTTTTTCCTTGAGCTGCACCCAACTTTGAATTGAGAGGGGTTGAATGTAGGAGTACCAGTTTGCAACTGGGCCTTCGCATGCCATGACAAAGGACTTTGCCATGATGGGATCATCTCCTCCAGCTGAGGCGATTGTAGCTTCGTAAGTCATTATGAATTGTGCGGGATCGACTGATCCATCATATTTTGGGAGTTGGACTGGCTTGTAGCCGTATGGCCAGGATGTTCGCTGCAAGGCAATTGACAGCGGTGATGTTGAGTCGAATGGAGGGTTTGGTTGGAAGTGTTGATCTTGATGTATATGAGCTGGCTGGCGAAGGTCTTGACCTTCGTGGTGTCTGGAATATCCAACGGCTGCGTGGGTGTTTGAGGGCTCTTGCGGTTGCCCAACTTCTTCCTGCATTTTCTAGATTTCTTCTTGCATTTCTGCAACTTTGCGTTTTGCTTCAGCTAGCCTCTGAGCTTGCTCGGCTGCTCTTTTTCTGGTTGCTAGTTGATTGGCCAGGTGAGCTTTCTTCATTTCTAGGACGCGAAGCTGAAGGTTGAGTTCATGGTCTGTGTTTTGTTCAAGCTAGTCATCTTCAAGCTGGGAGAGGTTGTTTAGTGTTTCAGCCTAGGTTGTTGTTGCTGCTGCTGCTTTTTTGCCTGCTGCCACGGCCTTTTTTTGCCTCAATAGCACGTTCTGCTTGGATACGCTTTTCTTTCTCAACCAGCTGGGCGGGGGTTGGTTCGATTGGAGGAGATTGTCCGATGGGGACTTCGTGAAGGTTTGAACCTTCGGCGTCAGAGGTGCTCTGGTTGGTGGTTTTCTTTCTTTGTGGGGCCATCGTAAGGTGATTTTCGAGCTAAGAACACGGGTGGGCGCGTCTGTTGGGATCTTTGGCACGATCACCGACAGGGAATAGAAAAAGTAAGCTTCGGATAGTAAATGAACACTTGAGAATAAATTGCACAATCGAAATTGCACTATAATTCACCAAATGTCCGACCTGTACAATGTTGGGTGGGAGGGGGTATTTATACCCCCAACCTTATTACAGCATTCCAAGAATGCCCCTCCGGTTCTTACGAAGGTTGAGAGTTTACATCGGGGGTGTTTGGTAATTTTACTAGGTAGGACAGTTCGAATTGGACACTCCTACTCGAGTCACATGTTGCATGATGCTTGGTGACCTTCGGCGGGAGCCTTCAGCAAGCTTCGTGATGCTCCGCCCCTATCGTTCATCACCTCCTTGTCGACTGTTGCGACCCGAAGGTTCTGGGCGTCACCTTCGGGTGCTGGACCTTGACGAGTTCCTTGAACCTTCAGCGACCGGGAGCAATCATCGTCTCTGTTCTTACCAATCAAGAGAAAAAGAATGATCTTTTGTGGTTAGCGAAAGTTGTGACCTTCGACGAACCTTCGGGTTACGCCACCTTCGCGGGGGGGCGATCCCCAACATTCTCTGAGGCTGCCGAAGCAACTAGAGTATAAAGTCAAGTATTTTTGATAGGAGTAGTTAACAAGACGACATTAGACCACCTCTACCTATCTTATCTGGATCTCTTCACTATTGTCATATCCCCTGGATAAACAAGAGTCACTACTAGTATACTTCTCGTTCCTCGTGGATTCGATACCCTAGAATACTCCAAGGTGAAAGCTACATCGGTATCCGTATACTTAGAGATTTATTCTATTAGGCTAAGGATTGTCAACAACGCTCCAGCAAAGTCTTGCTCACTTTGGCACCTTCCTCGGGCATATCCACCATATCGACTATTGCCTGTGCAGTGGCCTTCAGCTCAGCAACCTCTTTGTTGCAGAGATCCTTTTCAGGTGCCATAACCTTAATTTGTTGCATGCATTGTACCAGTTGCACATTTGCATGCTCTTTAATCTTGGTCAACTTCTCCACTTCATCTGTGCAACAGTACAGAAGAATCTTTAAATCAGTCACCAGTTCTTCTTTAATCACTAACAACTTTTGAGTTCTACATTTATGCAACAAGTATAAGTACCCGAATAGATGAAAGGAGCACTAATTCGACTACTTTACAATCAAGGAAAAGCAAGCTAAGGGAATTACCTTTATGATTCTTTACAATCAACTTGTTTTTCTCCTGCAAGGACTTATATTTCTCTTCAAGAGCTTTCTTGTTCTTTGTTAGATTTGCTATTTCTTCTTTCAGGAGCTGATTCTTTTTGCTTTGCTCAAGCTTGATCTTGTCAAGTTTGTTGCAGAGCTCAACGGTCTCCTTCATCTTTTCATCAAGCCGGCGCTCCTTGTCGACAACTAGCTAGAGCCCCTCTTCAACTTCTCTCAGCTGTGGGGACTTTATAGCTGATTGGTTGGCCAGTTGCTGCATACAAGATAACATATAAGCCATCCGGATATCAATAGGATAAGTACACGATGAAGCAACTTACTGTTAAGAATTCCTGGCGTTCCTTCTATTGACAGCCAAAATTGGCACCAATTGGTCTGACCGGTCTGACCAAGCGGTCTGACCGGTCGAGGCACTGTGGCCTGTCCGGCATGGACCGACCGGTCTGACCGGTAGGTCCGACCGGTCTGACCGGTCTAAGGAGGAGTCCGAGTCAAATAAGGAATTTTGTAGATCTAGATCGGTAATAGGGATTCCTTGCGGGATAAGTCTACCCTACCCTATAAATATAGAGGATCACGGCTAATTGAGGGAATCCAATCGAACAAAATCAATACAAACTCTACTTTTTATCCTCTTCTCCAAACCCTAGCTTTTCCAACCTCATCTGTTGTTCTTCCTTCGTCTTCGCGACGTTTGAAGGCGTTCTAGGTGGCCTGCCGATCCTAGAACAACCCTACGTGCGCCTACCCTGACGGGGTCCCTCCCGGGTTTGCATTCGTCGGCCGTCGCCGATTCTCACCGGTGACCGGTCTGACCGGTTCCTTAGACCGGTCTGACTGCTCCACCCAGGGATAGCTGCATCGAGCTCTTTCTCACGCCGCACGATCTAGTGCATTCGTGTGTTGACCGAGATTTTATGTTCCTCAACCATCGGCAGCATCTCCTGTGAGTCAACCTCAATATGGGATGCCGATGAATTATTTCAGTGGTCAAACTGTGACACCTACATACACTGACCCCATTATGAGTATTCCTGGTTCGGCCAACATTAGCCGAACAAACGAGATTGTTCAGTACACACCACCAGAAATCTCCAGGAACTCAGTGCCACACATCGGTCTTATCTCCGACGAGATGTTCGACCGATATGTACAGCGTTGGCAAAACTGGCAGAGACCGGTATACCAGTCCGGTCAGACCGGTTCCCCCCAACCGGTCCGACCGGTCCATCCGGTCAGTATGTTCCAAACCAGCGTGAGGTATCTACATCCACATAGCCAAATTCTTCGAGTAATTTCAATAAAATGCTTACTGATTATAAGAATGATTTGGCTAATTTGCTTAGAGAAAGTTTTGGAGTGGATGTTAAAAGCAAAACCCGCACATACCAAAAGTCGTATCCTACTTCGTTTAATTCGGTTGCATACCCTGCTAGTTTTAGGTTGCCTGAGTTTGTTAAATTCAGTGGAGAAGATACTAGAAGTACTTTTGAGCATATTAGTCAGTATCTTGCCCAATTAGGAGAAGTTGGTTCAATAAACGAATTGAAAGTGCATTTATTTTCTTTATCTCTAACTGGAACCGCTTTCTCATGGTTTTCATCTTTGGCATCTAATTCTATTGGCTCATGGGAACAATTAGAGCAGAAGTTCCATGAGCACTTTTTCTGTGGGTATGATGATCTTAAATTGTCTCATTTGACATCGGTTAGACAATCGCGTGATGAATCTGTCAATGATTATATAAGACGATTCCGCGATACAAAAAACCGATGCTTTAGTGTGAATATTGCAGAAAAGGATTTAGCTGATTTGGCTTTTAATGGCTTGCGCTCTCATATTAAAGAAAGATTAGAGGGCTATGATTTCTTTACAGTTACTCAGGTGCATCAAAGAGCTTTGGCTGTAGAAAGCCGAAGCAAAGAGTCTCAAGAATCTCATAGGCATCATTGTTCTAGTGTGCATGCTTTAGAATGCAATTCAAATTATTCGGGCGATGAGTCTAATAATGTGTATGCTGCTGAGTTTGCTTGATCATCTCAAGCTAAACCATTTATTTGTTCTGCTCTTAAGCCGATTCAGAAAAATCGGCAAGATGAACGATTTACTTTTGATGTATCCAAGTGCGAGAGGATATTTGATGAGTTATATAGGATTGGATATGTCAAGATGTCACATACTCTACCGCCGCTTGAAGAGTTGAAGCGGCGAGCATATTGCAATGTGTAACATAGACAAATTCAATTGGACATTAATGAAGGACGATTGGTTATTCCTAATATGCAGGTTGATTAGAATCCTTTCCCAGTGCATGTGTTGGAATTGAATAATCCTAAAGTGCTAGTTCGGCCGAGTCAAGCCGAATCAACCAAGGGGAAGAATGTAGTTATTGGTGATGAAAGACCTGAAAAGAAGCTGACACAGAAGATCCCTCAAGGCGCAAAAACACTCGGGGGGCAAGACAAGAAGGAGAAGGCCGACAACAAGTCAACCGGTCTGACCGGCCACAGCGGCGGTCTGACCGGTCGTGGGACCGGTCTGACCGGTGCTCCCAATAAATCTGGGAACTCCTCCAAAATCAAGGCAATGCCGAGTTTTAAGGAACTCTTGGCCAAATATGAGAAGGAAGGGAGTGCTCAGAGATAGAAGTGGCGACCAAGCGAAGTCAAGGATACGAGATCATCGTCAAAACATCAAGAGCAATCGAGTCAAGGTAATTGTAATTCATCTAGTGGACCGATTGCTCCATGGTATTGCTGGTATCCTTACTTTTATACACATATGGATTATAGTAGGATGCATATGCAATCATATTATATTCAATATCCTCCTATGTATCCAAATCATGCATTACTACAAAGACCGATTGTTGCTAACAATAATCTGGTCAAGCAAGATGTTGATTGCAGCAATGAGAATGAGAAGAGCAAGGAGCAAGATTCAAAGTATTTACAGCCGAGGTGGTGTCCCTCAGGCTTGTCTCATACTCAGAAGCGAAGGCTGCAATGTATGCGCAAGAAGGAAGCAATGGAGCAACAAGTAGAGGCCGTGCTAAAGACGTCAGCAACAATAAAGATGGTGTGGCGGCCAAAACAAGTGGCTTCAACATCGACTTGAGCAAGACATGGACGATAATTGTTTATCGCCCTTAGCACAAAAATGGCCGATGTAGTGTTAATCATCGCCCTTAGACAATTTTGGGTCAGAAGAATGTTTTTTAGCAAGCAAGCTTTACTAAAAAAACAGGGGGGCATATGTTGACATCCAAAATTAGCACCAACCGGTCTGACCGGTCTAACCAAGCGGTCTGACCGATCGAGGCACTGTGGCCTGTCCGGCAGGGACCGACCGGTCTGACCGGTAGGTCCAACCGGTCTGACCGGTCTAAGGAGGAGTCTGAGTCAAATAAGGAATTTTGTAGATCTAGATCTGTAATAGATATTCCTTGCAGGATAAGTCCACCCAACCCTATAAATATAGAGGGTCACGGCCGATTGAGGGAATCCAATCGAACAAAATCAATACAAACTCTACTTTTTATCCTCTTCTCCAAACCCTAGCTTTTCCAACCCATCTGATGTTCTTCCTTCGTCTCCGCGACGTTTGAAGGCGTTCTAGGTGGCCTGCCGATCCTAGAACAACCCTATGTGCGCCTACCCTGACGGGGTCCCACCCTGGTTCGCGTTCGTCGGCCGTCGCCGATTCTCACCGGCGACCGGTCTGACCGGTTCCTTAGACCGGTCTGACTGCTCCACGCAGGGATAGCTGCAACGAGCTCTTTCTCGTGCCGCACGATCTAGTGCGTTCGTGTGTTGACCGAGATTTGCGTCAACACCTTCATGTTATCTTGAAATAACTTAATCTTATCTGCCGATAGTATGGGATCTTTTGCAAGATCACTTGAAGTTGTACTTTCCACCATCGACAGATGTGCTGGCACTCCTCCAGAGCTAGCACTCGCATCACCTTGCTCTTCAGATACAGGTCGTTGCGGTGTGGTGCCTGCTTCCTCATCCGCATTAACAAGTCGAGTAAAAGAGAGATGGGCGTAGTCCAAAGAAGGTGGTAGAATTGGCTCACCTGTTGGGATCTCCGATAGGTCAAGTCTCATCAGAGCTTGACCCTCACGAGGTTCTGTCTTTGCTCCTCCCTAGTTATCTCCCTCTGCTTTAGTCGCGGGAGATTTTTTAGGGGAAGCCTCAAGCAGATTTTGACCAGTTTCTGCCTGAGACTGAGACATTGCGGCTCTTATTGCCAGTACAGGCTTCTGGGCTGGTGTAGTGGTGGCCTTGTCAGGCTCCCCCAGCCCCAAGTCGACTGCTTTGCCATAAACGATTGCAACAAAGTAAAGTACTTGCATAGGCATAAGTGAACATTTTAAGCTAAAAAGGAGTTTCAATCAGGTGGAAGACTTACCAACATGGAACCCTAGATCAGTATGAGCTTCAGAGTCCCTCCCGAGTATTACTCGGGTGGTTTCTATCGATACCGACTAATTCTAAATCTATACAAGTAGCTACATGATGTACGGGTATAGGACATACCCCATCCCATATCTCATAAAGATCCATGCCACATTAGGTATCCTATGGCCCCGGGTCTGACACTCGCAGCATTAGCTTAGTCTCGGTAATCTTCTCGGCTATGAAGAGTGAAGGGTCCTTGAGTCCCTTATACATGAACCTAAAGCTGTTTCAATTCTGGAGTGGCTAGATTCACCGACCCATCCAAGAAAAAACAACTTATGCTCCGATCAGGTTCTCTTTTTCAATTCTTTAATCCCTTCGAGTAGGTCGGCCACCTGGTCTTTATTTTGGCCAGTCGAGTTCCACTCAGGACAGATTTTTGGGGGCCCTGGGGTCCTATCTGGCAGCGATGGAGCATCGTTTCCAATGTAGAACCAATTGGCCTTCTAGTCGATGACCTTACTGGACAACTTGTAAGGGATATACACCCTATCCAGGCCTTGAAGCAATTGCAATCCGGCACCCCCAAATTTGACTATCTCATTTTGGCTCAGTTGGGGCTTGAGATGGAAAAGATGCTAAAACAAATCGAAATGGGGCTCGATACCCAAAAAAAACTTTGCAGAGATGGACGAAGATGGAAATATGGTGGATGGAATTTGGAGTCAAGTGGTGTGCTTGAATCCCCTAGTGAAAAGCAAACCAAAGAAGAAATCAGAAGTGGGAATCCCATTAACCTACGCTCAATGAAGGGGCTGAAAGTAACAAACTCATTGGTTGACTCGTATGGTCGGTCATGACCCAATGCAAATCACCACTGAATAACCTCGCCAAGTTGAAGAATACACTTCTTGACAAGAGAAAGGATGTTGAAGTCTGAGCACTTACTTGCAATCCAACCATCTCCGAGAGTGGCTTCGCCAGATGCAACTTCCTTACCCTTTCCCTTGCTGGTGTCTCTCTTGGGCGCCAACCGAAATGCCACGAGTTGCTTCTCGCGCATACGCTCGGGGGCTACCGGATATATTCATGGAACTAGGATCTAGGCAGAAGAAGGTGTTTTGGGATTAGATCTGCGTGGAAATGGCAAAAAAGCGCTGGATTTGGGCGGAGATGGCAAGAAAATTTTGACAAATCTAAGGACAGAGGCAGCGGCCAGGAGAGTCGGTTGGGGTAAAAACCCTAGAAAGTTACCACACGGTTAAATAACTAGTGGTGGTGGCATTTGGTAATATTTTGGAAGCCCAAGAGTTTCACTCAACTTTGATTTATTTTTGAGCGGTAATTTAGGGATTTTTGAGGATGTTATGTTTAACCATTTTCTCTGGGATGATATTTTGAAAAAATTAGGTTTCAGATTTTAGAATCAATTAACCTGTTTATACCACCAAAATGAATTCTTTCCCTGCCACGACTTTGGATTCTTAATTCCAAATCTTGGGATTTAGATTCAAGGCTGGGCGGCTATTGGACACATGCCATCGGTGGCTTATTTTCAAAATTTTTGGAAGATAAGGCGAAAAGAAGACGGAACGCGATTCAACCTATTTAGGGGCTACTCCATATGGAGCGCGAGTTCATCGCGTACCATATAAAAGAAGATCATTTAAGGCTTGTGCAACTCACAGCCTCGATAGAACCAAGGAAGTACTTGGAAGACTACTCTAAGCACTCAATAAAGCACTCGAAGGACTCTGGAAGCACTTGAAGCCTGCAGTTCTCGACTACAAAGACCTCAGGGGCTTATCAGTCCCGGGGCAGCGGGACTGCTCACAGGAGAAGAATGTTGTAGAATAGGGGGATAGCACATGGCAAGTACCTTATCTTATTGTAACTACCCGTACAGGAGTAGAACTAGTCGAATAGATGGAAACTACCTGATAATACTCGGGTAGGACTCCTTAGCTAGTATTCGGCTAGGATTTCCATATAACCCTGTCCCTCCAGACTATAAGGGTGGGCAGGGACCCCCACAAATCATAATCTACACCATCAACCTCTAAGGCAATACCAACCACCAACGGGATGTAGGGTATTATGCATCTCGTGGTCCGGACCTGTCTAAAGCTATGTGTTCCTTGCACTATCAGCGAAACCTTACATACAAACTAACCACCTGGAGGGTATCCCTCGGTGGGCTTGATGGCTAAACACCGACATGGCGGAAGCGGCAGCATGGGGTGGCGGGAGCAGCGGCTCGCAGCGGCCGTCGTGGTTTGATTTTTTTTCCAACAGTATCATCGCCGGTTTTGAACCCGTTGGTGATGGACTTCGCTATCACTGTCGACCCTAATCCAACAGGGATAAAAAACAATGGCGGTGATGTGTATCAAAATCGGCGGTGATGGCCCCTGTTGGAATAGTGCTGCATGCACAGAACATTTGTTACCTTGTACAGGATACTCGTCTGTTTAGTCTGCTGTGATCAGCGCGTGTGAGAATACTTGTCTTTAGTCTGCTGTGATCAGATCCGTGTGATCTGATGATATTATTATAAGAGTAAATTTCACCGACAGTCCTTAAACTTGTCCCGACTCCTGAGTTCTTATTTTGGTCCCGGTACTCCTAAAATGCACATATTATTTGTTAAATTTGTCCTATGCTCTCATCCCTGTCCATAAACGTATCCTGAATTCTCATCCTGGTCTATATACTCTCAAAATACACATAATGATCCATAAACTTATCTCATGCTCTCAAACAGGGTCCATATACTTCCAAAATACATTCATGTATTTAGAAAAAAAAAACCTTTGTGAATTGTTTCAAACTTTTAGGTTCAAATCGAGTTCTAATCAAGTTCAAATCTCACTTAATAGATCAAAAATTAATGAGGCAATCAGCTTGGATACAATATTTGATGATTACTAGAGCAGGGATGCTAAAGTTTTAGGATGTGCTAATGGTAAATATGGGCTAATGAGAGCTAAGCAAGGGCTAATGGGTTCTAACAACCAATTAGCCATCATCTATGTAATTAGATTAGCAATTAGCCCATGTTTAGTCCTACTATTTGACATGTAAATAAGTGGGCTAAAGTTTAGCCTATTGGATCCAAACACCCCCTAATAAGTATACAAAGTCAACCCTCTCACATGAAGACACAGTCTGGCATGGCACTAAACTAATCTAGTTTCGGTTAGTAATGGCTTACTTGCAAAAGATAATGGGATTTGCAGCTACAGATTAGCGAAGTGCTCCTATTATGCCCAGGTATTCTATAGAAGTGGTGAGGTGTTGTTGAGATTTGTTCTTATGACGTGAGAAGTAGTCAGCAACTGTTGGTCCTAATATAAATACAAAATTAAGATGCACATGACTCTGCAGCAGTGAGCATCTAATTAAATGAACCCTCGCCTGCAGGTGAGGGAATAAATACACAGATTTGAATATATACTTTGGCCAACAATAACTATATTTGCAAGACTGTGCCAGATAGATGAATCTGATTTACATGGAAGGTTTGGAAACTTGCAGAAGGTTGACTATGGCGTTTGAACCAAGCTCTGCGTTGAAGTAGATAGTGCTAGCTGGCTGAACAAATTAATTTGAGGCGGCTCTAGACACCAGTGAAAATAGTTAATTACGTCGTAAAAGGTGGGTTTCTATGATCGCATTGATGCTAGCGTTACTGGTGGTTTGGTGCAAATGCGCCATGGTCGATCGGCAGAAAACGACCAATGAAAACTCAGATCGGGCTTCAGAAGAGTGAGATCTGGTATGACTTGAAGCAATATGGATCGGATCTGGTATATCCTCTCCATTGTTGCTACTAGTATATCATTAGTGGAGAAAGGGCCATCAGTGCTAGTTGAAAATGGGCTTAGGTACCGGTTATGCAACTGGTACTACGAAATCGAAACTAAAAGTCTCGATCTTCGTCACCGTGTTAAACAACTGGTACCTAAAGCTCTCTTTAGTACCCGGTGAAGGTTTCACCCGTACCAAAGCATGTTAGTCAAAAAATATATTAAATCCGGGAAGATTTTCACATGAAATACATGCAACTTTTTCACGCATATCACCCTCGACCTCTAGTCTCGCGTAGCTCTCTTACCATCTCACCTACACAGCAGTTGTAATTGAAAGAGAGATATTTTCCTTTTGAAGTAGCATATGGAGCACCTTTAGGCCAGTACCAAAGGCTACATTGGTATCGGATACCAATGTCTAGTGTTTGGTACCAGATTGTTATCATTTGGTACTAAAGGATCTTCTTAAGCATTGATACCGGATCCTTTTCATGCTAGTACTTTTAGGATGATTCTTTGGTTTGTTTTCTAGCAGTGCACGTCGATCACGTGAAAAGGATCGGAGCGCACATGGATTATATTAGTATCAACCTGCTGCTGCGGGTGGATCTCTCGAAGCCACATCTCCATGGGAACATGCTTGTGCCAACTCAGAGCGAGTGCTCAGTCAGGGACAACGAACTCCCATATGATTGAACATACATGTTTGCATTATTGCTAGCTTCGCTTTCTTTATTTTGTTCTTGTCATGAATACTAAATTTCTAAGAGGACGGACGTTCCTATTGCTTGATTTCTATATATACATGCATGTCCTCTTACAACTGCTGCTACCTGGCATCGATCATTGCCCCTTTAGTTTTCTTTTCATCTCGTTTTTATCACAAGATCATGCTGCTTAAGTGCACATATTTCTAGTCAAACTCGCCACACTCGCATACCCCTAATTTTGTTTTCCTAAGAACGTAACGCGTGTGGTGACCCTGACACTGTAATAACTTTTGCGCGGCATTTCTTTGGTTTCCCTAATAACGTGGCATATCTTCGCTTCTCTAATAAAGTGAGGCAAGATGACATTATGTAACGTGACAGGTATAGTTTTTTAGATAAGTGCATGGTTGCCATTATCCGAGATGGAAAGGCAAAATTATAGTCTTGTTTGGAGAAATAGCCAAGATCTATTTTGAGGGCTATTCTTTAGCCCATGCAAGCCCTCAATGGAAATAGCTCCTGAGGTATTTGGATCCAAGAACAATACATTTGACCATTAATGCACTTTTCCAATCATTTGAGCACAAATCCCACCCCCTAACCGCCGGGATCCTTGCTGCCCATACGGGTCGTGTGCCTTTGTGTGGCATGCGATTGCCTGGGCAATTTGCTCCCCGGCACCGTGGGCAGTGAGAGCATCACCGGATGCGAGAGGTGGTGGCGCGGGTGGGATCCGGTGGGGAAGGCTCAGGTAGAGGGATGCGGCGGCGGCGCAGATCGGGTTGGTGGAGGCGCAGGTGGGGAAAGATGGCGGCGCAAGTAACCAGTAGCGGGCTGGATTTGGTGGCCGACATGGCGGCGCTACTTGGGGAGAGGCACGGCCGGGTGGGGAGATCGCGACCGCGAGACAAATGCGAGGAGGGGGCGGATCCGGTGCGGGACAGGGAGAGAGAAAATGCAACTTTTTCAGCGAGCTTCACTCGAAATAGCACAAATATCACTATTTGAAGGGGATAGTTTTTTGGGATGGACTATTTGCAAATAGCCCTAAAATAGTTCTCTATTTGGATCGCTTTGAGCTATTTGGGGTTAAAAGTGGAGGATAAAAAATAACGTAGAGCAAGCTCAATGTGTATGGACCAACTGGTCCATATACATGGATCCCACGGCAGTGGTCTATAGTTAAGTTGCAGCTCACAATGTACCTAGACCAGTTGTTCATAAAGCTAGGACCTACAGCTAAATAAAAAAATTCTACGCCCTCAACTTCCCCTCTCTGTTTCGCACGAGAGGCTAGGTCCCACAGCAGGAGCGCAGGACACGCTGGGTACATAATAATGAATATTTAATCCTTTATGGGCTGCCCATGGCACTATGGATGTCTTTTAGCTATGGGCAGCTTATAGACCACCTCCACAATGTACCAGCTACCTAATAGTGAATATTTAATCGACTAATCTTGCTAATATTGTGGTTGCTCTTATGGATCCAAATAGGGCCGATGTCACGTTGTGCTCGTCCATTACTTCATTAGAGATGCTTAGAGTTATTTAACGGACGCAATCGTATTCTGAGATATGGCTCGAGTTTTTTTTTTCCCCTCCGTACGTGAGGAGGAGCTGCATGATTGCCTTGATCCGAGATGACCGGCGATTTTTTTCTCTCCGTGAGTGAGGAAGAGATGCATGATTCTGTTGTCCCTTTATTAACTATTTAAATGTTTTTATTTATTCTAAACTCAACGAGTGTGAATGTTTTAAGAGTTTAAGGGCATCCACAGAGTGCATGTGAGCGAGGCCGATCTTAAGCTGGGTCCCACAGATCATAAGACCTTAGACCAGCCTATAGCATGAACCCCACGTTCCAAATAAAGAAAGGAAAAAAACTACGGCTGCTCCATCCTCAGTTGCTTTCCCACTCCTGGTCCTGCAGCGCGTGTCAGATGGCCGCCGGGTTTTTTAATCGCTAAGACTCAGCCACAAGCTTGAGGTCTGGTTCTAAGCTAGCAAAGCAGCCACATCTTCTTGGAGCAAAACTTATAATTTACTTTGCTGCTAGCTTTATACTAGTATCTGTAACGAACATGGCACCATTTATGCCATTTCGAGTGATTTTGGTGATCGAATGACAACACAACACTTGGACTAATATGACTGTTAAGATGATCATTCTCAGGCTTTTAGGTTCAAGTGATGACAAAGAGAAAGAGAAAATAGGCGTAGCAAGGTCCGAAGGGCAGCCCCTACGGGGGTTCCGCTACCCGGTTAGCGGACGGGGGTCGAGGGGGAGCCGCCCCTCGCGGGTCTCAGGGTAGCGCCCTGAAAGCTCTTCGGTCAGTAGCACCGGAAGAACCGACGCCATGGGCATCGGAGCATCCGATGGTAGTCGGAAGAACCGACGCCATGGTACTTTGGTGCAGAAGGGAGTCGAAGCCAAGTCAGCCTATAGGCACCGGTTGAACCGACGGGTCAAAAAGGGGCATCGGTGCATTGGCCGTCCTTTGTACCAGAGACGATGTCAGGTGCCTAGGAGAAGTGTCTTCAGCACCGGTTCAACCGATGGGGCATCGGTGCATACCACCGGTGTAATGACGTCAGCGTCCAGGAGAAGATTCCTTCAGCACCGGTTGAACCGGTGAGGCATCGGTGCAAAGCATCGGTTCAACCGGTGGTCTCTGCGTCAGCCATCAGGAGTCCAACGGCTACTTCGTGTTATGAGTGACCGGATGAACCGACGCTACCCTGCCAAGAAGCATCGGTTCTTCCGGTGGTACGCAGATTTTCAGCTAACCGTTGGAGCAACGGCTACAAGACTTGGTGGCCTATATATACGCCTCACCCCGGCCATTTGAAGATTGCTGGAGTTGCTGGACATCCCACACACACCCAAGAACATCTCCAAGCCATACAAAAGCATCAAGATCATATCCTTAGCCCTTAGCACACTTTGAGAGTGTTGTGTAAAGGATTAGCTCTTAGTGAGTGAGTTTGCAAGGCTTAGAGCCTTTGTGCTGTGGTTCATTAGTGAACCAAAACAAGAGCTTGGTGCGCCGGCACCTTGGAGCGTGGAGCTCGCCGGCAACGTCATCGACCCTCCGACTTGGTGTGGAGCGGCGACGACACCTTTGTGCGGGGGACGTGGAGACCCCCATCCTTTGTGGAGAAGCTCCTTAGTGGAACCCGGGGCCAAGGTGACCGTGATTGTGTTCACGGAAGAGACTTGGTGGCCGAGTAGCAATACTCTTAGTGAGTGCTACAACAACGTGGATGTAGGTGTGCCTTTGTGGCTAACCGAACCACGGGATAAACACCCGCGTCAAGAGTTTGCTATCTCCTATCCCACTCTTTAAGCTTCCGCATTTCATTCTAGTAATTTGTATGCCTTTACTTTCATAGAATAGTTTCTTGATAGGAAAGGCTATAGGTTGCTAAACTCTTTTGGGATAGGGGTTTTACACTAGAACAACCTAGTTGCACATCTAGATAGCTTGTTTTAGTTTAAGCTTTGTGCAAACTAGTTGGAGCCATAGGTCTAAGTTTTTATTAGTGCCTAATTCACCCCCTCCCCCTCTTAGGCTAGAGCACCCGATCACTTTCAGTATCACTCACTTACAGCCAATTTGTATAATAGTTTATGGTTAATATAGGCTATATCATTAATATATGGCTCATCTCATCCCCTCACAAGGTATCTTGGAATATGTGTCTCTCAACTGGCTGCAAACTTGCAACTTGTTTCGATTCTCTCCTCTCGTCTCTCCTCCACCTCTGTATTAATATGGCGTGGCACCTCATACAATCTGCTTAGGTGGTCTTATAATACTTGCTCCTAGCAGACAATTAATTTTTGCGAAGTGAGTTGGTTTCTCACGGCTGGCATTACAAAGCTTGCAAATCATCATTGGCCAGCTTATGTTTTGTAGGTTATCCGTCATCAAATACTTTTGTCGAGAAGGGTCCAAGCAAAGAAACGACATTTATGTTTTAATTTTGCCTTCCGAATGGGAGACATGCGTAGCCTAGAAAAATTCCCTTCAAATTGAATGCAATATGCGTGGAGTATCCTCCATCTTATGCTGTCTTCACTTTCCGGGTCTAGTTGGACAGCATTGATCGCTTTACATAGAGCCACATATTCTCGGATCTCATGGTGAGTTGATATAGGAGAGACATGAGAAAACCATTTGTTGTTTGTGATAGCCTTACGAACTTACTAACTTTCACCATCTCCAACAGAGTATCAATAATCCTAGCTAAACTTAAAGATTAAGATACTAGTTAAAAATTGAAAAAAAAAGCTTCCTAAACAGAGGGGTAAACTAACATACTCTAAAACTAGACTCTCCATATGTTACAGCTAGCGTTAGTGGGTCTCATTAGTCATACTCCTTTC
Organism: Panicum virgatum; assembly: GCF_016808335.1. Lineage (NCBI taxonomy): Eukaryota > Viridiplantae > Streptophyta > Magnoliopsida > Poales > Poaceae > Panicum > Panicum virgatum. The sequence goes on from NC_053147.1 coordinate 53,553,991, forward strand.
TTATCTCCTTCCATTGCCCACCTCCTCTCGCTCCCAATGGGCAAGTGTAACGAACATGGGCCCATTTAGTGATCAAGTGACAACGCAATCAATAGGATTAACGAGTTTGCGAGATCATACTTGTAGGATTTTTTAGGTCCCTTGGATGGAGTCCAAACCATATCCGAGACGTCCAATTCACCGTCGAGACGTCCAAACCACCGTCGAGACACTCAAGTCGTAGGGAAAAAAGCAGAGATAGAATATATTTGAAGTGTCCAAATGACTGGTGCGACAAGTTGGATAAATGCAAGGAGGAAGCAGGATGTTCAGAAGGGACCGGAACATCCGGTGGGCCGTCGGACTGTCCGACGACCCTCCCCCACTATCCGGCTGCAAAGGACTGGACTCATTCTGACAGGTTCATATTTCAGTTGAAAAACCCTAGTGACACCGGTTGATCCGACGCCTGTAAAAGGACCCCATCGGACTAACGTCCAGAGAGCATGTTTTGGGGTTCCAGGTTTTCTCTTCAGCACCGGATGATCCTACGCCTGGTCGGACTAAAGCACCGGATCAATTACGTCAGCATTACAGTTGCAGAAGAAGGCAGTTCTTCAGCACCAGATGATCCGACCCCCCCCCCTCGGAGTAATGCACCAGACCCAACGGTTACTATTCAGGCGCAATGTGACTGGATGATCTGACGCCCCATCGGAGCAACGCGTCGGAACATCCTATGGCTATGCAGAAAAAGAGATAACGGCTACAAACAGCTAGTTCGACTTGGTGGGCTATTTAAGCGTCTCACCCCGGCCATTTTGGTGTTGCTGGAGTTCAGAGAGACCCTATACACATTGAAGAACACCTCCAAGCCAACTCAAGTGCTTAGTGATCAAATCCTTAGGTTTAGCACAAGCTTTGTAAGTGAAAGTGCTAGGATAGCTCAAGTTTGAGTGTGAGAGCAAAGTTGTGTGCCTTGTGGGCTGTGCTTGAGAGCTGCTTAAGCTTGTACTCGGTGTGCTAGCCATCCTTGGAGTCTTGGTGGCTCGCCGGCATCGTCATCAACCCTCTAGCTTGGTGTGGAGTGGCGACGACATCTTTGTGCGGGGGATGTGGAGACCCCCACCCTTCTTGGTGAAGCTCCTTAGTGGAAAGCGGGATCAAGGTGACCGTGATTGTGTTCACGGAAGAGACTTGATTGCTGGAAGCAATACTCTTTGTGAGTGCTTCAACAATATGGATGTAGGTGTGCCTTTGTGGCTAACCGAACCATGGGATAAATCCTCGTGTCAAAGAGTTTGCTTCCTCTCATCCCTCCTTTAAGCTTCCACATTTACTTATTGCAATCTTTGTGTGCCTTTACTTTCATAGAGTAGTATCTTGATAGGATTAGCTATAGGTTGCATAATTCTTTTGGGATTAGGGTTTCCACACTAAAAGAACACTAGTTGCACATCTAGATAGTATGGCTTAGTTTAATTTATGTGCAAATTTGTTGGAGATTGAGGTTAAAGTTTTTAGTTTGCCTAATTCACCCCCTCCCCCTCTTAGACTACGAGCACCCGATTCCTTCCAGCAAGCGGCTGCGCTGCTGTCTCCTACTACCCTTCACCCTCCTCTTCACCTACGCCGCGGCCGCCGTGGCGAGAGCACCTGCACCACCGACGCAAGGTCTGCCACCGCACCAGTGACGCTCCCTCCCTTCTCCGCGAGCTCCAGCGACCCTCCCTCCCATCTTCGGCATGAGCGAGACTTCCGGTGCTAGGGTGGCCGTCGCCGGCACGAGAGGTCGGGAGGACGGGAGCAACGCAGGAGGGGGCACGGGACTGCGGGAGGTGGATGGCGAGCCGCGCCCGCTCGGCAAAGAAAGCTAGTGGAAGGGGCTGGATACCGAGCTGGATAGCAACGAGAGGATTTTAGAGGAACTGTTGGATCCTAATTTTAGCATAATGTTGCTAATTTTAACTAGCCACTTATTTTACAGAAGCTCTTGAAGCTAAGATGGCCTTGTTGAAAAGCATAGTAGCAATATTTTTAGCTCATGACCCATCTATCCAATTTGAGAGCTAGAATTGTGTCATTTACCTTTACCCATAGTAACTGTAGTAAAAAGTTAAAAACGTTGAAGAGTTCTAGATCGATGTTAAAGAGGGATATCGGAGCCACTAGCATCTCCAACAGATTGTCTATACCCTACACCCAAAATATACTCTCTCTCCATTACCAATAAGTACTTTTGTATTTTTGGTAATGGTTGCTACAGCAGACTACCAAATCCAATCACTAAGAATAAGGTAGAGAAAAGATCCCCTTCATTTAGGTAAAAGCGAGGTGTATTTTGTTAATTACCAAAAAAAATTATTGGATTGGTACTGGAGCACCTCCAATCACCAAAACATCAATTTTTTGATATTGAGGTGTGAGATGAGTATTCTGTTGGAGATGCTTTAGAATCCTTTCACTATATAGAACCAAATCCAACACAATCTAAAAGCCGTCAAAGGGTTCTAGATCAGATATGCCAAGCCCTCCTTTATTTTTTGGTTTGGATGTGATGGGCCATTTTACAAGAAAGTAACCTTCGCTTACCTTTTCTGGCTTCTCACCTCCATGGAAAACTTCTTTCTGAATCTTTAAGTCATCTTGATCAACCATTTTTTAGCACCAAAAATTGTAGGAGAATAAATAAGCTAAGAGGATAGCACCGTTTTAACAAGAATTTCATGCCCGGTCGATGATAGAAGCTTACCTTTCCAACCAGGGAGTCGTCCCCAATCTTACCATTACTAATTGGAGGCTCATTTGGAGTCTTCATGTGAAGCCACCTAGGATCCTAGGTGGACACTCTAAAAAAAGATAAATCCTATAAATTCTCACAAAAATCAGAAACATGCAGCCATCAATCCAAAAACTCTAAATTACCCATCTATGTCATTATAAAAATAATACAAATACCTCCCTAAATTTGCATATAAATTATCCAATTATGTCATTGTTATTACAAGTTAAATTACTAATAAATTTGAATCTAAATTATATAATTACAATAATATATTAAAGTGCACTAATATAAAATTCTAAAATTACTATTTTTAACATTATTAATATATTATTTATGTAACTCACAATATATGTCACCATATACTCATGTATGATGGAAGAGATATGAATACCAATTCACAAACAAATAGTTCAGGCCCTCTCTCCCGTCGGCCCTTCCGGCGGCAAGTTGTTGCACTGGTGATTCCCGTGGCCTTGGGGGCTTGCACCGGTGATGCCGTAGGGGGCGGGGAACTTGGTGCGGGGGTTCTCCCGACTCGCCGCCGCAGCCGTGACGGCGGCCGCCGGGCCTAGAATGGCCCTCTCTCCGGCGATCTAGCCCTCTCCCCGGCGATCTAGCCTACGACGGTGGCCTCCCGGCCGCTGGCTCGGCCGAGTTGGCGGCCCTCCCATGCCTCCGCAGGTCAAGCTCGCCCCTTCATTCGTCTTGCGCTGCGCCAGTGTATAGCCAAGGATGGAGGTGCTATCTCCGACCCGGCAAGAGATCGCTACATGATTCAGCACGCTAAAGAGGAGATCGCGCTTCTCTCTTGTGCTAATCTAAGGGCTTGCATGGGGAAATTTTGGGCATCAGATTCAGACTCCGACTGTGAAGATCTTGGGGATGCCGAGATGCTGGCATCGGGGAGTCACAAGGTTGCAGCTGTGGATGCCTTCTCTGATGGTCCAGGGCAAAAGAAATTTCAGCAGGCAGCTTCACTTTCGTCGACGACGCCTTCCTCCCGGCAATCCAGGCCGGGCTCTCAATCGGCGACGCCTTCCTCCCGGCGATCCAGGCCGGGCTCTCAATCGGCGACGTTCCAGCATGCGGTGCTGCCGTGGAAGAAGCTGTGGAAGGGCCCTCTGCCGCCAAGGAGGGTTTCTCCAGCGAAGACCCTGGGCGACATCGTGCTTCCGGTATTAGCGGCGGCCGGCGGCAGGAAGGAGTCACGGGCGGGCGGTGATCCGGTTTTTCAGTCGATCCCGGTTTCAAAAACACCGCGTCACACCCGATCGGAGTCGAAGTCCAAATGGACTGAACCCAGGCTTCTTTCCGGGTCTGGGCCTAGTAACGAGCCCACGCTCGTTCGGCCATCTTGTGCCCTGGTCAGACCGCTACTCATCTCCGCAGATCCTACGCCACCGTCGTCATGGCCGGCGGTCAAGGAGCTCATCGGGGCGACCAGTTCCCCGGCCGTCGCGCACATGGGGGAGTTGGGGCACCTGGCCGCAATCCGCAGGGATGTGGCAATCCTGGCCGCGATCATGTCCCTCTGCCTGCAGGGGGCGTGGGAGCGGGACACCCAGCGGGAGGCGGCGCTGGTGGCAACCAGACCATGGCCGACGGTGGTCAAGGCGGCCCCCATGGCAACAGAGGTGGCAGTCTTGGTGGGCGTGGGGCACATCAACCCGCGACGATCCCTACTGGTAACCCTAACCCGCGTCAGGGACGCGGCCAGGGGGGTCGTGGCCGGGGATGGGTGTTCCAGTTTTGGAGGATGCCCAAGCAGGTGGTGCTGCGTTGGTCGATCCCGCCGGTGCTGCTGCTGAGCCGGCGGATCGTACACAGCAGGCCAAGCAGAAGAGGAAGCGAGAAGACGACGCAACTGTCAAGCTGGATTGCACGATTTGCGCGGAGGACCACTACACTAGCAAGTGCCCGCAACTCAGAGGGCCTAAGCCATCCATTTCTTATTGCGGAGCTGCCTCCGACGAGCTATGCTTTTTCTGTATTCAGGCGGCAAGACCTTTTTACACTGTTCCTTTGGCAAGTGCAATTACATCTGCTTTGATCACAGTGGAGGAGGGTGCAGTTTCAGCTGAGTTGCTTAAGTCTGAGTTGGCAAGGATTATTCCGGTTCGTTGGGACTGGTCAGTGCAGGAGCATGGTGACAAAGCTCTCTTAGTGCTTTTCCTTCTAAGGTTGAGCTGGATCGTATGGTTGCGATTCGTACTATCACTACCAAGAACAAGGAGGGAGTTCTCATTTTCGAGGAGTTCGATTCAGAAATCAAGCCCATCAAGGTGCTGGACCAAGTTTGGCTTTCTGTTACGAATGTTCCTACTCCGCTCCGTGCTTTCTTACCGCTGTGGGCTGTGGGGTCAGTGGTCGGTGCTACTCAAAAGGTGGATATGGATCACCTTCAACGCACTGGAGAAGTTCGCATTCTGGTTGCTGTTTTTGATGTCAAGGATATTCCAAAGATGGCTGATATTTGCGTCAACAGGAGCATCTATCGAGTCTACTTCAATGTCGAGGAAGTGGTGGATGATGATCCTTTTAACCTAGAGGACGATGATTTACTGGGTGATGATGCCGATACCGGAAGGAATGACGAGTCACAATGCGGGGTGGATGGTAATGGTGACCACCATATGGCAGATGCCCCTGAGGACGCCACTCCACAGCCTGAGGCACCTACTGGTAAACAAGTTGGTAAAACTACCCCAGTTCTTTCTCAGCAAGAAGCAGCTTTAGTTGATGAGGTCATTGACAAAGCTTGTGACGAGTTACTGGAGGAGATCAGTATTAAGGTTATAGTAGAGACAGATGGCGAGGATAGACTGTATTCCCCACCAACTGAGGAGGAGTACGTGAGGTTCTGGGCTTTGGTGGATTCTTCAAAGCAGATGCACACAAGGCCCTTGGAGTGCGATGTTACTGCTGATTATCTTGATGGGAGTCTTCCCGCCGCTGCTTCGCCTTTTGTTGTGCAGGAACCTGTCGCGGAGGAGGCACCCGTGGCTGCTGCCCCGTTGTTTTCAGACCGGATACAGGACCTAACTGTTGGGGACACAGCTGGGTCGATCCTCCCTAGAGACGACGCGCTGCCGTACTCGTCGGTTGGGAGCCAGGCGATCCCCGCTTCCCCTTCGTCCACGGGTGGTGGGCAGGCGCTACCCGTCCTCTCTTCAGCTGCGGGTGGGGGCAAGGAGGTCCCCGCCTCCTCTTTGACAGTGGGCGTGAGCCAGGTGGCCCCTGCTGTCTCTTCGTTCTCGGATGGGGTCAAGCGCCGACACCAGTTGCAGCTGTTCCTCTCAAGACCACCTCCATCCGAAGAAGTGCCAGGAATAAGGACAAGGCGGATGAGCACACCCTACACAAAACTTCGCGCATGGCTGCAAAAAAGAATCTTGAACCAGGTGTATCTTTTACCAGCTTTTTAGATTCGCATGTTATTTCAAACCTTGGTAGGGTAGGCTTCAAATTAGGCCAGACTGATGAAATTATTAAAGCTTCTTATTTCGCTATCAAAAATCTAGAAATAGATAGGTTGGTGGTTCTTGCCAATAAGAAAAAATGTAATTTAAAGTCGAATAAATTACTAGATGAGAGTGATGAGGAAAGGGATGCTAGACTGGAAGCAGTTCTCAGCCACGCGTGTGGTAATCTAAATGAGAACATGCAAGACCTGGAGTCTGATCACATTATCGATCTCTCTCCGGTCCATCGTAAGAAAAAGTCTAGTACTGCCAAAAATCCTAAAACTGACAGAATCCCCAAAAAACCAAAAAACCCTTCCAAAATCGTTATCAAATGAAAGGGATTTTTTGGAATAGCAGAGGTCTTGGGGACTTGGCTAAACATAGATTTTTGTCTGATTTGGTTAAGGAAGAGCAAATTAGTTTTAGCTCTTTCTGAGACTGGTTGGGATGATTTTCCAGATCATATTTTAAAGAACCTCTGTGCGGGCCGGGACTTCCTTTGTCATTGTATGGCCCCACATGGTTGATCTGGTGGCATCCTACTAGGTGTGGACTTGCAGGTTTTTGATATTGGAGCCATTGCAGAGGGAGATTTCCATGTGAAATTTACCTTGAGATGCAAAAATGACGGTTTCAAATTTGTGCTATATACGGTCTACGACCCAGCACAATATCAAAACAAGCAGACGTTTTTGGCCGAATTGGCAAACACATGCTCAAAGGAGTCTCTTCCGTATTTAATTGAAGGGGATTTCAATATTATGAGAAGACCGGAAGATAAGAGCTCCGGGGTGTTTGACTTTAAATGGCCAAACTTGTTCAACGCTGTTATCGAATCTCTTGATCTCAAAGAGATTGTTATGTCTGGGCGCCAATTTACTTGGGCGGGTCCTGGAGACAATCCTATTTTTGAGAAGCTTGATAGAGTTCTGGTTAGTATAGATTGGGAGGATAAGTTTCCCCTATCGACAGTAGAACCAAGAGATCGCGATATTTCAGACCATACTCCTCTAATTCTTAATACAGGGGTGTCCACCCACCACTCTGTTCAGCGTCCTTTTAAATTTGAGAGAGGATGGCTGATTAGGGATGGTTTCTACGATATGGTTGTTAGCGTTTGGCAATCAGAAACGTCTGGACATACTCCTCTGGAGCGGTGGCGGAATAAAATTCGCAGGCTCAGACAACATCTTAGAGGCTGGGCTAAGCATATAGCAGGAACATACAGAAAAGAAAAGAAGAAACTTCTAGCTCTTTAAGAGGAGCTAGATAAGAAGGCTGAGATTACCTCTCTTTCAGATCAAGAGGTTAATTTTAAGCACTATCTAAAAGAGAGATTAGTTCTCCTTTTGCGGGAGGAAGAAATTAAACGGTATGAGAGAGCAAAAGTGAAAATGTTTCTAGAAGGAGATGATAATACGAGATTCTTCCATCTGGTGGCTAAAGGAAAACACCGAAAACAACATATTTATGAACTTGAAAATGATCAAGGAACTATTGTCGGTGATGCCCAGCTTAAGAGCTATATCACTCAGTTTATAAGGACCTTTTCGGGCCTCTGGATGTTTCGGATATTACACTTGAGGAAGATCGAATTCAAGACATTCCTCAAGTGTCCCGAAAGGAAAATGAGTTGCTTACTAGTGAGTTCACCATATCTGAGGTGAAAGATGCCGTCTTCCAGATGGAACACAACAAGGCTCCTGGTCCTGATGGCTTCCCGGCAGAATTCTATCAAGTCTTCTAGAAAGTTATTAAAGACGACCTTATGGCTCTTTTCACGGACTTCCACAAAGAGGATTTGAACCTCTTCAGCCTGAACTTTGGAATTATTACGCTAATTCCAAAAGTCCAAGAGGCAACCAAAATTCAATAGTATAGAACCATTTGTGTCCTCAATGTCAGCTTTAAGATTTTTACTAAAGTTGCCACGAATAGGTTGAACAAAGTTGCCCAAACAGTGGTCAGTCCTATGCAGACTGCCTTCTTGCCAGGCAGGAATATCATGGAAGGAGTAGTTTTCTTACATGAAACTATACATGAACTACATACCAAAAAATGGAATGGGTCATTTTCAAAATTGATTTTGAAAAAGCCTATGACAAAGTAAAGTGGTCTTTCCTTCAACAAACGCTACGCATGAAAGGGTTCTCTCCTAAATGGTGTAGATGGGTTGAAGGGATGATTTCTGGTGGAAGTGTGGGGATCAAAGTCAATGATGAAATTGGTCCATACTTCCAAACTAAGAGAGGGCTCCGTCAGGGAGATCCTATGTCACCTATTTTATTTAACATCGTCGCTGATATGCTGGCTCTCATAATTAAGAGGGCAAAAGACGATGGTCAAATAAGAGGTGTCATTCCTAATCTTTTGGATGATGGTTTGTCTATCTTACAGTATGCTGATGACACCATCATCTTTATTGATCATGACCTGGAGCAAGCTAAGAATCTTAAACTCTTGCTTTGTGCTTTCGAGCAGGTATCTGGGTTAAAGATCAACTTCCACAAGAGTGAAATATTTTGCTATGGAGCAGCTAAAGAAATGCAGGATATCTATACTGATATCTTTGGTTGTAATGCTGGTGAATACCCTTTTAGATATTTGGGAATTCCAATGCACCATAGACAGCTCCTCAATTCTGATTGGGGAAAAGTGGAAGAACGCTTTGAGAAAAAACTCTCTAGTTGGAAAGCTAAGTACCTGTCTTATGGGGGCCGTTTGGTCTTGTTAAACTCGGTACTTAATAGCTTACCCATGTTTATGATGTCCTTTTTTGAAATCCCAAAAGGGGTACTCAAAAATCTTGATCATTTCAGATCGAGATTCTTTTGTCAAGGATCTTCTGATAAGCATAAGTATCGACTTGCCAAATGGGACATACTTTGTGGTCCTAAGGATCAAGGGGGACTTGGTATCTTAAATCTGCAATTGCAGAACAAATGCTTACTAGCAAAATTGTTAGTGAATTTGCTTAATACCAATGGTATATGGCAAACCATACTAACAAACAAATATCTAGGATCCAAGTCTCTCACGCAGGTGCATGCTAAACCTTATGACTCTCATTTTTGGAGAAATCTTATGAAGATCAAAGATGAGGTTTTTGCTAATGGCTCCTTCAATATTAAAGACAGGGCCAAGACTAGGTTCTGGGACGATACTTGGGAAGGTCAAGTGCCATTCAAAGCTAAATATCCATCACTTTTTACGGTTGTGCGGGATCCCCATGCGACTGTGACCAAAGTTTTGGCTACGAGGCCACTGAATTTATATTTTAGGAGGGCTTTGGTGGATAATAAGTTGGTTGAATGGCAAAATCTTGTAGCTCAGATCGCGCATGTTCAACTGGTGGATGGGTCAAATACGTTTAGATGGAATTTGACCAATTCAGGGTCTTTTACTGTAAGATCTTTCTATCTGCACTTATTAGATAGTCAACCACCTTTTAGACATAAGATGATTTGGAAGTTAAAGATTCCTCTAAAGATTAAGATATTCCTCTGGTTTCTTCAAAGGGGGATACTTTTAACTAAAGATAATCTTGCTAAGAAGAACTGGACAGGAAGCCAAAAATGTTGCGGATGTAATAGTAATGAGACTATACAACATCTTTTCCTGGACTGTCCTTATGTAAGATTGGTCTGGAGGATTATCTTTTTTGCTACTGGTTTAACGCCACCTAGATCAATTCGCCATATGTTTAATTCTTGGCTGTCTAATCAATCTAAAAAGATTAGGAGGGTCATCTGGGTGGGGGTTGCCGCTGTATGCTGGGAGATTTGGAGATGTCGAAACGATTTAATTTTTAACAAAATCAAAGTTAACTCGGTTTTGCAGGTCATCTTCAGGGGAACATACTGGTTTCGTTTCTGGGCGCAGTTGCGGCGAGAGGAGCACGCCAAGAACACTTTCTCCAGCTTGAACAGACTAATTGAGATAGTAGCTCTTGATTTAGTTAAAGGAGGGTGCATGTATGTCTATCGCTTGCAGTAGTTTGGAGTCTCTCTAGTGACTGGTGTGTTTTTTTTTCCAGCTTTTGCAAACTATGTTCTTTTGGCTGTGTATGTCTCGTCATGGAGGCCGGATTGGTAATTTTTTATCTAAAAAAACAAACAAATAGTTCAACTAAATATATATTGAATACTTATGGAGGTGCACAAAATGAAATCTATTGTAACTAAATAATAAAAATATATATTTTAGAGTATGTATTAGAATATTTAATTGATGAAAAGAGTGTGAGATGGATAATTATAATTATTGATCTTATTTTTATATTAATTCTAAGCCTGTGCAGGAGAACGGGTTGACAGACTAGTTTTATCAATTATAGGCTGCACCAGAGCACTCAACTCTTTGAAGCGACCGAGTACTTGCCCGCAAAAATGCAGATCTTGCTGGGAAAGTCAGGTGCTATGGAGTCGAAGGCCTTAAGGCTTCCAAGAACAACGCGAAAGTCAATATGATGGTAGAGAAATTTAACTTGAGGACTGCATTTCCACTGTGCTGGGGGCGGTTCATCGACTAATAAAGAAGGTCGAAGTGGCATCGAGGGATCAAGCAGAAGATAAAGCATGTGGAAGAAGCTCTATTTGTCATATCTTCGAGGTACCTTGGATAAAAGATTTTATCTGTGACGTACAAACTACATATATAGTATTGATGTGTTGATTTGTCTAGAACACCTCTCTGTTTTTGCATCCATTGATTATTTTTTATTACCATAAGTACATGTGCTTTAATTAGCTAATTACAATGTCACTTTCTTATTAATGTGATGGTGAGCCTATAATGCCTTAGAATAGTTGTTATCAGCTTCTTACCACAGGAGTTCAACCAATGTCAAGAGGAAGGAACCATCAAGCCCGATTCTAGCTGCATTATGGTGGCAGCATCAACAGCGAAATCAAGATAAAGTTGTGCATCAAACGAGTCATATGCCTTTTCCTTTTTTTTCTCACTACAACAGAAATGGTTTCTAGGGACAGGTAAAAACATATTTTTAGGGGGTGGGAGCGATATCCGTCCAAACTTTTCGCTGCTTTGTAAGGGCGAGTAAAGCGGCCACCCCTAAAAATCTATTTTTAGGGGCGGGTCATGCCCTCATCCACTCCTAGAAATTTCTACGGACGGATGAGGACATGACCCACCCCTACAAATTGAATACAAAAAAATCGTCCGCAGCAGCCGCTCCCCGCACCGGCGCATGTGCTCGCACTGCCCAATTGTGCTGCCACACGCCGTGCTGTGCCATGGACCGTGCAGCGCCGCCACGCAGCCGTCGCCTTCCGCGCCGCTCATCGCGCTGCAGCCTCCAGCCGCCAGATCGGGCCGCTGCTGCTCTGCGCGAATGAGCCGCCCGCCACGCTGCTCCAGCGCGGCGCTGCTCCCCGCGAATGCACCCTGCTGCTAGATCCGCCCACCCGCACGCTCAGCGCCACCTCCTACCGCCGCACCAGGCTGCCCAATCCCCTGAGCGCTCGCCACCACCTCCTACCCCTGCATTGGGCCCACACGGTCCCCCGCGCGCTCGCCGCCGCCTCATGCTCGGGTCACCACGGTCCCCCGCGTGCTCGTCGTAGCTATAGGTGGCTGAAGAGAGAAGGGAAGGTGACAGTGAGGGAGGAGGAGCTCGATCCGTGGCGGCGCAACCCCCCTCGTGCCACCAGATGGGAGAGGAATGGGCGGCTGGGGAGGGAGAGGGGGGAGGGCGGCGGGGGAGAGAAGGAACAGGTGGGTTGTGTAGAGGTCTGTGGTATGCGATTGGCAGAGGGCATGGGAGCACGGATCCATGATGTGGACGCCGCGCCGGATCGAGAAGTGAGCGAGACATCATTTTTTAAGTGCGGGTGGAGGCATCACCTGCCCCTAGAATTGTATTTTTAGGGGCGGGTAATGCCCCCACCTACCCCTACAAGTCCATTTCTAGGGGGGCGGGTGACTCCACTGCCCGCCCCTACAAATATTTTTTTATTCTGAAATTTATTTAAATAAAAATGTATAGCAAAATATATCACAAAAAGGTGAAATTTTTACCATAAGCCTATAATGACATGTAGAACTTAAATATCAAAAACATATTTCAGCGTATATATTGGTTAAGAGTATGAAATCATAATGTATACCTCACTAACTCTATTATCTCATATAACTCAAGCCTCACTTTGTGGTTTCTACACTCATAATCACTTCATACACTGAAATGTACTTTTAATACTCCCTCCGTTCCAAATTATAAGTCATTCCAAGAATCTTGGAGAGTCAAAGTTTTTCAAGTTTGACTAAATTTATATAACAGGATGATAATATTTATAATACCAATTAAGTATCATTACATTCTTTGTTAACTATATTTTCATAGTATACCTATTTGATGTCATAAATCTTTGTGTTTCTCTCTACAATTTTGGTCAAACTTTGAGATAGTTTGACTCTCCAAGATTCTTGGAATGACTTATAATTTGGAACGGAGGGAGTATGTTTTTCTTATTTTATAGATCATAATAGGCTTATGCTAAAAAATCCATCTTTTTGCGTTTTGCTATTTTTAGTTATATGAATTTTTGGAATAAATTTGAAAATCATTTGTTGGGGCGGGTGATGGGTCCATTTTTAGGGGTGGGTCGCTTGTTACAATAATCTCATTCCATTAGTAGCAACGGATTATATATTTCGACCCGTCTCTACAAAGATGGGACGTACCTGCAAATCATTTTTTTAGTTGTGTCTTTTACTCCTGACGGTGTGTCCCTTCTTCTTATGCAATGAATTGAACCCAGATGATTCAGTAATAAACAATATAAATGTAACAATGCTTTATGCACAAAGTTGGAGGAAATATATATGGTCCATATATAAATCTATGAGCACAGTGTCGAGCCATCGCTAGCTGCTGTGCTCTCACGACTCATGACTTCATGAGGATCATTCGGTCTTGAGAGCAAGTGCGGAGACCACTGAATGCAAGCCTGTATGCAAGTGTTGAGAGCAAGTGCGGAATGGTAAACTGTATGCAAAAGGCCACTAGGTAGGTTATAACACAAGTGCACACTCACATTTTCATAAGCTTGACTTTCTTTTGCCTAACATGAAAATTGAAATGGTCAACACTAGCGGCCAGAAACAGACAGCATTTGTCGGCCTGAAGCTTCACTTCCCCCAGTTGATAAGCGGCCCCAGCTCAGCATTTAAAGAAAGACTTCCACAAAGTCTACTTGAATCTGAAACAAGGTAAAAGAAATGGATAAAATAATAGATCAGTAAAATCATGTGTAGTGATCCATTACAAACTTACAAGAAATTTGTTAGCTTCTCTTGTATGTTTCTATACATTTCTACTTATCATGGTTACTACTATGTACTATACTGATGGCACAGATATCATGCATGTACCAACAAAAAAAATCTCAATGGCTAAAATCCAAGAAAATAGTAGGGCCAACTTGGTCAACTGGCCTGCCATCCACCAATAGGATAGTTTCCATGCAAATATAGGGTCCGATTGGTTGGCTGGTTTTCCGCCGAGCCTGGATCCCCGCATGGCAGTGTTGCGTGATTGGTTAGCTGCAGCGATCCAGCGGGATGCAAGATTCCCTCTTCAGCTTGGCTTCGTGGATACACAAACTTTGCTCGTTTATGCCGGGCCTGGCTAGGGTGAGCTCATGAGCTGCATGAGAGCAAAAGGGATGATGCGGGACAAACATGTTGAACAGGAAACCAAAATCACATTCTCATATATCCTGGCTAGGAGCAAACAGCAAACCAATAAAGATATCTCTGCATCTTACTCACGAGTCACGAGCCTAGCCGAGGAGGGCCTGGTCGAGTGGTACGAGCCAGGATGCACTTGGAAAAAAAAAACTAATCAGACCCACAGTGTTTGGTGAAGGGTAGTTTCCATGCAAATATAGTGTGTTTGGTGAAGCATGAAGCGACTACCACAAGTCAATTCTCCATCAGACACTGGGACTGCAAAAGGAGTCTTCTTCCAACTTCCAAGTTTAGTGGCAAAAAGTTAAAATCAAGCCAAGCTGCATGGAGTCATTGTGAAGAAATTAAACTCTTCGTCGGCAGCATTATTATTTTTCTAAGAAATTTCGTAATGACGAATTTCAAGAACTGAGCCACTTGTAACAAGGCTTGGATTAGTGAATACGTGCAAATGATACTGCTGCACTCTAATAATCTCGCAAACATCAGATGGATGAATTCAAAGTTTCTACTATGCTCTGAATCCCAACTGCCATAGCTTGGTTGGCACAATCCATTCATTTCAAAAAATTTCCAACAAATTAGCATTCACATTATAAGGTTGACTAATTTCCTTAGTTTCTTTTGAAGATATGCACACAAATTTGTGTGCGTGTACCCCACGACAACACCCGAGTCTTCAGTCTCTCGGTCAGTTAGAGCTGAAGGCTAGGAAAAAAAAATCTAGCGGCAAGAAGACCTGATGCTTGACTCTGGCCACTATAAATTGCATTTGGCGACTTTTAACTTACTCCCAAGATCAACAGCCATTGGCACAACAATGGATCTACCTAGAAATCTCCTCTGCATTCTCTTCTTCATCCTCGTTTGTACATCCCACGCAGCCTACAGCGAACAAGCTTCTTCCGCTCTTCTCCATTGGAAGTCCACTTTGGATAGTAGCAGCACCAGCAACTTGTCTTCTTGGTCACCAGCCAACTCTACCTGCGTATGGTCCGGCATCCTGTGCAGCAATGCTAGTGCTACCAGCCACATCATTGGACTCCGTCTTTCTGAAGCCGGGATCAAGGGCCGGCTTGAAACCTTAAACTTCGCTGCGCTTCCACAACTTGCCGAGCTAAACCTCAGCAGGAATGGCCTCCACGGAGCAATCCCTGCTAGCATCTATTTGCTGCAAGCGCTGGTGTATCTTGACCTCAGTTTCAACAGCTTTGAAACGTTCATACCACCAGAGTTCGGAAGCCTCTCTAACCTCGTCGACCTCCAGCTCAACAACAACAACCTCACAGGTGCCGTACCCTACCAACTCAGCAAACTCCCCAAGATTGCCCGCCTTGAGATATCTCACAACAACTTAGACAAACCAGATTTCTCACCAATGCCCACCCTGCAGATATTTTCCATGTACAGCATGGGCGTCAATGGCAGCTTTCCCCAGTTCATCCTGGAGTGCCCCAACCTGACATTTCTTGACGTGTCATGGAACAAACTCTCTGGGCCGATCCTGGAGTTGATTCCAAAGATAGCTCCAAATCTAACATACCTCAAAGTGAGATCGAACTGGTTCTCTGGGCCGATACCGCCAACAATCGCAACACTGCGGCAGCTGCAATACCTGGAACTCTCAAACAACAACTTCACCGGTGTTATCCCCGGAGAGCTTGGCACACTTGGAGAATTGCTAGTACTTGATCTGAAAAACAACCCACTCCATGGGCCAATCCCTGTTGAGATCTGCAAACTTTCAAACTTGTACTGGCTCAATGCTGCAGGGAACAACCTTAATGGAACGATACCACCATGTATCGGCGGCATGGCGGCATTGGCACGCCTCGAACTCTGGAACAACCAACTGGAGGGTGAGTTGCCAAAAACCATCTCTCTGCTGCATCGTCTTATGTATCTCTTAGTGGGCTTCAATAGACTGACTGGCCCTGTACCGAAGGATCTTGGCCAGGGGCAGCCACTTATCATTGTAGACCTGTCCAACAATGGTTTCTCTGGAGAGTTACCTCCCAGGCTATGCAGCAAACATCAGTTACAAAAACTGGTGGTGAACAATAACAGCTTCTCAGGCTTGCTTCCAGCATGCCAAAATTTGACCTATGCTTGGATAGGTCAAAACAATTTCTCAGGTGACATCTCACATGTGATTGGGAAGTACCCCATCCTGCGTGGACTCGATGCATCAAGGAATCAATTTACAGGAATGATCCCTCCAGAGTTCTGTCAGTTACTTTTTCTGGAGTTCCTGGACCTTTCAAGCAACCAGCTGCACGGGGAGCTCCCCAGTTGCTTGACGAAACTCCAGGTACTGTACTTTGTGGATTTGTCCAGAAATGCCTTCTCTGGCGAATTCCCAGCCTTAACAAGCCCTAACTGTTCACTGACATCACTGCACTTGGCAAACAACAACTTCACCGGAGGCTTTCCTTCCTCCTTAAGCTACTGCAGTAACTTAACAATTCTAGATCTTGGCAACAACAGGCTCCATGGGGAAGTCCCTTCATGGGTATCACAGAAAATGCCTTCCCTTAAGATTCTCCAGCTCCGCTCAAACATGTTGCAGGGATGCATACCCTGGCAGTTATCGCATCACTCTCAGCTGCAGCTACTTGATTTAGCCAACAACCAGTTGAGTGGCTCTATACCAAGACAGTTTGGTAACTTCGCATCGATGATACAGCAGAACGACGGATTCTACTTGGGATCAACACATATTTTGCTTACATACTCAAATCGAGCTCTGACCCCATATTCTGACAGAATTAATCTTATTTGGAAGGGGAAGTATTATACATTCGAGAAAGCAATTGCTCATATGACAGGTATTGATTTATCGAGCAATCTTCTGTCTGGTGAGATACCTACAGAGTTGGCAAACCTGAAGGGGCTCCAGTTGCTAAATTTGTCAAGAAACAATCTTTGTGGTGGCATCGCAAATGATATTGGCAATCTGAAGGCCCTAGAGTCCCTGGACTTATCCTGCAATGAACTTTCAGGCCATATACCAGATAGCTTCTCCGGCTTGACGTTTCTCAGCTCTCTCAATCTCTCCAACAACCATCTGTCAGGTCTGATACCCACAGGTGGCCAGCTTGCTACACTAAATGATCCATCAATTTACAGCAATAATTCTGGGCTTTGTGGTCTCCCTTTGAACATGTCACACCCTGAAATTTTTGAATTTCAGGATGTGATTAAAATTAAAAACAAAACAATAATTTTCTCATAATTCTAAAATTTTTCCAACATTTATTTTCTTCGCAGGGAACTTTAGTGAAAAATAAATATTGATTGGTTGTTTTTCTAAAACTAAATAAAACTTTTTATTTGTTTTGCACTCATGCTGCCCTTGCATTGTTTTAATGTTTGTTGTTCAATTTGAATTTAAATTCTTTGAATTTGAATTCAAATTGAATTTATTTGAAGGCTTTTGCAAAAGAAAAGAAAAAGAAAACCGGAAACCCCTCTCTTCAGCCCAACCAGCAGTACAGCCCGTTATTTTTTTTTTCCTTTCCTCCGGCCAGCCCGTCCCGGCCTTCCCCTCCCGCAGCCACCGACAGGCGAGGCCCGCCTGTAGGGGTCGCCCCCGACCTCGCGCCGTGTCCGGTCCGGACTCGAGCTGAGCCCGAGTTCCGTTGCCGCGCGCGCCGCTCGGCCTCTCTTGGCCCGCACGCCAAGGAATCCCTGGCCTCGCCCTATAAATAGCACCCTCGGGCGCCCCTAAACCCCCCTTGAACCCTACCCCGCAGCCGCCACCGCCACCGCCCCAAACCCTAGCTCGCGAGCCGCCATTGCCGAGCTCGGAGCTCCGCGTCGCGCCGCCATTCCGCCGTTTACCCGCGATGTTTTCTCCGCCCTGCAGCTTTGCGCCGTGGTGAGGATGCTCTCTGTTTCCTTATCCCTCCCTATCTCGTTCTCTCACCTACACAGCCGCTCGCCGGCGCTCCGCCGCCTCTGGTCGATGCCGTGAGCCCTGTTCCTCTTGCCAAAGCCCCGCACGGACCCCCTAATCGAGTTCGCCGTCGTGCGTGCTCATTTTCTGTCCAAAACCCAAGCCGAGCCGAGCCCGGAAGGCCAAGTTTGGCCAATGCCGGCGAGTCCGCCGCCGCTCACCGCCGTGCAGCACCGCCGCCAGCAGCCAGCTCCGCCGCCCAAACCCACCAGAGCCACTCGCAGCCCTCAGATCCAGATCGGACGGTTCCGATTAGATCTGACCCGAGGTCAACCCAACTAGTACCGGTCAACCGAGGAAGTTTTTCAAAAGAGCCCCTCTCTTTTCTGGATATCAACCCGCGGTCCAGCATAGTTGAAAAGTAATCAGGTTTTGGTCCAAATCTTTACAGTAAAACCCCTGAGCTTTAGGAAAATCGTGCCCGCAGTCCAGAGCCGCCCGCAGCCCACCTTTTTCCTTGCTACCCCCTGAAGTTTAGGTTTAATTATGTTTGGACCCCTAGTTTCTTTGATGCTAGCCCCTGGAAGTTCAAAACTCTCACAAACAAGTCCCTGGTGCACTGTTTTAGCCATATCTTTCACGTTTTAACTCCGTTTTCTTCAATTCTTGCACTCATGTGATCCTTGTGACATGTGCAATAGCTTTATCACCTTGTTATCCTTTGTGAGCACACTTTACTGTGCTTCGCAAATACTTTTTGCTAGCCCTTTTGTGTCCGTAGTTAATAGCGACTAAATGCCTGAAGCATCGTTTATCCCATAGAATCGCCGTTTTAGCTCCGTTTTCCGCATTTCTTGCGCTCTCGTAACCGTAGTAGCGAGCCCTATCTTTTAGTGCATTCTTTTAAAGCTTTTATCTTGTTTGGTGTAATGTTCTTAGTTGTATCTTTTTGTTTGCTTTGTATGGTTGCTCGTTGATTGCTCCGAGTAGAAGGATCGCTGTTTGAAGATTGAAGATCAAGAATTGCAAGTGAGCAAAAGCTGAAGAGCAGTGAAGAGCAGTAAGAGTAGCTTTTCGTTGGAGAAAGGCAAGTGACCCTAACCATACTTCTATCTATGCTTTATTTACAAGAGTACTATGATTTAATTGGAACATAGAGAACCACCCAAGAAAACAGTACAACCATAATACTATATGGCTCTGGTCTTGGCTAAGTAACTAAATGATCTATATGTCGTGCTGGGGCGGTGATTGGTGGATTTTTTTCGGGTTATCGTGCTTTGAGGAGCGGGTGAAGGAAGCTTCGTCTTCTGAGGCAACGCAGAAAAAGGGACCAGTGCGTACATATAGTGATTCTTTGGAAAGGCCTCGTAGCGTCCCTATGCAATCACACCTCGGAAGTGTGGTATTGTGCCTAGCTAGCACATTGTGTGGTTGGGTTCAAAGTTCTTCGGAACTTTTACGCGAATTGTGGTGAAAGTGTACAACCTCTGCAGAGTTAAAACTAACCGGTTAGCCGTGCTCACGGTCAAGAGCGGCTTGGACCCTCACATGATTAATAAACTTAAAGATGGATTGAAATCACATTCTGGTTATTTCTTGTGGCCTTGCTGAGTACCAACCATAAGTGTACTCACCCTTACTTACTGCTGCTCAGAAGGAGAAGGTGTGAGAAGTATTTTGAAGATGATGCTGAGTTCTAGGCGTACGCAACCCCCAGTCGATTGCCTGTGAAGTATGAAGCCTTCGTTTCCAGGATAAGTTGTATAACTCTGATAGTCTTTTATTTGTTGTATTTCTCTTTTTCGTGATATTATTGCTGATTATTCACTTATAATGTCTCTATATGTATGAAACTTGATCCTGGCATATATATAGTTATGCATTCGGTTTTTCTATTAAAACCGGGTGTGACAGAACATAGCATGCCTAAATGGAAGTTCAGGATCAGCAGAAAATAAGGATAGAGATCCAGGACTTTACTACTCCACACTTGTGGGGTTTGCTGTTGGATTCTGGTTATGGTTTGGAGCAATTTTTTTCTCTGATCCATGGGGGGATTGCTGTTCTAAGCTGCATTGATCGTGTGCTGAACAGGATTGTGCAAAGGATACAGAACCACGGTTAGCTTCAGTCATAGCTTTGTCTTCATGGAAGATGGAACTAGTATTGTAAACCTTTGGTTCCATTCAGCCTGTGTGAGTCATTGTATCCTTCTCAAGATAATATGTATAACCGCAATTTTAAAAATACATTTCAGATCTATCTAAGTCAGGTAAGTACATGTCAACTTATGTAAATGGTATTACTTGGACTCAGTGGCGGTAATACATTCCTTTAGATTGCTCGCTATCGCGTATCGCTAGGGTTTGAGAACGAAAGGCTCTTGCAGGGGCCAGCTCCGGCCCATGACTAGAGCCAAATTTGGAGATATACATGGGCCTTTAGTTATTGGGCCTTTAAGTGGATTTGATCTCTAGATTTTATATCAAAATTAAGAAGTGGTAGTGGACATTATTGGGCCGCGACTAGGGCCATGGCCTGGGTGGCCATAGTGGTAGGCCCGCCACTGGGCTCCAGGCCCGGCCCTGAGGGGGGCCGGAGGGGCGGCTGCCCCGGGCCCTGAATCAATGGGGCCCATCAGGTATCTATGTAGCAGGTATAGACGTATAGTAGTATACGCTGGCTAGCTGCATATACAAGAAGAGCGCCCAAGCGAACGAAACACACAGCCTGCACGTAGCACGCGTGTCTCCTTGCCTCCGTGATTCCTTGTCCGGGCGTGGCACGTCTTCTCTATCCTCGTCTCTCTCTATGCAATTTGCGAGGTCAGAAATGGCTCCTGGCTCCCGGTATTGATTGAATTGACTGATGTGATAGCGGCTGTCCACGCCTCTCCGATCCTCTCCGGTGCAGTGACTCCATCAGTGTCTATCTCTCCCTGTGTCTTGCCGTCGGCGATTTAGCATAGAGCAGACCAGCATGACTGCACGAGGGACCAGTGAAGGCCGCAGGCAAGCAGGAAGAGCGACCAGCAAAAGCAAGCAGCAAGGCAGCAAGGAAGACAGTACAACAACGATCGGAGGCAGGAATTTTTAATTTTGCCCTAAGCCCTTATTAACCCCTCACCGGAAGTAGATTGATATTTTATATTTGATTTATAAAAAACGATCAAATTGATATTTCATTTCATTGCAGTAGGTATTGCATGTTGGAGAAGGATTTATGATATTAGGATTTCAGAAGTTATTATAGGAAAAGGTTTATATTGACCCTGTCATCTATGATTTTGCATCCAGACAAACAAAAGAAAGTTAAAGTAACATGTACCATTTCTGTAACAATAATATCATTTTATATAGATTACAAATATTATCAATACTACTACTATTATTAAAAGAGCCCCGGTGGATTAGTTTCGCCCCGGGCCCCGGAAATCTCAAGGCCGGCCCTGCTGGGCTCTTGTGATCTTCTTGTACGTGAGGGTCGTCTATGTGTACTTTTAGATGCAATGCGTGAGGGTCGTCGAGCTCAGAGTTCATGAAATTCTTCCCTTAGTCAATGGGATAAAACCAATACTATTGTCCACTATCCATGTGGAATAATGATACCATCTAGAGCAAATTCAGCAAACTCTTCTGAAGTCAATATCCACAACATGTGATAGACCATTGACTTAATTAATTTACACCTAAGGTAAATTAAAAATCACTATGGTGATGTTGTAATCTCCAATGCAAAATTTTAGAGGGATCCATATCTTCACTTTGTTTTGGATAGTTGGAGGTAGTCAACAAAACTTTAAACCTCACAATAATTAGAGGTAGTCATAAGGTGTGTAGACCTCACAAACAATCATTATTAATATGGCACACACATAGCGGATAATCTCTATGTCCGAAACATAGAGTAGATCTCTCAATAGTAGGCAAATAAATTGTTGCAATGCTGCTATAGGCATGGTCTCTGGGCTAATATATTCACATGAATATACCGCAGCCAATGCTTAAGACTCTACTACCTGTGTGTAACTTTTAATAATGGATGATGGTAGTCACCATAAAATATACTATTCGTACATTTCCAAAACACTTATTTGGGAGAACACAATATAGGTAATCATCAAGTTCAAATAAACATGATGTAGACCTCTTAGCAATGGACGAATAATCGCTGCCATAGGCACGGTCTCTGGGCTGAATGATCAATATGAATTAAGCGCAGCCAATGCCTAAGACTTCATTCCTTGTGTTAGGATCTCAAATGTATCCAAGATATGGATATAAAAATTTTGCATAAACTATCATTAATTAAGAAATTCTTAATTAAGAGGAACAATCTTTGTTAAATGCAATTTATGAAAAAATTATAAAATTAACAAGGTTAACAAAGTATTCTACTGTATTGATACCGTTTAAGGTAGAGACTAAAACAAAAAAATTACTAATATAAGCACATAGTGCTAGTGGCATAATTTTGCGCAAAGTTGGATAGTGGCATAATTTTGCGCAAATCCTGTAGGGATCAGAGCAAAAACCCACTTTTCATGTTAGCCATATTAGCGAAAATGGTTTGGTTGCTCTTTTGCCTTTCTAGACTGGGCCAATATGAGCCTAAATACAACCGTCATTATTTGAGCATCACTGAATTAAGAGGATTCGATTTTATTGCAATTAAAAATAATTGCCAAGCAACAAAATCAATAAACTATTTGTGTTTAGATATACAATTTTCTAGTCTCAAAAGCAAACAATGTATAGGTGTAAAAACCCTACTATACAAATATTGTTAGAGTCATGACTAAAAATAAAAAAATCATAGACACAGAAAACATATATGAACAGTGAAAATCTCCGCATTAGAATGTATTATGATGCAATTTCTAAAGACTCATAGATCTCAAAAACTATCTATTTACTCTAGGTAAATAATTTGCATCATAAGCCATTTAAACACAAGGTCTAAAACAAGCATTTACATCATAAATTATAAATGCAATAAATTGCAGTGTTGTATCGGGTCTAGGAGCTAAAACAGAATAATCTAGGTCCTCAAATATAAATATGCAGAACTGAATAATCTGAAACATAAATAGATAAAGTTCTAGGAACCTTATTACAATTTTGCATGGGAGAGATGGGGGATGGGCTTGGCTTGGCATGGGCGGCCCGGTAGCGGTCCGTTCGGCTCGGCCTGCCGACGGGCAGGGCGGCCTGCTGTCAGCCCATTGGCTCGGCTCAGCCCGAGTAGAAAAAGAAGGGAGGGGAGCGGTTAGGGTTGGGATCGTCCAACCCCCACCCCACGAACCGCCGCCGCCTGCCCCAAGGGGCGCCACCTCCTGCAACTGGGGCCGCCGCCTCTTCCTGCCCTTAGGGCCCGCTGCCGCCCCTTGGTGTCGTTGCCGCCTGCGCGCGTCCTCCGCCGAGCCATGGAGCGTCGCCGCCAGGGCCTTGACACGCTGCCGTCGCGGCCTCCTGTGTGCGCCGCCACCACTTGGCCTAGCGCCGCCACGTCCCTATTGGGTGCTGCTATCGCCGCTTGGACGTCAGACTCGGTTTCGATTTCCTCGGGCGTCAGACTCTGCTGCTCCAGCCTCTTCCCACCAGTAACAGGGTCAAACAGGGAGTACAGTTGCTGCGGCAACCAAGAACAGACAATTAATTTCACACGGGACCATACACAGACCCTGAGCAACCAAACACAGAAGGCTTGCCATGAGGTCTTCGAACTGGAGGAGGTACCAGGCCCGGATGGTGTACTCCACCTTCTTGCACAGCTTGAGGAACTCGTTTCGATCGACCTCATGCTCTGCGCACCAATTCGTAACACGAATGATTAGTGAAATGGGCGGGGAGCAATCCAGGATACAGAAATTACTCCCACCAATCCCTTCTGCTGTTCTGCAGCATAAGGCTTCCATTTTTTAGGAGGACAAGGTACAGTACAACTGCGACTCTGCGAGAGCTTCATCTACTCCATAATCATCCCAAATTGAGCGCTAAGCACTAGTGGCACTCGTGCCGATGGTGCGCTAGTGAAGGAAAGCCCACTCGCGGGGCCCCAGAACCGTGAAATTGGCCACTGATGCTGGGAAACCAACCCCAAGTAGATAAGTAATATGAGTAACTAAGCTAAGGCTAGCGAGGTGCAGCAGAAAGTAAGGAGGGATTGGCAGGAGCGGCAGCGCAGCGGGCGCGCACCGATGAGGTAGGCGAGGCGCGTGACGAGCTTGGGCTTGAGGATGGGGATGACGGCCTCCCGCTCCATCCGGATGACCTCCCGCGCGACCCCGTCCTTCCGCGCGTCCGCCGCCGCCTCCCCCTTCTGCCCCTCCCCTTCCGGCATCCTCACCTCCGCCGCCGCCGCCGACATCCGCTCTGCCGCCTTCAGGTGTAAGTAACGAATCGAGTCGCCTCCGCTGCCGCCGCTGGTGGTGCGCGACGGGGTGGCCCTAGCGTCGATTATTAGCGGGCGGGGGTGCCCCGGCCGCGCGGGCGGAGCACGTGGCGACGGCTACGGCTGTCGGCCGGGGGGAAAGCGGCTCGGTCGCTGACAGGTGGGCGTGCACCCTGTGGGACCGTACTGTCAGAGGGTGGTGTGGTGCCGGGGTGCGTCGGCAGGTGTGGGGCTACGGTTACCGGATTAGGACAGGTTGGCCGGAGGGGTCGGGAAGGAGCGGCGCGTGCGTGGCGTACTGGCGTGGCCAGCCCGGCCGCCGCCCTGCCCTCGAAGTCGAAGGAGGTGAGCTCCCTTTGGTTTTCTCTGCAACAAACATGGTGTGCGTGCACGTGGCGGCGTAAAGGAAGCGAACAAAGAAGCTGCAACGGAATGGAAGATGATCCTCGGCTCTTTAGACAACAGTGCCAGCTGTGCTGATCCCCGGCTCCCCGCAGGCAACCACTTAGCTTTTTTATATTGCCTCTCATCTAGATACAGCTATAGCATCTGTACGTACACACGCGCACACACACCACACACATCACTCGCTGACAGGTGGGCGTGCACCCTGTGGGACCGTACTGTCAGAGGGTGGTGTGGTGCCGGGGTGCGTCGGCAGGTGTGGGGCTACGGTTACCGGATTAGGACAGGTTGGCCGGAGGGGTCGGGAAGGAGCGGCGCGTGCGTGGCGTACTGGCGTGGCCAGCCCGGCCGCCGCCCTGCCCTCGAAGTCGAAGGAGGTGAGCTCCCTTTGGTTTTCTCTGCAACAAACATGGTGTGCGTGCACGTGGCGGCGTAAAGGAAGCGAACAAAGAAGCTGCAACGGAATGGAAGATGATCCTCGGCTCTTTAGACAACAGTGCCAGCTGTGCTGATCCCCGGCTCCCCGCAGGCAACCACTTAGCTTTTTTATATTGCCTCTCATCTAGATACAGCTATAGCATCTGTACGTACACACGCGCACACACACCACACACATCACTCGTGTACAACCAGACCTACAACTACACACAGACTTAAGACCGTGTCCTTTTTGAGATCACCGGAATTCATGACTCCGTAGGCGACGGGCGCGTTCGCATTCTTTTTTTGGCTCCCTGCGTGAGAGACAACCGCTTGAAATCACATGAAGCGAGAACAGTATAATATTGTGGGGACTGTGCCCCGGTGCAAGATCGGGAGTCGAACTCCCGACCGGCCGCTTCGCACACTGCGAGCGGACCACCGCGCGTTCGCGGCAACCACTTAGCTGACCCCACTTGCTGTGGCTTGTTTGCAAAGGTTGCACGTGGCTGGGTTTCGAACGTAATGGGCACAACAGCTGCAGAACCTGCAGCAGGAGAAATTGAGAAAAAAAAACCCCGGTGAAACACTAGGCGAGCCCGAGGCTCGAACCCTGGTGGGCAGGAAGCCACCCACCGGCTCCTGCCACCCGCGCTACGCGCGGTTCTCAGCTTTCTCTGGTTTGATAGGGAGTTGCGTTGAATATTAGCTAGATGGAGTTGAGTTGCTCCTCGCAACGAATGGGAAGAAAAAAAAACAAGCCCTCTCCGCAAGAAGCAGCAGAAAGCAGCCGAGCGCCTCCCGGCCCATCGCCGCACCGACGACGGCCTGGCCCGCTCCAAGCGGACCAGTCAAAGCCCAATCGCGGTCCGGCTGCTTCGACTCGGCACGCGTCCAGGATCATGTTCACGGTTCACGTACGGTCCGCCCGGTCGGGTCTTTCCCGAGTGCCGAACCGGCCATCCCATTCTCACAGGACAGGACCCCGCCGCCGCCGCATCGCGAGGCAGGCTCTGTCGAGTGGGACAGGAGGCAGCCACCAGCGGCAGCGGCCGGTGGGCCAGGCGCTGCCCGCTGCGTGGGGAGCACCCGCGCGTCTGGACCGGGTCCTGCTACTGCCACCTCTGGCCGTGGACCCGAGTGGCCAGGCACCGCCGGCCCAGAACTGGCGTCTCTCTCGCTCTGGCGTGCACCCCTCATGTACGGGCAGTGTTTAATTTGGGTGTAAAAAATTTTACGAAAACTTTTTATTCTTTTGACCACTAATTTAGAATATTAAATAAAGTCTAATTACAAAATCACCTCCACAATCTCCCATGTAAATCGCGAGACGAACTAATGAGGCCTTTGACCGCGTGATTAGAGAATAATTACTGTTTGCGACACTGTAGCAAATCATCAATTAATTACAATCACTAGATTCGTCTCGAATAGTTACATCCATCCCTGAAAAAAATTTATAAATAAATTTTATTTAGTAGATTTTCTTCTCGGAAAATGTACGCGTAAAATCCACTAGAGAAACCAAACACGCCCCGTGTTCCAAATCTCAACTGGCCTTGCCGACCTGCACCGCATGTACTCCGTAGTATCTGAATCTGATCTGAGGGTTATACGTAGAGGTCCGTCTCTCCGAGTAGTTGCAGAACAGAAATCGTCTGAATTTTATGTGCAACAGCAACAACAACACGTGATTTTTTTTCTTTTTTTTTGCCAGTAAGAACAACACACGATGGCACAATGTCCACATTCATGGTCATATTCTAACGCGAGGTGTTCAAATATTTTTTGAAAATTGAGTTGTTCAAATAGGAGGAGCTAGTAGGACATCCATGCATCCATCACTCTGAGTAAAACTGATCAGTGTGATCTGTGAAAGGGGATGCATTTTGATTGTGCTGCTCGTGAAGCTAGCCAGCCCAAAAGGCCCGAGCCTGCAGCAGAGGGGGCGTTTAGTTGCCAAACAAAAAAAAATTTGGGGGTCACGTCAATGTTTGACCAAATATCGGGAGGGTTTTTCGAACATTAATTAAAAAACTAATTTCAGAACTCACTTGGAAACCGTGAGGTGAATCTTTTGAGGCCTTTGGCCGTATCATTAGCACATGTGGGGGTACTGTAGCAGTTATGACTAACCATGCACTAATTAGGCTCAAAAGATTCGTCTCGTCGTGTACATCCAAACTGTGTAATTAGTTTTATTATTTAATTACATTTATTGCTTCATACATGTGTTTAAAGGGGAGTTAAAATTTTTGGTAACTAAACGGGCTCAGAGCTGCGCAATCTGCCCGCCCGAAAAGGATGGCCGCCACCCGCCTTGCCCTTCATATTCAAAGCCTGTCTTCTGTCCCTTGCCGAGGAGGCAGCGTGTCACGTGCGCACCACCCCGCGCAAGGTGTCTTGTTTGGTTTTGCAATAAAACTAGGGTATATGTTTTTCGAGAAGAGAATTTCACATGCATGAAGTATTAAAAAAAAAATTTTTTAGGGATGGGTGTAATTTTTCGCGACGAATCTAATGACGATAATTAATCGATAATTAGCTACAGTGATGCTACAGTGCCATTCTCTAATCACGCGGTCAAAGACCTCATTAGATTCTTTAGGATCACTAGCGCGGAGGTTCTGAATTTGATTTTGTAAACTGACTTTGTTTGACACTGTAATTAGTGGTCAAAATTGTTACTATTCCTATCACGCGGTAGCGCGAACCAAACAAGTCCCATCTTTTTCTTTGTTTTCTTCACTTTCCTCCCAACCTTGTCGATCAGCAGCATAATCCGTCGTGGTCAAGCCATCGGCACACTTGACACTGGCCTCAGAGAAAATGTACTGCTCATGGGAATCAATGGTCCTGCTGCTTCCACCAAACTTAGGGTGTGTTTAGTTTATTTTGTATTTTACATTTTTGCATTTTTGGAAGGAAACCTTTAATATTTGAAGTATTAAATATAGACTAATCACAAAACTAATTACAAATCTCGTCTGTAAACTACGAGATGAATCTAATGAACCTAATTAATCCATCATTAGAGCTTGTTTACTATAGTATTACTGTATCAATTTAGTGTCTAATCACGTCCTAATTAGGCTCATTAGATTCGTCTCGCGATTTACAATTTATTTGTGTAATGTGATTTATTTTTTTACTACATTTAGTACAACATGCAAGCGATTTACAAAATTTTTGCATTTTGCGTTTTGGAATCTAAACAAGGACTTAATGGAACCCAGTTAGACCTTCAAAGTGAAAAGAAAAACTAGCCTAGCCCGGTCCTGCCATAATTGTCCGCCGTGATGCTGAATTTTGGATGAAAACATTTAATCCATCTATCTATTTTCTCATGGAAAAATAATGCACTGCCCTGCCCAAACTCGAGCCTAGCTTAACCTGCAAAAATAATACTCCCTTCATCTCAAATTATTAGTTATCTTTTTACGGGTACAATTATTTGTCATTATAATTTTTACTACGCATCTAGATATATATATATATATATCATATCTAATTGTATAGAAAAATCAATGTATTTAAAAAAGTCAAAACAACTAATAAGTTGAAACGGAGTACTCCTTTACGGGTTCCCACACAATTATTTTCCTTCTTTGTTGCTAATATTTTGTGAGGTCCATATATATGCCACCTTACTCTCCTGCATGTTTCCTACTTGGGTTCTTCGAGCGCACATAGCGTCAATTTTGCTCACACCATCCAAAGCGTCTCGTCCAGGTATACATCCATATCACACCTCGTGCGGTCACGTGTAGTGACAATCACAATGTGTCACCTCTATGTGCCAAGCCAACCGATTTGTTTTTTTAGATAACGACGGTTTAGACTATTGACTATCTTATTTTTAGCTTGCCAATTCTAGAAGAATACAAACGATCATAATTTTGAGGCGAAAGCAAGTTTTTTATGAAGTCTTCATAAAGAAACTTCACCACTAGTCTATAGAGTTATTTCCGCACAAGAATACATAAGATCGTATTAACAAAATTGTTTTGCAACGCAATCCTCTCACACAACAAGATTTAGAAGAGCGGTTCTTGCTTGTCAAGATTTAGACAGGAGGCTCAGTTGTTGGCGCCCTCTTCCTTTTTTTTTCTTGTTGTCGTATATACATTGATTGCAAGCGATTCATGTAAAGTGTAGACACATATCACACCTAGTCATAAGTCATGGCATATACGGCGCATGCCATGTAATGATTTTGTATGTTGTGAGGCTCCACATTTGATCTTTGCTCTTTGGTTTTTGTTCGGTGCCATGCGCCAAGAATAGGACTAATGCACTATGGCATTATGGGAACTTTTTCTTTTGCTCAACGACATGGTTTGTGATGCATTTTACGTTCGAAAAACCACGGGCTTGTATGCAATATCTATCACTATTGTGTATATTACCTTTCTTGATAATTGGTACATAACTCATGGACTTTATTATCTTTTCTGTTGTTCTAGATATATACTCGAATGAAAAAAAAATACAAATCTATATGTAGCAATATTTTTTTTGGGCATATATATATAGCAATATTTGGGAAAAAGTCGGGTAAAGGATTCTACTGGTTTCTTTTTTTTGAAGAATTATTCTACTGGTCATTGTTGTAATTGGTTGGCTTTTCGATTACCCAAATTATCGACTTCCGTAACCAGCTGCTGAGCCGGACATGCACATCCCGAAAGCCAAAAAAGCCGAGCACTCCAAAGACCCAGAGAGGAAAAGCCGGGCCCTTCCTCCCCGCGCCGCACCGCACCGCACACCGGGCCCCGCTGCCCATCTCACCGACAGTTCGGCCCCACATTACGTGGTCCCACATATCAGACTCCCCATCTCAACGTCGCGCGGGGACCTACGGGGGCAGTTGCAGTAAAGGAGGGGTCACGTGGCGCGCGCCAGAAGGACCGAGCGCGGCGTGGGGCCCTCTTTTCCCATCTGCTCGTCCTCCCGATCCGCTCGGTCGGGGTGGGCTCCACACCGGAACAGCGGGCACCGGGTCTCGCCGTTCTCCGCCGGACGAGTCACCCGCCCATCGCGCCACGCGGGCGGGCGGGCGGGCGGTCCCCGGCCGCGGCGCGGGGCGGAGCAGCGGATCCCCCGAGCGATTTGGAGAGGGAGGGGGGCCCGCCGTGCGTTTCCGCCCGCGCTGGCCGCTGCTAAATGCTAGAGTGATCTCGGGTTAGCGGCCGTAACGCACGATTAACTGCTGCCGGCTGCGGCCGGCGGAGTGAGCGTCTGGTTCGGCTGGATGGACCGCGAGGCTAGGTTGGAGCATGGAGTTTTTTTTTTGAAAGCATGGAGGTTCTTTTTATATAAGTTTTAACAAACTAAAATAATTGTAAGCTTTTCCATGCCCCGTAAACCAACTGCAATGTGACACTTAAGGACGAAGCTTATTTTTTTTCAAAGCATAGTATGCTCATCAAAACCGTGCACACTCACGTATATGAATACACATGTAAGTCTACCTCTATAAATATATTTGATTGGTCGAGCTGGCAGATCCTTAAAATTGATACCACTGAAAAACTAGTATCCAGATGTTTTCATGACTCTAGAAGTCATTAGAACATTGTAATAGCATAGTCCTGTTTGGGTGGACTAAATAGAATTACTGAAATTTAGGCTCCATTTGAATCATCTAGGACTAAATTTTGGGTGGAACGATATAGAAGTGTAGAAATGTCCTTTTTACCCTTGGATTATGCTGTTGTTGTGCTTACACATGCATAGTGAGGGATAGCCTGCTCTTTTCGTAGTCTGCGATTGGTTTAGTTCAAATTATAGGTGGTTTTCGAGGACAAATGGAATAAATTTTAGTTGGGGAGTCCAGCTGAATCACCCCTTTAGATCTAAAGTTTACCAAAGGGAGCGTTAATCCGATGTTTGATAATAGACTAAAAATGGATTATTTGTAGACTAAGACTAATCTCAATTTTAGTAGTGCAGAATGACCATGTTACCCCTAGTTAACTATAGCAGTTGTGATTGGAGACTGCGATATTTTTTGGTTCCCTAGATTTCAATAAACGTAAATGCATTGAAACAAGAAAAGTTACATCTACTTAAGCATTTGATTGGCTTCATGCTCTTCTCTATACAATTATTTTTTGGCATTTAATATTCTTTTAATTAGATAAACTTACTACAATCTAAACAAGCAGTCTTTGTGGGACAAAATTTGAAGGCTAAACGAATAGTCTTTACACCAAAAAACATCACATCGAATGTTCCAACACATGCATGGAATATTAAATAAAATTCATTTGCAAATATTTTTTGCACGGATGGATTGTAAATCACGAGATAAATCTAATGAGTTTACTTAATCCATAATTTGCAATAGTAATGCTACAATAATCATCTGCTAATTATAAAATAATCGTAGATTAATTAGGCTCATTAGATTCGTTTCGCGATTTACAGTCCATCTGTGCAAAAAAAATTTGTATTGTAAAAAAAATTATTTAATACTCAAAATTAGAAAGATTCACTTTCAATTTTTTTGGCAAAATGATCTAAACACGACAAGAGCGAGTATCTTGCAAGTCATAAATTGTTTCAACCAACAAATCATTAGGGTCTAGACTCTAGAACCCCTCCACCAAATAGGGTTTCAAACGATAATTTCCAAATACCCATATCAGTTGCAAGATGCTATGTTTATAGGAGGGAAAAGCTATCACTCACTTGAGTGATTTTAGCCATCTGCTCACTCGAATTTTTTCTCTCTCCAAATCCTCACTTCTTCCCTTTCTTCTCCAACTCCGGCGAGGTTAGGGTTCGGTGTTGCGGGGGGGGGGGGGGTGCCGCTGCCCACTGCCGCCCTTAGAAGGAGGGCCGCCGGCGGCAGGCTGGCCTGGCGCCAGGCGGGCACGGCGGCGGTGGTGGGCGCGGGGCGACGAGGCCGGTGGCGGTGGAGGAAGGCGGCCGGTGCCGGGGCGGGGGCGACGACAACGGGAGGCGGCGGCGGGAGGCGGCGGCGGGAGGAGCAGGCACGGCGGCCGGTGCGGGCAGGCTAGGGCGATGCCGGAGCTCCGGCGCTGCCCTAGCCTACCCGCGCCGGAGGGGTGGCGGCGGGTCTGGGCGGCGTGTGGGTGGTCGGCGCTAGAACGACAGGAGCGCTGGGGAAGAAAGGATGTCGAGAGGTAGAAGATGAAGGAGAGGCGTTGGATTTTGACCCAACAGTGAAAAAAATCGAGTAAGCAGTGCAAGCATGTCACGCGGGTGACGGATAGACACTCTTATAGGAACAACAAAACATGGCACCTGTAAACAATTACCACCACTAAGTACCAAGTATATGTATATACTAGCACTAGGCAAAAACCAGCTTTGGAGTCATGTATACATACAAATGAGAAACCACCGGTTCCTCCTCCAGGACACCACCGCTATCTTGTTGTCTGACCAAAAGCAGTATTACAACTAATTAATAAGCTTGGCCTGCTACCAGCGGTAGAAAACAACCAGCAAGGCCAAAACAAAACACCAAAACCAAGTCCATGTCCAAGCGTGAGAGCACAAGAGAGCCGAGCCTACTCCCCCACGGCCGATGGAGGGCCGAGCGAGCGAGCATGGAATCCTCAGCCCCCGTCACTAGCAGGCACCAATGGCGGGTTGACAGCGTCCGATCCTCCAAAGCACCCCTCCCTCGGTCTTGCCACTGCTAATTCCGGGCAAACCCACCTCTGACCGGACCAACGCCCGCCCGGCGACATCCATCCTTAGCTTTCAAAAGCACGAAAGCGAGGAAGGCGAGGGGTGTGTTTAGATGGAGGGAAAATGGATGTGAAAAGTCACATCGGATACTGTAGTATATTTTTCGTTTGTTTGTGGTAAATATTATCCTACCATAACCTAACTAGGCTTAAAAGATTCGTCTCGCAACGCATATCAAAACTATGCAATTAGTTTTTTTATTTATCTATATTTAATACTCAATTTATGAATTATTTGCTATATTTAATATTTCAATGTGATGAAAAATTTGGATGTTAGGGTTTTTGTGGGATCTAAACACATCGCAGCCAAGCACCGCACCCATCGCACGAGCACGGAGCGCCCTCTCTCTCTCTTGCTGCGTGGGCGACCCACTCAGCAGGAGAGAGAGAAGGGGGCGGAGGAGGAGAAGAGACACCGGAAACTGACGTCGCCTTCGGCGGCCTGCTAAATAAAATCCCACCCCGCCCTCGCCTCCTGCTCCCTCTCCTCTCTCCTTCCCTCCCTCCACCCGAATCGCACGGGGACTGCTCAGGGGGACGGCGGAATTCGGGCAGGCGGGGAGGTGTGGCCGGGGGAAGTGCATGTGAGATCCCGATGGCTGCAGCGGCTGCCGGCGGCGGCGGCGGAGGGGGAGGTGAGTGCGTGCGTGCCGCTGCTGGCGTGCGGGTGTCTTGGTCGGAGGGGGTCGGGCTGGTCCGTGACGACGTCCGCTTGTTGCGCGCGCAGGTCCGGAAGCAGCAGGCGGCGGCGGCGGCGGAGGGAAGGACGCGCTTTTCGTGGAGCTCTGGAAGGCCTGCGCGGGGCCGCTCTCCAGCGTCCCGCCGCTCGGGGAGAAGGTCTACTACTTCCCGCAGGGGCACATCGAGCAGGTGAGGGCCTGCCGAACTCTGAGGGTTCGGTCCATCTCTCGTTGGGGTGGTGCTGCTGCTGGCTGTCCGTCCCCTCGCGTTTCGCCGAGTGTTTCTGCTGCGCGCGCGCGGGCGCACGCGTCGGAGCCCTCGCCGAATTTCGCGGGGGGCTCTGGCGTGATCGCGGCGAATTGCGGGGTTTGGAGGGTTTTTGGGCGAGGGGGATTGCTTGATCTGCGAGTCGATGGGGGTCCCGGACCGGTGCCGCCCCTCGATTCGGGAAATTCCGGGCCTGTGTGCCCGCGCTGCGACGCCCCTGGATTTCGAATCCTCGTCGTCCGCAGGCTGGATTCCTGGTTCCGGGTCGCGGGAACCTCGCGCTTTTGCTCCGAATCGTCGATTCGTACGGGAATTCTCTGGCTTTTGGGGTTTTGCCTCCTGACGCGGACAGGTCGGGAATGCGGGATCCGTTTGCACTCCGATCGTGCAGGATTCTTGGGGGGATGAGGGGGTTTCTTCGGATTTGGGGATTTTTCTTTTTCTAGCTTTCGAGAGTCGTCGCTCAGTTTTACTGGTCACACTTCAGTGAGCTGCTCAGTTGAGTTCAGAGTTCTTTCGGCCCCGTTTAGTTCCCAAAACTTTTCGTACAGTCTCTGTCACATCGAATCTTTTGACACACGTATGAAGTATTAAATGTAGTTGGAAAAAATAACTAATTATACAGTCTAACTGATTAGCACGAGATGAATCTTTTAAATCTAATTAGTTTATAATTGAACATTATTTGTCAAGTAACAACGAAACGTGTCACCCGAACTAACTTTTTTCAAACTAAACGGGGCCTTCATTTCATTTGACCCTGGACGCTTGGTCTTTCTTTAGTGCCACCAATGGTATTAAGAATCAGTGCCTTTATGTTTTTAAATGTTCTTGTCCAAAGCTCCACAATTTTTTTACTGACCTGGGAGATATGCAATGATTCCTCTTTCCAAGCTCTGCTCCGTGTGATGTGGGGATGCTGATTCCGCGGATTCTGCTGTCGTCTCAGGTGGAGGCATCGACGAACCAGCTCGCCGAGCAGCAGGGCACGCCGCTCTACAACCTGCCATGGAAGATCCCCTGCAAGCTCATGAACATAGAGCTGAAGGTAGCAACAGCGCGGCTTCTTTGCTGTTCATTGTAGCATACTAGCATGTTGTGGATGCATATGCCTGATCCTCGTTTCCATTGCTAGGCTGAGCCGGATACTGATGAGGTGTATGCCCAGCTCACCCTGCTCCCTGATAAGGTGGGTAACTTCTGGTTGTGCTTCATGCATGCTCAGTCTTGAAATATTAACCAATACTACGGACTAACGTTTGTGTTGATTTACAGAAGCGAGATGAGAATACCACTACAACAGTGGAGAGTGATGACCCAGAGGAGGAGGAGGTGCCTAATGCGCCGCCAGCCACCAATGAGCAGCTTCGCATCCATTCCTTCTGCAAGACACTAACTGCCTCAGACACAAGCACACATGGTGGATTCTCGGTGTTGCGCCGGCATGCGGATGAGTGCCTCCCTCCCCTGGTTAGGACCTTGGAACCTTTGACTCATGTTTTTATTGTTGGTCTAATGATAGTGATCCCTTTGATGTTGCTCCTTGACCAGGATATGAGTCAGCATCCCCCAAATCAAGAGCTAGTAGCCAAGGACCTGCATGGGGTTGAGTGGCGCTTTCGTCACATCTTTCGAGGTGATGCCTCATCATATTACTCGTACCGGTGATTTATTCTTGTGTGATGTGTCATGTTCTGGCTTGTTCGTTCGCTCTGCATCGCTGGCTGGAGTGCATGCTTAATGGTACCTTTTAATTGTTTGCAAATGCAATCGAGGCCATTCGTGCTTTGGTAACCCAATTATTTCGAATTCAACTGTTGAGTCTGATATGAACAATTAATTCTATTCTCTGACTGGGACCATACTGTCAGCAGAAATTCGCGTGTATAATATTTTCTGGGGTGCCCTGCATTTGGTTGCGTGTCGATGATGGCAGTAGTTTTATCAATGATTCTTCTTTCACATGCTTAGTTTATTTGGATTAGGAATTCCTGCTCCATTATCAGTGGCCTAAATTGTAACCTGGATAGATTTAGTGTATTGAACACTTGTTAAAGTTTGCAGTTTGTGTTTGCTTTACATCAGGTCAGCCACGGAGGCACCTTCTTCAGAGTGGTTGGAGTGTTTTTGTTAGTGCCAAGCGTCTCGTTGCTGGGGATGCCTTCATATTTCTCAGGTCTGGTAGTATGCTATGCTGAACAGTTAATGTTGCTTGCTTTAACTCTCTTTATTAACGCTGTATCTTAACGATACCTGCTTCCTTATATTCTATGAGCTAGAGGTGAGAATGGGGAGCTACGTGTTGGAGTTAGGCGGGCATTGAGGCACCAAACCACTATCCCATCTTCAGTCATATCAAGCCACAGTATGCATCTTGGTG
This sequence comes from Panicum virgatum, assembly GCF_016808335.1. Classification (NCBI taxonomy): domain Eukaryota; kingdom Viridiplantae; phylum Streptophyta; class Magnoliopsida; order Poales; family Poaceae; genus Panicum; species Panicum virgatum. The sequence goes on from NC_053147.1 coordinate 53,590,109, forward strand.
TTCTTGCAACAGCATGGCATGCAGTGAACACTGGGAGTATGTTCACTATCTACTACAAGCCAAGGTTTGTGGGAGTTATAAGCTTAGTCGCACTAGTCCCGCACTCCCGCATAAGTGCTGTTCCAATCTATTATTAAACTGCTGCATGAAGTTTCATGATTCGCTTACATGATCAAAGAAGATTTTAATATCAGCGATAACTATTTGCATGTTTGAGCTGAGTCATTTACACTCGTCCTGCAGGACTAGTCCAGCCGAATTCATGGTCTCGCGTGATAAGTACTATGAATCACTGAAACGAAATTATTCAATAGGGATGAGATTCAAGATGAGATTTGAAGGCGAAGAGGCAGCAGAGCAGAAGTAAGAGTGACTGTAATAATTATTTCGGTTCATGTACATACCACAGAATTTGTCTTGTGAGATAAATTTTCCACTCTCCTTTGTTAGATTCACTGGAACAATAGTTGGGATAGGTGCTTCTGATCCATCTGGCTGGGCTGACTCGAAATGGCGTTCCCTTAAGGTGTTGACTACGTGCTTGTTTCTTTGGATTATGAGTACAAGCTGATTAATATCAGTATTTACTAACATATTGTTCTGAAATTAGGTGAGATGGGATGAAGCTTCTTCCGTTCCTCGTCCGGAAAGAGTTTCTGCTTGGCAAATAGAACCTGCTGTTAGCCCATCTCCTGTGAACCCTCTTCCACCCAGATTCAAGAGGTCTCGTTCAAATGTTAATGCTTCGCCACCTATCATGCCAAATGTAACCAGAGAAGGTTTGCATTTGAACTTGTTACTTACCTGAAGCTTGTAGTTCTTTCTATCATTACTAATGCATGCATAATCTTTTCATCCAGTTGCTTCTAAAGTAATGCCGGACTCTCAACAAAATAGTCTCCCAAGGGCCATGCACAGTCAAGGAAGGACACAATTGACTAGTCAATACCGTGATAGCAGTGATCTGAAGTCTGCTCAGGATCTCACCATGTGGTCTAAAGGGATTGAGCAGGAGAGAAACAATATTAGTGCCCAGACAAAGCTAAGTCTGGAGGGTTGGACACAAACAAGAAGACCTGAAGGTTACAATCAGCCGTTATCAGCATTTCAACCACTGAAAGATGCGCAGAATCCACTTTGTTCTTTTCCTAGTCAATTATCTGGAAACCGCTCAAGGAACTGGGACACAATTGATTCTCATTATCCAGTCCAACAAGCCAACCACAACATGTCACCTGGAACCTTGTCTTTAATGCCTCATAACAATGGTTTTAGGATGGATCAACAAATGAATCTATCAATGCCAGGAGCTCCACATCCTCAAAGGGCTGAAATTGCAAAATTTAGTGGTAAATCGGCTTTCACCCCTCTTCAGGGCCATGGCATTGATCAGTGCTCCTCAGACTGGTTTGGGCATATCAAGCCCCAGCCTTTGGTTATTGAGAATGATGGACAGAAAACCAAAGGCACTTCATTCAAGCTATTTGGGTTTCCTCTTGGCAGCCTGGAAAAATCTGAACCTCTGGTATCTCCACCAAGTGTCGCATATGACGGGAAGCAAACATCTCCATCAGAAAGGAATCAGCTTGGCATAATTGAGGTGGATGATTGTTCTGATACTTCTAAGACTGTTAAGACAGTTTGATGGTGCTCATCAGATTCTGTTAGGGAGAATAATCAGTCTTGTCCATAATCTACCCAGAATATTCCGAGCATAGTGCAAAGTAGTTCCACCCAATGCTGCAAGACGATTCACCGCACCTTTTACCTTGCTTGCTAGCCATGCACCTTTTTCGTTGTTAAGTCATACCTGGATATGATACATAAAATGCATACTGGGCCCAAATCTTTTAGTGAATATTTTTCAAAGTATGCGCCAATGAAGTTATGTACTGCTGCTTGCTATGCTGGATGGAATTTCCTAATATGATTCCTTATACAACATGTTGCATGTATCTAGAAGCTAATTTCATTGCAGGTTCCACTGCTATAAAACCCTACTAGTTATGTATTCTAAGATGCTAATAAAAATTGTGAAGCTTTTTTTTGACGGCAAGTTTCATGTTTGGAGCTGTTGATATCATCCGACACACCTTTCTACATTACTAAGTGTAAAAAAACTGTGAAAAGCATGTGATGGAGGCTCTTTAGTCGTCAAGCATTATGTCTCTGAATAAGTAGATAATCAAAATGTTGATTATATACATCATGTAATATTTATGCCATAGCTTTTAAGGCTGCATGTAATATGTCATGACAAATAGAAACATTTGTCATAGTATGATAGCATGGGCCATGATAGTGTGAATGGTCTGCCTTATTGCTTTAATTTGGTTCCATCTCCTTTTGTTGTCTGGTTTTCAACGGATCTTTTATCGATTGTAGTTTTTGAATATGACAAGGTTTAACCATTTCAGGTGCATAAGCAAGGCAGTGCCCTCGGCAGGTCGATTGATCTGACAACGTTCACTTGCTACGATGAACTGATTGCTGAACTGGACCAGATGTTTGACTTTGATGGTGAGCTGAGCAGTCCTCAAAAGAACTGGTTGGTCGTCTACACTGACAATGAAGGTGACATGATGCTTGTTGGTGATGATCCCTGGAAGTGAGTCTTACCTCCATCTGGATGTTTTACTTGGCTTTCCTGTTGGTCCGTACATATTGTAATTACACATGACAAATCTTGACCTATGTCTGGACAGTGAGTTCTGCAACATGGTCCACAAGATCTCCATCTACACAAGGGAGGAGGTGGAAAAGATGAACCCGGGCGCCCTGAACTCAAGGCCTGAAGATAGTCTGTCCGACTCGCTGGGGAGAGGATTGGGTTCCAAGGAGGCTCCAGGTGGGCCATCCACTTCGTACCTCAACTCCGAGAACCACTAATCTGTCCGGTTAGCGAGGTAATACTCATCAGCAGCAGTAGGTGATCTTGTTTGTAGTAGCTGTGCAAACAATCGCTCACCGAATTAATCCCTTGCGGTTTGCTGTAGGTCTTGTGCGGTGGCAAGGGAGACATGACCAGAAGCTGGAGAAAGAGACGGCTTGTAGTGGTTTTGTAGGTGATTTGTGTGTATGGTTCCGGGTGAGTACCCAGTTTGTAGATGGTGCTTGCCCTGGTGTCGGTCTCTAGTACAAGTTTTCTGGTGTGCCCTGTGTTGGCACCAAGTAAGTTATTGTAGCAGAGCCGCAGAAAGCAGGCAAACAAACCAACCCCCAGCGCGCTTGCTAAGTGGAGCCTTGTAAATAGTCTTGCTCTGAAAAGCGTCGTCCTAGTGTGCTGTCGACTGCGTTAACTGACATGGCACCTGAAGAAGGCGAGTTGGCTCCTGGTTGTGTGTCTTTTGGCTGGGTGTGACTTGTCTTGCCGACCCCATGTGTGCGCTTTCATGTCGGTCCGTCCCATGCGCATTCGTGCGAGGTGCGATTGTTGGTTCGCAGGTGCGAGGATACGAAGAACCAACCCCATGGGGCTTGGATGGTCGAGGTAGCTATGTTGTTCGATTTGAATTCTGGATGATGCCTGTTGGTGGTTAGTCGGGGTTCTGAGAAATCTAATGTTGTGCTTCAACCTGAATCCTGGGTGCTTGCTTGGTAGCGTCCTGCGGACAACAGTTTTGACATGAACATTGAACATTTGCGGGAGAGAAAAATAGCAGATAGGCATGCCAGTAGCATTGAACTTCCAGCGGTGATGGCAGCACCAACTCCTGTTCCTGACCCATCCGGACCCGTCTTGAACGCTCACGCTCCCTCTCAGAGCAAGTATTACGGCCGGCGAAGAGGCCGGCGAAATCCAACGTGTATGAGAGAGAAAACATGAGAGAGAAGAGAACCGGCGTTTCGCGACACGCCGGCACTGTAGCGGTCGAAATGCACTGTAGCAGATGTTCTCCCAGTTGAAAACGTCCACGTTGCTGCTGGGCATTCAATATCGGTGGCGCGCTGGTCGAAGCCGGATGACATGGCGTCCTCCCCGCCCGCAGCAGGCGAAATCCATAAGACTCCTCTCAAGCCCTCACCCAGACCCAGATTTGGAGATGCAACCGTACAGGATCCTTATCGTACGTTCCGAGCGGGATTTATGGCCGTGCCCCCCCTGACCCCGACCGCTGTTCCTCCGCCTCCTGTCCGGGTCCGGGTCTGGTCAACTGATGAAATGGCCACCCGTGTTAGAAACGGATGAGAACCGGGGGAGAACTGCTCCCGCCACGGGTATAGTATATCGCTCGTGCTACAATCTACGTTTCCATCGCCTCGTGGGATTTGGGTATGGGCAAACAATTTAATCGGCCCAATGAGCGTTTGACAAGCAGGTCCACTTGGATACTGCATGTAATTCCCTCTGTCCCGTAAAAAGTGTAGTTTAAGAAAATTTCAGACACATTACTCGTCCAAATAAATCACTTTGGTGCCCCTAATTACTTCTACCAATTATAATTGAAAATCGAGCCAATTATTTGGATTTCTGGATCCTCAATGAATACATATATATTGAAACTAGAAAAGTATTATCTACTAAATATTTAATTGGCTCTATGCGTTTTTCTATACAATGCTTTCTTGGTATTTGGCATTACTTTAATTAAATGGATCTCTTTATAAGCTAAAATTAGACTCTTTGTGGGATAAAATTGGGTAATTTTGCTCTTGGACATCCTTCAATGTTGATTTTTGCCACAGGATATTACTCAATCTTGAATTTGCTGGTAGACACTTTTTATTTGTGTATCATTGCTATTGGACACTGCAGTCATTATAATATTTATTTTGAGAAGAATGGAAAGAGAAAAGTTTTAAAATGACCAAATTACCCCTGGTCATAACCCTAACCGGTTGAACCCAAGGAGCCCCACCGGCCCACCCCACCCGTACGCGTCCCCCACCCCCACTCGGGCTGCCGCCACAGCCTTTGACCCGAGCAGCGCCGCCCGACCCCAGCCCCATCGGCGCCACCTCCCAGGCACCGCCCCACCCGCCAGAACCCATCCCAGGCGCTGCCCCACCCGCCAGAACCCATCCCCGTCGCTCGATCCGCCCACCCGTATGCAGCCTCATCAGGACAGGGGGCGACGCACGCCGCCCCCTCCGCCACACGTCACGCCGCCTCGTCGGGGGCACAGGGGCCGCCGCCGCCGCCTGGGCCCCCGGCCGCCGCCGCCTCCAGCACGCAGAAGGTATTCCGCCCGCCCCTGCAGTCCGCCCGACCGTCCCCGATCTGCACCAACACGAATGAACTGAGCAAATCACCATGGATTTACCAAAAAATCCAATCTTTCATCGGTTCCTGCAGGGTACGTGTTCAATCGATCAGTCATTTGTATTCTATAATTTAGGTAATTTAGGTTTAGGGATGAATGCTTACTTATGGGTTACAATTTAATTGTTTGTTTATTTTGCATTCACATATGGGTAGGATGGATCGTAGCTCGGCTTTGTCGAGTTGTGATTCAGGTTCCTGCATATGTGGAGCAGCCTGGTGAAGAGTATCATGTCACTAGCAATAACAGAATTATTATAGACAAGGACATGACAAATTGGGTTGATTTCTTGGCTGAGCTAGATGCAATGGTCAAGCATGGTGAGCAGCAGGAGTTGCATGTATCATTCTTGGACAAAGCTTGCAATGAATATGTATCTAGATTGCATGATGGGGAGACATGGATGGTATGTCATTAGAATTCAATGTTGCACAAAGCCATTGGGTCACCCATAGGACTTGTCTTGTCTACAAATGCTGGGAAGGGGATAGACAAAGCAGTGACAAATGTGTTTGAAAATGGTGTTAAACATAGGGAGTGCATAAGGCATTTAGTTAAGAATTTTCAAAAGAGATATTTTGGAGAAGTGTTTCAAAGGCATTTGTGGCCTGCATCAAGGGTGTACAGAGCTGAGCTTTTTGAAGTAATGAAGGAAGCATGTCCAGAGTCAATGAAATGGATTGAGGAAAACCACAAGCACTTTTGGGCACGGAGTATGTTCTCTACCTATAGCAATGTCGATTATGTTACAAACAACATTGCCCCTGAAGTATCTAAAGATGCACTTGCTGCACCTACCAAGTCAAGGAAAAAAACTAAAAAAGTGCATGCTGCCCCAGAAACATCTAAAGCTGTCCCTGCTGCATCTAATGCTCCTGCTGCATCTATGTGAGTGTTGTTTTTAATGGATTATTGTTCTTTTGTTTCATAAAATTATTGGTACTGCTTTATGAAATTATAACATGTGGATTTTTTTTCAGAACACCCCAACACCAAATAGCTTCACTGGACCTCAATAGTAGCATCCTGAACAATAGCCCTGGAAGTCCTCTTACAAGGGCGAGGAAGGCACTTCTACTAGCCACAAACCATCAAGAAATGAGCTTGACAACTAGCCATGGATCTCCTCTAACTATGGCGAAGAAGGCACTGCAGTTGGGCATAAAAAATTGAAGTGCATGTGCTGTTTGATTTTGCTTTTTATTATGGCTGAACTTGTATGGCTTATCATGTATGGCTTTTGAATCTTATTATGGCTGCTACCACATATGGCTGAAGCTGAACTTGTATGGCTTCTTATATGGCTTTCGAACCTTGCAATGCCTCCTAAATATTGATCCCTGTAATGGTGATATTGACCCCTGTAATGGCTCTGAACATCTAAGGGTGGTTTGTTTTAGGCATGTTTAATCATTATTTAATGGGTACCCTTATTTAATTATATCTTGTAGCAAAGATGCATTCTGAGTGTTCAGTAACAAATAAAATATTGAGTAGTGTCCTGTGGCAAAAGCCACAATTGTGGAGTGTCTAGGAGCAAAATTAACACTCGCTTGTGAGCAGCCTACCATTGCAAGATTGCAAGGGTATTTTGGTCAGATTACTCACTTTCTCTATCCTCTCAACCAGAAAATGAATATTATAATGACTGAGGTGTCCAGTAGCAAAGATGCACACTTAAAGAGTGTCCAGCAGCAAAAACAACATTGAGTAGTGTCCTGTGTCAAAAGACAACATTGAGTAGTGTCCTGTGTCAAAAGACAACATTGAAGAATGTCTAGGAGCAAAATTACCCGACAAAATTTGAAGCCTGAAACTACACTCTTTGTGGGATGGAGGGAGCATGTAATTAGAAGTTGTGTCGTGCGGTGAGACTCACGTACATAATAGCCTTTTTAATTTTCTTTCATCACTTGACATCGGCTGTGACTAGATACTGGTGGGGGAGCTCTCTTGATAATCACAAACTCCATTGGCTTAGATGGGAGAAGCTCACCCGGCTAAAATGTGATGGAGGGCTGGGTTTTAGAGATTTTTCTCTTTTCAATAAGGCAATGTTGGGAAAGCAGGGCTGGAGGTTGATTTCGCGGCCGGACTCGTTGTGTGCTAAGGTCTTGAAAGGGAAATATTACCCAAACTGTGATTTCCTTTCTGCGACCAAGAAAAAACGGAGTTCGGCGACGTGGTGAGCCATCCTTCATGGCCGGGACGTGCTATCCAAAGGTCTGATTAGAAGGATTGGTCCTAGAGATGTGGCTGTGTGGGAAGACAATTGGATCCCGGGTTTGAGATCTCTCAAACCGCTAGTGCGAGCGCCGGGTTCGACTGTGGAACGAGTTAATGATTTGTTCATACCGGGCACTAGGGTGTGGGATGAGGAGGCTGTTAACAGATCCTTTATGGGAGTGGAGGCAGTAGAAGTCCTTAAGATCAAACCCAGCATGCGTCTAGAGGAAGATGTGCTGGCTTGGGCTTTTGAAAAACACGGCACCTATTCTGTTCGCTCGGCCTATAGGCTTCTGAAGCAGGAACAAACAGCCGCAGCTATGGCGTTGATGGGGGAATCGTCTAGATCGGAGAGTGCGCAGTGCTGGAGCACTCTCTGGAAGATGGAGGTCCCGCCCAAGATCAGAGTTTTCTGGTGGCGAGTGATTCATAATTCTTTGCCATCGAAAGCTGAACTGAAAAGAAGACATATAGAGAACGAAAGCTTCTGTGAGGTATGTGGTGATCCTGATGAGACGCTTTTTCATGTATTCTTCCCATGCCCAGTGGCGAAAAATTTCTGGAAGGCAGTGAAGGAGATGTTGGGGATTTCAATTCCAAACTTGCATCCATGTTCATGGGCAACAGATGTGTTCCGGCCTGATGTATGCACTTTTGATAAAGCGCAAGTGATGCTCTGCGGAGCGTGGGCGCTATGGACCGGCAGGAATGCTCGCCGGCATGGCCGGAAGGTGTGGGAGCCAAGTGCCATGGCCAGGTACATCTCAAAGCTGCTAGAGGATTTAGCGTCGCTGAAACTTCCAGTACAACCGAAAAGAATAATGGCCGAGGCAAAGTGGGGCAGTGGGCTCTTTGTTTTGATATTATAGAGCTAGGTAAAAGTTTTTCTGATTTCAGAATTGAGTGGGTTCGTAGAGGAGCGAATTCGGTAGCTCACGTTTGTGATCGCTCTTATTTCTGGATTGATTCTATCCCTGACTGGCTAGCTGAGCTGGCGGTCGCGGACTGTAACCATGATTTGAATGAATGAAAAGCTCTGTGATTGCTCAAAAAAAAAAAATCTTTCATCATGTTGTGTGCTAGCAAACTTTTAACTCTCTGCGCATGACTCCATGCATGTAGAACGGTCACACTTATGCTTCTCTTTATCTTATTTCTTCATTCGTTTCCTCTATTTCCTTTTTCTTTCTAAATGCACTTATAAATATTTTTTTAGTAATATATAATCTATTTTTCGTTATTTTCTTATTTATTCTTATTTCTTTGCATGTTTACTTTTCCAGCTGACTAAATGTGTGCGTGTTTTAAAAGTACTAATATTTGATTTATTTTCCCTTCCATTTTTTCCTTTTTTCTTATATGATGTTTTTCCTTTTTTAAATTATTTAATCCCGAGGTTTAATATTTTGTTTGTTATATAGAATCATTTGTTCTTGATAATAAATTATTTGTTCGATTTGTAAACTAAATTGTTCCATGATGTGCATTCATTTGTTCCTGATATTAAGTTTTTAAATGTTTGTGATGTGTAACCTTATTGTTCGTACAAAATAATTATTTGTTCCATTCGTAAATGTATTTGTTCATAATAGTAAAAAATAATTAGCTAATATTAAAACTATTTTTTTTTCTAAAAAATATATTTCAAATAGAGTAAATTGCACCCGTCATACAACAACTTGGAAGGTGGGTGCAAATTGGTCAAACAACTTGTAAAGTGCTCAATTCAGTACAATAACTTGATAGCTGGGTATAGATTGATCCAACAACTTAGAAAATACTTAATTTAGTACAATAACTTGGTAAATTGGTGCATTCACAGTCCAAACATTACACGACAATATATTTGCTAACGTCAAGTCACAATAAAGAGTATATTCACGTCGGAACGTATTATTTGACCGTAGATTTTTGTGTCACAATGGACACCAATAATTTTATTCTTAGAGTAAATTAATTATGATTTTATTAGAAATAATATATTATTTAACCACCATTACAACAGCAACATATTAAGCAAAGTAGATGAACGACAATAATTCTTAAAATTTATAAATGGAAATTATTGATGATGATCCGGTTGTTGCTTTTCAACTATGTACAATTTTTTATTAGTTCAAATGCAAACAAATTTTAGAATTACACCATTAGCATCACTCAAACACTGAAGTCGATAAGAGAGACCATGAAACCTTAGGTTTCTTCTGCTTTTAGCTGATGTATTCAACAATGCTCATGTTTGTTTCTGTTTATTTAGCTCATTTTTCCTTCTAATGAAAATATGAGGCTTTAAAAATATATGTACCAATCTCCTAAAAGGTATCAATAGTATGTATCAACATATTGGCTTTTTTAGTTTAACAGTGCATATAATCAAACATATCGGAAACACTGAGGGTGAATTTTTCAATATTGAATATCAAATTAAATAGTTTTAATTAAAATTAAATCACTATATAAAAATAATTAATGTAAAGACATAACATTAATTTCTAAACAGTGAGGGTTTTTATCCTAGCCAAATATATTGCCACGCAGGCGCAGCACAAAAATCCATGGTCAAATACTACTTAATAATTTGTCCTAACATGAATATACTCTTTATTGAGACTTTGTGTTAATTACATTGTCGTGTAATGTTTGGACTGTAAATGCACCTATTTGCCAAGTTATTGCATTAAGTTGGGCATTTTACAAGTTGTTGGACCGATCTGCACCCACTGTCAAGTTATAGCACTAAATTGAGCATTTTCCAAGTTGTTGGATCAATTTGAACCTTTTTGACAAGTTGTTGTATAATGGGTGCAATTTACTCTTTCAAATATAGTCAAGTGTGGTCTTGATTTGAAGATCTCGCCATAACAAATATTATATTGAAATCAAAATTTAATTTAAATACTCAATTTGGGATTTGACTTTTTTATATTGCATGTCTCTTGCACATGTAGTAACCAATTTATATCTTTTACTTTTATAACATGTTGTTTTCATTGAACTGGGCTGCATATACTGTCATGATTACGATACGGTGAATAGATTTCTTTTTACCATGGAGTGAGGTGCACACAAACAGTCATGCATGGACTGTTGGGCCGACGGCCCATTAAATATAGTTGGTGCGGGAGGAGTCGGCCCATTAAATATAGTTGGTGCGGGAGGAGTCTTCGTGACGTGGATCCTATATATCTTCCGATTTTTTTTTGAAATCCACCTTCCAGTGTTTGAGATTCGTGCAATCATCTACCACCGTTGGATCAACACACTGGAACCCTAATCCCCACACCCTCTCTCACCCCCGTGCGCCCCTCCCCTGGCACGCTCGCCGCGGCTGCCCCACCGCTGCGGCTGCCCCCGCGGCTCCGCCAACGCGGGCGCCGCCTCTGCTTCGCCGGCGTGTGCCGCCATGGCTCCCCATCGCGCCCGCACCCGCGGCCCTACGCGGCCGCCACTCCACCGCCGACCACCGCTCCGCGCTCCGCGCTCCGCGCTCCGCGCTCCGCGCTCCGCGCGTGTGACTGCCTTGGCCCGCCGGTGCCGCGCGGAGCCGCTCCACCGTGCTGCGGGGCGCTCCCCCGCCCCGGCGCCCTCCCGCTTCGCGCCGGCGCTCCCCCGCCCCGCCCTGCGATCCCCTGCGTCGTGCCGCCACCCCCGCGGCCTGCGCGTCGCCGCCTCTTCTGCAGCCAGCCGGCCGCCGGCGCCGGAGAAGATGGTCCAGGTTCAACATTTTCAAAACATTGTTCAACATTTTCATAGTACTGGTTCAACATTTGTAAATTATTGGTTCAACATTTTCGAAATGTTGGTTCAATATTTTTAAAATGTTAGTTCAACATTTTTTCTATAAACTGTTGAATTGACTATTAACTGAGTCTTAATGAACTTTATAGATGATTTGCTTAACCATCCTCCACAAGATGCATAGGGTCCTCCGTCTTCGTGATGGTTAATGGATTATCACCTCTAGCGACGTATAATAACCGCATCCAGCTGCTCCAACTTTGGAGTAGTCCAAGTTCGAATCCTGTCGGACGCGCATCCGCTAGAGTGGAGGGCAAAACGGCGGTACCATATCCTATTAGCATTAAAGGGTTGTTTGTGAGGGTTTCTATTAAAACGGATTTATGAGTACTCTACTTCTAGTTTGTTTTAGTCGGTCGGATGCACATCCGCTAGAGTGGAGTGGAGGGCAAAATGTTTTAACCGCGGTACCATGTCCTGCTAGCATTAAGAGCATCTCTAAGAGCTCTTGTATCTATGGATAGCTAAATTTCTGATATAGCTATTATGTAAAACAAAATAGCTGGCGAAAAAAGGATGAAATCCAACAGCTTCTCCAAAATCCAAAAGAGATGGCTATCGATCAGCGCTAGGCAAAGATGCCCAGCGGCACCCTCTGGATAGAAAACAAGGATAAAAGACGAGGTAGATAGAATTTCTGTTGGATAGGAGTTTTTTTTATCTCCCTTTTCTTTTTTTTATCTAACTCACCCAAGATACAAGAGTTCTTGGAGATGCTCTAAAGAGCCGTTTGTGAGGGTTTGTATTACAAAGGACTAGAACATTCGGCGCGCGATGCGCGCCCTACCGGAAACAATTGGCTTTATCTAAATCTAAAACAGGAAAATTAAGCCTTTGTGTATGCACGAGATGACATCATAAATAAACATCATATCCATCCTGTTCAGAATTGCACATATGCTAGCAGAGGTACTCTAACTCCATCGTTTCCCTTCACACCCATGCTTTTCAGGAATCAAAATCGAACATTCCACATCAAACATCAATATGAAATAATAGAGAGCTGAAAATCAAAATAATTTGTGAATTTCTTAAGAACCACCATGAGCATGGAATCACATTTGCTCAAAATATTTTAGTAATTGTTGGAACACTTCGTCCGACCTGATGTTACAAATAGTAGATGTACATGTAGCAACTTTGATTGGTTGGGGGCAAAGCATACAACTTCATCTAGCTAGCTGCATGCTAGGTTTTAGGGAAATGAGAAGAAGCCTGATCATCCGACAGCTCTTGCTCTTGATTTAGTAACCATATAAATCAGGAAATGAATAGAATATGTTGATGGCTATCATTCAAACAGACAGGAGGCTATATCTATTTCTTCCTCTTCTTTTAGTTTGTTCATTCATGCGGGACCAACATACTACATATATCTTTTAAAAGAGTATCCAGATTTTAAAAACAACTTTCAGTTAACCTGAAAGAGAACCATGTATCCATGTTAGCATGAGTGTGCATCATTCTCAAGTTGTTTTGCAATTACCTGAGGAGCTAAGGATACATGTCTGAACAAAATCTCATGTGCTCCTCAATGTCTGAAACAGTTCAGGTAACTAAAAGAAGCAGCAAAGACACCTGAAAGAGCAAGACATTTACAAAGAAAGTTGGTCATTTGTAACTGTGATTTTTTTTATTTCTGCACCAAACAATCCAATTTAATTTATCAACCAGAAGAGAACATGATACCAAAACAGTTAATTCATTTGGTTAGAATAAAATTGCAATGTCGCTCCAGTTTTTACATCTATTTTAACAAAAAATTTAGCATGCTTAAGAACAAAGGAGGCCAATAGAATCTCTGATGCTTGGTCCATCACGACCCACCAGAGTGGCTCCAGGAGACAATAATATCCTGCAAGGTGCAACACCTGAAATTTTCATCAATCCAACGAAGGGCACGTCGTCTGTTCGCAGGACCTAGAGTTCGAAATAGCAAGAATCAAAAAGACCTAGAGGGCCAACCAGTTGTACGAGCAAGACAGTGCCTTCAGTGAGGAGGGGGAGAGTGGGCACATACCTGCTCGTGTCCTGGTGGTGGTAGCGTTGTGTAGCCCATTCTTCCTAATGATGAACACTCATGAGGATGCGGCCACCGCTGGAACTTTCTCTTGACCGGTTATATCCATTTTATGATGGACACAATCAGGGTGTTAGTAAAAGAAGGTTTGAAGATATCTACAGTCAATCCCAAATTTATAGCATGCTACATGTCACAGGATACCAGCAATGATGACAGTGATAAATACCAGCACAAGAACCAAGAAAATTATGTAGTCAAGCCTCACACAAGTAAAATGTTGTAAACTCTACCTTACATATGTATTCACATTGTTCAAATATAATCTAAGATCCTAGAAATTTATTGTAACTGACACAAAAATATTTCTTATAGGACTATCAAGATATACTTTTGCTACCAAACTTTTGCCTACATTAGGACTTCGCAGTTGGCCAAACTATACTAACAAGCAGTTAGAACAGCAGTGGATCATGCTCACTAAATATGGACTTAGCATATAGTAGATTGAGCAAGTGCATAGGATCAACTTATTGCATAATAACTATTTTGCGGTATGTGTATCTTCTACCTATCACAAACTGAATATGCTGTAACTCCTGACCAAACTATGAATCCGCAACATATGCATCAGAATTATCAAATGCTCTTTCATTTCTTCTAATGCAGTCACTAATAACTTGCTATGTGTTATGAACTTTCTTGATTGTGCAGCAGTAAGGTAAATATCATAATCTAGCATTGTTCATTCAATATAGCCATCCACCCCTTGTTTTCATTTTTTACCATAGGATTTTTAGAGTACATTCAGTCGTGAACAACCAACAGGCATGCCTCCTAGGAGCTAGACCACGTTTCCTTCAAGTGGCTGCTGCTTGGACCACGACATGGGAGAGACTGCACAGAGGGGTAAATTGTACGAAATTGTGGAACATTTCTTTCTCGATATTTCCTATCAAGTCAAATTCTAATTTTATCCATATTATTGACAGATATGTATGTATTCGGGTTCATGGTATTCACGCTGACCTAGCAAGGCACAAGCGTGGATAACTTTGCCAGGTACAGACAACTCTGTCAAATACCCATGGGTAAATCAAATTAACAAGTAAATCAGATCAAGAAATGCAGTCCATGGATTTGAACAAATAGAAATGAAATGATGGAGATCCATTGTATCTCAGATCTGCCAACATTAGTGCTAAGTTATCACATTCCAAGACAGCCACAACTTCTCAAGCAGACCAGCAATAACTCAGTAGCAGCACGACTCAACAAAGAAGGCGTACCTGACTCAGGCCTAAAATATGGGGGTGGCCGGCCGGATGGAGCTGCAATTTGAAGCGGAGGTGTAGATCGGGTGGAGCTCGCTGACCACCACAGCGCCCCCACTGTCTAGCACGCCGCAGCTGCCTTCCTTTGCCTCGGCGCACCACCGTCGTCTTACTACATGGATTCATCGCCGTCCCTTGCTGTCTCGCTCACTTCAAGGCTCGGATCTGAGCCAGAAAGATAGAATAGTGGACAAGAAAGATGAGAATGGGATGGGAGAGAAAGGGTAAGGAAACGTATGAAATCTAACTCACCTAGATTGACAAGCGTGAGTCCGCGCACTCTAATGGCCTGCCGTCGTCGAGTACATCCAGCGTGCTGCACCAGGCTGCGCGCGTTCGTGCACCACCACAGGACGCGCGGGCAGCTTAGCCTCCGCGTGCTCCCGATCCAGCGGGCCCGCGCGGCCGGTGCCGGTGCCGACACCTCCTTCTACGACTCGATGGCCATGGCCGACGAGGTCATGCAACATGCTCCTCACCATCTTCGCCGCCCTCGACTTCCTTGTGATCCCATACCGGCAAGGTGGGCTCCATGGCCGGCTGGCCGGAAGGGGGCGAGGGAAGGGAAGGAGAGGAGGAGAGGAGGGAGAGGGGTGGGGAGGGGAGAGGAGATGGAGGCAGGCGGAGAGGGAGCAGGGATGGGAGGAGGGAGGCGGTGGCGGGGAGCAGGGTAGGGAGGGAGAGGGCAGCGGGGAGGAGGAAGTGCGGGACCTAGGGTTGGGGCTGCGGGAGGGGTTTTTTGAAAATTGCGCGGGGTGGGTTTTGTAAAGAAGCAGCAGTATCAAATTTTTTCTTCTTCGTGTTCAAATAAAATTTAACACAAGGACCGTTATGAAAAATATAGGAACGTGGTTTCTGTTCATTTTGGATGTGTCATACTGAGTTGTGATTCTTAGAAAAATTGAGGATGTTTTTGCAAAATAGCCAGCAATCGCGCGGGTCAACACGCGTCCTACTTTTTCGCGGCGGATGCGGGGAGAGGAGCAAACGCGAGTAGGTTTTAATCAAGCTGATTAAATTCTCTTTAGTCTGAGTTTACAAAACGGTGTAATGCTACGGTGTTTCGATTTGCGCAAAGGGTGAACCCAAGTCTGAATAACTCATCCTAAATATACCTTAAATCATCTGTTTTCCACCCGTGCCGCCACTAGCCTGTATCTTTGTGAATTGGATGTCACGGTGCGTGGATTATTCCACCTTACCTCGCATCTCTGTGCAAACATACATTAGAAAGGAAGTTAACAATCATTCTTGTACATGTGTATCTTTGCAATGTAATATGGTGGATCCATAATAGAATATTTTTTTGAAGGAACAGCCGAACAGGAGGGGTAAGCTCCTTCTGCTTAAATATATTGATTAAAAGGAAGCGAAAAAGGTCTAGAAAGGGGAAAACAAAAAAGGTTGAGGGCTCTTACAGAGCACCAGCAGAGGCAAGAACGCAAAAAAAAAAACAAAGAATCAAGCCATAATTCCATGGCTGCCAAAAGGTTAGGCATAGCTCTGTGAAGAATTAGACTGAATCTAGCTATGAATTTTCTTGGTCATGATTGCACCGAGGGATCAATGCCGTTGAAGCTCCAATTATTTCTAGTCGTCCAAATGCTCCAGATCATGAGCACAATGATTTCCATGTAGAATGGTACCCAATAAATAGAGGCATGGGTGGCCAAACGGGCCGCCCAGGCACGGCACGGCCCGAGCACAGCGAGGCCCGGCACGGCGAGGCACGGCACGCCGGGGCACGGCGGCGCTGCCATGCCGTGCTGCGTAGTGCCGCCGTGCCGGCATCCCGGCCCAGGCACGGCCCTACGTGGGCGCCAGCGTGCCGGCATCCCGGCCCAGGCACGGCCCTACGTGGGCGCCAGCATGCCGTGCCGTGCCCTGGGCCACGCCAGCCTGGGGGCGGCGGCAGGCGGCGCGGGAGCGACGACGGTGGCCGCTGGCCGGGGAGGCGGGGACAGGGGCGACGGAGGCCGCCAGGGGCGACGGCAGCGGCTAGGGTTGACGGCGGAGGGCCAGCGGCGCGAGAGTGAGAGGCGCGGCGCGAGAGGGAGGCGCGGCGGCGGGCCGGCGTCGCGTGAGACGGAGAGAGAGAAGGGAGTGGAGAGAGAGGAGAGCGGTGTCGGGAGGGAGGGACGGAACGGAGGGGGTGACGACAGGACCGCAGGAAGGAGATCGAGGGGGCGGATGGCGGTGTGTGGGCTGTGGGGGAAGTGATGTTGGCTTTTATATTTAGGTTTTGCAAATTGGGATGCAAGATGGGCCATTAAAAGGCCATATCTATTGGTGTTATTGGGCCGGCATCGTGCCAGTCCATTAGTCGTGCCGAGCCCGTGCTAGTGCCGCGGGCCGGACCTGCGGGCCAGACACTATATAGACCGTGCCTCGTGCCGGCACTGGCACTATGGTGTCGTGCCCGTGCCGTGCTAGTGTCGTGTTTTTTTCGGATCGTGCCCGTGCTAGCCCATCGGGCCTGGTCCATTTGGCCAACTATAAATAGAGGATTATTGATGTCATAGTGTTGCATGCATGATCATTCGTATTGTTTTCTCTTATATTAACAACCCTTTTACATTGGATTTGAAAAGTCCATCCCCGCCCAAGCGGCAGCACCAAATATATATGTATTTTGAAATGGTCTGTTTGAGTTCAAAAATAGTATAATACATACATACATGTGATGTGCACACAGCAGTCACGCATAGCTTGAACAGCGGACACTACGGACTAAATTCAACATGCGGGATATGAACTCAAGACCTCTTATCGGGCGTGTAGCTCTCTTGCCATCGCATCTACACAGAACAATGGACACTCTACATGTGATGTCTTCTTTTTGAACTAACCCGTCCGGAAGAGCAGGGCGGCGGAGAAACGTTGGTCGACTCGCCCAGCAGGGCGTTCTCGCAGCTGCTTGTGGCGGCGTTCTTCTCGCCGCCTTTCCTGGTCCTGAGCTGGACGTCCCTGAGCACGACGTCGCGGCACGGGAAGGCCTCGCTGCAGTGGAGCCTGATGGCGTCCCTGGCGACGGCGGTGCCCCAGATGTTGCCGAACACGACGTTGCTGACCTCGACGGCGGAGCTCCGGCTCTCCTGGTGGTCGCACGCCGTGGTGTCGGAGGGGTGTGGCCTGGTGCAGTAGTTCTGGTCGATCAAGATGGGGTACCTCACCCTGTCCATGGCCATGTTCAGGAACCTGACGCCCCTGACGAACCCGCTGCCCCCCTGCCACGTCTTGATCCGCGCCCCGAACATGGTGCCCGACACGGTGGCGCCGTCCACCGTGACGTTGGACACCTCGGCCCTGCTGTTCCACCTCCCCAGGCTACCGATGCTGATCCCGTGCCCGGGGCCGCACTCGATCCCGGCGGCGTACAGGTTCGCCGTGCCCGTCGCCACCGACAGGCAGTCGTCGCCGGCCCCGATCCTGGCCCCGAGGATGCGCACGCCGTCGCTGCGCGCGACGTGGATGCCGTCGTTCTCGGGGCTGTCGCCGGGCGACGCGATGGTGAGGCGGGACAGCGTCACGTCGCGGCAGAGCTCCACCCACAGGTGGATCTGCGGCGCGTTCAGCAGGGTGATGCCGTCCACGACGAGGTGGTCGCACGACGCGAAGGTGAGCGCCGACGGCGCGACGGTGCACGGCATCGCGTGGTTCGTCCGGCACGAGTTCTTCCACGAGGACGCGCCCCGGCCGTCCATGGCGCCCTCGCCGGTGACGATGAGGCCGTCGACGCCCCGGAAGATGATCCAGCGAGGGAGGCTGCCTGGCTTGCCCCAGCCCGACTTGTCCTCCGGAGCCACCAGCGTCCCCTCGAGCCGGAACGTGACCCTGGACTTGCACGGCCCGGATAGGCTGGTTTCCTTGAGGAGGTAGCTCCGTCCGGCAGGGACGAGCACCACGGCGGGCTGCGCCGAGGAGCTATGAATCACCGATAATGGGTGCCGTACCCGTATCCGATACGGCGATACGACCCGATACGCGTATCGGGAAGTATCGAAAAATTATGATTTAAAAATAAAAGATTTAATTCCCGATACTCTGTCCGATACTTCTCGATACTCCGTCCGATATTTTTGGGCCAATAACACCTCATTTGAAAGGGCATCGGGAGCCCATCAACATAAGCCCATCTAGGTTGAACTAATCATTTAACTATTTTTGGTTGAATTTGAACATTTGCTACGTATGTTGGCTTTTGAAAATGTAATATTTATTATCTATTTCGTTCTTACGAATTATTTGGCAATTTATGTTTTTAAAAATATATATACTTACCGTATCGACGTATCCTTATTTTTTAAAAATCGCCGTATCACCGTATCGCCGTACCCGTACCCGTATCGGCATATCGCGTATCGGTGATACTTAGCCGAGGAGCAGGCCTCTGCCCATGCCTTCTGGAACGCGGCCGTGCCGTCCGTCTTCCCGTCGCCGGCGGCTCCGAAGCCGCCGACGTCAATCGTCGTCGCGTAGGCGTAGCCATCGACACTACTGCTCTCCGGCGCGTTCGCCGTCGTCGAGAGCCCGTGACCTGGAGCGACCTCGCGGTAGTGCGGCCACCGTGGCCGTCGACGTGCCTCGACGGGAGCGCCGCCGAGCGTCAGGAGCAGCAGGACGACAAGGCAGGCCGTGGCGAGGAGCGTGCGCGAGGCCATGGCCGTGTCTCGACTCGGTCGAGGGATGCTGCGCGTTGCTGGAACTCGATCCAACAAGATGTGCATGCAGCCCTGTTACTCCTTGTTGTTTTATAGCGCTTGGTGTCCGACTCGCCGCCGCTGTCGCCATGAATCTCCGTATCGGAACCAGCTCAGCTTTGCAGGCGGGACAAGTTGCAACTAGTCCTGAATTACTCGCTAAGCTCGCCGCTAAACTAATCCGGTGGGTTCGTGGCTGCCCACTAACCAAACCTGGCAGCTGAACTTGGCTCCATGGACTTCTAGGTGGCAGACCTGCAGCAGGCTGCTGAAAATGTACTCAGAACCTTTGTTGATCATGCGAGCCGCTAAGGGCTACTAGGAGATAAGGTGGAAGATTCTCTCCCCTCCCGTTGACTACAAAAAACCCACGAGGCCCGCATGTGCACCCAAGGTGGGTATTCAAAGTTTTTTTGAACAGCACAAATTGCTGCTAATTTTTTGTAAATTCATAATTAATCACAAATTGCAATGACAATTTTCACGAAATATGGACAAACTCATTGATGCTCATCTTGGTTCACTTCAATGCATTGAATTTTAATGTGCGGGCGCCCCTACCTAGGTTTAGACTGCTCTATGCGCGGCGTGGCGGCGGCACCCCTACGCGGCGTTGGTGCATGGCACTACCGAACTCGAGCTATTTGCCGAGTGCCTAATACACTCGGCAAAAGGGTGCTTGACTTATGACACTCGGCAACCCCCACTTTATTACTGCTGAGTGCTTGATTTATGTCACTCGACAACCCTTGCTTTGCCAAGTGCCAAGAAATACCACCGGCAAAGTCATCCTTTGCCGAGTGCCTTATTTGCTGCACACGGCAAAAGCTAACGGCCGTCACATGGTCAGCGCGCATGGTGGGCACGTGCGCTGCCTTTGCCGTGTGCAGGCCCTAGGGCACTTGGCAAAGATAGGATATGCCGTATGCCCCTTTTTTGCCAAGTATCGGCACTCGGCAAATAAGAGAAACGTCGTGTGCGTGGAGTTTGCCGAGTGCTTTTTGACTAGCACTCGACAAACGGCATCTTTGCCGAGTGCCTGATTTTAGGCACTCGGCAAAGCCGCTTGCACACGGCATAGAGCGGGTTTCCGATAGTGCGGGCGTGGTAGGCCATACTGCCATAGGCAGCCGGAGCCTTACCCCGGCAAACATGAACCATGGAGGAGAATTCCAAGGCTCAAAACAAACAAACAAACAGCAAAGCTTAAAATTACATTAATAACAACCATGTAAACCTCAACTGGAACAATCAGGTACTCTTTATGGTAAAAATTATAAAAATATGAAGAAGGTACTATAATTCCACAAGAGCGAAACAATTCCATGAATTCTATAATACAGCGAAACAAATCGAAGATGACATAAAGGAAAAGTCGAGTGAGGGAAATCCTCAAGTGAACAAAGGAAACATCTCCACAAGACGTGAGCTAAATTTGTACACCTCGTTCAATCCAAAAGGATAATTCAAGTTTGGCAGAAGTAAGAAGCCACATCACTCGCAGTTATATCTCCGACCCCGGGAGATGACTCAAACTTCTAAGGCATGTGAGATAGTCTAGCTTAGGATCTTAAAATTTCTGTAGTTGACGGGCACATTGCCTACAAAAGAAATAATAAATCCACTAATTGTTATAATAAATATAAATAAATGAAACCCATGCTGAGTGGAGTCCTCAAACCCAGGTTCTCCTGCAAGGAACCTAAACAACCGACCGTTCAATTCATAGCAAATGAAGCATTTACAGGTACTTATAGTTAAATTGATGGGGTGAGATTAACAAAAAAAATGTGGATGAAGGTTTTTTTTTCTAAGTCCAGTCTCTCAGTGCTAGTGTCATAAGAGTGTCATAGGTATTAAAAACTATGACACATCAGCACAATTGCTGATTTGGCTACATAGTTAAGAGGAGACAGAGATGACTCGGGTCATCATCATGACCCTCTCATGGCACGGTTGCCAAGTCACGACACGGGGATGACACTCCCCACTGAGACCGGTCTTCGTTGAGTCATGGTATATTCGATCACACAACCATTGCACTATTTAATGTTGTAAGTTGTCTATGAAACTGTGCCATGACATTGTGCACTGAGAGTGACTATATCATTTCAGTGTCAAACTGATGTAGCACTTTTGGCAACTGTGCGATGATATTTCAAGATCACATAGATTACTTGGAGACAAGAATCAAGAATCTCCAACGTTACTGCTCCTGGTAATAGTTGCTGTAGTCAGACCACATAGACATGAGTAGATTGTGCTTATCAAAATTATTTATTGCTGCAGTACTATATGTGAGTGCTAATGCTTTGCCCTTCACTGTTTTCTATACGTACAGGTGAGGTCACGATTAATGGAGTGCTGACGACTGTAATAAGGAGTACCGAGGAAGATACATCTGCTATAGCTATAGTTAATAAGATAAGATCCATCAAAATATGATCCATGTTATGTAGTATCTTCTGCTAACAAAAAATGATGCTTGACAAATAATGCTTCAACTTGATGATGCATGCCTGATGCCTCATTGCATGTCCGATCCTACTTCATTACCTTCATGTTTGGGAGCAAACGCGAGCAGTTGTGCTCCGCCCGGGCACAGCTTGTTGGTGATATGCCTAAGAGTCCATCATCACAATACGGTTTAAAGGCCCAAGAGGACATTGATCTAAGAGGGATTAGGGTTACTAATGTGCCTATGAGATAGAAGCCCATTAGTACGCCCTATATATATATGAGGGAGGGGCTAGGGGGCGACACAACCCTGTGAGCCGCACCACCTCCCTAGCCGCCGCCCCCCCTCTCGGCCGCCGCCCTTGCCGTGCGTGCGGTGCTAGCACACCGACGCCCGGCGTTTCATCCCCATACGTGTGGACTCCGTGGAGGCGCTGCTACGACTGCTGCGCTGATCGGCTATTGGGATCAAGTACGAGGAGCTCGGTTCGTGGGACGTGATCGACTGCTTCCTCTACATCGACGCGCGACTTCTTCCGCTGCGCTGCGCGTCTAGTGGTAATGATCTATGATCTTCTACTCGCAAACATCTTGGGTATATGCGGTAGTGATGCTAGCGTAGCCTACCCGTTTACCTACACAGCTGACAGGCTAGTTTGGAACTGGATGCGCCCGTATCAAGAGCCTTTTCTTTTCTATTGGGCAGGAGTACTCAAGACGGCAGGTATCGATACCAGGAGCCGAAATTTTGCAGAAGATGTGGGCACCCAAATTCTTTGGCTGGTTGGCCCAGCCGGCACGATCGCTGTCGGACAGCTGAGAGGAAATCTTCAGGATGACGGTAGCTGTGCGCTTTGCAGCCAAGAATCAGAAACAATCTTCCACCTCCTCGTCGTCAGCTGTTCCTTTGCCAGGAAGGAAGTCTGCTGGTATGGTGTGCTCCTAATTGGTCATTACCCACGTTCATTTTGGGTACATACCAACAGTTCAACCTAGCTTGCGGATACTCTGGATCGAGCGTAACTAGAGAATTTCTCAACAGCATAGCAGCTACTAGGTTGGTAAATCAGATCCTTCCCTTCATTGCAGACGAAGCTATTTGTTGGGTCCAGGAAAACAACTGGATGCTCTCGCCAATCACTCTTGGTCATCCACCAGCTGGCCGCGACTTCTTCATGGACTATTCCTGTAATTGGGGTAGTTATTTCTCCTTCCCTCTTAATAAAATACTACACTTAGGCACGTGTTGTCAGTTAACTGGAAAGGAACATCACGATATATATTTTGGGTGAGTAGAGAGAAGGGATGTAGTGGGGGTATTTTGGATGATACAAAATTACGGTGGCTGCTTTTACCGTGGGTCCAAGTGCATGAAAGATGTATCGTGCCGCACGTGGACTCTACTAGTAGTGTAAAATGAGAGAATCGCTTCTCCTGTCGCTGGGAGATGGCTAAGAAAATATGGTTTCTAGTGTTCTTTGGATTCTTACGGTGAGTGAACAAGAGGGTAAGGGCCTGTTTGGGAGCACTCCACTCCACCAAAATTAGCTCCACTCCAAAAAAAATGTCCAAACATGACAACCAGCTCCACTCCACTCCTTAAAAAGGGAGCTCCACTCCACAAAAAACAGGGAGCACCTCTTGAGGTGCTCCACCAAAACCTGGAGCAGGTGGAGTTAAGAAAAATTACCCACCATGCCATCCATTACACAAAAAAAAACAATTCGTTTCTTTCTATCCCCAGCCTTGACCGATCCTGACCGCCCCTTCCCTGCGCCCCGACTCCAGACTCGCCTCCCCCAGCGCTAACCCTAGCACCGCCGCCAGTCAGCCACCGCGCCGCCGGGAGGGTGGATCCGCGCCACCGCCGTTGCTTTCTCGCTATAGCGGCTTACTAAGCGCTACTTTGGTAGAACACGTCGTACGCCTAACTTGTTTTTGCAGGGTGTGATGTGAATGGTATGGCCTCAATGTCATGTGATGATGTATGTGATGATTTGTGTGGCCTGCGTGTCGTAAGTTAACACAACCGGGTTGAGGTTGCACCATTATTGTATAACGACCTGCGTGTGGACTTGTGATGTTTGAATCCTCATGTAATTATTTCACTAGCTATTAGATGTAGTAGCTTAGTATCTTTTCATGGAGGCTTCAATCATGATGGCGATGATGATCACCACAAGACAGGACGGATGGCAATGGAGGTCACCTTGGAGCCATGGCGATGGAGCCCATTGTGATGCAAGAGGCTATACTATTCACAATATAATATGATCATATGCCTGTGATGTTTATTTTTCTGTCATACTATTCTTTCATGCTTTTACATATGGTGGATGCTTTAATCATGATAGAATAGCTTCCCTCAGAAAAGGTTGAGTTTTTGATGCCTTTTATCAATAGCTGCACCTATAAATTTTGATCGTTGTGTGGTAGGTTTACCAAAGTTGAGTACCCTCAGCTATCACTTTTGTATAGGGTGGATGTCAGACATTCACAAGCATAGTATTGGTTTACTCAGCAAAGTTATCAAAACAGTTTTGGGCTTTAAGGCATAGGGTTGGGGCCGGGGCTTTGGATGCCACCCAACAAGCAAGAGTCACATAGAGATGTGATTACCAATTTGTTGCTTACCTGTATCACTACTTTTCTAGCCGTGATGCTAAAGCTCACTAGGATTTTAGTGATTATGGATGTTGAACCACTATATGTCATTAAAGGGAAGATGACTTTGATATAGTAGGTTGTCTTTTGTTAAATCAGTTAATGAAAGTCTTTACATAAACTTAGTGCTGAAATCTTGCTTTACTTTAATGTTGTAGATCATGTCTGCCAGTAACAATTCCGCTTTCAATTTGCGTTCTGTTCTTGAGAAAGAAAAGTTGAATGGAACAAACTTTATTGATTGGTACCGCAACCTGAGAATTGTTCTCAGGCAAGAGAAAAAGGAGTATGTTCTTGAGCAGCCATATCCTGATGATCTCCCTGACAATGCAACTGCTGATCGCAGAGCTTATGAGAAGCACTGCAATGACTCACTTGATGTCAGCTGTCTGATGCTCGCCACCATGTCCCCTGATCTGCAGAAGCAGTATGAGCATGCGGATGCTCACACCATGATCGTGGGGTTGCGTGGGATGTTTCAGAACCAAGCCAGGACTGAGAGGTTCAATATCTCAAAATCCTTGTTTGCGTGCAAGCTGCCAGAAGGTAGCCCAGTCAGTCCTCATGTGATCAAAATGATTGGTTACATTGAGACTTTGGACAGACTTGGTTCTGAACTTCACCAAGACTTGGCTACTGATGTTATTCTCCAGTCGCTCCTGGCGAGTTATGAGCCTTTTATCATAAACTTTCAGATGAATGGCTTGGATAAAACATTGAGTGAGTTGCATGGGATGCTAAAGACAGCAGAGGAGAGCATTAAGAAGAATTCCAATCATGTGATGATTCAGAAGGGGAACAAAAAGAGGAAGCGTTGGACGCCTCCTAATCCCAAAGGTAAAGGCAAGGAAAAGAGTTCCAGTGGTGAGTCCTCGGGCTCTAAGCTAAAGTCAGCACCTAAGACCAAATCTGGCCCTACTTCTGAGGATGAATGCTTCCACTGTCATGAAAAGGGACATTGGTCTAGGAACTGCAAGAAGTACTTGGAAGAAAAGAAGAAGAAGGGAAGTGAGACTTCCACTTCAGGTATAAATGTTATAGAAATTAATATTGTATTATCTTCCAGTGAATCATGGGTATTTGATACTGGATCGATGATTCACACTTGCAAATCATTGCAGGGTCTAAGTGAGACTAGAAGATTTGCAAGAGGTGAGTTGGATGTTCGTGTCGGCAATGGTGCAAAGGTTGCGGTGTTGGCGGTCGGCACCTACCACTTGTCTCTACCCTCCGGATTAGTTTTGGAATTAAATAATTATTATTGCATTCCTGCTTTGAGCAAGAACATTATTTCTTCTTCATGTTTGGAAGAAGTTAATGATTTTAAGATTGTAATAGAGAACAAACGTTGTTCTATTTTTTGCAATGGTATTTTTTATGCTCATTGTCCATTGGTGAATAGATTATATGTTCTTGATCTTGAGGATAAATCTGTCTGTAACATTAATACTAAGAGGCTTAGACCAAATGATTTGAATCCCACTTTTATTTGGCATTGTCGCTTAGGTCATATAAATGAGAAGCGCATTGAACAACTCCATAAAGATGGATTATTAAGCTCATTTGATTTTGAATCATTTGACACATGTGAGTCTTGTTTGCTTGGAAAGATGACCAAAGCGCCTTTCACTGGTCATAGTGAGAGGGCGAGTGACTTGTTGGGACTTGTACATACCGATGTATGTGGACCAATGAGCTCAATAGCCAGAGGTGGTTTTCAGTACTTCATTACTTTCACTGATGACTTTAGTAGATATGGCTATATCTACTTAATGAGGCACAAGTCTGAATCATTTGAAAAGTTTAAAGAATTTCAGAATGAAGTACAAAATCAATTAGGCAAGACAATTAAATTTCTATGATCTGATCATGGAGGAGAATATTTGAGCCTTGAATTTGGTGATTATTTGAAGCAATGTGGAATTATTCCGCAGCTAACTCCGCCCGGAACGCCTCAATGGAATGGGGTATCCGAACGGAGGAACCGAACCTTGTTGGACATGGTTAGGTCCATGATGAGCCAAGCTGATCTTCCATTGTCATTTTGGGGTTATGCTCTTGAAACAGCTGCGTTCACACTGAATAGGGTTCCAAGTAAGTCTGTTGAGAAGACACCATATGAGATATGGACTGGGAAACGTCCCGGATTATCTTTTCTCAAAGTTTGGGGATGTGAGGCTTATGTCAAACGTTTGATGTCAGATAAGCTCACTCCAAAGTCAGACAAATGCTTCTTTGTGGGGTATCCTAGGGAAACCAAAGGATATTATTTTTACAATAAGGCGGAAGGCAAAGTGTTTGTCGCTCGCAATTGTGTTTTCTTAAAAAAGGAGTTTCTCTCAAAAGGATTTAGTGGGAGCAAGGTGCAACTTGAAGAAATTCAGGAAACACCCGAAACTATTTCAGCATCCACTGAAGATCCACGGGATGTGCAAGATGTTGCACAACCCGTAGTTGAGGCACCAGCCCCACGAAGGTCTATAAGGGCACGTCGCGCTACTGACAAGCTCAACCTCCTTATTACGGAGGAGCGCCACGTATTATTGATGGAAAATGATGAGCCCTTGACCTACAAAGAAGCAATGATGGGACCCGACTCCGACAAATGGCTTGAAGCCATGTCATCCGAGTTAAAATCCATGCATGATAATCAAGTTTGGAACTTGGTCGATAAAATTGACAGTGTAAGACCTGTCGACTGTAAGTGGATTTTTAAGAAAAAAATTAGACATGGATGGAAATGTTCACATCTATAAGGCACGATTGGTGGCGAGAGGTTTCCGACAAATTCAAGGTGTTGACTATGAGGAAACCTTTTCGCCCGTCGCAATGCTAAAGTCTGTTCGGATTCTCCTAGCAATTGCCGCATATTATGACTATGAGATATGGCAAATGGATGTCAAAACCGCTTTCCTTAATGGACATCTAAGTGAGGATGTGTATATGACACAGCCTGAAGGTTTTGTCGATCCTAAAAATGCTGGGAAAATATGTAAGCTTCAGAGGTCCATCTATGGATTGAAGCAAGCATCTCGGAGTTGGAATATTCGTTTTGATAAAGTAGTCAAAGGGTTTGGCTTCATCAAGAATGAAGATGAGTCTTGTGTTTACAAAAATGCTAGTGGGAGCGCACTTGTGTTTCTGGTCCTATATGTGGATGACATATTACTGATCGGAAATGATATTCCAATGCTTGAAGCCGTTAAAACCTCATTGAAAAAGAGTTTTTCGATGAAGGATTTAGGAGAGGCGGCTTACATTCTGGGTATTAGGATCTATAGAGATAGATCAAAAAGGCTAATTGGATTAAGCCAAGACACGTACATTGACAAGATATTGAATCGATTCAATATGCAAGATTCCAAGAAAGGTTTCTTGCCAATGTCACATGGCATTACTCTAAGCAAGAGTCAGTGTGCTACGACACCTGATGAGCAAAAGAAGATGAGTACGATTCCTTATGCTTCAGCCATAGGGTCGATCATGTATGCTATGCTTTGCACGCGCCCAGATGTTTCCTTTGCTCTAAGTGTTACGTGCAGGTATCAGTCAGATTTCGGGGAAGCTCACTGGACAATTGTAAAGAGTATCCTTAAGTACTTTAGAAGAACTAAGGATATGTTCCTAATATTTGGAGGCG
Source organism: Panicum virgatum (assembly GCF_016808335.1). Taxonomy (NCBI): domain Eukaryota; kingdom Viridiplantae; phylum Streptophyta; class Magnoliopsida; order Poales; family Poaceae; genus Panicum; species Panicum virgatum. The sequence continues at coordinate 53,618,212 of NC_053147.1, forward strand.
AAGATGACCTCCTTGTAAAGGGTTACACCGATGCTAGTTTTCAAACAGACAAAGATGACTCCAAATCGCAATCTGGTTTTGTTTTCTGCCTCAATGGTGGGGCAGTGAGCTGGAATAGTTCCAAGCAAGATACGGTGGCTGATTCGACGACAGAGGCCGAGTATATTGCAGCTTCCAAAACTGCAAAAGAAGCTGTTTGGATCAGAAAGTTTGTTTCTGACTTGGGTGTTGTTCCTAGTGCGTCCAGTCCAGTGGACCTCTATTGTGATAATAGTGGTGCTGTTGCACTAGCAAAGGAGCCTAGAACAACTAAGAAGTCCAGACATATACTGCGGAAGTATCACCTCATCCGTAACTTTGTTGAGAGAGGTGATGTGAAGGTTTGCAAGGTGCACACGGATTCAAACGTTGCTGATCCGTTGACGAAGCCTCTCCCACAACCAAAGAATGAGGCGCACATGAGATCTATGGGTATTAGATACTGACATCAGTAATTCTAGTGTGCGTGGGAGATTTTTTGTGTCATGAGTATGTTTATGTAATGATGAATAATTGTTATTTGTTCCATGGATGATTATTTTACATTGATTATCAAGTATGTGACTTGTTCGTGAAACTCTTTGTTGACAATGATATGATTCTAAATTATCCCTAGTTTATGTCGTTATGTAGGACAACAACGACGTTGAGACTAGCACATGCATTAATTGATGATCATGTTTCACGGATCATGGATATGGAGATATCGGATTAATGATGTGGACACATGTTGGTGAACATGTTGTTGGATTGACCCACTCCAAGACAATGTTGGGATTGTTATTCTGTATGTGCCATCAGTTGTTCTTGAGTGTTATACCTACTGTATCCTTAGACCTGAGATCGCCATTGTTTCTCACTGTGTGTAGTGGTGCATCTTGGGGCTGCTAAACGCTACTCCGTGACTGGGTAGTTACAAAAGTAGCTTACAGGTGTGTCATGAAACATGGAATGGGATGTGAGCGGATCAAGATGGAATTTGCCCCTCCTAGATAACGGGAGAGATATCTCTGGGCCCCTCGAGATAGTTGGATTTGAAAGTGCATGTCCATGCCAAAGTGATTAAAGGGTTAATCATGATGACTAAAGGTTAGTTATGAATAGAATCCACTATTAGATCGAGAGAATGGTCGAGCTATCACAAAGGTGGCACGCATCTCGCCTTGAGCTTGACTGATATCGTGTGGCAAAGGGATCGGTGTATGAGTATATCTAAGGTTCGGCCGATATGATCTTTATGTGTATTTGTGAGTCACTATGCCTTGCTAGGTGCCGCTATTGACTTGTGATTCGGAAATGATTTCCGATCACGACCACCTACACATGAACCTAACGGGTCACACACTTAAGGGGTTTGGAATGTTGAAAGCTTGCCTGTATGATTGTCTCTAGTGCAAGTGGGAGATTGTTGGTGATATGCCCAAGAGCCCATCATCACAATACGGTTTAAAAGCCCAAGAGGATATTGATCCAAGATGGATTAGGGTTACTAATGGGCATATGAGATAGAAGTCCATTAGTACGCTCTATATATATGAGAGAGGGGCTAGGGGGCGACACAACCCTGTGAGCCGCACCACCTCCTTGGCCGCCCCCCTCTCTCGGCCGCCGCCCTTGCCGTGCGTGCGGTGCTAGCACACCGACGCCCGGCGTTTCATCCCCGTACGTGTGGACTCCATGGAGGCGTTGCTGCGACTGCTGCGCTGATCGGCTGTTGGGATCAAGTACGAGGAGCTCGGTTCGTGGGACGTGATCGACTACTTCCTCTACATCGACGCGCGACTTCTTCCGCTGCGCTGCGCGTCTAGTGGTAACGATCTATGATCTTCTACTCGCAAGCATCTTGGGTATATGCGGTAGTGATGCTAGCATAGCCTACCCGTTTACCTACACAGCTGACAGGCTAGTTTGGAACTGGATGCGCCCGTATCAAGAGCCTTTTCTTTTCTATTGGGCAGGAGTACTCAAGACGGCAGGTATCGATACCAGGAGCCGAAATTTTGCAGAAGATGTGGGCACCCAAATTCTTTGGCTGGTTGGCCCAGCCGGCACGATCGCTGTCGGACATCTGAGAGGAAATCTTCAGGATGACGGTAGCTGTGCGCTTTGCAGCCAAGAATCAGAAACAATCTTCCACCTCCTCGTCGTCAGCTGTTCCTTTGCCAGGAAGGAAGTCTGCTGGTATGGTGTGCTCCTTCTAATTGGTCATTACCCACATTCATTTTGGGTACATACCAACAGTTCAACCTAGCTTGCGGGTACTCTGGATCGAGCGTAACTAGAGAATTTCTCAACAGCATAGCAGCTACTAGGTTGGTAAATCAGATCCTTCCCTTCATTGCAGACGAAGCTATTTGTTGGGTCCAGGAAAACAACTGGATGCTCTCGCCAATCACTCTTGGTCATCCACCAGCTGGCCGCGACTTCTTCATGGACTATTCCTGTAATTGGGGTAGTTATTTCTCCTTCCCTCTTAATAAAATACTACACTTAAGCACGTGTTGTCAGTTAACTGGAAAGGAACATCACGATATATATTTTGGGTGAGTAGAGAGAAGGGATGTAGTGGGGGTATTTTGGATGATACAAAATTACGGTGGCTGCTTTTACCGTGGGTCCAAGTGCATGAAAGATGTATCGTGCCGCACGTGGAATCTACTAGTAGTGTAAAATGAGAGAATCGCTTCTCCTGTCGCTGGGAGATGGCTAAGAAAATATGGTTTCTAGTGTTCTTTGGGGAATCTACTAGTAGTGTAAAATGAGAGAATCGCTTCTCCTGTCGCTGGGAGATGGCTAAGAAAATATGGTTTCTAGTGTTCTTTGGATTCTTACGGTGAGTGAACAAGAGGGTAAGGGCCTGTTTGGGAGCACTCCACTCCACCAAAATCAGCTCCACTCCAAAAAAAATGTCCAAACATGACTAGCTCCACTCCACTCCTTAAAAAGGGAGCTCCACTCCACAAAAAACAGGGAGCACCTGTTGAGGTGCTCCACCAAAACCTGTTGCAGGTGGAGCTAAGAAAAATTACCCACCATGCCATCCATTACACAAAAAAAAACAATTCGTTTCTTTCTATCCCCAGCCTTGACCGAGCCTGACCGCCCCTTCCCTGCGCCCCGACTCCAGACTCGCCTCCCCCAGCGCTAACCCTAGCGCCGCCGCCAGCAGCCACCGCGCCGCCGGGAGGGTGGATCCGCGCCACCGCCGGCAAAATGTCTGGCCGAGGAGGTCCTCCGCGTCAGGCACGCACGGATTTGGTTGCTGAAGCCCACGCCGCACAAATCGCTTTGTCCTAACGTGGTGCCGGCCGGGGAGGATCGGAGTTCAGGGGCGGCGACGGCGGGGAAGACCTGGAGGGCGTCGGTGTGAGGCGCGGCGGCGTTCAGGCAAGTGGCTCCATCGACCCTCTTGCTGGCCATGTGGAGAGCGGTGTCACCGAGGAGGGCCAGGCGCTCGGCGGCGTGGGGCGTGGTTGCCATGCCGCCAGTACCCAGAACCGGGGTGGCGCAGGCCAACCTTATCGCCAGCCACGAGCTGCATCCGCCCAGAAACCAAAGAAGAAAGGTGCAGAGGTAAGGAATGGCTCTAATTTTGTATGAATTTCCTGATGTATGAACCGGCAACCTTGATGTATGAATAAAAGTTTACACTTGTCTATTTTGCAATGGATTTGGTGGATGAGACAGGATTCCATGGATTGCACAGATGAGCAAGTTACATTTGTTTGTAAGTTGTTTGCCCAGCAAGTGATCAAAGGGAATAGACCCAATAACCATTTGAATGCCGTAGGCTATGATGAGGTGATAGAAATGTTTAGGCAAATGAAAGGATTTGAGTTGACTAGGCTGCAACTCAAGAATAAGTGGGATAAGTTGAAGCCTGATTTTTTAGCATGGCAAAAATTGACGAGGCGGCAAACGGGAACAGGATGGGATCAATCTAAAGGTGTGGTTGTCATGGATGATGAGTGGTGGAAAAAAGGCAAAGCAGGTGATCATTGTGTCATTTCAGTAGTAATGTGAAATTGTTTACAATTTTTTGCTTCTAACATGTCTTATGTTTACGATTGAATAGGACATCCCTGGATGCGGCAAGTTTAGGAAGAAACCTTTGCAGAATGTAGAGGACATTAAGACTATGTTTTTTGACATAATCAATGATGCATCCGATCATTGGAATCCTATGAGTGAGAACCCTATCATCCCTGAGGAGTACGAAGCTGGACCTGAAGTTGGAGATGATGTTCAAGAGGACGAAGATGTTCAAGACGTCCAAGATGCTGCTGCTAATGATGATGTCGTGGAGGTTCCTCCTTCCATTGGTTTAGGAAAAAGAAGAGCTCGGGTGGTTGTTGAGAAAGGGAAGAAACAAAGGACATGAACTGCACTTGTTATTCAAGAACAAGTTACTAAGATTGCCGAATCAACCTCCTCTTATTCCTCAAAGAAGTCAAGCGAAGTGACTGTGCAAGAAGTCATGGATCTAGTTTTGGATTGCGGGGCTGGTTATGGAACGGATGAGCATTATATTGCAACAGAGTTGTTTGTGAAAAAAAGATCAAAGGGACATGTTCATGACCCTTCCAACTAAAGAGATTAGGTTCAACTAGCTTAGGAGGAAGTATGATGCCAAGTATGAAAATTGATCCATGATGGCTGTTATGTTAGGCTTTTTCAAGAACAATTTGTCTTACTCTTATTTTCCTAGTTGAGCTATGCTCATGAAGTTGCTGTAATAATATTGGACCAAGTACTATTGTATTTGGACGTACTATGATTAATGTTATCCCTCTACTTGATGACTTATTGGTGGTCCTACTGTTCTTTACTATTATACCTTGCTGTTTATAATCTTTTACTTGCTGTTTTTAATTTTTTACATGGTTTATTGTAGGAGACTGATAGTGAAACTTAATCTGAAGACTCTACTGAGAGTGTGAGCGAGGAGTCCTTCATAATTACATCCGTGAGCATGGAGGTGAGGATCCTGACTTTGCTCGGTTCGATCGTGACCCTAATTTTGTTCCTACAATACCAGAACAGTATAACAAATATGCAGTTCCACCAACGGCCTCAGATAGTTCAACTTTTGAAAGAAATGCTGCAACTATGGATCACTTCTGTGATGGGCTAGCCACGACGTTGGCGGCATCTTTGTCGGTGTTTACCGCCAAGCCTGCTAAGAGATACCCTTAGCAGTAGGGTTTGTAGGTAGGGATCGACGGCTCTGGAACTCGATGGTGCAAGAAACACAAAGATTTAGATAGGTTCGGGCCACGAGTTGTGTAATACCCTACGTCCTGTGTGGTGGTTTGTATTGCCTTAGGTGTAGATGTGTTTCGAGGGGGTCCCTGCCCGCCCTTATATATCCGGGGCGACAGGGTTACATGGAAAGTCCTAGCCGAGTACAGTTGGAGTCCTTCTACAACACGATCGGGTAGTTTCCTTGTACTGCAGCTAGTACTACGCCTATTCGGGTAGTTACAAAAGAGATAAGGTACATCCATGAGCTATCCCTTACTCTAGAACATTCTATGCCTGTGAGTAGTCCCGCTGTCCCGGGTCTGACAAGCCCCCGAGCTCTTCGTAGCTGAGTCCTGCAGTCGTCGAGTACTTGGCTGGGCGTCTTTGAGTATTTCGAGTAGTCAGAACATCCTTCTGGTTGCTTCTGGTCCTTCCTTCAGATACATCGAGTAGTGTTTCAAGTACTTCCGTTTGCTCCGAGGCTGTGAGGTGCTCAAACCCCAAAATCTTGATCATATATGGTGCGCGAAGTACTCGCGCTCCATATGGAGTAGCCCCCGAGCCTTAGGTTGAATCGTAGAATCAGGCTGAGGGTCACTTCAGTCTTTTTCTTCTTCTTTATTTTTCAAAAAATTTGAAAAATAAATCTCTGATACATATATTCCGCAGCCCCCGAGTATTGAATTTAAATCCCTCCATTTAGATTTAAGAATCAATGTAAACTCGTGGCAAAAACTGAAAACTTCCCTGAGAAGAAAAGAATCCGTTGGCATCCCAAATATTCACAAAATTGCCCCCGAAGATTGTATAAAGCCTGTTGAAAACTTTCAAGAGTTTTACCCCTTGAACTCCTGGCCGCCGTCAGACTCAGATTCACATTCGCCTCTTCTCAGTCAAAATCCAAAAGCCCCTCCGTAGCCCCCGAGCTAAAACTCGTGGCTATGAGATGGTTCCCAAGAAGAACAAGTCCAAGATTGAATAGGAAATGATCGCCAATATGTCCACGGGTTGGCATAAAAGAAAGATGTCTGAATCACTGGTCCGGGAGTTGGAGAGTATGGGTCTCCTCCAAGAGCAGGGCGTAAGCCAGTGGCGCGCTGGTGAATGAGAAGATTACCCCATGGAAGGTACCCTTGAGACCATTATGTTTCGCGATTTTGTAGAATGTGGTCTCACTCTTCCCGTGTCAGAATTTTTCTATAGACTTCTTCAGTTTTGGGGAATTCAATTACACCATCTTACTCCCCAATCCATCTTGCATCTTTCAATTTTCACTCACTTCTGTGAGGCTTTCCTTGGAATTCTTCCCCATTTCCACCTTTTTCAACATTTCTTCTTCCTTGTTCCTGTCCCAAATGCTACCAATCCCACCATCATCGGGAGATGTGAATTGGTACTCCGTTCGGAAACCCGAAGCGAGTACTTGGCTTATGATCCGATGAATAATGGAGCCGAATGGAAGAAGTTCTGGTTCCATGTCGGGAACTTTGAATCTCCACTTCCAGAAAGGATTGCTGGTGCCCCGCAAGTCCAAGAAAGCTGGTCAAGTAAAGGACCTAGTGGCAAGCAAGTTGAAGCCGTTCTTCGTGCGATTGCCATTGTTAAGGAGAAAGGAGTCACTGGAAATCATGTGGTCTTCTTATTTATCGGTCGCCGGACACAGCCTCTCCAGCTGCGAAAGCATCCTGCCTTTAGATATAAATGCACGCAGGATCCCACTAGGATGTCCCCAGAGCCAATGGCTCAGTCTGAAGTAATAAAGTGATGCTGCAAAGTACTCGATAACTTCGACAAGTCTTTGACGCTTCCAACACTCTTCTCGGCACAAAATCCTCCCGAGAATGCCTGGGTACGTGTTTTGGATACCATGTCGAGTACTTGTAGTTAACCATTTTTTATCTTCTGACTAAGTATTGGCTTCTTTCTGCAGAAAAATTATAAATCCTGGTATTGTATGCCTCCGACTTCTGTAAATGCTAATTTTGACGACAGCAAGAAACGGAAGGTGGCTCCCAGATCAATGTTGCAGAGGAAAGTTCCTCGTATCGATGCCAGCCAGTAAGTATATAATATTTTGTTGATTGTATTCCGTTTGCCTCAGCTTTCTTATTCAGAATCTTGCTTGGCTAGGATCCAACATCTTTCGGCGTATGAGAAAGATCATGTCCAAGACTTCCGCAACTGAGTGTCGAGTGGTTCGGAAGGAACTAGTCGATCAGCCCCTGAATCTCCTATAATTGGGTTGATCGAGACCCCGGCTGCCAGTTTGCCAAGTGCAGACACAGTTGAGAATCCAAGCGAACCAGGCCCTGAAACATCTGATACTCCTGCGGCTGCTGAAGGAACCTCCAATGCTGGTGGATCTGGGAGTAGTGGAGCAGAAGGGTCATAAGGTCCTTCCGTTCGACTGGTACCATTCCAGTCTATGCCTCAGTCAGCCCAGGAAGAATTGGGAAAGGAACTATTTGATGATCCACTGTTGTCTCTAGACAACATGAAGAAACTTGCAGATTGTATGCAGTGGAGCTTTAAATTTACCAAGGTGAATCTTTTACCGCTACTTGTCTTCGTCGAGTAGTTGTTGATATCTGACCAGATTCGCCTTGTATGTCTCAGAATGTTGCCAATCGATCTTTCTTGAAGTATCATGCTTTATATAACACTGTAGACAATCAGAAGATCTTAGAGGAGCAAAAGGCCATGATTGCCAAACGACTCGATGAAGCCCTTGCTGCTCGTAATAAACTTTATGAAGCAAATCGTCAGCACCATCTGGAGGCTTGTGATATGAAGCGTCAGATCAAGAATCTTGAAGAAGAAAGATCAAAGCTTCAGGAAGAGAATTCCAGGCTTCAGGAGCAATTGCAGACTGCTCGAGCCTGTAAGTATCCAATCTTTTGCCTTGGTTTTGCTTTGTCAATAACAATTACTGAAAAGTCTTTTCCATTAGGTTCTCCAGAAGACCATACTCGACTAGTTGTAGCGGCTCAAGCTCTTGTGGATGTGGTTGATTCTGAAGAAGGATCGTCAAATAGCAAGTCCTTGGTGGATCGTTTGGAAGAAGCTCCCCAGAAGATTTTTGATGTTATGACGGCTACTTCCAAGAATTATCTTCCTCAATTTAATTTAGCTCCGATGGCTAAAGGAATAGCTTCTAGTTGCTCTGATGAGAAATTCCGAGAGTATTGTAAGGAATCAGAAGTGATTGCGGAGGAAATTCTGAAGAACATGGCAGAGTAGACTGCTTGTAACAACTCTTATAATCTTCATTGGATTCTTGTCGTTGTCCATAATTCGTATCCTGCTGGTGTGTCTTCAGAAGCATGATCTGATACCGTAGGATAAATATCGAGTAGAATACTTGAATGGAGTAATCCTTAAAGTTAATCATTTAGGGTGAGTCCCGTCAGACTACCCGATTTGAGAAACTTGTAAAGGTATCCATAAACTACTCGAGCAAGCGAATAGTGTTTATTTACCAAGGACCAGAGTAATCCATAAGATAAAAACTATTAGGTACGAACTCCGTCGGGTTGCCCAAGATGTAAATGTCATAGGGATATCCAAGGCTTACTCGAGCAAGGCGAGTAAGGTGTCCTTTGACCAAGGACTGGAGTATTCCTTAAGGCAAAACTGTTAGGTATGAACCTCGTTGGGTTATCCAAGATGTAAATGCCAGAAAGATATTCGAAACTTACTCAAGCGAGGTGAGTAAGGTGTCTAACTTGTAGACTGGAGTAACTACTAAGATTGACCTGTTAGGGCGAACCCCGTCGGGTTGCCTAAGATGGACAAAATATAGTAGTATCCATAACGTACTCGAGCAAGCAAGTAGTTTTGTCTTTACAACAAGGCTGGAGTTCCTCATAGTTGACCTGTTAGGATGAACTCCGTCGAGTTACCCAAGGTGGACAACTAGTAAAGGTATCCAAACACCTTCCAGAGCTAGGTGAGTAAGTTGCGCCCTTAAATTAAGGGCAAGGATGCGGCTTGTGTAGTTATCCTGATGGAGAACTGTATAAGCTATCCTGAACTGGTGATGCTGTCAGACGGAGAGATTGCCTTTAATGTAGTCGATATACCGTTAAGGACCCTTGCTTCATTAAAGAAATCAACTGACAACACTAGATTGCTTGGATCAAGGATAAAACTTGTGCAAGTACTCGATGTTCTAGGAATTCGGTACCTCATTGCCATCTGCATCAATGATTCTGTATGATCCTGTTCTTGTAACCTTGGTTACGATGAATGGACCCTCCCATCTGGAATTTAACTTATGCAGTCCTGTCTCATCCTGAATCCTGCGTAGTACTAGATCTCCCACATTGAAGGATCTTTGCTGGACATTACAATCATGATAGCGTCTGACTCCTTGAAGATATCTAGCTGATTGAGTTAAGGCATTGATTCTGACCTCTTCGACTGAGTCTAACTCAAGTTGTCGAGCTTCATCTGCTTCTCCTTCTTAATAGACTTCTACTCTTGGAGATTTCCACATAATATCAGCGGGTAGTATAGCTTCTGACCCGTAAGTGAGGAAGAAAGAAGATTGTCCAGTTGCTTTGCTAGGCTGGGTTCGCAGCCCCCAGACTACGTGAGGTAGTTCTTGAATCCACTTGCCACCTTTCTTGGTATTGGCGTCATAGAGTCTTTTCTTCAAGCCATCGAGTACTAAACTATTAATGCGCTCAACTTGACTGTTTGTCCGAGGATGAGCTACTGAGGCATATTTGACCTCCATGCATGAGTTGTCACAGAAATCCCAAAAAAATTGTGACGTGAAGTTGGAGCCGAGATCTGTAATAATGGTGTGAGGAAAGCCAAATCGGTGGATAATATCAGATATGAAATCCACTGCTCTATCGGATGAGACCTTGACAATGGGCTTGTACTCGATCCACTTGGTGAACTTGTCGATTGCTACCAGCACATGATTGAATTCTCCTGGAGCTACGGTTAAAGGTCCGATCATGTCCAAACTCCAACAGGCAAACGGCCATGATGGAGGGATTGTTATCAGATTGTGTGCTGGGACGTGGGTCTTCTTGCCGAAGAATTGGCAGCCAGGACATCGTCTGACAAGGTCTTCTGCGTCTGAAATAGCTGTTGGCCAGAAGAAACCTGACCTGTAAGTTTTGCCGACCAGTGTCCTTGATGCCGCATGGTTTCCACAAACTCCTTCGTGTATTTCTCGGAGAATGTCCTTGCCTTCTTCAAGGGTAACATACTTCATGAGGATGCCTGAAGCGGAGCGCTTGTATAGGTTGTTGCCAGCCAGGACGAAACCCTTGCTACGCCTAGTGATACGGGCAGCTTCAGCACTTTTAGGATCGATATGCGGTGGAAGCTTGAACTCCTTGATGAAGTCGATAAACTGAGTCCGCCAATCTTCTTTGATCATCAGTACTTCTCTGACTGTGACAGGGGCCTCCGTGTCAGTGACTTGTTGGCTTTGTACCTTGACTGATGGGTGATGAAGTTCATGGACAAAGACTCCTGGAGGAATAGCTGCTCGAGTAGAGCCAAGTTTGGAAAGGACATCAGCTCCCGCATTGTTGTCACGATCGACGTGGTGGATTTCCAACCCTGAGAACTTGTTTTCGAGCTTTCTGATTTCATCAACGTATGCGTCCATGGTATCCTTGTTGATGTCCCACTCCTTATTGACTTGTTGGACGACGAGTAGAGAATCGCCGTAAACGAGTAGTCACTTTATGCCGAGGGAGACTGCTAGTCGAAGACCGTGTAGCAGTGCCTCGTATTCAGCTTCGTTGTTGGAAACTTTGAACAAGATTTGGAACACATATTTTAATTGCTCTCCCTTGGGGGAGATGAATAGAACTCTCACGCCGCCTCCGTCGAGCTTGAGTGAGCCGTCAAAGTACACTACCCAATGCTCTGGAAAGTTATGAGGTGCTGGGATCTGATTTTCCCGCCATTCAGCTAAGAAGTCGACTAGTGCCTGTGACTTGATTGCTGTTCTTGGCTTGAAGTTGATTTCCAAGGCTCCCAGTTCAACTGCCCACTTTGAAATTCGTCCGTTGGCATCCCGATTGTGGAGTATATCCCCCAATGGGAAGTCAGTTATCACTGAGATCTTGTATTCATCGAAGTAATGCCGGAGCTTCCTGGAGGTGATTAAAATTCCATACAGAAGTTTCTAAATTGATGGATATCTAATCTTTGATTCAGAGAGTACTTCGCTGATGAAGTATACTGGTCTATGGATGCCATAGGCATGGCCTTCCTCCGGTCATTCGACTACTATCGCCGTACTGACTACATGAGTAGTTGTGGCAATGTAGAGGAGTAGTTCCTCGCCGGATAGTGGAGCTGTCAGAATTGGCAGTGACTGGAGGTGATGCTTGAGATTCTCGAGTGCTTCCGCGGCTTCTGTAGTCCACTCAAATTTATCTTGTTGTTTCAAGAGCTTGAAGAAGGAAAAGCCCCGTTCTCCAAGTCTAGACAAGAATCTGTTCAAGGCTGCCATGCAGCCTGTAAGCTTCTGGACGTCCTTGATGGTAGCTGGAGCATCCATGGCCATGATGGCGTTGATCTTCTTTGGATTGGCTTCAATTTGTCGGTTACTGATGATGAATCCGAGTAGTTTTCCAGAGGGTACGCCAAAGACACTTAGTTGGGTTGAGCTTCTAGCGGAATTTACGGAGGCTGTTGAAGGTCTCTTCCAGGTCAGTAATAAATTGATCCTGGGTCTTGGTTTTGACGATGACGTCGTCAACGTAGGCTTCAACATTGCGATGTAGCTGATCGGCGAAGCACAGCTGTATCGCGCGCTGGTAGGTAGCTCCAGCATTCTTCAACCCGAAGGACATGGTCTTGTAGGCGTAAGCCCCGTAAGGGGTGATAAAGGCCGTCTTGATTTGGTCTTCTTCTTTCAGGGCGATCTGATGGTACCCTGAGTAGCAGTCGAGGAAGGATAACAGAACACATCCTGCTGTTGAGTCGATTACTTGATCAATGCGTGGTAGCCCGAAAGGATCCTTTGGGCAGTGCTTGTTTAGATCGGTGTAGTCGATGCACATCCTCCACTCATTGTTGTTCTTCTTCTGGACGAGCACAGGGTTAGCCAACCATTCGGGATGGTAAACTTCCTTGATGAACCCAGCTGTGAGTAGTTTTGCCAGCTCTTTTTTGATGGCTTCTTGCTTGTCCAGTGAGAAATGTCGTAACCGTTGCTTCTTTGGTATGGCCTTAGAGTCGACTTTCAAGGCATGCTCGATCAACTCCTTGGGCACCCCTGGCATATCCGCTGGTTTCCACGCGAATACGTCTTGGTTGGCCCTAAGGAAGTTGACGAGCTCGAGTTCCTATTTGTCACCCAGTCCTGCTCCGATGATGGCTGTTTTGGAGTCGTCTCCCTCTTGCAACTGGATAGTCTTGGTGCCCACATCACCGGTTGGTTTAACCAATGAATGTCTTGGCTTCTTGGAAGGCATCGACTCCTTGAGTGAGAGTTCCTTGGCAGCAGCAAGTATTTCACTAACAGAGCTAGGAACCCAGATAGTGGAGGCATGATCTATTGCTTCCTTGTCGCACTCGAAAGACTTGAGGAGGTCTCCACGTAGTGAAAGGACTCCTGTGTTGCCTGGCATCTTGAGGAGCAGATAAACATAGTGCGGTACTGCCATGAACTTGGCTAGTGCAGGTCTTCCCAAGATAGCGTGGTAGGAAGATTCGAAGTCGGCTACTTTGAATTTGATATATTCTGTCCGGAAGTTCTGTTCTGTACCAAACGTGACTGGGAGAGTAACCGAGCCAATTGGTGTAGAGGAATTCCCTGGGACGATGCCGTAGAACGGAGCCTTGCTTGGAGTAAGCAGACTCATATAGGTGAGGCCCATCTTTACCAAAGTGCTTGCAAAGATCAGGTTGAGCCCACTTCCGCCGTCGATGAGTACTCGAGTAAGCTTGGAGCCCTGAACGACTGGATCGAGTACTAGCGGGAACTTTCCAGGTTCAGAGAAGTTGGTCCACTGATCCTGTATGGAGAAGGTAATGGGGACCTCGCTATATTTGAGTAGGAGCTTCTGAGATCTTTTGGAGAAGCTAGGGTCTCCTCCAAATATGACGTTGATGATGTTTTGTTGCTGTTGGAAACCATCATGGTCTTTCTTGTCGTCTTCGTCATCTTTATCTTGTTTTTTCTTAGGAGCATCTGCAGGTGCCAATTGGAAGGATTTGCGCAGGATTGTGCACTCTCACATCGAGTGGTTGCTCTTGGGGTGGATTGGGCATCTCTTGTTGTGGAGAATCTTGTTGAAGTCATCCTACAGCTTGTCGCCCTTCTTACCACGCGGGGTGCGATCCATAGTGCCGACTGTATCGTCAGGCTTGCGCTTGCGCGCAGGATCCCGCTGGTTGCTAGGGCCTCCACGGTCGTTGTAGTGCTTCCCATTGTTGTCGTTGTTGCGGTGGGGGAAGAGACTGTGTTCTTGCTTCTCTTTGTCAGCCCAGCGCTGCATTATGTCCCGTAAATCTAAAACTGTTTTGGGGCGATTACGCCCGAAGTCGCGGTACAGGGATTGGACGGTGATGCTGCTCTGGAAGTAGTCGATGATGTCGTCGTCGGTGACGTTGGGGATGGTGGCTCTTGTGTCGAAGAAGCGCTTGATGTAGGATCTGATTGACTCGCCTTGCTCCTGTTTGCACATGGACAGGGCGTGTCAAGTAGCTACTCAGTGTAGCGACCCTTGGAAGTTGTCGATGAAGGCCTTCTTGAGGTCATCCCATGAGTGTATGGACTCGCTCGCCAATCTTTCGAGCCACGTGAGGGGTGCGGGCTCCAGAGTCATCGGAAAGTAGAGGACCTTGGTGTTGGTGTCTCCCCCTGCAACACTAACAGCGGTCGAATATAAATGTAACCATTGAGCAGGGTCTTGCTTACCATTGTACTTCTGGATGTTTGTCGGCTTGAAATCCTTTGGGTACTCGATGTTGTCGAAGACTCTGCTGAGGGCAGGGAAGCGATCGGAGTTGTCCGCAAACTGTGCTCTGCGTCTTGCGTTGATGATATCCCGTGCATCCATGATGGAGTCGGCTACCTCTTCCCTGTTATGCCCACAGTTGTTGTTGTGGTTTGGCTGAGGCCCAGGAGCTTGGTTTGCTCGCGGTTGGCCACCCCTGGGGCGATGACTGCTCGCAGCTTCCTGATCCTCTTGATTTCTTTGGTTTTGTTGCTTCTGCTGTTGTTGACGCTGGTGGCCTCCGGAGGTACGGCTTGCCTGAGGTATGACTGTTGCGGTAGCCCTTGATCGTGTGCCATGGAGTGAGGATAGCGGGTTTTTTCTCTCGAGTTGTTCAACAACGTTCTTGGTGAGATTTATGACTCGGTCTATCTCTGGATTCTGGGGCATCATCATGAGTCATAGGGTTGCTTCTGTCATCGCAGCAATTGGTGTTCTGAAAACCGGATCTGCGACATTGTTGAACTCGTTAATGAGGTTGCGTGGTGGAATTCGAGCACGTTCAGCTGCATGAACCCTCCGTGCTTCTTTTCGTTGATTCCTTGCCCTGCGGGCTGTGCGAGTGGCTTCGTCTTCATCAACTGGAGCGTTTTGGGTCAGATTGTCTGCTGAGATCTGATCTAAGGCTTCGTTTGGATCATGGTGGCTTGGAGCACCCCCGGGCTAGATGATTACCGGAACCAAATGCTCGTGAGAGAAGCTTTCCAAGTCTGATTCGTAATCAGCTACGACAGTTCCACCGGAGCCAGTTTCCCTCTCAGTTTCGAGGGGAGTGCCGTGTTGAAACGGGAGATCATCAATGCTGGCGACTTCTCGCAGGTTGTCGAGTAGTTCTGCGAGGAGTTGTCGAGTAGTTCTGTGAGGATATGGCCTCGGCAAGATTTGAGTTGCATCTTGGCCAGCACATTGGTGATGAAATCCATGCTGTCTTGAGGTGACTCGACTGGATCTGGGTAAACATCAAAAACGGGTGCCTCCCGGCTAACGGTGGCTGATTGGTATTCGACGTGAAGTAGGCGATCCAAGCTATTTTTATAGGAGGATCTAATCATCTGTTTGTAAACAGACGATGAATTGCGCAAACCAAAGACGGGTTGCGCAATAAGAGTCTCAATCCGAGTAGAATTCGGTCTGAGATTGATCTGAGTCCGAGTAGAACCCGACTTGTCTTCGAGTTTCGCCTCGACCTCCTTGGCGAGGTCGGGAAGCAACGTGACGCCGCGATTACAGGATCTGGCGATCTTGTTGGAATCTTCCGACGTAGAGATTTTCGGTATGGGAGAGTTGGTTAGGTGGCTGTCGAAACCGCCTAAACCATTGGCGACGCAGACCAACGAGCCGAAGATGAAGGTGGCGCCTCTGGGAGGCGTCATGGTGCTGAAAGCGAATGTGGCCATCGAACTCGCCGATGAACTCGCCGAGTCCCCTACCTAGCACGCCAGCTGTCGGTGTTTACCGCCAAGTCTGCTCAGTGACACCCTTAGCAGTAAGGTTTGTAGGTAGGGATCGACGGCTCTGGAACTCGATGGTGCAAGGAACACAAAGATTTAGACAGCAGTGATAAACTGGCTAAAGAAAAGAATAAAAGCTAGTGGTCCAAAATCGAAAAGAATAAAGTTTTGAATTGACAATCTGTCTGTGTGTGGGAACACGAAAAGATTAGCGGGGAGCAGGTCCTTTATAAAACTACAACAAGAAAGAAAAAAGAATATTCGAGGCTGTTGCCTCAAGCTTACGCTTGGTTTTCCTTGTTTTGGTGGCACCACGGATGCCCCTTATATTTCTGGACCATCTCCTACCTTGTCCATCTCCCATTCCACATCCATCGACGATCGAGAGAGAGAGAGAGAGAGAGAGAGAGAGAGAGAGAGAGAGAGAGAGAGAGAGAGAGAGAGAGAGAGAGAGATGGCTGACCTGACCCACGGCGCCGTGGACTCGCTGCTGGGCGTCCTGTCCGCGGCGATCAAGGACGAGGCGCAGCTCCTCGGCGGCGTCAAGGGCGACATCCAGTTCATCAAGGACGAGATGGACAGCATGAACGGCTTCCTCCTCCACCTCACCAAGTCCGGCGACGACCACGACGACCAGCAGCGCGCGTGGATGAAGCAGGTCCGCGATATCGCCTACATCGCGCAGGACTGCATCGAGCTCTACATGCGCGACCTCGCCCCGCCCGACGCGGGCTTCTGGCCTCAGCTGCGCCACGCCGTCGTCCTCCTCAGGACCCTGCCGGCGCGCCGCCGGCTCGCCACCAGGATCCGCGACCTCAAGGTCCGGGTGCGCGACGTCGGCGAGAGGCGGCAGCGCTACGGCGTCACCGTCCCCGTGGTGACGAGGGGGAGGCCCGCCGCCGTCCTTGGTGGCAAGACCGCCGGCGAGCTCAGCACGCCGCTTGTTGACATGGATGCTGGAGAAGCATCTTTCGAGAATGCCATCGCGTTGCTTCCGGAGGAAATCAAGTCCGTGACAAAAGCAATACAAACTGCTCTAGCCGAGGGACAACATGAGATGGATCAAGATAGTTCTACTTCTACCATCTGCATGGAGATGCTCCTCCGCACTCTCCATGTATCTCCTCAAGGTCAAGGCCGCGTGAGCAAGGAAGAACTCGACAACCTCCGTGCCGCATCCGGATCCGACAGCGGCGCGGATCTCCCCAAGCAAGTGATGGTCCTCTGCTACAGAAAGCTGTCCAGGGATCACAAGAGCTGCCTGCAGTATCTGACTGCATTCCTGGAAGAGAAAAGCATCAGCAGGACAAGCTTGGTCAGGCGGTGGGCGGCCGAGCGACTGGTGGCCAAGGACGATGACAAGCAGTCGTACGAGCAGGCAGCCGAGATGTGCTTCGGCGACCTCCTCTTCCGAGGCTTCATCTCTCCGGCCGACCGCGGCGCCGCCGGCAAAGTCAAGAGCTGCGAGATGAGAGATCTGGTCAAGAAATTCGTCAGTGAAATCTCCAAGAGCGAGAACTTTGAGGGAAGCCAGTTGCCGGCTCACCTTGACAACCAGCTTCGCATCCGTCACATGGTCGCCAAGCAGCAGAAAATAAAGCACAAGGAACCAGATCAACAAGCCCTCCAGGATCATGGCATCTGCGGGCTTCTTCCCATCCCAGGAAAGGAGGACGACAGGTCCGTGTCAGCGGCGGACAGGAAGAAGCTAGAGAAATCCATCGACAAGCAGCTAAATCATTTGAGATCACTCCCCAGAACCTATCGACTGAATGTCATGGATCTTGGAGGTTGCAGGGGCCTGAAGAAGCGCCACCTGAAGACCATCAGCAAGTTGGTGACGCTCAAGTATCTGAGCCTCCGGAACGCAGATGTTTCCGGTCTGCCCAGTCAAATCCAAGCGCTCCAGCTGCTGGAGACCCTGGACATTCGGCAAACCAAGATCCATGGCCCCGACACAAAGCGCATCGGTCTGCGCAAGCTGAAGCATCTTCTTGCCGGTGACAAGAATCCTTCTAGTGATGGGGAGCCGATCTGCACCGTGAGGATGCCAGCCAACATCAGTAAGATGACCGACATGGAGGTACGCGTACGTACCCATGAAACTCTAGTCAGCTCATCTTCCATTCAGTTATCAGTTTATATAGTTTTTGCTATGTATTGGTAGTAGTTAGCTCCAGAAGAAGTAAAAGAAAAACAATTAAAACCTTGACCAATGAAACCCTAACAGGTACTGTCCCATGTGGAAATTTCTCACGGCAACGAGCTTAGCGAAGTCGGGGGTCTGAAAAAGCTAAGGAAGCTCGGCGTGCTCCTCCCCGGACGCGAGCAAGACATCAAGGACCTGCGCCGAGAGATTTCCAAGATGGCCGGACGCCTGCGCTCCCTGTCCATCTGGATCAAAAAGGGTACGCTCTCCGACGCCGCTTCTCTCGACAATGGCGAGAGCGACGGCACGTTCGTGACGCCGGTGAAGCTCGAGAGCCTAAGCATCAACGGCATGGGAACATCTGGATTGCCAAGCTGGGTCGCAGCAGACCTGACGAGCTGCCTCTCCAAGATCACACTGTGCGACACAAATCTGACGGCCCAGAAGCTGGAGAACGTCGTCAGCAGGCTCCCCGGCCTGCTCTGCCTCAGGCTCCGCCGCGGGTCGTACAAGGAAGACGCGCTCGCCTTCAGGGCGGTGGGATTCAGGGCGCTCAGGTTCCTCCTGCTCGAGGGCGCCGGCATCACCAAGCTCACCTTCGAGGAGAACTCGGGTCCTCGGATCGAGAAGATCGTCTGGTCCATGATGATGAACGCCGACGGCGCCGCCAGAGCTTCGGCCACCGGACTCGAGCACCTCCCAGGGCTGAAACAGCTGGTGCTACCTGAAGGTGCCATTGCAAAACACCCAAAGAGTCATGTCATTGTCATCAGACGTCCTTAGAACTATCATCATCACTACTACTACGTTGCTAGTAGCCAGTATATGTGTGGTACATGTGTGCAGGGTCGTGTGTATCTTTTATTTAATTAGCATGTGTGACCGCATAATCCTGTATAGGGTGCAAACAGGTGATCCTTATGTGCACCTCCAACATTCTTTAGTTTAAAATTTTGTACTAATTTTAGAGAATTAGTACAAAATTTTGAACTAAGTAGAGTTGGAGGGGCACCTAAAACTTTTACCTATTTGCAACCCTAATCCTGTACATAGCGTATTGATAAACCCTCTAGGGCTTACCTATAGTGCACTGTTATGTGCCACTATGATCAACCTACATAGCTAGTTAACTACACCTACACAAAACTAATCATGTTTAGCTTGTCTACGTGTGACTGTATGTGTGCTCAGTGTGGGAATAAAATGTACCAATTGTATCATCGTGTGCTTTGTCATAACAATCGTGAGCAGTAACTACCATCATACACACACAAGGTTGATGCTGAAAACATTTTTGTCCCCTTTGATTGGGTTCAAGGGCGAAAACATAGGGGTGGGGGTGGGGGCAAATAAGGGCGAGTCATGCCATGGATTTCTCCTTCTTATGGTAGATCTGTAAGGGGTATATGCGGCTACCGGCATGATTGGTTGGTTGGGTGTGACGGAACCGCCAAATTAAAACTCTAATTAAGCGTAATGGCTGTCATTTGAACACATCGGGCGCATTAGCTTAACGGCTTAATTTGGCGATCCTTTCTCAACCCACAATCCGATCGAAACATCACCGGTAGTCTCACACGAAGGTGAGCGCAGATGGTACGAGCACCACACAATACTTAAAATTACAAACACCAAATGCTATGAAACATTTAAATTACAACCCGAGTTTGAAATACAAAATAATATACAAGTGTGTCTGCCATTTATAAAAAGTTTGATAAACATGGAATCTATCACTACAATATATAAGAATGAAAATAAATTACACACTCAGCCCACGAGTGTGCAATTCCATACACTCCAAAGCTACGCGCCTGGGTCCTCAACGTTCCACCCATCCGCGTCTAGTCGAACGAACTTGGCGCAACACGGACAGAAGTCTACGTGTGCGGGTCCTGAAATCATTTTTCCAACAAAACCCTGAGTATACTAATACTCAGCAAGACTTACCCGTCTAATGGGTATACTTAGCCCACATATCTAGACATGCAAGTCTTTCTGGCTGGTAGTTGGTTTTGCAGAAAAAGCACCTAAAAGTAGATCCTTGATTTCAAGATTTTAGCTCCAAATTAAAACAATAGATTTGCTAAATATCTATGTTTTGCATGTATATGACAACCAAAGTGAAAACACAATTAATTAAGAAAATATCAACATTTATCATATCATTCTGTTTCACTTCCTTACTACGATGTGACTCGAAGATTAAGGTGCTCATGTCCGAGAGCGACTGACGGCAAATCGATCTGATTTAACCTTGCAAGGTGGACCTAACCAACACGGCACGTATTTGCCCCGTCGGACTATACATGCCAACCATTCCCCTTCCCACCTCGAACTACAGGAACCAGCCCAACGACATATGATCAGCCGAGCTCAACGTGAGACCACTAAAAGAAAACAATGCATCCCCATTTCTCCGCGACTACTTGACTACCCCAGGAGTTGGGTGCGGGTTCCTGTACTTTCGAAGTAAGGCAGTACTCGGCTTACCGATTTCGACTACCTCCTACTCCCGGTATGAGGTTAGTACAATTCAAACATGATCAGCAGGGCCTATAACGCTACGGTCCTTAATCGACACAGACGGGACTAAGACACCCAGGAACCCTGTCCTGCTGCCATACCTATATATCATCACCACTTCCCGTCCGGTCTCAAGCTTCCATGTCAAGTTCAACAACTTAGGTACTGTAGATAAGTGTATAACCTATATCTCGCGAGTAACCGGAAATTACTCGACTTCTAAACATCCTATGTCTCGTGAGTGCAAGAAGTCACTCGACTTCTATCGAGAACTATTAAGCATAGCATTTCTATTGTCCTATACATGCTAGTATAACTCAGGGAAACCTAGGGATCATGCAACTAGGGTTCCAATCAACTCCTTAAATGTAATGCACAAGTAATAAATACTTATATAGGTGTCATAATTTCAAATAATAGGATGTGCACCGGGGCTTGCCTTCGGGCTGCTGCTCGACACTGGGCTCAGCTGGGCCTTGGGCTGGGTGCTCACAATTCTCCTGCTGAACTTGCCCCCGCTGCTCCTGTGGCCCGGCGATCACCTCGTACACGGCTCCTTCGGTGGCGGCATCTACACGTATGCATATGACACGAGAATGCATGCAGCATGATTTGTAACTTTGAAACACGCCTAAACCATATACATACACCACTACCCGAGCCAACCCGACGCCCACACTTCTGCAAAACCCGGAATATCCGGACTGTAATCCGGAATATCCGAAATTTCCGGAGTATCCGGACTCCCAAGTCCGGAATTTACGGGCCTATACCTGGAGTTTTCCCCGGAGTGTTCCAAATCCGGAGTATCCGGGCTTATATACCCGGAGTATCCGGATTTCCTACCATTTTCGCCCCCAAGAACTGAAATCTTGATTTTTGGCAAAACCATCCCATAAAATTTGAAACCCTTTCAGGCCCTAATAGAATGGTTCATAAGGAGATGATTGACCCAAACAAAATCGTTTTAAACACCCTAGATCGATCAATCCCTTTTTGCCCTAGCTCTTAGTACCTTGAGCAAGCTCTCCTTGCAAGAAAAACTCAAAAACGAAGCCACCCCATGGAGGAATACCTAGAGAAGATGATCCCCCGCGCCGATTTGAGCTTCTTTGGCCTTGGGAATGGATTTGTAAGGAAGGATTTGGAGTTTAGGGCTAAGGAGAGAGGGAGAGCTCGTGGGGATTGAGGAAGAGAGAAAAGCTGATGTTTAACCGTTTGGAAACAGTAAAAAGACCCTAACACGTGGTATAGGATTTCAAGTCCGGACTATCCGGAAGAATATCCGGAGTATCCGGGTAAATCCGGAATTTCCGGATTCAAACCCGGAGTATCCAGATTCCTCTGGCTCCAGAATTTGAAATCGAGTTTTGAATCGATTTGTGACTCGACTTGTAACCGAGAGAGTTGGATCACTAGTTAGCTAGTTAAACCCAAGTCTAACACTCGGGTGTTACAGTGGGAAACCCATAGCCAAGCTCTCTTAAAGCATCTAGGCCGATAGATGCACATGGTCAGTGCATTGACGTCAGCCTGTCACTTTGTCAGATCTTCAACAGCTACTATTCATGCTTAGAGTGACCGGTTTAACCGATGCCTCCCATCGGTTTAACTGATGCTCCCCTGCTTTTCTGCAGTTTGTAGGTAACGGCTATGGGAGCCTCTCCACCCTATATAAGGCGACCCCCCGAGTCATTTATGATGCCTTTGACACATTGAATACCTGAGGCCACCCCAGAGCTAAGGAGAGATAGTTTGTGCTTGAGATTTAATCCAAACAAGAAGAATTCATCCAAATTGAGAGTAGCAAGTGTGCTTGAGATTAGAACCAGCTTAGTGAGGGTCAAGTGAAGGCTTAATTAAGAGCTTGTTACTCTTGGTGTTTGATGGCACCTAGATGGTCTTAGCTATCGGAGGCTCTTGGTGAGCTCTTGGAGTTTGTGGGAGCCCAAAGATGAAGAAATTGTACACGGTTTAAAGCTCGCCGTTCCACTGATGGAGAAGGAGCATTCTTAGTGGATACTTGCTCTTTGTGAGGCAAGGGAGCTCAATGTACTCCAACGTGGATTAGGGAGGAGTATCAACTCCTCGGTACCATGGAAAAAAATCCGGTTGTCTCGTGTCTCTTGTCTTTACATTCTAGCATTTAATTTCGTTTTGCTCTTGCTCTTGTTGTTGTTAGCTTGTTTGTTGACTGAACACGTGTATGCTTGTGTGCTCTCTTGACTAGGCCTTATTCTTGATAGTGTGATCCTAACTAGGAAAGATGAGCATGTTAGTGTGGCTACCAACCTAGGATTGTTTTGTTAGTGTGCTATAGTTGATAGGTTTCAAATTTTAGATTGGGCAACACTATAGTGCTAGGCTAAGTACCAAATAGAAATTTGAAAAAGTCTCAATTCAACCTCCTTCTTGGGCCACGATCCTTACATTCTCATAAGACACCCAACCTATGTTGTTCCTGATTATGCCCTTTAGCCAGGCTCTAGTAATGTACAGTGTCTCCTTAGCCTTCCCCGGATAAACGCGAGCAGCCCATGCACTAGCGGAGCCGGGCTTGCACAACTATGGGGCCTACAAGCAAGAGTGAACTGAACTGAAATCCTCTCACCTCCCCCATTGTTTGCCCATTGTGCCGGCGACTTTTGCTGGCACCGACAGGGTGAGGCAGAGCATGATGAGTCGACTCGACCTTGCCTTGGGAGCGCTCACATGTGAGGTGGCTTAAAGCAATCACCTTTTGCATGAGCTAACCTAAAGAAGAACTAGTACAAGACAACTAAATATGAGCTTTTGTATAAAGCAATCCTGGTTAGAGCTAGCCTGGCGTAGTTTGCTAGCCAAGATTTGCTAGGTCAGGCATCCCAATACACCTAAAAGGACAATGACACTCTAAGAGTGGGGTGAACTAGGTGTTCTAAAAACTAAGGCTCCAATCACATAAATAAATTTATCACAATTTCTATCTAGATGTCCACTAGGTTTCTATATGTTGGTATCTTTACCGTAAAAGAGGTTCCAATCCTATAAACTATGCAAGGTAAACTAGGAAATCTAAGTGTGGAATGTAGGCGCAAATATAATATGGATGTAAATGAGGTAGATAATGCAAACTCCTGGGCGTGGCATGACGACGATTTTTACCGAGGTATCAGAAAGCAACACAAATCGAATGCCCGCGTAAGGGCATAAACTCCTAGGTCGAGTAACTCTGTGGATAGCCGACAGGCCTTCCCCACCCGCAAGTGGGTCTCCGCCTTACATCTCTAGGATGCTCCCCGCCATGTTCACTAGGTAGAGCTTTGGAAAATCACCGAGGACCTCTCCTTCCTCTCACAAGCACCGGCGGCCGCTCCACAAACTCAGTTGGAAGGTCTGCAAGACTTACAAGCCTCGGATTTACAACACTTGGTGCGCGCAAGCACCATAGCAATGAGGTGTGAAAATCTCGTCTAACTCTAGGCTAACACCTAAAACAATATGCTAAACAGCCTAAACTAGCACTAATCAATCTCTAAGACTTATGCTAATTTCCTTAATTTTCTCTTGAGCAATTTGATGGCTAGAGCACTTGAGTGTGTGGGAACCATGCCTATACCTTCTCCAAGCTCTAACACCCTTGAAATTGCTGGGTGTAGGGGTATTTAGCCCCAACCAAATAAACTAGTTGTTGCTCCAATGGGTAGAAAATCTGATTTAATAGACTAAATTGGTCAATTTACTGACCGAATTAATCGGTCAAGCTGTGAAGGTAGCCATTGGTCGGCTGACTCATGGGTCCCTCAAGCTTCACCAATTGATTCGGTGGCTTCTATGGACATGACCGAATTAATCGGTCATTCCAGAGCCGAAGGACCACAGACTAATTCGTTCTACCCTTGTTGGACTTGATTGAATGAATCGATCAATCCACCTTCAGCTCCTGCTACCCTTGATCACGGATTGATTCGGTCCTTCTTTTGTCCCTTACCAAATGAGTTGGTCCAATGCATCGGTGAGGCTTTTGCTTGTTTTTCTTTCGTTTCTTTACGATTTTTTTCATACTTGATTATTTGAATGGCTTCCATCACATCCTTGGAACCTAACAAACACCTTCAAAGGCATATCTTGACAAAATATTAGTCCCAGTGATTATATTTATTATTCAATCACGCATCTACGTTCCTCTGCATATCAAAATGTAGCAAGAGACTACCTCTTGCTATTTTCCTTACAATACCCCTAGACACGCATCTACGTGCCTTGCTGCATGACCCACCGCTATTTTCAACAACACTATCCTAGGGAAAATGGTTCATGTGCTCCGGCTCCTTGCAGTAGAATCATCCATCAAGAAATAAACAATAATATATATAGATAATGCATGTTCATCAAGGGGGGAAAAAGAGAAAACAACGTAAAAATGGTTACTAGTATGATATGCAACTAGTCATATATGCTGATCTTCTTCTTTACCTTACATAAAGTTTTGTTCAATCCCAAATTTTACAGTAGTATATATAGATGCTTATATTATCTATTCATATATATTATTTTTTGTTGAAATTTTCATGCACGTTTACCTGTTCTACCATGCGCGGGTAGCATGGTACCCCCCCCCCCCCCAAGAAAAAACCCTTTCTTGCGTAGCCTGAGAGCGGAGGTAAACAGGGGGGGGGGGGGCTTCCAGTCTTGATACTTCACCACTTGATTGAGTTGCAAAGCTTTTATGTTGCTCGACATCGAACCTTTTTTTGTGAAGACGCTGAACCGTTATTGCAACAACATGACACCGCACCATATATTATTGGAAGTTCAAATAAAATTTATGATATCAATTGAGCATCATCAGATCAGTTATGAAATATATTTTCATATTTTACTTCTTCGTTCCTCTGCATATCAAAATGTAGCAAGAGACTACCAAAACCTCCACTAGATCTGGGCCCAAACTACAGAACTCCTTGCAAGAATGAAGAGAAATGTGCAAGAAATCAAGCGTACCCTAGCCATTACGAAAGTGATAAGTCGTGTGTTGCTTTTTTTTTGTATTTTTCTCCGATGTCTGTCTAATGACACGTTCCCATATTCGTACCACTTAAATGAATGAACGAAGCTCTGCAATGCCTAACAAAATTCGTGACTGAAATATATGAAATGTATCTGAATTTGCATTCTTGTTATTGCTAATCTATGAAGAGATTATAAATAAATATCGATAAAGAAGAGACTATGCCTTTCCACAAGCAGTTCAACTACCTTTTAGAATCAACAAATTAAAAGCCTTGCTCCTGTGCTCGTGTACAAGGTCATGATGTGCTTTTTTCTCGGATTCATTGGAACCGTCCTCGTGAAAATGGTGCCTGTAAATGCAAACTAAGAGCAGAGAAGAAGGAATTAAGGCAGGAAGAATATATAAGCTCACCAATTAGGATATGCTTGATTGATTTCTTTAATAGATATGAAGAAGATGCCTTGAATGAACTCAAGCAAGCTCATGCCTAATACTCCGTCAAATGTGAGTTCTAAAAAAGTACGAAGTGGATATCCGTATCTCGGGCTACAATGCCAGATATTGGTTGATAAGGGGCCTCTACAAGTCTACAAGGAATTCTTCAAAAATTGATCGGCAGTGGCTCTCGGATTTGAGGGGATGGATCTAACGACACTACTACAAAAGTAATTTTTACCAGCGGGTGAAAAACCATTTGTATGGGTACAGTACCCGCTCCTGCATTTTATATCTACAAATAAAAAAGTGAAAACAAACAACAAAATAAAAGTATCCTAGCCCACCAACCACCACGACAAGCCCCTCTACTATATAGGTATGATTTTTTTTTTGACAAAATATGCACACTTGCATCAATCGGAGTTTGAACCACTTACCTCAATCATCGCGCGCAAACCCTTCTCTCCACTGAAGTAGTGAATTTATCGGTACCATATCAGTGGCATACAACTTCCAATCCGTTCTGACTTTATATGGTATCCTATTCTTTTGTATTAGCTCTGAAATCGATTCGTAGAAATAGGCGACGCGATCACCCTGCTCCTATAATCATGGAAGTACTCTGTTTATAATCGTGTAGTAATAATTTTGTTAGCAAAAGCAAGATGTATACTTTCACTGGTTCACTGTGTTTATCCCTAGCCCATTATGCGCTCTAACCAAATACGAGTTCCAAGAAAAACAAACAATGTAAAGCTAATGGCTATCTATGCCTCTACTACATCACATGATACAAATTCTAATCAAATTTTTAAGTAATTAGGTGTCGAGAGTGATAACATGGCGATGACTGCTCTCTTAATAATATCCACAGTAGATTATAAATACCGTGAGACATGTACGTGTAACTCCGCCCCGAAGCTAAGAACAAACTGAGTAGTATATTCCGCCATACAATTGTGTGTATATCATCGGTTCCTAAATAATCAAACAAGTGCATCAAACGAGAGTGACGTTTACCGGCTACTGTACGATGTTATATTGCATTGCATTTCCTGTAATGCAAGGACTTCGACGGTGACCGGCCAATCCGTGCTGCCAAGGTGTGCCTGGTAGGCTGCTATGTGCTATCAGAGCAAGTATTATAGTGCCACTTCAGCCGGCTGAGAGATGTACAGGTCAGCAGAAATCGTAGTTGGCGGAGAGAGAATAGAGGAGAGAGAAGAAAGCGACCGACTCGTGAAACGCCGGCTTCAAACCGGCGAAGAGAATTGTACCGCAGCTGCCCCCTCTGCATGCCGGCTGCTGCGTCCGCAGAGAGCATTAATTGGTAACGGAGTCCACTGCCACCGCTGCATGCCCCACTACCACCGCTGCATACCGTGGCATTTTCTCAGCCGGCAGTGGGCTGGGTTATAAGCCCTGCTCTCAGAGGAGTACACCATACCTTGGTAAGCACCCACCAATACCAGAGGAGGCCTCTCGCACCATGCATCCATTTGGTCGTGTCTTGCCGGTGACGAGTCTTCTGATCGAATCATCATCAACTCCTTAGTAGTACTTGGTTTCGAACCATCGCCCGCCACGACTTGACGATGAATGTGCAGTGCCCTTGGAAAAAAGAATTATTGGACGATGAATGCTGCCAATGGGATGGGTAGGATGTTCCATCACTTCACTTTCGGTCCATGATTTGATTTGAGAAGTCGCATCAGATGCATGCCCATCTTCTTGACTCCACTCTGTGCTGCGTCCGCCTCCCACGAGTCAGTCAACGCGGTATCTACTCCTCTCAATGGCAGGTGGGCCCCTCGAGTTTTGACGAAGTCAACGCAAGCCCGCTTGCTAAGTTGCTAGCTAGCTTAGCCGCCAACCCTCACAAGCTAGCAAGTAGTAACAAGCTTCGTCTCGTCGCCGATGGTGCATGCTCGCCTCGATCTCCATTCCAGGCTACGACGAGTACGGCAGGGATTCACAATGGTCGTCGTCGCGCCCAGCTCCGCCCGACATCTCCCCGCCGCGATGCTCCTCCTCCTCCTCGCGGTCTGCTGCTGCTGCTGCTTTTCCTCGGCCGCCAACGACGTCGACTTCATCTACCAAGGCTTCCAGCACGCGTCGCCGGGCGCGGACCTGGCCCTGGACGGCTCCGCGTCGGTGCTGCGCGGCGGCGCGCTCCGGCTCACCAATGACAGCAACCGCCTCGTCGGCCACGCGATCCGCAGCGCCCCTGTGCGCCTCCTTGGCGGCGGTGGCGGGAGGCAGCAGCTTTCACTACTACAAAAAGGGTCTTTGATCCTTTGCATTTGTCCTGGTTGTTGTTAGACCCGGGACTAATAAAGATTTTATCCCGGATCTAAAGACTGGCTAGGTTACTGTAGAGAGTAGAACATTTAATCCCGGTTGAAATCCATCAATTATCCCGGTTGGTGGCTCCAACCGGGACCGGTACTATTAGTCTCGGTTGCAGCCACCAACCGGGACCGATAGAGGTGCTTTTATCCCGGTTAGAGCCGAGCACCGGGATCAAAAGTAGCGATCCCCTTTTTTCTATCATCCGTGTGCGTGTCTCCATCTATGTATCTCTCTCCTCTCGATCTCTCTCATCCTCTCATCTCTATCTTATCCTCTTCCCTCTCCTTCTCTTGTCTTCCTCTAGCTGCAGCCGGCGAGCCCGAGCGGAGCACACGGGGGGAGCTCGGGACACAGCAGCAGCTCGCGTCGCGAGCGAGCAACGCTCGCGGTGAGCGGTGGCGCCGGAGCCGGATCGAGGGGCGAGGCCGACCGGAGCAGTGTGCAGCGGGAGGGAGGTGCGACCGGCCGGAGCAGCGTGGCGCGGGAGGATGGTGTGGCCTGCCGGAGCTGAAGGCCAGGTCGAGGGCTCGGACGGCGGGTTCGGGATGCGGCAGCGGCTGCAGCCATGAGCGAGAAGTTCGCGGTAAGCGGCAAGTGGCGAACGGCGGAGCCAAGCTGAAGGGGAAGGTTGCGGAGCTGAAGGGCGAGGCGCACGGCAAGGACGGCATCGCTTGCAGCGAGCGGCGGCCGCTCGGACCCTTGGCTGGTGTGATGCTTTTTTTCTTCTTCAAATGTTTTGGTTTTCTTGTTCTTCACATCGCTTGTGTGATGCCTTTGTCTGTGATTATTTTTTTCGTTTGTGACTGAGCTATTGAATTTTTATATGATTTGAATCAAATCAATCTCATGCGTTCTCATGTGTTATGAATTAGATTTGTACTTTCTTGTTGTATGATTGTCTTGTGAGATGAGCATGTTTCTAGCTTCAATCTTAAATTTCTTCTAAGTGTGATTGTATCTCTATGAGGAAGTTGAAACATATTTTGTGATGAAGTTGGAACTGGAAGATGAATGAGGTGGTGGTCTGGAGGCATGGAGCTGCGGCGGGACGAGCAAGCACCCTTTTTTTTGTTTTTTTCTTGCTCTTTTGTCCCGGTTAGGAATTCCATCCGGGATCTAAAATTGCTTTTGATCCCGGTTGAACCACACGGGATAAAAGCTAGTATCTTTTGTCCCGGAGTCGACCGGGACTAAAGCTAGTTTCCAACCGGGACTACGTGCTGTTTCTGTAGTAGTGTGGCCTCGTCGTTCAGCACGGCCTTCGTCCTCGACATCGTGACCGTCGGGAGCGGCGGCGGCCACGGCCTGGCCTTCGTGGTGGCCCCCTCCACCGCGCTCCCCGGGGCGTCCCCAGAGATCTACCTCGGCGTGCTCGGCCCGGCCACCAACGGCCGGGCCACCAACCACGTCCTCGCCGTCGAGTTCGACACCGTGCTGGACCTGGAGATGCGCGACATCAACGGCAACCACGTCGGCGTCGACGTCAACAGCCTCTTCTCCAACGTGTCGGAGCCGGTCGCCTACTACGCCGGCGACGGCGAGGCAGGGTGCCCGTCACGGTCGAGAGCGCGCGGCCGATCCAGGCGTGGATCGACTAAGACAGCGGCAGCGGCGTCCTCAACATCACCGTCGCGCCGGCGTCCGTGGCGGAACGGCCGCGCCGGCCGCTCATCTCCGCGAAGCTCGACCTGCGCCCGGTCTTCAAGGAGGACATGTACGTTGGCTTCTCGGCGTCCACCGGGAAGCTGGCGAGCTCGCACTACATCCTGGCGTGGAGCTTCCGGACCAACGGGCCCGCACAGGCCATCAACCTCCGGCGGCTGCCCAAGGTGCCGAGGCCGAGCACGGCGCCTTCCAAGCTCGTCGTCATCAAGTTCGCCGCCGTGGCTTGCGCGGGGACGCTCGCTCTGATCGCGGCGGCCATGGCCGTCGTGCGCTGGCACCGGAAGAAGGCGGCGCTCGCCGACAAACTGGAGGACTGGGAGCTGGAGCACCCTCACAGGTTCCCGTACAAGGAGCTCTACAGGGCGACCAAGGGGTTCAAGCAAAGCGAGCTTCTCGGCGCGGGCGGGTTCGGCCAGGTGTACAAGGGAGTGCTCCGGCAGCGGCGCTCCGGCGAGGAGGTGGCGATCAAGCGGATCTCCGCCGGCACGAAGCAAGGGATGAAGGAGTTCGTCGCCGAGGTCGCGAGCCTCGGGCGCATGCGCCACCGCAGCCTGGTCGAGCTGCGCGGGTGGTGCAAGCACGGCGAGGACCTGCTCCTCGTCTACGAGTTCATGCCCAACGGCAGCCTCGACGCGCGCCTGTTCGGCGCGGCGCCGCCGCTGGCGTGGGCGCAGCGGTTCGCCGTCCTCGGCGGCGTCGCCCGCGGCCTGCTCTACCTGCACGAGGAGTGGGAGCACGTGGTGGTGCACCGCAACGTCAAGGCCAACAACGTGCTCCTCGGCGCCGACATGGGCGCCAGGCTCGGCGACTTCGGCCTCGCGCGCCTCTACGAGCACGGCGCGAACCCGGCGACGACGCGCGTGGCGGGGACGCTCGGGTACATGGCGCCCGAGCTCAAGTTCACCAGCCGCGCCACGACGGCCGCCGACGTCTTCTCCTTCGGCGCGCTGCTGCTCGAGGTCGCGTGCGGGCGCCGGCCGGTGGAGCCGCCGCCGGCGGGCGGGGACGCGGACGTGGTCCTGGTGCGGTGGGTCCGCGACTGCGGGCTCGGCGGCGACCTGCTGGGAGCCGTGGACCCG
Source organism: Panicum virgatum (assembly GCF_016808335.1). Classification (NCBI taxonomy): domain Eukaryota; kingdom Viridiplantae; phylum Streptophyta; class Magnoliopsida; order Poales; family Poaceae; genus Panicum; species Panicum virgatum. The sequence continues at coordinate 53,649,132 of NC_053147.1, forward strand.
CGGCTGGAGGGGAGCTATGACGAGGAGGAGGCGAAGCTGGTGCTGTTGCTGGGCCTGATGTGCAGCCAGGCTCGGCCGGAGGCGAGGCCCAGCATGAGGCAGGTGTGCCGGTACCTGAGCGGCGAGGAGGCGATCCGGGAGGACGCGGAGCTCGTCTTCTCCGGCGCCGACTCGGTCGAGTTTATCGGGTCGTCGGTCTCCATAACGTGGTCCTCCTCCGGCGGGACCATGTCGGCCGGCTCGCTGCACGGCGGCCGGTGAAAGCTGCGGAGGCGAGCACATGTCGACTGGCATTGTAGCTAGTGTTTCCTTTTGTGATCGATGTAGAGAATAGAGATAGCCACGTGTAAGTGTGTAACTAACTATTGTGTAACTAGAGTAGATTCTTTGTGTAAGTAAGCTGGTTTTACTTCCACGCTGCTGTGAAAAAGATCTTGGGAATTAAAGCATCTCCAAGAGTCTAGACAAATGAAACTAGCTAAATTCTCATTTAGCTATTCATTTAGCTAAGAATATCTCTCTAAATTGCAAAACGAGGTCTAAATTGCATCCAGAAGTCACATATTGTATTCCCAATTGTCGATTGCCTGACGCCCGGCCTTCCACTTGGCAGTTGCAGTGGTTCTCGACTCGATCACCGACACAGAAGGCAAGATCAACGCCGCTTCGTTGATTACGCGCACGGACACTCGTGCCTCGGGGAGGTGGAGCGGACTCACGCCTAGCGGTCGCCGTCGCGATGTGGACTTATCATCACCAGTCAAAAAGCATGAGTCGTAAGACGCCTATAGACCATGGCCACTGCTAGACGGCTATGGCAGCCTTGACACTGCTACCTCAGGCTGAGTCAGGATCTTGGCCCTCCGGCCTTCCCCCTTACCATGCACCTGCATAGTACATAGACACCGAGTCAAATAAAACTATTATTTAATTTTAATATGCTACTAGGGGCTATTTTAATATTTGGCACTCATCCACTGCCCTGTTGCCAGCAGGCCAGCCACAGGCAACAGTGGCTGCCTTGGATGATGGCGACCAAGACTGGGATGACTGAAGATGGAGATTTTTTTTATTTTACCTTTTTTTAATAATATTTTAAGTTTAACTCCGTTCCGGTTTTATTTGCGTGCTGTAGCCCGTTTGGTCGCGCCAGGCGTACTGGCGCGACAGTTAGCCTTTGTCGCGCCATTGCGGTTGGCGCGACAAAGCCGCCACGCTGGCGGGGCGAGCCGGCCCTGCGCCACGTGGGCGCTGACGTGGCCCACCTTGTCGCGTCACATGCATTGGCGCGACAATGCTTGTTGCGCCATGCGGGCTGGCACGACAAGGCTAATGACCAGGGCTCGCGGCGGTCCCCTTCCCCCCACCCTCCCTTTCTTTCCTCCTTGTGCCCGAGCAGAGCGGCTGGAAAAGCGCTGCCACCGGCCGCCGCCCACCCCGATCCCCCCAAATTCCGGCGTTTTGCGGGGGGGGGGGAGTGGGGGAAATCGTTCCCCATCCTTCCCCGAAGGTATGCTCCTATTTTTTCTTCCTTTGACCATGTACATTAGTAGTTATTAGTGGTTGAAGGTGATTAGAGTTTGGGTATTGATTTGAGAAATGGTGTTGTAGTTGATAGTGTACTCATGATTAGAGTTTTGGATGACACGTAGATGGTAATCTACTCGCGATTTGAACGTGAGGTAGTACGTGCATGCACCGATTAATATGTATTCTAGGATTGAGTAGCGGGAAGGATATTATGAGTTTCATTCATAGATAATAGGCACCATGGAATTGTTTGTGTAGTTTCTTTCTATGTAGATAGATGAATTAGCTCAGTTCTTTCACGGGGTATGTTTAAGAAAAATGGAGAGTTGGAGAAAATGATTGAGGATGTTGAACTTTTAGATACTTCTCCATCGTTCTAGGATGTATTGTAGTTGATAGTGTACTCATGATTAGAGCTTTATTTGATACGTAGATGGTTCTCTGCTCGCGTTTTGGATGTGAGGTAGTACGCGCATGCATCGATTAATATGAATTGTAGGATTGAGCAGTGGAGTTTAACTTATTTGGATGTCTAATAATGACATTGTCTTCAGGTTGATGGCGGAACGCAAGTGTAAGGTTGAGATATAGTATCCTACAGCATCATGCGAGGATGCCCCTATCCCTCTTGCGCTACCTGTCCCAAATTGTGAATGCGGTATTCCGGCAGAGGTGAAGCAATCTAGGTGGCTGACTACAGCCGGTAGAGCCTACTATATGTGTTCAGTAAGTGGGAAATGAACACCATGAGTGCCGGAAGGGATACATATTACTTCACAAAGCCGTGTATATTCTTTCAATGGATTGATGGACCAGACAAGTTTGAGGCTAGGATCCGGCTTTTCCCACATTATAAGGATGAGACAAAGCCACTCAATGAGTTCAAGAGGATGGTGCCTCCTCCACCTAATCCTCCTCCAATGACCAATGAACAAAAGCAGGCGGCAGCATGCATCCGCGTGGAGAACCCTCCCCTTTGCTACTGTGGACATCCTTGCAAGCTGCAGCATCCCAACCTTGAGTTCCCGAAAAAATTCACTCCACTCTTCCGTTGCAGGCTAACCACTCATGTAAGATTCGGTAGGTCTGGTTTTGAATTGGTTTAGCATCACCTATTATTTAACCAAGTAACTTTATGTTGCGTATTCCTTTTTTCATGCAGGATGGATGGCCTTTATGTGACTTCCAGGAGTACATCTACGACCCCAAGAGTCACTGGTACTACACTAAAGAGCAAATTAAAGAATTTGAGAGTGGTAAGGAAAAATGGCCGTGTGAGAGGGCTCCAAGACCACGTTGCAAATGTGGCATTTTGGCTCGAAGGGGTGTCGTTCCAACAGAGTTGGGCTACGGTTGGTATTGTGGCAACTCTTTCGGACTCTTTTGGGTAAATCACTATTTTCCCTTCCATGCTTGTTTATCTTTTTTGTTTGTCATCCAGTTGGCCAATACAGTTGATGTTGTGTAGGAGGGAAGAACCTGTGACTGGGAGATCTTTCATGGAAGGGAGGATCTTAGGTGTGACTTGGGTCGTTGAGCCGAACCCCTGAAGACGAGAAGGACCCTTGAAATAAAGGACAAGATAAGGCGTGAGCACAATGTTCCTCTTCCAGACGAAAGGATACTTTTTGGTCCAGTTGCCCTTGATTTAGTAGCCAAACATGAAAATTCGGGCAAGATTAGTCTTGAATGTCGAGAGGAACTCATCACTTTTTGGAGGAAGAACAGAAGCCAGTACTCTGAAGAAAGGATAAATGCGGCGGTACGTCGAGCATGTGATTTCATAAAGGTTTTCCCTAATGGAATGTGGGAACACCACTTTCAGTGGAAAGAGGCCCTAAAAAGGGGTGTTGACATTGATGCGGTAAGGTTGAAAGCAAAGGAAGCCAAAATTGCGAAAGAGGCACAATTGGAGGCAATGAAAGCACTTGTGGCTGACTTGGCCGGAGCAGAAGTACGTGTGAGGGCTTCTCAGACTCAGGCAATGAAGGCAGTGGTTCAAGACTTGCCCATCGACACACATGTAGTCGATAACCAAGGGAATAGTGCAGTGCAAAACAAAGGAAAGAGTGCTTCTGACCATGACTACGTTCCTGATGATGGAGATGATGATGAGTGGTGGGAAATAAATGCAGCGGAAGTTGATGTCATAGTTTCCCAAATTGAGGCAAGGAAGGGGAAAACTGTAGTCAAAGATGATGGAGATGATAATTATTGGGGAGATGATGAGCTTTTGATTGAAGGTGACTCAGATTAGGTTATTTTAGTTGTAGATGTGTGGACTCTATGTATGATTGGACTATGTGTGTGACAGACTATTTTTATTGCTAGACTATTTATGTGGTTAACTTATGTGTATGAGACTTTATTTCTAGATTCGAACATTCTATGGTTATGAAATTTGGAATTTACTTAGTTTGTATCGTGTGCTATGTAATGAAGGGTCGTACCCATTGTTTGCATTAAAATTTTAGGGTGCAACAACATGAGATGTTACATAGATCCGTACATATCAACTGACAGAACATACACATGTTACATGCACGGATAATTCCGCTTTGCAATAAAAAGTACTAGACACCTAAAATATGGATGTAGAAATACAAGATGGATAATTTGAGATTACATTCGTAAGTAGAGATGCACAAGTAGATAGAGTACAATATGTCATAAGGTTGTTGGCCAGTGATGTGGTCACAGAAGTCCATGTCCACTAACCATAATAGTTCCGCCGTCTGGAAACTGTCGGTGGCATGAAGCGTCTCGTCAAGTTCTTGGCACGCTCCTGGCGCGCTCGGTCATCGTCGACTTCTCCTGATTCTCAATCAGAAGTTGATTGATTTGATCATGCTTCATATTGATCTCTATATCCTTTTGCTGGTTCAGTACGTGCAGGTGACGTATGTATTCTTGAACATGAACTTCCATAGGACCATCAGTCCAGTAAGTGAACCCACAATCAGAAGTCTATGATCAATCAAAGTGAGTTAGATTCTTACCTGTTTACAGAAATTTGCTAACATGAAATAAAACATAGATGTGAAATATATCAAACCTCATAGTAAGGGCAACGGAAGAACCGTCGTCCCGCATCACCAAAAAGCTCGTAGACATGTACAACAGCGTCGTCTCCATGATGACAAGGTGGCCAGAATTGAACTGGAAGGGCATTGTGCGCACTATAGAATGATATGGTTCTTACTTCTAAGTTTGGGTGCGGAGGAGGCGGATCGATGGGTCCTTGCATCCACGACATGGATTCTCTCAGTTTATGTTTCGATGGCTCGCTATACTTCTCAGCAGCAACGAGATGGTCCCTTTATACTACTCTGGAATTGGTGCGCACTTGGTCCAGTGGAATCAATTTGGTTCACACGTCAATTCATATGAAAAGACTGTTGTAGCTGTGCATGAAAGGATTGGGCACTGAAAAGCCTAGCTCCTACACCCTATTTACTAAAAAGGGTACTGACTGAAAAGCCTAGTCTCTGAGTAGCCTACTCACTTAAAAAGTCAGTGCATGCTACGTATACCGGCGAAGGTACGGCACATACCGCTCATCCCACCGAAGTGGAGAGTGGGTACGTGCGCGGAGGGGCTGCAGCACCTGATATGGTAGCAAATGAGTTGTCAGAGGGCAAAAAAAATATAAATTGAAGTACTTGGTAAAACAAATACTAACCTCGCCATGGTCAACTAGGACGTGTACTCGCTGGTTGGAGTCGTAGAACGTCTCCAGTAGGGGGAACGTGGGGTGCGCCATCCTGCAGTGAAGAATCAAAACTTGATCAGTAAAAACCAACATAAAATGAACCGAAAGTAATTAAAATGATCATGGTAAGTAAAACAATAAATATAGACGATCAATCAATATTATTGCAACAACGAGTGTAGAGTAACAATGACCTCTATTGAAACTTGTATTGCTAATTATTATTTATACTAAGCACAAACTAATGTACCTCTCCCCGTGTGCTATGCCTTATCCTCTTTCTCGGGTTAGGTTGGGCTGTTCTTTTTCTTTTCGATTTCTGTTTCTTCTTACACTTGCACTGAGAACAAAATCTATGGCACTTGGAGCAACGGTTCTAGCTCCTGTCCTCATCGAAATCACCGGTGCCATAGTCCGCACTAGCCCGACCTTGCGACTCGTCCATGTCACCTTTGAGCCTTTTCTTCCACCTCCTTCCTTTTTTAGGTTTCAATAGTGACGCATCCGGCACGTACTCTAGTCCCTTGTACTCAGGCCATTGGGACGGATTGAGGTAAGGCTCAAAACTGGACTCCCATATGTTGATTGTGTACGACCTAGCATAGTACGGACTCAAATAAGTGGGGCTTTTGAAACAAAGACCTCGATCTCTACATGCCATTATTAGGTGCGAGCGTGGAAGGTGTAAGGCGTCCTCCATGACTCTCTCCTCCTATATTTGTACCACATGCACTTCTAACACCATAAATCATTCTTTCAGGGCCGTAAGGCGCTGCAAGTTGGTTCACCGATCTATCCTCAGCATCCTTAAGGTGTTCCTCCGCTATTAGTCCCCATTGTTCACCCTTATCCAACAAACTCTGGGCTTTACCCCATCTATCGACAAAGTACTCGTTCAACTTCTCGAATGAGTACTCTACAATGCCTGCAACAGGTCTTGACCCAATACCCCTAAATATATTGTTTAATGACTCAGCATTGTTTGTGGTCATGATATCGTACCGCTTTCCCCCTTCATCATAAGCAAGAGCTCATTTATCCTTGTCCACCATCTTGCCTTTCAGCCACTCTTTGGCCGTCTCATTCATTTCCTTCTCCAAATCTGCAAGTGTTTCTTCAAAAGTTTTCTCCGTGCGCCAACTTTAGTTTCCCAATTAGTTCCTTCTTTTTCTGATGCCTCCACATATTTGCTGCAAAGTGTCGCATGCACCACATGTGCACAAGAGGGGGAGATCCATCCATGTGCTCGTTAGCGCAGTTTAGGAGAACATGGTGCCGGTCAGATATCATACAAACTTGCCTGGAGGGACCCAATACATACCGCCGCACCAGCTTCATGTACCAGGACCAGCTGTCATTGTTTTCTCCTTCGGTCAAAGCAAATGCTAGCAGAACTAGTTGCCTCTCAGGATCCACGGCAATCGCCATCATTAGTGTCCCCTTGTATTTACTCGTCAAGAATGTGGCATCCATGAGGATCACAAGTCGGCAATGCTGGAATGATTCAGCACACTGGGGAAAGCACTAGAACACCCTTTGTAAAACGTGCTTGTACACTCCGTTGTGAGGAAGCATCATGTTTTCCGTGTGTATGAACCACCTAATCCCTGGATTGTAGAGGGACATGCCCGTCAAGACTCTGGGCACCCTTGCATATGACTCTAGTCAATCTCCCCACAACAGACATGTTGTTTTGCACGCCATGCTTTCAAGTACTTCACCCGGTAAGAACATATGCCGAAAATCGACTCCATAAGCGAAGGAACTGAGGTGTCGCTGTCCTTCCGAACAATACCAAGAATGCGATGTGCTAGGTAACATGCCATGCACTGTGCGTGAACTTGTTTCGGTCTCGAGAATGCACATGTGTGAGGCTGTCTTACTCTGGTGATTTTCCACTGACCAGTGCCTCTAACAATCCATGCCCATACACCCCATAGGCACCCCTTGTAGCAGCACCGTCCAAATTAAACCGGCTTAAATGCACTAACCATCATCTTAATACTTAATCAAGTTACTGTGCACTTAAAACGGTGTAACCTGACAGGCTGTCGGGTAAAATCCCGATTAAACTACTGTACTCCAGGATCACAATTGCACTTATACCCGTACCAAGACGAGCACAGGTGTTACCAGCACACAGAAATCTTCAAATTAATTTACAACACAGGTTTTACATAAAAGTCTTAATACAAGCGACAGAGTTTTAAACACAGCGGAAGTTTAAAACTGAGCTCGAAATACACTACGATAGCCACGACGATACAAGGTGAGCTCCACATCCTACCCACCGATGTGATGCCAACCTGCCCGGTCTTCACGAGGAAGACGGGGCCCACTCGACGGTCAAACCCGGAGGAAGCGGCTGTCCAATCCAGGACGCACAGATCTCCTCGAAGTCCGCAGGGACACAACCTGCTCAGAAGGGTTACAACAACAACCCTGAGTATACTAATACTCAGCAAGGCTTACCCGACTCTGGGTATACTTAGCCCATTACCTAGACATGCAAAGCTTTTTGGCTCTGGAGTTCTTTTCCTGAAAGGCTGCTAGAAGTGAATCCTTACTTTCAATATTTTAGCTCCATTTAGTATACCAAGTATTAACTACATTCGCCTAATCATCTAGAGCACACATGGTGGAACCGATTATCTTTCAGCAACTTCCAAACCAGTCTTTTTCATTCCGTTTTCATTCCACTTTCTTACTACGATGTGACAAAGTGACCAAGGTTCTCTTAACCGAGAGAGACGGCGAATCGATCCGATTTAACCTTGCAAGGTGGGCCTAACTCACACGACACGCGTAAACCCCGTCGGGCCACACACGTCAACTGTTCCCATCATCACCCCGACGTCTGAATCACGCCTGCCAAAACCCAGGTGAAGGGTCCCTCACAGCGAACTCCCAGAGAACTAGGAGGCGACATACACTCCAACACCCGCCATCATCCCACTCCCAGAGTAGCAGGTCGCGATTCAGAGTATCGTTGCAAATCAGGTAATTAGCTTACCGGTTTCGACTACCTCCTACTTCCGGCATGTGGTTAGTACTGTTCAAACTCAGTCAACACTGCCAACAACGGAACGGTCCTCAATCGACACAGGCGGAGCTTACTTTCCATCCATTCCATACCAAAACCAACTCATTTCCGCCCGGTCTCCATTTCTTTTTACTCAACAATTCATTTCTAAGCCAAAACTAAGGGATCAAGATCCTAAACTCGCGAGTGACAGTAATCACTCGACTTCTACCGAAATCCTATTTAGCAGAGCATTTCTAACGACACATGCATACTAGTATAGGCCCACGGTACCTAGGGAGAACATGCATACTAGGGTTTCATATAAATCCTAAAACTTAAATGCACAAATACTTAAATAAACATTGAATAATTTAAATTATGGTTATGCTCCGGGGCTTGCCTTGCAGGTCAGCGGGGTTAACAAAGTCTGCTGGAGCGTGCTCAACGGCGACCTCCTGCTGCTCTCCTGCTCGTGGCTCCTGGACCGGCTCAGCAACTAGCTCGTGGACAGCTTCGTTCGCGACGTCTACACGAATAAAATATGACATGCAATCGTTAGGACACAGAGCAATGCATAGGTGCTTACGATGCGAAACCAAGTTCAAACATTTAGCCTGAAGTGCTTCCTTCCAAAACAACTACTACTAACTTGCTTAGAGCAGCAAGGAGTGAGACAGAACTAGCTTTGCTAAAGTTTCAAGCAAGAAACAATTAACTAACTCATTAATAGGAAAAAGCATAGCTAAGGCAAAATAAAAGCAAAACCTAACTTGCATACAAGATCTAGCAACACAACTAACCAGATCAAGCGGAAACAGTACAGCATGCCTCACAAAATTTTCCAACGAAAGCTGCTGCTAACAAAGCAATTAACTAACCCTAGCAAGGTAAAAGGAACATAATTAGATCTACACAAAAGTGCATAGAAACAGGACATGAAACTTTTACAGTGGTACATGAAATGAGTAAGCCACTGCGAATTTTCCAAAAAATTTAGAGCCCTAGAACAACCAGTAATAAATAAACTAGGTTTAACGCAAACTGAATTTTCAGCAGAGTAAAAGTAACAAAAGACCTGCACAGCTATTTTTCCTCTGAAGATCATGATTTTAGAAACCTAACAAAATTGGGTTTGCAATTTTTGGATTTTTCTACAAATTTCTACACTTTTTGGAAGGTTTCAGCCATTTAAATGAAAGGAAAACAATAAAAAGGGGGGCTGACAGCCGGGCCCCACTTGCCAGGGACCCAGGCCCGCCCCCCACCTCCTCTGTTTCACGAGCGCCGTGCGCCACGGCCGTGGCCGGCGGGGCGGCCAGCACCGCGGCGGCGGCGGCGTCCCGGCCCGCCCGCTGCTCGCCGGCGGCGCGGCCCGGCCCGCCCGCGGCCCAGGCAGCTCGGCGGAGCCGGCGCCCGCGGCGGCGCAGGGGGGGGGCGCGCGCAGCGCGCTAGCGGCGGGGCAAGGGCAGACGGCGGCGGCGCATGGCCGTTCCCGGCCCGGCCGGCGGTGGAGGCAGGGCTAGGCGGCGGGGTAGCGATCCACGGCGGCGGGTGGCTGAGAGGCGCGCGGAGGCGGCGCACGGGGAGGCGCAGGGAGGGCTGGCAGCGTGCGCAGTGAGGGTGGCGGCGCGAGGCAAAACGGCGGCGGCGGCTGCGGATTTGGGCGGGGAGGGGGTCGGAGAGTAGGAGGGGGTTGCGAGGAGCTCACCACGGCTCGATTTGGGGCGGAGGGTGGCCGGGAGGAAGGTCGTCGGCGGAGAGGCGAAGCTCCGGTGAACTGCAATGGCGGTCGGGGTGATCTGCGGCTCAATTCATCGGAGTAGGGGCTCGGCCGCGCTCGTGGGTGGTCGGAGTGGGTGGACGGCGAGGCTGCGCAGCTCGGGGTGCGACGAATCGAGGCGGGGCGGCGAGCCGTGGCCGGCGCGACGAACGGCGGCGACTCTGCTCGACTCGGGTCGCACGAGCTCGAGGATGGGGATGGAAGGGGAGGACGGGACGGGGCAGGAAGGTTCGAGGGCGTCCGCGAGGATACGAGCAGCGCTCAGACGTCGAGGATCGCCGGGATTGCCGACGCGTGGCGCCGCTCGCCGGCGACCAGCGGCGGTATGGGCGTCGGGGCACAGTGTCGAGCACTGGAGGGGCACTGTTTGCTTGTTTAATTATTTTAGCCCGAGTTTGACCAGTTGAAACTCAAATTTTCATATAGGAACTTGAAATTTGGCCAAAATAAAAGTTGTAGAGGATTAAAAGATCTACAACTTTCGTTTTGGGCGGAAGTTGATTCGGAGCTCAGATCAAGGACAAAAACGAGATCGAACACGGCTAAAACAAGGATTACTATGCGAACCCGATTAACGCTAACGACGAACTCGAGTCCGCGATTAGCGAATTAACTCGGGATTAGCAGGACGATTAACACAGGGGTGTTACAGCCTTCCCCCCTTAAAGGAATCTCATCCCGAGATTCACACACGACAGAAAGTACAAGGCGACAAGGTTCGAAGATGTAGTACCTGGATGAGCGTTTAAAAACTCCGGATACTTGGATCTCAGGAATTCCTCCTTCTCCCAAGTAGCTTCATCTTCGGAGTGATTACTCCATTGAACTTTGTAGAATCGGTTGGTGGTGCGACGAGTAACTCGATCCTTGCGATCAATAATCTTGATAGGATGCTCAGGATAGGTGAGATCAGACTCTAATTGAATCGAGTCACTTTCAACAGCTTCCGTCGGAACTCTAAGGCACAATCTGAGTTGTGACACATGGAAAATGTTATGAACTACAGAAAGATTCACTGGAAGATTCAACCGATAAGCCACCGGACCGCATCGTTCCACAATTGGGTATGGACCGATGTAGCGGGGAGCTAGCTTTCCTTTTATTCCGAACCTTTGCACGCCTTTCCAAGGTGAGACTTTCAGATAGACGTGGTCACCGACTTTAAAGACGAGTGGATCCCTTCTTTTATCCGCATAGCTCTTCTGTCGAGACTGTGCAATCTTTAAGTTGGCTTGGATAAGACGGACTTGTTCTTCGGCCTCTTGAACCATGTCGGGCCCAAAGATTGTTCTTTCTCCGGTTTCAAACCAATTGAGAGGTGTACGGCATCGACGACCGTATAATGCTTCAAATGGTGCCATTTTGATGCTCTCTTGATAACTATTGTTATAGGAGAATTCAGCTAATGGCAAACATTGATCCCATTTCTGTGGATAGGTCAAGACACAAGCACGGAGCATATCCTCCAAAATTTGATTTATCCTCTCGGTCTGGCCGTCTGTTTGAGGGTGATATGCAGAGCTGCGAATAAGATGCGTTCCCAAGCAAGCATGTAATTGCTCCAAAAAACGAGCAACGAACTGAGTTCCTCGATCGGAAATGATAGTCTTTGGCACACCATGTAAACATAGTATGCGATCCATGTACAATTCCGCATATTGCTTGGTCAAGTACGTCGTCTTAACTGGGAGAAAATGTGCCGATTTAGTTAGCCTGTCGACCACAACCCAAATAGAGTCATAACCCTTTTGAGTTCGAGGTAAGCCGACGATGAAATCCATACTTATATCTTCCCATTTCCATTCTGGAATATTCAAGGGCTGGAGAGTTCCAGCTGGTCTGAGATGACTGGCTTTAACCCTTCGACAGATATCACACTCTGACACATACTTGGCAATTTCTCTTTTCATCCGAGTCCACCAGAATCGTTGCTTCAGGTCTTGGTACATCTTGTTGCTACCCGGATGAATTGATAGTCGTGAAGTATAGGCTTCGTCAAGAATTTGTTTTCTGAGCTCAAAATTCTTAGGCACCACTAATCGGTGCTTGAACCATAACACATTCTCAGTATTCTGGTGGAAGCAATTCACTTTAGGATCTCCCTCTGATAGTCTTCTTTGAATTTCCTTCACCCCTTTATCTTGCTTTTGTGCTGCTATGATGAGATCGCGAAGAGTAGGAGTAAGCTCTAGATGGGCCAATGTGCCATGTGGTACAATACTCAAATTCAGCTTTTCCATTTCATAGCAAAGAGACTCGCTTAATGGTATAGCTGAAATGCAATGACAGTGAGCTTTGCGACTTAGCGCATCGGCAACCACATTTGCCTTGCCTGGATGATAATGCACTTCGAGCTCGTAATCTTTAATCAACTCAAGCCATCTTCTTTGACGCATGTTCAAATCAGCTTGAGTGAAAAGATATTTGAGACTCTTGTGATCGGTATAGATATTGCACAATGAACCTAAAAGATAGTGTCGCCAGATCTTCAGAGCATGGACGACAGCTGCTAATTCAAGATCATGAGTGGGATAGTTTTCTTCGTGATGCTTGAGCGATCGAGATGCATAAGCAATCACCCGGTTCTCTTGCATCAGAACACAGCCAAGTCCTGTGCCCGAGGCATCACAGTAGACATCGAATGGTTTTGTAGTATCAGGCTGGGCCAAGATTGGAGCCAAAGTGAGAAGTGTTTTCAATTTCTGGAAAGCTTCCTCACATTGAGCACTCCAATAGAATTTGACACCCTTCTTAAGAAGTTCAGTCATTGGCTTTGCAATTCTGGAGAATTCTGGGATGAATCTTCGATAATACCCAGCTAAGCCCAAGAAACTGCGAATTTCAGGAACTGAAGTCGGGGCTTCCCAATCGAGTACATCCTGCACTTTACTAGATCCACAGAGATGCCTTCAGCAGATATGACATGACCGAGAAATGGTACTTCCTTCAGCCAGAAGTCACACTTGCTGAGTTCGGCATAAAGCTGGTGCTCTCTCAGACGCTGAAGTACTATGCGAAGATGATGAGCATGTTCTTCCTCATTCTTGGAGTAGATCAAGATATCATTAATGAAGACCACGACGAACTTGTCTAACTCCGGCATGAATACCGAATTCATGAGGTACATGAAATAAGCTGGAGCATTGGTTAATCCAAAGGACATCACCAAATACTCGTATAACCCATAATGAGTAGAGAAGGCTGTTTTTGGTATATCCACCGGTCTGATTTTTATCTGACGATAGCCAGATCGAAGATCTATTTTTGAGAATACCTTAGCTCCGGCTAGTTGATCAAAAAGAATATCAATACGAGGGAGTGGATATTTGTTTTTGATGGTGACTGCATTCAGCGGTCGATAATCCACACATAGCCTTAGTTCGTGATCTTTCTTCTTTACGAACAGAGCCGGGCAACCCCAAGGTGAGGTGCTCGGTCGAATATAGCCTTTATCCAGCAACTCTTGTAATTGGATTTTTAATTCAGCTAACTCACTCGGAGTCATTCGATATGGCCTTCGAGATACGGGTGCTGTACCGGGCTGTAACTCAATGACAAACTCAATATCCCGATCGGAAGGCATGCCTGGCAAGTCTTCCGGGAACACATCAAGGTATTCACAAACCACCAGAATTATTTCTAGAATTTTCCCTTCAAGGTGGTATATGACAGTGGCTGGAATTGCATGCTGGGAAAGATGAATATCCATAGAACCATATGTGGAAGAGTTTAACTGAATAACACGAGAGGAGGTATTGATGGTAGCACCATGTTCCTTCATCCAATTCATTCCAAGTATGACATCTATCCCCTGGCTTGGAAGGACAATGGTTGTAGTCGGAAAAATCGTCCCGTTCAAGTCAAGGGCCACACCTCGAACGAATTGGTTGGTACTTAAGTGTGTGCCCGGTGTATGAATAATATAAGCTCTTATCATGTGGTTTACTTGCAAATCAAGCCGTGCTACACATGCTTGACTGATGAAGGTATGAGATGCTCCCGAATCGAATAACACAGTAACAGGGCAGTGATTAACGGAGAACATACCCGCCATCACTTGGGTGCCCTCCGGAACTTCCTCCAGAGTAGTGTAGTTCACACGACCAGTCTTGGCAGGTACAATCTTCTTCTTCTGATCCTTCTGGCTGGAACCTTGACTCAGCGCTGGAGTCTTGTAGTTATTCTGCCGAGGTAGCAGACGGTAGTCACGTGCAAAGTGCCCCAGGTTACCACAATTGTAACATGGGTAGTTGTTGGGGCGTGGAGCTTGTGGCATTAAAGGCCTCTGCCGCTGTATCGGAAAACGGGGTGCCCACTGCTGCTGTTGCTGTGGTGGTCTAGCGACCCAACGGTCCTGCTGTGGAGGATGGTTTGAAGTCTGCTGATTCCCTGTCTGAACCAGCTTGTATCTCTGGGGTGCATTGCTGGAGGATCCCGCAGGTGCCTTTCTCTTCTTGTCAGCTTTGTGCGCCAACGTGGCATCTTCCTGCGTTATGGCCTTATTAACCAGATCGGTAAAGTTGTTGCATGTGGTGAGGGCTAGCTTGTCCTGAAGCTTTGTGCTAAGTCCCCTTCTGAAGCAATCTTGTTTCTTCTCATCAGTATCCACATGAAAACCGCCATACTGGGATAACTGATTGAAAGTCTGAGCATACTGGAGCACAGTATTGTTCCCTTGCTTCAGGGCTAGGAACTCTGCCATCTTTCTCCTCATCAAGCTGGTCGGGATGTGGTGGGCTTTAAAAGCTGCCACAAACTCATCCCAGGTGAGACGTGTACCAGCGGGAAGTAGAGCCTTGTGATTTACCCACCATATTTTCGCAGGTCCTCGTAGCTGTTGCGCTGCAAAGGCGGCTTTGTCCATCTCTGTGCAATTGAGGATGCTGAACTTATCCTCAATGGTGCGAATCCAGGCATCAGCCTCAAGGGGATCATCGGCCTTATGGAACAGAGGTGGCTGGGTGGCCAGAAAACCGACATAGTCAGTTTCTGCTGGTGCTAACGGGGGAGCATGTCGACCTCTGCCGGCATTGACTTGGGATTGCACCAGTTGCCTTATCAATTCCGTCTGTTCGTTGCGGTCAGCGATAAGAGCTGCAACAGCTTGAGCCAACGAGGGAGGTTGTTGGGGCAGTGCCTCGTGATTCTCATTGTCATGATTATCACCCATCTGCAAAAATAATCATTCCCCTGGTTAGCCATTTCGCTATCAGGACTAATTCATGCAATTTAAAGAATGTGCATATATAATATGAACACACGGTATGAATCCTTCCCCTCGCGATATGGTTCACCAAGGGAAGATAAACTAACTTGCTTTGGTTGATAGCGCATCAACTCAACACGTTTCGTCCAGAGTAGCTCTAACGTATGCAATACTAAACATCGCTCAACAAAATTTCAGATTTGAAGACGGTCAAAGTGCAACTCAAAGCTGAAATTCCACGCACTGACAGAAAAGATCATTACGGGAGTAAAATTTACATTAAGCAGCCACGCTGCTTAAGCTGGAACAAGGGCTATTACATTACCAAAGCCCTGCTGCAAACCAACTAACATTAGAGAAGGGTTCACAAACGACCCGAGAACACACCACTACTAAAAGAAGGGTCTTGCACGACCCGGCTACACACCATACTAGCAAGGGGTTATCCTACATGACTCGAACTACCGAGCCACAAAAGAATTCTCAACCCAAGGTTAGCCTAGAGCACTATGTTGGTCATCCTACCCAACTATCCTACAGTTAGGCTACACTGCAAGGGGAGAATCAACACTATCCCGCTGCGTCCTCACGGAGTCCCAGGTCCCGACTCGACTCCAGACACTCCCTCGATCTCCTCAGGGTCCTCTACCTCTTCTTCTTCTTCTGGCTCCTCCTCTGCTGCCTTGGCCTCCATCTCTGCTGCTGCTGCCTGCACCTGAGCCTGAGCGTCCTCAATCCACTCCTGGGCCTGCTGAAGCTGCCCCTCAAGGTGCTGCACCATCTGAGTCCTGTTCTCCAGCTCCTCCTGCAACTCCTGAATCCTGATCTTCCTCGCTCTGGACTTGGCCTTCAGGGTCTTGATCTTGTCCTGGGTACCAATCATGTGCTGCTCATGGAGGTGAGCCTCTCGAGCCTTGCTCCTGCATATCGCATTTTCCTCGCGAAGCTGCTCATACATTTTGTTCAAAGCTGAGTAGCTAAACGAGAGTGCTGTCCTGACATTGTAGTCGGGCATCATGTAGTTCAGGTTGCGGTTCACCCGATCTGCATAGGCCTGAGTAGTCTCATCCTTCAGAGGAAACACACTGTAAGGAGTATCTATCACCTCTGCATTATGCTTCTCTGAGAACTCCTCAATGGCTTTCCTAGCTGCAATCTCCCAGGAGTCTGCCAGCTTCCTACCATACACTGTGAGCTACCACGAGTCCCATTCCAAGCGAGCAGGGCAAGCAGGAATCTTCACTATCATCTGACAGCGCTCGGTGCCCAGCAAGCTAGACTCGTGTCCGGAGTACTGTGGGGGCTCAGTGTAGTCAAACGCCCTGAGCATCTGCCACAACAGACGAGGAAAGTGGCCGGTGTGGAGGGCATTGGAGTGCGCCCAACCCTCAGCGTCCACGATCACGTGCGTGAAGCTAGCCATCTGTAAGAACACATAGCACTAACGTAAGTCACAGTTTTCAAAAGAACAAATTTAATTTGGCAACGCAACACAAATAAAATTTTTAAAGAACTCACAGTAAAAACATGGTGATCCAAATAAATTTTTGTGAAGCGCAACCGAAGTAACAAGACAAACAACAACTCAGGAATGCAAGATGCAAGATGCATGCCACGTTCTAGCGTTTCTCACCCAAACAAGTACCAAAATATGGTAAACGCGGACAATCGGTGGCACATTTACGTACTCTCCCTATATATAGACTAGTCGTTCCTACGATCAAGGATTTTATAACGCGCTTACGTGGTTAGTTTCCTGTAGAAGAACACAGAGACAGATATAATTATCCATTTCTGGACCCTTCGTGCCAGCACACACGAACGGCCCCCATGTGTCTTACGCCACACGGGTAACGCATATGCAGTTTCCCACATATTCACACATACATTACCATCCACTATAGAGATGGCACCCAGACGTTCGACGCTGAATGGGCAGCGCTGCATACGTCATAACAACGTATTCACTTCCCGTACACTCGCCTTACGGAACTTCCAAGGGTAGACGTGTCCCAAGGGTCACGGTCATGGCCAACCGCATGACAGGTTTACATCTCGTAACATTG
Source organism: Panicum virgatum (assembly GCF_016808335.1). Classification (NCBI taxonomy): domain Eukaryota; kingdom Viridiplantae; phylum Streptophyta; class Magnoliopsida; order Poales; family Poaceae; genus Panicum; species Panicum virgatum. The sequence goes on from NC_053147.1 coordinate 53,666,451, forward strand.
CCTTACGAAATGGCCGTGATCACAATCACACGGCATGAAATCCGAACTCCATATCAGGCGGCAGATAGCGACAGGCTCGTTTGAATTGAGCCTTATCACCTCCTCGTATGCTCATCATACGGGACCCGCGCACGTATGAAACACGTGGGCTATTCTAAAGGACTACCAAGAATGCTTACCTTGCTTACCTTAACGGAGGTGCGTCGTTACCGAAATAAGGTTTAACAGAAAGTAAAAGCTGGAAGTGCTGGAATAAAATAGATACTTAGTTGCCACCTACTTAATTACATAATTAGGGCATACGAACTATCTATTCTATTCCTTAGCGCATCTAGCGTCAACTTTTCGAAAACCCGAAATCGTTGCAAGGTAATCACCCCAGTGCAATTTAGAGCTCTGATGCCAGCTGTAGCAGCACCGTCCAAATTAAACCGGCTTAAATGCACTAACCATCATCTTAATACTTAATCAAGTTATGTGCATTTAAAACGGTGTAACCTGACAGGCTGTCGGGTAAAATCCCGATTAAACTACTGTACTCCAGGATCACAATTGCACTTAGACCCGTACGAAGACGAGCACAGGTGTTACCAGCACACAGAAATCTTCAAATTAATTTACAACACAGGTTTTACATAAAAGTCTTAATACAAACGACAGAGTTTTAAACACAGCGGAAGTTTAAAACTGAGCTCGAAATACACTACGATAGCCACGACGATACAAGGTGAGCTCCACATCCTGCCCACTGATGTGATGCCAACCTGCCCGGTCTTCACGGGGAAGACAGGGCCCACTCGACAGCCCAACCCGGAGGAAGCGGCTGTCCAATCTAGGACGCACAGATCTCCTCGAAGTCCGCAGGGACACAACCTGCTCAGAAGGGTTACAACAACAACCCTGAGTATACTAATACTCAGCAAGGCTTACCCGACTCTGGGTATACTTAGCCCATTACCTAGACATGCAAAGCTTTTTGGCTCTGGAGTTCTTTTGCTGAAAGGCTGCTAGAAGTGAATCCTTACTTTCAATATTTTAGCTCCATTTAGTATACCAAGTATTAACTACATTCGCCTAATCATCTAGAGCACACATGGTGGAACCGATTATCTTTCAGCAACTTCCAAACCAGTCTTTTTCATTCCATTTTCATTCCACTTTCTTACTACGATGTGACAAAGTGACCAAGGTTCTCTTAACCGAGAGAGACGGCGAATCGATCCGATTTAACCTTGCAAGGTGGACCTAACTCACACGACACGCGTAAACCCCGTCGGGCCACACACGTCAACTGTTCCCATCATCACCCCACGTCTGAATCACGCCTGCCAAAACCCGGGTGAAGGGTCCCTCACAGCGAACTCCCAGAGAAATAGGAGGCGACATACACTCCAACACCCGCCATCATCCCACTCCCAGAGTAGCAGGTCGCGATTCAGAGTATCATTGCAAATCAGGTAATTAGCTTACCGGTTTCAACTACCTCCTACTTCCGGCATGTGGTTAGTACTGTTCAAACTCAGTCAACACTGCCAACAACGGAACGGTCCTCAATTGACACAGGCGGAGCTTACTTTCCATCCATTCCATACCAAAACCAACTCATTTCCGCCCAGTCTCCATTTCTTTTTACTCAACAATTCATTTCTAAGCCAAAACTAAGAGATCAAGATCCTAAACTCGCGAGTGACAGTAATCACTCGACTTCTACCGAAATCCTATTTAGCAGAGCATTTCTATCGACACCTGCATACTAGTATAGGCCCACGGTACCTAGGGAGAACATGCATACTAGGGTTTCATATAAATCCTAAAACTTAAATGCACAAATACTTAAATAAACATTGAATAATTTAAATTATGGTTATGCTCCGGGGCTTGCCTTGCAGGTCAGCAGGGTTAACAAAGTCTGCTGGAGCGTGCTCAACGGCGACCTCCTGCTGCTCTCCTGCTCGTGGCTCCTGGACCGGCTCAGCAACTAGCTCGTGGACAGCTTCGTTCGCGACGTCTACACGAATAAAATATGACATGCAATCATTAGGACACAGAGCAATGCATAGGTGCTTACGATGCGAAACCAAGTTCAAACATTTAGCCTGAAGTGCTTTCTTCCAAAACAACTACTACTAACTTGCTTAGAGCAGCAAGGAGTGAGACAGAACTAGCTTTGCTAAAGTTTCAAGCAAGAAACAATTAACTAACTCATTAATAGGAAAAAGCATAGCTAAGGCAAAATAAAAGCAAAACCTAACTTGCATACAAGATCTAGCAACACAACTAACTAGCTCAAGCGGAAACAGTACAGCATGCCTCACAAAATTTTCCAACGAAAGCTGCTGCTAACAAAGCAATTAACTAACCCTAGCAAGGTAAAAGGAACATAATTAGATCTACACAAAAGTGCATAGAAACAGGTCATGAAACTTTTACAGTGGACTATACATGAAATGAGTAAGCCACTGCGAATTTTCCAAAAATTTTAGAGCCCTAGAACAACCGGTAATAAAAAAACTAGGTTTAACGCAAACCGAATTTTCAGCAGAGCAAAAGTAACAAAAGACCTGCACAGCTATTTTTCCTCTGAAGATCATGATTTTAGAAACCTAACAAAATTGGGTTTGCAATTTTTGGATTTTTCTACAAATTTCTACACTTTTTGGAAGGTTTCAGCCATTTAAATGAAAGGAAAACAATAAAAAGGGGGGCTGACAGCTGGGCCCCACTTGCCAGGGACCCAGGCCCGCCCCCCACCTCCTCTGTTTCACACGCGCCGTGCGCCACGGCCGTGGCCGGCGGGGCGGCCGGCACCGCGGCGGCGGCGGCGTCCCGGCCCGTCCGCTGCTCGCCGGCGGCGCGGCCCGGCCCGCCCGCGGCCCAGGCAGCTCGGCGGAGCCGGCGCCCGCGGCGGCGCAGGGGAGGCGCGCGCACAGCGCGCTAGCTGCGGGGCAGGGGCAGACGGCGGCGGCGCACGGCCGTTCCCGGCCCGGCCGGCGGTGGAGGCAGGGCTAGGCGGCGGGGTAGCGATCCATGGCGGCGGGTGGCTGAGAGGCACACGGAGGCGGCGCACGGGGAGGCGCAGGGAGGGCTGGCGGCGTGCGCAGTGAGGGTGGCGGCGCGTTCCGCGGCGGCGCGAGGCAAAACGGCGGCGGCGGCTGCGGATTCGGCCGGGGAGGGGGTTGGAGAGTAGGAGGGGGTTGCGAGGAGCTCACCACGGCTCGATTTGGGGCGGAGGGTGGCCGGGAGGAAGGTCGTCGGCGGAGAGGCGAAGCTCCGGTGAACTGCAATGGCGGTCGGGGCGATCTGCGGCTCGATTCGTCGGAGTAGGGGCTCGGCCGTGCTCGTGGGTGGTCGGAGTGGGTGGACGGCGAAGCTGCGCAGCTCGGGGTGCGACGAATCGAGGCGGGCCGGCGAGCCGTGGCCGGCGCGACGAACGGCGGCGACTCTGCTCGACTCGGGTCGCACGAGCTCGAGGATGGGGATGGAAGGGGAGGACGGGACGGGGCAGGAAGGTTCGAGGGCGTCCGCGAGGATACGAGCAGCGCTCAGACGTCGTGGATCGCCGGGATTGCCGACGCGTGGCGCCGCTCGCCGGCGACCAGCGGCGGTATGGGCGTCGGGGCACAGTGTCGAGCACTGGAGGGGCACTGTTTGCTCGTTTAATGATTTTAGCCCGAGTTTGACCAGTTGAAACTCAAATTTTCATATAGGAACTTGAAATTTGGCCAAAATAAAAGTTGTAGAGGATTAAAAGATCTACAACTTTCGTTTTGGGCGGAAGTTGATTCGGAGCTCAGATCAAGGACAAAAACGAGATCGAACACGGCTAAAATAAGGATTACTATGCGAACCCGATTAACGCTAACGACGAACTCGAGTCCGCGATTAGCGAATTAACTCGGGATTAGCAGGACGATTAACACAGGGGTGTTACACCCCTGCTTGCATAGCACATCGTACCGTACTCTCCTGTCCGAATGAACCACATTGGACGATGATGACGCACTGCATAATCAGCCAAAAAAAACTGCAACTCTGGAAGTGAATTGAACTTCATGCCCTTGCGAATCTCTGGACTGTCACTATCAATTATAGACTCGCTTTCAAAAATATATGAGTCACAAATGGCTCTATGGATCCTGCTAAGATCCTTAGCATTTGAAACCGCTGGGACTTCAACGTGGGATAGCTTCAACATCCGCAACTCTTCAGCGGTATAACTAAATCATGCATCACCGTTATTAATAGCCCAACCCATTGACCCATCCCTATACTCCTCATCACCACTTATTTCCTCATCACTAGCGCTGGATCCATCGCCGTCATCATTTTCCTACTCTACTTGGGGTACACTAGCATTACCATCCAGTTCTTCTTCCCTAGTGTCTTCATCATCATCGTCGTCATCACTACTATCGTATTCATTGTCCTCTGAACCTAAAGAAACATCATCATCCTCTCCAGCACCCTTGTCATCCTCCTCCTTGAAGGTACCGTTCTCGAAATGATCGGAAGCGACAGCCATATCATAATCTGTAACAAATTCACTAGCACAAGTGAGATTTGGGACATCTTCTACAACGGTTGACTCATGAGTTATATTCTCAATACGAAATGGAACTTCATCTACTCTCCCAACTGGTTCTTGTGATCTAGATCTACGGGTTATTTCAACAACCACCTCCCAACAAACCACATTTGCACATGCTACTATATCCTGGTACTTCCTCCAATGCATCTCTGATTCCAATGTCAACATAACATAATGTGCTCTAGCTTTACCACAATCAAATCTGCCCCTCAGAGATATTTCATCTATGCCACAAGAATGCTTTGCAACAACTCGGTCTACCAAATCCTTGAACGATGGAGAACTATCGAAAAGTTTGACATCCTCTATCATATTCTCAAACTCTCCATTTTCCTTAACCATACCCCCTGAAAAAACTGAACTAATTCGTCCATCTACAACAAAAACAAACTGTTTTACCTTCGTCAACTATGCAAAGAAACCAACTATAAAACAAATACAACAACGAAACCCATTTTATGCCTACTGCCCTTTGCTAGACAATCATTCACACAAGAGACATTAACTAAGTGAGTCTGTATCACCCATGCCAGGTATATAGAAATTTGAGAAGCCAAAACATAAAGCCTGAAGAGCATTAGTATAAGTCGTCCAAGCTTTACATTGAAGCAACCTCTACATATATTCAGAGATATAAAAATAAGAGACAGATCCACTATTAATTAAGGCACAAAGAAGTATTATATCCTGCTATGTTCCCTAAAAAAACAACCTAAATACCTACTGAAAAATGCTCATATATATATTATGAGAATGATTGCTCAACACTAAACCATAACTCAATGTAATTTAAATTTCATAATCTCCCATTTTACTAGAACTGACCAGTCATTAGTAATGACCTTAAAGAGTTGAGGAATATAAAGTTAAGATGCCACTAAAAGATGTTGTCTTTCACGACACAAAATATCTAGACTTTGCTGTATGCACATGAAAACTTTGCTATCTACACTTAAATAACACTAGTCTAAATTGAACTTGACATCTAAGTTGGTAAAGAATAATCTGATCTCAACAAATTTCATTTGTACAAGCACCACAAAATTTTCAAGCTGCTGCTTAGTGCTTACTACAAGGTTTAGGAGCACGCACATGATTAAAGAGGTTTCAGTGTGCCACTACAACTAATTTAGACTAATACTCTCATTCCCACTAACTAACCCTAACAAATGAACTATTTGAGACATGCAAGTCATTCCTCTCGTTAAATTCGGGAGCAGAGAAGCATTTGAGTAACACCTAAACATCCATTCATGAACATACTACCATATGCAACTTATATCTACAAATCAATTAACAAACCCTAACTAACAAAAAAACTAAAATCCACCAATGCACACGGTAAATCAAAGGGAAAACTAGGGCAATACCTTCGGGGGAGGGGCTGGAGCGTTTCCCCCCACTCCCCCCCCCCCCCTAAAACGACGGATTTGGGGGGGGATGGGGGGAGGGGGGCGGATGGCCGTCGGCGGCTTGAGCACGACGCTCGGCCTCGGGCAGGAGGGGGAAGAAAGGGAGGGTGGGGGAGGAGGGGGCCTGCATGGGCCCAGGACATAGCGCTTGTCGCGCCACCCCGCCTGGCGCAACAAGGCTTGTCGCGCCAGTGCATGTGGCGCGACAGGTGTGTCCACGTCAACAGCCTACGTGGCGTGCCACTGCCCGCGCTGCTAGCACGGCTCTGTCGCGCCACCCGCAGTGGCGCGACAGAGACTAATTGTCGCGCCAATAAGGCTGGCGCGACCAAACGGGCTATGGGGCGAAAATAAAATGCCAACCGGGTTAAATTTAAAATATTATTTAAAAAAGGTTAAAAATAAAAAAAATCGAAGATGTATCGAGCGGGGAGAAAATAAAAATGAGCTGTGCATGTACTGAAGATGTGGAGCAGGCCAATGCTTGCTGCAGTTGGAGAGCAAGCGAAGTGATGCAGTGCAATGTAGCTCAGGGGCACTTTTGCCATTTCACACGCCAGTAAATAGGAAAAAGGAAAATAAAACTAGTAAAAGCGGCAAAATGACACATTAATCAATGTGTCAACAATGTGGATGTCAAATTTGCGAAGCTCAGCTTCTTTCTTCGCGACCGTACCTAAGCACGTTTTATCCAAGAGGACCCGGCCCATCTTCATAGTGCCAAATTTGTGAAGCCATAAGTTTAGGGTGTCAAAAATCCAAATTTCTCTCTAACATGCTCATATCAAGCACATTTCCGTCGGGGAAAAAGTTTGGTGTTCGGCATACAAACAAACGTGGGCTTCACCGAATGCAAGTCTTATAAATGGGATTGGCCCCAACACCTTACGAAACGGACATTTCAGTACATTCAGATTGGCTGTTTCTTGGCTCTTGCTATCATCCACCAGCAGAGAAAGAAAAGATTCACTATTTACTTGACACATTTCTAATCCCTGAACTCTGAAAGTATTACATCTTCATTTTTTTTTTTGAGGGGGGGAAAGTATTACATCTACCACTGCTCTGCTGGATCTCCACAGGACTTGGGTAGACTACTCCATTGGATTGATGCTGGGAAGTGATGTGGGCCGGGCCAAATTGATGGGCCTCGTGTTGCCACTCTGGTTGGCCCACCGGTCGGGTGGTGTCAAGAGACATTTTCAATTTGGTCCCGCGGAAGAAGCATTTTCAATTTGAACGCCTCGCTCTTCCCCGATCCCCAAATTCCCCACCCAAACCCTCGCCGCCATGGCGTCGCCGCGCCCGCCGCCGGAGCTGATGGCCGACCCCGTCATCGAGATCCTCCTCCGCCTCCCGCCGGGAGATCCCGCGTGCCTCATCCGCGCCTCCCTCGTCTGCAAGGCCTGGCTCCGCCTCATCTCCGACGGGACCTTCCTCCGCCGCTACCGCGCCTTCCACCGAGCGCCTCCGCTGCTCGCCTTCCTCGCCAACACCTACGGCAGCGAAGACCGTCTCATCCCCTTCACTTCACCCACTCCCTTCAAGCCGCCGGCGTTCGTCTACTCCGGCCGCCCGGAGGTCATGGACTGGCGCCACGGCCGCGCCCTCCTCTTCGACATGTGGGCCGACAGCGAGGGTGTCCTCTCCGTCTGGGACCCCATGACGCGCCACCGGCAGGTCCTTCCCAAGCCCGACTTCAGCTACATCAACGGCGCCGTGGTCCTCTGCGCCAGTGCCTCAGCCGGATGCGACCACCTCGACTGCCACGGGGGCCCCTTCCTGGTGGTGTGTTTGTCCAGAAGCTCTATGGGTGGCGGCGCGACCGCGACGGCCGCGCGTGTCTACTCATCGGACGCTGGCTCGTGGGGCGCACAGACCTCCGTTCAGTTAGGCCCTGATTCCATCAGCGAGATGAACTCTCCAGTCGTCATTGGGGATGAAGTATATTTCGCGCTAAACCTCACTTCCAGAATTCTCAAGTACAGCTTGGGTAAGGATGACTTATCTCTGATTGGCCCTCCGGACCAGGATGGTCATAGCAAATTTGTTCTCATGCGGACGGAGGATGGTTCGTTGGGCCTGGCTGCTGTTAGAGATCCACACCTTTACCTTTGGTCAAGGAAGGTGAATCCAGAGGGGGTTGCAGGATGGGTAAATTGCAGGGTTATCAATCTTCGGACACTGTTTTCCATCTACAACCATAAGACAACTACCGTGATTGGTTTCGCTGAGGGTGTTGAAATCATTTTCGTGAGCACATTCATGGGCCTGTTCGCGGTTGAGCTCAAGTCAGGGAAAGTGAAAAAGGTAGCCGGGCCTGATTACTATCTTTCTGTCTTACCAATCATGAGCTTCTACACTCCAGGTTTGGCGCTATCCTTTACTATGCTCTCTTAGTTGGTTGGTTTTGGTTTGTGAACAATCAGTTATTCAGTTGCATTGTGAATACTATTTACTACTCCTATATTTCAACTACATCAACATAGTGAGAACACTAGAACACTTTCATTCCAGAGCAAACTTAACACACCTTATATGGCTTATGTTTTACTTGTTAAGGATCATGCTTTGGTGCAATTGCAAAAATATGCTTACAAACTTGTTGATCTGGTTTTATCCTGATATTTTTTCGATTCTTTTTAAAATGCTCTGTTAGTTTCTGGCACATCTCTAGCTCAGTCTCGTAAACCTTTGGACTACCTATCTCAGAGCTCAACATTTAAATGCTGATTTTTTCTCTTGTTTCTCCACTGCAGTTTAAATGCTGAGTTGGTTAAGTGCGTTCTATCTTTTTCAGATTGGGGTAGATGCAATCACCGGCGTGGACTTGCTGATTTATGATATGTCACTCCATAATAAGACCAATGAAATGGACAAACCATCATCTTCAGTCTCCTGCCGTTGGCTTCTTGAAAGCCATTACCTTCAAGTGGTTTCTGTTCCGCTGAGCGTGGTTGTAGTATGAACGGTACAAGTTCATTAGCATCATTTCATCTAATTCGTCCAGGACTTCTTAGTCGCAAACTGTATGTGGGTAATTAAATGCTGTTGTTGTACCAGAAAATTGTTCATCGGAAGTGATTCTGGCATGCTAGTCATACTGTGTATTTTGGTAAATTCAGTTTAGCTGTTTCCTTGTGCCATCTGTTTCTGTTTGCTACCTCTACCCTCATAATGCTACTACTATCATCCACCATCGATGAACATGAAGATCCAGTGGCTCCTTCCAGAGAGTGTCATCCTTTCGCTCACTACTACAGTGCTATTCATACGAGTAAACTGTCACTGTTACCCAGCAAGGTCACCATTTACCTGGCAGTTGACACGGTCTGAACCCTGAGCTTCAAAGTAGACATCAGAACTGATGCTTTGCTTGTAGTGATCATATATGCTTGTAGGGATCATATAATCTAGCATATAGAGAATGCTAGACAACGTTTGTGCTACAGCAAATTGAACGCATCGGGTTTTGGTTAGATTTGGCTTATCTAGGGATCATACATTGGTGGAATCCCTATATACAAATGAACTGGTTGATCTGGTGGAGTGGTGGTATAATCTTGCTACAACTTTTCATATTCTTATAAAAAATAATTTGTTGTCTTCTGGCGTGGCTTAACCAGAATTCCAGGCTCGGTCTTGTAAACCTTTAGAATTCATTTTGTTGGAGCAGGGCACGCATTGAATCTCATATTGTAAGCCTTCCGAATTATTAATAGTACAGAGCTGGACTTTTTTAAAAAAAAGATGAGCTGGACTTCTAGATACTGAGTTTTTCCCCTTGTTAGTTGTTTATTTTTTAGCAAAAAAAATGTTGTTTAAATTTTGAGTTGGTTTAGTGCATTCTATCATTTTCAGATTGTGGTAGATTGTCATCACTAAGGACTCGCTGATTTCTGATGTTCCACTCAGCAGCAAGACCTGGTAAAACTTATGAATGCATCATCTTGAGTCTGCTTCTGTTGGCTTCTTGCAAAAAAAAACTAGACCTGCGGGGGGAGACCGCTCCCACGGCATTACACTAGGAAGAAGACCTCACGCAAGTCTAAAAAAATCCCCGAACCCCTGCCCCACCCGTACATAGTGGCCCGTAACCCGTAAGAAGGGCTGGACCCCAACTATGCTTTGGACATGAGACAAGCGAGGGAGTTTTTTTCCTCTGTGCGAGCCGGGGATCGTGTTGGCTTCTTGCAGAGCCACTATCTCGGTTATGGTGTGATGAGCAGTTCGACAGTTCGAGCATGAATAGTAATTATGGTTTATTTTGTCGATTGCGTCCAGGTCTTTTAGTCGCAAAATTTATGCACATCATTAAACACCATTGTAATACCAGAAAACACACAGCAAAAATCAATTCAGACGAGCCAGTCATACTGCAAAATTCAGTAAATTCTATTTGGCTGTTTCTTACTGTCATCCACCTGATCCGATAGTTCATTCTTGTGGAGATCCTTCTTCCAGTGAGGAAAGAGCTCGCTCTTTACTTGGCAGGTTGTAACGAACATGGCACCATTTATGCCATTTCGAGTGATTTTGGTGATCGAATGACAACACAATACTTGGACTAATATGATTGTTAAGATGATCATTCTCAGGCTTTTAGGTTCAAGTGATGACAAAGAGAAAGAGAAAATAGGCGTAGCAAGGCCCGAAGGGCAGCCCCTACGGGGGTTCCGCTACCCGGTTAGCGGACGGGGGTCGAGGGGGAGCCGCCCCTCGCGGGTCTCAGGGCAGCGCCCTGAAAACTCTTCGGTCAGTAGCACCGGAAGAACCGACGCCATGGGCATCGGAGCATCCGATGGTAGTCGGAAGAACCGACGCTATGGTACTTTGGTGCAGAAGGAAGTTGAAGCCAAGTCAGCCTATAGGCACCGGTTGAACCGACGGTCCAAAATAGGGCATCGGTGCAATGGCCGTCCTTTGTACCAGAGACGATGTCAAGTGCCCAGAAGAAGTTTCTTCAGCACCGGTTCAACCGACGGTGCATCGGTGCATACCACCGGTGTAATGACGACAGCGTCCAGGAGAAGATTCCTTCAGCACCGGTTGAACCGGTGAGGCATCGGTGCAAAGCATCGGTTCAACCGGTGGTCTCTGCGTCAGCCATCAGGAGTCCAACGGCTACTTCATGTTATGAGTGACCGGATGAACCGACGCTACCCTGCCAAGAGGCATCGGTTCTTCCGGTGGTACGCAGATTTTCAGCTAACCGTTGGAGCAACGGCTACAAGACTTGGTGGCCTATATATATGCCTCACCCCGGCCATTTGAAGATTGCTGGAGTTGCTGGACATCCCACACACACCCAAGAACATCTCCAAGCCATACAAAAGCATCAAGATCATATCCTTAGCCCTTAGCACACTTTGAGAGTGTTGTGTAAAGGATTAGCTCTTAGTGAGTGAGATTGCAAGGCCTTAAGCCTTTGTGCTGTGGTTCTTTAGCGAACCAAAACAAGAGCTTGGTGCGCCGGCACCTTGGAGCGTGAAGCTCGCCGGCAACGTCATCGACCCTCCGACTTGGTGTGGAGCGGCGACGACACCTTTGTGCGGGGGACGTGGAGACCCCCATTCTTTGTGGAGAAGCTCCTTAGTGGAACCCGGGGCCAAGGTGACCGTGATTGTGTTCACGGAAGAGACTTGGTGGCCGAGTAGCAATACTCTTAGTGAGTGCTACAACAACGTGGATGTAGGTGTGCCTTTGTGGCTAACCGAACCACGGGATAAACACCCGCGTCAAGAGTTTGCTATCTCCTATCCCGCTCTTTAAGCTTCCGCATTTCATTCTAGTAATTTGTATGCCTTTACTTTCATAGAATAGTTTCTTGATAGGAAAGGCTATAGGTTGCTAAACTCTTTTGGGATAGGGGTTTTACACTAGAACAACCTAGTTGCACATTTTGATAGCATGTTTTAGTTTAAGTTTTGTGCAAACTAGTTGGAGCCATAGGTCTAAGTTTTTATTAGTGCCTAATTCACCCCCTCCCCCTCTTAGGCTAGAGCACCCGATCACTTTCACAGGTTTCTAAACTCTGAACTCTCGCTCTAATCATTGCAAGAACATGGATGACGATGGATCTCCACAAGACTTACTTGAAAACCAAGGTCTCCAAGCATCTTCAAAAGTGGAGTGGATGTTTTTGCGTGCCTGCTTAGGGTAGACATTCCATCAGATGCTACGAAGTGACGCGCATCTGCACTGTGGTAAGGAATGTGAATGAACCTTCTGAAAGCTGCGATGGCCATCACTTTCTTATAAACAAACTCCACGCCATGGGCAAAAAGGCAAGGTGACTGCTCAGCTTTCAGATCTGCCTGCAAGTTGTTTAATTTTGCTCCTGTAAATGTGCAAGGATGCTTTCATAACATGCCACCATCACGAACGTTTAAACTGTTTTTTTTTCATAAACATGTTGAATTTAAAATTAATGCAATATGAAAAGTATGAATAGGAAAAGAATCTAGCCGCCAAGAAACACAAACCTAGTCAGTAACTACTGTCGGCTGCAAACTTACTACATATCATTGGTGCTGGTAACACAGCACGGGAAAAAAGATCATTTTGTCAGAATACATGGCACCAGCAATATCCTTATCCAACGCGTTGTGGGCTTGTGGCCATTTCGGTTACTGTAATGGTTAGGTGTTTGCCCTAATCATAGCGGTGTCGGTCATCAGTGTCATGGATCATGAATGGTATAGCTTCTAACAGACACAAGCAAGGTCCTTGTCATACCACTGGGGCTCATCCGACAATCTGAGCCGGTTAGTTGCAGAATTGCAATCAGGCCATCTGTAAGATGAAATTGAATTGAGTTCAGAATTTCATTTTTGCTGGCTTTGCTGAAATGCACATGCTACGAGTGACTTCTTTTTTAATTGAAAGTTGCTGCTACGAATGATGTTGTAGACATGTGCTTGACAAGTGATGTTGTAGACATGTGCTGCACTGGAAGAAGCATGTGATGCTTCCATATGATGTTGATGCCTTCTGCAGCAGAATCCTATGGAGGAATCAGACAAAGGTGTACTATAGATAATGCGGAGTCGTAGCAGTTCGATTACTTTGTGACTTTTCTTGGGATTCTTCAGTGCTTTGAAACTAGTGAAATTTTTGGGATACAAAAATTGGCAATTTTTTATTGAGTAAATTGCACCCACCATACAACAACTTGTGATGTGGGTACAAATTGATCCAACAACTTGTAAAATGCTCAATTCAGTGCAATAACTTGACAGGTGGGTGCAGCTCGGTCCAACAATTTGTAAAATGCCCAACTTAATGCAATAACTTAGCAAATAGGTGCATTCACAGTCCAAATATTACACAGCAATGTAACTAACGCAAAGTCTCAATAAATAGTATATTCATGTTAGGACAAATTATTAAGTAATATTTGACCATTGATTTTTGTGTTGCGCCTGCGTGGCAATATATTTGGCCAGGATAAAAACCCCCACTGTTTAAAAATTAATGTTATGCCTTTACATTAATTATTTTTGTGTAGTGATTTAATTTTAATTAATACTATTTAATTTGATATTCAATATTGAAAAATTCACCCTCACTATTTCTGATATGTTTGATCATATGCACTGTTAAACTAAAAAAGCTTGGTACATATATTTTTAAAGCCTCATATATTTGTTAAAAAGGAAAAATAAATTAAATAAACAGAAACAAACATGATCATTCTTGAATACATGAGGCGTAGAAGAAATTAATAAAAAACTCTCAACATATTAGCAATGTATTTGTTTTCATTTGAACTAATAAAAAATTGTACATAGTTGAAAAGCAACAACTGGATCACCATCAATAATTTCCATTTATAAAATTTAAGAATTATTGATGTTCATCTACTTTGCTTAATATGTTGCTGTTGTAATGATAGTTAAATAATATATTATTTTTAATAAAATCATAATTAATTTAGTCTGAGAATAAAATTATTGGTGTCCATTGCGACATAAAAATCTACGGTCAAATAATACGTACCGATGTGAATATACTGTTTATTGTGACTTGACTTAGCAAATGTCGCGTAATGTTTGGACTGTGAATGCACTAGTTTACCAAGTTATTGCACTAAATTTAGCATTTTCTAAGTTGTTGGATTAATCTACATCCAGCTATCAAGTTATTGTACTAAATTGAGCACTTTTACAAGTTGTTGGACCAGTTTGCACCCACCTATCAAGTTATTGTATGATGGATACAATTTACTCTTTTTTTATTTATTATAAATGGATATCGTTTGATCTGAAATTGGTTTCATGAAATTGTAAATTTGAGCTCGAGTTAAATTATACATGAAATTACATGTGGAGAAATTACAATATAAAGGAGACAAAAATATTATATTACCCTACTGTACGCCTGCTAATGGGGTTGACCCCGCCCCAAATCCGCCCCTACCCATATTTCAAGAGCCCTAACTACCACCCGCCCCGACCCACCCCGTCGGCCCAATGCCCCAACCCGAAGTCACGACAAAAGATGATATGCGACTTACGCGCCGATCTACTACCATAGCGCCCCAACCCGTCTGTGTCGTCAACCCAACCCGCCCCAACCCGTTTTATAGTGTCACCCGTTTCCACCCATCCAATAGTACCCGTATTAAAACCCACCCAAAAAATCCGTCAAACCCCGCCCCATTAGCAGGAGTACCCTACTGGTAATAACTCATCATGCAATGAAATGCAATTGCCAGGAATCCATCAGTTTCAGTAGCTAGCCAAAAACAAGGAGCAGAGCAAGTTCATGCAAAATACGAGTAAAATCCACTGGAGCATCCAATAGGAACCAATTCATATGCAGCAGCAATGATAATAGCATAAGCTCTGCTTATTCTTTTTAATTTAGTGATGCTATTGACAGGGTTAATAGTTACTGAAATACAAGAATCTACATGTACACCCCCAGCCTTTGGCTACTTCAAAGAAAAAAAAAATGTAGACTCTATCGGACGAAATAGTGCTAAACTGTACCAGGGCCTCATTAAAAAACTTCAAATTCCAGGTCCTCAGAGTTACTTCTAAACTCGAGGCACTTGCCTTCTTTCTTCTTCCGCTCTTTCGCAAGAGTCACAACATTGCAAGGTTGTGTCTCTGGCGGAGCAGCAGACCGTATCAGGGCCCAATTCAAGCCTTCAAAGAAAGGATGCTGCTTGATCTCAGCAGCTCCTCTCAACGATCCAAGTCTGTTCTCAGGCTCCTTCACCAGCAAACCTCTGATGAGGTCTTTGGCGTTGCTACTCACAACTGGACTGTCCGGGAACCGGAGATTCTGCGAGACCACATTTGCCAATGTTTCATCATTCCCAGGTCCTCTGAAGGGTGTCTTGCCATATAAAAGTTCATAAAGGAAGACACCAAAGGTCCACCAGTCAACGGCGCTTCCATGCCCATCCCCTTTGATGATTTCTGGTGCAAGGTACTCATGCGTTCCAACAAAGGAATTTGAGCGTGCATCAATAGGCTCTACAACAAGCTGAGGGAGCCTTTTCTGGGAAGATTTAGGCTTCCGAGGCTTTGGAATTGATGGTAGACGTGCTGTGAAGCAAGATGTTTGGGCACAAGAGGGCTGCTGGAGGCATGATGAATTGATGCAGTAGTTCTCTGCACAAGGTCCTGCAAGTTTCCTTGGTTGGTGGTTTGCTGCTACAGAGGATGACCGAAGCAGCACAGGATTCACTGAGCACCTCAGTGAGAGGTCAAAATCTGATAGCATTATATGTCCATCTTCACGGACTAGAATGTTTTCAGGCTTTAGATCACGATATATGACCCCTAGCATGTGAAGATATTCCAAAGCAAGGAGAACTTCTGCGACATAAAACCTGCAAAGCAATCATTTCATCACTACCATCACTGTAAACTAAAACACAAATGTTTAAGAACAAAGAAAACAGGACCTGCATAATTCACAAGTACAACATAGTAGAAAATACCCAAAAAAAAGCCTTATGTTTACAGCTAACTGTTAACAGTAATTTTTACTGTTGGTCCATTGCCGCCCTATAGAAGAATATTTCTTTTCAGATAGTTCAAGACAAGCAAAAAAAAGGGCCTATAACAATGTTTTTCTGTGACAAGCTGATGGGCATTAGATTGGATCCCTGACAAACCAACTAAGAATCAGGTACCTACAACTAGATTCCCATGTAACAGTTAAAATAGAGGTACAAATGCATGCTAGCAGAATGATCAACCAGAAAACATAACTATTTGTGCAGAAGAACATAGCAGATCTGTATACTCGAAATTCAAAGAAAATCAAAATGCCAGATAGCAATACGACTTCAAAGTTCTAAACAAATGTTCATTTGGAATAGCTAGAAAGTTGGCTAAAATCTTCATCCGGCTGTATATGCTGCTTCTGGTTGGTTGAAATGGCGGCAAGCTTCTGGCATTCTTTGTGACAAGAGGGTGCCACAAAAGCTAAAAGTCAAATTCTATAGGACAGCAATTCGTCCGGCGATGTTATACGGTGCTGAATGTTGGCCTACAAAAAGGCGACATGTCCAGCAACTGAGTGTAGCAGAGATGCGGATGTTGCGGTGGTTTTGCGGGCACACAAGGAGGGATAGAGTCCGGAATGAAGTTATTCGGGATAGGGTCGGGGTGACACCAATTGAGGAGAAACTTACCCAGCATCGGCTGAAATGGTTTGGACATGTCCAACGAAGGCCTCCTGAGGCGCCGGTGCGTAATGGGGTTCTTGAGCGGGTCGATAATGTAAAGAGGGGTAGAGGTAAACCTAAACTGACGTGGGATGAGTCGGTTAAGAGAGACCTTAAGGATTGGAATATCTCTAAAGAGATAGCTTTGGATAGGAGCGCTTGGAAACTAGCTATCAATGTGCCTGAACCTTGAACTTATTTCTTTCGGGTTTCATCTCTAGCCTACCCCAACTTGCTTGGTGTCGGGTGCCACAATTAGGGACACCCTAATTGGGGTACTAAGATCGCTTTAAAAAACACAAACACCTGTTAAAGCAACTAGGCCCACGAAGGCCCACGGCCTGCTTCCTATTCGAAAGAAAGAAAAGGACTCAAAGAAGCCCAGCATGCGGCCCATTCCCATCCCCCTCGAACCAGAAGAACGATCTCCGCTTCGCTCGAGGGTCCCTCTCGGGCCCGCTGGGCAATCTCCGCCTCGCTCGAGGGTAGCGGATCTGCCCTCGAGCAGGTGACGCATCTCCGCCTCGCCCGAGGACAGCGGACCTGCCCTCGAGCGGGTGGCCAGTCTCCGCCTCGCCCGAGGCCGTCTCTCGGCACAAGGGACAAACAGCCCCGCCGCCCAACCAACCGCCGTACAATGGCATTAAAGGCCAGCCACTCCGCCACGGCTCAAATGACGGGCGGCGCCAGACCGCCGCTCCCGCGGTGGATGTGACCGACGCCCATCCGCTGACCCCGGTCACCGCTCCGCCACCCCGGTCGCTGTAGCAACACTGTGGACATTCAATGCGGGGCAAAACAAGTTGGCGCCGCCCCCGTTACTGTTCCGCCGACATCAACCATCCGAACTCACCTCCCGCTGGGGGAGGGGTCTGGCGATGGCACGTGCCCTTCCGAGAGGGGCACTCTGCATGCGCGGGCGGACCCCGGACCTCCCTCTTGTGGGGTCCGGGACTTCCACGCGCCCCCGGACCTTCTAGTGTGCACGCTCGCACCCCGACCAGGGGGTCCGGGACCATCCCACGCCATTACTACCGCTGGGACACTGCGGGACGACCGGCACAATCTTCGCAGGGCCAAGGACGGAGCCCAGGACGACAACGACGCGCGCCGCCTTCCCACAGTACACTTTCTACAGTGTTCGACCACAGTACCCCGCGATTTAAGGGGAAACGATGACTTCCATATCCCCACTCATGTGCACCGCCCTTCCTTGTGACTATAAAAGGAGGAGGTGGGCTTCCTTAGGCGTGGAGGGCAGCAGGTTCTCCGGTCTTTCTCCCTCAGAAAGGCCTCTGCACTACTGAGCACTCACCTCAACCGACTCCACTCCTAGCAGAGACTTGGGAGCTTCCCTCCCTCTCTCGCTTTGCTTGTATCCCCTACTACAAGCACTCCGGGTGCAAGATAATACAGTGCCCTCGCACACCCCCTTTGCTGGACGTACGGCCCCGTGGCCGGAACCAGGATAAAATCGTGCGTTACTGTGTTGCCTCTTGCATCATCATCTGGGACGAGGAAACACGCAGCATTTATTAGTTGGGATTCAGGCCCCTCGGGTCGGAACACCGACACTTGGTAAAAAAGGGTATGTTGTTGTTGTTGGTGGTGGTGGCTGTATATGCCGCTTTAAGGATGCAAATCTATCTTGGTGCCAAACAAGAAAATTGCAAATTAGATTATCACGGAACAACTTTGTAAAGTAGACAAATGCACAGTAGTATATTCGTCATCTCATTCCTTGATCACCAGGCAAATTTTGTTTTAGAAGAATTAGCACAAGTCAGAAAAGGAAGAGATAAAACCATGGAGACTTACAATGCACCGAATATAAAATAATGTCCAAGTACTGAATGAAATTTACCTTGCTGCTGGCTCTGGAAAGCTCCTTCCAGGTTGTTTTTGACGAAGAACGTGCAAATCACCACCTGGACAGTACTCCATGACCAAGCATGAGAGATTGTCTGTGGTAAAATGTGCATAAAGAGTTGGGAGGAAAGGATGATCGAGTATTTCTAGTATCTCCCTCTCAGCCTGTGCTCGTAGCATCTTCTTTCTGTTAATAAGGTACTCGATATCCATAACCTTCAAAGCAAATAAGCAATCTGAATCAACCAACTCAGCAAGATACACTGTCCCAATGTCCCCACAACCAAGCCTCTTCAGAAGCTTGAAATTGTCTAGACCTAACGATCCCTGCTGCAATGCCAACTGACGAATGGTTAGCCAGCGCAGATCCTTTGCCATGTGTGGCCTGTTATTATAGCCACACAATCCAAATTGGCTCTCATCGCTGATACTCGTGCTACAACCATACTCACTGATGCTGCTCTTCGAATTCTGGGAGCACTCACCTTTTTCCTCTGCTCCCAACCACTCGGAGGATGTTTCATCAGACTTTTCTGGCCCTGGAGTTGATTTCTCTTCTTCTGCATAGCTGGTGGGATTTGTAATGCTAGATGTTGAAGAGCAGCTGTTTGATGCAAGGGAGATTGACTCCTTTGATGAGCAGAACTTTGTGCTATTGGAAGAATCACCCAATGAAGATGGTTCTTCTTTCACTTTCTTTTTACCAGCCGTCTTGCATCGGAAGACTGGCTTGACAAGCCTGGACGTAGTGATGGGCTTGCTCAAGATTGGGACTCTGGGAGAACCATCAGCAGTAGCTGCAGAAGCTTTACTTCCTAATTTACCACTTTCCACCAAGGAACTCTCACTATCAATAGGGTCACCACTAATGACATCTTGGATTCTGATCTTCCGAATCTCAGCTGAGGTTGAAGACACAGAACGGATAGAGGTGACCGCACTTCCATCAGCTGTCTCGAATTCACAGTCTTCAGTGAACTCGCTCGTACCTCTAGATGAACTCTTATCCATCTTCTCCGGAGTGATTGATATTTCAATCAGGTTCATCTTTTCATCATCATGCAGAAGACCCTCAGCACTACTTTGGACCATCAAAGAGGCATAGAGCCTGTGGATAGTCCCAGCTTCAGATGAACTTGAAGATCCAGGTGACATCGACAGCCTCTTCATTGCAGCCATTTCTGATGCCTGGGAAATGCATAGCCTTCTCAGCGCCTGCTTCATATTAACAGTCTTGGAGGATATCCCGATGCCTGCATTTTGAGACAACCCTGACCTAGCTGGTTTCTTGAGAACACTCTTTCCCAGCACATCTCCACCTGTGCTGGCAGGACTAAGCGCCCGACGGAAGGTTCTGCTATCAATCGCTTTAAGAAGCTGGCCAAGGTCATCTTCCACAGGATAATCATGGCATTTGCTGTGTTTCTCCTCATCCCTGAGTCTAATATGCAGCAAGCTGGATCCACCAATGGGCGCACTGTCAAATTCTTCCTCTATGGATTCCACTATCTCGGAGCTACAGCCGGATGACCCCATGGGTCCAGAAGACTGATTCAACACGGACAGACAAGGAGTACGTCAATTCAGCCCGTCGCCGGCAGGGACATCCGTAGCAGGCAAGTCATACTACAATATTTGCACGCACCTTTCACTGAGACGTCATGCGAGATGAGAGCTCCAGGGAACTCTCAGAAAAGCAGACCTTTTTTATAACTAATACAGCAACCAGTGGCCACCCTGAAAAGATCATGAGATCCAGAGTTAGTGATTGAGATATGGCAACAGCTACATCTTCCAAACTACAAGGAACTATACAAACGAAATTGAGAGGCGAGCGCTGGGCAAAGCTATATATTCAGGCAAGCTCATGATTAAATATTTTTTATGCACATATAAATTTACTAAGAATTTTAGAAATCAGAAATCTAACCTTAAATTTGATGGCTCACACAGTTCAAACAAAACTTTTTGAAATCTCGGTCTTCTGCACAAATTAACACTCCAGAAAGATCTGGGATGTTACACGCCTCTCCCAAACTAGGCCAATTAAATCTACTAAAACCCGCCAAAGCAAGTGGAAAAATTAGAACTTTTTTGCTCAAGAAATACACCAAGCATGACTCCTGATCCAGACGGCGGCGGCGGCGGCGGCGGCGGCGCCTCGCCACCGGCGAGGCCGCATTTCGCGGAAGCCGCTAGCACCTCCGTCGGAGTAGCGAATTCGCGTGTAATCTGAGCACGGACGCGCCAGAGGACCAGATTTGGGATGGGGAGAACGGCCGAAGAGCGGAGCCGAAGCTTACCAAGAAATGCCGGCCCGGATCTCCAAGCTGGAAGTAGAGGCGGCGGCGGCCCGGTGGAGCCGGGGGCGTCGGGTACTTCTGGGGAGACGAGCTCGGCTGCTGCTGCTGTTGGGAATGGCGGCTTTGGAGAAGGCGTGGAGAGAGAGGGAAGGGAGCGAGAGAGAGAGAGGAGACGGGGGTGCGCCCCACGAGAAGACGAATCGGCCTAAAAGGGAATCCAGGATCCGCTGTGCAGAGGCCACGAGTGGCACCGCCCGCGTCCGTTTCGGCGCGTCATCAGCCGTCCGATCGTCGATCTGAACGGCTAGGATCATTTGTTAGGGTACTAGAACTTCAACGGTGCCACCCACAGGGCAGTTACCTTTCATTTTTGCCTGCTCTCATTTATGGGTCGGTAAATGAATGCCGAAACTGGAAGTCTGAACTGAACTATTTTTTCCTAATTTAATTGTGTCAAAAATGCACGTTATTTTTGCATTGTTATTTTTGCATCCAGCTATGACTATCATCATTCAGAATCAAGGAATCCTAATAACAAAGCTGTCAATAAGGTATTTGCAAAAAAAGAAAGGAAAAAAAAACTGGCAATAAGGTGAGAGGAAAACAACATCAAGAAAAGGGATATGTAAGATGCAACCATGTTCCATCTTCAGCTAAATATTTAGGCATTTTTACCCGTAAATTCCGTAAACGCAAAAAAAATGTCACATCGAATGTTTTGACATATGTATGGAGTACTAAATGAAGTTTATTTACAAAACTTTTTGCATGGATGGGCTGTAAATCGCGAGACGAATCTAATGAGACTACTTAATCCATGATTTGCAACAGTGATGCTACAGTAACCATCCGCTAATTATGAATTAATTAGCATCATTAGATTCGTCCCGCGATTTACAACCCATCTGTGCAAAAAAAATTTGTAAATAGACTTCATTTAGTACTTTAAATTAGCAAAATTTCGTCGCAAAAAATTTTTGCGCTCTATCTAAACACGGCCTTAGAAAGATTTCCAACGAATGAGGAGTAACTTAGCTATCAGCGCCTGCGATTGCTAGGCATTACAAGTTACTTGCAAGTGTCTCTTTCAAAAAAGAAGTTGCTTGCATATGGTGCAAAAGATCTTGACCAAATTGCTGGATTCTAGTAGACCTTTTTTTTTTCTTCTTTTGTTGGGGTTTGCTACTCGAGAATTTGCTCAGTTCAGGAAGCAAAGAGGTGCGTTCGTGTGTCACATGTGCCGAAAAGTGGTAGAACTGAACTCTGGTTAGGTTAGCATACAAATGGAAGAACAAAACATATGTAATCCAAACCCCAAGGTGCACTGAATGCTGGTATTCCTGCAGGAACTAATCAAAAGGAGCAAAAGCCGAATTATGGCTCTTTTATTTTTGAAAATCTAACGTCGTTGGACATTTGCTACACAAAGGATAACCATGACAAGTACAGGCGCCATTGAATGCCTTTGTACACGTAGTAGGTTACCACAGCATATGGTCATATGCTACTGCCGGCTTTGTACACCCTTTCCGCATAAATGGTTGTCCTTTCAGACATTGACAGAGCTTTAATTTGACCAAAGATTTAGCGGTAATCCATTTTTGAGACATTATGAAATTATCATACCATGATAATATGTTAAGATCACTAGGTATTTCATAACTCGTCAATTGAACCATAGAGGATCTGCTCATTCCTGATCCAACGGTTCGGAGTCCATAGTTATTGATCAAGGCATATATAAAAATTTATTTTTTAAAACATCATGCCATACTTTTCAAAAATCTTCAGAAGTGTACCTTGTGGCAATAGTAACTGGCACAACCTCCAAACATGACAAACAAAATAAATCAACTCAACATTGTCAAAAGAAATTTCAATAAAAAAGTGCACACCGGATAAGACACTGATGGAAAAAACTATAGCGTTTCTGATAGAAATGTTTAACTATGAAATTCCATTGACTTATCCAAGACTATGTATGCAACCCCAAACATCCTGTGATGAAGTTAATAAGAAAATATAACCTTGTACCATGAGTTCATGTCAGACCCAGGATTTAGGGCTAGGGTTCAGAGTTTATAATTAAGGAGTATATAAGGACGGGCAGAGACCCTCTTAAATCATGTAACACCTCAGACTATACAAACCATCAAATAGGATGTAGGATATTACACAACTTACGACTCGAACCTATCTAAACCTCGCGTTGCTTGCACCTTCGAGGCTCGATCTTAGGGACACCCACCCTACACTCAACCATTTTGGGGTATCCCTCAGTGGCCTTGGCAGAAAAATACCAGTATTTTTTTAGTAAGTATTTGTATCTGTTGCATGTAAAGGTGTTGCTAAAAGAGGAGAGAATTTGCTGACCTCACGGGACGGTTATATTACGTGTGTGAGTGAGAGTGACTGATAGAAAAGAAAAAAAAAGGTGACGCGTACGTCGAAGAATAATATAATGTGAGAATGGTGCGGCGACGATGACAATCCATGCTGCGTGAAAAAAAAATAAAGCGAATCTTAGTCGGTAACGGCAACGACCGGTGGTGATTGATGGATCGATGGATGGACGCCGGCTGGTTTGGTGGATTGGTTGAAGAATGGTTTACTTGCTTTCATTAGCCATTTAGCAGGGGATACTTTGTGGCAACGAATTAAGAATGGCAGCTTGGTGGCGTCGGTTGTTGCTAATAACCATGCAACCAATCCACTAATTACCATCTATTCGTTTCTCTTGTGTCACGGATAAGATTAATTTCTGTTGATTAGGGCTTTAACTGTTTGATTAGCCAGCTTCGTAGGAATCCAATCATGAGCTGCGAACATTCAACATCTATCAGCAAGCAATTCAGTAGTACTGTACTGCATTACCTCTTGAACATCCCCATTTGGCCATCACAAACCTTTCTAATCCCGAGATCAGCATGTGGTGCAAGCTACTAAGTCAAGTGGTGGAGCTTGAGCCAAAATTTAGAGCATTAGAGGATATGTGAAATTTTACCATGCTAGGTCAGTAAAATAGTGTCCACCTTAAAAAAAACATGCACAACACTATGCTAAAACATTTCCTGCTCTAAGCAGAAGTGCTGATCCGGATGCAAGATTCTGATAATGCTTGGGTTGATAATACCTTCGAGTTGTTCGAATTAATTATAGGAAACTCTTGGAATGTCAAATAATTTTAGAAATGATATAGCTCAACAGGTACCGGTGAAATTCTGATGATATATTAGCATAGGCAAAAGTCACATCACTACTCGTACGCCATTTTGTATCACCTCTAATGGACTTGAGTATATGTCATTCACCATTTTGAAAACATGTATGTTATGAAGACCCGTGTTCAATCTTACCCTTTTATCTATGCGAAGTTAGAATGAAGAAGTGTACGTGAGCCCCTAAGGGAGTTGAACTTTAAGTGTGTTTTGGACACTTATCTATTTGAAACATAAGAATCTCTTAGGTTGCATGAGTGAAAATGATTACATCTGGCATAAAGAAATTTTAAATATATATGCAGAGTGTATATATATGTATTAAATCATTCAATTAGAGTTTGAAAACCTCGGTATTTTTAGGCCCAATGCTGAAAATATATTTTTTAAAGTCTTTGCTTGGGTAGGCAGTGGTTACCTGAAAAGGAAAATTAGGTTTGTTCCTTTAGTTATAAATTATTGAGTCGATATGTAAAAACTGCTGAGTAAACAAGAAAATATTTTACAACATGAAACCACGAGGGTTCCACAGAGTCAACAAGAGAATGTTGAATAATATTTTTTGTAAAAGAATTTTTGAGTCAAACAACCCTGCTATTAAAACATTGAACCATTACATGTTGAGTTAGCAAATTTGTAACATTGTTTTGTCAACGAGAAAATGTTGAATCCACAAACTCCATAAGTAAAACAATATGTGGGAAGAAGTAAACTACAAATGAAAATAAGAGTACATTTCTAACTAACCCACAAGTTTAACAAGGCTGAAACTAGATATATATTTCGTGTGAACCTAACACTACTGCAAAAAAGATTTGTAGCAACGCCCGATTTTTTTTAGAGGCGGACCTAAATTTGACCCGTTGCTACAAATAGCCGCAGACACTGTAGCAATTCACCCGCCCATAGAAACACCATTTGTAGGGGCGGCTCAACCCGCCGGCCGCCCCTGCAAATGGACGCCATTTATAGGGGCGGACAGGGCGGTGAGTGTT
Source organism: Panicum virgatum (assembly GCF_016808335.1). Lineage (NCBI taxonomy): Eukaryota > Viridiplantae > Streptophyta > Magnoliopsida > Poales > Poaceae > Panicum > Panicum virgatum. Next base: position 53,691,526 of record NC_053147.1, read on the forward strand.
GACGGTGATTAACGACCAATTTTGACCGTCAACTCCTGCACAAAAAGGAACCACAAAGTGGAATAAATGCTAGCATAGGGTTTATTTATTAACAAATTCCACATATGGTGCTTGAGAATGTGTGCAGGTGGTTTTGAACTAATTTTGCAGGTTTCAAGTACACTTTGGCCCGACATAAATTGCATAAATTATCAGAGCACCGATTCAGTCTCAAATGGACCAAGTGTAGCCCAAGAACCCAGTTCAGACCACTCAAGATAGGCCAAGCCCAACTGGGTTAAGACAAGAAGGCCCAGGACAGCCTGCTGGACGAAGCTGGGGGCGGTTGGCCCACCTGGCAGGACGACCGACCTACTGGTCGGCCGACCAGGCCCATGGGCCCCACCGCCTCAGCTTCGACACGTGGAGCCTCCCTGCTGGTTGCTTAAGTCGGTTACAGGTGCTTCAGTCCGTGGCTCCCTCCTATAAATACAAGGGGAGAGGGTAGAGGAATGGACACACACACATCACACCCTCTCAACTCACCTTTCTCCCTTGGAGCTTGAGGCCTTCATCCTAGATGCTTAGGTAGACTAGGAGGTGTAGAAGAAGAGGAGGAGAGTGAGGAGGAGTCGGGAGAAGTGCCGGGTCTGTCGACACTCTTCTTCGCTTGTACCTCGACGGATTCTTATTCGGTTGTAAGTGTTCGAGACTTTCTTTCTTTGTTTATTTGGAATTAGAGTTTAGATCGCAAGTTATCATCTCTGCCTTATATTAGTTGATGTGTATGCTAGCGAGTAGCATTTGATTTTAGCTTAAGATCCCGGATAGAAAAGAGTAGTCTTGGCCAGGGCTAAGGTTAGTAGGGAAAGGCGTAGACGTGGTGTCTAGGCTGGACTATACCACTCAGTTGTCTGATAGCCCCACGTTTATAGAGGTAGCCGCAGGTGGTGACAGCCCTGTTCGAGCCTTTTAGTAATCCTCCACGTTTGGATATCAGATAGAGCACATATTAGAACTACCGATTTGCATAAGTCGGTCGATACCTTTAGCTCGAAGTATAACGGCGATGTGATCTCTTCTTCTAGGCATAGATTCTAGATATAGAAAGTCCTCTCTTCTGTCTTCTCCACACCAGCGCGTGTGTCCTTGGATGAGCCTGAACATGTAGATAGCGTACTCACGTTCCTCAGTGGATACGATACCCTGGAATACTCTTGGGTGAAAGCTACAGCGGTATCCGTGCGCTTGCGGATTTTATTCGTGATGTTGCAAAATACCAACAATCTTTCTGGCACCGTTGCCGGGGAACGGAAGCTACATTATCTACGGACTCAGTCGTCCTCGTATTTTTTTCTTTTTCCTTGATTCTACCTCAACCCCCGCTACCCATGGAGCAGCTATCCCTTTTACAGCTCTCTTCACTCAAGAGAGAGTTCTACGAGCCAGCACCCTCTGCTGACCCAATTCTTTCTACTAGCTATGAACTCGACTCAGACTACATAGTCTTTGTTCAAGAAAATTCCTTTTCAGGAAGGGATTGTAAAAATCCCTACCATCATCTGCGCGAGTTCGAGCAAGTATGTTCATGCAAAAAAAAATTTGGGCATGACACACGAAACTCTTAAATGGAAATTGTTTCCTTTTTCCTTTTCGGGAGAAGCGAAGCAATGGTACATTCGTGTCGTAGGCGGTGTGAATGGAAGTTGGATTGAACTTCGGGACAGATTCGGTTCTGCATTCTTTCCGCTTTCATGAATATACGCCTTACAAACGGAAATTTTAACTTTCTGTCAGAATGATAAGGAATCAATCGGTGTAGCTTGGGCTAGATTTACCTTATTAGTAAAATCAGGCCCAGACTTGTCATTACCCGAGCATTTATTGCTCCAGCATTTTTATGCTGGTCTTGACAAGGAGTCTGCACACCATCTCGATCTTACCTCTGGACGATCTTTCGCTCATCTTACCCCAACTGAAAGTAGGGAAGTCCTCGACAAAATCTTGGACGGAACCTCTTTCATTTGTTTCCACGAGCCAGTCCCCACAGAGCCCGAGATGCGTCAAGCGGAGCCTTCAGAAATCGAATCAGAATTCCCTGAAAGCCAATCAGTAGATTCGATCTATGAGACCGCCCCTGAACATAAATCCGAAAAATCGGAGGAAGAAGACACTCTACCTCCGGAATTTCTCCGAAGTATCGAGCCAGATGTCTTTGAAGATTTCGGCAACACCTCAAGATACTTCTGCCAGAAGCGACCACCAAGCCTTGTCACTCCTACGGATCCCTTAGAGGAGAATTTTCTTCGGGAGACAGTTCAAGAGTTGACAACATTGATCAGCAACGAATGGCTGCAGGAAGGAGAGTCATCCGTATCTCCAATTTATCTAAACTCTCCCTCCACATCATTCCATTGCCGTCTCCAAAATCAAAATGTGGACACTCTCTATAGTCCCGCCGTCAGAGCTAATCTCATGGCAGATGAGTTTGCCTTAGCTTTTCTAGGCAATTACAAACTCACTCCGACAGACAGACAGCTCAAGAGACCTTCAGGTTCTCTTACAAGCAGCTACGGGATAATCACCGATGTGCCATTATGGCACAATGATGTTAAAATCCGTCTGAATTTCCATATCTTTGAAGATCTCAACTTTGACTTCTTGATAGGACATCCCCTTAAAGCTCTCTTTTCGGATGTTCCTAAGGACGGATATTTAAACATCAAGTTAGGGAAAGACACGTTCCACATCCCCGTGGATCGAGCATTGACATGCTCAGTGGAGGACCTCCCTATTCCAGAGCCGATCGAGGAAATAATGGCCACTTCCACCTTCGAGTTTATTGACTTGGGCCTCGAGGAGGATATCGAGGAAATGCCGAAAAAAGTCAGTGATGCAGAAGAAGAATCTGGTGAAACTTCTGAACTGCTCGCGACTGAGAAGCCATCACGACCTCCGATTGAGCTAAAGCCTTTACCTTCAGGGTTTAGATATGTCTTTCTGAATAGCGATGTAGAGTCTCCCGTGATCATCAGCGACAAACTCTCAGAAGAGGAGACGAATAAGCTCATCGCTATTTTAGGGAAGCATCGATCGGTCTTAGGCTATACCATACAAGACCTCAAGGGCATCAGTCCTGCCCTCTGCACCCACCGAATCCCATTGGATCCCGCAATAGCACCTTCTAGGGAACCCCAAAGAAGGTTGAACAATGCTATGAGGGAGGTGGTAAAGAAAGAGGTTCTTAAACTCCTAGATGCCGGAATTATCTATCCTGTTCCGCATAGCCACTATTGCCACTATTGCTGGTGATTCCTTCCCACTAGCCACTATTGCCATCATGGTACCTGGATCTTGTCTTAATGGTATCTCGAAAGAGATTGTCATTTTCTTGAATTATAGGCGTTCTGTGGTTTCCACCTGTAGAGGTGTACCACCTAGGCATTGTAGTACTTCAGTAAGCCATTTAAAATAATTGATCCGCTGCATTAGAGGCAACAAAATATTAATAAGTATCAACCATTCTTATTAATCAAGCCAAGAAAAGGCTCATACTCAAAAGTTGGGTCTTACTATGCTTGGAGCTGTAATGTTCTGTTGAGAACATGGCCTTGGTCTAGCCCTGTTGACTCTGCTGAAAATAATGCCAGGAGGGCGAGTCAGCGGCAAAGGGTAATCCTGATGCGGCACACCACCACCAAAGCCACCACTTGCCATATGCCTTCATAGAAAAATTACAATAACTACATTTCCTATTCTCAAACTAAATATCTAATTTCACTAACTAAATTTCTTATTGACAAACTAATTGGTTAATTTAATTGCACTAACTACATTCCTTATTCTCAAATTAAATATCTAATTTCACTTACTAGCCAATGTTATAAATAAAAAATATTAAAAGTAAAACAAGAATCTCACCTTAGCTCAGATCCGGAGCTCAAGATCCGGATCGCGGGCACCAGATGAGCGCGATGCTGGGCGGCGGAGGAGGCGCGGGTTCGGCAGGGCGGGGGGAGGAGCCGCGCAAGCGGCGGTCGTGGAGGGCAAAGGAACGACGCGACGGGTCGGGCGCGGGAGGGGGCGCGCGGGCGGAAGTGGTCGCGGGCGTGGAGGGCGACGGCACTGGAGGCGGGGGGGCGAGTCGGGCGGCGGCGTCAGCGGCAGGTTACCCTCGAGCTCTCTGGAAACGAAGAAAAAAAAGACAAGTCCAATAATATATATATATATATTATATATGGAAACTAGTTTGTAGGGGCGGGCGGGCGGCTTCACCCACCCCTACAAATTGATTTGTAGGGGCGGGCAAAGCCGCGGTCCATCCCTAGAAATAGATTTCTAGGGGCGGGTGATGCCCACGCTCGCCCCTACAAATGTTTTTTCAATTGTTTCTGAAAATTCATTTAATCCTAAAAAATAGCAAACGACGTATAAAAAATGTGAAATTTTCACCATTAGCGTATAACAACCTGTGCCTCCGGTGAAAAATACCGAAAGTACAATTTAGGCTTTTTATTATTTCAATGTATGGAAAGGACAAAGTTGCTCTTAAATTGTATGAGAGAGTAGTGACTTAGAGCACCTCCATTGTTGCCGGGAAAGCGAACCGTGGGAGTGTGAACCGCACCATGAACACTAGAGACATCGAACCATGGTTGTCAGAAGAGAAAGCGCATCTCGGGGAAGCGTCGAACCAAGATGAATTAAATAATACTATTGCCGGCCCATGCATGCGAGAGAGAAACGGAGGCACGGAGCTCTATACGTGGGTCGTACCAGCGATGTCCACACTAGAGGAACCGAATGCTGCTAGTGTTCGACTTTTGTGTCTGACATGGTTCGACTACTACACTAGAGCTGCCCTTAGTAGAGGCTCACGTTTGAACATATTTTCTTATTACATACAGTGTAATGTAGGTTTATTAATTTTGCTGTGTTTTACACATCAAAATACGCGTATGGTAAAAATTTCAGCATGTTTTGATAATGTTTACTATATTTCTGTTGTCGGTCAAAACCCACCGGCGAGCAGCGACAGGCAACACGAAGAGCCGGGAGGTCGCGGGGCGCTGGCAGGCACTGCTCCCTCATCAACGGCCCGCACTCCCAGCACACGCCGCGGCTTCTGAAGACGCAGGGCGTGCCACCTGACCTATACCCGATTAGGAAGGTGCGAACGTGTTTGCAACGGTTTGCCTGCATACACAAACACGTGGAAACGTAAGTCCGAGCCATGGTCGGCTCCCTAGGACGACTCTTGCATCTGCTTTAAAGAGCCGATCGAGTCCCGGTGTCAGACTGGATCTGCATGTATCCGGATATTGATGGATAAAGTAAATATCTGTAAAGCTGCTTCAATTAAATCTAGCTAATCTAATCCACGACGGTAAAAGCTTCACTACTAGATCGGAACATCCTACACGTAATTGGGCCTAATGAGCGTAACAAATAACTAAACCTTAACCAAAATAGAGGCCTAAGAACAAGCTAAAGGCGATTCCCGGATCAATTCCCTGTTAAGACTAAGGCATAGCATCTAATACGTCACCGAATCATCCAACCTGTTTGCAAGGCCTAACCTAGCAGATATTATGCCAATTCTTAAGGATAAGAACAAACCATAATAGATTAGATCTACTAGATGGAAAAGAAGCAGGGTGTTGTCTCTGTGCAACTAATTCTATGCAACAAGAATTAGCATAAGATTGAAACGTGACTTGCACAGAGATAACATGATATTCGTAGATGATAAGCAACAAAAGCACGATAGATCTACTAAAAGTCATGCTACGAACATCAGGATAACTAGCATTACTCGCCATCAAAAATGCTTCAGTACGAGTAATACCAAGGTAAAAGCAAGAACAACGCTGCCCTAATCGCAAGAAGCGATCAGGGCAGCATGACGCTTACTTGGATGAAACCCTAAAATTAGGGGTGGCGGTGCGCCGAGAGTTGTTGTTGGTGAAACGTGATGACGTCCTTCTTTACGAATAACATAAGGTACATATTTATAGTCCGGAGACTTGGGAAACAATCTAAACCTAATCGCGTCCAAAACGGACTCTAATCTAAACTGAATCTAAAGATACATGGCCCACATGGCCCAAATACTCGCGCGGGATCCGATTTACAAGCCTTCTTAAACCTCTGCTTTAAGCCCAACTTGCTTACGGCCCATTAATTAACCCTGTTAATTTATGGCGATAACAATTTCTTGATTTAAAAGAATTTCTAGAATAAATTTCGAAAACTATTTGTAGGGGTGGGCGATGCCGGGGACCGCCCGTAGAAATCTCTTTGTAGGGGCGGGTGACGCCCACGCCCGCCCCTACAAATAGATTTGCAGGGGCGGTCGTCTTCCCGGATGCCCCTAGAAATATATTTGTAGGGGCGGGTGATGCGCCCACCCGCCCCTACAAATCGGGTTGGGTAATTTTGCTGCTGGACACCCTTTAATGTTGATTTTTGCAACAGGACATTACTCAATCTTGTCTTTGCTGGTAGACACCTTTTATTTGTGCATCTTTGCTATTGGACACTGCAGTCATTATAATATTCATTTTGAGAAGAATGGAAAGAGAAAAGTTTTAAAATGACCAAAGTACCCCTGGTCATAACCCTAACCACTCGGGCCGCCGGCACAGCCTTGCGACCTGAGCGGCGCCGCCCTACCCCAGCCCCGTCGACGCCACCTCCCAGGCGCCACCCCACCTGCTAGAACCTAGCCCCGTCGCTCAATCTGCCGCGTCAGCAACAGCCGGCCGCATCCGTTCTGCCGCGACAGGGGTAGGGGCCGATGCGCTGCTCCACTCCGTCTAGCGGTGGCCCCCCACCCCACCCTTCTGCGGCCTCGTCAGGGCAGGGAGCGACACGGGCCGTCCACCCGTCCGGCGGCCGGCCCCCACCGCCACCCGTCACACCGCCTCGTTGGGGGCACAGGGGCCGCCGCCGCCGCCTCCAGCACACAGAAGGGATCCCGCCCGCCCCTGCAGTCCACCCGACTGGCCCCGATCTGCACCAACACGAATGAACTGAGCAAATCACCATGGATTTGCCCAAAAAATCCAACCTTTCATGGGTTCCTGCAGGGTACGTGTTCAATCGATCAGTCATTTGCATTCTATGATTTAGATAATTTAGGTTTAGGGATGAATGCTTGCTTATGGGTTACAATTTAATTGTTTGTTTATTTTGCATTCACATATGTGTAGGATGGATCGTAGCTCGGCTTGTTGAGTTGTGATTCAGGTTCCTACATATGTGGAGCAGCCTGGTGAAGAGTATCATGTCACTAGCAATAATAGAATTGTTATAGACAAGGACATGACAAATTGTGTTGATTTCTTGGCTGAGCTAGATGCAATGGTCAAGCATGGTGAGCAGCAGGAGGTGCATGTATCATTCTTAGACAAAGCTTGCAATGAATATGTGCGGATTACTTCTAATGCTGCATTGATTGAGGCATTTTCGCAGTACTGGGATATAAGGAGACTACCATTACAAGTGATTGTTCATGATCTTGAACCTCTTGAAGAGGTTCTTACTTCTACTAACCTAGAGACTGCTCTAGTTGTTGCTTGTGTTGAGCCACCTTCCGCTCCTAGTGATAAAGAACTAGATTGCATGATGGGAAGACATGGATGGTATGTCATTAGAAATCACTTGTCCAAGCACACTTGTACAGATTAAGAAGATGCCACACAAGCACACTTGTCCACGCACTAGCAAACTGGAGCAAAATTGCATGGCAACCAGTGCATGGGTAAGGGACAGGGTGACTGGAAAATTGACGAAGAAGGCACTGCAATTGGGCATAAAAAATTGAAGTTCATGTGCTGTTTAATTTTGCTTTTGATTATGGCTGAACTTGTATTGCTTATCATGTATGGTTTTTGAACCTTATTATGGCTGCTAGCATGTATGGCTGAAGCTGAACTTGTATGGCTTCTGTTGTATGGCTTTCGAACCTTGCAATGCCTCCTAAATATCGACCCCTGTAATGGTGATATTGACCCCTGTAATGGCTCTGAACATTTAAGGGTGGTTTGTTTTGTGAAATATGAATGTGAACATTTTAGGCATGTTTAATTATTATTTAATTATATCTTGCAGCAAAGATGAATTCTGTGTGTTCAGCAGCAAATAAAATATTGAGTAGTGTCCTGTGGCAAAAGCCAAAATTGTGGAGTGTCTAGGAGCAAAATTATCACTCGCTTGTGAGCAGCCTACCATTGCAAGGGTATTTTGGTCAGATTACTCATTTTCTCTATCCTCTCAACCAAAAAATGAATATTATAATGACTGAGGTGTCCAGTAGCAAAGATGCACATTTCAAGAGTATCCAGCAGCAAAAGCAATATTGAGTAGTGTCCTATGGCAAAAGCCAATATTGAAGGGTGTCCAGGAGCAAAATTAACCAATCGGGCTCCTACAAATACCTAAGGACTTAGAAAAATTTTCAGACTCCCCTGGCACACGCGAGAAGACGCCGGAAGGCTGCCAAAATTTTCTGTGCCCCCCCCCCGCCACTGCTCCGTCCGCCGCCACTCCCCCGCCGCCGCCCCCTTCGTCGCCGCCGCCAACCCCGCGCCGCCCTCTCCGCCGCCCCCGCCAACCCCGCGCCGTCCCCTACGCCGCTTCCTAGTTTAGATCCGGCGCGCGCTCACTCCGCCGTGCCCGCCTCCTCCTCACCGCCGCCTCCACCCCCACTGGCCTGCCTCCTCCTCGCCGCCCCCACGCCGCTGCCTCCGCTGCCACCCCCTCGTAGATCCGGCGCCTCCTCGCCACCTCTCCTAGCCGCCGCATCCACCTCCTCCCCGTGCCTCCCCGCCACCTCCTCCGCCTCCGCCTCCCCGCCGCCTCCCCGCCACCTCCTCCGCCCCCGCCTCACCGCCACCACCTCGGCCGCCGCCTCCCCGCCACCTCCTCCGCCGCTGCCTCCCTGCCCCTCCTCCCCGCCACCTCCTCCGCCCCCGCCGCCTCCCCCCCCCCGTGCCGCCTCCCCGCCACCACCCGGCCACCGCTTCCCCGTGCCACCTCACCGCCACCTCCTCCCCGTGCCGCCTCCCCGCCACCTCCTCGCCACCCCATCCTCAGGGGACCAACCGATGGCACATGTCAACTATGAACACTTGACAATCTTTGAGGAACATGAGTTCAACTTGCACGCCCAGGTTTTTTCCGGCCTCTTAATAGATACTAAGTTTCCTCCATGTCCGCATATTCAAGTAGAAGTCCCCCGTTCTGTCAGTCGCCGCGAGCTACTGCGAGTGTTAAGGGAAAACACTGGGATAGAGCTTCCGCTCTATCCCGATCATTCGAAGAAGCCACTCGCATCTTGACCTGTCCATACCTGCACGTTGATAACCATGACCTTGTGATCCTAGGATGGACGCTCGATTATGGTTCCACTACTTTATTCTTGGATGAGTCTATTCCAGTAGAGCACCAGATAGAAGGTAGACAACAACGTCCATAAGGAAATAACGTACCACTCAGTCTTCTCATATCTGGATTGCCACCACAAATATTTCTGCAGTGTCCCACGATATTACATAGAATCTTCGCGAACATATGTAACCTTCGCGACATCAATACGAGGCAAGTGGATTTCTCAATCAGGGCGCACACATTCGCCCCAAGGAATACTATACCTAGTGTTGTACATGTAGTCGTCCGCAGAGTTCAGACAGGAGGGGGTTCCTACTTGAGCATATGGCCAATTTGGATTCGTGCTGATGTTCTTCCACCGGACGACCCAACAGCAATCCAGTTAGCCGCGAGCACGAACAGTAACTCCAGTTACAAAAGACCTTTGCTCCATTAATGTGAAACTGTTCCATCTAACAATTGTCACTTTTCCTGCACCATCAAGCAACTTTCCACTCCGATGCACACTGTACCCGCAACCCCAAGGTAACCATGGTGTGGGGACTTCTAGACAAGGAGGTGGACATGAAGCACGTCGTCTGCAATACCTCATGCGCATTCTCATGTAGATCTAATTGAAGAAGAAGATTCGTCTCCTCAAGAGAAACGGGGATCTGGTTCCACCGAAGTAATGGAGACACAACCGAGCACACCATCGGATCACACACAACCAATGGACGTTGCGGAGGACGACCAGGAAGAATCCAACCACGACGAAGACGAAGAATTACTATGGTACAGTTATTACTCCAATCCTTATATATACAACTATCCAACTAAAACAAAATAACTTGTCCAGCTGTCATTTTGCTAACACAACTCTTTTACAGCTCCGGAGAATAATAATTACAAAGATGAGGAGACACTAGAAGTGGCAAGCACTCAAAAAAGTTGTGCCTGATGCCACGACTACGTGCCCATCCTCTGTCGTACCCATGGAGCAACACCGCAGTCACCGCCGTGAGACTCTCGTTGCACAATGTGTACTTGTATCATTTTGCTTTGTATGTGGTAGTAAGAACTAGTAGCTAGTTGTATGGATTGAATGTTATATTTGTTGTAATGTATGGACTTCTATCATTTACCGTGCGGATGTAATGTATGGACACGTAATTTTCGCCCGTAGTATGTACTTCTATCTTAGCAATACGCGTATGGTATAAATTTCAGCTTTTTTATATTGTTTACTATATTTTTTAATTTAAATGACTTTTTGAATTTGTATGGAAAACGATTTTTAGGGACAGGTTGGGGGTCACCCGCCCCTGCAAATGGTTTTCTAGGGGCGGGTGACCGCCCCAGGTGGGTGTGTCACCCGCCCCTAGAAAACCATTTGTAGAGGCGGGTGGCCCCCACCCGCCCTTGAAAATGAATTAATAAGGGCGGCTCTTATACCCGACCCTGCAAACCGCCATTTTTAGTTACGAAAAGCAGGAGCGGTTACGCGGTCCGCCCCTTAAAATATATTTTAGTATGCCCCTACAAATCGTTTTTGCAGTAGTGTAATGATATTATTTGGTGTCATAAATATTGAAACTTCAAAGCAAGATAATAGCCTGCTTATTTTGTAGAGGGAGACTGGGAGTATGAGCTGAATTTGAGTCTGTGTGAGCTTTTATAGATCTCATCGGCCGCGCATGACATTTATTGTCCCCACGCGAGCAAGCAATCACGGTGTGACTCTGTTCCTCTGGGCAGGGCGGGCCCCGTCGTCTTGTCGCGGTTCGGTGCATGGCATCATTGGCGTAGCTGCCTCGAAGGGATCAGATTCGGGGGGCCAAACCAACTTCAAGCTAACGAGAAAATTATACCACAAATAATGTCGATTCCGTTGCCAATTAGTTTAATCATACGAATAAGTAGTATCTGCTCTATTGCGACCGGGCAGGGTGATGTGAACTCTCTGTTTTTTTATGGTAGCCAAGTAATTACTGTTCCGATGTTGTGCCTTGCAAGTAACGATTCTTATCTACCTCTATCCCCCGCCCCCCTCCCATCCACACCCATGTATGAGTTGTGTTAAAAATGTCTATGTAACTTGATGTATCTATGGTCAGCTGCGTAACCCCCTCAACTACAAAACCAAATATTTAACCTCTCATCTTTGCAAAACCGATTAAATAACCCCATAGGTGGTTTTACATAGTGGTTTTACACATATGAGTTGGTGACCCGAGGCGGCCGGTGGCACAATCCGTTGACGAGGGCCAAGAACGACTATGGAAAGTCGGTGAATGCGATAAAACGAAAGAAGCATGAGATTTAGGTGATCATCGAGGTTCTATTTGAGCTTTCGTTCGGGGAAAACAATGGCCAGAGTTGTAGTTTGATGTTGAGGTCCATGGCGATGCCTATGGCGGCTTGGGCAGATCGGAAATCCGCAATTCCCAAGCCAGACAAAGATGGGGTTGGCGTTGGAGTGGCTGAGGAGGAAGCTTGGAGGGTTCAGGAGCTGTTACCACGAGGGATTTTTGCCGGTGGTGCAAGCAGTCCGAGTGGCCGAGCTTCTCGTCTGGAGGAAGAAGAAACAGGAGAAGGGAAAAAGGGAGGAAGAGAGGGGACTTATAAGTGGGGTCCGCACATTAGTTGATCCATGTCAGCATCTCTGTCCACCTGAGCGCATTAGTATGGCAAAACCACTATGTAAAACCACATAGGGGTTATTTAATCGGTTTTGCAAAGGTGAGGGAGTTAAATATCTGGTTTTATAGTTGAGGGGGTTATGTAGCTGACTGTAGATATGTCAAGGGCTATATAGACTTTTTCCTTAGATCTTTGAATGAACTAATGATTTAAAAGAAGTGTTTGAAATTTACATATTTTAAAATGTAATAGCTTATGATTAGCTTATGAAAGTACCTTTCAAGGTAAATACGTGCATATTTATGAGTTTTGTACTTTTGTTCAAATTATATAGTTGTTGAAATTATATATCGACTTCAAAGTTTCAAGTGTTGGACTAGATCTTGTTCGAAACATCAAAACATTTATGACGGGAGGAACTAAAATCTCAGCCAACTGATATATACTTTGACTTTCTATCCGTTTTCCCCTATTTTAAATACGAAGAACTCATGCAGGCATACTAGTGTGCTTATTTTCCATTTTATTACCTCTCAATATTCCACAGTACTTGACACTTATCTCCATGCTAGCTCTCTCAGGCAACGATTTATTGGATAACTAAAATCTAAAATGGCCTGCATAATTAAAAATGGTGCATTTTGATTGGTGTAGCTAGTGCCAAATTAAATACACCGGGAGAAAATAGGTAAAAGCGTTGTACAGTAAGTTTTGAGTGGCTTGCCTAAATATGTACATAAACATACCTTTTTTTCCTATAAAAATGATGCGACGCCATTGCTCGTGATGTCAACAACATCTTCATTTCCTTCAACAAATAGAAATGATGAAACGAATTCTAAAGTAAAGAAAATGTGGATACAAAAAGCAAGTACGAAAATCTAAGGATTATAAGAAGTTCCAGGCTCTGAGTAATTTAATCATCAGTAAAGGATAACATCGTTGTCCCTGCCCCCCACGAAGCTGCTACTAGTTGTAGTACTTGTCATCCTCTTGACAAGGATGGCTTTAGCTCTTTTCATTAGGCCCCTAGCTACTAATAATAGCAACCTATTATATTTCAGAGAGTAAATCTTCAGCTATTGGCACCTGCAGATTCTTGCAGTTGCAGCTTCTCAAATCTTATTAGGATATATTAATCACTGAGCGAAGGGTTTGGATTGGGACTACGGAATAGGGACGCATCATCTTGAAGGCAACATGGCAACCACATTTCCATCAATAAGCTAAGCAAGCTCATGAACAAGCTACCCTTGAATATCTAAACAATGGTAAGTCCAACATCAAGGTCCGTAATTTATGCATGGTGGCATGGTGCTGATCTCCACACGCCTTCGAATTCTTCGGTGGCACGGACTTTGCATTTTAATTTGTTGATGACTGATTTTTCCAGACATTCACTTTTGGTTCATCGCCATACCACAAGTTATACAGGTTACGTTCTTTAACTTGGAAATTGTAAGTTTCACAGTTCACACCTCCTACTTAATTATTGTGGCATACAACACTTCCTTTTTCCAAAAAAGAACTTTGTGTGTGTGACAAACTTGTTTTTATATAACCATAATAAGGGACATAGCCAGAAATATGGAACATATTCCTAGAGGTAGCCTAAGCTTTGCCACTAGAAATTTGAGTGCAGGAACATGTATAGAACTTCAACAGCTAAATCACAGAAAAAAAGGAGGACCTATAAATAATGAAATACTAACAGAAGATCACTTCACACACAAGTTGATCTCCCATCTTCTGTTGGTCCCTGATCATCATCATCATGAAAGGAGAGCAATCCATGCAGGTGATGGATATACTTATATCCCCACATGACTTGCACTTAAACCACACGCCAAAATTAAAGTGTGGCTTGTATCACCTCCGATCCTTTTCCTAGCTGCCGCTGGCCGTTTCTTCGGATACCGTCTCACATTGTGTGGTCCGCCATGGCACCACCGGCACTGCTTTGCCATGTGCAAGAACATTCCAAAGGTGTTGTACCATGCACATCAACTAACTTTCATGAATAGGGGCACTGAATGTGTGATGACAGGTCAAGACACGTTTTGCAAATTTTTCTAGATTCAGACGAGGACCGGACCATTTTATTGTACTATGGTGTGACGATCCAAATGAGGCCAAGTAGAAATGTTGTCAAAACTGCAACATGGATCATTCCTCAAATCAACATGCATGGCACATAATCAGAATGCTGATCTATCAGAACTTTATAGGTTTGTGATTATTGCTGTATAGCATGGTAAATAGCTTAAGAATTTATATATATATGTAGACCATAGATAAGAGTATACTCACATAGGACTTTATTCTGGATCAGGTTTGGATCATACCCTAACAAAAATCTTAAAAATAATTTTGTATTACCAATCAATAATTAAGGCATTGCCAATTTAGTTTACAATCTTGCTATTACTAATTGGAGGCGTCTTTCAAAGCTTCATGTGAAGCCACCTAGAATCATAGGTGGACACATAAAAAAATAGAGATATCCTACAAATTCTCATAAAAATCTAAAACATTCGGCCATCGATCCGACAACCCTAATCATAATAGTCATTGGATCCGTTATCTTTTCTAATAAATTATCCACATCTATCATTATGAAAATAAATTAAAGTAACCCCCTAAACATGTATCTAAATTACTCACCTCTGCCATTATAAAAAAATCTAAAGTAACCCTCTAATCTTCATGTAAATTACCCACCTATGCTATTATAAAAATAATACAAATAACCCACTTAATTTGCATATAAATTATCCAATTATTTGTTATGAAATATTAAAATAACCTCTAAATCTGAATCTAAATTATATAATTATAACAAAATATTAAAGTGCATCAATATAAAATTCTAAAATACTATTTTATAATTATTAATATATTATTGATTATATAATAATACTACTCATCGCATGTGTCACTATGTATTCATGTATGATGAAAGAGGTAAGAATAACAATTCATAAATAAATGATTCAATTAAATATATATTGAACACACATGGAGGTGTGATGTAAAATAAAATCTATTACAATAGATAATGATAAATATGTATTTTAGAGTATGTGTTAGAATATTTAATGGATGAAAGAGAACGTGAGATAGATAATTGTAATTATTAACTATAAGCTTTATTTTTATATTAAGCACGGGTTGATAGGCTAGTTTTCTTAATTGTTGCTCTACATTGAATGATATTATTACCATTGTTATATAGGGCTTTTAGAATATTTATGGTACCAGGACTGGGTAATTGATTTCAAAAATATAAGATAATGAAAACTAGAAACATACATATCAGACAAAGCATTTCATATGTTGTATGATTGAACTGTCCTAAAAGGAAATTATAGTTAACTCTATCTAGGATCACCATCCAAACAAGTTAGCATACTTTAAATTTCCGCAGAGCTGTTGGTTGCTTGATCAGAAAATCACGCAAAAAAGCAAGCAGAAAAAGTGAGAGCGAGAGAAACAGGAGATCCCAAGGCGGATGCAGTTTCCAATATTCACTGCACGATGATGAGTGTGGTCTAATCATGACTACCGTGTCGGCCGTGGCTCATGATGACCTCCATAAGCAACCGTCCTTTTCGTGCCAGCCACCAAGTCACCAACGCATTGCATTGCATAACAATGAACAGTTCCATGTGGTGGTCCTCAGAGAAGCAGCAGCAGCAGCTTGCAAGGGATTAGTACTGATTTGTGATAAGTATGTGCCTAAACCCTAAAGGTACCTTCATTCTTTAAATATGTCCACTTTCACCTACAAAGTACTTGGGAGGCCAAGGCTTTAGAATCCCAAAAGCTTGAAATGGACCCGGAAAGAGTACGATTTGCGGTCCGGGAAATTTTGTTTTACAATCCTATAGAACAGATCCTGCTCAAGTAAGGTCGCAACTCATAGCGAAATCGATAACCTCATCAAAGAATTCGGACGCACAGAATGAATAGCATCAATTCAAGTTGTGTTCCAAGAAACTGTATGCAGAATCTTGGATTGGTCATGAAAGCTCAAGTATCTGAAATCCTGCCGGTTCATATAATTCTGCACAGTCCTTGTACAGGATGGACCATGGCCCATGGGTGGCGCCACAAACAAGTCCACACACCTACCGCCTGATTGCGCTGCTATGCTCCAAGTGCAGCACCTGCAGACTTGCCGAGTTGCAACAGCAACAGCCAACAGCATCGGCATCTCCATGCCATGCGGCTGTTCTGCTTGCTTATTAATTGGGCTGGACGACCATCTATCTGTTCCTCTACTGTGATCCTGCCTGATGAACGGAATCCTGGCCACAGGCACTTGGAGGGACCGGGCATCCTGTGATGTCCAGTGCTACTGCGTAGTCCTGTTTTGCTCCAGCTGTATGGCTAGAACTAGAGTTTCATGTTATTATTCCTTTTTGGAAAATTCATACTTCAAATTTATTAGATGATGTGTACTGTAATCCCCCCGTCTATTAATCTATTTTGGCTTGAAAAAAAATCGAACTGCATAAATCTTGGGCACTAACTAGTCCAATAATATGTATGTTTAGTGTATAAAAGTTGCATTAGTATTCGAGTGAAGAAAAAAAAAATCCCCTCCACAGGTGATCTGGCCGCTATCATAAGACCTGGGCTGAAATTGTAGGCCCAGCCCATATAAGTAGGCCTAAAAGCGGAAGCCCATTTAACAAGTGGGCATCAGTGAACGGTTAGGTTCCGAATTCATAAAAGATTTGTAATACTTTTCTCGCGAGTTCCTTTCCCCTTGCTACAGTTTCGGAAAGGCGACTCACCGGCGATTCCAGTCTCCTCCGTCGATTCGTCCGCCTCTTCGCCTCTGACGCCCTCGCCGGCGTTGAGGTGGAAGGGGATCGGACAGATCGACGGCGGATCCGATTAATCCTACTATATAGCTTAGTTTCTTAGCTATTAGGTCTTCCCGGTGGCGACCATGTGTTGCGCACTGGTTCTTTTGGCCCTCTGTGGCGGCGTCGGAGTGTGCATCAGCAGAGCTGCTGGCGGCTACGTCGGCAACTCCGTCGGCATGTTCATTGGCGTCTATCCTTGGAGTCAGGAGTTCGTGAGGTTGGTTTGCCTCCTCTTTGGGCCGGCCGGGATTTTACTGTTGGTTCCTTGGTTGGATTTTGCTTGGAAGGGAGCCATGGCGATTCTTGGACGGCTCTTCTTTTGTACCTGGGAGGCCGTGCGTTGTCACCCAGGGTGCTCGTCCCTCCAAGGTGGTCTTGCGGAAGACGGCGGCGATGGAGTCGACGGTGGGCTTTCCTCTTTTCCATCTCGGAGGTTCGATGTCCTCTCCCTGTTCTTCTCCGGCGATACCGGTGAGGATATTGTGGGGTACAGTTCCCGACTCAATGAGAAATCGGGTCGGTTTTCATCTACCACTTCTGGTGGTTTCTTTTCCCTTCTGGGAATCTCGTCGTCCGGCGAGCCGGGGCTCGCTTTCACTTTCTTGCTTGGCCAAAGCAAATTAAATAAAGCACAAAATAAAGAACCATTTGACTGCGCTTTAAAAGAGTACGGCGATGATCTTCAGCCAAATCAAAAGTTTCATCACATCAGTGCCAAATAATTTAAACAATTCCATCGTGCAAATAATTAAATCCAGCTCGAAATCCGCACGTAGAACTTGAACTTGAAGCACACGTACCCCGTCCTTGCCTGTCTCGACGGCAAGGAGGCGGTCGAGGACGAGCAGCGGCAGCTGGTTCTCGATCAGGAGCATGTCGCGGCGGATGTAGGGCACGGTGTAGAGCAGCCCGTGGGGGCTGAAGACGGGGTCGTCGGCGGCGTAGTCGTTCACCTCCCAGCCGGACGCCGCGCGGATCACCTCCAGGAGGAAGCACCCGTCGGTGACCATGAGCTCAACGAACCGCTCCTCGCCAGCGGCGGCGCGCCACTCGCCGCCGAGCCCCTCGTACGCGCCCTCCAGCCGCTCGTACTCCTCCGCCGCCGCCCCGCCGGCGACCACGGCCGCGAACTCCGCCAGCGGCCGGCGCGCGCGGCGGAGGAAGTGGACCAGGGCGCGGCGCTTGTGCGCGTCCATGGGGCGCAGCTGGGCCTCGCCGTGGTGGAACGGGCCCAGGGACACCACCTGCGGCCGGTACGCCTTCGGGTTCAGGTCCTTGATGCACGCCGGCACGTGGTAGATGCAGTGCCGCCGCCACCGTGCCACCTCCTCCTCCGACGCGCCGCCATCCGCCACCACGGCCTCCACCTCCGCCACCCACGCGCTCTCCTCGATCCTGCGGTCACGCCGGCAGGCCGCCATTCCCTCCGGCCTTGCTCTCCGCTGCTGATGAGTCTGCTTCCCCAGGACCTCCACAGCTGACAACCGGTTTATGAAGAAGGACGAGGTCCCATAGTCAGGCCGCTGCAGATTGCCAAGATGCAGCGGAGCGAAGAATAAAGTGAAAGAGGGAGGGAGGAATGCACACTTCGATGAAAGCTGGGATGGCGAAGACTGGAGAGAGCAACAGGAAGAAGGCTTGCCATGTAGGGAAGGAACTTCCAGATGCAGCAAAAAGTTTGGAATGGAATAGTGACAGCAAACTTGAAATAGTAAGCGAAGGAGCAGGAACATACCGAGCAAGGGATACTGTTACAAGTGATGTGGTAAATAAGGCGCACAACAGCAGAGGTCGGCGCTTCGGCACAAGAATTACAAGACTGGTGGTAATACAATGATGTGGAAAGCGGGAATAGGTTTACAGGGAGCATTAGATATGGGGAAAAGTATGTGGATCACTACATGCTACGACGAAGTAGTTTTACAAATTACAACCAACAAAAGCACAAGGTAAAAGGAGCATGATCTGGATCCTGATGTTTATTCAGGACCAGTCAGTCAAAAATGATTCTACAAGGGGGTGTAATACACTCTCCAGTGCAAGATGTCAGTAAAAAATGATACTACAAGGATGTAATACACTGCAAGTGCCAAGATGGCGAGGGTTCTACTTTCGGCGCTTGTACCTGTCAAAACAAAACAAAAAGACATCAGTTAGAAATGTTGTGGCGCCTGGCATTTTGCATCAGTGGTCAAATATAATTAGGCTGATTCATACGGTCACAATCCATATAGAGAGACATTTTATACCCTTTAATTTTTCTACCAAAAAAGCATGGTTGCATACCTTGCTTTGCTCTTAAAAGCATTCTTCGATTTCTTGCGGGCGAAATTGTTGTTTTTCTTCAAGGCACGTCCCTGTTTCCATTCACTCATATCATTCTGGAACAGATCATGCATCTCCTCCTGCCTAGTAGGGCCCTTCTCAGAGTGTTGTCTTGCATTCTTGTCATTCTTCCCTTTGCCCACACCAGGACCCCGTCTGCTGGCCCCCTTCATTGATTTTGCCTTACGATAAGCCACATCCACAAGAGATTGGCCTTTCTTTGCCTTCTTCCCTCCTTTATTATTTTCCTGTAGGAGACTCTTCAATGTTTAGAACCGAACGTATCCCAGTTATCAATATGCTATAGGTAGGAAGTCAACCAAATGTGCCAGACAAAAGTATATAATTTAAGCCCCACTGGAGAACACTTATGTTGCATAAGGTAATCATGAGGTGCTTCCTGGAAATTAAGCTACCAATAGAAGAAGGCATGAAAAGTGAAGTTTTTGAAAAGAATTCCATTTTGTCACAGCTACCACTAGAAGGGGGCATGAAAAGTAAACTCAGGCTCCAGATTACGACCAGGGTAGCATGGCATTCATGCAAAAGCACAAACATATTCAAAAGGCTTGCTATAAGAAAGCCTTTAGATTTCAATTCCATAGGCTATTAGATTTAAATATTCTTACTTAGAAATGAAGTTCAGGGCCAATTTTCTTTATGCAAGTGTTTGGTAATTTTTATACGAAGTAACAAGTTTTAGTGTACATTTCAAAAGGCACTTTTTTACCATTTATACAAAAGCAAGTTCAAAGCATCTTCTCGGATGTGACAATAAGAAAGTCTTACTGAAACTAGTGATTATTTAAACAACTTGACTCCACATCCCAAACTGAATCTAATTAGCAACCTTTTATTTAAGGTATATAACAAAAAGTTGTAACATGAGCTATATTGGAGTGTTAGTTCAATTAGCTTAAATTCAGTAGACACTGCAGCAAATTCTTTGTAGTCTGTACTATATCAGCACAGGTAGAGAACAAAAATAACCGAAAAAATTGAACAAAAAGTTGTAACATGATCTATATTGGAGTGTTGGTTCAATTAGTTTAAATTCAGTAACCACTGCAGCAAATTCAAAGTCTGTACTATATCAGCACAGGTAGAGCACAAATTAACCTTTGCTTCTTCGTCATCTTCTTCATCTTCTAACATCTCCCGCTGTGCCTCTAATCTTCGGCGCTTTTTCCTAGGTAGATTCTTCTGTAAAATAGAGAAGAAAAAAGGTTCGTAAAACAAATCTCATGCATGTTATCAACAAAACACTAAAACATCACTTAAAAAGCACACTGTAAACCTCATTCTCCCTTCTCCTTTTCTCCTTCAGACGGAGGTCTTCAGCTTGTTTTGCACTAATAACTCCAGATGTAGTCTTACCTTGGTCCAAAGAGTCCTTGATGAAAAAACAAAGCCAAATATTACTGATACTGTATAGTGTAGAATATCAATGTAAACAGGATTTTTTTTGGAAAAAACCATTTTCTTCTAAGAAAGGAAATTTAAACAAAGGCAAGAGAACATCAGGAACATCTCAAGATAAATGTTTCTGTAGAAACTTGCAAGGCCTGGTCCATGGTGCATCATGAGGATGGGAACACTGTCAGTGATGAGTACTGTAACAGCCCAGGGCTTGTTGGGCTGGGCCAATTTGGTCTGTTACGGTAGCAGCAAGGGGTTTCGGGTACTGTAGCAGCCCGGGGTACTGTAGCTGCGCGGGATTGATCCCATACTGGTTACGGAAGGGAGTGCTGCCCAACTTAAATACCAGCCCAGGGAGAGTTAGTTAATTCTGGATCAATCCTTTTGCGCGAAGCGAGGACGAAAGCGCAAGAGAATTAATTAGCAGGTGTGGTTTACTCAACGTGTAGAGTAAATCTTAGCCGTTCTCCCGGGCCGGGTCGTTACAGTGGTATCAGAGCCGACTCTCGCGGTTTCACGCCACATACGGGCAGAAGTGCGCGGGCATGAGCACGGGCGCGTGGTCGCAAATGCCACTGGCATGTGGACGGGCGCGTGTGGGCACAGATGCGCGGGCATCGAGGATGCGCCGGCACTGGACGCACGGACGTGGCACATGGACCGTTGGCACTGGACGCACGGACGTGGTACATGGGACCGTTAGCACTAGACGTATGGGACGTGGCCAAGAGAGGAGATCCTGGTATTTAGGTTGGTCTAGTACTCGACGGGGACGTCGAGTCCTAAGGGGGGTGATTGTAACAGCCCAGGGCTTGTTGGGCTGGGCCAATTTGGTCTGTTACGGTAGCAGCAAGGGGTTTCGGTACTGTAGCAGCCCGGGGCACTGTAGCTGCGCGGGATTGATCCCATACTGGTTACGGAAGGGAGTGCTGCCCAACTTAAATACCAGCCCAGGGAGAGTTAGTTAATTCCGTATCGATCCTTTTGCGCGAAGCGAGGACAAAAGCGCAAGAGAATTAATTAGCAGGTGTGGTTTACACAACGTGTAGAGTAAATCTTAGCCGTTCTCCCAAGCCGGGTCATTACAAGTACAAATGAAAGGCTAAAGAATATCATATACACTTCAAAATGGATTGGTCCGAAAAACACTTAATTTTTTAACCTTCTCTACTTGTCTTCTTTCTTCGAACAAAAAACCTTCTCTACTTGTCTTCTTTCTTCGAACAAAAATGTCGGTACCCTGCAGCTGGGGTACCCACTCCTACTGTGCCAAGACTCGCATAGTTATCCGTAACTACGCCCTAAGGAGCTGAGCAACCGGACCCCTGGGGTCCGACTCCATCTCATCGGACCAACGGTCCCGGACCCGCTTCCCGCTCGGGGATGGGTCCGGTGTCACCACGTGTCCCAGAGGTGGAAATGCTCAGCACATGTGACCGCGGACCCGGACCCCCGCAGGTGGGTCCGGGACCTCCACGTGCCATCCGGACTCCCGCGGATGGGTCCAGGACCTCCACGTGCCTATCCGGACCCCCGTGAGCTCTCGGCTCAGCTAGCTGCTCAGGAGGGGTCCGGAGCCGCCACGTGTCACGCAGACGCGGGCGCGGGCGCAAGCCTTCCGCTGGAAACTCCCTCACCCACCCGCATTAAGTGCGAGTGGTTGAGGCGGGCTCTGCTGCCTCTGGGCACGGGGCAGTTTTTGTCAGTCCACACTGTGGATCGCCAGTTACCGAGGCGGCTCGTCAATTACCAAGGCAAGCATTGAAGACTCAGCGCCGTGCGCATGGGCGACGAGTCATGATGACCAGTTACTGGCTGGAGCAACAGTGCACGCTGCTACAGTGGACTGAGCTAGTAGTTCGGCGCTTCATCATGACCTCGACGCGCGGCTGCAGAGGCTAGACTCTACTCTGACAGGACAGCTCAAGACCATCGCTGGTCAGAAGCTACGCACGGAAGCCGACGACAAGATCTCCGGATCTGAGGCATTGAAGGCCAAAATGTAGTTTATAATACATCGCCGGGTCCACATGTCGGGGCCCCGCTCAGTGTACGTGCTCCCCTTGGACATATAAAAGGGAGAGCACGCCCGCTAGAACACATATACACACAGACTCACTCTGGACTCAGCACTAGACACGCCAAGACTCTCAACCTCTTGAGGGGCAAGCAATACAACACACAGTGGACGTAGAGTATTACGCTCCAGCGGCCCGAACCACTCTAAACCTATTGTGTTCATCGCGATCTTCCACCGAGATTGGGCTAATCCTAGCTAACACCCGAGTACTCACCCTCTGGGTTTAGGCGGGTGCACTACGCCACCCGGCTGTGGGTTTGCACTCCACGACATTTGGCGCGCCAGGTAGAGGCACTCTAGCTAGTTTTAGTTTATCTCTTGCTCATCTCCAGGGTTCGGATGGTTGAGCACTCCCACCACGACGACGACGTGGAGATGACGGAGGGTGTGGCGTCATCCGCGCCACGCGCCTCTCGCCTTCCTGCGCCAGGGGCAACCGTGCCCGTGGAGCAGCCACCGTCGGCAGCGGCGCGCGCTGCACGTCGGCGAGAGTCAGGGCACCCGTCAAGGGCCCCCTCACAAGCTGCGAGCGGCGGAGCGACAAATCCCAGCTCGCAGCATACCTCACTCATGTGAGGAAGCCCGCTCCGGTGGAAAGCCGACTCCGGTCGCACCAAGCCCGCTCCGGCGGAAAGGCCACTCCGGTCGCGCTAAGCCGAGTTTGGTGGCTCTCTCCGACGTTAAGCCGACTCCGGTCGCACCCCCGACTCTACATCTCTGTAAGTTGTCATACCCTTAGAGGCCCAGCAGGGAATAAAACATTTTCCTTTGTAACTAGGTAGTACTTCCGTATGGTCCAGTCCGGTGAGCCTCCCCCGTGGAGGGGTCCGGACCTCTGCAAACCAGGTTCAGGGAAGCGTACTCACCCTCCGGGGAGGTCCGAAGCCGTGTAGCCGCTTAGCCTGGTTCCGTACCCTAAGTCTGCATGCTCTACCTCCCTAGGGCGAGTACCGTAGTACCTAAGACTAGGCCCGGAGGTCCGGACAGCTCCGGCCTCATAAACCCGTGTTCTGGCTTACATCGCACATCTCATGTAATCTAGTTATAAAGGAAAAGTTTATTCTCAGTTCGCCTCTAAGGATGTTATATTCCAATTTCAACCTACGCATTCTGTTTGCGCTAACCCCCACGTGGCTTCTTACTCTTGTGTGGTGATTGTGGTCCGAATTGAGTTGGCTAGTTAGTGACTTAGCTCAAGACCCCTCATGGAAGAAAGGGGTTCGGACCCCTGGGAACCTGCAGGTTCAGGGAAGCGCACTCATTCTCCGGGGAGGTCCGGAGCCGTGTAGCCGCTTAGCCTGGTTCCGTACCCTAAGCCTGCACGCACCACCTCCTGTGAATGAGTGCCGTAGTACCTAGGACTGGAAACCTGGAGTTCCGGACTTTCTCTTAACCTAAAGGCCGACCCCTTGAGCTCCGTTCACTGAACCTAGCTGTCTATCTCAAAGGATTACAGCCAACAGGATTTTGGACCCGTGGGCACGCTACTAAGCATCTACCTTAAGTCATGTGCAGGTCCAAACGTGATGATGCAGTAGATGACCCAAAGGATGGACGACGCGGGACAAGACCCTTGCGGCGCGCACCGCTAGGCACCAGAAGCAGCCAAGTTGCTCACAGTAATGGCCCCACCTGCGGGTTCGTTGCCTCTCCCGAGGCGGGCCCGGGGGCCTCTGTCGGTACCCTGCAACTGGGGTACCCACTCCTACTGTGCCAAGACTCGCGTAGTTATCCGTAACTACGCCTTAAGGAGCTGAGCAGCCGGACCCTTGGGGTCCGACTCCATCTCACCGGACCAACGGTCCCGGACCCGCTTCCCGCTCGGGGATGGGTCTGGTGTCACCACGTGTCCCAGATGTGGAAATGCTCAGCACCTGTGGCCGCAGACCCAGACCCCCGCAGGTGGGTCCGGGACCTCCACGTGCCATCCGGACTCCCACAGATGGGTCCGGGACCTCCACGTGCCTATCCGGACCCCCGTGAGCTCTCGGCTCAGCTAGCTGCTCGGGAGAGGTCCGGAGCCGCCACGTGTCACGCAGACGCGGGCGCGGGCGCAAGCCTTCCGCTAGAAGCTCCCTCACCCACCCGCATTAAGTGCGAGTGGTTGAGGCAGGCTCTGCTGCCTCTGGGCACGGGACAGCTTTTGTCAGTCCACACTGTGGATCGCCAGTTACCGAGGCGGCTCGTCAGTTACCAAGGCAAACATTAAAGACTCAGCGCCGCGCGCATGGGCGACGAGTCATGATGACCAGCTACTGACTGGAGCAACAGTGCACGCTGCTACAGTGGACTGAGCCAGTAGTTCGGCGCTTCATCATGACCTCGACGCGCGGCTGCAGAGGCTAGACTCTACTCTGACAGGACAGCTCAAGACCATCCCTGGTCAGAAGCTACGCACGGAAGACGACGACAAGATCTCCGGATCTGAGGCATTGAAGGCCAAAGTGTAGTTTATAATACATCGCCGGGTCCACATGTCGGGGCCCCGCTCAGTGTACGTGCTCCCCTTGGACATATAAAAGGGAGAGCACGCCCGCTAGAACACATATACACACAGACTAACTCTGGACTCAGCACTAGACATGCCAAGACTCTCAACCTCTTGAGGGGCAAGCAATACAACACACAGTGTACGTAGGGTTACTAGGATATTACGCTCCGGCGGCCCGAACCACTCTAAACCTACCGTGTTCATCGCGTTCTTCCACCGAGATTGGGCTAATCCTAGCTAACACCCGAGTAGTCACCCTCTGGGTTTAGACGGGTGCACTACGCCACCCGGCTGTGGGTTTGCACACCACGACAAAAAAGAACATGATTATTTTTGCTAAGATCCAAATGCTCTAGGTACCAGCCAACCGCCATGATTTCCCCTCCAAATCAGCAGGCTGGCGGGATGCCACATAAGTAGGCCAAGCTGGACACCTTAGTGGAGCTAGGTGGGACCTTGGCAATGCTGGGCCATTGAGGATTCTCCTCTTGCCACTGAATCCGACTCCTCCACCCTCACTTTGTTTGACACTTTGACCAAACCGCAATATACTACCTGGATTCTGACATCTGCTCCAAGCTAAGGGGCTGGGGATGTGAGGAATAGGCAGAAGTGGGGAAAGAGAATTAGGAATGGATCAACAGGTCAAGCAAATTACTCGTGAGTGAGCCAAGTGAGCAGATACATATATGGAACTAGGGGGACCATTCCCATTGATGTAGAGCCTTTTACAATGAAATTTTCTCCTAGGACAATGGACACTTAGCATTGGATACAATTATGAAACTCATAACTATGTTCTCTGGTTCTCAGTAATTTGATGGTTTTATATCAGAATTACTACATGTATTGTGGACATAAAATCCCATATAATGAAGAACAAGAGTGCTAATGTTGCAATTAAAGATGAAAAAAGTTAGCAAATAAATAACAGTCAAAGAAAAATCAATACAAATAAATGAGAAATAAAAAAAATAATAGCAAGAGGCAAGAGAAATATATGAAATCTGCACAAGATAAATACAAAACACCTCACCCGAATAAAGTGCATAACCCTTGATAGAATTAGGGATTAACTTACTTTAGCAGCCTTTGCCAAAAGCTTCTTTTCTTTTTCAGTAGCAAACCAGGTTCTCTTTGGCCGTGAGTATATATCGTCCTTATGAGCCATCATATTTTCTACCTGGTATATTCAAAGATGTAATGGCAAAGGTATAAATGCATACAGTCAGACTTCTTAAACTGAGTTATGGTCAACTTAGTGACATTCACAGGAAAGAAGAACTATTTATTAAGGGAAAAGTGGAACTTCCAAAAGATTACCTTTGCTAATTCCATTTCAGCTTTCCTCACTTCCATTTCTTCCCTAAAACAAAAAAGGCATAAATACTCACGCAGTGGATGAAAGTTACAGAAGTCTAGCACAGTAGTGTCAAACTAACCTTTCTTCTCGAATGATAGTAGAAATTTGGTCTTCTAGTTGCTCAATCAATTTTGCACAATCAGCCACAGGTTTCTCTGCAACGATGCGGCTTTTCAGCTGTGAACCGGCTTTCTTTGCCTGAAATTTGATTCAGATAAACCAATCAGCACCAACCAAATCAAGGCAAATTACCATCATTAACAAATGTTGCGTACATCAATTAAGGGCAGAAACTTAAAAGCCCTATGAGTCACATACTACAACTATCTAACACTTACATCCTCATGAAACTGATCACAGCTCAAATGTTCTCGTTAGTTATTCTTTGGTTATAAAATAATAGAATGAAGGAAATTCAAAACAAACTGCCACTCTCAAGCTAAGGCAGGTAAAGGTTGGATTATACATTTATACACTAACACAATATGATTATTACTTTATTAGAATATCAACAGTTCTATGCGTACATCTATGATCTATGCCAAAGAATTGTAGCATTTGTTTTATCCTTAGCATATCACAAGAATTCTTACAATTGCTTTCAAGAGGGATCTATCATCATCCGTTACAAATGTCACAGCATATCCTTCCCTCCCTGCCCGCGCTGTGCGGCCAACACGATGAAGATATCTGCAATAACATAAACAATATAGAAGAGCATGGCTAAAATCAGAAAAGTTTGCGGGAATTAGGATGTCACAAATGAGTGGCAAATGAAACCCCGGGTCAAAGTTCATTTAATAAAAATGGAAGGCTATGGAATGATTTAGTAGTAAGTCTGGAAGGGGAGAACATAGAAAAAAAAGAGAATTCATGGTGCAAACACAACACTGAATACTGACAGAAAATGTGAAAGATGTAAACTCATCAATCAGTATCTCACAATGTTCCCATCAAGAACTATGCTCAAGGACATGAAGCTTTTCCGTATGTATTTAAAACTTCTCAATCATACATAACTTATATAGAACTTACGTTTTGACATCTCGTGGGCAAGCAAAATTTATTACAGTTCGAACACCAACGATATCAATCCCCTACAAGTTAAACCAACAATTCGTCAATAAAACCATTAAAATATCAACCCATGTATCTTCTAACGTTTAATTTCATAGGATACACTGGTTTTTTCGTCAATAGAATCATTAAATATCAACCCATGTATCTTCTAATGTTTAATTTCATAGGATACACTGCTTTTTTTGGAAGTAATAGCCTCTTTTGTAGTAAAAAGCACATATATCTCAACAAAGTAAAAGAGAATCACAATGTGAGATGAGTTCGTTTCTTACACGAGCAGCAATATCAGTGGCAATCAGAAAGTCTGTTTCTTGTTTCTTGAAAAGTTCCAAAGCCTATAGATCAATAAAATTATCCATCAGATTGGAGGAAGATATATCACAATATGACTCAATGAACTGAAATGTTCAGAATTGCATGTATACTATTAGATTACCAAAACAAATTGAGCATAAGTGTCTTATTGCAAATAATATCTCATCTAAATTTTCTGATTTCATCATTAACCAGACAGAAATATATATTTATGATCCGATGAAGTTGATTGGCGTAGTGTGATCTCAAAGTGCTCAGTTAGGCCCAGGCTGGCAATAATCAATCTACGCAGTTCCTTTGTTGGAAAAACAGTGTGACGAATTATTATGGTCAGCATCTTAAACCTACAATATGGTGCGAGTCAAGTCAGTGTGCAGCTTTTCTGCAGTAAGTATATGCATCATGTTTTGATCCTACTAGCTATCTGCACGGCAAATTATTCTAGCTCAACCAGCTCCCACCACACAGCAAGCTTATCATAGGGACTATTTGATATGTTGAGAAGCAGAGCATATTAAGTGTGAATACAGAGAAAAAAAGGCTAGTAGATGGCATGTAAACTGATTTAACCATGAGACAGTTCGTACACAATTTGGTAAGCTATAGCATTATAATAGTGCTCCAACATCTTCCATTGAACACATTAGAATAACAGAAATTTTGTAAAATAACAGCTTACATCATTTACCCAAAATTGAAAGGGACTCTGCAAGGTTGGCCTCGTATACCCAGGAATTTTTTTGAAACATAACAATTAACATCATGTGACAAATAAATTACCTCAAGTCGCTGGGCCTGAGTAAGGTTGCCATGAAGTTCGGCAGCTTTCAGGCCAGAGAGACCAAATATTATTTTTAACCTGTGAGCAGATTGCTTTGTCCCACTGCAAGGGAACAAGGCATGAAATGTCAATATGATGATAAAAAATAGTAAAATACACTATTAAATATGATCAAATTGGTGAGGTGGCTTCAGTGCAAAAACATAATTGTTATATACGCACACATACACACACCAAATCTCATGGAGTCTGAATCAGCAAATTGAGTTTTTGTGTAAGGAGTAACAATCCAGTACAACCTGATTCTTGGGCACTTTCCAGGCTAACATAACAAGAAGGAATATAGACAGCTAGTGTCCATTATAGTACCAGTAAAGGAGTCCTCATTCCTCAAACTCAAGAAACTAAAAGTTTCCAAGCTACCAAGAACACAAACCTAAAGATGATGACGTTTTGCTTGAAAGTCTTCAAACAAAGTGCAAGTAGAACAGCTTCTTGGTTTGATTCACGCGCTCGTCGTATTCTAACAAACCTGTATAAAAATGGGAGCATACAAATAAAACTAGCATTCACATAGATTCATGAATACATAGGCATTAAGCAGATGAAGATGTCTACTCTCAAAACATAACGGCATAAATCATACTCCCTCCGTCCCAGAATATAGCTAGGCTTAGATTTGTTCTAAGTCAAATATCTTCAAATTTAACCATAAATAATGAACAATTAAAAAAGATTAACAATGTAAACATGATGCTAACAAATTCAATGCGAAACTATCATAATATGTATTTGTACTTGAAATTAATTATATTTAGAGATATTGCATTGTTGGCAAAGATAAAAAAGTTTGATTTAGGACAAACATAAACATAGCTATATTTTGGGATGGAGGCATACTCTTCAGTCAATGTTGCAGGCCGTTTCAGAGAAGGATCAGCTTCAAGACGGACTGGCTTATTTAGTGAAAGCTTTACAAGTTCATCAATTTCTTCTGTCATCGTAGCAGAGAAAAGCATAGTCTGCCTCCTTTTCGGACACATGCGAATCTGTAAGATTATTAGGAAAATGTGAGGTGAAAATATGGAGTTCAAACAATACAACAAAAAACTAGGACTCAATTGTGTCAACTCCAGTATTTGTTTCATGAATATTACCATAGAAGTGTAAGACAACAGGAAACTAGCAACACAGGAGTTCGACAGTTACCAGTTCTTGAATTTCAGCACTGAAACCCAGTTCTAGCAGACGGTCAGCCTCATCAAGGATCACGACAGCTAAATCTTCAAGCCCAACCGAGAGAGAATTGCGTACATGATCTATTATGCGCCCAGGAGTGGCTACAACGATGTCAGGCATTGACCTTAGAGCTACCTCTTGAACCTGAGTAGCATTTCATTAGAAAGATTGTAACAGATAAGTGTTAGGCAGCATTTGACCAGGGAAAAGAAAAAAAACAGCAGAGGGCAATAACAGAAGAAACCAGAACATAAAATATTACCACGAATTCCAAGATTATAGTGTACAAGTCAAATGATCAAAAGCTTATATAAATAGCAAGACAACAAGTTGTAATACATTGGACAAGAGTACTAAAAAATAGTAGGCCAGATATCAAATATCAAAACCTGGCTAGCTCAATATACAACCACGACTAAAATGGAATTAAAGCATTTATATCCTAATGCAGCACAAAGCTATAGAAAAAGGAGAAAAGGGTTGGGAAAACATGAACCTAATAGAACAAAATGCATGCAAGAATACCTTAGTTGAAAGTCCTCCAACAATGAGACAACATCTGATATCAGTAAACTGGGCCAACTTCTCAATCATACTATGGATCCTGCTCATTGTAGAGGTATGGATGTTAAGCAGTTCACTAGTAAGTAGTAACTGGTAGTGCACGTAGAAGTAAGAATATTGATGAGTACAAAAATTAACTATGTGTTACTCCCTCCATTCTCTTTTGATAGCTATATTTCAAAAACTCAAATGTTCATAAATGATAGCTATATTTGCTATTGGCAGTTGGCATGGGCTATGGCAAGAAATAGCACTAGCTACGAGGAGTTTCCGGTTAAAATATTGGAGGACCAACAAAAAAAGTGTGTTGCATTTATTATATGATAATAAGTAAGGTTATTTTCCTTGGTCATTGTGTCAAGGTGAAATATAGCTATCAAAAGAGAATGGAGGGAGTATTATAGTGAATTAAGGTAACTTTCCATAGCAGTTCAGCAAAGTGAACAATAAAGAAAAATAGACTGGCCCTATTTTATTAACATGTTTGCAAGTAATGTTCTATAGAAGAGCAAGAGCAAGTGGACATCTGCCATTATTTTTCCTTATTACAATTCAAAAAATTATTGAGAAAAAATGCCTTCAAAATATCACATCAACGCACTATGCCCTTAATGATAAGCAACAGATTCCTGATCCAAAGTTACAGATCATGCCAACAGCCCAAAAGTCCCAAAGTTGACATCAAACGAAAGGCCAATCAAGAATATTTAGGGAACATGAAAACAAAAAATCTATGAACCTAATGAACATTGTTTCAACAGGGCATAGAAAAGGCCCAAATTTTAAGGGATATCCAATAATACAACAAAATATAAAAGGGACCCAGCATTCATATCCCTGGCGTACAGCTCCTACAAAAGTACAGACTAAAACAAACCAATACAATTGCAACAGCATGCACAATTAAAGGAGGGAAATGGAGTTCACTTAGACAGTACCATTGTAGTTTCAATTATGTTTGATGAAATAACACCACAAAAATGAGGCAGGATGAAATATGGTCACATAAGAAAATGAATATTATGAACACAAAGAACTTACTGAGCAGCCAATTCTCTGGTAGGAGTAAGAATAAGCACCCTAATTGCAGGTACACGTTTTGGTCGGAAAAGTAGACGTTCCAGCACAGGTAAAGAGAAAGCAGCTGTCTAACTTAAAGAGATTAGTCACACTATGTATATACTACCGCAAAATACCCTAAAGAATATGTGTCATTAGAGATACCTTTCCAGATCCCGTTATAGCACTACCACATATGTCTCTTCCAGTTAATGCCAAAGGTATGCAAGCAGCCTGGAATATTCATGGTTGAGTAAAAAATTGATATTCGAAACAAAATTAAGTTGCCAGCACAACCACTAAATTTTACTTTTATGAAAGTGTTCCATAACAGAAACAATAAATTATTTCTTTATCAATTAAGGAGATAATGTGCATTTATATATAGGTAATGTTTGGCCCTAAGCCCCTAACTGCCAACTCTTATAAACGTGTTAGTAGTAACAGAAATCTGCCTTTAGCGGTTTAGCCTGTCAACAGGCATAGTTTATCATATTAATATTTCCTTTTACAGAATTCCACTCAGCAAGTGGCAAGTGGATGTGCAGCTAATACTCATCATAACTGGATATTTGACATTAAAAAGCAGGGCTATCAGCATAATGACCCAAAGGTCAACTAATGTAACAGCCTAGAGATATTTCAATGCATGTTCCTTGTAAATGCCACATGAACAAAATGAAAGGTTGATGTAACCTAAACAAACTCTGACCATTATATGCACCCTAGACTAGAATACTCATATCACATTTATCTAAAAAAACATAGTTATATCGCTCCTGCAGTGAGATATGTTCATAATATACAGATACACTCTGAAGATTTTTGAAACCGTAGACTATGTCCTGCGTTCACTTATGCTTTGAAAATCCTTTCTATTTCATTATACAATGTTCGAAAGGGTGTTGTGCCTGTAATTTGATCTAAATTCAGAAGGCATAATAAAAAGAGTTCCCTTTAGAAAACATTTCCATATCAATTATGATCACTCCATGGACAAAAATGAGCTTCAATTGACCCAAAAATTTTCTGTCACTTGTCCCACCTAAATTCTCATTCCTACTGAGCCAATAACAAAACAAGATATATAGGTGAAGCATAAAAGATATTAGTGACATTTTCTCAAGATACCAACAAGTTCTTTAAATGTGAAATTAGCAAATGAGGTAACATCAAACAGTGAATATCAAGTGCTCTGAGAATCTGAAATATCTTAAGGACTGCAAGAGGGCGGAATTGGGCATTTGGCACCAACTCTTAAGTCTTAATCATGGCCTAGTAATGAGTTGCAAGTGCAAACCTGGATTGGGGTTGGTTTCTGGTAACCAAGTGCTTCACAAGCTCGAACTAGTGGGCGGGACAAGTTGAGCTCAAGGAACGAATTTGCATGGAACGAAGCTCCCTCTGAAGATGCGAAAAATTTAGAAGTATCCACTGTGCCGCTTGTGCCATTCTGCTCGGCCGTTTCTTCGTCCTGTCATTGCCGATTAACAAGCATTTCACAACATAGAAAACAGCAAATACCCATCATGCTGATTGCTGAGCAACCCAGTTTGTTTGCCAACACAGCACAAGTAACTAAACCTTTACAGAACAGAACGAGGTTGAGAATAGAACTCACCTCATCGCCACCCTCCTCTTCCTCTTCTCCCTGCTCGCCTTCTTCCTCCTCCCCCTCCCCCTCGCTGCCCACCTCCTCATCGCCGCTCCCCTCAACTTCCTCCTCTTCATTGCCACTCCCCTCTGCCTCCTCCGCCTCTTCCTCCTCGTTCTCGCTCTCCTCCAGCTCGTCCTCCTCGTCCCCGCTCTCCCCCTCCACCTCCTCCTCATCGCTATCGTCCTCCCCGCTCCCGCTCCCGCCCTCGGAGTCGTCGGAGAGGACCGGCTTGCCGCGTCCCTTGCGCAGCTGCGAGATCTTCTCGTCGATGGAGGTGGTCCGGCGGCGCGCGTGCTCCGCCGCCACGGACTCCGCGTAGGACGAGAACTCCCACGGTGACTGCGCCTGCTTGCGCCGCGCCGAGGGGGCCGCCGCGGCCTCCTCGTCGGAGCCGTCCGGGTCGAACCGGAAGCTGGGGTCCATGGCGAAGGGCGGGGAGAGGGGCGCAGAGGAGGGCTGTGAGCTGGCTTTTCCGGCGCGCTGGGTGGGAGGGGGAAGCGAGCGAGGGTTTCGTGGAGGAGAGCGGAGGCCATGGGCTGGGCCTTTTAATGGGCCGTCCAATGAGACCAGGGGACGTTCAGAATTAGGCTCTGTTTTAGCTTCCTGCAGCTTTTGCTACTCAAACTAGCTAGAAAAGCTACAATCTCTCCCAAACAGCTCTGCTTTTCCCACCAGCGACGGGATCCAAAAGCTACTTTTTGCCTAGGGTCGAAAAGCTCCGCGAGAGGAGCTTCCCGAGCTTTTGCGCTCGAGGGTTACAAACCTCCACACGAAATTTTCATATAATTACCCGCTTCTGCCACTGGTATATATAGCGAAAATCTTCTGTTCGGCCTCCTCCCCCAACCTCCCGACCGCTCCTCGCGCCGCCCTCTCGCGAGTCGCGAGAACTCCTCTCTTGCGCCGCCCCCTCCCGAGCACCCGTCGGACCCCACTCATCGGTCCCCTCCGTCGCCGGTCGGACTACCCAGCCCCCATCTGTCGCCCGTTGGTCCCGGCTGCAGATCCCGTCGGCGCCCCTGCCCTGGCCCCCCCGCAGTAGCAGATCTGGACGACGCCCTGCCCCTGCTCGCCCATCCGCGGCCGGAGGACGTGCCCCCTAGAAGCGGTGGCGGCCAGCGGCCCTGCACTCGCGCCCACGGTAAGCACCTGCATTTTTCCCACAGTAATAAGTAGTTCTAGAGATTCGAAACATGCAGGAGCTTGTTTCGGTAATCGAGGACGAGTCAGTCAATTGGTTGTGTGCTGGTTTGAAGCAGCTGCAAGGCCTTGCTGCAAGGCCAAAAGCTACAATGTTGGGCACAAGTATTTTTCTGGCCCTGTCTTGCCTCTTCGAGACATCCGTGGGCACAAGTAGTTCTAGAGACTTATGCATAGGGTTTATAAGCTTGGATTTGATTAATTCATGGGTGAAATTTGGATGAGCCTAAATAGATGTATGGGTCTGAGTACTTTATATTGCTTATTGTTGGAGTAATTTTGATAGTATAGATGGAGAAAGAGAAGGTGAAGACACCAAAAGCAGTATGGGATGCATATGCAACCAAAATATTTTGCCAGATATGTAAGGAAGAAACTCTAGCTGGGAATAGGCCAGAGACTACCTTGAGTTCCATTGGGTACAAGAACCTTGAGGAAAAAAATTTTTGCTATCACCAAGCGACACTACCAACATGGAAAATTGAAGAACAAATGTGATGCTTTGAAGCCACAATACAACTTGTGGTTGGAATTGAAGAGGGCTGCAACCGGTCTTGGTTTCGATGTTGTAAAGGGAACAATTACTGCAAATGGTGAATGGTGGGAGGAAAATATAGCGGTAAGCAAAACTGAAAGTTATTTTTTTAATCTTTCAAAACCAAGTTGTGATAGCTAATACATATGACTTATTTTTTTAGGAAAACAAGAAATATGCAGTCTTTCGTGAAGCACCTATGGACAGCTTTGATGAGCTTGAAGTTATGTTTCAACACATCAATGTCACAGGTTTATCTTCGGTCATTCCGGGAGTTCAAAAAACAACAGCTCCCATTGATGTTGATGATGATAGTAATGACAACGAAGACAATGGACATACTGGACAGGATGCAAAAAAGAAAGTAAAACGTAAAGCTAATGCTGTTGATAATCCTTTTAGCCCTAAGAAGAAGGGTAGGAACCCTATGGTTAAGCAAGTGTCACGACTCTTTGTTAAGCGCGAAAATCGTGCAGTGCTTCGTTCCATCAAAAGTATTGAAGGAAAGGTGGCTTGGCTGAAGAGGATGTATGAAGAGAGGAAAAGGAAATAGACTAGTCTCACTCATGTGCTGTATCCTTTTATGTAATGCTACCCTTTTATTTCAGCTGTGTCTATGTAATGCTACCTTTTTATTTCAGCAGTCATTCTATGTAATGCTACCTTTTTATTTCAGCAGTCATTCTATGTAATGCTACCTTTTTATTTCAGCCTTGTAATGCTCTCTTTTTATTTCCTATTGTATGTGCTAGCTGATTATTGTCAACCTATTTTTTAGATGAGCACATCAAGTAAAAGTGACACTGATTCATCTAGTGAGAATGAAAGTGACACTGATTCAACAGAAGTACTGGTAGCATCAATAGTCACTCTCATTGCTATGGATCACAGTGAAAAATATCTTGGTAAAAGAAAGAGACCTCCTCCTCGTCAATCTGGGTATCAATGGGTCATGGATCAGCTGCAAGTCAACAAAGATTGCTACAACATGTTTCGTATGAATTGTCATGTTTTTGCCAGGTTGCATGAAACATTGGTTGAGAATTATGGGCTTAAGTGCACAAGATGTATGAGTTCTGTTGAAGCCCGGGAATGTTCTTGTGGATGTGTGGCGGTCCTCAATCATTTATCACTGCTGAGAATATATTCAAGAGATCCACTGAAACAATTAGTCGAAAATTTAATGAAGTGCTAGAGTCTGTCAATCTACTAGCTAGGAGACATCATCAAACCAAAAGATCCACAATTCAGAACAGTGCATCCAAGGCTTCAAGATGATCGGTTTTCACCCCACTTCAACAATTGCATAGGTGTCATTGATGGCACACATGTACGTGTTGTCGTGCCAGCAAATGAGATGATTTCTCACATTGGCCGTCATGGATACCCAACACAGAATGTCATGGCTGTGTGTGATTTTGATATGAGATTCACATTTGTTGTAGCCGGATGGCCTGGATCTGCGCATGACTCTCGAATATTCAATGATACTTTGTGCTGCTACTCAGATGCATTCCCACATCCTCCTGAAGGTAATGGCCGAAAATCATGTCAATCTTTATTTGTCATGTTGTTCCATATATGTGATCTCATATTATTTTGATATATAGGAAAATATTATCTTGTTGATTCTGGATATCCCAACAAGAAAGATTTCCTAGCTCCCTACAAAGGGCAAAGGTATCATTTACCTGAATTTCGAGGTGGCCAAAGGCCAAGTAGTCTTAAAGAGGTTTTTAACCATGCTCACTCCTCTCTTCGCAATGTGATTGAACGTTCTTTTGGGGTGCTGAAAATGAAATGGCGAGTTCTATTACATATGCCAAGTTTCCCGGTTGAGAAGCAAAAGAAGATCATCATTGCATGCATGGCACTTCATAACTTTATTCGTGACAGCGCTTTGAGTGATGAGCTATTTCAAATGTGCGATGAGGATGAAGAATACATGCCAGAGGTTGATTCATCAGAAGAAGAAGAAGTGCATAACAGTGGTCCATCATCAGATGATGTTGATATGTGTGCATTTCGTGATTTCATTGCGAACTCCTTGATGGCAGATAGATGGTAGATAAGTTGTGATGGTGCACAACTCATTTTGTTTGTAAATAGTAGCCCTTTGGTATTTTGTATGACTTCAAAAATGTTAGTCATGCTTCGGATGTGCTTTTGTGTAAGCTCAATGAAATAATTGAAATAGTATGATTTAATAGGCCATCTTAAATATTAAGCTATCAAAAAATAATACAAAATATTTATTAACCAAGCTGTTCAGACGAATCATTACAGTTCACAAATAATCAGGTATTCGTTATACTAGAGGGTATTTCAGACTTTCCACTCCTCAGCTCAGCAGCCAGCCATCCAAAAGCTAGGTTGCCAAACAAGCCAGCTTATCATACCAGCAGATTCTCAGACCAGCAGCTTTTCGGACCAGCAGGTGAGCTTCTCAGACCAGCAGTTTTTGGAAAAGCTCCAGCTACCCAAACAGGGCCTTAGTTGGGCTCCGTTTAGAGCAGGCTTAAGCCCACGGCCCATCCCATTTCCATCTCGTCTCTCCCCCGCCGCCGCCGGCCGCCGCAGCGAGACGCCGGTAGTGTCTTCCCTTCCGCGAGCGCACCCGTCGTTGCTGCCCCCAGCCGTATCGTCCGACTGCCGCCGGAGGGACACCGCAGCCGCAGCGATGGAGCGAGTCGGCGGCGGCGAGAAGCAGCTGGAGGACTGCACCGTGTCCAAGTCAGTGACCCCCTTCGCTCTCCCTCTGTGTGTGATTGACTCTAGGGCTCGGATAGTTAGGTCCTCCCCCCGGTCGAGATTCGCGGAAGCAGGAACCCCCGTTGGCCTGGCGGTTGCCTCCGCTTCCTGGTAGTTGTGTTTAGCGTCGACTGCCGTCGCTGAATCATTGTTGTGGCAGTAAGTTGGATTCGGAGATGTCCTGTGGTGCTGCCACATCTGGCTTTGGCTTGCATTTCAAGTGTTTGCTATGCTTTTAGAGGTCGCTTGTACTGATGGATTCAGTCTCGTGCAGTGTCCGTATGATTGGGAAGCCCTGCCGGCCCTTAATACCATATGCCTCCTGAAATATATCCTTTTTTTTACATGGCCGCTAAATGTTACAAGCGATTTTGTGCTGCCAAGTGCCTTGTGAGCTGAGAGGGAACATACCGGACCAAATGTACTTTTGAATTATGAGGTCCTGCTTGGTTTACAAAGATGAGCAGGGTGCAAACCAGGGTTGCCATCCTCAACTGGAATGTCACTGTATTGCAAAGGTCCACATAGTTTCACATTACCTCCGGCGTCACCATTAGAAGCTCAATATTCCTAGCCTGCTGGTAACTCAGTAGCAGATATTCTTGTAAAAAAAATGTCCATTAGCTTATCATAGGTCCATGATCACTAAATCAAAAACAAATAAGCAATTTAAGAAGTTTTGCTCTAACTGGGTCAGATAAAAGAACTTATATGTCTTGCGATAATGAGAGGCTTCAGAAGGGGTAAACACTTGCTCCTACGGAATTTATAATCAATAACTCAGTAACTGGTTTAACTTTTTTTATGCACAATGGAACTGAGGTTGAAATGTGAAATCGGGAATGTGCACATGTCAGGTCTTATAGGTGATTTCAAGAAAAATGTTTAATTGGTAGTAATATGCAATGTCTTATTTTCTTAGAGGTAGCTTGTATTCTGGGCCACACACTATTGTTTAACTACAGTAGGAATATAATGCAACTTCATTTCTCTATGGTTAAGTTTGTTGAACCTTTTTAACATTCTTACTAACTAGCATCAAGTACTTCTTGTACACCATGATATTTTACATAGTAAAAGTCTTCTCATAAGTTTTCATAATTTGAGGTCTCCAGGCTGAATTATTTGCTTCAACTAATGTTCAATCATTCAGCATGAGCGTATATGAGCCTATATGACCTCAGCTTTAGTTCAGATTGCAAAAATTCAGCCAATCATTACAAAGATCTGTCTATCAAAGTTCAGTCTGAAACTGCAACATTTCAAGTTCAGTTCTTATGTTTCCGTTCTCTTGATTAGCTGCCATAGTTAGCTCTTTGTACTCCATTTTAAATAAAGACTAATACATCTGAGAAAAGCAGCTCTGTTAGCGCTGCACCAAATCCACCGACCACCGTGTGTAAAATTTTGTGTTTGTGTTTCTTGAGTTCCTGGTGCTTTGCCAACAGCGTGTAGGGAAGAGAGGTTAGAGAACAGGTGAGAGTGATGACTTGCGAGAAAAGAGTAGAGTGCTTGTTTATTGCAGTAGTTATCATCTCCCTTAAATAAAGATAGGTCACGCAAGGCCTAAACAGCAAACAACACAAAATAAGGTTGATTTGCTAACCACCTAGAGATATGACTGAGTTATCAAAAAACTAACAAACTAGATGAGTTTGCCCCTCCTCCTTGAACAGCCTTGCCTGTGGCCTGCAGTACACAGCTTGTGCACGAATGTGTCCATAAGAACAAGTGACAAAGCAAAGTTGTGAAACTATGTTAATCTTTGTCTCTTTTTCCCTGTCCTCCTGATGCGGACTCATACACATTCAGAAGATAAGATTGTGTGAGCATCATTAGCTTGTTTGGCATCTAGCATCTTTTAGGTTTCAGATTGCACTTGGCATAATGCTGTACTTTTATAAGCTGTAAGACATGAAATTCATGCCCAGCAGCAAATCATACGGTACTACTATTGTAGGACTAGACTAACTGACGACCCCCTTGAGTTTTGACCCCACTCTAAACTGGAACTAGTTGCTGCGGAATATTGCAAACAAAAGAGTAAGCAAACCAAGCAAGCACACTCTAATTGGGCAAGGCAATCCCTACAGGCTCATTATTGCAATCTCCAAAAGAAAGAAGAGCCAAGATTCAATTGATGCTTGAATGTTTATTTTAAGGCAATCATATTGTAGACGTACAGAAATTTTGAAAAGATTAAGGCTAAATTTGTTTTAAGGCTCATTATTGCAATCTCCAACAAAGAGTTGTTTCGATGCACAGACATATATATACAAGATAGAACAAAGTTCTATCAGCTAAATTTGCATAGCTGGTTTCAGATACATTAAGAGAAATATGGACATATATTTTCTTGTCTGAATTTGAGTGAATTTTTTATATAGGTCTTTGTTGTCTTTTTTTTTATTTTCATTGTTGGCTCATGTTGGGTGTCATCTCTAGTCTACCGTAAC
The DNA here is from genome assembly GCF_016808335.1 of Panicum virgatum. NCBI lineage: Eukaryota > Viridiplantae > Streptophyta > Magnoliopsida > Poales > Poaceae > Panicum > Panicum virgatum. Next base: position 53,731,712 of record NC_053147.1, read on the forward strand.
TTGGTTGTTGAATTTGAGTGTGATTTATTTTAATGTCTTGTGTGGTTTAAACTATTATTCTAATTTGTTTGCTCCTGCCTGTAAACACTGTTCCACGCCCATGCAGTGCTCTAGGAACTTGGTTCTTCTCGGTTGCTGGTGCTCTTGTTGCTATTCCTGTCGGCATAAAGAAGAAATCCTTAGCTCCTCTGGTCTTCTTTGGCACCACTGGAACAATGCTGGACATCATCATGGGCATTAGCCAATGTGAGAGGGAGCATGCTGAGCGGCAGATGAAGCTTTTGGAAGCTCAGAAACTTTCAGCTGATGTTTCAGCTGAGAGTGGAAGTTCTGATTCTTTTGGCAGTGTTGACAAGTAAAATGCTTCTCTTATTTTTCCCTAATTATGGCCTCACCTCCTATGGTTGTAATTCTTGCTCAGATACCAATTATGCCTTTGAACTTCCAAAATGTATCATTCCGATTTCCCAATAATGTGTAATTGTGCATTGAGAAATGATCTGTCAGCCAATAGTGTGCCCCAGTTGCTAGTGAAACAATGGTACAATACTTTCTGATGGGTGCTCTAAAGGATTTAAATCTTCATCAATACTGGACCTCACGGGCTCACAGCTGCAAGACATAAGCGATGCTGTGACTGACATCATTGTAAACTTGTTTCCAGTCACATGAAGAACGGATGGTGAATTTCAATTCCATCCCTCAGATAGACAATGCAGGATCACTGTCTTTTTCATCTTCTTTTATTGTGAACTGGGAAAATTATAACCAGGTTCATCTTGGTCCTTAATTGATCATCAAGCACCACATATTAGAGACAATGCACTACAGAATAACTAGTGAAATAGCCTGAACAATTGTGAGGGTAGGTATCAACTTCCTAAAGTAATTCTCTAGTTCTCTACAAAGCTGTGGAAAAGATAAACACAAATGGACAATGTATGACAAATTAGTTGTCCTCTCATCTATAAATTTTAATTTGTTATGTTAAAACAGGTGGAGTGCGACTTAAAATGTTTATGTTGATAAATTTATTTTTCTATTTGAATCTAAATGCTCTTGTGCACATTATAATGTGATTTTTCCTTAAAAATTTGGTTATACATATTCTACAAAATACATACTTAGCGCTAAAAATTAACAGGCAAAATTCACTTTGCACCCCAGGTATGTATGTTGTACTTACATACACAGGGAACCGAAATACTTCGTGAAACATGTCAAACATAGTAAAAAACTTGGTGTCTTCAAACATGATTGAAGTAGATATATTGCTGATATCGAAGTTGATTAGCCCCAATAAATCACTGTGGCCCTTTAGGAGATCCAAGGCATAGTGTATCGGATCAATGGAGCGAAGATTACCCAGCTCGATCTCGCCAGCAGCAGACAGACGAAGGTGAGGAGCTCCAGTGCTCCACTTCTCTGGACACCAGACAGCAGGGATGCTGGGTGCATGCGCCTCCCCCATCACAAACTACAGCATTTTCAGCTCTCTCCTGAATGGCAAAGGTGCTTAGCTGACAGGATGTAGGGCTTATGTAGGGTAGAGATCCCAAACACTATGACGGCATGACATGGTTTACAAACTACGGTGCATGTGTGTTATATGATGCAAGAATGGTTTATTTCTTACTTTCTTAGTAGCTATAATAATTGGGATCCATTCTTTTTATCGGCATTCTAATTTGAATGCGAGTGGGAAGAATCATTGCTAGGTTTATCTTCACCCACCAACAAAAACATTACCTCAAGGACAGAAAATGTGAAGAATAATGGACACTGACAAAATTTGGCATCAGGCTGGATTTTTTAATTTTAACCTAGTAATCGGCTGAAATTTATTTTTTATGAGTGAAATGTAGGCCATTATTTGTAACTATGATGGCAGATACCTAAACAATGTATATATAGTTGATAAAAAAGTTGTAGATAACAAATATTCAGCAGGACACACTAGTAGTTTTAAAATGAAAACCATGGAATTCATATCTCCATTAGCTCGAGCAGAAATAAAATCAGGGCAACCCATATTGATTTTTTTTTGAACGAACGGCCACAAGATTGTGAGCCATTTCTATTATTAAAGAAGGAGATTACAAGTAAGCGCTCTCAGCGGAGCGAATACATGTCAGAAAAGAAAATAAAATATATACAGTCTCTGTGAAGGTGGTCAACCATCATTAAGCAGCGAAGCTAGGCGCTTCGCCCCTGCCAGGCTCCAAGCTCGGGGCTCCTCCTTGATTTTAAGTAGTAAAGACGTGCTGGACTGCTCCTTCCGCTGGAAAGTACGTGCATTACGCTCCTTCCAAATTTCCCAGGCCACTAAAAGAATGAGTGATCGTAATCCACTCCTCGGGACTCCGGGTTTTGATCCCACCTACACCACCAATTGGCCACACTATCACTTGGCTCCCAATGGTTCGGTTTAAGCTGAGTGTACTGTGTCCAGTCAGCAATCATCTCCCAAATGCGTCTCGAAAACCGACATGTGGCGAGGAGATGGTGTGCAGTCTCTTGATCACGGGAGAGGAGATGGTGTGCAGTCTCTTGATCACGTCGGCAAAGAGGGCAGCAAGCATTCCTTGGCCACCCCCTGTCGCGGTGGTCAGAAGTCCAAACCCGATTCCGCATGACCCATGTTGATAATAACCTGATGCTATGTGCATATTTTATTTTCATTGCACGTTGCAGTGTACGTGTGCAGGAGCAGCCTGTTTCTGTGCACACGCTCGAGCTCGTGAGTAGCTCTCGCCGTGCGCGTTCGTGGCCGGGGAAAAGGGCCAAGTTTGTTGGCTTGTACTTTGTTTTAGTTGAGGAGATAGAGCCAGGAAACGCTGCGGCTTTCCGCGGCACCAAAACTGTGTGTGTTCTTGTTTGTTGTGTGTGTTAGTGTGAGTTTATCGCAAGAGGCGAGTTCGTACATACTGCAGCAATGATTACAAATTCAAATTTTCGGCAGTCTTTTACTGGGCTTGGTATACGCTTCACAGTGCGGCAGTGCCGCATAAACAAAACGGCATTTTCTGCGTTTCCCAGCTGCTATGCTGCTTGTGGAAGGAACTGTTGCTGTTACGAGATCAGTTTTTTTTTTTGATAATACGTATTTGTATTTCTAGGTAATGAAAGCGTACAAATACGCGTACAAATACAGAGACGTACGGGGAGGATACAGGAACAGCTGCCCCAGCCGAACTGCGCTAAGGACCCGACAGAAAATAAAAATTACACTGAAGTCCCTGGATCCAGAGCAAGCCGCAGGCACTCGTCGTCCTCGTCGCCGGCCGCCGCCACCGAAGAAGACGCCAGGTCGTCCTCGTCGCCGGCCGCCGCCACCGAAGAAGACGCCAGGCATCACCTTGAGCAAGAAGAATCCCATCGCCCACAGGCTTTGAAAGGAGTCGAAAAAGACACCCGTCGCGAACGGCGGGATGAAGCCATCGGCGGTTGCCCATCGACCGAGGCCGCGCCTCGACCCATCCTGCTCCTGGATCTGAGCTCGCCATCGACAGACCCCGCCGCCGAGGGAAGACCGAGGCAGAACCAGCCAACCACCTTCCACAGCACCCGCAGCACATCCCGCATCCTTGAAGCAAAAGGGCAGGAGCAACATCACCAGAAGGGCGACGAAGATCCAAGGCCGGACTCCTGTACAACAGCTCCCAAACTCGCCGGTGGCACCGGAGTGGAGCACCATCGGGGCGAAGAAGAGTTGGAGCATTATTCGTCGCGACGCCGCCGCCTTCGCCTCGTTGACGCTGCTCTGGAACACAAGCCGCAGAAGAACATCCCCCCGGCTAAACCTAGCTCCGCCGACGATCACCGCCGGCGATCACCGCCGGCGAGCCGACCCTAGACCTAGCTACTATATGTACATCCGCACGGCGCTTCCCCAGGCCTCCACCCTCTCCGACTCCATCTCGGCTGCCAGAGAAGGAGGAGGCCGGCGGAACCGCCGCCGGAACCGGCGTTCGCCCCCTTTACTCTCAGCTCTAGCAGAGGAAAGAGACGGATGGGTCGAGAGACTCCAGATTGGTAGGAGAGCATGAGATCAGTTGGTAAAGGGCCTAAAGGGTAAATCATGCAATGTCCCTTACCAAATTCATCAACCGCGTGCTCCGTGGCCTCCCGGGCCGTTCATCCGGATGAGTGGCCCAACCAACTCCTCCATGGCTCCATCTCATTGGAGCGCCGGCAGAACAATAGAGCCAATCGCTCCGTTCCTTTGCTAAAACCAGTGGCCCAGCAGCTAGTACGTCAAAGTTGTTCACTACTACAATTTTCATTGAACTAAAATTTATATGCACCAATATTGCCAGTATTTGTAATGCTTTATAAGCGCATTTAAACTTTTCCAGAAGCAAATGTGCAAATCAACATTATTAACTTAATTTGTGGACTGAGCCGGCCGGGTTCAAGCATCAACACGTATTAACATAGATGTTCTCAACTATTTTTTTGAGTGACAGTCAATATGTTCGTCAGCAAAAGATGCATGTGTTCACAAAAATGGCCATAAGGATAGAGTAAACATGTGTGTGTAAATGAACATTTTACATTTCTATTATGTTTAAAATTGTAAATTTATTCAAGGAAAAGGGTCTTCTTTTCTTTTATTTTTTCTAAAGAAAATAGGAGGAGGAAATTAATGCTGGTTATATAAGAAAATTTCAATAAAAGAAATTCAAATTATAAAATATTAACATGTAATAGGCCGAATATGATGAAATACTTGAAAAGCTGACATGCAAGAATTTTAGCGTAGCTCAGTTGGTAGGGTTTCTTGTGGTGGAACATGTCTATCCGGGTTTGAGTCCTTAACTCTGCAAATCTGCCCATATTTTTCTAAATTTATTCCATGATGGCCAAATAGGCGTCTTAGTCCCTCGACTTTGCTCTAAGGGTCAACATGGTTCCTCAACTTTCAGATTGGCTAATCTAGTCCCTCAATTTTTATTTTTGGATCAAACTTATCCTTTGTGCTGATGTGGCTCTTCCTAATAGCATGAGGTTGATGTGAAAAGTCATTTTTACCCTTGACTCCCTCTTCTCATACTCAATTTCCGTTATTATTGTATTGCTGTAATTAATCAACGATACAAGTACAACATAATAGGCCCACTGTTGTTTCTCCTGACTTGTTGTCCCTCGTATTTATTGAAGTGCTCTTTCATATTTAATTTAATCTTGATCATACAAGAAGAACATGCACATGGTTGATTGAATTTCCGCAACACTGCTCAACATGCAAATTATGAAGGAGAGAAAATAGCCAAGGGTAAAGAGGACTTTTTGCACAAGTCTCATGTATTATGGAGCATCACGTTAATATAAGGATGAACTTGACCTAAAACAAGAGTTGAGGGACTAAATTGGCCTTTTTGAAAGTTGAGGGATGATGTTTATCCGTGGAGTGAAGTTGAAGGATAGAAGACCTATATTACCTTCCATGATTTAATATGCGCTATTCTTTCAGTGGTAGTGGTAGGTGATTTGCATGTTGACAATGAGGTGGTGAGGATTTGCCGGCTCAGTCTTTAAGGGTCGGGAGTGCTTTTATATATATATATATATATATATATATATATATATATATATATATATATATATATGATGAAGAACATTAGTACATACAGTATGGCTACTGGGTCAATTCAGATGCAAAACTATTGAAATAAACAGTCGGAGCAGCTGAGGTATACTATTGGATTTGGAACGTTTTGAACTGGTCTTGTTTATCGGGTATTTTTTTCAGACTTTGAAGCTATTTTTTTTATCCATTTTGCTTACTTCAAACTCGATCGCCCAACAAAAACCTGTTCGAGTTGGCACGGGAAGTCGATCGATTGCAAACCCCGTCGTCGCCGTCGGACTCGGACGGGCGCACGCGGCCGTCACCGCGCGTTGCCATCAGCTTTTCATATACACCGCGTAGGATTAGACACCCCGTGAACGAATCGGATCGGACGCATCCCGCGCACGGGCCTATATATATGTGTGTTGGGGTTGGGCACCAAACCCGGTAGGCGCAAACGCCAACAAGAGTCTGAAGTCTGAACATAACGGCATCGATCGAGTGCCCTAGGTAGATTTCTTCCATCCACCTTTCTCTCAGTCATCTGCGAACATGGCGGATCACGAGCATGGTCAGGACGACTCGTAAGTGTCTCTCTCTCTCTCTGACTCTCTCTCCTTGGCCTACCTGCATCTTCGTGTGCAGCCGTACGTCGACCGGTTTCCTCTTTCGATTTACCAATGTTCATAATGCAAAACAAACAAATTCTGTGCTAAGGGGTATTCGAATCCAAGTGCTAATACCCTAAAGTGCAAAAGTTAAGTATCATTCTATCCAAACGGAAGTGTTAATGTGGTGGTCTAAATTTCACCAGACTTAAAATTTTTAGCAAAAATATAAGTACTAATAGGTGCAGAATTTTAGCACTCAACTCGTTTGTGCGAATTAGTTTTGCGTGGCTTGTAAGTTCTACCCATAACATTTGGTTGCAATATCATGATTTTGCCTTTTTTTTGCGGGTACGATTGTGCTAATAACATTTGGTTTGATTTTATATGTCTTGTCTTATCATCACTTCCCTCTATTTAGGAAAAATAATATGCTGGCCAACAATATATTTGATAACTTGGACATTTATAGTGGCAAAACCAGATGACATGTTTCACGATTTTTTCTTTTTCTCTCTCTCTCTCTCTCTTCAAATGCTATTATAGAATTAGTTATTATACATCCTGTTCTTAATAAATAATGATATAATGATACGTTAATTTGTTAGATAGCTAATGGTGAATGGCCAGCCAGGCAACCACTGTTTTGCTTTGTAAAATTGTAAAAAGTTAATAAAAATTGAAAATACATTTTCCTTATTGGGGAAGAAATGCCTTAACCGACCCAACCCATCGCCTTCCTCCCCGACCCGAACCAAAATTCCCCAAACCCTCCTCCCCTTCCTCTCCTCGCCGTCGGCGGCGCGCCCCCCGCCGCCATGTCCGTCGACGACTGCATAGTCCCTCTCCCTACCCCACTCAGCGAGGGCGCTTCACTCCTGAAAGCCGCTGCGCGATGTGGCTCCCTCTCCTCCTTGTCCGAGCTCGATCTGTACGCCACCGCCGCCGACGACTTGGGCGCGGCGTCGGCATGGTGCGGGGACACCGGCAAGGGAGGATGCACAGTGGGAGAGTTCTTAAACCGCCTCGCCGCCGACCTCCCAGGGACGCGTTCGGTGCCGAGTCGCTACCATCTGGCGATTTCGTCACGGGATGGTGGTGGTCACCACCTCCGGCCGCTGATACCGTCTCGGGATGACTCTGGCCTCAACCTCCGGCTGCCGGCGCTGTACGAAATTTCTCGTGATCGGCTCCTGTTTCTGTTTCTCTTAGCCGCTAGTGCATTTACGCTAAATCCTCTCTCGTTTCGTGCTTGGTTTCGTTTCGTCTGTGGACTAGAATGCCATGCCTGTGCCGAATAATGGTCTTGTTATGCCCAACTCGCGGTCACGAGTAGCTGAGATCAAAATTTGTCTTCCCGACTCCCGAGATTGCGCTTGCTTTTCCGAAGTTACTGCTACTGAGCTAAAAATTCTCTTCTCGTTTTAGTGCAATTGAGATAATATTTTCTGCCCTTTCCTGTTTCAGCGCAAAGGAGAATCCTCATGGCCAGGGCAGTGCTGAAACCTTCTCTGCACTGTCGCTGCACGAATCCAAAGATGCTTTGACAGGGAAGCCAGAGCAGCGCCAAACTTCTGAGGTTGCAGCCTCGCGCACTGCTTCAAGGGGGAGATATGCAAGGTAAAGCTCATAACCTCTTGTTCTGTGTTTTAATTGTTGCATCCACCCTGTGCATTTCCATTTAGGTGTCAAGTTATCATTTCTTGAAACAAAGTATGTAAATGTGACCCAACGGTTTGCAGATTCTACACTTTCAGTTATATAATCTACCTGACTTTACAGGATCTCTAATGTTAAAGTGAAATGGAATAAGCACCCTTCTAATCATTCATGCATTGCTACGATGAGAGGAGCTCAGGTCCTAACCCTGTTCCTAAGCAACCAGCTGTTAAGACCCCATCATCCAGGGATGGAAACTGTGGGGCATCTGTTTTGTCCAAAGACTTTAGAGAAAAACCTAGATTTTTCTTGAATTCATCGTTAGGTGTCTGGTATCATGACTTTGCACGTGTTTGCTGATCATTTGTATTAACCAACACTTGCCATGTTTATTTTGTAATGTATGAAACATCTGATCAGTCATGTATCGCATAAAACAAGCACAAATGACAAATGAGCAATTCATCTTTCTCACCCATGAAGTTGATCATAAGGTATTGATATCCATTTTGTTATGAAATAGGAGTAAAGCAGGTTGGGCTTCCAAGGAAAGGAGTACTCCTGAAGGTTACAACAGGGAGAAACATGCTTGGCAGTTTGAACCCCCTTTCCCGAATGGAATGGATACGAGCAGTATAATAGATGCATATAAAAAAGCATTTGCAGCTCCTCATGTTGTCCGTCCACCAAAGAAAAAGAAGTCCCCTGAGGAAAGGAAAGCAATCCGAGAAAAGAAAATCATCCAGAGTGAAAGGGCCTCGCTGCATCATGTTGAGACAGCCTTGCGTAAATATAACAGAGCAAACACAACCACGGTAATGCCACTATCTCTTGTGTATCACTTTTTTGTAAAGTTACATGTCTTTTGGTATTAGATTTAATTGTACTCTTTTCTGTTACTTTCAGTTTGTGCTGGATGAGATAACAGTGAAGTGCCTGTTTTTTGAGTTTGGCGGGCCTTGCTACCATTACAACTTCACAGCTAAGCCCGAGAACCATCATTCTGCTGATGGCAGTACTAAACTTTTCTTCTCTGAAATTAATTGCCCTCTTCGGAGTGAGAAAGATGTATTGCTGTGCTGTATAGTTGGGGAGAAAGATGCGGGTATGTTCTATTCTCTAGCTTCATTATTGTTTTTCTTAATCTTTATAACTTTTTTCCTTTACTCATGTCCAGTGATAACATTTCATTTTCACAATTCTTGATTTTATTTTCCTGGCATTACAGTAGCAACATTATTTTCACGTAGTTTGTAATAAGCAGCATTGGCATGTTTAAATAATGGCTTCAAACACATTAAAATATCGGACAGTATCAATGCTACCAATTTGACAGTATAAATTTAAATATTGTCACTTGTCGTTCTGCAACAACTTGAACAAATAAGATGAAACAAATAAGCAGATTGGTATTTTGGGATGCATATTGTGCGCACAATTTTTCCCTTTCAATCTTCAATGTAGCTTTGTTTATTTGGCTCTAACTCTTCCAATTTTAGGTCATTGCCATGCCTGCGAGGATTATCGGCCTACGATGGTTCACCCGTCAAGTCGTGCATATGGTGGGGGTAATACTACTGCTATCGATTATCCTGATGATGACAGCTCAGATAGTGACTATTAGCTTCTCGTGAGAGCTTCAAGAACGTTGGCTAGTTGGATTGACTTGGTCAATCTCTTGGTGACAATGGTTTTGCATCTTTTGGATATTTTTAGTGACTTGAAATATGGGTTGTAATAAACATCAGAAGTTCAGAACTAGTGTAATGCACTCATAATGACATCAGTTACCTCCTTTCACATTTGCCCTTGTGATGCTCAATATTCTGACTTGTGATGTACGGAAAACTGATGACCTTTTGGCATCATTTATATTGGTATGTGCGCATAATTTTTCCCTTTTCAATCTTCAATGTTAGCTTTGTTTATTTGGTGCTAACTCTTTAAATTTTAGGTCATTGCCATGCCTGCGAGGATTATCAGCCTACGATGGTTCACCCGTCAAGTCGTGCATATGGTGGTGGTAATATACTACCGCTATCGATTATCCTGATGATGACAGCTCAAGCTCAGATAGTGACTATTAGCTTCTCGTGACAGCTCTAGAGTTTTTTTTGGTTGGGTTGTGATGGTGTAAAAAGTTTTTGTAGGCTGTAAGCTAGGAAAAAAGTTGTTGCGGGTTGTGAGCTGTGAAAAAGCTGAAAGCCATTTGATTGAATTAGCCATGAGTGGGTTTGGTACGAAATGTCTGTAATGCCCTTGAACTCTGGAGAGATAGTTTATATGGAAAATGATCATAAAATCAGATATTCACATGTAAATGACCGTTTTAGAGAGGGAAACTTAAATTTTTTAGTCTTGCATGCACCATTAACACGTGGTCTACAAATACAACGATAGCATCCTACCATGGACATGGTCCAAATAATAATGTCTAACTCTATGTAATTTATCATCCCCTCGCGCTAATCAAAACATCAACTATCTTGTTGCGAATGGTATTTATGGTATCCTCATTGTCTCTATCTAGATTCTCATCTCCTTATGTTTATGCCATGGTTTGTTGTAGTAGGTACTCATCCCTATCACATTTATCGAACTCCCTATTTTGCAAATGGCTGTCATGAATAAAACTATGCAATGTTATACAAGCTATAATGATATGCTTTTGAGTATGAGTAGGGAAACTTGGAATGCCCTTCAAAATGCGCTACTTCTGCTTCAAGATTCTAAAAGCCCACTCAATGACATTACGAAGAGATGAATGCAAGAAATTGGAACACCTCATACTTCCCTTGAGGAGGATGCCCAGATAGAGTTCAAATACTATATGGTACGTGCTTCTTTTGAAAGGGCAATATATCCAATTCGGAAGTGCTAGTGCCCGGACGTCCGATCAATCAGAAGCTCCGCTGCAAAAAAGCATCTGCAACAGTGAAAGTCATCGCTGGCAACATTCAAAAATCAAATACATCTTTGCAACCGAACCCAGGAAAAAATTCCCGCCACAACATTTGCACCATGTTTCTTGCAGTTCATCAATAGCTGGATGGGAGAATATTACAACATCCAAAAATCATAATTGCAACATTCAAAAATCATAATTGCAACATCAAATATCTAGGTAACATTACCACTGCAACATCCTCAACATTTCAAATCAACCATTGCGACATTCAAAAAAAATTCAACTGCAACACCATGCGGACCTCGCTGCTCGAGGATACACCCTCCGCTGTCGCAGGACGGAGTCCCACCGGCCCGTTAGATGCGCCGGGAGGGAAGGAGGTGGTGGGATGGGCATGGAGCTCTCCGCGCGAGCCCCAGTGGGCATCCGCGAGCCGGCCTGGGGAGAGGAGATCTGCAAGCTCGGGGTGAGGGCGGCGGGGCTGCGAAGAAGGGCGTAGAGGTACGAGGAGGGGGAAAAGAGCTGCCATGGAGTCGTCGCTGTCGGAGGAAGGAGATTCCGCCCAGCACCTCAACTTCGAATGCCCCATCGAGCGCGTTGCGAGGAAGGAAGGGAGCAGCGTTGGGAGAGAGGGTGGATTTACCTGGGGAACTCCCATGGGGCGTGGCCGTCGCTGCCGGAGAGGAAGGCGACGCGGGGATGGTCGCCGGTGCCGGGATGGATGCCGGCGAGGGGCTGGTGGCGGGGAAGGAGCCCGCGCGGGGGCCGCAGGGGTAGAAGTGTCCGATATTTTGCTTCCGTCGGACGTCTTGTTATTAGCATTACCGTATCCAATTTGGTTTGGATAACCAGAGTTGACGAGATAATATTTCCTATAAAACTAAATATCAAAGGAAATGACAACAAAAATATTGATGACTTAGGAAGGAACCATGTATACTTTTTAGGAGTGAGGAATGTTGAATACTCTATCCTGCTTGTGATGAGTGAATTGTCAACCGTGCGGTGTGATTGTGCGCTTGGTTTTTGGATTCCAGGTACACGGGCGTCAAGTGTCGATGGAGAGCTGCCGTGGAGGTGCTTGTGACACCTCTGGTGTCAGTCTAACCAAAGCCAGGCAATTAACATAACTTCACACACAAATGAGCGAAGAAAATTTAAATAAGAACCCTATGTCTAGTTCTTGCAAACTTGTGTGTAGATGTATGTGTGCATGTGTTTGAGTGCAATGTGTTTGAAAAACAATATTTGGTACACTTTTAAACTTGACTTGACATGTGTGGTAATAAGACACTAAAATACATATTTCCTAATGAGCTATAAACTTTCTATGCAAATCAAATTCAAACTGGAAAACCATCACATGAAATGATTATTGGAACCATTCTTTGATTTGTGAAGAGCTACTAATTCAAACAAATTAAATCAACAAGACTTCAATTTCTAGTGGTAAGGAAATTGAAATAACTTTCAAAACAATGCAAACATGCATATGAAAATGAATAGGAATATTCACCATGTCATGTTAAACAAAATCCTTGTTGAAGACTAGGAGTAAAAGTGCCAAAATTCGCATGGAATGATAAGTACTTTAAATGGCAGTTTTTGAAATAATTAAATAACTCTCAAACCATTGCTCGAATGAAAAAGTGCATAACACGAAAGTTGTAGATCTCGAAAAACTGAGCAAAAGTGGTATTCAACACTTTTTCATTTGAGGCCAAGAAGTGGAGAAAAATTGAAATTATAGAACTGATTTTGGAACTTCGAGTTATTTACGAAACTGCCCCTGCCGTCTTCTCCTACCTCCGTTCTCCCTGCACCACGCCCACGACGGCGTCCGTACGCCGGTGCCGGCCACCTGGCCTCCCACGCGTCGTGCCTCCGCCCAAAACCAGCCCCGCGCCCCTGGTTTGCTTGAACCCGGCCTTCCCTGGCCGCTCCTGACCTCGCCACGCGCCCCTGCTCGCCACGCCATCACCATGGCTGAGCGACGTGCCGAGCCCGCGCCCTCCCCTAGCTTCGCGCCCTGCCCCGGCTGCTCCCTCCCCAGTTCGCCCTCCCTCACCTTGCCGCCTATAGAACGAGTCCCTGGCCCCCTCGCGCGCCCAGACCCCATTTCCCCATCCGTCGCCCGCCATTGCCGACGGCAAGCTCGAGCTCGCCGTGGCCAGGCCATCCCCGAACCGCATTGCTTGTTTGGACGCCACCAAAACCTTCCTCGCCTCTCACTGGTGCTGTACACCCGGTCGAACGCCGCTAAAACCCGCCGGAGCACCGCCGCGCCGGACCAGAACCTCCGCCGGCCGCCCCTCACCGCGGACCCGCCTCCTCAGACCCTCTCCCGACGAGCCACGGCCACCTAAAGGTAGCTCTCGAGCCCCTCTCCATTTCCCCCCACTTTCCCCTAGCCGCCGGCCAACCTCATCGCCGGGAAACGCCGCGCCAAACCTCCCCTGTTCCGTGAACTTCCGCCAGGGACCTTGTTTGAGAAGAACCAAAACTTCCAGGGGTCAAACTGCAAAATGTGCCTAAACTCAAAACAGAAAACTTAAAAAATTCCTAGAAAATCGTATAAAAATCAGAAAAATTCAAACTAAAATGTTCTGGAATCCTTAGAACAAGAACTACAACTTTTCTTACAGTCATATGTTCATATTTTGCTTTTATTTTAATCTGAGAAAAAGAATAAGAAAATCACCTTATGCATGTTCATGAAGTTCTACTCAGCAAATGACCTTGATTTTTGGATATGTTATCAATAATGGAATATTAAGATCACAGTAAAAAGATGAAACCCAACCAAAACAGTTATCATATTGTAACAATCAAGATTCTCTAATCTGTCGCTAGCTTTCTCGATTTAATACTGGAAAACATGCACATGAACTTGCTCTGGAATTTTTACTGCATAAATTTATAACGGAAATATTGTTACTCCATAAATTTCAGATTTATTAGAGTTCATTTACTATATACCATGTTTTATGCTTGTTTAATCAACTTAATTCTCCATATATAGTTCTTATGCTCAGAAAAATCTATATTTATTTCTGAAGTCTCTTTTTAGCTCTGTGTTCCTGTATAAAAATTTTGAGCTGCATTTACTGAGTTTGGCTTTGGTGAATAATCATGCTTAGTATCTTAGGGCTAGATTTACTATTTGTGTTCTGAGTAATCTACACCATAACTGATCTTGATTTTTGGACATGATCTTGTTTAGAGTATGTTCTATCTGTAATAAAAATTTCATATGCAGTTCTGTTTAAATGCACCTTGAGAAATTTATGCTAAATCATGTTAAGTTAAATGCATAACTAATTAATCTGGTGGTTATAAAGCTCGATAATTTTTCTGGAGTATGTTTAGCTCATGAATAGGCTTTGGTAAAAATTTCAGAATCATATCCCTAGCACAACTCTCTGGAGAATTAATCTTAGTTAATGGCTTGTTGTTTTTGTTCTTTTTATTACCTCATCTGGCTAAGTGAATAAAATCTATAAAAATTACAGTACTGAGTAGATGCTTGGTAGATGCTACCGTAAAATTTGTAGCACCAGAAACCATGTCAAACCTTCTGTGCAAAAAGGTGAAGCAACTAGAGTAATCTACTTACATGAATAGTTGGGGTAAATTGTTTTATGGTTAGATGCTGAATTTTATACCATAGATGTTAAAGTTTGGGATCTGTATTACTTTAATTTTTTCATCACTAGCTTATGAGTAAATTGGTTGCTATGAAATAGTGAAAGTATGCTATGTTTTAATGATAAAAATGAAAACCAAACCACACAGCTCTTTTATGAAATAAAGTGAATTTAAGAACTACTCTATAAACGATTGCCCATAAAATAAAGTTAACTAAGACCACCACAACAAACACATGCTATACTGGACTACAACTTTATAGTGAAGGAAAGAAATATGTTATATCATGTTGTAACAATATCATTTCTGCATGCATATAGAAACGGTAAATCTACTCGACGGTGATTACGAATTGGTGCCCGCGAATACTACCACTCCGGAGAGTGTCTCTCTTATTTATACTGACTTGAATCAAGACCGAACCAATGTTCGGAAGAGCCCAAGGCTACTTTTGAACAGTGCCCAAGAAGGCAAGCCCCGGTGCATAATCCCATTATTTTTTTGAGTTATTATTCATCTTACTATTTTGTATATGTTGTAATAATTTTATTGCGCATTTACGTTTTCTAGGAGTTGATCGAAAACCTTAGGTGCATGATCCCTAGGTACCTATGTTTGTTATCCGGATCTTTTTCTCGACTAGTTGCCCCGCTAACTAGGTACGGTAAAAGTTGAGAGGTTTCCTGCCTTTCGCGAGATTATAGGAGTTGACTGACTTTAATTCCTGCTGAAATATAAGGACAACGGGCGGGGTTGTGTAGTTGTGATACCCCGCTGGTGTAGTCAAAAATGGCTAAGGTCGCGGTGTGTGGCTCATTTCGTTAAGCGTTTGAAAGTACTAGCCACATGCCGAGAAATATGGTAATCGGTAAGCTGAAGTACCTGATTGGACCGGCGAGTGGAACGATCTCGCACCCTCCTGGTAGAAGTAGGTTTATTTTTTTGTCCGGACGTACGGGTGCAGAGACGTCGGGCTCTGTAGTCGGGGAGGGTGTGCCGGATCCATGGACTGGAAAGAAAGGGGGAAAGTTGTGTGGGTGACTTGGTTCCCATACGTGTGGTCTAGGTTCCCCTGGCCAGGTTGAAATCCGATTCAGAATCGTCCGCCTCTCACGGCATGAGACTGCTTAATGATTTCGGTCACATAGAGTAACAAGTGGAACATGATGATGATAATACTGCTGGTTGATTAAATAGTTGCTCTACCATGTTTGTGTAGAGTTGGATGCAAACTTAGAATGGTTAATCCAACTAGAAGATGGCTAGATAAAATCTGAAAATAAGGACCAACTCTTAGTGGCATTTTTGGCAAAACAAACCCCACAAACCAAAAAGCCTTGCATGTCTAGTTATCGGACGATGTTATATCCAGTGACGGGTCAGTCTTGCTGAGTATTAGTATACTCAGCCTTGCTTGTGGCACTGATTTTCAGGTACTAACTTTGAAGATCTGTTCGCGAGTCTTACTTGGCCTTGTACCCAGGGCCGGCCCTGACTTTTTGGTGGCCCAGTACGAAAAATATAATGGAGGCCCCCATTAACTATAAAAATATAAAAAAGTCAAATTGGTAATCGGCATGACAAGTAGGTAGCAAATCGGCGATCTGTAGACAGCGGCGGCGTCTCGCAAAGATGTCAAGGAGGCACTGAAGCGTGTAGTTGGGCAGATGTTGGAGAAGTTGTCCATTGATTTTCCTCTATCAAATCAGGGCGCGGCTTTATTCCTCCAACTGGACAGAGATGTCACGCCCAACAATATAGGTTACAAAATTTATGAGGGGGTCATGGGTCTGTTTGGATACATAGAGATAATAGTTATCCCTCACCTTTTAGCTCCAAATTATCCCGCCTGTTTGGATGTATGAGGGATAATTTTAAGTTAAAGTGGATTATCTCTCCCAAAATTCTTAGCCCCTTCAAGAGGTGATAATGGGGCTAATTTAGTATGAACCCCACAAAAAATGTGAGTATACACACACACCTAGATATGGGAATGAGAGAGAGGGTGGGCATTAGCCTATGGATCCAAACAACCTACCTTGGGCTAATGCTTAGCTTACCAATTTAAGACTAAATATTAGCTCTCAAAATTAGTCCTGGGCTAATGTTCCAAAGCCCATGCCAAATACTTAGATGATCCGAGTCTCTTTCAATATCTAAATGAGCTGGCTTATAAGCAAAGATGTTACTTATAACTTGACATGCCTCATAACATAGAAATTTTTGGAGGCCCCCGATTTTTTGAGGCCCGGTGCGGTCGCACCGTCCGCACCCCCTCAGGGCCGGCCCTGCTTGTACCTTGCCTCCGGGTTGGTCTGTTGAGTGGGATGGTCCTTCAACCGGTGCTGACCACCCTCCCGCTGAGTGACGCTTTCGTACGGGCTTTATCGATGCGTCACGTTATTTCGCTAGTTATCTTTTAATGCTTCCGCTGAACAATGAGACTTGAATAATTTGAGTAGTTGGAACTCTGTAGTACTTTACTACTCTAAATATGGTTTGTAATAAATTTTGTTTCTTTTCCGTTGCAATCACTCTGAGATGTATGAAATGTTCTGTGTTGTAATCTCTGGGCTCACCCTCGTGTGAGTGTTGTCTGCTGATCCTGGAAGAGCGTGGCTTTTATCGAGGCTTCACTCGAGGAACTACCGGTGAGTGCCAATTTGGGTCAGAGTTGCTTAGCAACAAAGATCAGTGCACCCGGGCCCAGTAGTTTTGGGTGGTTCCGCCACAGCTGGCATCAGAGCTCGCAGACAGCCTACCAGAGATGGCAACCCTTGTTTTCTAACAACAAACCTTAAAACTTGACTTCAAGACTACTAAAGTTTTTGAGAGAATTTAGGATCTCCAAGGACAAGTCTAGGACGTAAAGCCCTAGGGGATCTTATGGGTATAATCAGGTGGCTTTTTTTGTATGGCTAACTTCCAGCACATTACTTTTCAGTATTTAAATTCTGTAATTTAAATTCTGCAACTACACGTCGTCGCGGAGGTATGCTTACTCAGTCAGCTGAGGGAGTCTGACCTTCCCGTCGGTGATGCGAGCCGAACGCTGGAGCTCAAGCAGTGGCCTACTTGAGCTGCTGCCCATATACCAACTTCGGTTGATTATATGGGGAGTAATGGTTCGAAATTGGAATTCAATTCCCCGTCAAAGACGGCACACAGTCAATACGTTATTTCGATAACGTATGCTTAACGTTGTCCATACGACGGTAATTGTATGGATGCCGGTTCTATAGTGATCGGTAATGGATTGGAACGCTTTCGTGAGTGCTGGCACGGAAGGTTCAATTTATGTATTGTCAATTTTCTGCAGGTACGCTAACTCGAAATCGAATTCTAGGCTATCTAGCTATATCGAGTAGCTACATAGGGAGAGACGTATTATGTATGCCACCGAAGCTAACCACGTAAGTCCAATGTTATTTGGCAATTCTTTTCTTTGGTGAGGACGATTAAGATCTACATTCATCCTCAAATCATCAGCAAAGAAACTTTTGAAAGAAATCAAAATCGAAAAGTTTAAAACACGATCTTAAGGATCATCTAGACAGTCTGTGAAATCTGAAATTCTGGTTTCCTCGAATTTTGAAAATATGAAGTTTATCTCAAAATGAGTTTGGTCTGTAAGGTGAAATGTATCTACGCAAAATTCCAAGCTGCTGTAAAAATATGAGAATTTTTGAAGTTTCCCACCTTAGTGTTTTTAAATTTATAGTAATCTTCTGCAAATCTGTTAACTCGGAGCGGTCTGTCCAAACAAAATTTTTCGACCACCTTAAGATGCTTAAATGAAAAATCGTTCAACACGAAAGTCATAGGGAACTTGATGAAGAACTCACTGTAAAATTTTTAATTATCTTTGCTGATTGGTTTGGTAGATATGGTCAAATTACTCGCTCTCTGGACAATCTGTTTTCTGGTTGGACATCACTTCAAAACCTTGAGCATTAAACCTTGTTAGGATCTGAACTGGCCTTAGTGTTGACTAGATGAAATGTTCCTCACTACCTTGGGCATCTTCTGAAAAATTTTGAGAATTTTTGGCCAAGTATATTGTCTTTGGTGAAGAAAAGACTAGCCCTCTGTTTGCTGAATTTTTTGGACATCCAGTGAGGAAAACTTTTAAGGAAAAGACCATCATAAAGTTTTAATTAGACTTAGTCTTGACTAGAAAAGTTGTGCACAATTACTTAATACATGTCCTAGAAAAAAATTTCAAAAATTTTTGGACCAGACTTGATCATTAGGCAGAATAACAACCAAAGATAATACAAGAAAATCTTAGAGCTGAACACTCTAGCCAAATGAGTTATTTGGATAAAAAGAAGAAAATCTTTGCAACTCGAAGTCGGTAATAATGTCTACCTTCTGGTTTCACCAACCAAAGGCACGCACACTGTCCACACTTAGTTTATTCACCTGAATCTCGGGGCGAGATTCTTTTTAAGGGGGGTAGGCTGTGACACCTCTGGTATCAGTCTAACCAAAGCCAGGCAATTAACATAACTTCACACACAAATGAGCGAAGAAAATTTAAATAAGAACCCTATGTCTAATTCTTGCAAACTTGTGTGTAGATGTATGTGTGCATGTGTTTGAGTGCAATGTGTTTGAAAAACAATATTTGGTACACTTTTAAACTTGACTTGACATGTGTGGTAATAAGACACTAAAATACATATTTCCTAATGAGCTATAAACTTTCTATGCAAATCAAATTCAAACTGGAAAACCATCACATGAAATGATTATTGGAACCATTCTTTGATTTGTGAAGAGCTACTAATTCAAACAAATTAAATCAACAAGACTTCAATTTCTAGTGGTAAGGAAATTGAAATAACTTTCAAAACAATGCAAACATGCATATGAAAATGAATAGAAATATTCACCATGTCATGTTAAACAAAATCCTTGTTGAAGACTAGGAGTAAAAGTGCCAAAATTCGCATGGAATGATAAGTACTTTAAATGGCAGTTTTTGAAATAATTAAATAACTCTCAAACCATTGCTCGAATGAAAAAGTGCATAACACGAAAGTTGTAGATCTCGAAAAACTGAGCAAAAGTGGTATTCAACACTTTTTCATTTGAGGCCAAGAAGAAGGAGAAAAATTGAAATTACAGAACTGATTTTGGAACTTCGAGTTATTTACGAAACTGCCCCTGCCGTCTTCTCCTACCTCCGTTCTCCCTGCACCACGCCCACGACGGCGTCCGTACGCCGGTGCCGGCCACCTGGCCGCCCACGCGTCGTGCCTCCGCCCAAAACCAGCCCCGCGCCCCTGGTTTGCTTGAACCCGGCCTTCCCTGGCCGCTCCTGACCTCGCCACGCGCCCCTGCTCGCCACGCCATCACCATGGCTGAGCGACGTGCCGAGCCCGCGCCCTCCCCTAGCTTCGCGCCCTGCCCCGGCTGCTCCCTCCCCAGTTCGCCCTCCCTCACCTTGCCGCCTATAGAACGAGTCCCTGGCCCCCTCGCGCGCCCAGACCCCATTTCCCCATCCGTCGCCCGCCATTGCCGACGGCAAGCTCGAGCTCGCCGTGGCCAGGCCATCCCCGAACCGCATTGCTTGTTTGGACGCCACCAAAACCTTCCTCGCCTCTCACTGGTGCTGTACACCCGGTCGAACGCCGCTAAAACCCGCCGGAGCACCGCCGCGCCGGACCAGAACCTCCGCCGGCCGCCCCTCACCGCGGACCCGCCTCCTCAGACCCTCTCCCGACGAGCCACGGCCACCTAAAGGTAGCTCTCGAGCCCCTCTCCATTTCCCCCCACTTTCCCCTAGCCGCCGGCCAACCTCATCGCCGGGAAACGCCGCGCCAAACCTCCCCTGTTCCGTGAACTTCCGCCAGGGACCTTGTTTGAGAAGAACCAAAACTTCCAGGGGTCAAACTGCAAAATGTGCCTAAACTCAAAACAGAAAACTTAAAAAATTCCTAGAAAATCGTATAAAAATCAGAAAAATTCAAACTAAAATGTTCTGGAATCCTTAGAACAAGAACTACAACTTTTCTTACAGTCATATGTTCATATTTTGCTTTTATTTTAATCTGAGAAAAAGAATAAGAAAATCACCTTATGCATGTTCATGAAGTTCTACTCAGCAAATGACCTTGATTTTTGGATATGTTATCAATAATGGAATATTAAGATCACAGTAAAAAGATGAAACCCAACCAAAACAGTTATCATATTGTAACAATCAAGATTCTCTAATCTGTCGCTAGCTTTCTCGATTTAATACTGGAAAACATGCACATGAACTTGCTCTGGAATTTTTACTGCATAAATTTATAACGGAAATATTGTTACTCCATAAATTTCAGATTTATTAGAGTTCATTTACTATATACCATGTTTTATGCTTGTTTAATCAACTTAATTCTCCATATATAGTTCTTATGCTCAGAAAAATCTATATTTATTTCTGAAGTCTCTTTTTAGCTCTGTGTTCCTGTATAAAAATTTTGAGCTGCATTTACTGAGTTTGGCTTTGGTGAATAATCATGCTTAGTATCTTAGGGCTAGATTTACTATTTGTGTTCTGAGTAATCTACACCATAACTGATCTTGATTTTTGGACATGATCTTGTTTAGAGTATGTTCTATCTGTAATAAAAATTTCATATGCAGTTCTGTTTAAATGCACCTTGAGAAATTTATGCTAAATCATGTTAAGTTAAATGCATAACTAATTAATCTGGTGGTTATAAAGCTCGATAATTTTTCTGGAGTATGTTTAGCTCATGAATAGGCTTTGGTAAAAATTTCAGAATCATATCCCTAGCACAACTCTCTGGAGAATTAATCTTAGTTAATGGCTTGTTGTTTTTGTTCTTTTTATTACCTCATCTGGCTAAGTGAATAAAATCTATAAAAATTACAGTACTGAGTAGATGCTTGGTAGATGCTACCGTAAAATTTGTAGCACCAGAAACCATGTCAAACCTTCTGTGCAAAAAGGTGAAGCAACTAGAGTAATCTACTTACATGAATAGTTGGGGTAAATTGTTTTATGGTTAGATGCTGAATTTTATACCATAGATGTTAAAGTTTGGGATCTGTATTACTTTAATTTTTTCATCACTAGCTTATGAGTAAATTGGTTGCTATGAAATAGTGAAAGTATGCTATGTTTTAATGATAAAAATGAAAACCAAACCACACAGCTCTTTTATGAAATAAAGTGAATTTAAGAACTACTCTATAAACGATTGCCCATAAAATAAAGTTAACTAAGACCACCACAACAAACACATGCTATACTGGACTACAACTTTATAGTGAAGGAAAGAAATATGTTATATCATGTTGTAACAATATCATTTCTGCATGCATATAGAAACGGTAAATCTACTCGACGGTGATTACGAATTGGTGCCCGTGAATACTACCACTCCGGAGAGTGTCTCTCTTATTTATACTGACTTGAATCAAGACCGAACCAATGTTCGGAAGAGCCCAAGGCTACTTTTGAACAGTGCCCAAGAAGGCAAGCCCCGGTGCATAATCCCATTATTTTTTTGAGTTATTATTCATCTTACTATTTTGTATATGTTGTAATAATTTTATTGCGCATTTACGTTTTCTAGGAGTTGATCGAAAACCTTAGGTGCATGATCCCTAGGTACCTATGTTTGTTATCCGGATCTTTTTCTCGACTAGTTGCCCCGCTAACTAGGTACGGTAAAAGTCGAGAGGTTTCCTGCCTTTCGCGAGATTATAGGAGTTGACTGACTTTAATTCCTGCTGAAATATAAGGACAACGGGCGGGGTTGTGTAGTTGTGATACCCCGCTGGTGTAGTCAAAAATGGCTAAGGTCGCGGTGTGTGGCTCATTTCGTTAAGCGTTTGAAAGTACTAGCCACATGCCGAGAAATATGGTAATCGGTAAGCTGAAGTACCTGATTGGACCGGCGAGTGGAACGATCTCGCACCCTCCTGGTAGAAGTAGGTTTATTTTTTTGTCCGGACGTACGGGTGCAGAGACGTCGGGCTCTGTAGTCGGGGAGGGTGTGCCGGATCCATGGACTGGAAAGAAAGGGGGAAAGTTGTGTGGGTGACTTGGTTCCCATACGTGTGGTCTAGGTTCCCCTGGCCAGGTTGAAATCCGATTCAGAATCGTCCGCCTCTCACGGCATGAGACTGCTTAATGATTTCGGTCACATAGAGTAACAAGTGGAACATGATGATGATAATACTGCTGGTTGATTAAATAGTTGCTCTACCATGTTTGTGTAGAGTTGGATGCAAACTTAGAATGGTTAATCCAACTAGAAGATGGCTAGATAAAATCTGAAAATAAGGACCAACTCTTAGTGGCATTTTTGGCAAAACAAACCCCACAAACCAAAAAGCCTTGCATGTCTAGTTATCGGACGATGTTATATCCAGTGACGGGTCAGTCTTGCTGAGTATTAGTATACTCAGCCTTGCTTGTGTCACTGATTTTCAGGTACTAACTTTGAAGATCTGTTCGCGAGTCTTACTTGGCCTTGTACCTTGCCTCCGGGTTGGTCTGTTGAGTGGGATGGTCCTTCAACCGGTGCTGACCACCCTCCCGCTGAGTGACGCTTTCGTACGGGCTTTATCGATGCGTCACGTTATTTCGCTAGTTATCTTTTAATGCTTCCGCTGAACAATGAGACTTGAATAATTTGAGTAGTTGGAACTCTGTAGTACTTTACTACTCTAAATATGGTTTGTAATAAATTTTGTTTCTTTTCCGTTGCAATCACTCTGAGATGTATGAAATGTTCTGTGTTGTAATCTCTGGGCTCACCCTCGTGTGAGTGTTGTCTGCTGATCCTGGAAGAGCGTGGCTTTTATCGAGGCTTCACTCGAGGAACTACCGGTGAGTGCCAATTTGGGTCAGAGTTGCTTAGCAACAAAGATCAGTGCACCCGGGCCCAGTAGTTTTGGGTGGTTCCGCCACAGTGCTGTGGCCGATAGACCGTGCGGTGGACGGCGGTGAAGGGCAGCCGGGACCGGAGCTCATGCCGGGCGGTAGCTGTGGCGTCCACTCCTGGATCGAGGGCGCAAGCGACGACGGAAGGCGGGTTTCTTGGTTTGCGCCAAAAAACCAAGCAGGCGGACGGCGGTAGAAGACGCCAAGTCGTGGAGGCACGGGCGTCGGTCTTGGGACTGACAGAAGTGACGAGTGTCGACGGCATCTAGGGCCTCGCTGCGGGCGAGGAGGTGACGGGCGTCGGGCGGCGTCTAGGGCCATCAGAAGGCCGAGGCGGGAACGGCGTCTAGGGCCACGGCGTGGAGGCGGGAATCTTCCCGCGCGTGGAGTTTTGGCAGTTTTCTCAAAACCGACCATCTACCCGGGTTTGGCGGACCCCCCCCCCAAAAACCGCGAACCGGATCTTCATCCACACGGCGGCATCGCGGAGAATACTTCGACTCGAAGAAAGAACCTCGACCGTCGGAGGAGTCCTTGTATCTTTTTCCGGTTTTGCCCCTACGAGCTTTCTAGTGTTTAATTGAGTCTAGGGGTAGTTTAGTCTTTTGGGTTGAGAGTTGTTGGGGTTAAAAACCCCCTCACCCCTCTCCCTCTTCTCTCTCTCTTTTTGCCTGGACAACACGCGACCTCCTTGGCGCCCTCCTCTTCTCCTCCCTGTCCCTCTCATCTCCTCTCAAGAGTTAGGGATTTTAGTCATGGATTGTTGAGTTTTTGTACGTGAATTGACTGGGAAAGGAGGCCCTTCCCTCCTTGTGCCCTCGGGGCATTTGTTTTCGTTCAATTCGGTACGTCTCAAGAGCTCTTTGTGATGGATTTTTGATTTCCGTTTGTGTGTCCATGATGAATGAATTTGTGGTGGTTCTCTGAGCTCTTTGTGTGAATCCACGCTCTATTGCTTGGTACAAATCTCTTTGGATTCACGAGCTCTTTCAAATCAACGTTTTTGTGTTCTTGAGAAAACCCCGCTCTTGCTCTGATTCCTCTTAATCCGTAAGGACTCTTGTTGAAATTTTTTGGGGATGTGTTCTTGAAGTCATCATCTTCATCTCCCCAAAATTTGAGCTCCTTTGGACTTGATTTGATCGTCAAATCGTCAAGTTTTTCAAAGATCGCGGGCTGGAAAAACCCAGTTCTGCTCTGGCAGGATTTTTCGTTATCGTCGGTTGAACCGACGTTTGCACTCTTTTGCGTCGGATCAACCGGTGAATGGTTCTTTCACGTGTTAGGGTTTTTAGGGTTTTCTGTGGTTGCACTAGTGCATCAGACTCTACATGCATCGGTTCAACCGGTGAGTTCTTTTTTGCTGCTACTTTGCCCGTTACACCGGCGTATAGAGTTTTCTTAGCATCGGTTCATCCGCTGCTCGTTGTGATCAATTTTGCAGTTTCTCTGGACAACTG
Source organism: Panicum virgatum (assembly GCF_016808335.1). NCBI lineage: Eukaryota > Viridiplantae > Streptophyta > Magnoliopsida > Poales > Poaceae > Panicum > Panicum virgatum. The sequence continues at coordinate 53,756,487 of NC_053147.1, forward strand.
CACTGGCGTTCGACTTTGAATTTGTCGGATCATCCAGTGTAGCATCGCCGGTTGAACCGACGCCTTGTCACTCTCTACGTCAGATAAACTGGTGCTCTCTTCTATTGCTGCCAGCTCTGCCTCATCGGTTGAACCGACGCTGTTTAAATTCGTGCGTCAGATCAACCGGTGGGTTATACCGTGCGTTCTCTTCTACTGCTTCTTGTGCTGTTTTTCGTGATTGCATTCGCGACTGTTCTAGCTTGTTCCTAGGGTTGTTTTTGTGTTGGTTTAACTCTTCCATTGCTACTCCATGCTTCGCCTAGGATTCTAGGGTTGGGTGTGTCTTGGGATCTCTAGCCAAGCTTCCTCTCGCGAGAATTTTTATTGGCTCCCATTCATCCCCCGTCTGGTCGCCCTTTCGGTCCCTCAATTAGTATCAGAGCTTGGTTAAGGTTTTCAGTACCTTGACCGGTTCGAATACCATTTGGCGACCATGGAAAGTCTTGGTAAGATCCCTGTGTTTGCCAGCGAGGACTATGCTTATTGGAAGGTGCGTATGCGAGCCTTCTTGCAAAGCATGGGAGCCGAGGTTTGGGAGATCACCAAGAACTAGGCTTATGAGGTGCTTGCCGTTCGGACCTCACCTCTTTAGGTGTCCGAGCACGAGGCCAACGCCAAGGCTGTCAATGCCTTGTTCGCCGGCGTTTCTTGTGCGGAGTTCTCACGCGTCCAGGGTTTTCAGGAAGCCCACAAGGTTTGGACGTGTCTTGAGAACTACCACGAGGGCACACCTCAGGTCAAGGCCAGACTGTTCGAGACTCACCGGCGTGAATATGAGGATTTCACACAAGGGCCGGGTGAGAGCATTGGCGACATGTTCAGTCCGTTTCAATCGATTGTGAACAAAGTCAATGCGAACAGATCTGCTGATGCCCTTGAGTACACAGAGCATGAGAAGGCCCTCAAGTTGCTCTACGCACTTGACCGCTCTGTGTGGGATCTCAAGGTGAACACGATCATCGAGTCTGCAGGCTATGAGACTCTGACCGTGAATGAGCTTTTCAGCAAGCTCAAGGCCACGGAGGTGGATAACTAGACACGAGCCAAGCTCAATGGTGCCCCTCCTTCCAAGAGCATCGCTCTTGTGACTGGCCCAGGTGGATCGAGCTCTAACGCTAACTCTGCTCTTAGCTTTTCTCTTGCTTCTCTGCCCTCTGTTACAGATGAGCAGCTAGAGACGCTGGGCGATGATGACTTGTGCCTTCTCATCAGCAAGTTCCAGCGTGTCTACCACAACCGGCAGAGGCGGAAGAACCCCGGGTGCTACCACTGCGGCGATCCGAACCACTTCATCGCCGAGTGCCCCAAGAAGTCCGGTGGTGGCCAGAACAACAACCCCGACTACTACCACCACCGCGACCGCGACGAGGGAGGCTCCAACAAGGAGCATCGGTGCTACAAGCACCGCAGTCGTGATCGGGGAGGATGCTTCGACAAGGAGTCGCTCAAGAAGCGCTTCTAGTACAAGGCCAAGAAGCGGGAGAAGGCCTTCCTGGCGCAGCTCAGCGACCTCGACAAGAGCTCCGACACCGACCGCTCTTCTTCACCGACCTCTGACGACGACGACAAGAAGAAGAAGAAGCGGGACAAGGATGCCACCGGCTTCATCGGCCTTTGCTTGGCGGCCGGTCGGCGCAAGGGCTTCTGCACCATGGCGGGTGAAGCAAATGGTGCTCGTGCGTCTTCGGGTGAACATGCTACACCGACGCACGTCGACTCTTCTCCTGGATCCGAGAGTGATTCAGAGGTAAACTCCACCATCGACCTCCTTGATACTGAGGTTAGGGAGTTGTACGCCGCTCTCGACAACCAGAAAAGGCTGCTTAAGGAAGCAGCTAGAGAGCGTAAAAAGCTTAGGGCTGAGCTGGCTTGTGCTAGGGAGAAATCTAGTGAGGATGAGTGCACTGGCTGCATATCTCACATGAATGATCTTGTTGCTCTCCGTGCTAAGCATGATGAGAACGTCGCGAACTTGGATGTTGCCAAGACCTCGCTTTCTGACGTGTCTCACGAGCTAGCCAAGGCCAAGCATGAGCTTGAACTAGTTAAGGACGCTCCCATTGTTAGTGATGTGCTTGAATGTGATGAGTGTCCTATCTTTAAGTCTGATCTAGCTTCTTTGCAGTCTAAGTTTGCCACTGTTGTTTGTGAACTAGAGGAGCTTAGATATAGGCCTGTTTTGCTTGGTGCCTGTAAGCTTTGTCCCACGCTTAGGTCGGAGCTAGATGAGAAGAACGCCTTGATTAAGTCTTTGGGGAAGACTAAGGTCGGGGAGTCTAGCCCACCTATTGATTGTCATGTTTGCCCTGATTTGATCTCTGATTTGGATAATCTTGCGGTAGAGAAAGCCAACTTGTAGAATGAGAATACCTATCTTAGGGCGATTCTTAGTTGTGTTTCTGCTAGTGAGCCGCAGTTGGGCATGATGATCAAACAGTTCAAGCGTAGTGATGGATTTGGGGTCTGTTACACATACACGAAGTCAGACTTTGACAAGTTGTATGGTAAGATCGGCAAGGCTGCTGGAGCTCCAAGTGCTCTGAACACTGCTAGCACGAGCACACAGCCTTCAATTGTTGACCCCGTGGATGGTGTGCTTAAGGAACCATCAAAATCACCTCCACAGAAGCAGGTTTGGATTCCAAAGCCCAATGAGCTGAGGAATCCCCTCGATATGCTCCCTGCTGCCACAGCCCAGGTTACCCAGAAGAAGGGGGCTGCTCCTCCCCGTCCGCAGGCTAGGCCTCCACCTCCCAAGAGAGAGGTGAGGTACCACTGTGAGTACTGTGACAGAGAGGGTCACCTGGAGGAGTTTTGCTTCAGGAGGAAGCGGGCTGCGAGGCGTGAGCAGGAGAGACGCAACTCGGACATGTACTCTGCTCGGGTGCATGGTCCTCCTCGGTGTGGTGGTTGGCAAGATGCTAGGGCGCGCCGTGTAGGTGGAGGACAGGGAGACGGTGGTGTTTACCGTGCTCCAGCGGGTGGTCTCTTTGCCGGTTGTGCTCCTGGTCGTCCTCAGTACGGCTATGGACCACGTGACCGAGGATTTGGAGGAGGTTACGATGCACCACGCTTTCCTCGCGTTGGTGGTTGTCAGCCTCGCGGTAGACGGGACAGGGGACACGCTTTTGATCTTGCTAACCCTTCTGTAGAGCAAATGGCTCGACACTGGTTTGCTTCTCACTTTGCTAACGCCAGTGTTGAGACATTTGCTCACCCTTTGTCTCACTACTGATGTGCAGGTTGGAGGCTTGGAGAACAGGTGGATCATGGACTCCGGTTGTTCGCGCCATATGACCGGGAATGACAAATGGTTCTCCAGCCTCACCCCGATGCGCTCAAAAGAATACATTGTGTTAGGGGACAATGGTAAGGGAAAGGTACGTGGTTTAGGCGCTGTTCGAGTTTTTGATGGCTTTACCCTGAGAGAAGTTGCTTTGGTTTCGAACCTTGGGTTCAATTTGCTCTCTGTTTCGCAACTTCTTGATGAGGGGTTTGAAGTTCGCTTCAAGGAGGGTTGTTCTCGTGTTTTGGATTCCAGAGGAGATTTGGTTTGCCGGATTTTACCTCGCGATCGGGTTTTCTTGGCTGACTTCTCTGGAACTTCTCTTGGCCCTTCTTGTTGCTTGTTGGCCGGTCCTTCCGATCTGTGGAAGTGGCATAGGAGACTTGGACATTTGAGCTTCGATTTGTTGTCGAGACTTAGCTCACTTGGCCTAATCCGAGGATTGCCCAAATTGAAGTTTGAAAAGGACCTTGTTTGCCATCCGTGTCGCCACGGGAAGATGATTGCCGCTTCTCATCCGCCTGTTAATCAGGTGATGACCGCTCACCCTGGAGAGTTGCTACACATGGACACAGTAGGTCCTTCTCGGGTGATGTCAGTTGGTGGGAAGTGGTACGTTCTTGTGATCGTGGACGACTTTTCTCGCTATTCTTGGGTCTTTTTCATGAGAACCAAGGATGAGGCTTTCGAGTTTGTTCGAGACTTGATCTTGAGGTTGAAAAACGAGCTACCCCAGCCCCCAGGCCATGCGAGCGATTCGCAGTGATAATGGCACAAAATTCAAAAACACTCGTTTTGACACCTTTTGCAGTGATCAAGGGCACGAACACCAGTATTCTTCCCCATACACTCCACAACAAAATGGAGTTGTAGAACGGAAGAATCGGACCATGGTTGAGATGGCGAGGACGATGCTCGACGAGCATAGGACTCCTCGAAAGACTGGGCTGAGGCGGTCAATACCGCTTGTTATGTGTCCAACCACATTTTCTTGCGTGCTTTCATGCACAAGACTTCTTATGAGTTGCGTTTTGGACGCCAGCCCCGTGTTGACCATCTCAGAGTTTTCGGTTGCTGGTGTTTTGTGCTGAAAGAAGGAAATCTTGATAAGTTTGAGTCTCGCTCGACTGACGGCATTTTTCTCGGTTATGCATCTCATTCCAGAACATACCGTGTGTTGCTTATTGATTCTAACATCGTCAGAGAGACTTGTGAAGTCACTTTCGACGAGACTGCACCGTGCAATGCTTCTATCTTTGAAGTTGCAGGAGATGATGAGCTCGGCACGTCCATCTTTGAAGATGAGGAGGAAGAAGCTGCGGAGGGTGATGCTGAGGCTACCACGCATGCTGTGGACCAAGCAGCCTCCGCCATGAGCTCGGACGATGACGATGGCCCTGATCCGACTTCATCTACTTCACGGGGGTCGATCGAGCAGGAGACTCAGCCTTTCCCAGCTGCACCTGTGGAGGCACCAGCTTTGGTTGAGGAGGAGGCGACTTCGACAAGGGAAGCACCGCAACACATTCAGCGTCGTCATCCACCTCAACAGATGCTAGGTGACCTCAACGAGCGAGTCTCACGGTCCAAGGTAGCAAGTATCGCTGGCTTTGCTCATTTAGCGTTTGTTGCCTCTTTCGAGCCCAAAGATGTTGGACACACACTTTCTGACTCCAATTGGGTCAATGCCATGCATGAGGAACTTGAAAATTTTGAAAGAAACCAAGTTTGGGTTCTAGTCGAGCCTCCACCTGCTTGAAATCCCATCGGAACGAAGTGGGTTTTCAAAAACAAGCAGGGTGAGGATGGGTTGGTTGTTCGGAACAAAGCTCTTCTTGTTGCCCAGGGGTTTTGCCAAAAAGAAGGTATTGATTATGAGGAAACTTTTGCCCCAGTTGCTCGTTTGGAAGCTATTCGGATCTTTCTTGCATTTGCTGCTTCCAAGGATTTTAAAGTTTTTCAAATGGATGTGAAATCTGCCTTCTTGAATGATTTTATTGAAGAAGAGGTTTATATGAAGCAACCCCCTGGCTTTGAAAATCCCAAGTTTCCAAACCGTGTTTACAAACTTCAGAAAGCTCTTTATGGTTTGAAACAGGCGCCTAGAGCTTGGTACGATAGGCTTAAAACCTTCTTGCTTGCTCAAGGTTTTAAAATGGGATTTGTTGACAAAACCTTGTTCCTCATGCGCTCTGGCTCTGACTTTCTGTTGGTTCAGATTTATATGGATGATATCATCTTTGGTGGCTCTTCTCACGCTCTTGTCTCCAAGTTTTCTGAGCAGATGTCCAGGGAGTTCGAGATGAGCATGATGGGTGAGCTGCAGTTCTTCCTCGGGCTGCAGATCAAGCAAACTCCTCAGGGCACATTCGTCCATCAAGCGAAGTACACCAAGGACTTGCTGTGGAAGTTCGACATGAGTGACTTGTCTCCTCAGCCGACTCCGATCAGCACTTCGACGGCGCTTGATGAGGACTTGGACGGCAAGGCAGTGGACCAGACGGAGTACAGGAGCATGATCGGCTCCCTCCTGTACCTGACGGCGACGCGGCTGGACATTCAGTTCGGCGTCGGCCTCTGTGCGCGGTACTAGGCTTCGCCGCGCACCTCCAACAGGCAGGTGGGAAACACATCTTCAGGTATATGAAATTCACCCCAGAATTTGGTCTTTGGTACTCTGCGGATTCTTCTCTGGTTTTAGTGAGCTTTTCTAATGCTGACTTTGGTGGGAGTCGGTTGGATCGCAAGTCGACATCCGGCACTTGTCAATTTCTCGGTACATCTTTGGTGTCTTGGTCCTCTTGCAAGCAGGCTAGCGTAGCGCTTTCTTCCACAGAAGCTGAGTATTTTGCCACCGCTAGCTGCTGCTCCCAGATCCTTTGGATGAAACAAACCTTGCAGGATTATGGACTGAGTTACGATAGGGTTCCCATCTTTGTAGACAACATGTCCGCCATTAGCATTGCAAAGAACCCTGTCCTACACTCCAGAACCAAACATATAGATATCCGGTTCCACTTCCTGCGAGACAACCATGAGAGAGGCCAGATAGACTTGATCCATGTCCCTTCAGAGAGGCAAACCGCAGATTTCCTCACCAAACCTCTTGAGCAGGACACCTTTGCTCGCTTGCGAGGGGAGCTTGGGGTTTGTTACCCCTTTTGATCGCTGACTTTTCCTTGGTTAGCTTTGTAGGTCTTGTTTGTTTTTCTCTTTGTTTTCTAGGATTTGTAGTTGCATTGTGCATATGCATTGTACATTTATGCATTTTGCATTTCCTCACTTGCACTAGCATTCCTGTATACATTGCTATGATCTCCTAGTGCTTACTAGTGTGAGTTTATAAATATGATCATGTATAGCTTGCTCCACTGTGTATATGACATCATCAGAGTTAAGCTATTTTGATTTGAAAATCTGAAAACATGGTCACCCTGTCTTGGCTACTAGCATGTTAGGGCGTGTTGATATGCTTTGCTATCTCATTCATGCTATTGTAGCCTTTCGTTAAGCAATTCATACTTGACATGATCTAAAATTGATAAAATGGCTTGAATTGTGCTTGAAATGGAATGGGAAGATCCAGGTGTGATTGGTTGTCGCACTGATCGACCTTTCGGGATGGCTCACTTTGCACTTGTGAGAACCCGGGCATGGCTGTGCATGACTGAAACGAGTGCCTTAAGCTTCTGATTGCCTTTGGCATAGGCTTGGTCTCGTTGCTAAGTAAAGCATGACAAGCTTTCAACCCCTGACATTAAATTGCTTGATGTAATGAGATTGCAAAATCAATGTTTACAACATGCTTTGGATGTTTTTGGCTCACCTGTATGAGTTTGATTAGCACTGTCTTTCATTCCCTACTTGCTAGTGCTAGATCAAGGGTGATGCTTTTATTTCTCCTAAACTGGAACTTGCCTAGCTCTAGACTGATTTGATATACCCTGTTGAGCTAGATGCAGGTGTTGTTTATGGATGCACACGTGCTTGTGACTAGTTGTTGCTCATATCCTTGTATCCCTGAATGCTTTCACTCACACCTCCTGCATTGCATTCATTGCATAGCATATGTTCAGTGGGAGTCTCAGTTTCAGGGGGAGTTTCAGGTCTAAGCCTTGATGTGTGCATGTGCCAACAAGGGGGAGAAGTTAGTGATCGAACAAAAACTTGTTGTGCACAGGGCTTTGAGAGTGCATACATGTGGTGAGAGTTGCATTGGTAAGGGGGAAATGCATTTCAGTGGGAGTTTCTGCTCTGTTTAGCTCCTGGTTTTCACTCCGCTTCTGCCATGATTGTGTCGAGCACTGCCTCTATCTTTGAGGAGTCATGCTTGTGTTTGATCGATTGCGTCGAGCCGTTGCCCTTGTCTTAGGGAATCGATCTTCGCTTGGTCAAGTGACTTGTTCTTGCTTCTTTCGAGCTTTTGTCACTTGTTCAAGTTCTCTCTTGCTTCTTTGTTCTTCACTGTTTTTGTTTCAATCTTGGTTCGTTTGTGGTGTGTTGACAATGCCATCATCAAGGGGGAGATTGAGGAATGTTGAGTACTCTATCCTGCTTGTGATGAGTGAATTGTCAACCGTGCGGTGTGATCGTGCGCTTGGTCTTTGGATTGCAGGTACACGGGCGTCAAGTGTCGACGGAGAGCTGCCGTGGAGGTGCTGTGGCCGATGGACCATGTGGTGGACGACGGAAGGCGGGTTTCTTGGTTTGCGCCACAAAACCAAGCAGGCGGACGACGGTAGAAGACGCCAAGTCGTGGAGGCACAGGCGTCGGTCTGGGGATTGACGGAGGCGACGGGCGTCGACGACGTCTAGGGCCTCGCTGTGGGCGAGGAGGTGACGGGCGTCGGGCGGCATCTAGGGCCGTCAAAAGGCCGAGGCGGGAACGGCGTCTAGGGCCACGGCGTGGAGGCGGGAATCTTCCCGCGCGTGGAGTTTTGGCGGTTTTCTCAAAACCGACCATCTACCCGGGTTTCGCGGACCCCCCAAAAACCGTGAACCGGATCTTCATCCACACAGCGGCATCGCGGAGAAGACTTCGACTCGAAGAAAGAACCTCGACCGTCGGATGAGTCCTTGTATCTTTTTCTGGTTTTGCCCCTACGGGCTTTCTAATGTTTAATTGAGTCTAGGGATAGTTTAGTCTTTTGGGTTGAGAGTTGTTGGGGTTAAAAACCCCCTCACCCCTCTCCCTCTTCTCTCTCTCTTTTTGCCTGGACAGCACGCCACCTCCTTGGCACCCTCCTCTTCTCCTCCCTGTCCCTCTCATCTCCTCTAAAGAGTTAGGGATTTTAGTCATGGATTGTTGAGTTTTTGTACGTGAATTGACTGGGAAAGGAGGCCCTTCCCTCCTTGTGCCCTCGGGGCGTTTGTTTTCGTTCAATTCGGTACGTCTCAAGAGCTCTTTGTGATGGATTTTTGATTTCCATTTGTGTGTCCATGATGAACGAATTTGTGGTGGTTCTCTGAGCTCTTTGTGTGAATCCACGCTCTATTGCTTGGTACAAATCTCTTTGGATTCACGAGCTCTTTCAAATCGACGTTTTTGCGTTCTTGAGAAAACCCCGCTCTTGCTCCGATTCCTCTTAATCCGTAAGGACTCTTGTTGAAATTTTTTGGGGATGTGTTCTTGAAATCATCATCTTCATCTCCCCAAAATTTGAGCTCCTTTGGACTTGATTTGATCGTCAAATCGTCAAGTTTTTCAAAGATCGCGGGCTGGAAAAACCCAGTTCTGCTCTGGCAGGATTTTTCGTTATCGTCGGTTGAACCGACGTTTGCACTCTTTTGCGTCGGATCAACTGGTGAATGGTTCTTTCACGTGTTAGGGTTTTTAGGGTTTTTTGTGGTTGCACCGGTGCATCAGACTCTGCATGCATCGGTTCAACCGGTGAGTGCTTTTTTGCTGCTGCTTTGCCCGTTACACCGGCGTATAGAATTTTCTTAGCATCGGTTCATCCGGTGCTCGTTGTGATCAATTTTGCAGTCTCTTTGGACAACTACACCGGCGTTCGACTTTGAATTTGTCGGATCATCCGGTGTAGCATCGCCGGTTGAACCGACGCCTTGTCACTCTCTACGTCGGATAAACTGGTGCTCGCTTCTCTTACTGCCGGCTCTGCCTCATCGGTTGAACCGACGCTGTTTAAATTCATGCGTTGGATCAACCGGTGGGTTATACCGTGCGTTCTCTTCTACTGCTTCTTGTGCTGTTTTTCGTGATTGCATCCGCGACTGTTCTAGCTTGTTCCTAGGGTTGTTTTTGTGTTGGTTTAACTCTTCCATTGCTACTCCACGCTTCGCCTAGGATTCTAGGGTTGGGTGTGTCTTGGGATCTCTAGCCAAGCTTCCTCTCGCGAGAATTTTTATTGGCTCCCATTCACCCCCCTCTGGTCGCCCTTTCGGTCCCTCAAGGAGGGACCGAAAAAGATGGAAAATTTGCTAAAGCATGATTCAAGATCCATGTGTCATGTTCAGAGCCCGGCCAACCAGCATCCACAAAGTCACATATAGCTAGCACATGTATAGCCATGTCGACATATGTGGTTAATCACTTCCTGTGTAACATGTGAACCATCTATAGCTCTGATAGCGCCTTTGAAATATGGCCAGAAATGGTGAATATGCCGCTTGGAAAAGAGAGGCTATCATGCTCAGTTGTACTTTCAAAAAAAATGTTGGAATCCAACATTAATGGATGGAAACGTACAGGATCTGAAAAATCATTTTCCATATTTTTATCTATCAAAAATGAATATAAATGCAAATTTGATATCTTTTGATACTGACACATATCAAAATATTTGAATCTGTATCAAAATATAAGGGATTTCGAGTTTTCCTAAATTAAAGTATTCTAAATTTGACCAAGTTTTTACATAAAAAAATACTGATGATATCAAATGAGCATGATTGGAACTATTGTGAAATATATTTTCATGTGGTACTAGTTTTATAGGGTAGATGTTAATACCTTCTCTATAACCTTAGTGAAAATAGAAAAATAATTCGTTACTGTATTTTCTATCTTTATAATGTCGCTGTTATCAGCCCCAGTGGACACCACATTTCCTAAAATAGCAAGGACCTATATATTCAAGTGTTCAAGAAGTTTGATTTACAACAAACTCACAATCTCTCATATTTCATGACGAGGTTCCCATTGATAGACCGTGAACATATTCTAAAGGTTTAGGTGCAAATTACGAATTATTTTAAGAAAAAGGAAAACTAAATGACGGCATGAAACTCAATATGGAGATGTATATAATTGTTCATACATATGATAAGTCATTGGTTGACAGAATAATGCTTAACAATGTATAAATATATAGGTTATCAGCTGTGTAGTCTAACATTGTCATTTCCATTACATGATACTGTGACACAATGGGCTGAATTTTTTTTGAGTTCCAATGAGGTTAGCAGTTCCAAATAATGTGACATAATGAGAATTTTTATTGACACACGAATCCAGATCGATGGGTCAATCGATCGATGGAGGACATAGACGACGCTAAAAATAAGAAGAAGAAAAATGAAAACTGCTGCGACGATGGGCTCCATTGGCACCAGCTGTGGCTCCTGGATCATTTCACTTCATGGTCTTACTGTTGGGGTTGAGCCTGGCGGCGAACTCCTCGTCGCTGTTGATGTTGCAGAACTTCTTGCAGTTGCTGGTGCACCCCGCCTTGCCCTCCTGCTGGCTCTGTATCATGCAGGACTCGTAGCACTGGAGCGGGCAGTCCTTGGCGGCGGCGGAGCGCGCCATGATCTGCTCCATCTCGACGCAGACCTCCTTGCACGACCGCGGGCAGTCGGGCTCCTCCTTGCGCGCGACGCACTCGTTGATGCAGGACTGGTCGCAGTCGAACTGGGACGAGCTGTACTGCGCCGACGCCGGCGACGACATCAAGGCGACCAAGGCGGCGGCGACGAGCAGCGCCGCCGCGACGACCGTCGTGCTCCGGGCCATGGTCGTTGTCTCCAAGCTCCGACGATGGGTGGGGGCGCGCGGTTGATGGGGAGACTTTTATTTGCTGTGTGGTGTGTCGGGAACGACCAAGTATGTTTATATAGGGCAGGGTGTGTCCGACCGTAGGTTGTGAGGCCATGAGTGTCTCGCGGGCTACCTGTGTTGCTACGGCATGTCGGAAGGTCCAAAGGAAGGACGACGAGTGGAAACCCAGAATGTAGTAGGGGGGTTGTTTAAGTTCAACAACCACGGTTTAAATCGTGCATGCATCACTACTGGAAACCCCTCCTTTGCCTGAGTGCCTAGTGGTTTGCCGAGTGCATTCCATCAAGCACATGACAAATAATTTATTTGCTAAGTGTCAAGGAAAAAACACTCGGCAAAAAAAGACACTCGGCAAACAAACAAGGTTGTTTGCCGAGTGCCTAGGGGATGACACTCGGCAAAGAGGTGTTTGCCGAGTGTCAAGGGATGGGCACTCGGCAAACAACTCATTTCTGAAGTTTTTTAAAAAATTTTAAAAATAGCAAACAAAATCTAAAAATTATGGGATTTGGCAAGATGTCATAATATCATATTTTTAAAATTTAAAAATAGCAAACAACATCTAAAAATGGAGTGTTTCAAACAACCTCGGATGAAGAAACATCAAAGTCATAGATCTCGAAAAGTTAAGAAACTTTGTAGTTCACACTTTTTTATTTGAATTCATTTAGGATTTCGAATATGTGTTTGAATTTCTTGAATTTGAAATTTAAATTTTGCAAACGATCTCGGATCAAGAAACTTACAACATCGAAGTTGAAGATCTCGAAAAGTTATGAAACTTTGTAGTTCATATTTTTTTATTTGAATTCGTTTAGAACCTCAAACAAACAATGTAATCTCGGGTTAGTATAATATGTAGAGAATCAAAACGGGATCTAGACACTGGTGATGGAGGGGTGGAATGGTAGAGGAGGTTACACGCGAAGCAAGAGGTTATGGGTTCGAATCACGACTACCGTGTAGCGGCGTGACTTACACAGAATAATACCACGACTCACGTAGTTGATGACGTTAGATGATTGGTGTGGTTCCCGGCACAAAAGAAATTTTTTTGCTATTTTTAAACGGTGTTTTTCTAGACACTTGGCAATGATGGCTTTGCCGTTACTATTTTTGCCATGTCCGATTTGCCGAGTGCCGCACTCGGCAAAGTGAGCCAGTCTGGTAGTGCATGCCCACAATTAGGTTACCGGAATCGGGCTCTTGCTGTATGCCCTGTAGTCGAGTGTTTTCTATCGGGCACGCGGCAAAAAAACCTCCTTGCCGTGTGCACACACGGTGAAGATATAACACACGGTAAAGAATCTCTTTGCCATGTGTTTTGGCTCACGGTAAAGTATAAAATTGTCATGTGCTTTTTTTTTGGTACACGGCAAACTTGCTTGTTTGCTGAGTGTTTATTTTTTAGCACTCGGCAAACAAGGTATTTGCCGAGTGCTAGAGAAAAAAAACACTCGGTAAAGAGAAATTCAAAGCTCATTTTGAAGCAGTCAATTAATTCAAATTAAAAAGTGTTTAGCTACAAAGTGTTGTTCAACTACAAATTCGTATAACTTCTCAAGATGTACAATTTTTATTTTGATCATTTCTTCATTCGACAAAGCGATAGTAACGTTGTTCACAAAATCTATATCCCTCATATAGTTTCTTGAAACTAGAAAAGAGATATATAATAATTGTGAACAATGTTACTACCACTATTTCGGATGAACAAATCATTATACAAAAAATTATAGATCTTCATAATTTATGCAACCTTGAAGTTGAACACTTATTAATTTGAATTAATTAAGCCAACGAAATGTACCTTTGAATATCTCAAATTTGAAATTTGTATTTGTCAAACAATCTCGGATGGAGAAATTACCAAAACAAAAGTTGTGGACCTCGAAATATTATGAAACTTTGTAGTTGACAACGTTTTTATTTGAAATCATCTTGTCAACAAAAAACTAAGTTTGAATTTTTCAAATTCCAAATTCAAATTTTGTAAACGACCTTGGATGGAGAAACTACCAAAATGAAAGTTGTAGGTCTAAAAAAGTTATGAAACTTTGTAGTTGACAAATTTTTAATATGAATTCATTTAGGGTCTAAAAAACCAATTTACACTCAGTTTAGTATAATATATGGGGAAAGAAAATGAAATATAGACACAAGTGAGAGTGTGGTGCAGTGGTAGATGAGGTTAGGCATGGCGGGGGGGGGGGGGGGGGGTCGCGGGTTCGAATCCCGAATGCCGTGTAGTGCAAGAATGTTGCATGAAAAATGCTGCGACTTTGTGACTTCAACAGTGTGGGGCCCTTCCCTAGTTAAAAAGTTTTTTTTGCCTTTTGTTTTAGGTTTTTTTATTCAAATTTTGCTGAGTGTTATTTTTGCGAAGGGCTATCTTAGCACACCCAAATACTTTTCCATGTGCAGCACACGGAAAAGCCTTTGTCGTGTGCATTACATGCTTTGCCGTGTGCCTCTAGCACACGGCAAATAAACTGAATCCCGTAGTGTTAGGAGGCCGCTGTGTTTCTTTGTGGTCAGTTCTAGGTTGCTCATTAGTGGTTGTCTTGGTCCCCTAATTAAGCAGTACACCAGCTGGCAAAAGCGGGGGTTTCGGCAGGTTTAACCTACGAGCCGGTGATTGTTCATCAAAAGGCACTTGACATCAATGCAGAGATCAACCAGATTAGAAGAGTCGCTTAACAACTTATTCCTTGTCATAACCTGAGGTGAGATTGAGAACCAATGGTTGTCATTCTTGGATGATGAGTGATTGAAAACATATTATAAATTTTATGTATCTCTTGGCTCGTGGTGTACAGGCGTAGGATGCGACGTGACAGTCGCTGACATGTGGGTGAGCTCCAGCTTAGGTGCGATGGATCGTGGGTTCGAATCCCAAATGCCGCTTAGCGCGCGAATATTGCGCGAGAAATGCCGCACCTTGCGACTTCGACAGTGGGGTCTTTCCCTGATTAAATAGTTTTTTTGGCCATTTACTTCAGGTTTTTTCGATTCAAATTTTGCCGAGTGTTATTTTTTGCCGAGGGTCATCTTAGCACAGGGCAAAGATTTTGCTATGTGCCCGACAATGGGCCCACAACAAAGGCAGCTTTGTCAGCCGGCGTTTGCCGTGAGCTCTTTGCCATGTACAACACATGGCAAAGCATTTACCGTGTGCATTACAGGCTTTTCCGGTGCAGCACGGCATAGTATTTACCGTGTGCATTACAAGCTTTGCCGTGTGCTAGGTCAGTTCTGGGTTGCTCTAGAGTTACTCATCCACTTCCATATCTGGAGCTAACTTGAGTGATGTGTATGCATACATACAAATTACAAGATCGAGGAGTAAACATAACTTCCAAAACACAAAATCTAGTTGGATAAGTTTGTCTTGGTCCCCTAATTATGCAGTACACCAGCTGGTGATTATTGATCAAAAGGCACTTGACTTCAATGCAGAGATTGATCAAATTAGAAGAGTTGCTTTCCAACTTAATCCTTGTCATAACCTGAGGTGAGATCGAGAACCAATGGTGGTCATCTTTGGATGATGAGTGATTGACAACATCTTATAGATTTTATGTATCTCTTGGCTCGTGGTGTGCAGGTGTAGGATGCGACATGACGATCGCCAACATGTGGGCGAGCTCCAGCTTGGGTGCGATGGACCATGCTGTGATGATGAGCAAGCAACAGGCTTTGCGCCGATGCATCATGTGGTGGTGAACAACAAGTGGAGGTATGACACCGAGGGACCCAAGGAGTTTGGACGGGATTATGGGCGATCCATGTGGTAGCAGCAATAGGAATCTTTCCTGTGTCAACAACAATAGGAGTAGCAGCAGCCAGCTGAGCCAGTTGAGTCTCAAGCATTTTGTTGAAACTCAGCTGGTTCTTGATGGCTATGGAGAATCCATCCAACTTGGCTTGAATGGTCTCCAGGGACTTGTCATTGGCGGCCAGCTTCTTTAGAATTGTGTCATTAATCTTTGCCAGATCATAGACTAAATCCCTCAAAGTAGGTTAATTGGGGTTGAAATTTGAATTTTCATTGCTTCCTTGATAAAATGGGCGTGGTTGATTCCACCCCTGACTTCCTTGTGGACGAAACCCATTATTGTTGATGAACATGGCTTCTCGTTTCTGGGTAGTCATTGCCCGAATATCCAGTATTTCCACAGACTTCGCATGTCATGCTTGCATGCAAGGCTTGAAGTGTCTGCATCGGAGCCTTATCTTATGGATATCCCTCAAATTTCTTGAGGAGGAGATCTATTTTGGCAGCTAGCATGTCGGCTTCCTTGACGGAATGCATGCCTCGCTGACTTGATTGGAGTCGATCATCACTCCAATCTTTGTTGGAAACCATCTTCTCTATCAAAGATGTAGCTCTTTTAGGGGTCAGAGAGAAGAAGGCTCCACCAGCAGCAGCGTCAACATGATCACGAGCTGTCTGAGTTAGCCTATTGTAGAAATTCTGTAATATGAGCCAATTATCCATCCCGTGGTGCGGACACGCTAGGATGTACTCCTGAAGTCGCTCCATGTAGGGCACTAGTTTTGCCCGTTGGACGCTTGCTGATTGGACGCTTGCTGAAAACTCAAAATTCAGGAATGGTCTGATTGGACGCTTGCTGAAAACTCAAAATTCTTCCATGTAGGGCATTAGTTTTGCCCGTTGGGAAGAACTTTGCGAGGAACACCTTGGTGCAATTGTCTCAGGTGTTCACTGAACTTCTATTAGCATAGAACCACTGCTTTGCTCTCCCCAGAAGAGAAAACAGAAATAGTCGGAGCCGGATAGTATCTTGCGAAACTCCCTTGATAACAAAAGTGCAGCTAAGCTCCAGTTTTTGCTGAAGGTGAGCATTGGCATCCTCATTGGCGTTGCCATAGAAAGGGCTGGCCTGCACCATCGTAATTAAGCCCGTCTTGATCTTGAAATTTTCTTCTCCAGCACTGACATCAGGCCGGACAGTGACATTATTGGCAAAAGGAGCAGAGAAATCCCGAAGAGTCTTTTGAACCATGGAGTTGGATGCGGATGGCGCACTAATGACTAGTTCTGATGCCGAGAGTGTACGCTGAGGAGGTAGGACACGAGGCCGAAGTCTTCTTTAGAGCGACTCTGGATTCTGCGTGAAGTTTTGCGGCAGATCAAAACCGGTCATACACTACCATGTTTTCATCACAACAAAGGAGAAAACAAGCCAAGTTAGCCTATTTAGCAAATGAATATTCCATTTCCTTTTGTTCATGACCTTGCCTACACAATTAACCTATGCCTTCCCCGGCAACGATGCCAAAAATGCTTGTTGGTATTTCGTAATGTCTACTTCAGAAACAGGGTTGTTTAGCCTGGTTTCGGTAAAGGCTTAAAAAATGCCCGGCATCGGCGCCAACAAATGCCTCAACATTTCATATAGCAATTACTGATAAGCAAACTATTGTGAACTATGAATCATTTCGCAAGCAGACGGAATAACCGGTGCACCATTTTACCCAGTGAGTATACCGGGGTGTCATTTATAATTCCGCAGGGAAGGCGGCGACTAAGTTGTGTAGGTAGGCAACATGAACTATCTCAATGGAATATTTAAATGCATAAACAGGGGTAAGATAAAATATTGATGGAGGTAGTGTGAAACACAAGCAACTCTTATTTCTAACAAAAAGTAAAAGGTGGCAAGGAGCTAGGTAGAAGTTAGTTAGTCAAGGTCTATCTAATGTTCTTTAGTTATCTATACCGTTTATTAGAACTATATACTTTGCACTTAATGTGATTAGTCTCTATCTAGTTATTCCTAATATAAGGGAGCACTGTGCAAAATGCTGACAGATATGACTGTCAAGCCATCACAGACATTTATACCCTCCTACCCCCCTAATCGACCGTGGAGGATTACAATGACAATAAACAGGGTTGTCACCACCTGGAGGGTACCTCTACAAACCGTGGGAAAGGGCGACATCCAGCAACACTTAACCAACCCAGACACCATGTCTAGCAAGTAATACTCTAGTATCCCGCGCGGAGCCCCCACCCTTCGGATGGACAGACATCATACTAGAGCAAACATACGAATACTGGAGCATGTAAAAGTTAACTAGAACTAAGTTTCTAACCAGGCAAAGCATATAATAACAAAGTAATCTAAACATGAAATTTATGTATGACACCGTAGGGCATAAATCATGCAAATATGAATAACTATAAGATAAGTCAAGTATACATGACCGAACATTACAAAAGAGATCTAGGAGCGAACCCATACATATTCCTTGAAGAATGTCCGGCAACCCAACAACTACACCTAAACTCCACTAGCCTTAGAACTACTCAAGAGAGAAATGGAGAAGAGTGCTTGCTTGTGCTTGTCTTATTCTTACCCCCCTCTCATATTTATAGGGGGAGCTCAAGGGGGGCTCTCGGCCTGGTCGGAGGACGCATGGCAACCCAAACCTCCTTAAGGAAATAGTGAGGAAGCTTTGTGCCAAAGCTGAAGACCCCCAACCTCCATTCTTCTCTGGTGGCCTTCCACGTGTCTTCTTATCCCTTTTCCATGTGCCTGAACTTCTGGTAAGTCGGTTTGATGCTACTGTTGGCAGCCAAAATTGGCACTGCTGAAGGCCGACCGATCTGACCGGTCGGGCCGACCGGTCAGACCAGTCTAGTCCTGTGTAATCCGAATCAGGTTAGATCTGAGTTGTAGAGTCCGTTTGTAACCCGATTTGGAAGGGGTACGTCCTCCCCGGCCTATAAATATAAAGGCCACGACCGATTGAGGTTCTACTACCCAATCGAATCAATCAATCTACTATTTTCCTATTTTTCTCCAAACCCTAACTTTTCCAACCTCGTACTGTTCTTTGCTCATCTCGACGGCATTAAAGGGCATCTTGGGTGGCCTGTCGACCTCAAGACAACCCTAGATCTGCGAGCTCCGACGGGGTCACTCCCGAGCTCGTGGTTTTAGGTCTTCACAAAGCTCTCTGCGTCCGGCCGGTCTGACCGGTTGGCGCAACTGGTCTGACCGGTCGCCGGCGAGCTTTGTCCGGTTCCGATCGCTGCGATCCTGCGCATTCTAGTGCTTGTGTGTTGGCCAATTCTGCGTCAACATACTTTTTGGCGACTCCGCTGGGGACGATCTGAGTTCATTGGGCGCAATGGCCAGTGATAAGGTTGATCCCAAGGTAGATGCATCTCCCATCGACATCAAGTATGAAGACATACCTGAGGAGACGCGCAAGTAATTCGAGGCTGCATTCCAGAAGGAACAGGAGGACGCCAAGAATAGATTGCTTGCATGCTTCGGGAAGACTCGGCAAGGCATGTTCAAGAAGGAGGAATTCAGCATGCCCACATTCGCACCGCCACCACCGAATCCATCTACTATGGCTACAGTTGCTGCTTCATCTGCTTCCATTTCAAGTGAGGTAAGTTTTACCTTCGATTCTATTAAGCAGTTTGCCGATGCCTTCTTGAGTAGATTTGAACAATCCCAAAAGCTTACACAAGATATACTTTTTGACTTGAATGTGCAAAACAAGGGTAAAAAGTCTGTCAATGAATATTCCAATTTTCCCTTAACCCTAGTCTTTCGGCCGCACCATCAGGGAATTATCTGTATGGGATGCCGCCGAATTACTTCGAAGGACAGACGCCCCCGCCGGGCTCAAGTCGGCCGTCCTGGGCCGAACTGTGACACCTCTAGTGTCATTTTAACCAAAGCCAGGAAATTAACATAACTTCACACACAAATGAGCTAAGAAAACTTAAATAAGAACCCTATGTCTAGTTCTGGCAAACTTGTGTGTAAATGTATGTGTGCATGTGTTTGAGTGCAATGTGTTTGAAAAACAATAATTGGTACCCTTTTAAACTTGACTTGACATGTGTGGTAATAAGGCAATAAAATACACCTTTCATAATGAGCTATAAACTTTCTATGCAAATCAAATTCAAACTGGAAAACCATCACATGAAATGATTATTGGAACCATTCTTTGATTTGTGAAGATCTGCTAGTTCAAACAAAATAATAAAATAAGGCCACAAATATTCAACGCACAAGTAGTTTGAAATCTTGAAATTTCTTTAAGGAAAAGAAGACATAAAACATACTTACTTCGGAGGTCTAGTAAGAAAATATTTAGTTCTTCCTTAAATGATAAATTGGAGTTGTGAAAAAACTGAAATTTTGAACAAGGGACCATAAACATTCCTTTAGCACATAATAATAATAAATATTTATAGGAAACAAGAATGCATCCTTGTATATGAGTATGTGTGGATATAAAACTTGTTCCTTTAATATTCTTGAAACTTTCATGGTCAACTTGTCATAAAAATATAGTATGAAGACACACCCATATTTTTGGGGCACATAGTTTAATTTAAAAAGACTTTTTGCTAATTCAAAATTTAAACATTCAAATAAACAGGAGTTCAATTTCTAGTAATAAGGACGTTAAAAATAACTTTTAAACCAATGCACTTATGCATAGGAAAATGAATATACATATTCATCATGTCATGTTAAACAAAAACCTAGTTGAAGCCGAGGAGTTAAAGTGCCAAAATTCACATAGAATGATAAGTACTTTAAATGGCTGTTTTGGAAATAATTAAATAACTCTCAAACCATTGCTCAAATGAAGAAGTGCATAACACGAAAGTTGTAGATCTCGAAAAATTGAACAAGAATGGTATTCAACACGTTTTCATTTGACGCAAAGAAGAGGGAGAAAAATTGAAATTACAGAACGGAGTTTTGAACTTCGGTTTATTTACGAAATTACCCTCCACTCCATCTCCTACCTCTCGCCTCCCTGCACCACGCCTACGCCGGCGCGGCCACCTGGCCGCCCACGCATCGCAGCCCGACCCAAACCGCCCTCGAGCTCCCATGGTTTGCCCCCTGGCCGTCCCCTCTGGCTGCACGGGCGAGAGGCACGCGTCCCCGACCCCCTGGAAGGCCGCCACGACCTCCCGCGCCATGCAACACCGCTCGCCAGCCGTCCCGACGCCATCGCCGCGTTCCGACCTTGACCAGGCCGGTTTGACCTCCCCCAGGCGCCCCAAACCTTCGCCACTAAGCGTACTCCCCTATAAATTGGAGCCCCAGGCCGACGTCACGCGCGAGACCTCCGTTCCCTGTCCGCCTTGTCAGAGCCGCCGGCGAGCTGAGCTCGTCGCGGACCGGCCGCCCCAGCCCCACATTGCCAGACCGGCAGTACCACCACCTTCCCAGACCTCTACCGATGCTATACGACCCGGCTGCCCAGCCCTACGGCCAGCAGAGCGCCGCCGCACCGGAGCAGACCCGCCGCCGTCCGCCCCTCTCCGTGGAGCCGCCGCTGCGGACCACCTCTGCTCCTCCCAAGACCATCCAAAGGTGCGGCTTAGCCCCTCTCCATTTTTCCCTACCTTTCCCCTATCTCTAGCGACCTTTCTTGCCGGAAACAGCGCCGCCGTTCCCTTCTCTGTCCGCCAGGGACCTCCGTTGAGAAGAAACAAAAGTTCAGGGGCTAGATCGAAAGATGTGCATGAACTCAAGAACTATAAACCAGTGAAATTTAAAAATTTTAGAAAATCGTATAAAATCAGAAAAATGCAAACTAAAATGTTTTGGAATCCTTGAAACAAAATCTGCAAGTTTTGTTACATGCACATGTTCAGAATCTGTCTACATTTTAACGTAGGAAAAAGATTACGATAAATGGCACATAAATGTTCTAGGAGTTGTGCTCATCAACTATGGGCGATTTTTGGCTAGAATGTGCATAATACTAATTCTAGAGTCTGGTAAAAATATATTGCTTAATGTTTTCAGTCACACAGAGTAACAAGTGGAACATGATGATGATAATACTGCTGGTTGATTAAAATGATTGCTGTACCATGTTTGTGTAGAGATAGATGCAAACTTAGAATGGTTAATTCAACTGGAAGATGGCTAAATAAAATCTGAAAATAAGGATCAACATTTAGTAGTGTTTTTGGCAAAACAAACCCCAACAGACAAAAAGCCTTGCATGTCTAGTTATCGGACTATGTTATATCCGGTGACGGGTCAGTCTTGCTGAGTATTAGTATACTCAGCCTTGCTTGTGGCACTGTTTTCAGGTACTAACTTCGAAGAGCTGGTTGCGAGTCTTACTTGGCCGTGTACCTTGCCTCCAGGCTGGTCTGTTGAGTGGGATGGCCCTTCAGCTGGTGCTGACCACCCTCCCGCCGAGTGACGCTTTCGTACGGGGTTTATCGATACGTCACTTCCTTTCGTTAGATGTTTTATTGCTTCCGCTGAGACTATGACACGAATAATTTATAGTTTGGAACTCTGTAGTACTTCGCTACTCTGAATATGGTTTGTAATAAATTTCCTTTCCGCTGCAAACTCTGAGATGTATGAGATGATCTGTGTTGTAATCTCTGGGCTCACCTTTGTGTGAGTGTTGTCTGTGTGATCCTGGAATAGCGTGGCTTTTATCGACGCTTCACTCGAGGAACTACTGGTGAGTGCCAATTTGGGTCAGGGTTGCTTAGCAACAAAGATCAGTGCACCCGGGCCCAGTAGTTTTGGGTGGTTCCGCCACAGCTGGCATCAGAGCTCGCAGACAGCCTACCAGAGATGACAGCCTCAGTTTTCAAAACAACAAATTAAAACTTGACTTCAAAACTACTAAAGTTTTTGAAAGAGTTTAGGATCTCCAAGTATAAGTCTAGAACGTAAAAGCCCTAGGGGATCTTATGGGTATTATCAGGTGGCTTATATTGCATGGCTAACTTCTAGCACATTACTTTCTAGTATTTAAATTCCGTAATTTAAATTCTGCAACTATATCGTCGCCGCGGAGGTATGCTTACTTAGTCAGCTGAGGGAGTCTGACCTTCCCGTCGGTGATGCGAGCCGAATGCTGGAGCTCAAGCAGTGGCCTACTTGAGCTACTGCCCATATACCAACTTCGGTTGATTATATGGGGAGTAATGGTTCGAAATTGGAATTCAATTCCCCGTCAAAGACGGTACACAGTCAATACGTTATTTCGATGACGTATGCTTAACGTTGTCTATACGGTGGGAATTGTATGGATACCGGTTCTATAGTGATCGGTAATGTATGAGAACACTTTCGTGAGTGCTGGCACAGAATGTTCAATTTATATATTGTTAATTTTCTGCAGGTACGCTAACTCGAAACTGAATCCTAGGCTAGTTAGCTATATCGAGTAGTTATATAGCGAGAGACGTATTATGTATGCCACCGAAGCTAACCGCGTAAGACCAAGGTTACTAGGCAATTCTTTTCTTTGGTGAGGACGATTAGGATCTGCATCCATTCCTAAATCTTCAGCAAAGAAATGTTTAAAAGAAATCGCAATAAAAAATTTTAAAAATCCATCCTTAAGGATCGTCTAGGTAATCTGTGAAATCTAGAATTCTGGATTCCTTGAATCTTTAAATGATGAAGATAACCTCAAATCAAGTTTGGGCTGTAAGATGAAATGTAGCTACATAAAATTCAAATCTGCTGTAAAAAAATTTGAGAATTTTTAAAGCTTCCTACCTTAGTGTTTTCGAATTTATAGTAACCCTCTGCAAATCTGTCAAGTTGGAACAGTCTGTCTAAACTGAATTTTTCGACAATCTTAAGTTGCTCAAATGAAAATTAGTACAATATGAAAGTTGTAGATAACTTAATGATGAACTTACCATAAAAATTTGAATTATCTTGGTCAATTTATTTGGTAGATATGGTCAAATTACTCTTTCTCTGGACAATCTGTTTTCTGGTTTGACATCACTTCAAAACCTTGAGCATTAAACCTTGTTAGGATCTGAACTGGCCTTAGTGTTGACTAGATGAAATGTTCTTCACTACCTTGGGTATCTTCTGTAATATTTTGAAATTTTTTGAATCACTATACAATAGAGAACACTAGAGAATTTGTTTCCTCTGTTTTTCTGTCTAGCAGTAACAGTTCTGCCATTTGAATTTTTATATCCAATTGAAAACCTCTAATGCAGAAAAGTTAAACATGAAACTTGTATAAAACTTAACAATGAAGCTTCTATTAAAATTTGAGAATTTTAGGCCAAGTAGATTGTCTCTGGTGAACAAAACACTAGCCCTCTGGTTGCTGAGTTTTCCGAGTAGACAGCAAGATGAAACCTTAAAAACATGACCACATTAAAATCTGATTTAGATCTAGGCTTGACTAGAAAAATTGTGCACACTTATCTTAGGAATGCACCGGAAAGATTTGAAAATTTTTGAACACCTAAATCTAGAGTTATGAAATTATAAAGTTACCTCTAGTACAATCGAACTCTCATTGTCCAATTTATATCCTACGGGATATTGCTAAAATTTTCACCCTTGTAGATGACTCTTCTTGGATATGAGTTGAATACCAAAGTGGTCACAAATTACATGATATAGGTTCTCACAAATTTTCAACTTCTTAGGACTAGTATACTCCAAGCTATAGACAAAACACTATCGCCCGGCCTGCTGAAAAACAGCCAGAATAGAGAAGCAAAGACTGAATATTTCAACCATTTTAACCATTGTTCCAGCCTTGGGGTTGAATACCAAAGTTGCTCCAAACATCCTAAGTTACATGCCTACAAAATTTCAACTTCATTAGATGTATACAGTAGGAGTTATGGCCTAAATACAGAGACTCTGTTCAGAAAACCAGAGGTGTAGTAATGGACAATTTCGAGCATCTTACTCTTAGAATTAGCCTCTGAGTTGACTACCAAAGATGTAGCATGTGAAATTATCTAGTTGCTGTCAAAATTTCAGAAAGTTTCGATGAACCCAAAAGAAAGTTACGAATTTCTTTGTAATGACTAACGCTGCACAAACTGGTTACACATCATTTGTTGTGTTCTATTGTGTTGCACACTTGTTCATTGCATCTTGGAAGCTATACGAATCATATCGCTGATGCTTGAACTCATATATTTCAGATGGTGAGAGCAACCCATAGTACTCTGGATAATTTCGGTGCCAGTGGTAGCGGATCGCAGCCACCACCACCCGGCCTTGAGGAATTACTTGCCACCCAAAATGAGTTGCTTCGACAACTTGTTCAGGGACAGCATGCAATTTCTCATTTTCTGCAGTAACAACACTTTCACCTAGATGGGCACAAGGTCCACCAATCTCTAGCTGCATACTATCAAGAGCTCCAGGAAGAGACACAAGAAATAAAGGATGTTCACTCGGACTCCCTAATGCCTCCATCACAACTTCCGATGAAACTTAAGGATGACCAAGTAAAGTGTCTGACCCCCCAAGCATGGTTCAAGCAATATGGACTTGACTGGATGGGAAATTACATGCACAAAATTTGTTTCCCGTGGTAAAAGGCAAACCCGCAATGCTATTGCTGCCAACACAGTCCTATGAGCAAGAACTCGCTCGCCTGTCTGTGAAACCATGGACCCAGCTAGGTGCACTATACCCGAGAATGGTTCAGTAGATATGCCAGTGATGACATCTTTACAATGCAAACAGCACAGTGGTCCGAGTGAGACGAACCATTGTTTCATCTGTAGAAGTCCTACCCACTTCGCTCGAAGATGCCCTCAAGCCACACAGCAAAATCAGGACCAAGGTTCTAGCCAAACAAATAAAAGCATGCGCAAAAGATTGCGGGATGAGCGCAAGAAACAGGCCGATCAGGTCGAACAAGGAAGGGTCAATTTCACCACTCTTGAAGAAATTCATGATGGTACCCGTCATACCTTCCCTATTTCCAACTCACCTGGCTCTCTAGTTAGCATATCAAGGATGAGTAATGTGTTGATTTGATTTCTAAATTCAGGTCAACAGAAATATAAAGAACTTGCATAACTTTCTTGGTCAGTACACTGCTGTCGGTGTCCCGACCCGGGGGCCTGGATCCCAACTAGTAAATGCTGCGTGTTTTCTCATCCTAGATGATGATGCAAGAGACAACACAGTAACGCACGATTTATCCTAGTTCCGGCCACGGGGCCGTACGTCCAGCAAAGGGGTGTGCGAGGGCACTGTATTATCTTGCACCCGACGTGCTTGTAGTAGGGGGTACAAGCGAAGCGAGAGAGGGAGGAAGGCTCCCGAGTCTCTGCTAGAAGAGGGGTTGAACGGGGCGAATAGGGATGCCGGAGCGTAAGTGATGATAGATCTCGTCTGGGAGCATCTGAGCGTCCCGTCTAAAGGTAGCCCGCCTCCTCCTTTTATAGTCACAAGAAGGGGCGGTGCACATGAGTGGGGGCATGGAAGTCGTCGTATTCCCCCGAATCGCGGGGTACAGTGGTCGGATACTGTAGAAAGTATACTGTAGGGCATGGCGTCAGGCGTGGCAGGTGTCCTGTGTATCGTCCTTGGTCCTGCAAAGATTGCGCCGGTCATCCTGCCAGCCCCTGCAGGCGGCGTGGTCCTCGCTGGTGTATGGTCTTCTATATACGGTGCGGTGGCGTTCAGTGGGCCCTGCGGACTAGAGTCCTGCATGCTCCAGCGACAGCGAGGCGCGCGGCGGCCCCGGACCCCCTGGTCGGAATACGAGCGTGCACACTAGGAGCTCCGGGGGACGCGTGGAGGTCCCGGACTTCCCGAGGGGGGAGGTTTGGGACCCCATCCATGTGTGCTGAGCGCCCCTCTCTGAAGGACACGTGATGTCTCCGGACCCCTTCCCCAGCGGGAGGCGGGTCTGGTTGGTCGGTGTAGGCAGAATAGTAACGGGAACAGTGCAGAGCCTGTCTTGTCTCGCGTCGCTGGTCCAACAGTGCTGCTACAGCATCCGGGATGGCGGAGCGGTGACTGGAGTCAGCGGATGGGACCCCGGTCACATCCACTGTGGGAATGGCGGCCCGACGCCGCCTGTCCTGGGTGCCATGGTGGAGTGGATGGCCTTTAATGCCTTCGTACGACGGGCGGGTGAGCGGTAGGGCCGTTTGTCCCTTATGCCGAGAGGTGGCCTCGAGCGAGGCGGAGATAAGTTACTCCCTCGAGGGTAGGTTTGCTACCCTCGAGCGAGGCGGAGATGTTTTGCCCGCTCGAGGGTAGGTGACCTACCCTCGAGTGAATCGGAGATGCGGGGCGCAGTCGAGGGGTCTCGACGGGGACCCTCGAGCGAGGCGGAGATCGTCCCGCGGGTTCGAGAGGGATGCGAATGGGCCACACGCTGGGCTTCTTTGAGTCCTTTCCTTTCTTTCAGATTGGAAGGAGGCCGTGGGCCTTTGTGGGCCCAGTTGCGTTAACATGTGTTTGCGTTTTAAGGCGATCTTAGTACCCCGATTAGGGTGTCTGTAATCGTGGTACCCGACAGTAGCCCCTGAGGCTTTGGTTGAGTCAGGGGATTCGGCCAAAGGGTGATTCAGCGATTTCCCACTTGACGTGATCAGTCAATGCCGCGCACCCACCAGACGCGCCTGAGCGCCAGCCCGGCGGATGTGACAATACGCCGGTCGGGGTAGTGCGCCCGCGGGGGGAGTACTTCGAGGCGCGCGCCTGTTTGTTTGTTTGTTTCAAGGACAAGACGTGTCCGCGTGCTGAGGGGGGCCAGGGTGACGACGGCGTCCGCTGCTCGGCAGCTGGCGCTTTCGTCGCGCTGTCCCGCACTCAGGGCCTTGGCCCTGCCTTCCCTGGTTGCCTTGCGGCGCGCCGTTGGAGGGCGGTCGGCCTGAGCCGATGCTGTGCCGCCTAGCGTCCAGGTGCTCAGCTTCACCTTAATTTGTTCAGTTGCGTCTCAGCGCGGTGACCGAGGGCATCCTTTTTTTTGTGGAAGGTCGCGTCGTCACGGGCAGTCCAAGCCCTTGCCCTTTGACAGGCCTGAAGCTTGGAGCCCGACGCAGCTATAAATAGGGGTCATGGGACTCCCTTTCTTCTCCAACCTCCCAGCTCTGTCTTCTAGCATTACCCAAGTTTTAATGTTTTCCTTTCTCATTCGTGGCTGGCCCCCAGATGGGGTGGCCTGGCTTTTTTATTCCTTTGCGCCAGAAGAATGCTTGCGAGCGGTGGGGGAAGACCGGAGTGGGCATGCGCACCATCCCTCAGCTTAAGTGGGATCCACAGAAGAGCATTGGGCCCGTGGGGTCCTGCTCATGAGATGCCCTTAGCCGGAAGGGGGATGGAGACGCCTAGCCATGGCATTAGTGCCAGGTTGGGTGGTTGTTCTTTGCATCGTCCCCCCCGGCAACAAGGTTGCTCTCGGGGAGATGGTGCGGAGGGTGCTGTCCGCCAGCTCGACCCCCCGCGTAGTCTTCAGTGGAGGAGACGCTAGAAGAAGGCTTGCGAGGAGAGCATTCTCCTAGACCCGTGCGGCCTGGGGGCCGCTCCTCGCATCCCTAGCAGCCTGGCCGTTGCGTCAGCCAGGGGCTCAGTGCCTTTCTTCGTCACTCATTCCTCCCCAAGACAGGGAAAATTGCCACGTAGGTGGCAATGTGTTTGTATTTTGCGACGGCTTCGCGCCGGTAACCCTTTGTAATCTTTATTTACATTTGAGCAATAAAGTCCCCTTTCTCCTCTACGGGGAGGACGACCGAGGGTATAGGGGTGTACAGAGAGTTGCGACCCTCGAATATGCGTGAAGTCTCCTTCGCGGGGGTGCGTCAGCGCACCCGCGGGTGTAGCCCCCGAGGCCTTGGAGGAGAGTTTGTGCTCGTCCAAGGGCTATAAATGTTGTCCCACTGGGTTGCCTCACCGGGGTGGCCGTTCAGCGTCTTTTTCAGCCGGCAACGGCACTCTTTCAGCCGCCCTCGGCATTCTCCGTGCTGGTACAGCGACCCGGCATTCAGCTTAATCATCAGGGGAGCGTACGTTAATAGCGGGGGGTTTGGTTATACACGTGGAGCTTCATAATTGACGGTCGTCAACTTATTCGAGGGTGCGGTTTGAATCGTGGTGTGCGAGGAGCCCCCGAGCCTAGGACCACGTGAAGGCATTCAGGGGAACCCTCGACTTTGATTACGACCCTCGTCGCCCTTCCGCAGGGAGGTGGGGTGAAGCGCACCATGCTACCCATGCCCGGGCCCCGAGCAATGGCTGCTTCGATGAGCTATTAGCGGGTAGTTCAAGCGGACGTCCATGGCCCGTTCTATAAGGGTCGGCTCGTGGTCCATAGACACATCACATAAAGCACTCGCGAAGGTTCGCTAGGCGGGGCTCGAACCCATTCGATAGGGTTCGAGGGCTCGATGCTCTCCCTCGATGGAATCCCCCTTCTAGGCACCCTCGACTGGCCTTGAACACTACGTAGGATGTCTCGAACTCCGCGTTCGAGGGTGGCTTGTTCGGCACATACCTGCAGTCCCTGACTCTGGTGATCTGGGGCGCCTGTCGAACCTTCGAAGGGCCAGGCTTCGAAACCCCTGATTAGTAAGGCCTCGAAATGCGATTCCTTCGAGGGTAAAGGGACCCCCGAAGGAATATTCCTTCTTGATTCAAAAACGACGCAGAGTCGCGAGTCACGCGCGCGGGTCTTCCGCTGTTGGTGGGCGATGTGGCCCGATTCGTGCAGTGCGGTGCGGGCGCGCCTTTTCAGGCGGCAGCCTCGGGTAGATGAAGCGGCGTGGGCGGCGGCTGACGGATGTGATAGCGCAATAGTCGCGCCGCGCCCGCCGGTTACCGTGCCGTAGTTATTGCTGCGCGCGCGTGGTAGACTCCGCGGTCGTGGGGCCCAGCCGTCAGTGATAGCGAAATCTACCGCATTCAATGAGGTAGATTCGGGCTGTGGCTGCGGCTGTGCCCGTCATGGTGAATAAAAACAAAAAGAAAGGGGGTGTTTGGGCTCACCTGGCTGTTTGCCTTCATCTCCCTTTGCCTCCTCTGCCTCCCCTGCATCCTGAGCCCGCAGCCAAAAGCGAAAGGAGGAAGAGGAAGGAGAGAGAGAGAGAGAGAGAGCGCACCTTAGCCATCCCGAAACCTTCACTCCCACCCTCCCCTCGATTCGAAGAGATGTCTGACATCCAGGAGCCTTTGCCGTGGGGCAAGTCCTCCGCCACCGTTGTGGTCCTGGAGCAGTTGGTCACCGACCGGCTGCTGCCACGGATGTCTGACTCGGGGGCGCCGGCGTGGATTGCCCCGCGGCCAGAGGAGACCGAGCCGAAGCCCCCACAGGGCTACATCGTGAGCTTCGTGCGCCTTCACGAGCGAGGCTTCGGCATCCCCGTCAGCAGATTTATGCGGGCGTTGTGCGACTATTACAGAGCGGAGCTGCACAATTTCAGCCCCAACGCCATCTTGCAGGCGGCGGTCTTCGTCGCCGTCTACGAGGCTTACCTTGGGATAGAGGTGCACTGGGATCCCTGGATCCACCTGTTCCGCGGCGAACTCTTCGTCGAGAGCGGGCGGGGCCAACCGAGGCGGTTCGCGCGCGCCGGCGGCCTGACGTTCCACGTGCGTCACTCCCGGAGGAACCTCTACATCCACAGCAAGATGACGACAAACAACACCGGGTGGAGCCGAGGGTGGTTCTATCTTCGGAACTACAGCAGCGCACTCCCGACATTCAGCAACAGGGTGCTTCAGGAGCGACCACCGAAGTGGGATTGGGGGGTGTCGCCCCCAGCACAACAAGACAAGCTCGAAGTCCTTACCGATGCGCTAGCGCATCTGGCAAGGAAGGGGTTGACGACAGCGGCCGTTATCGCAAATTTCCACCGGCAGAGGGTGATCCCTCTCATGGAAAGGGCCTTGCCGATCTTCCAGCTCACCCCCGGGAGCCAGGTGGAGGGCTCGAGGACATCGTTCAAGCTGCTTTCCCACACCGCCGCCGCCCGGAGGGCAAAGTACGTGGTGGCGGAGTTCCCCCAAAATCTCGAGGATCTTTGGAGGATCAAGATGCGCCCCGAGACGGGGTACATTTCTCTGGTAAGTTTTAATTTCGAGTCCGCTGTGTGTTGTGTAGCCCCCTTTTCCTGATTCCATCTCGGGCGTGCTTTGCAGGGGTTGAGGTGCGGCACCTCGAAGCCCCCGGTCCCGGAGCAACGCCAGATCAACCGCCTCCACATGGAGAAGGTGAAAAGGCGGAAGGATGCGGTGGAGGCAAAGGCCGAGAGGAAGAGGAAGAGGAAGGCAAAGCACGACAAGGCATGCAAGCTTGCTCGCGCGGAGGGGAAGCCGCGGCCCGCCACGCCCGAGTCCTCGGAGGAGGACGAGGAGGAGGCCTCGGATGCCGAGGACCACGCTCTGGGGAGCGACGGGGCTGCGGCGGGTGCGAGGCCCCCACTGTTCTACCAGTGGGACGATGATGAGGGGGCACCCGTGGTGCCAGAAGAGACAAGGGCCATGGCGGAGTCATTGGCGAATCCCTCCCTCGAGGGTGCAGAGCGGGAGTCGTCCCCGCCGGCAGCCGGTGAGGAGACGCCCACGCCCCAGGTGCTGGTCCGTGGCGACGAGGCTGCGGCGGGCGAGGAGTCGTCCGTGCTGGCAGCCTCATGTCACCAGGCTGACATGAGGGGGGCGCCCTCGGGGCAGTCTTCGAGGGGCGGCACGGTGACTCGGGCCCGAAGAAGCGCCACGAGGAAGCGGAGCATGAGTGCTCGATCCAGGTAAGTAAACTTGGGTTTTGTTTTTGTTGCGTGTTTGGTCGATTTCTCGATCTTGTCGTCCTCAACTAGTGTTCCTCGATTTTTTAGCCCCGGGGCCATCGCCAAGGATGCGGTGCAGCTTGCCCCGGCTAAGGCCCTCAAGACCGGGGCACGCAGCACGCCGCACACGGCGCCGTAGCCCCTGCCTGCCATGGACCTCGAGGCGGCGGCCATGGCTCGAGGGGCCCAGGCGGCGCAGCAAGCTCGGGCACAGGAGGAGGAGGGCGACGCCGGCCAGAGCGGTGCCGATGCAGCCGCTCAGGCTGTCGACACTGAGGAGACCGGCCGGGGCGGCGTGGACGGTGCCACCCTGGTAGTCACTGAAGTCGAGGCCGGTCAGGGCGATGTGGTTAGCGCCGCCCGACCGGGCACAGGAGGAGAGACCGGCGGGAGCGCGCAGGAGCGCCCTGCCGGCCAAGCAGAGGGGAGACCCTCGTCCTCGAGCCCCCGAGGGCCGAGGGCGAGGGCGTCGCAGAGGAGGAGACGGCGTTGAGGGCGCCGGGGGCAGAGGGATCCCCCGTCTCGGAGCCCACCGAGGCCCGGGGCGAGGGCACCGTCGCGGTGGTGCCCGTGCCAACGACGCAAGGGAGCGCGGCAGTGGTGGTGGAGCTGCCGGACAGCAGCAAGGAGTACGGGGACTCGATGGACATCGACCCCGCTGCTGCGGCAAGCGCCGCCGCTCACATTGCCGAGTTCGCATCGGCCGGCGCGGGTGTGCTCGAGGCGGGGACGTCCGAGGGGCCCCATCACGGGGCGATCATCCCATCTGGGCCCCCCTCGGAGTTTCTCCACAAGGAGCAAGAGGAGGAGGAGGCCTGGAATGCGCAGATGAGTGTTGGTCGCGAGATCTTGCAAGCCCTCGACCGCGCCTTCCAGCTCCACCAGAATACGGATTACTAGGTCAGCTAGGTAAATACTTCCCCCGAAAATTGCTCGGATTCGGTTTAACTTTAATGTGTCTTTATCCACGTCTTTCCTCTTGCAGCGGCTGAGGGAAATCTCGCGCGAGAAGAGCGCCGAGATGACCCGGATGTACTCCCAGATGAGCCAACTTGGGCAGCACAATGCCGAGCTAGTGCTCAAGAACATCGAGGCCAATACTAAAATGGCGGATCTGGGAGCGCGTCAGCAGGCGCTTGAGGAGGACTTGGCGCGGGTAACCGGTGAGCGGGATGTCCAGAGGGCCGCGGCGGAGCAGAAAGCTCAGGACGCCGAGGCGTAGGCTGCCGAGCTGCAACGCCTCCGGGCGGCGCTCGAAGTGAAGGCTCGGGAAGCCGAGGGGCAGAGTGCCGAGCTGCAGCGCCTCGGGACAGAGCTCAAGCAGCAGAAGGCCGAGCTCCTCCACAAGGAGGTGGCCGTGGTTGCGCTCACCGGGACCCTCCGGGAAAAGAGCGAGGCCCTCGAGGAGAAGGAGGTGGCCCTCCAGAATGTGGGGACTGCCCTCAAAGAGAAGGAAGTCTCCTTGTCCTCGCTCGCAGAGGCCGCCCGAGCCCAGAGGGAGGAGGCGCAGAGGAACATCACAGGTGAGTACCTTCGAGTTTTCGTCGATTTGTTTCCTTTCATAGCTTATGTTGATTTCCTTTGCCCAGAGCTGTGGCGGAAGGTGGCGGACAAGTCCGCGGCGAAAAAAGCAGTCCACACGGCGCTCACGGCAGCGCAAATGGACTTTGCTGAGCTGGAGCAAACCGCCGTGAGCGTGTGTCAAGAGCTCGAGGGGGAGAGTGCTGTCTCGGGCAGTTCGGTGATCAGTCGCTTGCGCGCGCTGGGCGGTCGGATTGCCGAACACGCCAAGAGCACCTTCTGTCTTGGTGTCCTACGGGCCCTCGCCGTGGCCTCGACACACTACCTCATGGATCTCCAGAGGGTGTCGTCGGGTTACGTCGTTCCTGATGATGCTGATGCGGACGCCACGTCGGTCATCATGGACGAAGCCGACGCAGCCGCGGAGGAGTTCGCCACTATCCTCGCCGAGAAGCTCGAGGCAGACATCCCTCCCATCGACGAATTTGACGCCACTGAAGACCCGCAAGGGGGGGATGGTAGCCTATAGGAAATCTGGGCCCCGAAGCCCATGTAAATAGATTAGTGAACATGTCATAGTCGCGCTTTTGTAATCGCATCTTATGAATATAAGAGATTTATTTTCGTTAATTGTGCGTTCGAGCCTATGTTTCTTCACTTTATTTCCGTGTTCTCGTATGCGACTTAGATAAACATCTGCGAGGAATTTCGCGTTCATAAGCAACGTAGGCGTAGGGTGGTGAGGGGGGTGCCGTATCCCGGAGGCGTAGGTGGCCCCACGACACGGCCGGCCCCGTACCGTAGTTGCTTACGCCTCGCGTCCGCTTTTTCCGAGGATACGAGAAGCTTAGAGGCGAGACAGAAATATTTCGAAAAAACATTGGCGACTTTTTGGGGACGTTCGGGCGTTCCCCCCGTAGTAGCCCCCGAGGGAGGCTCGGCTTTGCCGAGGGTAAAGCCGAGCGTACCTCAGTGTTAGCGCGCATCCGAGCCTTCGAGAGTCCGAAAGGTTCCCAAAAATAAACAAGTAATGTGTACTTCTTTATTATTTCGGGAAATTGAAAACGCGAGCGCAAACAAAGTACAAAGAGCTCGAAATTCTAAGGGTAGAAGCGATGTAGCTGTTGTATGTTCCAAGCGTTGGTGAGGACTTTGCCTTTGTCGTTCGCTAGCTTGTATGTGCCGGTTTGAGCACCTCGGCGATTATGTACGGTCCTTCCCATGGAGGTGAGAGCTTGTGGCGGCCCCTGTTGTCATGTCGAAGCCTCAGCACCAAGTCCCCTTCGTTGAGGTCTCGGCGCCGGACCCTCTGCGCTTGATACCTTCGTAAGGACTGCTGGTAGCGTGCAGAGTGGAGGAGCGCCACGTCTCGAGTCTCGTCCACTTGGTCCAGCGAGTCTTGGCAAGCTCGTTGATTTTATTGCTCTTGGTATGCCTTGAGCCTTGGCGATCCGTACTCCAAGTCAGTGGGGAGTATGGCCTCGGCGCCGTAGACGAGGAAGAACGGGGAAAAGCCCGTGGCTCTGCTTGGGGTCGTCCTCAGGCTCCAGATGACCGAGGGTAGCTCCGTGAGCCACCTCCGGCCAAATTTGTTCAAC
The DNA here is from genome assembly GCF_016808335.1 of Panicum virgatum. NCBI lineage: Eukaryota > Viridiplantae > Streptophyta > Magnoliopsida > Poales > Poaceae > Panicum > Panicum virgatum. The sequence goes on from NC_053147.1 coordinate 53,790,542, forward strand.
TTGTTGAAGATTCTCGGCTTCAGTCCTTGGAGGATCGTGCCATTGGCACGCTCCACTTGCCCGTTCTTCTGTGGGTGCGCCACAGCCGACCAGTCCACACGTATGTGGAAGCTGTCGCAGAACGCCAAGAACTTCTTGCCTGTGAACTGGGTGCCATTGTCGGTGATGATCGAGTTCGGGACCCCGAACCTGAAGACGATGTCGGTGAAGAATAGGACTGCTTGCTCGGATTTGATCTTGCCGATGGGTCGAGCCTCGATCCACTTGGAGAATTTGTCGACTGCCACCAGCAAGTGGGTGAAGCCCCCGGGCGCCTTCGACAGCGGACCGACGAGGTCCAGTCCCCACACGGCGAATGGCCACGTGATGGGGATGGTCTGCAGAGTATGGGCTGGGAGGTGTATCTTTCGAGCGTAGAACTGGCAACCCTCGCAGGTCCGCACGACGTTAGTGGCGTCGGCGACCGCGGTGGGCCAATAGAAACCTTGCCGAAACGCGTTACCCACGAGGGTGCACGGCGCAGCGTGATGGCCGCAGATGCCGGCGTGGATGTCGCGGATCAGCTCCTTGCCCTCGGGGACAGGGATGCATCGCTGCATGACGCCCGAGGGACTGCGCTTGTATAGCACGTCGTCGATTAGAACGAAGAACTTGGCCCTCCTGGCAAGGCATCGCGCCTGAGCACGGTTCGAGGGTAGGGTCCCTCGAATCATCCAGTCGAGATACTGGACACGCCAATCATGAGAAGTGGGGGCCTCGTCAACTTCCATTGCTTCGGCCTCGTCCGCGGAGGTAGTCCCGAAGTCAATGTCCATAGGCTCGACCTCGTCCACCGAGGGGTTCCCGCCGGAGGGCCCAGCGGACGAGGGGCCTGGCTCCGTCGGATCATTGAACTCGATGGAGGGCTTGGTGATGTCGCGAGCGAAGATATTCGGAGGGACGGTGGTCCGCCCCGAAGCGATCTTGGCCAGTTTGTCGGTGTCCTCGTTGTACTAGTGCGGGACATGATTGAGCTCTAGGCCGTCGAATTTGTCTTCGAGGCGGCGCACTGCATTGCAGTATGCCTCCATCTTTGGGTCGTGGCAGCTAGATTCCTTCATCACTTGGTCGACGACGAGTTGAGAGTCGCCGCGCGCGTCGAGGCGTTTGACGCCGAGCTCGATGGCGATGCGGAGGCCACTGAGAAGGGCCTCGTACTCTACCATGTTGTTCGAAGCAGGGAAATGCAAGCTTATCACATACCGCATGTGTTCTCCGAGGGGTGAGATGAAGAGGAGGCTGGCACCGGCGCCGGTTTTCATCACCGACCCATCAAAATACATAGTCCAGCATTCGCCCTGGATTTGTGGTGGGGGTAGCTGAATGTCCGTCCATTCAGCCACGAAGTCGGCCAAGATTTGGGACTTGATTGCTTTGTGGGGAGCGTAGGTAAGAGTTTCTCCCATCAGCTCCACGGACCATTTGGCAATCCTACCCTCGGCTTCCCGGTTGCGGACTATCTCTCCCAAAGGGAAAGACGAGACCACGGTGATGGGATGGGCCTCGAAGTAGTGGCGTAGCTTGTGCTGAGCCAAAACCACTGCGTAAAGCAGCTTCTGAATCTGCGGATAGCGTGTCTTAGTTTCAGACCACACCTCGCTGATGTAGTACACCGGCCGTTGGACGGGCAGAGCATGGCCCTCCTCTTGTCTTTCGACCACGATCACTGCGCTGACCACTTGGGTCGTCGTAGCTACGTACAAATAGAGGGGCTCGCCGTCCGTGGGTGGCGTGAGAATGGGGGCACGAGTGAGCGACACCTTCAACCTTTCGAGGGCTTCTTGGGCTTCGGGGGACCACGTGAAGCGTTCGGTTTTCCTCAAGAGTCGATACAAGGGCAAGCCTTTCTCGCCGAGACGCGAGATGAACTGGCTAAGGGACGCTAGGCATCCCATGACCCTCTGTACCCCCTTTAGGTCTCGGATCCGTCCCATCCGAGCGATGGCCGAGACTTTTTCAGGGTTGGGCTCGATGCCCCGCTGGGAGACAATGAAACCCAAAAGCATACCTCGAGGCACCCCAAACACGCACTTCTCAGGGTTGAGTGTTACCCCCTTGGCCCATAGGCAATCGAATGCGACCCTGAGATCGGCAACCAGGTCGTCCGCCTTCCTGGTTTTTACAACGATATAGTCGACATATGCCTCTACGCTGCGCCCGAGATGGTCTCCGAAAACGTGGAGCATACACCGCTGGTATGTGGCTCCGGCGTTTCTGAGGCCAAAGGGCATCGTAACGTAGCAGTACATGCCGAAAGGTGTGATAAAAGAAGTCACGAGCTGGTCGGACTCTTTCATCTTGATTTGGTGGTAACCGGAGTAAGCATCAAGAAAGGATAGAAGTTCGCATCCCGCGGTAGAATCTACAATCTGATCAATTCGTGGCAAAGGAAAGGGAACCTTCGGACATGTCTTATTTAAACTAGTGTAATCTACACACATCCTCCAATTTCCACTCTTTTTCTTCACTAATACTGGATTAGCTAGCCACTCGGGGTGGAATACCTCCTTGATGAATCCGGCTGCCAGAAGTTTCTGCAACTCCTCGCCAATCGCCCGGCGCTTGAGCTCGTCGAAGCGTCGCAGGCGCTGCTTCACCAGCTTGGAGTTGGGTCGGACATCAAGGGAGTGCTCGGCGACCTCCCTCGGTATGCCAGGCATATCCGAGGGGCTCCACGCGAAGATGTCAGTGTTGGCACGAAGAAAATCGACGAGCACCACTTCCTATTTGCCGTCGAGGGTGGCGCTGATCTGCAACGCCTTGTCGTTGGGGTGGCTCGGGTCAAGGGGTACCTTCTTGATACCCTCGGCGGGTTCGAAGCTCCCGGCGTGTCGGTGCGTGGAGTCCAAGGCCTCGCTTGCCATTTTGCTGAGGGTGGCTGCGAGGGCCTCGTCCTCTGCTTGAGCCTCCGCGCGCTCAACGCACTCGACGTTGCATTTGTAGGTGTGCTCGAACGAAGAGCCGATGGTGATGACGCCCTTTGGACCCGGCATCTTGAGCTTGAGGTAGGTGTAGTTGGGGAAGGCCATGAACTTGGCGTAGTAAGGACGACCAAGGATGGCATGATAGGATCCTCGAAACCCCACCACCTCAAAAGTGAGTACCTCCTTGCGGAAGTTAGCTGCCGTACCGAAGCATACATGCAGATCGATCTGGCCGAGGGGTTGGACGCGCTTCCCCGGCGCAATGCCATGGAATGGCGACTTGCTGGGGCGAAGCTTGTCCAGTCCGATCCCCATGAGCTCCAAGGTGTGGGCGTACATGATGTTGAGGCTGCTGCCTCCGTCCATGAGCACCTTGGAGAAGCGGGTGTTGCCGATGATGGGATCGACAACGAGCGGATACCGTCCTGGATGCGGGACGTAGTCGGGGTGGTCCTCGCGGCCAAAGGAAATGGTGTCCTTCGACCAGTCGAGGTAGGATGGCGTGGCCTTGGTGACGGAGAAAACTTCCCGACGCTCACGCTTGCATTGCCGATATGTCATGTTTATCGTTGCTCCTCAAAAGCTGAAGAAGGCGTTCTCCACTGGGGGGAACTCGTCATCTCCACCTTTGTCTCCCGCATCCTTCTTCTTATCTTCGTCGCGATGCGCGATGCGGTTGTAGTATTTCTTAAGCATCTCGCACTGCTCAAGAGTGTGGTTGACCGGGCCCTTGTGGTAAGGGCACGACTTCTTAAGCATATAGTCGAACTGGCCACCACCGCCTCGAGGGGGGCCTCGAGGTCCTTTGCGGTCTGGGGCGGCAGCGAAAGCCTCCTCGGAGTCCTCTGCCTGCCTCGACGCGCGCTGGTTTGGTGGGACCGGCTTCTTTCCCTGCCTCCCCCGCTTCTGTTTCTTGGCGGGGGCACTGGGTTTGATGTTGCTGCCCTCCACGAGCGCATCGTCCTTGCAATTGCTCGACCTGTCGTCAAAGATGGCACCAACAGCCTCCTCGCCGGCAGCGTAGTTGGTGGCAGCGTCGAACAGCTTGTTGGTGTTGGTCGGACGGCTTCTCGCGAGCTCATGCACCAGGTTCCTGCACATCGTACCCTCGAGGAAGGCGTTGATGACCTCGACGTGGTCGACACTAGGGAGCTCGGTGCATCGCTTGGAGAAGCGCCGCACGTAGTTGCACAGGGACTCGTTGGGCTTTTGGCGACACCCTTTGAGGTCCCAGGAGTTCCCAGGGTGCACGTATGTGCCCTGGAAATTGCCCACGAAGATCTGGACCAAGTCGGCCCAGTTGTGGATCTGATCCGCAGGCAGATGCTCGAGCCACGTTTGTGTGGCGTCAGCAAGGTGAAGAGGAAAGTTGCGGATGATGACCGCATCCTCCGTCGCGCCGCCTAGCTGGCACGCTAGGCGGTAGTCGTTGAGCCAGACTATAGGGTCAGTCTCGCCCGAGTACTTGACGAGGGTGTTGGGTTGTCGAAAGCGCGGGGGAAAAGATGCTGTTCGGATTTCCCGGCTGAACACCCGGGTGCCCGTCGTCACCCGGGGCGTTGTGGTCTTGCCCGTCCGCGAGTTGGACCATGAAGCACTCCCGGGAAGGATCGAAATCCGCCTCGCTGGAGTCTTCGGAGCAGGTGAGGCAGTAAGCCGTCGCCAGCTGGAACGAGTGGAGAGTGTCGGGGTCGCATACCCCAGAGTAGTCCTCGGCCTCCTCGGCCGTGAAGTTGTTCATGAAGAAGTTGATGTCGTCGGCGATTGAGCTCGCCCTCGGGGTAGGATTCGTCGGGAGACGATGCGATGAGGCTACGGATCGACAGAAGATGATGACCTGACAGATCCTCATGCTTGGTGAAGATAGTGCTGATCGAAGAGGCGTAAGTGCGAGCAGCAGTGCTGCCCATCCCAAAGGGGAAGGGCGAAGGCGAGGTCGAGCCCCCCTTGGGAGGCACTGGTGCTGCAGAAGACGCCGAGGCACGTGATGATGAGGCAATGGCCCCGTTGAGCGTGGTGCTGGGTTGCGACATGCCAGCCTCAACGCACGTGGGGGAGCTGTGGCATGCCGCATGGCGCCGCTCCACGCGTGCTTGTCACGAACGGTGGCTCGAACGCCTGTTGCGCTGGGCTGGTGGTGTCAGAGCGACGAGGTTGCGTCTGGGCGAGAGGAGCTGCATGAGGTAACCGTTGCCGGTCGCTCTGAACTCGAGACTCCTGAACCAGATCACGAATCCCACCGGGAGCGGATCCAAAACACCCATAGGGTATGGGTTGGATCTGCCCGCCATCCCTGGAGATCAAATGGGAACAAGAGAGAAAATGTCACGCAGGGCCCCTACCTGGCGCGCCATCTTTCGGTGTCCCGACCCAGGGGCCTAGATCCCAACTAGTAAATGCTGCGTGTTTCCTCGTCCCAGATGATGATGCACGAGGCAACACAGTAACACACAGTTTATCCTGGTTCCGGCCACAGGGCCGTACGTCCAGCAAAGTGGTGTGCGAGGGCACTGTATTGTCTTGCACCTGACGTGCTAGTAGTAGGGGGTACAAGCGAAGCGAGAGAGGGAGGAAGGCTCCCGAGTCTCTGCTAGAAGAGGGGTTGAACGGGGCGAATAGGGATGCCGGAGCGTAAGTGATCATATATCTCGTCTGGGAGCGTCTGAGCGTCCCATCTAAAGGTAGCCCGCCTCCTCCTTTTATAGTCACAAGGAGGGGCGGCGCACATGAGTGGGGGCGTGGAAGTCGTCGTATTCCCCCGAATCGCGGGGTACATTGGTCAGATACTGTAGAAAGTACACTGTAGGGCATGGCGTCAGGCGTGGCAGGTGTCCTGGGTATCGTCCTTGGTCCTGTGAAGATTGTGCCGGTCGTCCTGCCAGCCCCTGCAGGCGGCGTGGTCGTCGCTGGTGTATGGTCTTCTATATACGGCGCGGTGGCATTCAGTGGGCCCTGCGGACTAGAGTCCTGCGTGCTCCAGCGACAGCGGGGCGCGCGGCGGCCCCGGACCCCCTGGTCGGAATACGAGCGTGCACACTAGGAGGTCCGGGGGACGCGTGGAGGTCCCGGACTTCCCGAGGGGGAGGTCTGGGACCCCGTCCGTGTGTGCTGAGCGCCCCTCTCTGAAGGACATGTGACGTCTCCGGACCCCTTCCCCAGCGGGAGGCGGGTCTGGTTGGTCGGTGTAGGTAGAATAGTAACGGGAGCAGTGCAGAGTCTGTCTTGTCTCGCGTCACAGGTCCAACAGTGCTGCTACAACATCCGGGATAGCGGAGCGGTGACTGGAGTCAGCGGATGGGACCCCGGTCACATCCACTGTGGGAATGGCGGCCCGACGCTGCCTGTCCTGGGTGCCGTGGTGGAGTGGCTGGCATTTAATGCCTTCGTACGACGGGCGGGTGAGCGGCAGGGCCGTTTGTCCCTTACGCCGAGAGGTGGCCTCAAGCGAGGCGGAGATAAGTTACTCTCTCGAGGGTAGGTTTGCTACCCTCGAGCGAGGCGGAGATGTTTTGCCCGCTCGAGGGTAGGCGGAGATCGTCCCGCGGGTTCGAGAGGGATGCGAATGGGCCGCACGCTGGGCTTCTTTGAGTCCTTTCCTTTCTTTCAGATTGGAAGGAGGCCGTGGGCCTTTGTGGGCCCAGTTGCATTAACATGTGTTTGCGTTTTAAGGCGATCTTAGTACCCCGATTAGGGTGTCCCTAATCGTGGTACCCGACAACTGCATTGCAACATGTGCAACGCATGCCCTCACACATACTCAGCACACTTGTGTGTACCACATTATGTGCATAAACCATGTGTACCATCACACCATGAACCTCACATCCACTTGCTTACCTCAGGACAAATGCACCAATCCGTGTGCATATTTCTTAGGAGTATGGGTTGTTGTATCCGTATATTACATCGACACAAACTTATCTCCCATGGGTGCTTTAACTCATTTAACCACATATCTGCATTGCCACGTTGCACCAGAAAAAAATCATGATATGTTGGTATTTCCACAATACATCAAGGCATTGAACTAATGTGCATTTTTCTGAAACAAGTACCAACACCCTTTAATAAAAGCATCTTGAGCAAGAATGTCTTGAGACGAGTTTGTTTCTTCATCCTAGAAGGCAATCGAATGTAAGTGGACCGGCAGGTATAGAAGAGAAACCCAAATTTTTAGACCTGATCAACTACCTCAAAATAAGTTGATCATGTGGAACAAAATGTAGTAAAACAAATCTCCTTACTACTGTAAAATTTTGAATTTTTTTTGGAGAATTGTAACCCTCAAAATTCAGTCTTTTGGTAAAACCCTATCATCCTGTCAACTTGTAGCAGTCTGGCCACATGAATTTTTCGACCCACTTAAACGCTTTTCCTGAGAAAACATTCAACATGAAAGTTGTGGGTAACTGAGTCTAGAAGCTACTGTAAAATTCTGAGAATTTTTGGTCATGAGATTTGGTATTATAGTCAAAATACTAGCCCTCTGTTTAGTCTGAAATCTGGGTCAACCTATAGGCAAACACTTAATGATTTGACTATCTTAAGCTCTGTTTCAGAGTTGGAGTTGACTAGAGGAAATGATCAAAATTATCTTAGGTAGGTACCATAAAAATTTGAGAATTTTAGGATCTTGTATTCCTCAGTTATGATCAATTCTATCAACTACCCAGAATCGGTCCTGAGAAAATCGTCAAGCACAAGCTCTTCTAAATAATGGAGAAGCCTAAATGTTTTACTACGATAAGGATATAATTTTATCGTTCGAATCTCCATAGTGGATAAAATGAATCATGATCTCTGAAAACCAATTCTTGATAGGTCATCTCTCTCCAAAGCTTTTCAATCACTTGGGTATTAACGAAATATATCAAGACCCTAGGCAAAATTTCTCGCTAAATATATCTCATAATGCTATACCGAGACCACTTATAAATACCCGTTACACTCCAACTTTTTCTGGTTATGGATTTCATGATTGGTTTGCCAGGCACCTCTCCAAGGCCTGATTCCATTTGGATCATTATCGACAATCGAAACCTTTTCTGCAATTAAACACTATTCATACTACCAAGAAGTGTGCCGGTATTCAACTTGATTACATTATGGTCTACATATCACACCACATAGAATTAATTCCAATAGTGACATTCAATTCCTAGCGCATTTTTGGGAAATCCTTTGCAATCTTCTCCTATCACCAAACTGATCCGAAGTTCAGCTTATCATCCTCGAACCGACGGCCAAACTGAAAAGTGGACCGAATCTTAAAAGACATGCTAAGATCTTACATCATTCATTATGACAACCACGAAGACAAATGCTCGTTTTTAGCAGAGTTCTCACCCAGCTATCAAGCAAGCTTGAAAATGGCACTATTTAAAGCATCATATGATCAAAGGTGTCAAACTCCACTGAGTTTGTCACAAACCGAAGACCACTAAATATTTGGACCAGACTTGATCATTAGGCAGAATAACAACCAAAGATAATACAAGAAAATCTTAGAGCTGACCACTCTAGCCAAATGAGTTATTTGGATAAAAAGAAGAAAATTTTTGCAACTCGAAGTCGGTAATGATGTCTACCTTCTGGTTTCACCAACCAAAGATACACACACTTTCCACTTTTAGCTTATTCACCTGAATCTCGGGACGAGATTCTTTTTAAGGGGGGTAGGCTGTGACACCTCTGGTGTCAGTTTAACCAAAGCCAGGAAATTAACATAACTTCACACACAAATGAGCTAAGAAAACTTAAATAAGAACCCTATGTCTAGTTCTGGCAAACTTGTGTGTAAATGGATGTGTGCATGTGTTTGAGTGCAATGTGTTTGAAAAACAATAATTGGTACCCTTTTAAATTTGACTTGACATGTGTGGTAATAAGGCAATAAAATACACCTTTCATAATGTGCTATAAACTTTCTATGCAAATCAAATTCAAACTAGAAAACCATCACATGAAATGATTATTGGAACCATTCTTTGATTTGTGAAGATCTGCTAGTTCAAACAAAATAATAAAATGAGGTCACAAATATTACAAATATTCAACGCACAAGTAGTTTGAAATCTTGAAATTTCTTTAAGGAAAAGAAGACATAAAACATACTTACTTCGGAGGTCTAGTAAGAAAATATTTAGTTCTTCCTTAAATGACAAATTGGAGTTGTGAACAAACTGAAATTTTGAACAAGGGACCGTAAACATTCCTTTAGCACATAATAATAATAAATATTTATAGGAAACAAGAATGCATCCTTGTATATGAGTATGTGTGGATATAAAACATGTTCCTTTAATATTCTTGAAACTTTCATGGTCAACTTGTCATAAAAATATAGTATGAAGACACACCCATATTTTTGGGGCACATAGTTTAATTTAAAAAGACTTTTTGCTAATTCAAAATTTAAACATTCAAATAAATAGGAGTTCAATTTCTAGTAATAAGGAAGTTAAAAATAACTTTCAAACCAATGCACTTATGCATAGGAAAATGAATATACATATTCACCATGTCATGTTAAACAAAAGCCGAGTTGAAGCCTATGAGTAAAAGTGCCAAAATTCACATAGAATGATAAGTACTTTAAATGGCTGTTTTTGAAATAATTAAATATCTCTCAAACCATTGCTCAAATGAAGAAGTGCATAACACGAAAGTTGTAGATCTCGAAAAATTGAACAAGAATGGTATTCAACACATTTTCATTTGAGGCAAAGAAGTGGGAGAAAAATTGAAATTACAGAACAGAGTTTTGAACTTCGGTTTATTTACGAAATTACCCTCCACTCCATCTCCTACCTCTCGCCTCCCTGCACCACGCCTACGCCGGCGCGGCCACCTGGCCACCCACACATCGCAGCCCGACCCAAACCGCCCTCGAGCGCCCACGGTTTGCCCCCTGGCCGTCCCCTCTGGCTGCACGGGCGAGAGGCACGCGTCCCTGACCCCCTGGAAGGCCGCCACGACCTCCCGCGCCATGCAACGCCGCTCGCCAGCCATCACGACACCGTCGCCGCGTTCCGACCTCGACCAGGCCGGTTCGACCTCCCCCAGGAGCCCCAAACCTTCGCCACTAAGTGTACTCCCCTATAAATTGGAGCCCCAGGCCGACGTCACGGGCGAGACCTCCGTTCCCTGTCCGCCTCGTCAGAGCTGCCGGCGAGCTGAGCTCGTCGCGGACCGGCCGCCCCAGCCCCACATTGCCCAGACCGGCAACACCACGACCCTCCCAGACCTCTACCGAAGCTATACGACCCGGCCGCCCAGCCCTACGGCCAGTAGAGCGCCGCCGCGCCGGAGCAGACCCGCCGCCGTCCGCCCCTCTCCGTGGAGCCGCCGCTGCGGACCACCTCCGCTCCTCCCAAGACCATACAAAGGTGCGGCTTAGCCCCCTCTCCTTTTTTCCCTACCTTTCTCCTACCTCTAGGGACCTTCCTCGCCGGAAACAGTGCCGCCGTTCCCTTGTCTGTCCGCCAGGGACCTCCGTTGAGGAGAAACAAAAGTTCAGGGGCTAGATCGAAAGATGTGCATGAACTCAAGAACTATAAACCAGTGAAATTTAAAAATTTGTAGAAAATCGTATAAAAATCAGAAAAATGTAAAATAAAATTTTTTGGAATCCTTGAAACAATATCTGCAAGTTTTGTTACATACACATGTTCAGAATCTATCTACATTTTAACGTAGGAAAAAGATTAGGATAAATGGCACATAAATGTTCTAGGAGTTTGGTTTAGTAAATATGCTTGATTCTTGGATATGTTGAACTTAGTACTGTTATAAGAACCTGGTTAAAATATGAGCTCTGTTTGAAATTGGTTGCTTGCTCAAATGATCAAGATGGTAGGAGTAGACATGATTTAGTTATGAAACTTTTTTTGTAAGAAAATGGTACTGAATCCTTGCTGTTGTAGACATGATTTAGTTATGAAACTTTTTTTGTAAGAAAATGATTTAGTTATGAAACTTTTTTTGTAAGAAAATGGTACTGAATCCTTGCTGTTGTACAAGTTTGAGAAATTTTAGATCAGTCTAACTATATATTTGAGTTAATGCTTGATAAGTAGGCTTTATTTGTGATAAATAGTTACTTTGCGTAGAAAAATCTGGTAATATTTGTGAGACTCTCTTTTAGTCATAAATGCATGTCTACAAAATTTGAGATCCATCTGATGACCATAACGGTAGATACAAAATGTGCATGTTATGCCATGAATAGATTTGTTATTTTTGTCCTGGTAACAATAATGCTTGAATGCTCATGATGTTTGCTCCCATTACTAAACAGTGTGTTTATATGCTATAAAAAAGTTTGACATGCTTTACTACATATTTGAAAATTCGAATAATAATGCATGTGTAAACATTGTTTATTCCTTGATATTTATAATTGTGATGAAAATGCTTCATATTTTTACTACAGTATGTTTAGATAGAAAGTAAGCTCCGGTAAAAGTTTTATGTGCAGAAACCTGGTAGAACTCTTTGTAGAATTTAAGTTTGATAAATGCATGTTAAATTTGCCAATTTTATATCTCCTGTTATATGCGCAGATTAAATTTGGAAAAATTACAGTTCAGCACACATCATGTCTAGTTGTTTCTGTTAAATTTTTAACTCCAGAGCTAGTGTAGTTTATCTGAATAAATACATCTTCATTAGTACATGCTCAGTTTTAGATAATTTTCATGGCTAGATGCTTTATTGTTTTTACTTGAAATTTTTGCTGGGAGTAGCTGAGTAGATGAAGTACCTTACATAAAAATTGTAGCTCCAGAAACTAATCCTAACTTATGAAGTTAAATAGTAAAACAACTAGGTGTTTACATTTAATATAAAACCCGCCACACAGCTCTTTTATGAAGTAAAGTGAATTTAAGAACTACTCTATAAACGATTGCCCAGAAAATGAAGTTAACTAAGACTACCACAAAAAACACATGCTATACTGGACTACAACTTTATAGTGAAGAAAGAAATATGTTTATATCATGTTGTAACAATATCATTTCTGCATGCATATAGAAACGGTAAATCTACTCGACGGTGATTACGAGTTGGTGCCCGCGAATACTAGCACTCCGGAGAGTGTCTCTCTTAATTATACTGACTTGAATCAAGACCCGAACCAATGTTCGGAAGAGCCCAAGGCTATTTTTTGAACAGTGCCCAAGAAGGCAAGCCCCGGTGCATAATCCCATTATTTTACACATTATATTCATCTAACTATTTGTATATGTTGTAATAAGTTTATTGCGCATTTATGTTTTCTAGGAGTTGATTGAAAACCTTAGGTGCATGATCCCTAGGTACCTATGTTTGTTATCCGGATCTTTTTCTCGACTAGTTGCCCCGCTAACTAGATACGGTAAAAGTCGAGAGGTTTTCTGCCTTTCGCGAGATTATAGGAGTTGACTGACTTTAATTCCTGTTGAAATATAAGGACAATGGGTGGGGTTGTGTAGTTGTGATACCCCGCTGGTATAGTAAAAATGGTTAAGGTCGCGGTGTGTGGCTCATTTCGTTAAGCGTTTGAAAGTACTAGACACATGCCAAGAAATATGATAATCGGTAAGCTTAAGTACCTGATTGGACCGGCGAGTGGAACGACCCTTCACCCTCTTGGTAGAAGTAGGTTTTATTTTTGTCCGGACGTACGGGTGCAGAGACGTCGGGCTCTGTAGTCGGGGAGGGTGACCAGGATCCACGGACTGGAAAGAAAGGGGAAAAGTTGTGTGGGTGACTTGGTTCCCATACGTGTGTGTTAGGTTCCCCTGGCCAGGTTGAAATTCGATTCAGAATCGTCCGCCTCTCACGGCATGAGATTGCTTAATGTTTTCGGTCAAACAGAGTAACAAGTGGAGCATGATGATGATAATACTGCTGGTTGATTAAAATGATTGCTCTACCATGTTTGTGTAGAGATAGATGCAAACTTAGAATGGTTAATTCAACTGGAAGATGGCTAAGTTAAATCTGAAAATAAGGATCAACATTTAGTAGCATTTTTGGCAAAACAAACCCCAACAGCCAAAAAGCCTTGCATGTCTAGTTATCGGACTATGTTATATCCGGTGACGGGTCAGTCTTGCTGAGTATTAGTATACTCAGCCTTGCTTGTGGCACTGTTTTCAGGTACTAACTTCGAAGAGCTAGTTGCAAGTCTTACTTGGCCGTGTACCTTGCCTCCGGGCTGGTCTGTTGAGTGGGATGGCCCTTCAGCTGGTGCTGACCACCCTCCCGCCGAGTGACGCTTTCGTACGGGCTTTATCGATACGTCACTTCCTTTCGTTAGATGTTTTATTGCTTCCGCGGAGACTATGACACTTGAATAATTTGTAGTTTGGAACTCTGTAGTACTTCGCTACTCTGAACATGGTTTGTAATAAATTTCCTTTCCGCTGCAAACTCTGAGATGTATGAGATGATCTGTGTTGTAATCTCTGAGCTCACCTTCGTGTGAGTGTTGTCTGTGTGATCCTGGAATAGCGTGGCTTTTATCGACGCTTCACTCGAGGAACTACTGGTGAGTGCCAATTTGGGTCAGAGTTGGTTAGCAACAAAGATCAGTGCACCCGGGCCCAGTAGTTTTGGGTGGTTCCGCCACACGAACCGGTCAGATCGGTCGCTCCGACCGATCAGACCGGTGCCATGGTGCTCGGTTCTGCGCCACCGCCACAGGTCACACTTCCTCCTGCTTCGGCTGATTATAGCCTGGAGCGAGAATTGGCGGATTTTGTGCCGCAGTATACGACAAAGTCATACTGTGAACCCCCTTTTCCTCCACCATTGCCCAAAGATGTTTGGGATGATTGGCTTAGGGCCAATCCACAGTATGCCGCACAAACAATGTCCACTACTGATCTTACTACACATTGTTGACGGTCCTTAGCGCCCCAATTTGTATACCACAAGCGCACGGATCATGTACCTTTTCCCTTAGAGTATTCCCCCAAAGTTTAACAATCCACGGAACCAAAGATACAAGAAACAATCTACTAACATAGAGAATCCTTTGTGTTGAGATGGTGTAAAACGAATCTAATCTACTAAAATCGGCAAACACCGAAGGTAGCAAGAGAAAGTTAGAGATTACCAATCTAGATCACCTAGATCATGCATAAGTTGTAGTTCAAAGCTAAATGTAATGAAGCAAGATAGATGTGAATCTCAATGAAAAGCATCTTTAAACCAAAATCTCCAATCCAATCCTTCGATAACCTGTCTTACTGAAGCAACGCCCTGTCACGACGCCTCCTTTTGGACTAAGCTACCCCGAAGCATGATAAACAAGTCGAACCCCCTTTGGTAGTTCCGCCATGAACCTCTAGCCACCATGACTACAAGGTCATGCTAAGCGATCTATCTCGATAATAGATCTAGGATGAAGCAAACCCAAAGAAAAGAACAAAATCGAAAGAGAGAACATGGTCGCTAAAGATTCGGAATCATAGGTAACTTCACCATGAATGATTGTACATCACAAGATCACAACCGGGGCCCTACCTTGATCTTGATGATCCTAGCTCCAGAACTCCGACGTGGTCTTCCTTGCAAGGTTCCCACGTCGGCTAGGGAAGCCCCTAGACAACTAGCACGACCATCGGCTCTCCGAAAGGTGTTTCTATATATTCTCTGCTGCTTGGCGTCGTCTCCCGAATGACTTGATGCATGAGCCTCGGGGAGGGGGCTTTAGATAGCCCCAAGAAACCCTAGGTCGAAGGGGAGGCCGAGGCGCCCTGGAAAGGCCCTAGGCCGGCCGGCCTAATGGGCCCAGGCCGACGGGCCTGGCACATTCTTTTGCCGCCTCGCGTGTTCCTTTCTCCCCAAGTCTTCTGGAGTCTTCTGGAGTTTATCCCTTTCACGATTGCACCCCGTTGGACGTCGTTATCTTCGAGATATCTTCATGGGAAAGGATAGGACGGAGAATCCTTCCTTAAATCTCTATTTGCTTTGCTTAGCCCCGAAGTATCTTGATCTCATCTTGTGGGCTTTGTCCTTTGGGCTTCATTGGAGGGTGGATGTGCATGAACGGGCTTCTAGTCATCATGGCCTTTGGTCCTTTGTTTGGGCTTTGGCCTTCGTCTTTCATCGTGTTACCGCGTGATCATGGGCCTCGTCATTTCATGCTCCAAAATTGGCCAAAAACCTGCAAAAATGAAGTACCTCCAAAATATATGTGCAAATGTGAAAACGACCAATAATTGGGCCGAGGTTAGGATGGTTAGTGATTTTGATATTAAATTCATGCCATTATCAAAGTTAAATAGGGGATAAAATGGATACTTAAGGAGCGCCAACATTCCCCCCATGCTTAAACCTTGCTCGTCCTCGAGTAAGTCTTTAATAAAAAAATTAGTGTTGCCTTTCGGTGTCCAATCCCTGCACTTGATCATACACGAGAAAACACAATGCTCCCAAAAATATTTTGCAGTTAATAGTTCAAGTTGTAACCAGCTTTTTCAATGTGGAAGGTAGATACAAGTTAAATGCTTCCCCACAATTATTAAGTACATGCTCTCAAATTAAACAAGTGTCAGAATTAAGAAAGTAAGTTCCATAAGTAATGCTAAACCAAGATCAATAATTTAAACCTCATTGCAATTTGTTCATGGAAACTCTCAGCTCATCTTGTCTCTCAATCTTGCTAGAACTTTCTCCTTTCTTTCTCTCATATGTATGTGTGAGGTTTTATCTGGAGCTCTGGAAAGATTAGTCCTAACAAAATATATTATAATCAAGATATTATCAAAACAAGAAATACTTCTTATGGGTTTACCGAGACTCGTCAAAAAGACCATTGGAAAATAATTTCCTTGTGGAGAGGGAGAGAATGGAACACACACTTTAGATGGTGGACATGTGCAAATGGCAACGGTTGATCCCAAGGCACAGCTGAAGTCCTGGTTATCGGATTGCACATGGTTGGAATAATTGAGTATAGAATAATCTTCAAAGTACCTGGAGTTTAATGAAGCTAAAGGAACCGAGGAGCTTTTCATCATCATTCATTTTTTTTCTTTCTTTTTGCTCCTCAGAACCGTTGGCAACACAATGCACTTACTCCACCTCCCCCCATGCTTGAACATTTGCTTGTCCTCAAGCAATGAAGTGATGATAACCTGATGGAGTGAGTGCACAAAACTCGTATCAATTCTCTGGACTCAACTTTGGAATTCAAGGGGGCATCTCCTCGTAAAATATTGAAGCCAACAGAGGAGGAGAAGGGCCAGGCCGGCCGTCCTAGGGGTGTTGGGCCGGCCGGCCTACTGCCTGTAGGCCTCCACTTCTTCGGATTTTTTTGCTGCAAACTCTTTGATGCTTCTCAAGCTTATGTTTTACTGAAATTTGCTCTTGATTCCACTGTTTTGCCGTCGAAATAATAATACATACTCAATATATAGGTTGTGGTCAAGGAGGTGTTTCACAAAAAGATGTTTTTGGTTAAGGGTGGATATCCAGCGAGGTTTGCGATGTTCCTGGTGTAGAAACTCACAATGCATGGATAGAATATCTAGCAAAAGAGAGGTACACAAAAATACTGAATGGTCAGCTTCTTAGTCACGTACCAAAGAAGATAAATCTTGAATTAATTCACCTGAAAATAAATCTTGCACTATGGTTTGTCATGATATATCATTTAGGCTTTTAGAAGGGTAGAGCAATTGCAAAAGGTATCATTGACAAGGTTAGTTCAAAATTAAATCCAAATTAAATTTTCCTTGACAAGCTTAAGTAAGAGAGCAAGAATAAAAAGATATGGGTCTTAATTTATCATAACCTCCACAAAAGAATTAGCCGGCATTTAATTAATTTTTCAGATCATGTTAGAGAGAGCATTAGTTTAATCATGCATAAACCAAGCACAAGAAAGTAGACAAGGCAGCAACGATCATCATATTTTAACATGGCACAAACTTTCTATCATCATTACTAACCATAACATTAAAACGTGGGTGATGTATTTATTTATCATGGTGATAAAAGCAAAAGAAAACAAAGTGCACACATGCTGAAAAATAAAATAGAAAATTGCTACGCACACACAAGCTTGCACACATGCTGAAAATAAATGAAAAGAAATAGAAAAATCCAAACCACATGTGCGAGCATTTTATTCATGGTCTTGTCATCGATCACTCTCCTTGATTGCCTCTTGCGTTGTATCCTTGGTCATAATATTATTGAAATGCTCCTCCATCAAATTGTTCTGGTGGCGCTAGGACTAGTAGTCCCATTTGATATGCAATTCCCGCAGTTCCATCTTCTAGTTGGCTTGTGTGCCTCCGGATGGCGTCTATGTCTTCCATGTTTCATCTTGCATAGGCACCCAAGATTCTCATTCCTTGTTCCGGTTGAGGGAGGTCAAAAACTTGTGCTCCAAATGACGGGTTGGGCATCTCTCCTTGGTATGATGGGGGTGGGTAGCCATAGTTGCTAAATGGTGGGGGTGCCACTGCACCATGCCCCCATGCTTGATCTTGGTTTCCTTCCCATTGACTCGTCCATCCTTGCGGGTGTCCTTGTCCACTTGATGCACCTTGAAATTCATTCCTCCAATAAGTGGAACTTGGTGGTGGAAGCTTTACCTCCAAATCTTCTTGTCATGCCGATGCCGATGTTCCTTCAATCAACTTTCCTCTTTTTGTTTTCTTCACCTTTGCTCCAATGTTTTCAACTCGCCAATCGGTCCTTCCTCTTGTGAATAATTTTAGCCTTTGATCGGGGAGGGAAATATCAGTCTCGGAAATAATGAATCCCTTCTTTTCATCCCCTCCGATATAATGGCCTTGCCTCAAATGTTCAATCCCTATATCCGTTCCCGAGACATAATATTTTTGGATCACCCCTAACTCCGGATTCATGGCTCGGGCTATTAGTGTGAGATAATACCCCGAACCAACTTCTCCCATGCCGGATGATGCTTCACAAACCCATCTATCAATCATGATGTAGGTGGGATCAATCTCTTGCTTTTTCACCAGTGCTGCATACATCCAATTTAATTCTTGGTCAGTGACCTTTGATTCTCTCATCCTCCCGAGGATTCTTTTGCTCACCCAAGAGTGGAATATTTGGAGGATCACATTACTTATGTTCTTCCTTTGGCGATTGACATCTTTTCCTATCTTCATCCAAAACTCATCGAGCTCTCCATCTTCGACTTCCACCATTTCACTTGCATTGCTTTTGAACCCGAGAAAACTCCCTATTGCTTCATAAGTGATGACTTTTTCTTCATTCTTGAGCCGAAATTTCAGACATGGCACTTCTTCATCATCCACCACCTCTATTATTTTCTTTAGTGTCATGAACATCTCCAAAGCCACTTCTTCTTGCATGTCTACCGTAACACCGTCGGAAAATAGTTTCCAACCGATGTTCTCCAAGAGCTTGTAGATGTCATGATGGAATCCCAACTCTTCCAATGCTTCATCATCGAAATTATAGTTTGCTCGCAGCCTTCCCTTCATGAACTTGAGCCTTTCTTCTTCTTCCTTTGACAAGATGGTAAACCCATATTCGGATTTCTTGGGCTTGTATGGCGGTGGTGCGGATGACCTTGTCGAACGCCGTGGAGGAGGTGGCGCACCTTCGGTGAATCTCATGGAGGAACTTCTTGGGTCTCTCATCCCACCAAGGAGTAACATGTCGCTCCTCGGTGCGGGGTTGTCTACCTCCATGCCCCGCGGAGACTCGGCGACCGAGTGCCTCCGTGAAGAACTTTCCGATGCGTCGGATGTTGATGAACGCGTCCTTCTCCTCCTGGTGACAAACTTCGTGAAGCCACTCATGGTGACTCTTTGCTGCACACACTCAAAAACAAACACACCGGGGGTTTCTTGCTGGTGGGAGAACAATATATCGAAGAGTGGAGCAAACTAGGATTTGTGGCGAATTTTCGGAGATTTTTGGAGTTGATTTTGGTGGACGAGTTTTTTCAGAGCTCTAGCTTAAGTTTCTGGGTGATGAACTTGAAGAACACGAACAAGGAATTGAGTGAGGAGCATACCTGTGAAACGGGAGCACCAGAGGGCATAAAAAGAGGCCATGCCGGCCGGCCTAGGGTCATGGGGCCGGCCGGCCTAGGGTGTTCCTGGCCCTCCTCGACTTCATCTTTCTCTGGTGACTTCCTGGTGCGATTCCTTGCCTCTGTCCAGTACATCTTTTATGCTTTGCACCATCCAAAACCCATGCACCACTCTTTCCTTGTCCTTGTTGTCCACTTGCAATATTATTTCTTCACTTTGTGTCATTCACCTTGTCCCATACTTCATCATTCATCACATGGTGCCATCTTTGCTGAAAATTTCATGTCCTTCCCATGCATGGCTGCTGCCTTCTTTGGATTATTTGCATGTGGTGGTAGGTAGAGAGCACAATCTCTTCCCGTGAACTCACTTTGATTAATAGATGTTAATCAAGCATATAAACCTTCTCCAAATCATGCTTAGATGTTGAATCTTCCTCTAACTTCAAAATTTCAGAATTAACTCAAAGCATGCAATGAACTTAAATAAATAATTAGAGGGGAATCAAAACATCTTAACATTTGTGAGTCGAAAAAATATTTTCCGACTACATTAATTTTGGTTGCACCGGAACCGTTCACTTTTATGAATTGATAGCGAACAATCTCGAATTCAACCGTGGCTCTTGGGTTTAGGTTCTAATTTTGCCAAAATGAGAGAGAAATTTTGAAAAAGGGAACAAATAAAGTTAGGAAAATTCTAGTCCTATGGTAATGAAACTGAAAATTCTCTCTATGTTTGCGCGAACCTACGCATCAAGAATTTAAATAATATACACAAAGCGCGGCTCTAGTTATGTCTTTTTATCTCAACTTGGTCCGGCCATCATGGAGAAGACGGTCACCAAAAATAGGTATGGAAATTTGGATGTGGCTTTCTTAAGAAGAGGTAAATAAATCATAGGATGGCTCATGTCATTGGTTTAAAATAAGAGACAAAATCGAAATGACCAAGCGAATAAAATCCAAATCAAATTGTTCGACCGAACGACCTTTGTTCATGTTCTTGCGTAGCAAAATTCATGACTCACTTACCCAAACCTCTCGCGGGTTGTCCTCCCGACAGCTTATTCTTGACTCGACGAACGGGTTGAACTCCCGGCAACTTTATTCTTGACTCGACGAACGGGTTGCCTCCCGCAAAGCGCTTCGTTTATAGTCTATAGCTAGACTTTCTTCTTCTTCACTTCAGACCAACGCTCAGTGATGGCACTGCAGTCTTGGGTACCCACTTCTGCACACCCCTTGGTGCGGGTTTGTCCTCCGGCTTAGTTGTCTTTTTGGTCTTCACAGGCGGGCTTCTAGCTTTTATCTTGACGGGTGCAGCGATCTTCTTCGTCGCGATAGACGCGACGACTTCTTTCTCCTTCTTCGCTTCCTTCTTGTTCGGCTCCTCCTCTTTCTTTGGCTTCTCCTCTGTGGTGGAACATATTTGACATTGACCATGTTGCATACCTCGAGGCGTGGATGAAACTTGAACTCGCTTGTGGTGCCATTGATGTCGAACTTGATCTCCCCCTTGCCAACGTCGATGTTCACCCTTGCGGTCTTGAGGAAAGGCCTCCCAAGTATGAGAGGCGCCTTTCCCCCTTCTCCCATATCGAGAATCACAAAGTCAACGGGGACTAAGTGTTCTCCAACCTTCACGGGCACGTCTTCGGCGATTCCCAAAGGATAGTGAACAGAATTGTCTGCTAACTCTAGGCACATGGCGGTGGGCTCCGGCTCCGGTAAGCGTAGCTTCTCGAACACGTTCTTTGGCATGACGCTCACACTTGCACCGAGATCACAAAGTGCTCTTTCGAACATAAGAGATCCAATGGAACACAGGAAGGTAGGACATCCGGGGTCCCTCTTCTTCTTAGGAGCTTCATTAACGATTGCCGTGCTACACTCCTCGGTTAGCTTGACGGTGCTTGGCGGTATCTCGCGCTTGTTTCCCATGATGTCTTTGAAGTAGCGAGAATATGTTGGAACTTGTCGAGCATCCAAGAGCGGCATGTTGATGCTCAACCTACGTACCACATCAACAAATTTGTCGAAATGCTCATCTTCATGTTTACCTTTGCGGTATCGTGGCCTTGGCGGAAGAATCTTGGTGTCTTTATCATCTAGCTCAAACTCTGGCTCTTCGGTGACTATCTCCGGCGTAGGAGTAGGTGCCTTCTCCTTGGTGATGGTCTCCACTTCAACTCTTGGCTTAGGCTTCCTTGCGCCCGTAGCGTGTTCGGGTTCTTCGATCTCCTTTCCCGAGTGAGTTTGAATTGCCTTTGCTATCTCCGGACTTTGAGGTTGCCCGGGCAATTTCCCTTCGTTGCTAGATAAGCGTCCGGTGAGCTGGGCTACTTGCGTCTCTAGCATCTTCATCATGTTGAGTACTTGAAGGTTAGAGCTCCTGTTGGTGCTCCTTAAGTATCCATTTTATCCCCTGTTTAACTTTGATAATGGCATGAATTTAATATCAAAATCACTAACCATCATAATCTCGGCTCAATTATTGGTCGTTTTCGCGTTTGCACATATATTTTGGAGGTACTTCGTTTTTGCAGGTTTTTGACCAATTTTGGAGTATGAAATGGCAAGGCCCACGATCACGCAATGACACGAAGAAAGATGAAGGCCAAAGCCCAAACAAAGGACCGAAGGCCAAGATGATTAGAGGCCCGTTCGTACACATCCACCCTCCAATGAAGCCCAAAGGACAAAGCCCACAACATAAGATCAAGATACTTCGGGGCTAAGCAAAGCAAAGAGAGATTTAAGGAAGGATTTTCCATCCTATCCTTTTCCTCGAAGAAATCTCAAAGATAACGACGTCTAATGGGGTGCAATCGTGAAAGGCATAAACTCTAGAAGACTCTAGGAGACTTGGGGAGAAAGGAGGACACGAGACGGCGAAGAAATGGGACAGGCCGGCCGGCCCAGCCCCTTTTTGAGGTGGTTCAGCCTCCCCTTTGACCTAGGGTTTCCTGAGGCTATTTAAAGACCCCTCCCCAAGGTTCATGCAGAGATTAATTCGGGAGACGACGCCAAGGAGCAAAGAAGATAGAGGGACACCTCTCGGAGAGCCGAGGGTCGTGCTAGTTGTCTAGGGGCTTCCCTAGCCGACGTGGGAACCTTGCAAGGAAGACCACATCGGAGTTCTGGAGCTAGGATCATCAAGATCAAGGTAGGGCCCCGGTTGTGATCTTGTGATGTACAATCATTCATGGTGAAGTTATTTGTGATTCCGAATGTTTAGCGACCATGTTCTCTCTTTCGATTTCGTTCTTTTCTTTGGGTTTGCTTCATCCTAGATCTATTATCGAGATAGATCGCTTAGCATGATCTTGTAGACATGGTGGCTAGAGGTTCATGGCAGAACTACCAAAGGGGGTTCGACTTGCTTCAGGGTACTTTCGTCCAAAGGGGGGCGTCATGACAGGGCGTTGCCACTGAGTAGGTGGGGGTATCGAGGGATCGGATTGGAGATTTTGAGATTAAAGATGCTTTTCATTGAGATTCACATCTATCTTACTTCACTACATCTAGCTGGAACTACAACATATGCATGATCTAGGTGATCTAGATTGGTTATCTCTAACTTTCTCTTGCTACCTTCGGTGTTTGTCATTTTTAGTAGATTAGATTCGTTTTTCACCATCTCAACACAAAGGAATCTCTATGCTAGTAGATTGTTTCTTGTATCTTTGGTTTCGTGGATTGATAAACCTTGGGGAATAATCTAAGGGAAAAGCTACACGAACTGTGCACTTGCGGTATACAAATCGGGGGCGCTAAGGAGCGTCAACAAGTTTTTCTGGCACCGTTGCCGGGGAACCATCGATTTAAGATCCAATCTTACTTGCATTCGTAAATATTTCTTTTTCTTGATTTTTCTTTTTGACCTTTTTTAGATCTCTTATTTTTTTGTGCTAACTAAAAAAACAGTTATATTCCACGAAAATCAATCTAATCTAGAGTTTGCTTTATTTTTCTTTTATGTTTTAGATCTTGTATATTCATCTTTTAGATCTGGTATATATTTTTCTTTTTCACTAACCCCTAACAGGAGATGGACGGGAGCCTCTCCAACAAACCCGAAAATTTAGTGGATGATCCAGAAAAAATTTACAGTCAAAGGAGACGAGAAGCACGATCAAGGAAGCCGGAACTAGTAGATCCAAAAGTCGAAGTCGACGGTTCATCGTCTTCACCTCAAGCAACTCCATCAACAAGTCCAAAGGAGGCGCCACTTCACCAAGGGATGGCACTACCGAAGCAGGAGCGTACGATCGGAGAGCTATGCACTCTGGACATTCGGGACTAGCCGATCCAAAATCTCGACAACATCGGAGTTCCGTTCGAGATCAAGACTTCAATCATAAGGATGGTGCAAAGCTCGCCCTTCACTGGAAAAGAAGACGCTAATCTACATCTTCAAGCGTTCCTCCAACTATGCTGCACCTTTGACATGCAAGGGATGACTCAACATCAAATGAGAGTGAGACTCTTTCCGTTCTCTCTACTTGGGAGAGCGCTGCAATGGTTTCAATCTCTACCGGCACACACGGTGCAAAATTGGGAGTCCTTGATGAAGGAGTTCATGACGGAGTTCTACTCGCCGGGCAAGACCAAAATTTTGCGCAACAAGATTGCTACATTCACGCAAACCCGACGGAGACTATTGCGGAAGCCTATGAGCGCTTCAATGACTACATCCGCGCCGTACCTCATCACAAGTTCTTAAGGGAAGATGTGGTCCAGAAGTTCTATCAAGGCCTCACTACTGCATCAAGGGAGATTATTGACGCATTGGCAGGAGGATCGATCATTGAGCTCACGCTGACTCAAGTTTTCAAGCTATTCAAGAAGGTGGCGGACAATGACGATGGGCATCGTCGGGGCGCCTACAACCACTCCAAGCCGTGGGCGCCGCGAAGAGTGTATTGCAAGTGGAACGTGAAGAAGTGCTAGAAGGGAAGATCGACTCGCTCATGAGAAGGTTGGAGAAGATGGAAGTGGAAAAGAGAGAAGCCCAAGCTATTGATTTAAAGGCGGCCGAAGCAAGGTCTACATGTGAAGAATGTGGAGAGTACGACCATGTCCAAAAGAATTGCCCGGAGGAAGCCAAGATGCTCGACTACATGAAGAAGGGAGAATGGATTCCGCCACCCAACTTCCGCTACGGGCAAGTTAGTCCCAAATTTAATGCAAGCTCTTCCATTCAAAACTCGGTGCGAATGCGCAAAGACTTGCTAGAACCGACTTCTCCAAATTGAGTGATATATTGGCTAATATGCTCCCAAGTAGATCGGTTATCATCACCGCTAAACTTGACAAAATCGGGAACACACCAACCAGTGGGGTAAGGAATCAAATCAAAAGCATCAACATACGGCCTACGATATAGCCGACTCCTACCCGCAACAAAACCAAGTTTTTCCTTAAACATATCAGCCAGATCTTCTCTCATCCTAGCAAGATCGGCCTCATAGTTACCCATAGATGTTTGGCCAAAACGATGTGTGTTGGCGCTCCTTAAGTATCCATTTTATCCCCTGTTTAACTTTGATAATGGCATGAATTTAATATCAAAATCACTAACCATCCTAACCTCGGCCCAATTATTGGTCGTTTTCACATTTGCACATATATTTTGGAGGTACTTCATTTTTGCAGGTTTTTGGCCAATTTTGGAGCATGAAATGACGAGGCCCATGATCACGCGGTAACACGAAGAAAGATGAAGGCCAAAGCCCAAACAAAGGACCAAAGGCCATGATGACTAGAAGCTCGTTCATGCACATCCACCCTCCAATGAAGCCCAAAGGACAAAGCCCACAAGATGAGATCAAGATACTTCGGGGCTAAGCAAAGCAAATAGAGATTTAAGGAAGGATTCTCCGTCCTATCCTTTCCCACGAAGATATCTCGAAGATAACGACGTCCAACAGGATGCAATCGTGAAAGGGATAAACTCCAGAAGACTTGGGGAGAAAGGAGCACGCGAGGCAGCAAAAGAATGGGCCAGGCCGGTCGGCCTGGGCCTATTAGGCCGGCCGGCCTAGGGCCTTTCCAGGGCGCCTCGGCCTCTCCTTCGACCTAGGGTTTCTTGGGGCTATTTAAAGCCCCCTCCCTGAGGCTCATGCATCAAGTCATTCGGGAGACAACGCCAAGGAGCAGAGAAGATAGAGAAACACCTTTCGGAGAGCCGAGGGTCGTGCGAGTTGTCTAGGGGCTTCCCTAGCTGATGTGGGAACCTTGCAAGGAAGACCACGTCGGAGTTCTGGAGCTAGGATCATCAAGATCAAGGTAGGGCCCCGGTTGTGATCTTGTGATGTACAATCATTCATGGTGAAGTTACCTGTGATTTCGAATCTTTAGCGACCATGTTCTCTCTTTCGATTTTGTTCTTTTCTTTGGGTTTGCTTCATCCTAGATCTATTATTGAGATAGATCGCTTAGCATGATCTTGTAGTCGTAGTGGCTAGAGGTTCATGGCAGAACTACCAAAGGGGGTTCCACTTGTTTATCATGCTTCGGGGTAGCTTAGTCCAAAAGGGGGCGTCGTGACAGGGCGTTGCTTCAGTAAGACGGGTTATCTGAGGATTGGAGTGGAGATTTTGGTTTAAGGATGCTTTTCATTGAGATTCACATCTATCTTGCTTCACTACATTTAGCTTTGAACTACAACTTATGCATGATCTAGGTGATGTAGATTGGTTATCTCTAACTTTCTCTTGCTACCTTCGGTGTTTGCCGATTTTAGTAGATTAGATTTGTTTTACACCATCTCCACACAAAGGATTCTCTATGTTAGTAGATTGTTTCTTGTATCTTTTGTTCCGTGGATTGATAAACCTTGGGGGAATACTATAAGGGAAAAGCTACACGATCCGTGCGCTTGCGGTATACAAATTGGGGCGCTAAGGAGCGTCAACAAGCTTTTCTGGCGCCGTTGCCGGGGAACCATCGATTTAAGATCCAATCTTACTTGCATTCGTAAATATTTCTTTTTCTTGATTTTTCTTTTTGACCTTTTTGTAGATCTCTTTTTTTTGTGCTAACTAAAAAAAACTAAAAAAACGGATCTATTCCACGAAAATCAATCTAATCTAGAGTTTGCTTTATTTTTCTTTTATGTTTTAGATCTTGTATATTCATCTTTTAGATCTCGTATATATTTTTCTTTTTTTTCACTAACCCCTAACAGGAGATGGACGGGTGCCTCTCCAACAAACCCGAAAATTTTGTGGATGATCCAGAAAAACTTTACAGGCAAAGGAGACGCGAAGCACGATCAAGGAAGTTGGAACTAGTAGATCCAAAAGACGAAGCCGATAGTTCATCATCTTCACCTCAAGTGACTCCACCAATAAGTCCAAGGGAGGCGCCACTTCACCAAGGGATGGCGCAACCGGAGCCGGAGCGTACGATCGGAGAGCTATGCACTCCGGACGTTCGGGACTTGCCGATTCAAAACCTCGACAACATCGGAGTTCCGTTCGAGATCATGACTTCAATCATAAGGATGGTGCAAAGCTCGCCCTTCACTAGAAAAGAAGATGCTAACCTACATCTTCAAGCGTTCCTTCAACTGTGCCGCACCTTCGACATGCAAGGGATGACTCAAGATCAAATAAGAGCGAGGCTCTTTCCGTTCTCTCTACTTGGGAGAGCATTGCAATGGTTTCATTCTCTACCGCCGCACACGGTGCAAAATTGGGAGTCCTTGATGAAGGAGTTCATGACGGAGTTCTACTCACCGGGCAAGACCCAAGTTTTGCGCAACAAGATTGCTACATTCGCGCAAGCCCCGACGGAGACTATTGCGGAAGCCTATGAGCGCTTCAACGACTACATCCGCGCCGTACCTCATCACAAGTTCTCAAGGGAGGATGTGGTCCAGAAGTTTTATCAAGGCCTCACTACTGCATCAAGGGGGATCATTGACGGATCGGCCGGAGGTTCGATCATTGAGCTCACGCCGACTCAAGTTTTCAAGCTATTCAAGGAGGTGGCGGACAATGACGCATGGGCATCATTGGGGCGCCTACAACCACTCCAAGCTGTGGGGGCCGCGAAGAGTGTATTGCAAGTGGAACGTGAAGAAGTGCTAGAAGGGAAGATCGACTCGCTCATGAGGAGGTCGGAGAAGATGGAGGTGGAAAAGAGAGAAGCCCAAGCTATTGATTTGAAGGCGGCCGAAGCAAGGTCTACATGTGAAGAATGTGGAGAGTACGACCATGTCCAAAAGAATTGCCCGGAGGAAGCCAAGATGCTCGACTACATGAAGAAGGGAGAATGGATCCCGCAATCCAACTTCTGCTATGGGCAAGATAGACCTCAATTTAATGCAAGCTCTTCCATTCAAAACTCGGTGCCTCTTCGTATACAATTGAAGGAGTTCATGGAGGAGCAAGGCAAGATCAACAAGGACACTGTCACCAAGTTCAAGGCTATCGACAAGATCTTAGAGAACATTGACGGCAAGGTGACGGAGGTCGGGAGCTCTAACCTTCAAGTACTCAACATGATGAAGATGCTAGAAACGCAAGTAGCCCACCTCGCCGGACGCTTATCTAGCAACGAAGGAAAATTGCCGGGGCAACCTTAAGGTCCAGAGACGGCTAAGGTAATTCAAACTCGCTCGTAAAAGGAGACCGAAGAACCCGAACATACAGAGGGAGCAAGGAAGCCTAAGCCAAGAGCTGAAGTGGAGACCATCATCAAGGAGAAGGCACCTACTCCTATGCCAAAGATAGTCACCGAAGAGCCAGAGTTTGAGCTAGATGATATAGACACCAAGATTCTACCGCCAAGGCCACGATACCGCAAAGGTAAACATGAAGATGAGAAATTCAACAAATTTGTTGACATGGTACGCAGGTTGAGCATCAATATGCCGCTCTTGGACGCTCTACAAGTTCTGACGTATTCTCGCTACTTCAAAGACATCATGGGAAACAAGCGCGAGATACCGCCAAGCACGGTGAAGCTAACCGAGGAATGTTGCGCGGCAATCGCTAATGAAGCTCCTTAAAAGAAGAGGGACCCCGGATGTCCTACCATCCCTTGTTCCATTGGATCTCTTATGTTCGAAAGAGCACTTTGTGATCTCGGTGCAAGTGTGAGCGTCATGCCAAAGAATGTGTTCGTGAAGCTACGCTTACCGGAGCCGGAGCCCACCGCCATGTGCCTAGAGTTAGCGGACAATTCTGTTCGCTATCCTTTGGGAATCGCCGAAGACGTGCCCGTGAAGATTGGAGAACACTTAGTCCCCATTGACTTTGTGATTCTCGATATGGGAGAAGGGAGCAAGGCGCCTCTCATACTTGGGAGGCCTTTCCTCAAGACCGCAAGGGCGAACATCGACGTTGGCAAGGGGGAGATAAAGTTCGACTTCAATGGCACCACAAGCGAATTCAAGTTTCGTCCACGCCTCGAGGTATGCAACATGATCAATGTCAAATATGTTCCGCCTCACCACCGTGTCATAGAGGAGAAGCCAAAGAAAGAAGAGGAGCCGAACAAGAAGGAAGCGAAGAAGGAGATAGAAGTCGTCGCGTCCATCGCGACAAAGAAGATCGCTGCACCCGTCAAGAAGAAAGCTAAAAGCCCGCCTGTGAAGACCAAAAAGGCGACTAACCTAGAAGACAAACCCGCACCACGGATTGTGCGGAAGTGGGTTCCCAAGACTGCAGCGCCATCACTGAGCGTTGGTCTGAAGTGAAGAAGAAGAAAGTCTAGCTATAGACTATAAACGAAACGCTTTGCGGGAGGCAACCAGTTCGCCGAGTCAAGAATAAAGCTGTCGGGAGTTCAACACGTTCGTCGAGTCAAGAATAAGCTGCCGGGAGGACAACCCGCGAGAGGTTTTGGTAAGTGAGTCAAGAATTTTGCTACGCAAGAACATGATATACTTTTGAACAATTGGTCGTTCGGTCAAACAATTCGATTTGGATTCTATTTGCTCGGTCACTTCGATGTTGTTTCTTATTTTAAACCAATGACTTGAGCCATCCTATGATTTATTTGCCTCTTCTTGAGAAAGCCACATCCAAAATTCTATACCCATTTTTTGGCGACCGTCCTGTCCATGACGGCTGGACCAAGTTGAGATAAAACACACGAGTAGAGCCGCACTATGTTTATATTATTTAAATTCTTGATGCGTAGGTTCGCACAAACATAGAGAGAATTTTCAGTTTCATTGCCATAGGACTAGAATTTTCCAAACCTTAATTATTCTCTTTTTCAAAAATCTCTCTCTCATTTTGGCAAAAATTAGAACCTAAACCCAAGACCCACGGTTGAATTCGAGATTGTTCGCTATCAATTCATGAAAGTGAACGGTTCCGGTGCAACCAAAATTAATGTAGTCGGGAAATATTTTTTGACTTACAAATGTAAAGATGTTTCAATTCCCCTCTGATTATTCATTTAAACTCATTGCATGCTTCGAGTCAATTCTGAAATTTCGAAGTTAGAGGAGGATTAAACATCTAAGCATGATTTGGAGACGGTTTATGTCCTTGATTAACATCCATTGATCAAAGTGAGTTCACGGGAAGGAATTGTGCTCTTTACCTACCACCACATGCAAATAATCCAAAGGAGGGAGCAGCCATGCATGGGAAGGACATGTGATTTTCAGCAAAGATGGCACCATGTGATGAATGATTAAGCATGGGACAAGGTGAATGACACAAAGTGAAGAAATAATATTGCAAGTGGACATCAAAGGCAAAGAAGGAGTGGTTCCCAGGATTTGGAAGGTGCAAAGCATGAAAGATGTACTGGACAGAAGCAAATAATTGCACCAGAAAGCCACCAGAGAAAATTGAAGTGGAGGAGAGCCAAAAATGCCCTAGGCTGGCCGGCCCCAAGGCCCTAGGCCGGCCGGCCTGGACCCTTTTTAAGTGCTCTGGTGCTCGCCTTTGATAGGTATGCTCCTCACTCAGTTCATTGCTTATGTTCTTCAAGTTCTTCACCCAGAAACATCAGTTAGAGTCCTAAAAAATTCGTCCACCAAAATCTACTCCAAAAATCTCCAAAAATTTGCCACAAATCCTAGTTTGCTCCACTCTTCAATATATTGTTCTCCCGCCGGCAAGAAACCCCCGGTGTGTTTGTTTTTGAGTGTGTGCAGTAAGGAGTCACCATGAGTGGCATCATGAGGTTCGTCACCGGGAGGAGAAGGACGCGTTCATCAACATCCGACGCATCGGCAAGTTCTTCGCAGAGGCACTCGGTCTCCGAGTCTCCGCGGAGCATGGAGGAAGACATCCCCGCACCGAGGAGCGACATGTTGCTCCAAGGTGGGATGAGAGACCCGAGAAGCTCCTCCATGAGATTCACCAAAGGGATGACACCTCCTCCACGGCGCTAGACAAGGTCATCCGCACCACCACCATATAAGCCCAAGAATTCAGAATATGAGTTTATTATCTTGTTGAAGGAAGAAGAAGAAAGGCTCAAGTTCATGAAGGGAAGGCTGCAAGCAAATTATGATTTTGATGATGAAGCATTGGAGAAGTTGGGATTCCATCATGACATCTACCAGCTCTTGGAGAACATCGGTTGGAAGTTATTTTCTGACGGTGTTACGGTAGACATGCAAGAAGAAGTGGCTTTGGAGATGTTCATGACACTGGAGAAAACAACGGAAGTGGTGGATGATGAAGAAGTTCCATGTCTGAAATTTCGGCTCAAGAATGAAGAAAAAGTCATCACCTATGGAGAAATAGGGAGTTTGCTAGGGTTCAAAAGCAATGCATATGAAATGGTGCAAGTTGAAGATGGAGAGCTTGATGAATTTTGGACAAAGATAGCAAAAGATGTCAACTGCCAAAGGAAGAATATAAGTAATGTGACCCTCCAAATATTCCACTCTTGGTTGAGCAAAAGAATTCTCAGGAGGATGAGAGAATCGAAGGTCACCGACCAAGAATTAAATTGGATGTATGCTGCATTGGTGAAGAAGCAAGTGATTGATCCCACCTAAATCATGGTTGAAAGGTGGATTTGTGAAGCATCATCCGGTATGGGAGAAGTTGGTTCGGGGTGTTATCTCACAATGATAGCACGAGCCATGAATCCGGGGTTACAAGTGATCCAAAAATATTATGTCCCGGGAAGAGATATTGGGATTGAACATTTGAGGCAAGGCCATTATATCGGACGGGACGAAAAGAAGAGATTCACTATTTCTGAGATGGATATTTCCCTCCCCGATCAAAGGCTGAAATTATTCACAAGAGGGAGGACTGATTGGCGAGTTGAAAATATTGGAAAAAAGGTGCAGAAATCAAAAAGAGGAAGGTTAATTGAAGGAACATCGGCATCGGCACAACAAGAAGACTTGGAAGTAGACCTTCCACCGCCAAGTTCCGCTTATTGGAGAAATGAATTTCAAGGATACCCGCAAGGATGGACGAGTCAATGGGAAGGGAACCAAGATCAAGCATGGGGGCATGCTGTGGCGGCGCCCCCACCATTTAGCAACTACGGCTACCCACCCCCATCATACCAAGGAGAGATGCACGACCCATCATTTGGAGCACAATTTTTTGACCTCCCTCAACCGGAACAAGGAAATAGAATCATGGGTGCCTATGCAAGAAGAAACATGGAAGACATAGACGCCATCCGGAGGCACACAAGCCAACTAGAAGATGGAACCGCAGGAATTTCATATCAAATGGGACTTCTAGGCCTGGTGCCACCGGAACAATTTGATGGAGGAGCATTTCAACAATATTATGACCAAGGATACAATGCAAGAGGCAATCAAGAAGAGTGATCGACGACAAGACCATGAATTAAATGCTCGCACGTGTGGTTTGGATTTTTCTATTTCTTTTCATTTATTTTCAGCATGTGTACAAGCTTGTGTGTGCGTAGCAATTTTCTGTTTTACTTATTTTTCAGCATGTGTGCAATTTGCTTTCTTTTGTTTTCATCACCATGATAAATAAATGCATCACCCACGCTTTAATGTTATGGTTAGTAATGATGATAGAAAGTTTGTGCCATGATAAAATATGATGATCGTTGCCGCCTTGTCTACTTTCTTGTGCTTGGTTTATGCATGATTAAACTAATGCTCTCTCTAACATGATCTGAAAATTAATTAAATGCCGGCTAATTCAATTGTGGAGGTTATGATAAATTAAGACCCATATCTTTTATTCTTGCTCTCTTACTTAAGCTTGTCAAGGAAAATTTAATTTGGATTTAATTTTGAGCTAACCTTGTCAATGATACCTTTTGCAATTGCTCTACCCTTCTACAAGCCTAAATGATATATCATAACAAACCATAGAGCAAGAATTATTTTCAGGTGAATTAATTCAGGATTTATCTTCTTTGGTACGAGACTAAGAAGCTGACCATTCCCTATTTTTGCGTACCTCTCTTTTGCTAGCCATTCTATCCATGCATTGTGAGTTTCTATACTGGGAACATCGCAAACCTCGCTGGATATCCACCCTTAACCAAAAACATCTTTTTGTGAAACACCTCCTTGAACACAACCTATATATCGAGTATATATTTTTATTTCGGCTGCAAAATAGTGGAATCAAGAGAAAAATTCAGTAA
Organism: Panicum virgatum; assembly: GCF_016808335.1. Classification (NCBI taxonomy): domain Eukaryota; kingdom Viridiplantae; phylum Streptophyta; class Magnoliopsida; order Poales; family Poaceae; genus Panicum; species Panicum virgatum. Next base: position 53,823,134 of record NC_053147.1, read on the forward strand.
AACATAAGCTTGGGAAGCATCAAAGAGTTCGCAGAAGAAAAATCCAAAGAATTGGAGGCCTACAGACAGTAGGCCGGCCGGCCCAACACCCCTAGGCCGCCTGGCCTGCCCATTTCCTCTTCTGTTGGCTCGAATCTTTCACAAGGAGATGCTCCCTTGAATTCCAAAGTTGAGTCCAGAGAATTGATAAAAGTTTTGTGCACTCACTACATCAAGTTATCATCACTTCATTGCTTGAGGACAAGAAAACGTTTAAGCATGGGGGGAGGTGGAGTAAGTGCATTGTGTTGCCAACGGTTCTGAGGAGCAAAAAGAAAGAAAGAAAAAAAGGGAGAGAGAAAAGAAAAAAAATGAATGATGATGAAAAGCTCCTCGGTTCCTTTAGCTTCATTAAACTCCAGGTACTTTGAATATTATTCTATACTCAATTATTCCAACCATGTGCAATCCAATAACAAGGACTTTAGTTGTGCCTTGGGATCAACCGTTGCCATTTGCATATGTCCACCATCTAAAGTGTGTGTTCCATTCTCTCCCTCTCCATAAAGAAATTATTTTCTAATGGTCTTTTTGACGAGTCTCGGTAAATCCATAAGAAGTATTTCTTGTTTTGATAATATCTTGATTATAATATCTTTTGTTAGGACTAACCATTCCAGAGCTCCAGATAAAGCCTCACACATACATATGAGAGAAAGAAAGGAGAAAGTTCTAGCAAGTTTGAGAGACAAGATGAGCTGAGAGTTTCCATGAGCAAATTGCAATGAGGTTTAAATTATTGATCTTGGTTTAGCATTACTTATGGAACTTACTTTCTTAATTCTGAGACTTGTTTAATTTTGAAAGCATGTGCTTAATAATTGTGGGGAAGCATTTAACTTGTATCTACCTTCCACATTGAAAAAGCTGGTTACAACTTGAACTATTAACTGCAAAATATTTTTGAGAGCATTGTGTTTTCTCGTGTATGATCAAGTGCAGGGATTGGACACTAAAAGGCAACGCTGATTTTTATCAAAGACTTACTCGAGGACGAGCAAGGTTTAAGCATGGGGGGAATGTTGGCGCTCCTTAAGTATCCATTTTATCCCCTGTTTAACTTTGATAATGGCATGAATTTAATATCAAAATCACTAACCATCCTAACCTCGGCCCAATTATTGGTCGTTTTCGCGTTTGCACATATATTTTGGAGGTACTTCGTTTTTGCAGGTTTTTGACCAATTTTGGAGCATGAAATGACGAGGCCCACGATCACGGGATGACACGAAGAAAGACGAAGGCCAAAGCCCGAACAAAGGACCGAAGGCCATGATGATTAGAGGCTCGTTCGTACACATCCACCCTCCAATGAAGCCCAAAGGACAAAGCCTACAAGATAAGATCAAGATACTTCGGGGCTAAGCAAAGCAAAGAGAGATTTAAGGAAGGATTTTCCATCCTATCCTTTTCCTCGAAGAAATCTCGAAGATAACGACGTCTAATGGGGTGCAATCGTGAAAGGCATAAACTCTAGAAGACTCCAGGAGACTTGGGGAGAAAGGAGAACACGAGGCGGCAAAGAAATGGGACAGGCCGGCCGGCCTGGGTCCATTGGGCCGGCCGTCCCAGCCCCTTTTTGAGGCGTTTCGGCCTCCCCTTTGACCTAGGGTTTCCTGAGGCTATTTAAAGACCCCTCCCCAAGGTTCACGCAGAGATCAATTCGGGAGATGACGCCAAGGAGCAGAGAAGATAGAGGGACACCTCTCGGAGAGCCGAGGGTCGTGCTAGTTGTCTAGGGGCTTCCCTAGCCGATGTGGGAACCTTGCAAGGAAGACCACGTCGAAGTTCTGGAGCTAGGATCATAAAGATCAAGGTAGGGCCCCGGTTGTGATCTTGTTTTACAATCATTCATGGTGAAGTTATTTGTGATTCCGAATGTTTAGCGACCATGTTCTCTCTTTCGATTTCGTTCTTTTCTTTGGGTTTGCTTCATCCTAGATCTATTATCGAGATAGATCGCTTAGCATGATCTTGTAGTCTTGGTGGCTAGAGGTTCATGGTGGAACTAACAAAGGGGGTTCGACTTGCTTCAGGGTACTTTCGTCCAAAGGGGGGCGTCGTGACAGGGCGTTGCCACTGAGTAGGTGGGGGTATCGAGGGATCGGATTGGAGATTTTGAGTTTAAAGATGCTTTTCATTGAGATTCACATCTATCTTACTTCACTACGTCTAGCTGGAACTACAACATATGCATGATCTAGGTGATCTAGATTGGTTATCTCTAACTTTCTCTTGCTACCTTCGGTGTTTGTCGTTTTTAGTAGATTAGATTCGTTTTTCACCATCTCAACACAAAGGAATCTCTATGCTAGTAGATTGTTTCTTGTATCTTTGGTTCTGTGGATTGATAAACCTTGGGGGAATACTCTAAGGGAAAAGCTACACGAACCGTGCGCTTGCGGTGTACAAATCGGGGGCGTTAAGGAGCGTCAACAGCTCCCGACCTCCGTCACCTTACCATCAATGTTCTCCAAGACCTTGTCCATAGCCTTGAACTTGGTGACGGTGTCCTTGTTGATCTTGCCTTGCTCCTCCATGAACTCCTTCAATTGTATACGAAGAGGCACCGAGTTTTGAATGGAAGAGCTTGCATTAAATTGAGGTCTATCTTGCCCATAGCAGAAGTTGGATTGCGGGATCCATTTTCCCTACTTCATGTAGTCGAGCATCTTGGCTTCCTCCGGGCAATTCTTTTGGACATGGTCGTACTCTCCACATTCTTCACATGTAGACCTTGCTTCGGCCGCCTTCAAATCAATAGCTTGGGCTTCTCTCTTTTCCACCTCCATCTTCTCCGACCTCCTCATGAGCGAGTCGATCTTCCCTTCTAGCACTTCTTCACGTTCCACTTGCAATACACTCTTCGCGGCCCCCACAGCTTGGAGTGGTTGTAGGCGCCCCAATGATGCCCATGCGTCATTGTCCGCCACCTCCTTGAATAGCTTGAAAACTTGAGTCGGCGTGAGCTCAATGATCGAACCTCCGGCCGATCCGTCAATGATCCCTCTTGATGCAGTAGTGAGGCCTTGATAAAACTTCTGGACCACATCCTCCCTTGAGAACTTGTGATGAGGTACGGCGCGGATGTAGTCGTTGAAGCGCTCATAGGCTTCCGCAATAGTCTCCGTCGGGGCTTGCGCGAATGTAGCAATCTTGTTGCGCAAAACTTGGGTCTTGCCCGGTGAGTAGAACTCCGTCATGAACTCCTTCATCAAGGACTCCCAATTTTGCACCGTGTGCGGCGGTAGAGAATGAAACCATTGCAATGCTCTCCCAAGTAGAGAGAACGGAAAGAGCCTCGCTCTTATTTGATCTTGAGTCATCCCTTGCATGTCGAAGGTGCGGCACAGTTGAAGGAACGCTTGAAGATGTAGGTTAGCATCTTCTTTTCTAGTGAAGGGCGAGCTTTGCACCATCCTTATGATTGAAGTCATGATCTCGAACAGAACTCCGATGTTGTCGAGGTTTTGAATCGGCAAGTCCCGAACGTCCGGAGTGCATAGCTCTCCGATCGTACGCTCCGGCTCCGGTTGCGCCATCCCTTGGTGAAGTGGCGCCTCCCTTGGACTTATTGGTGGAGTCACTTGAGGTGAAGATGAAGAACTGTCGGCTTCGTCTTTTGGATCTACTAGTTCCAACTTCCTTGATCGTGCTTCGCGTCTCCTTTGCCTGTAAAGTTTTTCTGGATCATCCACAAAATTTTCGGGTTTGTTGGAGAGGCACCCGTCCATCTCCTGTTAGGGGTTAGTGAAAAAAAAGAAAAATATATACGAGATCTAAAAGATGAATATACAAGATCTAAAACATAAAAGAAAAATAAAGCAAACTCTAGATTAGATTGATTTTCGTGGAATAGATCCGTTTTTTTAGTTTTTTTTAGTTAGCACAAAAAAAAGAGATCTACAAAAAGGTCAAAAAGAAAAATCAAGAAAAAGAAATATTTACGAATGCAAGTAAGATTGGATCTTAAATCGATGGTTCCCCGGCAACGGCGCCAGAAAAGCTTGTTGACGCTCCTTAGCGCCCCAATTTGTATACCGCAAGCGCACGGATCGTGTAGCTTTTCCCTTATAGTATTCCCCCAAGGTTTATCAATCCACGGAACCAAAGATACAAGAAACAATCTACTAACATAGAGAATCCTTTGTGTGGAGATGGTGTAAAACAAATCTAATCTACTAAAATCGGCAAACACCGAAGGTAGCAAGAGAAAGTTAGAGATAACCAATCTACATCACCTAGATCATGCATAAGTTGTAGTTCAAAGCTAAATGTAGTGAAGCAACATAGATGTGAATCTCAATGAAAAGCATCCTTAAACCAAAATCTCCACTCCAATCCTCAGATAACCCGTCTTACTGAAGCAACGCCCTGTCACGACGCCCCCTTTTGGACTAAGCTACCCCGAAGCATGATAAACAAGTCGAACCCCCTTTGGTAGTTCCGCCATGAACCTCTAGCCACCATGACTACAAGGTCATGCTAAGCGATCTATCTCGATAATAGATCTAGGATGAAGCAAACCCAAAGAAAAGAACAAAATCGAAAGAGAGAACATGGTCGCTAAAGATTCGGAATCATAGGTAACTTCACCATGAATGATTGTACATCACAAGATCACAACCGGGGCCCTACCTTGATCTTGATGATCCTAGCTCCAGAACTCCGACGTGGTCTTCCTTGCAAGGTTCCCACGTCGGCTAGGGAAGCCCCTAGACAACTAGCACGACCATCGGCTCTCCGAAAGGTGTTTCTATATATTCTCTGCTGCTTGGCGTCGTCTCCCGAATGACTTGATGCATGAGCCTCGGGGAGGGGGCTTTAGATAGCCCCAAGAAACCCTAGGTCGAAGGGGAGGCCGAGGCGCCCTGGAAAGGCCCTAGGCCGGCCGGCCTAATGGGCCCAGGCCGACGGGCCTGGCACATTCTTTTGCCGCCTCGCGTGTTCCTTTCTCCCCAAGTCTTCTGGAGTCTTCTGGAGTTTATCCCTTTCACGATTGCACCCCGTTGGACGTCGTTATCTTCGAGATATCTTCATGGGAAAGGATAGGACGGAGAATCCTTCCTTAAATCTCTATTTGCTTTGCTTAGCCCCGAAGTATCTTGATCTCATCTTGTGGGCTTTGTCCTTTGGGCTTCATTGGAGGGTGGATGTGCATGAACGAGCTTCTAGTCATCATGGCCTTTGGTCCTTTGTTTGGGCTTTGGCCTTCATCTTTCTTCGTGTTACCGCGTGATCATGGGCCTCGTCATTTCATGCTCCAAAATTGGCCAAAAACCTGCAAAAATGAAGTACCTCCAAAATATATGTGCAAATGTGAAAACGACCAATAATTGGGCCGAGGTTAGGATGGTTAGTGATTTTGATATTAAATTCATGCCATTATCAAAGTTAAACAGGGGATAAAATGGATACTTAAGGAGCGCCAACACACATCGTTTTGGCCAAACATCTATGGGTAACTATGAGGCCGATCTTGCTAGGATGAGAGAAGATCTGGCTGATATGTTTAAGGAAAAACTTGGTTTTGTTGCGGGTAGGAGTCGGCTATATCGTAGGCCGTATGTTGATGCTTTTGATTTGATTCCTTACCCCACTGGTTGGTGTGTTCCCGATTTTGTCAAGTTTAGCGGTGATGATAACCGATCTACTTGGGAGCATATTAGCCAATATATCACTCAATTTGGAGAAGTCGGTTCTAGCAAGTCTTTGCGCATTCGCATGTTTCTTTATCTTTGACTGGAACGACTTTTTCTTGGTTTTCGTCGTTAGCTCCTAACTCAATTCGTTCTTGGGATGAATTAGAACAGAAGTTTCATGATCATTTTTATAATGGGGATAATGAAACTAAGTTGACAGATTTGACATCGGTTAGACAGGGTATAGATGAATCTATCGAAGAATACTTTAAAAAGTTTAAAGATATTAAGAACTGATACTTTAATTTGTCACTTTTTGAAAAAGATTTGGTTGATTTAGCTCTTGCGGGTTTATGTTCTAGCTATAGAAAGAAGCTTGATGGCTCAAGTTTTTATTCTATAAATCAGCTTCAGGCTAAGGCATTGAGTCAAGAAACTAAGTTTAAAAAAGAAAAGGATACATACAAGTCCCATCGTTCAAACACTCATGTCGTTGAATATGATTCTGATTCATCGGACGATGAGGACAAAGAGGTATATGCTGTCAGACCCGGGGCAGCAGGACTACTTATAGGCATAGAATGTTCTATAGTAAGAGATAGCTCATGGGTGTACCTTACCTCTTTTGTAACTACCCGAATAAGCGTAGAACTGGTTGCAATACAAAGGAAACTACCCAATCGTACTATAGTAGGACTCCAACTGTACTCGGCTAGGACTTTCCATGTAACCCTGTCCCCCCAGATATATAAGGGTGGGCAGGGACCCCCTCCAAACAATCATCAACACCTAAGGCAATACAAACCACCACACAGGACGTAGGGTATTATGCAACTCGCGGCCCGAACCTGTCTAAATCTTTGTGTTCGTTGCACCATCGAGTTCCAGAGCCGTCGATCCCTACCTACAAACCCTACTGCTAAGGGTATCCCTGAGCAGACTTGGCGGTAAACACCGACAGCTGGCGCGCCAGGTAGGGGACTCGGCGAGTTCATCGGCGTGTTCGATGGCCACCTTCACTTTCAGCACCATGGCACCTCCTCAAGGCGCCACCTTCGTCTTCGGCTCATGGGTCTGCTTCACCAACGGTTCAGGCGGCTTCGATAGCCACCTAACCAACTTACCCGCACTGAAGATCATCATGTCGGAAGACTCCAACAAACTCGCCGGATCTGACAATCACGGCATCAAGTTGCTTCCCGACCTCGCCAAGGAGATCGAGGCAAAACTTGAAGATAACTCGAGTTCTACTCAGACTCAGACTAACCTCAAACCGAAACCTACTCGGGTTGGGACTATTCTTGCTCAACCTATCTTCAGTTTGCTTAATTCATCATCTACTTACAGACAGATGATCAGATCCATCTATGAAAATAGCTTGGATCATCTACTCCCCGTCGAAAACCACTCCGTCACCGCTAGCCGGGAGGCACCCGTTTTCGACGTATACCCAAATCCAATCGAGTCACCTCAAGACAGCCTGGATTTCATCACCAATGCACTGGCAAAGATGCAACTCAAATCTTGCCAAAGCCATACCCTCGGGGAACTACTCGACGACCTTCGGGAAGTTGCCAGCATTGATGACCTTCCGTTCCAACACGGTACTCCCCTCGCAACCGAGAAGGAAACTGGGTCCGGAGAGACCGTCCTAGCTGATTATGACTCAGACCTAGAAAGCTTCTCTCCCTAACATTTGGTTCCAGTGATCATCCAACAACCTGAAGCAAGTTAGCATGATCCAAACGAAGCCTTGGATCAGATTTCAGCAGATAATCCGACCCAAGATGCTCCACAAGATGAAGATGAAGCTACTCGCACAGCCCATAGGGCAAGAAATCGACGTAAAGAGGAGCATAGGGTTCATGCGGCCGAACGTGCCCGTCTTTCTCCGCGCAATCTCAACAACGAATTCAATAATGTCGCGGACCCTGTCTTCAGAACGCCAATCGCCGCGATGACAGAAGCAACCCTGCGACTCATGCAGATGCCTCAAAACCCGGAGATGGAGCGTGTTATACACCTTGCCAAGAATGCTGCTGAACAATTCGAGAGACAAAACCCGTTGTCCTCACTCCATGGCACACGGTCGAGGGCCACTGCAACAGTCATACCTCAAGCAAGTCGCACTCCTGGAGGCCATCATCGCCAGCAACAGTTGGAGCAGCAAAATCAAAGAAACCAGGAGGATCAGGAAGTTGCAAGTAACCATCGACCCAGGGGTGGCCAACCACCGGCAAACCAAGCTCCTAGGCCTCAGCCAAATCGCAACAACAACAACCATGGGCACAACAGGGAGGAAGTAGCCGATTCCATAGTGGACGCACGGGACATTATCAACGCAAGATGCAGATCACAGCTTGCAGATAACTCCGACCGCTTCCAAGCCCTTAGCAGAGTCTTCGACAACGCCGAGTACCCGAAGGATTTCAAGCCCATGAACATCCAAAAGTACGATGGTAAGTAAGACCCTGCCCAATGGTTACGTTTATACTCGACCACTGTTAGTGTTGTAGGGGGAGACACAAACACCAAGGTCCTCTACTTCCTGATGGCCCTGGAGCCCGCACCCCTCACATGGCTCGAAAGCTTGGCGGCGAGTCCATACACACATGGGGTGACCTCAAGAAGGCCTTCATCGACAACTTCCAAGGGTCGCTACACTGAGTAGCTACTCGACATGCCCTGTCCATGTGCAAGCAGGAGCAAGGCGTGTCGATCAGATCCTACATCAAGAGCTTCTTCGACACAAGGGCCACCATCCCCAACGTAGCCGATGATGACGTCATCGACTACTTCCAAAGCGGCATCACCGTCCAGTCTCTGTACCACGACATCGGGCGTAACCGCCCTAAAACAGTAGTGGATCTACGAGACATGATGCAGCGCTGGGCAGACGAAGAAGAGCAAGAACACAGTCTCTTCTCACGCCGCAATAACGACAACAATGGGAAGCACCACAACGACCGTGGTGGGCCCAGCAACTAGTGGGATCCTGCACGAAAGCGCAAGCCTGACAACACAGTCGGCACTATGGATCGCACCCCACGTGGTAAGAAGGGAGACAAGCCATAGGACCAGTTCGACAAGATTCTTCACAATAAGAGATGTCCAATCCATCCCAAGAGCAACCACTCGATGTGGGAGTGCACGATCCTGCGCAAATCCTTCCAGTCGGCACCTGTAGTCGCTCCTAAGAAAGAATAAGACAAAGATGACAAAGACGACAAGAAAGACCATGATGGTTTCCAACAACAACAAAATATCATCAATGTCATATTTGGAGGAGATCCCAGCTTCTCCAAGCGAGCCCAGAAGCTCCTACTTAGAGAGATCCTCTCAGTCGAGCCAGCAATTCAGAGGCCACTAAAATACAGCGAGGTCCCTATTACCTTCTCCAGGGAAGACCAATGGACCAGCTTCTCCGAACCTGGAAAGTTCCCGCTGGTACTCGATCCAGTCGTCCAAGGCTCCAAGCTTACTCGAGTGCTCATCGATGGCGGAAGTGGGCTCAACTTGATCTTCGCAAGCACATTGGCAAAGATGGGCCTCAACTACATGAGTCTACTCACCCCAAGAAAGGCCCCATTCTACGGCATCGTCCCCGGGAACTCCTCCACACCAATTGACTCGGTTACTCTCCCAGTCACATTTGGTATAGAACAAAACTTCCGAACGGAGTACACCAAATTCGAAGTAGCCGACTTCGAATCTTCCTACCACGCTATCTTGGGAAGACCTGCACTAGCCAAGTTCATGGCAGTACCACATTATGTCTACCTGCTCCTCTAGATGCCAGGCAACACAGGAGTACTTTCATTACGTGGAGACCTCCTCAAGTCTTCGAATGTGACAAGGAAGAAATAGACCATGCGGCCACAATCCGGGTCCCTATTTCTATCAGCAAAATACTTGTTGCTGCTAAGGAACTCTCACTCAAGGAGTCGATGCCTTGCAAGAAGCCTAGCCAGTCATCGGTTAAACCAACTGGTGACATAGGCACCAAGACAATCCAGCTACAAAATGGAGACGACTCCAAAACCGCCATCATCCGAGCAGGTCTTGGAGACAAATAGGAACTCGAGCTCGTCAATTTCCTTAGGGCCAACCGAGACGTATTCGCGTGGAAGCCAGCGGATATGCCAGGGGTGCCCAAGTAGTTGATCGTGCACGCCTTGAAGGTCGACCCTAAAGCTACACCAAAAAAGCAACGGTTGCGGCATTTTTCACCAGACAAGTGAGAAGCCATCAAGAAAGAGCTGGCGAAACTACTCGCAGCAGGGTTTATTAAGGAAGTCTACCATCCTGAATGGTTGGCTAACCCTGTGCTCATCCAGAAGAAGAACACCAATGAGTGGAGGATGTGCGTCGACTACACCGATCTAAACAAATATTGCCCAAAGGATCCTTTCGGGCTACCACGTATTGATCAAGTAATCGACTCGACAGCAGGATGCGTCCTGTTTTCCTTCCTCGACTGCTACTCAGGGCATCATCAGATTGCCCTGAAAGAAAAAGACCAAATCAAGACGACCTTCATCACCCCTTACGGGGCATACGCCTACAAGACCATGTCCTTCGGATTGAAGAACATTGGCGCTACCTACCAGCGTGCGATACAGCTGTGCTTTGCTGACCAGCTACATCGCAATGTTGAAGCCTATGTTGACGACATCGTTGTCAAAACAAAGACCCAGGATCAATTCATTACTGACCTGGAAAAGACCTTCAACAGCCTCCGAAAATTTCGTTGGAAACTCAACCCAACCAAGTGTGTCTTTGGCGTACCCTCTGGTAAACTACTCGGATTCATCGTCATCAATCGAGGAATCGAGGCCAACCCAGAGAAGATCAATGCCATCATGGCCATGGATGCCCCAGCCACTATCAAGAACATCCAGAAGCTTATAGGCTGCATGGCATCTCTAAATCGATTCTTGTCCAGGCTTGGCGAACGGGGCTTACCCTTCTTCAAGCTCCTAAAGCGACAGGATAAATTCGAGTGGACTACAGAAGCCGCGGAAGCACTCGAGAACCTCAAGCATCATCTCCAGTCACCGCCGGTTCTAACAGCTCCACTACCTGGCGAGGAACTGCTCCTCTACATCATGGCGACTACTCATGTAGTCAGCACGGCGATAGTAGTCGAACGCTCAGAGGAAGGCCACGCTTACGGCGTTCAGAGACCAGTCTACTTCATCAGTGAAGTACTCTCTGAATCAAAGGTTAGATATCCATCAATTCAGAAACTTCTATATGGAATTCTAATCACCTCCAGAAAGCTTCGACATTACTTCAAGGAGTACAAGATCTCAGTAATAACTGACTTCCCATTGGGGGATATACTCCACAATCGGTATGCCACTGGACGAATCTCAAAGTGGGCAGTTGAACTGGGAGCCTCAGAAATCAACTTCAAGCCAAGAACAACAATCAAGTCACAGGCACTGGTCAACTTCTTAGCTGAATGGTAGGAAAATCAAATTCCAGCACCTCATAACATTCCAGAGAATTGGGTAATGTACTTTGATGGCTCACTCAAGCTCAACGGAGACAGTGCAGGAGTTTTGTTCATCTCCCCCAAGGGAGAGCAATTGAAGTATATGTTCCAAATCTTGTTCAAGGTCTCCAACAATGAAGCTGAATACGAGGCACTGCTACACGGCCTTCGACTAGCAGTTTCTCTCGGCATCAAGCGACTACTTGTTTACGGCGATTCTCTACTCGTCGTCCAGCAAGTCAACAAAGAATGGGACATCAACAAGGATACAATGGATGCATACATTGAAGAAATCAGAAAGCTCGAAAACAAGTTCTCAAGGCTGGAAATCCACCACGTAGACCGTGACAACAACGTGGGAGCCGACGTCCTCTCCAAACTTGGATCTACTCGAGCAGCTGTTCCACCAGGAGTTTTAGTCCATGAACTTCATCACCCATCAGTCAAGGTACAAAGCCAACAAGCCACTGACATGGAGGCCTCGGCCATAGTCAGAGAAGTACTGATGATTGAAGAAGATTGGCGGACTCAGTTTATCGACTTCATCAAGGAGTTCAAGCTTCCACCACATGTTGATCCTAAAAGTGCTGAAGCTGCCCGCATCATCAGGCGTAGCAAGGGTTTCGTCCTAGTCGGCGACAACCTATACAAGCGCTCTGCTTCTGGCATCCTCATGAAGTGTGTCACCCTTGAAGAAGGCAAAGACATCCTCAGAGAGATACACGAAGGAGTTTGTGGCAACCACACCGCATCAAGGACACTAGTCGGCAAGGCTTATAGGTCAGGATTTTTCTGGCCAACAGTCGTGGCAGACGCAGAGGACCTTGTCAGACGATGCCCTGGCTGCCAATTCTTCGGCAAAAAGACTCACATCCCAGCACACAATTTGATAACAATCCCTCCATCATGGATGTTTGCTTGTTGGAGTCTGGACATGATCGGACCATTAACCGTAGCTCTAGGAGGATTCAATCATGTGCTGGTAGCAGTCGACAAGTTCACCAAGTGGATCGAATACAATCCCATTGTCAAGATCTCATCTGATAGAGCAATGGATTTCATCTCTGACATTATCCACCGATTTGGCTTTCCTCACACCATTATTACGGATCTTGGCTCTAATTTCACGTCACAATCTTTTTGGGATTTCTGCGACAACTCCTGCATCGAGGTCAAATATGCTTCGGTAGCTCACCCTCGGGCATACGGTCAAGTAGAGCGCATCAATGATCAATGGTTTAGTACTCGACGGCTTGAAGAAACGACTCTACGATGCCAACACCAAGAAAGGTGGCAAGTGGATTCAAGAATTACCCCATGTGGTCTGGGGGCTGCGAACGCAGCCTAGCAAAGTAACAGGACAATCTCCTTTCTTCCTCACTTATGGGTTAGAGGCCATACTAACCACAGATATCATGTGGAGTTCTCCAAGAGTAGAAGCCTATCAAGAAGGAGATGTAGATGAAGCTTGACAACTTGAGTTAGATTCAGTCGAAGAGACCAGAGTCAATGCTTTAACTCAATCGGCTAGATATCTTCAAGGAGCCAGACGCTATCATGATCGCAATGTTTAGCAAAGATCTTTCAATGTTGGAGATCTAGTACTACGAAGGATCCAAGATGAGACGGGATTGCACAAGTTAAATTCTAGATGGGAAGGTCCTTTCATCGTAACCAAGGTTACAAGACCAGGATCATACAGAATCACAGATGCAGATGGCAATGAGGTTCCGATTCCTGGAATATTGAGCACTTGCGCAAGTTCTATCCTTGATCCTAGCAACATGGTGATGACAGTGGATTTCTTTAATAAAGCAAGGGTTTTTTACTAGCTCATTGATTATATTAAAGGTAGTTTTTCAATCTGACATCATCACCTGTTCAGGATAAACTTACATAGTTTTCCATCAGGATAACTACACAAGCCACATCCTTGTAAGAGCACAACCTACTCACATAGCTCGAGAAGGTATACGGATACCTTTACTAGTTGTCCATCTTGGGTAACTCGACGGAGTTCATCCTAACAGGTCAACTATAAGGAACTCCAGCATTCCTTTAAAGGCAAAACTACTCACTTGCTCGAGTATATTATGGATACTACTACATTTTGTCCATCTTAGGTAACCCGACAGGGTTCATCCTAACAGGTCAATCTTAGTAGTTACTCCAGTCTACAAGTTAGACACCCTATTCACAAGCTCGAATAGGTATTGGATATCTTTATGATAGTTTCATCTTGGATAACTCGACGGAGTTCATCCTAACAGATTTATCATAAAAACTAATCCAGTCCTTGGTCAGGACACACTACTCGCTTGCTCGAGTAGCTTATGGATATCTTTACAGTTTTTTCTATTTGGGTAGTCCGACGGGACTCATCCTAACTGATTAACTTTAAAGATTACTCCATGTGAGTATTCTACTCGACTGATCGAGTAGTTTGCACTTATCCTACGATATCAGATCATTCTTCTGAAAACACACCAACAGGATACAAGCTATGAACAACCACAAAATTCCAATAAAAATTACAAGAGTTGTTACAAGTAGTTTACTCTGCTAAGTTCTTCAGAATTTCCTCAGCAATAACCTCCGATTCTTTACAATAGTCCTGGAATTTTTCATCAGAACAATTGGGAGCTATTCCTTTAGCTATGGGAGCTAAGTTGAACTGAGGCAAGTAAGACTTGACAACTCCAATCATGTGGGTCAGATAATTCTTGGAGGTAGTCGTCATGACATCAAAGATCTTCTTGGGAGCTTCTTCTAAACGCTATACCTGGGATTTGCTATTCGACGACCCTTCTTCAGAATCAACCATATCCATAAGGACTCGGATGATGTCTTGTGTGAAGACTATGATCACTAAACATCCTTGAATTTATTATTCAAATCAGTTCAAGGCTCAGGAGCTGATAAGCTACACCTAACAGTTGATTTTTCTTCCAGACGAAGAAAGAAGAATCAAGATTTATTGACTCTCAGCTTAATTTTTCAATTCAACCTAAAGATCGGGGGCTACTCTATATGGAGTGTGATTTTCATCGACCTCCATATTACATTCCAAAGATGAAGATTACAAAATCAAGACGATCAAGAGCTTGAGCACATCATATCCTCGTGGAAACTTTGAGGAACTTTGAAGATTCAGCCAGACAAGGACTCAAAGATTACCAAAACTACTCGATGAGGATTTGAAAACTCGAGAGCTGCTAAACTTGACTATGAAGCGCTCGATGGCATATCGGGGATGGATCCCCCAGTACCCTCAAGGAAGGAAGAAGATTGACTCCTAGGATTCCTCTGTAATCCTACTAGTACTCATACATTGTAACCAACTAGTAATCCCGCCCTTTGGGGGGCAGAGGTACATAGATCAGTAGAACCACCTCAAGCTTAAACTAGGATAACATCAATCTGACACAATACAAACCACCAAAAAAACGTAGAGTATTATGCTATTCTGCAGCATGAACCTGTAAATCTTGTGTTGTGTGCACCATTGAGATCCTGATCCCAGCAACACCCTGCCTACAAATCGACTACCTTGGGCCTCGGCATATCCCTAGGTAGGTTGACGGTATAATACCAACACATGATGTTGAACATTTTGCAAAAGCAAATAAATAATTTAATACTAAAATAAATGAGTATGTATTGCAAACAAGATGGATCTACATGCGAACAAATTACTTTACTTGGAGAACAACATATGACCATGGCAAACAAATTAGTTTTACAGTCAAACAACTTAGTCTCAGAATGAACAAATAATTTTTACAGAAAAATGTATGCTAAAGTGAATAAAAAACACCACACATGGGCAATTATACAAGAAGAAAAACACGTCCAAATCATTCTTACATGCAAACAAAATGTATATACATTACATAGCCAAAAAAAGTTAGCAAAGGGAAGGAAAAGAAGAAAGGTCAAACTAAAAGAAAGGAAAGAGAAATAAAGAAAGAAAAAAGAAAAATTAGAAAATAGAAGAATACATAAGAAAAAGAAAATAGAAGAATACATAAGAAAAAATAAAAAGTGAAGAAAATAAAAGTTAGTATTATTCAAAAATGAATGGGTGAGAAGAACAAAAAAATAAAAATAAAAATAAAAAGTATAGGAAAATAAAGGAAAAGAAAAGGATAAAATGAAAGGAAGGAATAGGAAGAATTTACAAATGAGAATAAAAAGGAACAGATAACTAAAAACAATAGAAAATAAAAATGACAGGATATGGAGTAGAAACGGAATACTGTATATTGCAAGGAAAAAAGCAAATTAAAGCAAAAGAAAAATAAAAATATGAGACAACACATAGGACAAAACAGAGTAGAAACAGAATACCGTATGCCAGCAGACCAAGTGAAATAGGAAGACCGAATCAGACTTCTTGTTGTGGGCTGAATCGAGCACAAGTGGAAATATGCATCAATATGATTTTGGTCCTTCAAAGTTTAAACCCACAACCGGCTTTTGTTGGGCGATGTTTGGGTCACTTGTGTGACCCCAAGCAGATCCATCACAGAAGGTGCAGGGGTGAGCTAGGCCGTAAATTCTTTTTGGACGGTCGGCCCACAACTTTTTTCATGATTGGCACAAAATTGTTCCGTTTGAAAAGAAGTTCGATTGGAACAAAAATTAAACTTTGTTTAGTTGAATCCGATCTTACCGTTAAAATGAAAAAATATTGCACTGGAACAAAAGAAATTCATTAGAACTTCTACGAGGAAAAGAAAAAAGAGAAAACTGGGTCTTAAACCCTCCAATGGGCCAGCGAAACCCACCAAGCGGCCCACGAACAGTGCGGCGCGCGCATGGGCACTGTGCGACTGGTCCTCACGCACCCACGCGCATGACCCTTAATATTTGCGCTTTTGTTTTGGTTCTTTCATGGATCTCTTTTGCTTTGCCTCTATTTCTTAGTCAAGGTCATGCTAGCGTATCTCATACGATATAAATTCATCATAATTAATTATTATTAATCATGCTACTCCGTCCGTCCCAAAATAGAGCTACATTTAGATTGGCTCTAAGTGAAATCTTTTTGTTGTAACCAATAATATCTTTTAAAATAATTTATTTTAAATAAAAGTTAGTTATAGTAGTTGGTTTCATGGTGGACCTATTAACATTACTTCTATCCGTTAAGGTAAAGTTCAAAATTTTTGACTTAGAACAAATCTTAACATGTACTCTGTCTGTTCTGAAATGTAAGTCATTCTAGCATTTTACCAGATTCATTGAACATTCTCTGAATCTAGACAAACTATTTGTCAAGATTCATTGAACATTCTATGAATCTGGACACAGTAAAACATTCCCAGGATGACTTACATTTCAGGACGGATGGAGTAGTTATATTCTCGGTCAATAGGAGTACATACAAGACGTCTTTTGGCCTAAATTTTCTTGGACCACTTGTTCTTTACCGAATTTTGCCCATTTGCGATCCTCACATTGCTGGTTGGATTTTTTTTTTGGATTGTGCAACTACATGCTGTTGTATAAGAACACGTCAATAACTAACATATGGCCTGAATTCTCACGTGGGCTGAGAAATGCTATAAATTTATGGAAAAATGTTGTTCCGACCTTCCTCAACCATTGTTATTATTTGATTTACCTTCTTCAACCAGAAAACTAGATGTTGAAACCAGCCGATTTACCTCCCTAGGCAATTTTGGCTGACGTGGCGCTGCTAGCTGTCCTACATGGCACCATGTTAGCCACGAGAGAGGTAAATTGAACTTTTGCAATAGTTCAGGAGGCCCATTAGCGTTTAGTGCAAAGATTTGTGTATACAAATTCATCGACGATTGATGGCAATCAAAACAGCCATCGATTAATTAGCCAAGAATTGGATTTTAATTAATCATCTTTAAAATTTGCACGATGGTTCGTATTTTTTTACTTAAAATAAACTTTCTATGATTTTATATTGTTAAATAATATTTTGGTATTTTTAAATGTACATTTATTTAAGAAAAATATTTGTATTTTTTTAAAAAAATATTTCTACAATTTTTTGTAAAATCTGAGGGATCTCCCTGAGCTATCGTGAAAATTAAATTTACCTCTCTTATGGCTGATGTGGTGCCACGATAGCTAGCGCGATGCCACATCAGCCAAAATCGCTTTGAAAACCATCTAGAGGCCGTGTTTGGTTTTTTGCATGGAAATACTGTAGCACGCTTTGACCGCTAATTTAGAGTACCAAATGAAGTCTAATTACAAAACCACCTCCACAACCCCCCGTGTAAATCGCGAGACGAATCTAATGAGGCCTTTGACCGCGCGATTAGAGGATGGTTACTATAGCATTACTGTAGCAAATCATCAATTAATTACCGCCACTAGATTCGTCTCGAAAAGTTACACCCATCCCTGAAAAGGTTTTGCAAATAGACTTCATTTAGTACTCCATGCGGGCGTTTGTCTTTTTGTGTAAACTTGACAAGACCTGTAACCAAACACGGCCTAGGGAGGTAAATTGGTTGGTTTCCATAGTTCAAAGAGCATAATCATCCGGTTTTTTTGGTTGAAGGAGGTAAATTGAATAATGGATAAACATCCGATTTTCTATTTGAAGGAGGTAAATCGAATAATGGCAATAGTTGAGGGAGGTCGGAAGGATTTTTTCCTAAATTTAGCTGATGGACGCTGCGCTCATAGATAGCCAACTATGCTGGAGAGCCTGGTGGCCTACCATAAAAGTCATTCATAACACAAAAGGCTGATGACAATTTTAACTTTTTTAGATTCATAGTATTTGTAATGCATCAAAATATAATATATGTCTAGACACATAGCAAAATCTATAAATCTCGAAAAATAAAAAAGGTCTATTTTGGGAGTATCTATCAGGCAAGTAGTACTAAAGCTGTACGCCTAAAAATATTGTGTGTGTTCTTCAAGAGCCACCAAAGGCGCACTACCGCCATCGAAGGATGCTATGCTACACTGTAACAGCATCTTCCCACTCTGCGACACTGTCCGGAAAATCATCTTGAAGATTCAAAATTTCTTCTCCTTAAACACCTCCCCTCCACGGACAAACAGTTTACATGTATGAACATACACACACACTGGCACACCCACCCAAGCTTTCAATCTGTGTATGCAAAACAAAAGGAAATAGAAGGTGAATTTTACACAAGAGAAACCAATTTACAAGAGATGGCAGTGATGTCGTGACGAGCTAAGAAGCTTCAGCAACTGTCTCAGTGTGACAACTATTGGTGCTTCGTTCATGTACAGATTCAGCAACAATGGCGGTGGTCGCATCAGCATTCCCGCTGGATTCGGTGGCAGCCGTGACAGAGACGGGGACGGCCGTGACTTCCTCTTCCTCCTCTGCTTCCTCAACCACCGCAACGGCCGGCTCGTCGTGATCATCCCTCTTACGGCGACGGCCACCGCCGTTGCCGGACTCGGTGTAGAGTTTAAGGAGGTTGGCCAGGTCCGGCGAGGAGGAGTACATCGACCCCGGCAAGAAGTCCACAAGCGACTGGTAGTTGTTGCCGTCGTCGCCCCCGTTCGCCCCCCGGCGGAAGCATCCTTCGCCGCCGGCGAAGTCGTCGTTGTCGTCCACGGCGGCGGTCTCGGACTGGTAGAGCTGGGCCCTGACCCTGCACGCGTCGAGCTGCCGCTGCAGGCCGTGCTTCTCCGTCTCGCTCTCGTGGACGAGCTGCATGGCGAGCCGCACCGCCTCCCGGTCCAGCTCGCCCTGCTCCTCCAGCTGCCGCTGGTACTCCTCCGCCTCCACCCGCGCGCGCCGCTCGGCGGCGAGCTCCGCGCGCAGCGCCTCCAGCTCCCGCCTCTGGTCGCGGAGCGCGGAGACGACCTGCCCGACGGTGAGGCGCTCGTCGCCGTCCACGGCCACCAGCTCCGGCGCCGTGGCTGGGTCCACGGAGGAGTCGCCGCCGTCGCCGCCGCCGCCCCGCGGCTGCGCGACGATCGGGGCCAGCTCGAAGAGGGACACGAGCGGGCCGCTGCCGCCGTCTTCGATGCTGCTGGTTCTCGCGATATGGCTGCCGCCGGCGGCGCGTGGCTGGACGCCGTCGTCGACGTCGTGGTCCTGCTCGCAGATCTCGCTGCCGATGGAGACGACGCGGTGGGTCTCCATGCCTGCAGTGAGCCAGTGGTGAACATCAAGGCTGCTTGATTGAGTGACATTCAGAGTCATTTGGTGCATCAGAGATCAGAGTTTGTTTAGTACATCAATGGTGACTTGTGAACATCATAAAAGTTTGTTAAGTCATTTGGTTTTTTGTTCCATACTAAACAACATTAGTTTTTCCATACAAACTCTTTATGTTGTACATTTGAGGGTCAGATCAGACCTCTGCTAAACCCTTTAACCATGGACCTCGCACGGTCTCTAGAACTGAACCTTTTTGACGTTTGTTCTAACAAACCAAGCATTGTTCAATGGCAATGAATCTGTGACCGTGGCCATTTGACAAATGCCACTCACTGGCATAAATACGGCTTGTTACTACAGTTGAAATTGACGGTGTAGCCAGCCCAACTGTTGCATTGAATCATCAACAATCGAACAACCTTTGCAGTGATTGAACCGGGCATCGGCGAAAGTTCACTTGAAACTAGACCTCTTATTGACTACTCATTGAACTACTATAAGCTAATTGTCTCCTTTTCTTGTTAATTTAGAATTTAATTTTCGTTTTATTAAGGTTCTTGTTGCACCAACCAAAACAAGCGAGGATGCACCATCCATAATTCAGAGTGATTCATCAATTCCAGTTCCAGCCCTATTAGTACTTGATTGCGAATTTGCGACGGCATCAACTACCCACGTCAAATGGAGTTCTCAACCCAATTATAAGGTCATAATTGCATCATTGAATTATACTGGATAATGCTAATTTGTTTCGAGAAAGTTCAGAGATCAATCAACCGGGAGCAAAGCAACGAGCAGAGGAGAAGTTTGGGATCGAGGGGAAGGTTTACCTGAGACCTTGTCCGCCGGATCACCGGCCTCCGTCAGCCGGCCTTTCCCCGCGTCCCCGCCGCGGCGATCGGTGTCGGCGACGGCGGCGAGGTGGGCGTCGCAGAGGAGGAGGCGCAGGGCGGCGCGCTCCTCGCCGGCCGGGCCAGAGGCGGGGCGGAGCAGGCGGTGGACGCGGGCGCAGAGGATGCAGGGCGGGCCGAGGCGGAGGCGCGCGGCGGCGGCGGCGATGAGGCAGAAAGCGGCGCCGTTGGCGAGCAGCAGCGTAGCCAGCGTCCACTCCAGCGCCGCGCGCGCCGCCACGGCCAGGAACTCGCGGATCATCGTATGGTGGCAGCAGCTACCTGCTCTGCTCCAAGAAAGCGAGCGCAGCGGAAGGAACCATGCGAGAGCTCTAGAGAAGAAGATGGAAGAAATCTCTCGCTGGGTGGCTGATGATCGGTCGGTCGGTGGATTGGCCGAAGCCGAAAAGGGAAGGGGAAGGGAAGGATTGGACTGAGCCGGAGCAGGAAGATGGAGGAGGATTTTGGGTAGGTGGAGGAGAGCAGGTGTCAGCTTTGTGGAATGGGGCGCCACTAAGCACAGGGAAATAAGAAGGTGATTGGGCTTTTCAAAAAGGGGAGACCGGGGTTGGAGGGAGGAGACGTCAGGGGCCAGGGGGGGTCTACATCTACTAACTCCCATCAAAACTTATTTTATCTCAAAATTTATTAGTTTTTGTCCTAACATAGTAGCTTGGATAAATTATATGAATATAGTTAATGCAGAACAAATACGGGTTCAAATTCAATTGGAGGAGGATTCAAACTTGTGTGACCAAATGTTCTGCATCTGTATTCTGAGCTAACTGAACTCCTCTGGAAACAGTGATCCTTTTTTTATATATAAAAGGCTTATTTGGTTTGGTTAGGACAAACCTTCAGGATATAAACTTTAAGTATTCAAAAAAGTAATTTTCTATGATTATGGGTTTATATCAGATAAACAAAAAATAATAGACTCATTGTTGGTCAAAGTCCTATTCTAGTACATCGAAATATCCAACTGAAACAAAGAGAATACTATTTATTTAGTAATGAGTTTGCCGAGGATGTCAGGTTGCAGTGGCAGGGATCGATGCCGGGCGGCTATGGGGTTTGTCCGTTCCTAGTAGGATTGATCGGCGGCGGATCTAAAATCCATAAAGGCTAAGCTCTGGGTTTTGTCTGAAGTTGGCAAGAGGCAAAAACGCATCAGAGAAGCTCAGAGGGAACGCAACATGCAGTGGCAATTCACCTTTTTTTTTTCTTCTTATGCAGTTGTGTTTTTAAGATTCAGTATAGAAAAACAAATAATATTCTCTATGTCACCATGTGTCGCAGATGAAATTTTATCTACGATGTATGGTGGTGGTTCACGACTGCAACTAAATTGGATCAGGTAAAGCTCCATCGTGCACATCGAAATCAGAGCTGTGTCCTACCTCCTACGTGTAGCCCGCGAGGCCATGACATTCAATCGTTTTCCACAATTCAAGGACGGTTGTGTGGTTTTTGCACTGCTCCGACTATGCACCTAAAACCAGCGGTTTTAAAAACACTATCACCGTCGGTTTTAACCATCGTTAGACTTAGATCACAGATGACGGTTGTACCCAACATCACCGGTTTATTACCCGGTAGTAGTGGCGAAGCCAGTCTAGAAAATGACCTATCGCGGAGTTCTACGATAAAATTTTTGCACGGCAAGAGCGAGACGCCGAGGCTTACTGCCTGGCTGCAGGCGCCCACGGCAGCAGCGCAAGCTAGAGCGAGACGCCGAGGCTTGCTGCCTGGCTGCAGGCGCCCACGGCGGTAGCGCACGGGATCCGCTGGCGTAGCTAGCGGGTGCCGAGGCAGGGCTGCAGGACGGACGGGTGCGGCGCCGTCGCGCAACGGTAGCGACGCGCCAGCATGAGTGCCTGAGTGGGACTGCAGGCGGGGGGAGGGGTGGATGGTGAACTGCCGAAGTTGCCAGCGGTGTCTGGTGGCAAGAAGTCGCAGCACTGGACTGGGCGCTAGGCTAAACCCTTTAAGACGCCGTAGGCCTCTCGACTGGACGGCTCACGAGGCCACGAAGTCCTCTTGCCCAATGCCCCAATGGCCCAATCTGAGTCTCATGACTCACGAACCGGAGGAAGCATCTACTATTATGGGCAACCACACCAGGAGGCCTAGTGTCTATTTTGGCGGCAGCGAATGGGTTCGCTAGATGTGTTTGCACGCACATATGAGGCCCAACTCATGTAATTGCAAGAGAATCGCTGGTTAAATACAAAGTGTATGCGAGAAGGAAGGGTATCGAACAATTTGTAAGAACTCTTACTCCTTTTTCCATGTTTCTTCTTCCCCGCTACCTCTGATGTTGATAGATAGGCTTTGGACCTTGCCTAGAGGGGTCTAGGGCGGCTGCCCTAGCTCGCTCTAGTGGTGGCTCTACCCCTGGTACTGTACTCACATAGAAAAAAAACGACGCTCGCAGATCCTGCTACCCCACGAGTGTCGTCCGCTCGCCACCACGGGGGACTCGGTCCCACGCGCGGCTACCTCTCTAGCTCGCAACAGTCTCGCTCACCGACACCGCGCTCACAGCCGCTTCGCTTGCCGCCACCTTGTTCACTCCACGCCCACTCGCTGAAGTCCCCGCTTGTGGCCACCTCGCCCACCACCATCTTGCTCACCCCGCCTGTGCGTCATTGCACCAGACGCCACCTGCACACCACCACGTGGATTCACGCAGTCACCTCCTTTGTTCGTGCTACTACCGCAACCGCTCGCGCTCGCCACCGCCGCAGAGCGATAGAGAGTGGGGGACCAGGCACCGCCACCCCTCGCTGCCCCACTGCCACTGCGAGCAAGGGGCGAGGAGAGGGGGACATGGAGATAGTGGATCTACAGTCCCAAAGAGAGGGAAAAGAGAGAGTGATTGGAGACTAGCAAGGGAAGTGTCTGAGGGAGAGAGGAGTGCCATCAGAGAGATTTGTCACTACTTGAGAAAAATATAAAAGATGGTGATACCTTCCGTATCTGTCACAGCCGGTTTCATATTATGAACCAACAGTGATGCTCGCTTTCACCATCAATTTCAACAGCCACTACAACCACCTACTTTTGAACCGGCGGTAATAGGAGCTTTGCAATGGGTGAATGTATCTACATTGGTGTTGGGACACATGAGAGCACCGTGTGGTAGCTGTGTGCGGTAAATGTGACGATATCTTCATTCACCAAGGAATCGTGCTGTTATAGACTTGTAGCCCTTGTAGGGATCGATTCTGATGGCGATGGTCTGATGGATAAGCTCTTCATTAAGCTTGATCAGATGTTTAGTGCCGACAGCGACTGGTTCTTGTACGTATGTGTTGATTTTTAATACGACTCCTGTTTGTACGACACAGCACGTAAATTGCCAAAAGGGAGAGTAATAACAAGGAGTTATAGATGATCCGTGTCTATCTATCTATTTATATAATTATATTATAAACCTCAAGTCTAAGAGGCTGATCAACGCATCCAACTCTTCCTGAAAAAAGTAAACCTTCATAAAGAAATAATATGCCATGTCTGACTTCGTAATGTCGAAAAGTTTCAAATTTTGTCTAAAATAAACTACAATATGTTGCAAGAGCTTACTAGTTTAGTTATTGTTGAGCTAGTTATCTAAGATAAGGTCTATAAAACTTAATTTATATAGGTAAAGACTATTTTAATTTATCCCAGACACATGCACCATACCAACCGAACTTTCCAGCTCTAGCCTTGCCTCACAAGGCAAAACAATCAAAATCTCAAGCTACCTTCAGGCATAAAAAGTTTTCTTGGGCAAACTCATTCGTGCCTCCAACGACCAAAGAAACAGGCCGTACTGACTACATGTTGTGGTAATTCTTTTATATGATAAAAACACTTTTGAGCAATTTCAGATTGCCGGATAGGAATATTATGTAATATTTAAAACAGATACAGGATAGATGCACCACCAGTCGACCACTATTGGTTCTATATTATCATAAAAAATAAAATTTGTAAAAAAAGAAAATTAAAATAAAAAGTATTTCCTCTATCCTAAAGTATAGACATTTTTAGTTTTTTTTCAAGTAAAATATTTTAAACTTTGACTATGTATAGTAAAAAGAATATAAAGATTGATAATATAAAAAATGACATTTATTGGTTCACAATGAAATCAACTATCATAAAATGTATCTTTTAGTATTTGAAAATTAATTATCTTTAAAAAATGACATTTGTCTTTCACATGATGAAGGGGCATATATGTGAATTCATGTACGAAGTATGAACTCACCATGCCACATCCTCCAAAATGATATGGTTTATTATTAAAGACTCCATGTAGGCTAGCAACGAGAAGAACCGGCGCCTTTAGCTGACGTGTACACTCAAATGGAAGGGTGGGCCCACGCACTCAGACACACGTGGCGATCCTCGACCAGGCAAGCCTTCCACCACTAGCATTGCAACTTCACCATGTCCGCTGGAGGTGGGCCCGGCCCAGCCGCCCGATCCAGCACTTCCGTCGGGCACTTGGCGCGCAAAAATAGTGCGGTTGGGCCACGCTCGCGACACGTCCGTTTCGTCCTGCTGCTGTCCTGGATCGATCCGGGAGCGAGCGCGATGGCCGGCAGGGAGAGGGACCGGGAGCTGCTCCTCCCGGTGGTGGCCGGCGAGCACGCCGCCGGCGACGAGGACGACTCCGAGCCGACCACGCCCGTCGTCATGGCCGGCCCGCCGCCGCCCGCCGCTTCGGCGCGCGCGCTCCACCTGCACCACCACCCCACCGGCATCGAGGTGACTCGAATTTTGATCTGACCGTCTTGGTCGTATCGAGTGACTGCTCCTGAACATTGGTTGGTTGTTCGTGCCGGAGATACTGAACTCTGGATCATATAGGGGCGTAGGAAAAACAGCAGATTCTGGCACCATTGATCGATCTGGAACACATGATTTTTGCAGGAACCAGCAGCATTGATACTCGCAAAAATCGTACAAAATTCACATGTCCTAAACGAACACATGTTTCTGGTCATGTACATTTTGCGTTTTATGTGCGGGTTTCAGGGCAGAATTGAGAATTTTGCGTGTTTTCCCTTTTGAAGACATGCAAAGCTCGCGTTTACAGACAGATGATGGCTCCTTCTTTCTGATTGTGCAGGCATTGTCGAGAGTGATTCGGAGCTGGGCGTGGAAGAAGTTCATGTCCGGATGGTCGGTGCGCGTCTCATACCAATTCTACAGTAACCATTCTCAGATCACTGAACCAGTGCTTGGCACTCTGTTGTCGCAGCGTCATCCTGCTCCCGATCGCCATCACCTTCTACACGACGTGGTGGTTCATCCGCTTCGTCGACGGCTTCTTCTCGCCCATCTACATCCACCTCGGGATACATCTATTCGGTACACACGTTGACCCGATCTGGGGGAATGACTTGTGATCAGAAATGAATCATGGTAGATTCAGTAATTTTCCCCCTACAATTGATGATGACCAGCTTCATCATATTCTTTTTGGCAGGTCTTGGGTTTGTCACCTCGATCACCTTCATCTTCCTCATCGGCGTGTTCATGTCGTCGTGGCTGGGCGCATCGCTCCTTGGCCTCGGCGAGTTCTTCATCAAGAGGATGCCCCTCGTGCGCCACATCTACTCGGCTTCCAAGCAGATCAGCGCCGCGATATCGCCAGGTACAAAACCATTGCGACCAAAAATTTTGGCATGCCAAGTTGATCTCGTTCTTCGTGAATCCACACTAGCTAGTAGAGTAGTAGATGCTCTCATAGCCAGAAAATTGGCTATTTGTACCGGTCATAGGGCTTTGTTTGTACCAGTTGAAGCAACCGGTACCAGCTGGCCGGTACTAAATGCAGGATACTTTAGTACCGGTCGCAACAACCGGTACTAAATCCATCACCCAAAGAAGAAAAAATACATGCAATTGTGAGGATTCGAACTCACAATGTCAAGCCTCGCATGTAACTTCTTTTGTCATCCCGCCAATACATCTCATGTGACTAAGTGCGAGATGCTTTCCTTTTATATAAGCCATGGAGGCCTATTTAGTACCGGGCCAAGACGTCGACCGGTACTAAATGTTACCCTTTAGTACCGGCCGGTGTTATTGACCGGTACTAAATGACCTCGCCATTTTAGTACCTGGCCAAAACAACAACCGATACTAAATGATGACTTTTAGTACCGGCTGGTGTTATGGTCCGGTACTAAATGGCAGCAGGAGGCGTCAAAATTTATAACCGGTACTAAATGCACCCTCAAGATCATTTAGTACCGGTCCTAAAAACGACCGGTACTAATGCTCATGGACGAATGACTAGTTTTCTTGTAGTGTCTGTCTACTCACACGTGCAAGTGTCCATGGTTTCAGACCAGAGCTCACGGGCCTTCAAGGAGGTGGTGATCATCCGGCACCCCAGGATCGGCGAGTACGCGCTGGGCTTCATCACGTCGACGGTGGCGCTGCGCGGCGCCGGCGTCCGCGGCGACCAGGAGCTCGCCTGCGTCTACGTGCCCACCAACAACCTCTACCTCGGCGACATCTTCCTCATGAGCCGCGCCGACGTCATCATCCCGGACCTCTCCGTCCGGGAGGCCATCGGTATATAGTCGATACGGCTGTGTGTCGTCTCGTTGTGCCTATGGTTTCTTGATGTGAACTCATCTGAATGGGGGAATTACATTTGTTGCAGAGATCATTCTCTCCGGCGGCATGTCGGTGCCGAAGATCATCTCAGCGGTGGAGGGTGTCGTCGGCCTCGGCGACCATGGCTGCGCGGCCAAGGACTCATAGGACGCTCTTCTTTCCTCGTAGCAGTTGGCAGCGACTTACAACTAGCTGCGGTAACAAAGTATTCTGATCTTCACAGCTTCGTGTTGCTCTCAATTCCTAATTGTTGGGTGGCAGATTTAGAGAACATGTTCCAGTTTTGATCAGGCATAGGGAACCTTCAATCTAGCAAGCTTTTTGCTGTGTAAATTTCTATCTGCATACTTTTATATTGAAAAATACTGTATCGACAGTGAAGCGAGATAAATTTACATTGGATCTCCAGGATAACAGATGAATGAAAGAAGAAAATTGGAATCCACGTGTGGTGTATAATCCAACAACGCCTTGTTTCGCTGTAAAAGTAGGATGCAATGTGCTTGTTTGGCAGCCAAAATATTATGTTTTAATCCATCCCACGCGTATGCGAAAGGCTTATTCAGCGATCAGCTTCGATCTTTTATTGTCCATGTTTTTTTCATGCCCATAAAATCCCGACAATCCCCTTCATTCGCTTTCATCAACAACTATCCAGGATTGCAAATTGAGCAGTCAATGATGCGGATGCACACAATTGACTGAATCGACCAGCACACTGGAGGTTTCAACTGACCAAGCTGCTACCATACATTAGGCTTGCTGGATGCCGCTAGGCCAAGTCATGTTCTTCACAGGCTCAAGAATTGCTTCAACTTCATGCAGAAGTTCTTTGTCAATGCCTGATGTTGACAGCTCCAATGCAGCAGCCACATTCTCCTCCACCTTGTATCAAGGAACAAGACATTAATGTGGGAAATCACTTCTTGCCATCCAAAACTTATCAGGAAAAATTCTCCATGATGACATAACATTCTTTAAACAGGACTGCAAAACTCTCATTGTTAAGCTCATTTCGGAAAGGAATAAAAAAGGGAGATGTAATCATTGAATTAACTTTTCAAATTCACTTCTACATCCTCAAGTTTGCTAAACCCAGTGGTAAACTTCTTTCCGCATATATAGAATTATAGATACCTGCCTCATCTTAGGCCCCCTTTGGCACCGTGCTGCACTGTATCACAAAGCTAAAACGGACCCCCAAGTGATACTTGGGGAACATGTGAAGCTGGTGAAGCTAGTTTTCCCTAGCTTCACTAGCTTCGTGCTACAGTATGCTACAGCGCATGAACAGTGACGAAGCTAAAGCACCATGGAGTGGTGTCAAAGGGGGCCTTATTTCCACAATATAAACACATAGAAGGACACAACACAAGACGTATTGGCAATTTCCGTGACAACTTAGAAGTCAAAATTGACAAAATTGCCCAACAACATGGGAGTGCTCCAATACATGTACTTCAGTACTAGTAATCAATCAAACACCAAACCACAACATGTTCATCATATGGCAATACACTAAGGGACTAAATACAGAAAATACTTTTTTTCCCTCAATAAAAAAAATCAATAAATTTTTTAATTTTTTAGAAGATATGAGAACAGACTTGGCAATCAAGTACCTGTACTAGCAAACCAAAATAGGAACTTATACAAAGATATTATTTAAAAGAAAAATGTGGTCCCAAATAACATGTGCTGTGTTCGCTTGGCTTGTCAGCCAACCAGCCAGCAGTACTGTTCTTTCATACTAAATCAGCACCAGCCACCAACTACCAGCCAGATAGCAGTAATGTTCTCTCATAACAAATCAGCACCAGGCACCAGCCACAACCAAGCGAACACAACGATGGCTGTCCTCCATAATAAAATATTAAGGATTAACTGCTCTGCTTGATACACTCTTATTATACTACGAGGATGCTAAATATCTTGCTCGTTAATATTAGAAAGGAAAGAGTATTTTTTTCATTACACCATGCGTAATAAGATCTAGCCAACTATACTTTGATTTTAGTAGGAGCCAGTCAACTGGTGATTCACTCGCATAAGGCTAAGAAAGGAAGCATGAAATTATATTATGCAACATACATGCTTAGGTAATAATAGGCCTTCTCATTTCCAAAACCAACCTATGAGTTTGATAAGATGCTGGTCATAATTTATTGGTCATGCTTTGTGAATATGCTGCATAGAGGGCAAAGTGCTATAAGGAAATACGTACCTGTTTTGAAGAGTTCATTCCAACAAGAACTGTAGAAATTTCGTTGTTCATCAGGCTGTATTGCATAGCTAGCTTCGTGATGCTTTTCCCCTTTTTGCTACAGTACTCTGCAGCTGCCCTGCATGCCGACTGATAATAACAGGCAACATTATACTTGTCAATTGAATATCTAGCACAGCTTCGAATAATAAATACAAGCAATTATTATAAATAAGGTTAAAACTTAAGCAAGATATGGAAGGAGCGATGACCAAACAGAATTCGCAACGTGCAACCAGATAGTTTATCCTTGAGTGATGACAAATAGAATTCTCAACGTGCAGCCAGACAGTTCATTCAAGCTATAGATATCATCAAGAATGTCGAGTCAAGAGATGTCCTGGCAATTTTGTAGCCCCTCATTGTTAGTCCTTATGGACTCCGAATGATTAAATTACACTTCCGGTATAATCTAGAGTATGTAGTTTTAGAATATTATTGTAGTGGTGCACATATTGTACTGTGAAACATCAAGATTACTAATGGCAGTAAAATTACACATACTCTGTATTGAATCAGTGAGTTGATTACATGTCCACAACACTAAAACAGGTGGTGTGACAAACTAGGAGGCTGACTGGCCCTGCCATACCAGGATCAGGTTTGATCCTCTGATCTCTCTATTGTTGTTTTCAAAATCTTAGATGTTTAAAGATAGATCAATTATCTGGATTGTTGGAGTTCACCACGGAGCTTGCGCAGCCCATAGGCAAACACACCAAAAAAAAATGAAGATGAACTCAAGTGATTGGTGCTGCTCAAAGAGCAGCGGTTTCCATCGTATTTAGAAACTATTTAAAGGAAAAAGTACAGCTAAACTCTGGACATAATCTGCCAATTTGCATGGCACTTGCGCATGACAGATCGTGCACTGCTCTGCATGGTTGTTAGATAGTATGATTGGTCATGCGCAAGTGCCACACCAATCAGGCAGATTAGCTGCTGAGTTTTGCTCCAGTTTACCCTTTAAATAGTTGCTCAATACAATGAAAAATGCTGTGTGCAATCCATCCCCCTTGTCATGCTCCCTGAACCAACTGCAAGGAAGTCTGACAAAGAATAGCCTGCTATCTCCCACATCTACCTATTTCAATTTCTATCCAGGGCAATGAGTTTTCAATAATTAAAATTACAACACACTAGTTTGTGGTTGTTCTACAATTAACAGGCACTAGACTAAACAAACGTAAATCACGTTAAGGGGATACCTTAAGTTCCTCCGGTGCGGGGTGCCAGTCTGGGGGCCCATTATCCGTGAGAAGACCCATCGCAAGGGGCGAAGCGGTGATAACCCCAACGCCCTTGCTCTTCAGGTAGGGGAGCAGATCGACCAGGGAGGTGTCATTGACCCCATAGTGGCAGTAGGACAGGATGACATCCACCGAGCCCGGCGGCACCCGGTCGAGCACGTAGGGGTAGATGCTGAGGGGCAGCCCGGTAATCCCGACGAACCGCGCCTTCCCGCTCTCCTTGATCTTCCGGAGCGCGGGAACGGTCTCGCTCACAATCTACAATACCAGTGAGCGTCAGCAGAGCGACCGCATCCTGCGTTACGCGAGCTGCAGGGGTGGGCGCGGCAATCCGCCGAGCAGGTGGCGGGCGACCTGGTCGAGGCTCGTGAACTCGATGTCGTGGGCGTGGAGGATGTCGACGTAGTCGAGCCCCAGGCGCGCGAGGCTCTCGTCGACGCTGCGGGCGACGCGGGCGGCGGAGAAGTCGAAGCCCTCGTCCTTGTAGCGGCCGCACTTGGTGGCGACGACGACCTGGTCCCGCGGGACGGCCGCGTGGCGGAGGCAGTCGCCGAGGACGGACTCCGAGACCGTGCCGCCGTAGTACCTGCGCGCCGGCGGGCGGAGAGGGGGCGGGTCAGCGCGGAGCGGGGAGGGGGAGGGGAGGCGAGGGGGGTGTCTGGTTCCGTGTATGTACGGGGAGGTGTCGAAGAAGTTGATGCCGAGGTCGAGCGCGCGGCGGACGGCGGCGCGGGCTGCGTCGCGGGGCACGTCCCCGAAGACGTGGCCGAGCGGGGAGGCGCCGAAGCCGACGGCGCTGACGCGGAGGCCCGTGCCGCCCAGCTCGCGGAGCTCCATTGCCGGATTCTAGAGTGGGCGGCGGTGCCCAGTCGCTGTCTAGTGTCCAAAAATCGGCGCACCGCAAGCAGGGGAATCCAATCTGACAATCTGAGCGAGGACGGTCGGTGCGGCGGGTGACGTGGGCCGGATGTGGAGTCACGTGGAATCGGCGTCACGGCCCGTCACGGCGGATATGGCGCTCTTCCGTGACGTCACGGCTTGCTGAAAACAAAACTAATTCCGGTTCCGGATACTTTTGAACTGCAGGCGCCGTTCGGATGCACTGAAATGGCGGGGCTGGGCTGATCAGCCCAGCCGTTCGGCGGTCCAGCCGTTCGTCGGTCCAGCTGAAGCTGAACGGCTGGTAAGTCCAGCCTGCCAGCCGCCTATGCCCCCATCTGCCCCCGACGGCCCCGATGGCGCCGTCCGGACTGCCCCACGCCTCCGCCGCTCCCCTAGGCGGCGCCACCCGACCGCCCAGCGCTGCCGTCGTTCTCTTCGCCGGCCCCTCCCCCCACCGCATCCGTCGCGGCGTCCGCCCCCGCCGGCGCTGCAAGGGATCGTGGTCGCCACCACCGTCCACGCCGCACCTAGATCAGAGGGAGAAGAGGGGGCCCTGCACAGGGGCGGAGCCCAATAGTGGTCCGTGGGTGCCCAGGCACCCCCTCCATTTGTAAAAATTTTTTAGAAGCTCTGGAATTTGGCCCTATTGGCACCCCCAAGCCCAAGACGAGGCACCCCCAGCCCACCCAACAGCCCAAGAAGCAAACACAGGCAACCTGCCATCAGCTAGCTTCCTTCCGGTCGAAGCCTCCCAAACCCTCGCACGCCTCTCTCCGTCGCACGCGGATACGCGCTCGTAGTCGTAGGCGCTCCGCCGTCCGCGATTGCCCGGTGCCCGCCGGCCGCGCGCCGCCGCGGCCCCGGCCCCTGCCGGCCGCCCGGCCCACCACGCCAACTCCCTACGCGGCTACGCCAGCGCGAGGCACCCAGCGCGGCGCGCGCCCAGGCAGGCAGGATGCAGGAGGCCGCCGGCCGCCCGACACATCTCCAATCTACGCACCTCTGCTGCTCGCGAGGTGTCCCTGCCGCAAAACGGCAAAACAGAGGTGAGTACTGACCATCATGAATCATGCAATTTCAATCGCTTTGTCCATTTCGATTTTATTTGGTATTTAGGTTAGACTATGAGCTGCAATTTAATTTTGCAAATGAATAAATTTTAGATAACTATGGAGAGATATTTTAAGCGGAAAGCTAGCTGTCCGGCTGAAGATGAAATCAATTGGGATGAGAAGATTCAATATGACCCCGGTTTAAGGAAAGAAATTGATTCTTATCATCCTAACCTGAGAGAAAAGGTGAGAAGAAAATACTTGGAGAATGGACCTTGTCAACCTCGCGGAATAAATTTCCCTCTTCTAAATATTGGAGAGAAAGATAAGCAAAGGAGATTTATGCGAGAATGGTTTGATGAGTTTGGTCCTTGGCTTGAATACAGTGAGAAAACGCAGAGAGTATATTGCTTTTATTGTTTCTTGTTTAGAGAAAAAAAAGATGCAGGATATGATGTATTTGTGGTTAATGGTTGGAATGGTTTTCATAGGAAAGAAAGGCTAAGATCACATATGGGTGAGGTTGGTGGCTTACATTATAATGCAATGAAGAAGTGTGATGATTTGTTACATAGAAAGCAACATATAGATGTACAATACAATCAGATCACTGAAGTTGCTAAGAGGGCGTACTTTACTCGGTTAAATGGATCCATTGACACTGCTAGGCTACTGTTGAAGCAAGGATTGCCTTTCCGTGGCCATGATGAGTCTAAAGAATCCTACAATAGAGGGAACTTCAAGGAGTTCTATGATTGCTTAGCGGAACATGATCCAATATTACACAAAGCCGTGACTACAGATGCTACAAAGAATAGTTGTTTGCTTGCTCCAGAAATTCAGAGGGACATTGTTGAATGTTTTGCAAATGAGATTATGCAATCTATCCTTGAAGAACTTGGGGGTGATGTGTTTTCCTTGCTAGTTGATGAGTCAAGAGATGTTTCTTGCAAAGAGCAAATGGGTGTGGTCTTGAGGTATGTTGACAAATGTGGGATTGTGAAAGAGAGGTTCGTTGGCCTTGTGCATGTGACTGAAACAACTTCTTCCCACCTCAAGTCATCCATTGATTCTCTTCTTGCAAAGTTTAAAATAAGCTTAAAGCAATGTCGAGGCCAAGGATATGATGGTGCTAGCAATATGCGAGGTGAGTTGAATGGCTTGCAATCTTTGATCTTGAGAGATAGTAAAGCAGCTTATTATGTGCATTGCTTTGCTCACCAACTTCAGTTAGTTATTGTGGCAACCATGAGAAAGCATAAAGGTGTTAGCAATTTTTTGAACATGATTTCTATCTTACTAAATGTGGTGGGTGGATCGGCTAAGAGAAGGGACATGATTAGAGATATCAATTATGAGCAAGTAGAAAAGGCTTTAGGTTGTGGGCAACTTGAGACTGGGACAGGGTTAAATCAAGAGCAATGTCTTCAAAGACCCGGAGATACAAGATGGAGTTCTCAGTATAAAACTCTAAAAAGTTTAGTCAACATGTTTCCTACAATAGTTGAAGTGCTAAAGGTTGTTGAAAAGGATGATAGAGATTGGAAGAATAGAGATCAAGCATCAAATCTTTTGGTATACTTCCAATCTTTTGACTTTGTCTTCTATTTGCATCTCTTATTGACTACTTTAACTGCCACAAATACATTGTCATTAGCATTGCAATGCAAGGATCAAGACATTGTGAATGCCATTGGATGTGTGAATTCCACTAGACTCCATTTACATGATCTTAGAAGAGATGGTTGGGACAAACTATTAGATGAAGTGAATGAGTTTTGTGACTTGCATGAAATAGATAGAGTGGAAATGGAAAGTACATATATTGATCCTCGACAGCCTAGAAAAAAATCAGGAATTACAAACAAGCATCACTATGCAGTGGATTGCTTTAATGACATTATTGATTGGTTAGTTCAAGAGCTTGATAGCCGATTTAGTGAGACAACCTCTCAATTGCTTGTTTGCTCAGCCGCTTTCAATCCAAGAGAATCATTTCAAGCTTT
The DNA here is from genome assembly GCF_016808335.1 of Panicum virgatum. NCBI lineage: Eukaryota > Viridiplantae > Streptophyta > Magnoliopsida > Poales > Poaceae > Panicum > Panicum virgatum. The sequence continues at coordinate 53,857,437 of NC_053147.1, forward strand.
CAATGGGGGAGAATTTGATGAGCTTAGCGAAACTGTATCCTGATGATTTTAGCAATGATGATTCGAGGGACCTTAGCCACCAACTTCGCCTTTACATTGCTGATGTGAGAGCAGATGACAGATTCTCCAACATAAACACTATTGGTGAGCTCTCTCAAAAAATGGTTGAGACCGGAAAATATCATTTGTACCCATTGGTCTATCAACTTTTGAAGCTTGTGCTAGTATTGCCTGTCGCCACAGCAACAGTTGAGAGATGTTTTTCCAGCATGAAGATTGTGAAAACAAGTTTGTCTAATTGTATGGGTGATGAACACCTAAGTCATAGACTTATTTGCTACATAGAGAAAGAAGAAATGAAGAAAGTTAGCAATGAGGCTGTGGTTCATTGGTTCATGATAATGGAAGGAAAAGAACATAAATATGATCTCTAAGAGGTAATATAGTGCATCTACTTTAACTTTCAATGGACAATCCTATATTTTCTTTGCTAAATAATTGACCTATTTGTTCTTTTTTCTTTAGGTTCGATCATATATTTTGCTATATGGAACATCTTTTGTCAACGTTTTGGGTTTTTGGCTAAGTGATCAATGGCGTGTTTATTTAATTATTTTGCTACGGACTACAGATTGTGACGGGTGAGTGTTGTTTCCTAGCCTCTACTAGTTTTCGTATCGTATGTATTGACCATTGACTAAATTGGTATTGCCATTATTAGAATACATTATCCTTTATTTGAATATCATATGAGTCTTGATGAAGTTGGGCACCCCCACCCATTAGCTCTAGCTTCGCCCCTGGCCCTGCAGGACGAGCGTCGAGGAGGCGCGCCGCTGGAAAGAAGGCGCCCATGAAGCCGGCGCCCCGTACGGCGACGACGACGACGTAGCAGCTCCGCCTGCACTGCGTCGGCCCATCTCGGCAACACCTCTCCACGGCGCCACCACTGACCTCCGCGAGCCGTCCGGTAAGACATCACTGCTCTCGGCTCCCTTTCAACCTTGCGTGCACGGACCCGCTGCCGGCGTCGTCAGGATTGCAATATTGAAACTATGTGTTCAAATGATTAGTGGCTGCACACAGTTTGGTATTCCAGTGATCTGAGCATGGTCTTTTTTTTTCGCGAACGTGCCTGTTAGCACTTATTTCATTAAGAGAAAGAAAATTACAGCGACGTAACCACGAGAGAACTCTCGTAGCGCAAAGTTACAAAACCACCAAGAAGGTGATAAATGACGACCAAGAGCGCACTGGGACATCCAGAGAGAAAAGAAAAGAAAACCACCAACCTAACATACGACCAAACTTCTAATCCTGCAAAAAAGAAGCATCTTAACCATGATCTGAGCATGGTCTGAGGGCGTACATGCCAAATTCTCATTTCGCAGCAAGATATGTACCAATGATTGTGCCTGAGGTGTAGCTGTTTTTCACTAGCATCAGCTGCTTACTATGAACATCCGAATTACAATGCCAATGAGTGTCAATTGATGCATCATAACGAAGGGGTTTATCCCTGATGCCCTTTGTTCCTTTCAGATTTGAAGTGCATCAAGTTTATTCAGCTGCTTTCAGATTTGAAGTACGTCAAGTTTAGTCAGCCCCCGGGCACCGATGACCATTCTGCTGTTGTTTGGCCTCAAGTATAACATGAAGTCAGTCAAGGGCTGCGAGAGGCTTTACTCTTGAGGAGCTGAAGGTAAGTCTGTACTCGTTAGCTTGGTGACAGTTTGACACTTGATTTGGGATCGGAGATCAGCTTATTTTATTCCACAAATGTTGGGATCGGAGATCAGCTTATTTTATTCCACAAATGTAGAGAGCATCCAGGCTTTTACTCCTTTACATTCTAGTGTACAATCGCCTGAAACATGCATTGCTAGGGAAAATTGTATTAATATTACCTTGTGCTGGTCATCATGGTCATCTGTTTCATTAGCTCTCATGGCCTCTTTCTTAAACTGCCTTAAGTGGACTTGATAATGTAAAGTTTTTAACAATTTAATTTGCATCCATTGATGGCACACTGTAATATTAGTGGCATGGTCATCCATCTAATATCATGTCTCTGTAGTTATTTTTTACGAATGCAATGATGAATTTGTAAGTATCTGTAGCTTCTCTAATGTTTCTAACAGCATCAACAACTTAACAAGTACTATCACAATATTACATCAAACACCTTACCGAGTTTAGAGGCTATGGCATCCCATGGAGTGTAGACCCTTATCTATTCCAGTACATGTGCTACCTATGTTCATAAGTTGGTCTGAATCGACATTTCGACTTCTGCACCAGATATTTCAATGTGATTGGATCTGACCTTGAGGGAAGATTACGTGAAGCTCCCAAGCCAGAACTACGAGAGCATGCTTGGATATCTGGGGCAAGACAGTGCAGTATTAGGAGTCATTACATTGTTAAAGGTGTCTTTTTCTTGTACTATGTCTGTAGCATTATCTTTGAAAAAGACCATAATTCAGTCTACTACTGCATTCCAAGCTGTGCATGTTGTGCCAAATGTATTAGCCCTTCATTGCAGAAGCGTACTGTAAGATGGAACTGAGATATATGCTGTTGTTAGTGCCTTTTTTTTATTTGATTTTGAAAACAAGCTGAATCAGCCAGGTTTAAATTGGCTGGCCCTGGCTGGCGCTGGCTGGAGCTGATTTGGCTGGCTGCTCCAGCCACACCTCCAGCCCAACCAATTCAGCTCAGCCGAACAGGCTGGCAGTTGCTAGCGTCTTGGTATGTTAAAAAACTTTGGAATATTTGGATTTTAGAGATCTCAAATATCAATAATAATTTAAAAAGTGCTAGAAGCTCAAACAAGCAGGAGCTAAACCATATAACTCCTATGACAAATTCCTTCTATGCCCTGGGAAATTTACCCGATCCCTTGTGTGTCACTAAAATCTACACTTCCCTTCAATGCCATCATATGAAAATTTCATTCCCCTCAATGCCATCACCGTCAATTTTCTAGCAAAATGCCATTGTTCTGGCGGTAAATGTTGTCAAAGTAAGGTTGAAATGTCATTCTTGCCCCTCTTTCACTGACGAGCTTGGCCCACACACAGACATTAACCGCCGTGGTAAACCAGACATCCAAATTGATCCCCATTTTGCCTTCTCCCATCCAAATCGACCCTACGTGCTCGTGGTCGCGGCCCTCGCACCTTGACACCCCCACCGGCGTTGTGGGGCAATGACGCGTGAGGCAGTGGCCGTGCCTGGTGGGTCCGCGGGAGCGTGCAGCCTCACGTGGGACCCACAGCACATGGAAGTTGCTCACTGTGCAGACCGCAGAGTCTCTATCGTAGATGATCATCGTGCCTCCAGATGTAGCTCCATCATGGCTTGAACCAGGGTATAAAAACTTATCTCGGAATTGTTTGAGACTGGCATTAGATGATGCGTAGTACGAATTGTTTGCACTTGTACATTTTAATGCCTACTTGATTTACAGGATGCATCCTAAGTCAAGTTATTTGTTGGAAATAAGGCTTGCGTGCAATCCTGAACTAGAAGGGAGATTTCTTTCTTTATTGTTAGTAAGGTTGTAGATGGCGACATTCGCAATTTCAAGGACTTTGTTGATGAAATTGTGGACAAGTATCCTCCTAGATATAAAGGAGCTGTCAATGTTGCTTACTATGATGATACTAGCCAAAACCACATAGAAATCAAATCAGACTTGGATCTTCTTGGCATGTTTGCAAAACATCTAGACACTAAGGAAGTGAACATGGCCATTGCCTACACCTTACCCACAGAAATTCCTGAGTGGCCTACTGTACCTAAGAAGCTTACTGATGATATTTTTTCCATGCACCCCATCCATGCCTTCTGTATCTGCACTAGGTGCAAGTCAGTTCACTCATCCTACATCTAGCCACTCCACTGAGCCTACATTCAGCCAACCTAAAACAAATGAGCCTAGCCTATATGAATCTGATGATGATAAATCTAATGATGATGACAATTACCTAACAAACCCCAAACCACACAATGAATTTGTGGGTGTTGATGAGGAGGACTAGTACTAAACCAACTCATCTAAACCTAAGAGCACCACCTCGGACTCTGAGTCAGATTCTAATGAAGAGTACATGGAAGAGGATGGATTGGTAAGAAGGGATCCTATGCCACCTCCAGCTATTGGTTAAGATAAAGAAGAACCTCCAATGATTGTGGGCAGCACATACCCAATATGGAACAATTTAGGTTGGCATTACCTATGCATGCAATTTAACATGAGTTTGAATATAATATTGAAAAAAGTGATCCTGAAAGAATGAGAGTATATTGTTCAAAGAAAGTGGAAGAAGGATGTAGGTGGAGATTACATGCTAAAAAATGGATGAAGTAACAGTAAGGTAAGTTGTGAATTTGTATTGTTCCTTTTCTACTGTACTTGTTTATTTTTAATTATGATGACTAACCAATGGACATTCATGTCCAGGTAAAGAAGAACCGTCATAGACACACATGTACTAGTGCAAGAAGAAGTAAGGATGTGAAGCATGCAACAAATATTTGGGTCTTTGATGTCGTTAAAGATTGGCTAATTGAAGATTCAAAACAATTGCGGAAAACCACAACTTGCCGTCGACAATGGCGAACTTCCACTGCAACCCACAGCCGTATCTCCCTGTTGGAGATCATATCGAGCATGGCTGGCAGCGGCCTGCCCGCTCTAGGATTGCTCTTGGAGGAGAACCACCACGACGCCATGAAGACTATGCGATCGTGGTCATGGAGCCACCGCCGCCGGAGGATGATGCCATGGACTCGCTGCGAGATGTTGTTGATCTTCTTGACCAGGACTACCCTGTAAGAGTTCAGTCTTTCTTCCGCAATCCTTTAGGGCTTGGTCTGGTGCAGCTTCAGTCAGCTTCGCTGCGTCAGATTTTACTAGATGCTTCTCCAATTCAACTCCCAGACAATATAAACATCCGTGTCATTAAGCATGATGAGGCAACTAATCTCAGGGCATGTCCTTACACTCACATTTGCCGTCTGATGGTACTGTGTTTCCCTCTAGATTATCAGACTTTGGATTTTTTTCAAGGCTGCTGTTGTGCCTTTTGGAAGATTAGTAACCTGGCATGAAGGTCCGAACAAGACCAAATCCTTTCTGGATTGTTTGGTCTTAACACCAGAACATGTGCCCCACAGCTTCATCGTCTCCCAAGGTTCTGTTCTGGGAGGTAATGGTCAATCTTGGTTTGCTCCGGTCTATATTATTAGTGGTCATTTTCCTGATGTTTTCCCCCAAGATGAAGATCCAGTCCCTGCAAATGGTATTCCACATCCAGCTCATGGCCATGTAGCCCATGTTAATCAAGATATTCTTCCTCACTGGATTCATGACCTGGCTGCTGCTGGAGGAGAAGCGATTGTAGATGCAGGTGTTGGGCAAGATCAAGCTCTGGATGCTATGCATGATCCTCAAAATGTGCAGGCCCAAAATGACAATGGATGGGATGACTGGAATGTAGCAGACAATCAGCCCATGTAGGGAAATAACTTTGGCATACCCCAGCATCTCGACCAGCCACAATTCAGCATGACTTTGTCTGGGTCTTCAGCAGCTTTCTTTAGGGGTTTTGGCCCAGCAATCCACCTCTCTATTGAACAAGTGCTTCAGAGCAATGTTAGTTCTACTTCTTCCTCTTCAGAAGAAGTTACTTCCCAGCCCACTACTGAAATCTTAGAGCCCATTGTTGGTCACCTACACATTCCTGAAACTGTGTTGGCTACTCTGCAAGCAAGGCATGTTCCTCCAAGTTTTCAGTTTACTAGCAACAAAAGAACTTGGGATGCTGCTTTTATTTCCCAGGGCACTGCTACGGAAGAAGACCTTGATAGGGCTATTGTCCCTGTCAATCCAGTTCTGCATGCTATCATCCTTCAGGTCTGGGCTTATATGTCAGATGCCTCACCCTCTGTTGATCAGCAAGATTCACAATGGAGTGATGTAGTCCTACATTCTGATGCAAGTCTTTCATCTATTGATCCTTTCATTAGCAGCCAGCAAAGCATGAATGGCCTGCTTGATCTGAATACTTCACATCAGTCATCCCTGTTTGCTTCATCTGAGGATGTCTTGGAACCCTAGACAAAAAAAAATCTTATCACAGCCTTTGATTTTGTGGGGAATCCCTCTGCCAGTTCTCTCCCTCCAAGGCCTCCTAAATCTGTTGTTAGTCTGCCAACTACTACCTCTAAGAATTTCTCTAGCTCTTTGTCTGTGACTTCAGTTAGGAGAAGCCCAAGACTGATTAAGTTTGATGGTTTTCAGCATAGTCAGTACACTCCCAAGAAGAAAAGGAGGGGTGCTCTCATTGTTCCTGCTGCTGCTCCCTCTGAAAATGTTGCACCAATTGCCTCCATCCCTGAGCTCAAGGGACAGGATCCAGGCCCAATTCCAATGGAAGTGCTTCAAGCCTGGGGTGTTGAATGTGGAGTACCACCTGAGGTGATCTCCAAGGATGCTCTGTCCAAGCTAGGAGTTGATGATCACTAAAGAACTTCTTTTTCTGTTGTTACATGCTCCTGTTCTAGTTGTTCTTATGCAACTTTACTGGACAGCTCTATGTCATTTGTTAAACTCTCTCTGCCAGACTATGTTAAAATGCAATGTGTGCATGAACCTCTTATGTTATATGGTATTTGTGTGTCTGTGCTTGTTGGCTTTTGTTCCGATTCAGGACAGAATCACTTTCTTGGGCCCTGCTTTACCAATGATCTTTCTGTTTGCAACTTTGGCATGGTGATCACTCCTTTTATGATGGTCTTGGGTCCTTCTTTGCAGCACCTTTCCTGGATCTTTTTCCCTTTGGTTATTGATGAATACACATAACTGGGATATTTTGTGTTGGAATATTCGAGGAGTCAATGGTTCTGATAAATGGGATGCAGTGCGTGATAAAATTAATGAGAGTGCTAGCTCTATCATCTGTCTTCAGGAGACAAAGCGTGAAAATTTTGATATCTCGTTTATGAGAAAGTTCCTTCCTCGACATCTTGATAAATTTGACTATACACCTTCTATTGGAGCATTAGGGGGTATTTTGGTAGCTTGGAACAACAGCTATTTTCTGGGAACTGTTATTGACTCTCAGTCTTTTGGTATTACCATGGAATTCACATCTGTTTCAAACCTCTCCAAATGGAAACTAACAACTGTTTATGGCCCTTGTCAAGAACCACAACGCTCAGACTTTGTTCGATGGCTTAGAAATCATACTATTGGCGATGCAGAAAATTGGCTTTTCCTAGGAGACTTCAATTTCTATAGATCTTTGGAAAATAGAAATAAACCAGGTGGCAATTTACAGGACACTCTCATTTTTAATGAGGTTATTGGCCATCTAGGCTTAGTGGAGCTTCCACTCAAAGGCAGGGCTTTTACCTGGAGCAATATGCAAAATGACCCCCTCCTTGAGCAATTGGACTGGCTTTTTACCTCACTCAACTAGACTCTAAGCTTCCCTAACACTCTAGTTTTTCCTTTGGCCAAAATTACTTCTGATCATATCCCATGCAAGATCTCAATTGGGACTACAATTCCAAAAGCCAATATTTTCAGATTTGAAAATTTCTGGATTGCGTATCCAGTCTTTTTGGAAGCAGTGACTAGAGGCTGGGACAAGGAAATTAGAAATCAAAGAGATTTTGCATCAGTTCTCTCGGGCAAGCTAAAGAATGTCAGATATGAACTCACGTCTTGGAGCAGAAACCTCTCCAACCTCAATAATTTAATTTCTAACTGCAACAAGGTAATTCTTTTTTTAGATGATTTGGAAGAAATAAGGTTGTTGCTTTCTTACGAGACTGTCTTCAGAAATGTTATCAAGGACCACTTGGCCAAACTTTTAAGGTCTAAGAACCTTTATTGGAGGAAAAGGTATACTGTTAACAGGGTCAAGTTTGGAGATGAATTCACTAAATTTTTTCATGCCATGGCAACTATCTCCTACAGAAGAAATACTATTTCCCAGTTACAAAATGAAAATGGGGTCACTATCTCAGATCATGATGGCAAGGCCTCTCTCCTTTGGACAGCCTACAAAAATAGAATGGGAGTCACAATGCATCCAGAGATGAGATTTAATCTAGTAGAGCTCATTCATGTCAACACTGATTTAGCCAGTTTGGTGTAGCCAATAAGTAGAGAGGAAGTTGATAGAGTAGTCAAACTTTTCCCATCAGATAAGGCTCCAGGCCCTGATGGTTTCAATGGCCTGTTTCTTAAGAAGTATTGGCCTGTTGTAAAGGAATCCTTTTACCAGCTGTGTGATGATTTCTACAATGGGATCCTCAATTTAGAAAGTATAAACTCTTCTTTCATCACACTAGTGCCTAAGATACTCAATCCTGTGACAGTAAATGACTTCAGGCCAATATCTCTTTTAAACTGCAGTATAAAACTGATCACAAAGATCTTGGCTGAGAGGCTCCTATCTATTATCCTGGAATTCATTCATGCTAATCAGTATGGCTTTATAAGATCCAAAACCATCTAGGATTGCTTGGCTTGGAGTTTTGAATATATCCATCAGTGTCAATAGAGTCATCGTGAAATCATAATTCTCAAGCTGGATTTTGCCAAAGCTTTTTATACAGTGGAACACTCTACAATGCTAGAGCTAATGACACACATGGGATTTCTAGATAGATGGCTTCTTTGGATGAAAATGATCTTCTCATCAGGTGTTTCTTCAATCCTCCTTGATGGAGTCCCTGGGAAGCAATTTCATTGCAAAAGAGGAGTAAGGCAAGGAGACCCTCTCTCTCCTTTACTCTTTGTCATTGCAGCTGAATTACTACAATATGTGATCAATGATGCTTGTAGACAAGGGCACCTTCAGATCCCATTACCTCAACCTTCCTTTGACTTCCCAATCATCTAGTATGCTGATGATACTCTTTTGCTTATGCAAGCAGACCCTATTCAATTGACCCATCTCAAGACAATTTTGGATAATTTTGCCCTTTCTACTGGCCTCAAAGTTAATTTCAGTAAATCATCAATGTTCTCAATTAATGTCCCTCAAGCTACTATGGTGAATCTGGCTGCCATCCTCGGCTGTCAAATTGGGTCAATGCCTTTCACCTACCTTGGCTTGCCAATGGGCACCACAAAACCAAGAATGACGGACCTAACATGCTAACACCCTTGATGGTGGACAGAGTAGAGAGAAGATTATCTGCTTGCTCCTCTTTGCTGTCTTATACTGGAAGATTGCAGCTAATCAACTCAATAATCACCCCTGTCACAACCTACACTATGTGCTCGATCAAGCTACCTTCAGGGGTAATTGAAAATATAGATAGAGCAAGGAAACAATGTCTTTGGAGGGGTAACAATCAAGCTAACCGTGGAGGTCATCTAGTTGCTTGGCATCATGTGCAGAAACCTAAAGATAAAGGAGGACTTGGTATTCAGAATTTAAGACTGCAGAATGATGCCCTCCTTCTGAAACAGCTGCACAAATTTTGTTTGAAATTAGACACACCTTGGTGCAACTTGATCTGGTCAAAATATTATCAAGACAAAGTCCCACATGCAGCAAGAGAGGTTGGGTCCTTCTGGTGGAAGGATGTCTTGAGACTTAGCACAATTTATAGAGGAATTGCTAGATGCACCTTGGGATATGGGTCTTCAGTGACTTTCTGGGATGATCTCTGGTCTGATGGGATCATGTCCTTAAAATTCCCGAGATTTCATTCTTTTGCCATAGATCCAAATGTCTCAGTCAAGAGGATCATGCAAATTGATGATCTGTCCATGCTCTTTCATTTGCCTCTTTCCCCCAGGCTTTCCAAGAGATCCTTTCCTTACAGCTTGATATCCAGGCTATCCCCTATGACATCAATAATGTGGACACGTGGAATTTTTTATGGGGTGACAGTAATTACACTTCTAGAAGATTCTACCAGCTAGCTTTCAAGCACCTGGCTCTACCTCAGTCTTTCAAGTGGGTTTGGAAATCCAAATGTACACACAGATTAAAATTCTTTGCCTGGCTCATTCTCATGGATAGATTGAATACAAAGGACATGTTACAGAGAAGAAATTTTCATGTTCAGCCTAACACTCATTGTGTCATGTGTAATGCTGGGTGGTAGAGGACCTGAAGCATCTTTTCTTTGACTGTCCCTTTGCACTTGTTTACTGGCAGAAATTGGGTATTGTCTGGGATGATACAAATGACATTCACACTCTCCTTCAGACGTCGGCATTTTGGTATGGCATATTTCATTGAAATATTCATTATTGTAGCTTGGGAAATCTGGAACCTAAGAAATGCCAAGATTTTTGAAGGACAGACAGACAGTTTTCAACTTTGGACTGTGAAGTTCAAAGAGCAAATTGTAACATCCCAAAAATTCACTAACCAAATTCACTCGCTAAAAAAAATCATTTTCAAAACCTATTGCAAAAATTTATCTTTTGAGCTCAAACTCCTTTGCCATCTAATCTTCGCTGTGCATCCAATCTCCATCCAATTATCTTTCCCGTTGCACTTTCAAATCAAGCTAATCTCTTTTTCTTCTCCAACCCATTTGCTCTCCAATCATAGCCAAGCTCCCCACGAGCTGCCATGGCCACAATCATAGCTGCCCGTGGCCAGCCACCTTCCACCCCCTCACTCATGCCCGGAGTCCCCAAAACTGAACCCCCTCTCCCTCCTCTCTCTCCCCATGCTCTCAGATTTGGAAACTGTGGGCTGCAGCTCGATCCCGGCGAGGCTCCGGTGAGCAGCCACCGTGGGTGCTGCGGCGCCGCTGCCTGGGACCTTGTTGCCCACTCTGTTCCCGATCCGTAACCCTCTCCCACCCCTGTCTTGTGTAATTCAGCCAGCCCACACAAGCACCAGCCCAATTAGTAGCCGCAAAAGCCCAAACCAGCAGCCCAAGTATGCCTCACGAAAAAAGCCTTCCTGCCAACCATTTACCCTAGCTCAAAATCATATCATCTCAATTTTCGGAATTTATTTAAGCACCGAATATTACAACTACAATATCTCACCCATCCAAGCTCCGATTCAAATGATTCTTTTTCTTAAATTCCCATAAAATCATACACTATCCACTCCTTCTATTTTCATTCCCCGGTGAGCTCATTTTATTTTATGTTTGTGCTTGTTTGTCGTTGTGCCGTTTTCACTCGTAGCCGACGGAGTGACCGAGGAGGAGAATGCCGAGGAGTTCGGTGGACAGTACCACGAGCCGGAGTACGCAAAGCAGTACAGCGAGCCGGAGCCCGAGAACGAGTACCGCGAGCAGGAGCTCGGATTCGAAGACGGCAAGTCCAATCTCAACCTTTGATGCATATTTAACCCAGTTTTACAAACACAACCTATTGGCCAGTTTTAAAAATTGCATATTGCTTTACTGCTAAAACACGGTTGGATAGCCACCCCTTGATTGTTATAACCATTCCTTGATAACCTAGTTTGTCTTTAAATATGATTTGCTCTGCTTGGATGATAAACCCTACTAGAATGCTTAGGAACTGGTTACTCATTTTATTACACTCCAAACATGATTACATTGTGTTTTTAAACAAAGAAAAGCGTGAGTATTGGGAAAAATGAGATTTTTGGAAAATAAAAGAAAGAGATGCTTAGACGGGACAGATGGTAATTCCTGTGTGGGATGCCAAATGTTGGGCGCGTACCTTTGTGGTTGAGCAAGGTTGGGAGATATCTATCTTGTCATAATTAAGGACCGAGTTGATGTGTCATCTTGCCTAACTCAACTTATTGTACAACCACTCGACCGTTGTGTGTGGCAACGGCTTAGCATAAATCCCACTAGCTAGTTTGTTAGTCATCAGGAGAGCTGGTGAGCAACGAGTGATCAAGGAGACGGGATAACATCTGTGTGACTTATACCCTGGTTGGGCCTTGTTGGTAGGTCAATGACCCCTTGGTGGATCCCGTGTTGGCTAGTTAGGTCTAGCTAAGGTGGGTAATGGCTTCAATGGGATCTGCATCGACACTAAGGTGATCGTGCTATGGTACCCTACTTGTGGATAAAGTGTACACCTCTGCAGAGTTAAAATCTATCCGGATAGCCGTGCCCACGGTGCTGGGCAAGTTATGATTTGGTCACATAACTAGAATTGACTTTGGGATGGATGGTGTTGGTGTGAGTTGTTTTGGACTGTGTCTGGCAGTTGTGCCGTGAGCTACGGCGGATGAGGAGTCCGATAGCAAATTAAAACTTGGATCCTTTGTGTAGGATCAAACCCACTTAGTTACTAAAGATTTGTTTTAAGAAAACCCTTTTTCAAAATAAACCCTTGCATGTGCTAAAACTGGCTTTACCGCAAATGAAACTTGAGCCTTATCCTTGATATATCCTGTGCATATGCTTTATATCCCCCTCCGTGGAGGAGGTTGGACTTGTTGAGTACTTTTGTACTCACCCCGATATATATTGTTGCTTCAGAGGAAGATCCAGACTTCGTGGTGGGAGACGTTGAGTAGAGGTTGCGTCCGCACCCAACTCTGCCTGTGGTGTTGGCCCTGTTCAGGATGCTTTCGCTGGTGTTACTCTGAGCCCGAGCCGGACCCCGATCTGTTCTTGCTTTGGAGAATTATATTAGCCTTTTTACTAGTTGCTATGATTTGTATCAAGAATCTACCTCTATAGAGGTTGTACGGTGACTGAACTATCTGATGAATAAATGTGTTATCAGTCTCCTGGGACTGATATTTGTATCACATTTAGTCTCCATTTAAGTGAAGATGCTTCACAAATCCTCCTACACTTGAATAGGGTTAGTGAGGATCTTAGACCCTTAGTTACTCAATGGCTTAGCACAATCATGTAATCTTTTTTCTCCTCTCTGCTCCCCCCCCGGTAAGTATCCATTTGTACATTTATCTCTCTGTTTTTAATATATTGCTGTGGGGATCTCCCCCACAGTTCCTTTCAAAAAAAGATTCAAAACAAGGGGCAAAGGTATCGTAGGCTAAGATTAAGGAAAAGTTCAAGGTTGAGGTGCCTTACAAGAGAGTATATGCAGGTAATGAGCTAGCACATAACCAACTTTTTGGTGATTGGGACAGTAGCTCCGATAAATTGTATACCTTTACACTACTACAAAAAATGATTCACCACGATCTTTTCTAAACACTTCCGAGGCGGGCAGGAATTTCAACCATCTCGGTTAATGCCACACATTAATTAAGGTGGTCATTTTCTATTAACCCAAGTGGTTAGAAAATGACCGCCTCATAAATCTATTAATCGAGGCGGACATTATAAGAGGCCCGCCTCCAAAAATGGGCCTATTTTCCTTGACCCTATTTCTGGAGCAACAAAGGACCAAGCAACAATTAATCTTAAAATTTCTGATGCCGCCCAAGCCTACCAAGAGTTATGCTCTCATTTTCATCGACTTTTTGTGTAGTGTTGTTGCATCCACGTTGGCTCGATGACATTATATATATACAGAGGTATCATGTGGACCACTCCCTGGCCAATAGTACCCTGCAAACAATGAAGAAACTCGTACTGGATGCTTTCCTTCATATAGTCCATTTAATGAACTCAATATATTTTTTATTCAAAAACACAAACTCAATATGGTTTGATGGGATATGTCTTACAAGAATTTGTTTCACCTGATGATCTTGTGAAATCTTTAAAAAAGATAATTTTTTTAAATAACTAAACATTTTTTAAAAATGTATTATAGCACACAAATGAACAGATCGTCCAGCTAGCCTGGTTGAAATTTTCATTTGTGTTACTTATCATATCATGTGTCCGCTATAAGCCTTTATAGATGTGATTCTAATACATAATCAGTAAAAACTTGTTTGCATTTTTTCTGTTCGAGGGAAAACAGTTACATAGGATGTACTGTGCTAGCATCAAGAACAGTAGAATGGCTGGCGCAATGGCTTCTTTGAAGTTTGCTAGTCCTAGCTGTTTGGGCAAAGCTTCTTGTATCCAAGTTCAACAAAGGATGGGAAGGGGTTCACGGCGCAGTGGCAAAGGCCACTGGTTGGAGTGCTCCCACCCAGGGTTCAAATCCTGGGCGCCGCACCTTTATGCTCCGACGGCTTCCCTTAGAGTTTCCCTATCAAAAAATGTTCAACAAAGGATCAAGGTCCTAGCAGAGCACGAGCATGCAGATATGCCTGGAGAACTCAAGGTGATTCTGGTGGTATCATTGAACGATTGGTGTCTAGTGTCATGAGTAATCCTGGTTCTTGATGTTTGCTTGACGATGTGTAGGGTCCAGATACCTTCCATTCCAAGCCTAGAACTCGTGGGGGCATACGTTTGGATGAATGCTAGCAACAGCGTATTCTTATTGCATATCCTGGAGTGATACAATACATAGTATTTATAGACGTAATTCTTGCGTTATCGGGCCTCTCACTGCACCTTTGCCGCACCCATATGCCTTCTGGATTTGTTCACATGCATGGGTCAGGCTATTATTGTTTAGGTGATGAAATAAGTGATGAAGTCCTTTGCCACTCATAGGAAAAATTAAGAATTTTGAAAAAAATAAATTTGAATTCATAGGAGTTGTACTATCTAGTACTGCAAATACAAATTATAATGTTAGACAAACTTACAGCACTATCCTGTATATATGTACTCTAATCATTTAGAATCAGTGTCTATATATGTATTGATTCTTGAATGACCTCAATTTCTCTGTTGCCAGTCTCTTCGAAAGGTCATATAACTAGGAATCATAAGTCATAAGTCCACAGTAAATAGTTGCACTAATTTAGGTCTTATGTTGTACAGTATTAATAAGGACATATGGTTGCAGAGTTTGCAAACAAGAAACATGCACAGACGCAGAGTTTCCTGATAGAATATGTGTTGACATATTTCTGGGCAAACACACGGAAGCACTAGCGCGTGCAGTGAGCAGGGGCGCACCTTGCAGCGCCGCTGCACCAACCGGTCAGATCGGTATGCTGGACCGGTCAGACCGGTCTCGTCAGATCGAGCAGCCCGACGAGGATCCAACGAACGCCTGTCTGGAAGGGACCTCGTCGGGGCAGGCACACCTTGGGTTGCCATAGGCTCGGCAGGTTAGCTAGGGTCCTCAAACGCCATGGAGACGAAGGAAGAACATCATGTTGAGGTTGGAAAAGTAGGGTAACGAGGAAGAAAGGTAAAAACGATAAAGATAGATTGATGATAGATTCGATTGATTTGTGTCCCCTCAATCGGCCATGGCCCTTTATATTTATAGAGTGGGGAGGTCTTGCCCCGCAAGAAATTCTTTTACAGATCTAAATCTATGAAAATTCTTAATTGTACTCGGACTCTGGATGGACCTGTCTGACTTACCGGTCAGACCGGTTGTAAACGGACAGTTCGCTTGTGAACACCGGACGGTTCGCGCTTTCGGATTTCGGGAATAGGCCAGAACGTTCGGATGTCCGAACAATCCTGACATGCGGACGGTCCGCCTGCGGACACCGGACAGTCCGCGCCTTCGGTTTTGCCGGGACTAGGCCAGAACATTCGGAGGTCCAAACATCGTTCTGGCGTACTATCCGCCCGTGAAACCAGATGGTCTGCACGTTCGTACGTCCGAACATTACTCTGCTGGGATCAGGCCAAAATTTTCGGACGTCCGGTCATCCTGACGCGTAGACTGTCCACCATGTACATTGGACGGTCCGCTTTGACAATGTCCTTCAAACCGGTCTGACCTGTTTACATTACCGGTCTGATCAGTTTGGTCAGATTGTCCAGCAAATCTAACTTGTGCTAATTTTGGTCGTCAACAAAATGTACATGTGTAAGGACATTTGCATCCGTGCTATCTTTACTATTAACTGCTGAAGGTTCCAAAAGTTTCTACTAAGCAAGCATTCATCTTCAAGTCCAAGTACTCAAACCTAGGACCCAATATATACTAGTTGAACACCTGAACCTTTCCTTCTCGTCTAGGACCCAATAATTTCTGATCCAGCTTAATTATCAATGTAATAAAAAGGTAGAGATGTCATGACAGTGATTATTCCTTCTTGTGTGTAGATAGATCTATAATACAAAGAAGGTGGAGAAACATGCATTATTTGGGATGCCGTCACATGAAATGTTGCTTAGGATGCGCGAGCGGTCCATTGTAGCGTTCATCGCTGAAGAGACGACCAAGAGAAAGTATTAAATATAAGTAAAAGTTAATCATATAAAAAACAATACCGAGTTAAATATATTATACTATGTTGCTAAGAAAAAACATATTAGTATACCCATTGTAGCGTTCATCATTGGGTCGTGGTCCTAGCAGAGCACGGAGCTTGCAGATATGCCTGGAGAACTGATTGTGGTGGTATCATTGAACGATTGGTGGGTTGGGTCATGTGTCATCCTGGTTCTTAATGTTTGCTTGACAATGTGTAGGGTCCAGATACCTTCCATTCCAAGCGTAGAACTCGTGGGGGCAAACGTTTGGATGAATGTTAGCAACAGCGTATTCTTATTGCATATCCTGGAGTGGTACAAGACATAGTATTTATAGATGTAATTCTTGCGTTATCGGGCCTCTCACTGCGCCTTTGCCGCACCCATATGCCTTCTGGATTTGTTCACATGCATGGGTCAGGCTATTATTGTTTAGGTGATGAAATGAGTGATGAAGTCCTTTGACACTCATAGGAAAAATTAAGAATTTAGAAAAAAAATTGAATTCATATAAGTTGTACTATCTAGTACTGCATATACAAATTATAATGTTAGACAAACTTACAGCACTATCCTGTATATATGTACTCTAGTCATATGGAAATCAGTGTCTATGGATGTATTGATTCTTGATGAATGACCTCAATCTGTTGCCAGTCTCTTCGAAAGGTCATGGAACTTGGATTCTAAATTCCAGTCACAGTGAATAGTTCCACTAATAGGTCTTATATAATACCACAGTAAGGACACATATAGATGCAGAGTTTGCAAGTAAGAAACATAGACGCAGAATTTCCAGATAGAAAATGCACATCAGTAATGCGTGCTATGTTTACTATTTACGGCTGAAGTTTCAAAAATTTCTACTAAGCAAGCATTCATCTAGAGTCCAAGACTCCAAGTACTCAAACCTATAGGACCCAATACTAGCTAAATGTCCGAACCATTCCCGGCCTTTCTTGTCTAGGACCCAATAATTTATGATCCAGCTTAATTACCAATGTAAAAAAAGTAGATATGTCATGACAGTGATTCCTTCTTGTGTGTAGATAGATCTATAATACAAAGAAGGTCGAGAAACATGCATTGGGATGCCATCACATGAAGTGTTTCTTAGGGATTCGCAAATAATGCATGTTTCATGTGATACTTAGGATGCCATCACTGAAGAGACCAAGAGAAAGTATTAAATATAAGTAAAAGTTAAACATGTCAGAAACAATACCCGAGTTAAGTATACTATATGTTCCTAAGAAACAACTAATTATTATTTACATGAATTAACATACCAGCTTTCAATTCAATATGACACTACTAGAAAACGGGCCATCGGTCCTGACCATCGGTACCAGCTGCTGTTGCAGCCGGTACCGATGGTACCCATCGGTACCGGTTGCAACGGCAGCTGGTACCTTTGGCCGTCGACCGAACATGTGGAGGGCAATTGGCACCGGTTGGTGGTTCCAACCGGTTCCAATGCGTCACCATAGGAACCGGTTTGATCCACTACCCGGTACCAAATGAAATCTGCGCTAAAGGCACCGGTTTATAGGAATAACCTGTTCCTATGATAATGAAACGTGGCAGCTGCCAGGAGCTCGGGCCTAAGGCACCGGTTGGTGCCTTGACCCGGTGCTATTGATTTAATTTTAGCACCGGGTCATTGAATTCAACCGGTGCCTTTGGCCCGAGCCTATAAATACCCCATCTCCTCCCCCTCTCAAGCTGCCGTGAACTCACTGTTCATGGCAGCTGAGTGGGGTGAGGGGAGGCGAATTTTTACTATTTTTTTTAAAAAAGGTTAGTTATTTTTTTTTATAACTTAGCAATTAATTTTTAGAAACAGTTATTACTTGATTTAGTTTATATATGTGATAATTATTTATATTTGTAACATCTTATTTAAGTTATATACGTTATTAATTTATTTGATATTTGAATACTATCAAATTATTGTATTTATATGTTTTTTCAATTTATTTGATAAGTGAATAGTATTTATTTATTATAGTTATATGCATTATCAATTATATAAATATATTGTTATAAATTGGTATTATGAATGAACTATTTGTACAGTACAATGATGTATATAAATGTATTGTATGTGGACCCAGATGAGTCGGCAATGGATGTACATGGCCGACCGGCGTTCAAAGGAGTTCATGGATGGCGTGCATGAATTCATAGAAGCGGCCGAGAAACACAAGTATGGCGGTTTCGTTCGTTGTCCATGCAAATTTTGTAAGAATGAGAAGGATTACTCATCATCAAGAACCATCCATAGTCACTTGTTCAATAGTGGTTTCATGCCGAACTACTATGTTTGGACCAAGCATGGCGAAAGAGGAATTGTGATGGATAATAATGTAGAAGAAGAGGACATGATTCCTGACTTTGCAGCCAATTATAATTCCTTTTTCAACGACACTGCAATGGGTGAGCCAATTATAATTTAGTTTGTATTATATATGTATATATATAATAATTAGTTTATGTATAATTAGTTTGTATAATTATTGTATAATTAGTTTGTATAATTAGATAGAATTTAGTTTGTATTATATATGTATATATAATAATTAGTTTGTGTATAATTAGTTTGTATAATTATTGTATAATTAGTTTGTATAATTAGATAGAATTTAGTTTGTATTATATATGTATATATAATAATTAGTTTATGTATAATTATTGTATAATTAGTTTGTATAATTAGATAGAATGTATAATACTATAGAGATATGTATTGCACTGTATAATGTAATGACGACAATGAGTAATGACGACGACGAGTAATGACGAGTAACGAAGACGAGTAATAACGAGTAACGACGACGAGTAACGACGAGTAACGACGATGAGTAATTTCGTATTCGCTCTCTAACTTATACATTCGCCATCCCTCGACCCTCAACTCTAGACCTCGACCCTCAACCCCGTTCCTCGACCCGGTTCCACGACACACACACACACACTCTCTCTCTCTGACTAATACACTCTAACACACACATACACTCACACTAACACACACAGACACACACACACACTCACTCACTAACTCTCTCTCTTTCTCTGTCCCTCTAACATACACACACTCTCTCTCAAACACGCATATTCGTTCAAAGAATTGAATTCTCCTGCTTCATTTAAGGATGGACACATACTCTAACACATTTTTACGGTTTCAGTTAAGGATGGACCCCTTCGGTGATGAGCAGGCTGCCGGGCAATACATGTTGGACGCAATAAACGAAGATACGAGGGCTAACACCACCCAGCCAATCGCTGAAGAAGATGCTTGGACAGCTGATTCGTTCCTGAATATGTCTGGAGATGCCGATGAAGAAGATGATGACTTTGCGCCGCCGCCCAATCAACAACAACATGTTCCAGTACGAATCTTAAAACTATATGCATGGTGACTTCGGTAGATTAGTTTTGCGATTAACATATCTTTTCTGTAATTTAGTCGACCTCCGCATCGACTTCGTTGAGCCAATCAAAAGGGAGACGCCGGCCAACCAAGAAAATGGAGGGAAGACAGGTCGTCACAGAAGTGGACGCAGAGGGCTGTCCAAGTGCTCCAGAGGCTGCTAGCACAAAATTTGTCAACCAATGTGGGGTTATTGTTCGGGCAAGAATTCCGATCACCACAAAACTATGGAAAACGTGCAAACCCGAAGAACAGCAACACGCCGTGCCTGCACATCAGAAGGAAATGCTATGGGCAGAACTCAAGGATATGTTCACTCTTCTTGAAGGAGTTGACCAAGAACTGGTGAAAAAATGTGCCTTGAAAAAGATGGCCCTTGCCTTTGCAACTTTCAAGAAGAAGTTGTACACCAATTACATCAAGAAGGATAAGGAGCCGAACTGGGACGATCTTCCTCAGGTTAAACCATACTGGGAGGAGTTCAAACAATACAAACTATCAGAGGAAGCCCAAGAAAAATCCGAACAGGCCAAGGTGAATGCAGCAAATAAGAAGTACAGCCACCACCTTGGGGCTGCCGGGTACAAGAAGTCATTTAAAAAATGGCAGAAGATGGAGCAGGACCTTATGGATAGAGGCATCAGGCCGGCGACTTGGGATTGGCCGGATAGATCCAAGTGGTGGTTATTTGCTAATGGCGTGACACTAAACCAGTTGGATGGAAGTTTGGTCGTGCCCGAGCATATGCAAGAAGTGTCCCGCGATCTAGTCGCTGCAATAGATGAGACTCAACAAGGAACATTCCATCCTCAAAGGGAGAATGATGAGCTGACAAGGGCATTAAAGAATCCGGAACACCCTGGACGAGCCCGCGGCATCGGCGTGGTCCCATGGAAAGTTGCTTGGGCCGGAGATCCCTCTTACAAGACTCACCGAAAGAGCAGAGCCGAACAGGAAGAGAAACTTCGTGCCATAGAAGAAAAGATGAACAAGAAGGTTGCGTCCTTGGAATCTCAGATGGACGCCAGGGTCAATGAGGCGGTGCAGCTAGCTCTGAGCCAAAGGGGCACTGCTGGGTCGCACCCGGATGTTGTGATAAGCCCGGCCTCTCAGCGACGCAGTAGCTGTGCATCCACAGCGGCGCCCGACGTACTAGCGGAAAAGCAACCCCAGATTGAGCCAACGGCGGTAGATGACCAGAGGTATCCAGTGGATGATGTCACCATGCCGACACCGTGCGAGCTTCATGTGCGAGCAAGAAATATATCCATTCATGTCGCATACGGGTCAGCCCTGCCCCTGAATCCTTCTACTACAATTCATGGAAGGCCGATACCCCCTGGCTACACCTCCGTCACAGTCGAGCAGATAGTTGGAAACAATGACGATCTTGAGCTCGACTTCATTGGAGGGGATGGAGAGAAGACATTGGGAGACGCACTGCACGGGGTCGTTCTATGGCGCAAGTCCGACATCAAACTTACTGAAAGACAAACGGCTCCCGGGCAGACTGATCGCCCGTCTCCGCGGCCTACCTCACTGCCGTCCCCACTGCCACCTCCTTCACCACCGTCTCCGCCGGCGCAAAGGGCCACGAGTACTCCAACTCCTCCTGCACCAGAAAAGGGAAAGAAAAAGACATCATCCCTCCCAGCGGCTGGACCCTCAAAGAAGAAGCAGAAAACGGTCGAAAGACAATTAACCTATGAGAAAACCGCTGAGGAGTTGGAAGAGGAGACTACTCGATATATAAAAGAACAATTGAAGCCTAAAGTCCCCCCACCGAGGGAAAAGGTACCTCTAGAACTAGGGAAAAAGCTTCTCGCAAACCTAGACAACCCACCAAAACCGAAAAGCTTACCCTCGGACTATGATCGTACTCTGACAAAGGTACACAAGGTGAGAAATCTGAAGAAAAAATGTGGCAAGACCATTCCTCAGCTTGGCACACAACAAAAAGAACTCGAGCCCCTCCGGGTGCCAGGGTTGCCACTCCTACACCCGACGGACGTACAACTCCAGGCGAACCTACAGGCCGCAATATTTCTTTCTGAAACTGGATTAACACTAGAGGAGGCAACGGGGCATGTGGAGGCAAAAATCCCTATCGCTCGCACTATTACTCCATTACATCATGGAAAACCTTTTGTCACTGAGGAAGAGGAGAAAAGTCTAGGTACGCAGATGTTCAATTTGCATAGATGGTACCTGCGAATGGCGAAAGACGAAGGGAAAATGTTTGGAGTCAAGTATCGTGACCATGATTTCTTCCGCGGGGAGGACGACTTCTGGGTGTACTTCCAAAATTTATATGAAATTTACCATCGACAAGCCCTCGACGCCTCTATCATCACCATTTGGGTTTTGTAAGTATCACTTACCTCTACATTAATACTTTTTGTTAACAAGAACATAATTATATGTGTGCATTATAAAATTTCTATTGCATCGTTTAGACAGGAGATCCAAAGAAGCCAAAAACATGGATGGCACGATCAGATCGGCTTCATGTCTCCTTTGCTAGTCAACTAGAAATTGATCAACGAAAGTTACAAGGAAACGTGCGAAAACATGTACGATTCGTTGACTAGGCAAAGTTACAAATCCTATATATTCATACCATACAACTTTGGGTAAGCCTTGATCGACTCAAACCTCTGTTATATTACTAAATAAATACTAAGTTGTCTAATATATTTATGTATATATCATATCTATATCTGCAGTTATCATTGGAGTTTACTCATACTTTCCGTAGAGACCGGCAATCTTATAGTCTTTGACTCAATGAGAAATCCAAAGTCCGCAATCCAACATATCCTAGACCCCTTGAACAGGTAAGTTCAGTTTGCACAATTAAATCCTTTTTCTGTTAATAACAATTCCTTAATATCAAACTTAACTTTGGGCGCAGAGTTTGGAAAAAATTTGTGAAAAATAACAAAGGACGTGGTCAATGGAGGCCCGAACTGAACGTTAACATAGATTATCCGGTATGTTCATTCATAAAGATTTGTCTAGTTAAGTATATAATCCCAAATTGTTCTAAATTGAGTAATTTATTTGTTTCTCCTTAAGTGTGCGAGACAACAACAAGGAACTGATTGGTGCGGGTACTACGTATGCAACTACTTGCATATCATGACTCCATGCGGGAAGACTACTGATGAAGAAATGAGAGTACGTCCAAACCGTTGACTAGTATATTTTCATAATTGTACTAACACACATGATGTTAATCCTTTTTTTCTAAATAATAGATGTCTCAAATGGGTGATGAATGTTACTCTACTGATCGGATCAACGCCGTGTGTGAGCAGCTCGCCGGATTCATTTTGAACGAGATCTTGGATCCTAGAGGCGAGTTCTACCACGACGGTCACATCGATAGAGGATTTCCATCGACCTCCTGAGGGGACTAGTAGTTGGAATAACATGACTTGTACATTTGTAAATATTTTTAAAGATTATGCCTTGATGTTTGTAAATTTGTAAATATATTAGTTCATCTAATTAGCTTAATTATATGTTCGTATTTCACTTTTATTTAGTTTCAAATATTCTCTGAAAACGAACACGAACGACCAATGAACGTATAGTATTGTAGAGTTTGAGTGCGTTTAGCAAATATAAAAGAATAAACAGTAATAAATATAACAAACAAACCTGGATTTGGAAAAAAAGGGAAAAGGTAATTTGTACCGGTTGGAAATACCAACCGGTACCAAAGGGGCTGCCACCTTACGTCAGCGTGGCAGCCTCTTTGGTACCGGCTGGTCTTTTCAACCGGTACCAATGGAGGCCTAAGGCACCGGTTGAGAAACCCGGTGTCTTAAGGCGAGGCCATTGGTCGCGGTTGCGGGGCACCGGTTGGGAAACCGGTGCCTTAGGCCCTTCTCGGCCGGTGCCCAAGGCCCGTTTTCTAGTAGTGTGAAGGATGAATGCAGCCATACAGCTCCTCAAAAGAAGAAGAAGAATGACTGCTAGGTTACACACGGCTGAACACATATAAGATTGGATTAAGCTGAAATGCAGCAGGACATGCACGCAGCTAATGTTCAGTCTGAACCACTCTGACCAGGGCAACAGCAGTCCAACATGGCGTACGAACAGTAGTTGCCGCAGGCCTTGCTTTCTTCCGATGTTGTCCTGAAGCCTGTTCTCTCCCTTGCATAGGTATGTGGCAAGGTGACTGAAAAGTGACGTGAAGAAGCGCTGTAACTTATGCAAGATAGCTTGATTTGCTTGAGGAACTAACTTACAAGAGGGATTATGAAACCAACTTGTTAGTTGTTACTGTTTGAATTGAAACAAGGATTGAGAAATCAGCTGGCCGAGAAATTCCCACTACTACAAAAGCTATAATTACTGGCGGTTCTATACGATTTTTAGTGGAGGTTTTCAAACCACCACTACTCAAGTGACTGTAGAAATAGCAATTTTCACCGTCGGTTCCATAACCACCGGTGTTAACCCATTTTTGCTGGCGGTTGTTTTCAAGAACCTCCATTATAAATGGTATTTATACCTAAGGTTTCCAGCATGAACCTCCATTATAAATGGTATCTACACCTAAGGTTCGCAGCACAAACCTCCATTACAAATGTTATCTATACCTAAGGTTTTCAACATGAACCTCCACTAAAAATAGTTTGAGGTTCGCACCATAAACCTCCACTAAAAATAGTATCAACAACCGCCAGCAATATGAACCTCCACTAAAAATAGTATAACAGCAAGTAATAAATCTGAGCGCTATTTTCAATTTTGGACACATACACACATACAACACAAATACAAGACAAACAGTTCACATCCAGAATGTATCCAGTTACAGCACAAACACAAAACAACAGTTCACATGCGGAATATAAGGCTCAGTCTGATCCATTTCAGAAAGTTATAGAAGTTCTATTTGGTCATGTAAGATACAGCAAGTCTCTACTGAAAATAAATCATGTTCAGCAAAGATCATAAAACTCGCCGGTTTCCTTGATGACCTGACTCATTAGGATGTAGCACATCTCGCCTCTAATTTTGGTGAGCTCAGACTGAGCAAGTGCGCTTCTATTCGGACGGGTCTCACACTGCAAACATGCAAAAAGTTTTTATCTATCAATCATTGAGCTAGCAGTTAGGACACTGAGGACATATATCAATTATGTAAGAGTGAACCAATTTAGAGTGCGGCCAGCATATGTTGTAGCTAAATCATTGGAAATAGCTCACACTAAGGCAACAAAAGTACTAGAATGTATAAATAGTGCCCTTAGTCCATGGAAGTTGATAGTGCAACATAGCAAAAACTAATTCATGTAAACAAAGATAGGATAGGTTATTGTGAAAAACGTTAGAACAAAGAACCTACAAACCCCCGGTAAAAATCGTCGCCGTTTTCTACCGGCGGTTCGTACAAAGAACCTACAGTAAAGATGCCACTTTTGATTGCTTCCCTTTCGAACCTACGGGAGAAAACATTTTTACAGTCACAAACCATAAACTGCCAGCAACAATTAATTTGGAACTGCCGGTGTTTGCATCATTTCTAGTAGTGTCCCGATGCCTTCTAATCCCAGCATAATGTTGCACTGATCCTCGTTCGATCTTTTTCACTTGCGGTCTCTTTGCGCTCTGTCCTTTGTATATAGCATCTATGCCTTGACCTTGCTCCTTATACATGCAAATATGCATCTTATATATATACAGCAGCTGTAGTTTTCAAATGAATAGTATGTACGACATTGATTGAGAGAGCGTTCAAATGGGAGTACGCGATCTGAAAAAAAAGTGATACGTACAATATGGTAACGCAAATGCAAAGTAATTCTACCAATATAAAACAAAAAGGAATAAGGCTAGTAAATGCTTTTAAAACATAAAAAATATTCCAGAAATTCGAAAAAAATCTAGGAAAAATCATAGAGATCGTTTGGGTCAAATAACATATTAGCATATCATGAAAAAGTTTCTAGAAGCTTCCGAAAATTGGATTTCACCCTACGAAAGTGTGAATAAATGCTAGCAAATTTGAAAATCCTCAGAAAAATTTAGATGATGGATAAATATATTCATAAAGATATTCACATCCTAAAATTGAAATTGTAGGTGTGACAATGACTTTTATAACTATGGCATGCCCTTATTTTGAATGCTATTTTCCGTTGGAAGGCGTTGTAGGCAGATAGATAGATAGGAATGGAGAATAACATTTCAGAGTTCTCAGCACGATCCAAATTGACTAGGTAGTGAAAAAACAAGATATGGAAGGTAAGCAAATCCCATCTTCAAACTAATTTTCTATTCTTGATAATGATGAGATTATAAGTAAAGCTAATAAGATGGGAGTGGCAGTGGATGAGTCTTGTTTTCATTCCATTCATCTAATTAAGGAATTAGAATAGGGGTTCCTGGGCGGCGGGTACTATTTTATAGAAAGACAGGGGCTAAAACATAAAAGATAGGACTGTTTTGTAAATATTTTTGAACTAGCAAGGACTGCGGGTTAATTTCCTGAAAACTGAGGGTCTCTTTTGCAAAACGTGCAAGGGTTGACTGGTGCTGGTTTGTTTGACTAGGGTCAGATTGAATCGGATCCACTGTATCTCGATCCGATGGTGCAGGGCGGGCGACAGCGCTGGTTTTGCCGGCCGGCGGCGGCGCTCGACGGCGGGGTCACCGGAGCTACGCGATAACACATTTCCGGGCTCGATTTAGATCGCGGTTAGGCCTACGAGCAAGCGCGCGAGATGGAGAAGCCAATTAGGTCCTCGGCTCTGCGAGATGGCGGCCGGACGGGGCGTGCGGCGTTGAGGGGCGGAACGGCGGCGACGACGAGCCCAAGCGAGCGGAACAGAGGGAGAGAGGAGGGGGAAAAGGGGTCGGCGAGCATCCTCAGCACCACGCGAAGCTCCTTCGGGGGTCGAACTTGACGAGGTCCCAACGGAACAGGGGTGCGGTGTGCCACTCCGAGCTCCCGGCTCCAAGCTCCAATGGCGGAGGCGGGCTAGGGTTTGAGGGGGCAAGGTGGCAGCACAAGAAAAAGAGGGGTCAAGGGGTCGTGCAGCGCGCTATAAAGGGCGGCTCCGGGCCTCAGCGTGCGGGCCCAGGATGGCACAGGAAGGCGTGCCCCAGCAGGACTTGGTTTGAGTCCGGGCCGAGCATGAGGTGGGGGACGACACCGACAGGTGGTCCCCACCTGGCGGCGAGAGAGGAAGGGAGAGGAGAGGGAGATGGCGGACTGGGCCGGGAAAGAGGAGCTGGGCCGGCGACGGGGTTTGGGCCGTGCGGGAAAAAGAGAAAAAGGGGGGGGGGGTAGAGGAAGATTTGGGCCGTAGGTGGACTGCAGGAGAAGAAAAAGAAAGAGGGAGAAGGAGTGGGTTGGGCTGAAAAGAGATAGGGAGAAAGAGAGGTTTTGCATTTTTGAAAAGAAGATCAAAACAAATTCAATTCAAATTCAATTTCAGGGAAATCAAATTTTAATTGAACAACAAGCAATAACAATGCAAAAGCAACATGAATGCAACACAAATAGAACAAACTTATTTAATTCTAGAAAAAACAATATATTTTTCTTTTACACTAAATTCCCTGTAAATAAAACAAATGTTGGCAAAATTTTAAAATTATGAGAAAATTGTTTCTTAATTTTTTTAATCACATCCTGAAATTTAAAAATTTCAGGGTGTGACAGTGAAAGGTAACCAGTATTAATGGTTGAGGACGAATGCCTACTTCTCTAGTAGTGTTCGGACTCATCGATCAGATTTAGCTGCGACGCCAAACCACTCTGAAGGAACCAGAAAATGGTTTCTCTCCACTAAACTGCTCCTGATTGCCCCAATGATGCGTACGCGCAAGGCGCAACCTTGGATGCTACACACTAGCTAATTGCCGTCTCTGGTTTCTTGGTGTGCATATATACTTGAGACCTTTGGCTTAGCGAGCATGCATATATAACAGCTAGCTTTTGGCTTATGCCGCTTGTGGCTCAGTTTGAATCAATTTAATTTAGATTCCGTTCCTGATTTTGGATGGTAACACATAGTCATATAGAGTATAACACCCAAATTTAACTACTTCCCTTTAGCCTAGTGGCATTCGGCGACCTTCACATATTATTCGCCCACGCCCACCTTAGTTGGATTATGTGTATGTCGACTAGGGTTTGGCACGCTTCCGCCCATGATCCACTGGCCCTGAAGTCCATTCTCCGCCTTCCTTCCGGTTTCCTCCATACATTATGTTCTGTATGCAGGCAACTCCGGCAATTCAAGATGGGAGCGGGCCGGGTCGACCCATTGGGTAGTCGACCCGACCCATAAGAGCAATGCCAATGGGCCATATGAACCGGCCTCAAATTAGATATGGGCCATATGAGCCGGAGCCTACTGGCCCAACGGGCAAGATGGGTCGGCCCAAAATATAGCTCCCCTCAGCACCTGACGGAGACGAACGCAGTTGGCCAGTTCCATCTGAGACGCACGGGAGAGAGGGGCATGGAGGCGACCGAGCTTGCCGCGGCGACGGCGGCGGCGGCGGCGGCCGCGGCGTCTCGGCGCGTCGCGCTATCCTCCGGCGGCGATGAATCTGCACGTCGTGCTCCCCTCCATAAGCTGTCCTATCAGGTAAGCTTCTCCCATCTCTATTCTTCTCCCGTGGTTGTGCTAGGGTTTGCTTGTAGGATTTCAGTCTCTGTTCTTGTCCCGCGGCTATCCTGTACGGTGACTGAATCCCGTGATGCATACGACTTACAAGGGGATGAGTGATGTCCCTTATCTTTGCATGCCCCCCGTAACCCCAAGTGCTAGGAGCAACCGGCCGCCGGCCCACTCGATGTAGACTTAATTGTTGGCTTGGCCTAGTTGCTTGCTACGGCACAAATTCACTTTGACCTACCTTTGCCTTTGATCCAAAGTTTATACTGTAATAATCGAGCAATCTCTTTGTCTGCACCTCCTTCAGGCTGCAGTTACCATTTTGATCCAAAGTTTACTCAGTTTAACTGAAGCACATGCACGACATAGTAATATATTTCTTTCCTGCAGTGCTGTGAGCTAATCATTTGAATTTGTGGTCCAAATGTTGAACTTGGAACCCAACTCATATGGCTATATAATTGTGTTATTTTTTAGGCAATATAATTGTGTTATGTATGAAAATATTTCCCACTGAGGCTGCTAATCTATTGGATGCTTACTAAATTTATTTACCCACTTAACTAGTGTTTCCAGAACTACCAAATGTGAATACTGAATAGATCAGGTGGTAGCCATCCATATGCATCACCAATGCTAATAGATCCACTTTTCCTTTATAAATAAAAAAGGTTATTGTGAGAAGTTTCTTTCTGATGATTTAAATGTGAGCAGGTTGACGAATCACGGATAAGGTCTCCACCATCACCAGGGTTGTCTCCTTTAGTTGTAAACCTTTGCAGAGTTTATAGCAGTGGTGAGCATTTTTCTTTTTCATTTTTTTAAACTTTGTAGACCTTTTATCCAATAGCTATCACATTAAGTTATGTCCTTTTCTAATCAGGACTTCCCCACGACACTGAAATGGTTGATGATGATTATGACGATGAAGATGCTGACTATGAACTAGAAGAAGAGGAAGAAGATGAAGACGAAGAGGGAGATGATGAGGATGAGGTAGAAGAAGAAGATGATGATGAAGGATTTCAGATGGTTGATGTTGACATGGGCTCATTTTCTGAACCAGGGCGAAAGTTTCTGTCCAAAGCATGGAAGGAATATGAGCCTATCCGTGTTGATGGAGTAGTGGTCGCTGCTGAGTGTAAACATTGTGCAAGGAATATACGTGCTGAGCGTAAGCATGGAACAAGTTCGTTGCGCAAGCACTTGAAAAGATGCAATGAAAGGAAGAAGGCTCTTAGAGTTGCTGGTCAGTTAAATGCCTCTATCATGACCCCCGATGGAGTTGCCTTAGGGCCTTGGACATTTAATCAGGCAGTGTCACGCAAAGAACTCATGAGGATGATTGTGTTGCATGAGTTGCCCTTCTCACTTGTGGAATATGATGGCTTCAGAAGGTTTGTCTCCAGTCTAAACCCAAGCTTTAAGATGATTTGCAGAAAAACAGTGCATAATGACTGTTTGAAAGCATTTATGGAAGAGAAACAAAATCTCCAAGGATTGTTCAAAACCTCTGCATCCAAGATTTCTTTGACTATGGATCTATGGACTTCTAACCGAATGGTGGGGTACATCTGCATTACAGCTCATTTTATTGATGAGGAGTGGCAGCCACAAAAGAGAATAGTGAAATTCACAGCTATAGAGACTCCCCACACAGGTGTTGTAATGTTCAACACCATGGTGAAGTTCATAAGAGAGTGGAAGATAGAAGATAAATTATTTGCTCTTACTCTTGACAATGCATCCAACAATGGTGCAATGGTGAAGTTGATGAAGACCCATTTGATAAATAAGAAGATGCTATTTTGTGGTGGGAGGCTGTTTCGGCAACGCTGCGCTGCTCACGTCATCAACTTGATTTGTCAAGCTGGACTGGATTATCTTAGCCCAATGACAAGCAAGATTCGTGAGACTGTGAAGTACATCCGGAGCTCTTCAGCAAGAAAGGAAAAGTTTGAAGAAATTGTTTCACAACTAGGCATAACTTGTGAGAAAAATCCTAGCCTTGATGTCTGCACACGCTGGAACTCCACTTACATCATGCTTGCTACAGCAAAAGAGTTTCGCTTGGTGTTTGATTCATTGTCTATTCAAGATCCGAACTACACCTTCAAGCCATCATTTGAGGAATGGGAAAATGCTGATGTCATTTGCAAGTTGCTGAAGGTATTCTATGAAGCCACTAATGTGATATCAGGCACAAAATACCCAACTGCCAACCTGTACCTTCATGTGTTGCTGAAAGTGAAGTTAACATTGGAGAATCAACATTTTGAGGAAGAATCTGAGCTGAACACTATGGTCAAATACATGAAGAAAAAATTTGACAAGTATTGGAAGGCATCATGGTTGGATCTCTGTATTCCTGTCATTTTAGACCCCCAATTCAAGTTGAAATACCTTGATTTTCGATTTAAACTAGAATTTGGGTATGATGCTATAGGAATGATTAGTAAAGTAAAAAATCTGCTACATGGTCTATTCCAAGAGTACCTCAAATTGAATGATAACAGTTCAGATCCCATGTCACAAGGAGGTGATGTTGACATGGCTATAAATGATCATGATCCTTTGGCAAGTTGGGACCAGCATGTCACCCTTAGTGCCCGATCTTCAAATGAGGCTTCCATTGAGCTTGAGACATATTTGTCAAAGGTACCAGTTCGTCGAAGTGAACAGTTCAATATCCTTGCATGGTGGCAAATGAGCTCAGCTGAATACCCTACATTGAGTCGTATGGCGAGAGATATATTGGCTGTTCCGGCTTCTACTGTTGCATCAGAATCTGCATTTAGTACTGGGTCAAGAGTACTATCAGATTTTCGAAGTCGAATGACTGCAGAAACTGTTGAAGCTCTAGTGTGCTTACAAGACTGGATAAGGGCCACAGGTATGTGACTATGTGCTGCAGATTTTCCTTGGATAGTTGTAGCAAGCTTCACACTGAAACCTCATGCCCAACTGAAAATCTGCTCTTTTTTTGTGCAGCTAATACTCGACGCCCCATGGATTCAGTTCATGACATTATCTTGGCTTTGGAAGGTATTGTTGTTTGTCGAGTTTTCAGCTAGCACTAGTCCACTAGATGATACATAGTTATCTTGCAGTGTCTTCAATAGCTTATACAAGCTTTCTATGAGTTCTGCCAGTGGTTGCTCTGATTCTGAGCTTGACCATATAATTGTCCAGAAACTCGTAGAATGCTAGCTTTCATTTTTCTTTTGTGATTAGGAAAACTATGGTCGTACTGTCACATGTGATTTGTGCCCATCAAGACTTTTGCATAATATGTGCAGCTTTTACACATCTTCAGTGTTCATGATTAGTCCATTTGTATTCATTAGTTAATATGTAGGTTACTTCAGCAAAATGGATAGCAGCTTCATGGTGGTTTTTCTGATGTACTGATGAACATGTAGGTGAGGAGACTGTAGAGGCAAGCTCATAGAGCAGGAGGAACGTCATGCAGAGGGCAAGCAAGCAAGCAATTCAGTGACATTCAGCGGCAGAGCAGTGAAAAAACTGAATGAAATTATTTATGTATCAATACCATCATGATTGTTGCTGTAATAACGTTTGCTGGTGATGATTAACTGCAGAATTAAATATTATTATGTGTTGGTGTCATCTTCATTGCATGATTAATGTAATATTTACTATATATGTTATATTTGAAGAATGGGTCAACCCATTATGCCCATTGGGCCAATGAGGCCATATGCATATGGTAGATTGGGCCGGCCCGTGGCCTCACAATTTGGCCCTGAGGCCATAAGGGCCAGGTTCAAGGCCAGGTCCGGGCCGGCCCATTCCCATCTTGACCGGCAATGCTTGAGGGAATGGCACGGACTGTTCAACTAAGCTTCATTGTAGAACCATACCCACTTATCTCTCCCATGCTTAATTTTTGAAATTAGTAAAGCCATGTATACTTAGGGGTGGTAAAGGGCCCAACATTTTGAACTAAAAAATGTAAGGATCGGGCCCTAAAAGGGCCGGGCTCTAAATATATGTATTTTTGAACTAAAAATTTTAAGGGTTTTATTGGGCTGTGAAGAAGTCATTAGGGCCATGGCCCATTACCACCCCTATGTATACTAGCTTGCTAGCCATTCACAGCTGTCACTTATGCTGTAATACATTTGAGTGTGTGGCAAGTCCAGGAATTGGTTCTACTTGCATACATGTTGCAGGCTCTACCTTCTATATATACTAGTACAAGCCTTGACAAAGTGCGAAGATACGTACTTATGCGCTAGAGGATAGGTCACTGTGCTCATAATACAGGCAGACCGCACGTGAAGATTGTTTTACTTGTCCCGATCGTGGTTCTTTATTTATGTTGTAACAAGGTGATACAAATCTTGTTCTTTATTTAGAATGGCGTAATAAATTGTTTTCAATGCTCATCACACTGATGATGATATGGATCGGCAGTGGTGAACTCTGAGTGAAAACACACCTACCGCACCATACATAGAGTCTCCATATATATTTTATTTGTACCATGATAGGTAGTCTCTTTGAGAGCTCTGATGAGAAGGATCAACATTCCAAGAACCAGTAATATGTACTCATTCAGCCAGTGACGCATACCATCAACTCTAGTAGGCCAAGTTAATAGCACGGGCAGAATTTCCTCAAATTAAGAGCTAACTATGCTCTATTGCTGTAAAAAAATTTCCCAATACCTATGGAGGTCACACATATGGACATTATTGTACATGCCTTGTGCCTGAACATGATCAAAGAAGATGAGATTTCCAATTATTCATTTCTTTCCCATGTCAGATATACCTAGCAAATAACCGAGAATCCATATCTGCAACTACATATTAAGGCTAGCTTAACAACTTAAAAGACGGTGGAGACTTGCCGAATCCTGAGGCAGATACTAGCTCTTTGGCCATGTAAATATGTGGTTACAGTAAGATACTTCCACTGCTGGAGAATGTCATATTAGTACCAGCACGTTAGTGCCGGTCAAATAGGAGCCGGCACTAACGTGCCTGTACAGTATAAGGCGGGCACGTTAGTGCCGGCTAGCAAAACTAGCCGGCACTAACGTGCCATCCCCCAACGGTCCGCGCGCATGCCACAACGGTCATAAGACATGTTAGTGCTGGCTGGAAAGTCTAGCCGGCACTAACTTGGTCAATTGCAAGTTAGTGCCGGCTGGTAGCTCTAGCCGGCACTAAAAGTCCACACTTAGTGCCGGCTAGAGCCATCAGCCGGCACTAAATTGCCCCGTATATCAGCCACTCCTTCTTCCCCAGCCCGACCATTTCATTTGGCCGAGCTCCTCCTCTCTCTCATGGCGTGTTAGAGGGGAGGTGCTGCCCATTTCCCCCCAAATTTGTGAGGATTTCACCCATCCAAGTGCACCAAAGGTTAGTAGCTTCTTCCACTCTTCTTTCACGGTGCTTATTCTTTATTTCATGCTTTCTAGATAAAGAAAATAGTGATTTTAAGGTTGAGGAAAAATGAGCATAATTTTCCGATTTGTTCATTAATTTGAGCAAAATAGAATCGATTTGTTACTTTTAGAGAAGGTTTTCTAGATAGTTTGACTATGACACATTTAGAGTATTTTTTTGAATTATTTCACGGGGACATGTGTACATGTTATAATGCAAAATTTTAAGAATTTTAAGGATGAGGGAAAATGAGCATGATTTATTAATTTGTTCATTAATTTGAGCAAGGTAGAATTGATTTGTTGCTTTTTAGAGAATGATTACTATATAGTTTGACTATCACACATTTAGAATGATTTTTTTGAATTATTTCATGGTGACATGTGTATATGTTATTGTGCCAATTTATTTTGCTATTTAGTTTAAATTTACTAGATAGGTGGCCTATGACACATTTACATTTTTTTTTGAATTACTTCATAGTAACCTGTTTTTAGGGATAATGAGCATGATTTTTTTAATTTGTACAGATGGACCGGCAATGGATGCACGGAAGCCGGAGCACCTCGGCATGGATTCAGGGTTTAGATTCTTTTCTCAAGGCGGCAATGGCAAATAGGTCGCCAAAGGGTTTAATGTGTTGTCCATGCAGTGTTTGCGAAAATAAAAAAGAATTCCGAAAAAGAGATACTCTATGGAATCACCTGGCCTTGAATGGATTCATGAGTAACTATACCCTTTGGACCAAGCACGGCGAAGTTGGAGTTATGATGGAAGATAATGAAGAAGATGACGATGGTGATAACAATCTTCCAGATTGGGCATGGGTTCATGAAGCAGGTGGCTTTCAAGATGAACCAATGGACGAGGGTGAAGCAAATGTTGCACAAGAGGAGCCACCTGACGAGCTAGGTCAGGCATTGCTTGATGCACAGAAAGACAGTGAGACTGTGAAGGAGGCATTAAAATTCGAGAAGATGTTGGAGGATCACAAAAACCCGTTGTTCCCTAGTTGCAAACCGGAGCAGAAGAAGTTGGGTACCACGCTGGAGATGCTGAAATGGAAGGCAACTAATGGTGTCACCGATAAGGGATTTGGTGAGCTATTAAAGATTGTAAAGAACATGCTTCCTGAAGGTAATGAACTGCCGTCCACAACATACGAAGCTAAAAAGATGGTTTGCCCTCTTGGATTGGACGTGCAAAAGATTCACGCATGTCCTAACGACTGCATCCTGTATCGCGGCGAATACGAGAATTTGGAAGCTTGTCCTGTTTGCAGCGCATTGCGGTATAAGATCAGGCGAGATAATCCAGGTGATGTTGATGGGCAGCCGGTAAAGAAGAGAGTTCCCGCAAAATTGGTGTGGTACTTCCCTATAATACCACGTCTGAAACAATTTTTCAAAAACAAGGATAACGCCAAGTTGATGTGGTGGCACAAAGAAGACCGTAAGGAGGATCACATGATCAGACACCCAGCAGATGGGTCCCAGTGAAGAAACCTTAACCGAGAGTATCCTCAATTTGACAACGACCCAAGGAATATAAGATTTGCTCTAAGTGTGGATGGAATGAATCCGTATGGTGAGTTTGGCAGCGCTCATAGTACATGGCCCGTGACCCTATGTATGTTCAACCTTCCTCCTTGGTTGTGCCTGAAGCGTAAGTTCATCATGATGCCGGTGCTTATAGAAGGGCCAAAAGAACCTGGCAACGACATTGTTGTGTTCCTGCAACCCTTGATGGATGATCTCTTACTACTCTGGAAAGAAGAAGGTGTACGTGTGTGGGATGAGTATAAACAGGAGTCCTCCAACCTCCGAGCTTTGCTTTTTGTATGCATCAATGATTGGCCTGCACTTGCAAAACTTTCGGGACAGTCGAACATGGGATACATGGCCTGCACCCACTGTTATGATGAGACCGATAGCATTTATTTGAAACACTGTAAGAAGTGCGTATACATGGGCCATCGTCGATTTCTTCCTACCGATCACCCCCTAAGAACCGAAGGGAAGCATTTCAAAGGAGAGCCCGAAACTCGTCCTAAGCCTCTATTCCGTAATGGAAAGCGTGTGTTCTCAATGATCAAGGATGTGAAGGTAGTACTTGGAAAGGGTCCCGGTAGCCAACCTGTTCCCAAGGATGACCAGGGACATGTTCCAATGTGGAAGAAGAAGTCTATATTGTGGAACCTACCTTATTGGCAAGTCTTACAGGTTTGCAACGCAATTGATGTGATGCATCTGTCGAAGAATCTTTGCGTGAACCTACTAGGCTTTCTGGGAGTGTATGGTAAGTCAAAAGACACATTGGAAGCAAGGCGCGACATGCAGCAGCTAGCAGGATGACAAGGCTTGCAACCCGAGAAGAGAGACAAAGGATGCCACTATTTAAAACCTGCCAGCTATAATCTGAGCAAAGAGGAGAAGGAAAGTATGTTCGATTGCTTGAACAGTATCAAGGTCCCGTCTGGGTACTCCTCAAATATACAGGGCATAATAAATGTGAAAGAGAAGAAAATCCAAAACTTGAAGTCCCATGACTGCCACGTCCTGATGACACAATTACTTCCGGTTATACTGAGGGGTGTTCTACCGGAAAATGTGAGATTGGCAGTTGTAAAGCTTTGTGCGTTCATGAATGAAATTTCGCAAAAAGCAATTAATCCAAATAATCTAATAAAGCTGCAGAAAGACATTGTCGAATGTCTTGTCAGCTTCGAGATGGTCTTCCCACCTTCCTTCTTCAATATTATGACACACCTTCTAGTTCATATTGTGACAGAAATAACTATCCTGGGTCCTGTTTTTCTACACAATATGTTCCCTTTCGAGAGGTTCATGGCCGTATTGAAGAAGTACGTGCGCAAATGTTCTCGCCCAGAAGGATGCATTGCTAAGGGCTATGGAACAGAGGAGGTCATTGGGTTTTGCGTTGACTATCTTCCTGATCTCAATCCGATTGGGCTCCCCGTGTCACACCATGAGGGGCGACTAAAGGGAAAATGCACACTAGGAAAGAAATGTAATATGAATATCTCTTGTAGTGAATTCAGCCAAGCAAACTTCACGGTTCTTCAGAATTCATCCAAGGTGGCTCCCTATATTGATGAGCACATGAATATTATACGGTCCGAAAATCCACAG
This sequence comes from Panicum virgatum, assembly GCF_016808335.1. NCBI lineage: Eukaryota > Viridiplantae > Streptophyta > Magnoliopsida > Poales > Poaceae > Panicum > Panicum virgatum. The sequence goes on from NC_053147.1 coordinate 53,894,302, forward strand.
AAGAATTTTGCTTGGATTACACGCCAACATATAAAAACTTTTGACGGCTGGTTCAGACGAAAATTATTGGGCAACAACACAGTTGATCAAGAACTTCAATGGCTGGCCAGGGGACCATCAATAACCGTCCAGCAATACCAAGGGTACGAAATCAATGGGTATACATTTTACACGAGAGCTCAAGATAAAAAAAGCACCAACCAAAACAGTGGTGTCCGTATGTGTATAGTAAACAGTAATGGAGAAAAGAACAACTACTATGGTGTCATAGAGGAGATATGGGAACTTGAATATGGACCCATAGTTGTCCCTCTGTTTCGTTGCGAATGGGTGGCTGGAGGAGGCGTAACGAAGGACCGGTATGGGATGACCATAGTCGATTTTAAAAAGATTGGATATAAAGATGAGTCATTCGTTCTAGCCAAGGATGTGACACAAGTATTCTATGTGAAGGACATGTCGAGCAAATCGAAGAAAAAGTCGGATAAGACGTCTCAAGCAGACAAGGCTGGAAATGAGCCGAAACGGCACATAGTTCTTCCAGGTAAAAGAAAAGTTGTTGGAGTCGAGAATATTTCGGACAATTCGGAAGATTATGACCAGATTGATGACCTTCCTCCATTCTCAGTTGACGTTGACCCCAGCATCCTCTTATCCAAAGAGGACACGCCTTACTTACGCCGTGATCACGTCCAAGGCACTTTCATCAAAAGAAAGATTATCAATGTTCCAGTAGATAATGATGATGAGTAGTACTTTTATATAAATTATATATTGTATTTTCTCATTAAGTGATGTAATGTAACGCACCACGTCGTATTTGTCTCAATTCTCGATACTATTCGTCCAATTAGGACACAATATCATCTTCAGATAATATTATATTTTTGTATGGTATAAATATTATTTACTTTCGCTAATTTTGCATTACTAGGAGTGTTGAAACATTAAATTACAAACAAATAATCAAGTAATTTGCGAATTGATTACATCATTGTATATGCTATTACTGAAAAGACTTTTGAATATTTTTGCATGGATCAATCTGAAATTTTTTCGATTTATTACGAATAATAGAAGCATACTAACATATAAACCCTATAAGCTACACATAATTGATAATAGTAGCATATTTGTTAATTTACTTCAATTGCTATTATTATTGTGTAGATATAATTACTATAATTATTGTGTAGCTAAAAAAATTAAGATATAAATTTTTGTTGTATTATTTTAATTATTAAGCCTATTATAAATAAATTTATGAATATTAAAAATTTATTGTAAATGGGAACTGGCATGTCAATGTTAGCGCAAAATCCTAGAGACATACTCAATGTTATATACAGGGGGTTGCGTAAAAATAGCATGTGTCCCTTCATTCTCTTGCCATACAACCATTAGTGAGTCGTTCTTTGTTAGCCTCTTTTTTTCAATCCCTTCATATTAATAATACTATTTAATAACTATTATGATCAACATTAATTGGTTATGCGTATGTATATGCACAGCTTTCATTGGATATTGCTTTGTATTCGGATTGAGGAGCACAAGGTCTTGGTGTATGACTCGTTAAGGCAGGATATATCAAAGTACCAAAATATCATCGAGGTGGTAAATACTGCATGGAGTCGCTACCTCCACAAACACATAGGCTTGCCCATAGGTGAAATCGAGCCTCTTCATTGGGTGACTGATTTTCCGGTATGAATATACTCTCGCTACTAATGTCATTCGCAATAAACATCAGAAAAATTCTATATCGTAACCCACATTTGTCCATAGTGTTGGAGACAGGGCCAAGGAAACAACTTATGTGGATACTACGTATGCGAGTGGATCAACTCTTTTGCAAGTGAAAAAGGACAAATGACAGTGGAGACATTCAATGTACGTGAGCACAATCACATCTGCTCATTATTTTAATTCATTATTTTTTATTCTCATGTTTTTATCGAAAAATGTGACAGCGTTGGTGGATGAAAGAAGAACTCATTGAAATCGCTCGGATCAGGGCAATTCAAGAAGCTATATGCGGATTTCTACTCGATGAAGTCATAAATCCTAAGGGCGAATTTCATGGCGATCTCCGTATAAGCGTCGCCCAAGAAGATCCGACGACGAGGAAGTTGATACGTTACTATAGTTGATGTGCTTAATAATTTGTAATATCTCATGTACTTTTGAACTCCTAAGTGTTCCATACATGACAAATATATATATATATAAATAATGTTAGTGTAATATACTGTTCTAATAATACTGTGCAATGCAAATAGTACGACTATGTAGTCACATACGGTAGAAATACGCATAGCCATACGTATAAAAATGAAAAGAAAAGAAACATAAAAAAAACATTTAGTGCCGGCTAGTTATATCAGCCGGCACTAACCTTGCTGTGAGGACTCGGGCGGGGTCGGGCACGTTAGTGCCGGCTGGTATTTCGGACCGGCACTAACACGCGCGCGTTAGTGCCGGTCAGAGTAGCCGGCACTAACGTCTTTCACGTTAGTGCCGGCCATTTAGTGCCGGCCACAGAGACCGGCACTAATAAGCCGTTCTCCAACAGTGTTCCACCGTTGGTTTGCTATTGATTGACGTTACTTGGTCAGAGATTTGCACTGGAAACAGGTCGAAGTTTTTTGTTGCCTTTAAAGAAAAGCAGAGGTAGTACATGTACATTTCAGAGTGGCACAAGGTGTCGTGTTCTTGCTTCCAAGTTTTCTCCTAAAGTATTGTGTAGCAGGAATATAGCTTGTGTATAGCGCAGTTGATTGTGAGTCTGTCCTTTAAATTTCCAATGTGGAAAAATAAAAAGATACAAGCGAAGAATAGAAGCGAAGAACCAACTAATTTTAAAAGTTTACTAGTATATCTGCGCATGCGCATCCCTCTAGCTATGGACTTTTTTCATAGGAGATCTTTTTTCTATTTACCTTCGTAACACTACCGAAAATATTTTTAGGGTTGAATAAAACAACATTTATTGGAGCGAGTGCGGTACCTACTCCTACTTTCATTCATAGCTATAAATAGCTATTTGCAGAAACGGTGGTAACATGCTCGCCCTTGTAAATCCATTTCCAGGGGCGGGTCATGCCTTAACCCGTTCCTGAAAATATATTTGTAGGAGCGGATGACGCCATTATCCGCCCATAGAAATCCGTTTCCAGAGATGGGTGATGCCACTACACGTCTCTAAAATATTTTTCTATTTTACTAAGAAAAATTAGTTTAAATCTTAGAATATTACTAAACAAACAAAAAAGGTGAAACTTCTACACTATGGTTATTGTGAACTATAGATATAGAAAAAAATACATCAAGCATATCTCAATGTATATAAAGGTTAAGATTGTGGAAACCTAAGTATGATTTGAGTTGTATATCACATTATATAGTACAATACACGTGCAACTATGCTAAATGATTTTGTGATCCTAAACGGTCTTAAATGAATAATGTATAAACTATAAAATCATAAATCTTACCACTACAACTCTTCTATATTTTAAAATTAGAAAAATTATTATAGGTCTCTTCAACATTAAATCTTAAATCTTACCATTACAACTCTTCTAGATTTGAGTTGTATAAACTGGACTGTTAAATGACTTTAAATGAAAAAATTATCAACTACACAATTTTAGGTCTCTTCAACCTTTAGAATTTGAAATTAAGTTTAGCTTCATCCGAGATCATATCAAACAATTAACAATTTATATGCATTGGACCATTTCTAGAGACGGGTCATGCATCACCCGCCCCTCAAAATTGTTTTTAGTAGTAGATGGTGTCACCTGCCTGTCAAAATGCATTTCTAGGGGCGGTTTGAAAGCTACAGGGCCACCCTAGAAAAAAAGGATCGCTCTTTGTTGGCGGTCGATATCGATGATTTTCGTAGCCAACGCTCCACCTGATTTCATGAAACATAGGTCATAATCATGCCGTAACCTTTATATCTAATGAGTTCCACAAGTTTTGGTGTATATTTGATCTCAGGTACAACATATCCAAAATTGAGCCAAAACGGACACTGTTTAAACCGGAAGGCCCGAGTCCGGCCGACCGACATATCAACTGTGGAATTCACAAGTTGGAACCAGAAGGCTTGAGTCTCTAAGCACAAAAGAGGAATCCGGGGCCACAATCAGAAAACGAGACATGTCAAGCCCGGATCCACCTCCAGGAGCAACATCCAACCGTCAAGGATCATGACGGTGCAACGGACGGTCGAGATGCCACAGAAGGCAGGCCGCCCGGCCTTGTCCAAGCTGCCTGGCCCAAGAAATCAGCGTTTAGACCAAGAACCCGAAGCACGGACCTCCAGAGCAGGTCACAGCTGTCCAACAAAAAGGCAGTCCCAGGTGGAGACAAGGCCAGGCCAGCCGACCTAGGCCTGGCGGCCCGGCCCCACAAGTCAGCCACCGGCTGGCACCTTTCGCGTGGAGTTGAAGCCAAGCAGGAGATTGCATATTCTTGCAGCATCCGGCCAGTTACCGACCTCCAACTAGTATAAATAGGCCCACACCCCTCACTTGTAACACACACAACTTGGAACAAGAGAGTCTCAAAGATAGTTCATCCTCTAGTTAGAATAGGGAGAGTGTGAGGTGAGAGCTTTGGCGGAAGCCGAGGTAAAGGGGCGGAGTCGGGTTCTCTCGACCTTACCCCACTTTGTAGCCACCTTGGGGGAATTTATATAATCAAGTAAGTTCCTCATTTATCTTCAGTATCTTGCTAGTTTTACTTTTTACTTAAGTTACTTGTTTAGTTACTTCCCTTGATCTGCGGGATCCTGAGTCTGCGTAAGTAGCAAGTTCTACTTATTTGAGGTTTCTTCCTGCCTTAGTACACGGTAGGAGTAAGTAGCTCGATAGTTGTCGGCGTGTTGCCTAGGTTGGTTAGCTATCTCGGGTTGTGTTCCACCCCACAGTACCGTAGTGGTAGGCAGCAAGTGGTGAGAGCCTTGTCCGTCCCTCGAAGTCCACCACGTTCAAGTGTTTTCATAGCAGTAGTTATCGATGGAGATTGGACTCCCTTCTCACCCAGTCTGAGTCATTCTCTTAGACCGTCGAAGCAGATCAAGTTAGTAATCTAGCATGATAGCTTAGTAATTAGGAAATCTATCTGGAGTTAAACCCTCTACCCTCGTATCCCTTCTCCTTGGCAGGTTCGGCTGAATTGTTCTAGACCACTAGTCGAAGCTTATCGTTCCTTGGATTCGATATCCCAGGTATACTCCCTGGTGAATGCTACAATCGGTCTCTGTGCGCTTGCGGAGTAATTCGTTTAGGCTAAGGAGTGCCAACAAGCTTTCTGGCGCCGTTGCCGGGGAACGGTAGCAACACTAGTACTAGAGCTTTTCAGTTGTACACCTATCCACCTTTCCACCTTCCATATGGAATTCTCTCCTAGTTATCCGGCAGTTCGATCCTGCGAGTACATGGAACCGCCTCCATCTTGCCATCCCATCCTATCTGATGGTTACGAGATTCGTCCCAATCTCGTGGCCATGGGTCGTGCTAAGTCCTTGTCTGGCAGAAAGGATGAATGTCCCTACACTCACCTTGCAAGAATTCGAGGAGAATTGCTCTGTCCTCACCATACCCGATATGAACCAAAACACCCTACAATGGAAGCATTTCCCATTCTCTCTGATGGGAAATGCGAAAGTTTGGTACAACCGGACTGCAGGGAGAGTTGGAGGAGATTGGATTCAGTTGAAGGACGAGTTCTGCCTGTTCTTTTTCCCTATCTCCAAGGTGATCCCACATCATATGCATCTGCTTTCATTCAAGCAAGGCGATGGTGAATCACTTGGAGCAGCGTGGGCACGATTTATGCATCTAGCAACTTCTGGACCACCTCACAATATCCAGGAAGAGATGCTGATGCAACATTTCGTATACGGTCTCAACCCGGAGAGCGCGCATTTCATGAATCTCACCTCCGAGGGATCTGTCATGTACAAGACAGTGGTTGAAGTAAAGACTATCCTTGAGAGGGTCCTTCATTCCACTCAGTACACGGAAGTCTTCGACGATCCACAGGAGCCAGAAAAGCAGCCCACCGAAAAGAAGCAACTCCACATCATTTCTGCTGCATTCTCTCCACCTCCACCACACATAGAGGAAATCACCGAACCACCCAAGTCCCCAGATCATGAGCCCCTCATCAAATATATGCATATGTTCGTACCCGACCTCTTCTCAGAAGAGGAGTACATTGAACTCAGCAATGTTTCAACCATGCCGAAGGGGCATAAGTGCATATGCTCAAGATCTGAGGCATTCATTCCTGAAGCCACATCACAGATTGAGGGTCTTTCTGTGATCATGAGCAGGGAATGGACAGAAGAAGCAGAGTCTTGCAGTAGTATCATCCAGATCTACCGCAACCCGAGAATTCTCTTTTGCGCTATTGGGGACACCATTCCGCAAGAGATCTTTTATGATCCGAAGGTCGGGGTGAATCTGATGTCTAAGACCTCAGCAGATCACATATCAGCCGAGCAACCGCTGACTTTCTCTTGTAAGCACCTGAAGTGGATCGACGGCCAGATCATGGAAAGTCAAGAGATTCTCCGAGTTGTTCCCATATTGATGGGAAACAACAAAGGTTTACCTAGACTTCCACATCTTTGATATCTCAGAATGTGAAGAGTTCGTCTTGGTCGGAAGGCCAATAGAGCCACTTGTCAACCCCAATAGAGACCGAGCTACCCTCGAGGTTAAGGTTGGCAAAGAAAGTATCCCGGTCAACCTAGTGCGTTCATGCAACACAATTGCAGAAGCTAGGCCGGAGGAAGACCCACTAGAAGAGGAAGTGTGCACCATCCAAGAAGGACAAACTTAGCCTTCTCTTTTATGAAGATGCCACTCATTTCACCAAGGAAACAGATCTGGACGGCCAGAGTAAGCTTGACGGAGAGGAGAAACCGCAACCTTCTCTTCCTGAGCTGAAGCCACTGCCTCCTGGCTTGAAGTACGCCGTTCTTCACAACAACAGAGCCACCCAGTCGTCATTAGTGATAAGCTGACAGAGAGTGCAACTCGGCGACTCGTTGCACTCCAGAGAAGTACCGATCCATCATTGGGTACTCTCTGCATGACTTGAAGGGGATCAGCCCCAACTTATGTACCCATCACATCCCTATGGAACCGGACCATAAGCCATCAAGAGAACATCAATGACGGCGATGAGGGAGGTAGTCAAGAAAGAGGTTCTGAAGCTACTACACGCGGGTATCATCTACCCTGTGCAAGACAGTGAACGGGTCAGCCCAGTTCAAGTGGTTCAGAAGAAGGGAGGCATGACAGTGGTCCAAAATGAGAGAAATGAGCTCATACCTCCGAGGACAGTCACTGGTTGGCAAATGTGCATCGATTACCATATGCTTAATAAGGCTACCCGAAAAGATCACTTCCCTCTCCCCTTCATTGATGAGATGCTTGAACGGCTAGCCAAGCATTCATTCTTCTGCTACCTCGATGGATATTCTGGTTATCACCAAATTCCAATCCATCCGGATGACCAAAATAAGACTACCTTCACCTGTCCGTACAGCACGTTGGCCAATAGGCGAATGTCGTTTGGTCTATGCAACGCACCTGCTTCCTTTCAGAGGTGCATGATGGTGATCTTCTCTGATTTGATCGAGAATATCATGGAAGTGTTCATGGATGACTTCTCAGTCTATCGCAAGGGTTTCGACGAATGTCTTGAGAACTTAGATAAAGTCCTCAAGAGATGCCAAGAGATGCACTTTGTCCTTAATTGGGAAAAGTGCCATTTCATGCTCAGAGAAGGAATTGTCCTCGGACATAGAGTGTCCGAAAGAGGGATAGAAGTGGATCAAGCAATTGCCACCCCCGACGAATGTCAAGGGAGTGAGAAGTTTTTTGGGCCATGCTGGTGTGGCGGAACCACCCAAAATAAACTGGGCTGAGTGCGGTAATCATCACTGCTAGACAACTCTGATCAAAGACCGTACTACATGGCAGTTCCTCGAGTAAAGTCTCGATTAAAGCCACGCTAACTGAGATTGACACAAATAGCGACTAACACAAAGGCGAGCCCAGAGAGTACAACATAGAACATTTCTTACAACTCAGAGATTGGCAGCGGAAATCAAAACTGATTACAAACCAGTGAAGCAGAGTAAAGTACTACAGAGTTCTTAACTATTACATTTCATCGGAGTTCATTAATCAGCGGAAGATAAAAAGTACAACAATTACCGATACATAAGATGCCACAATGAAGCCCGTATGCGACATCACTCAGTAGGAGGGGTATCAACATAGGAGGGGTATCAACACGCGCTGAGGGACCGTCCCACTCAACAGACCAACCCGGAGGCAGACTACAAGGCCAGGTCAAACCAGCAATCATATCCTCAAAGTAAGTACCTGAAAAACAGTGCCACAAGCAAGGCTTAGAACTGCTGGTGCCGGGAAATTAGGGACATCGGGGAGAATGACCCGCACTGGAGAACATCCAGTCCCATTTCATCTTTGCATGAACTCCTACACGATACCCGAACGTCGGGGAGTACGCTAACCGAGAAGCAGCTTCCCGGCGGACTGACAGGGCTGTCACCACCTGTAGTCTACCCCAGTCAAATCGTGGACCACCATCATATCCGAGGGATCCCGCATACCCGGGCACCATGCCCGCATATGAGGTCACTACCTTAGCACCATCGGGTCCCCCACCCTTCGGATGGACAGGTAAGATGCTAAGGCAAGCCCGAAAGCACAAAGAACCGATATCCTTACCCAGATCTTCTGGTCCAAGCAAGCAACTAGTATAACATGATGAAGAATAGAACATGGCAAAGCAAGCTAAGAACATAGCAAGATAACCATGAACGAACTCTTTATTTAACGCATAATGATAGTTGGAATACAAAGCCAAACCAGAGGCCGAGAATTGCTTGCCGACCCCGAGACGACTAGATTCGCTAAGGAAATGAAGAACTAGCCTAGCTCCACTACCCTAAGGAATACAAGTCATAAGAGAGTGTGAGAGAGAGGCTTCCAAGTGGTGTATCTTGTGAGAGTGGTGGGAAGCCCCTTATATAGCTCTTGAGGTCGGTATCGCCAAGATTATACATGGAAACATTCATAACCATCTTTAGGAATATCAGATCAAGCTTCCCGCCAAAATGCACCTTGACGGAAAGTGGGCCAGGTTCGGCCGACCCATGGGGTCAGCCGGCCTCACCTCTCCGCCTCTGGCCACCGACCTTCTCTGGTACACTACCCTGTGGGTCCCCTACTTTGATATGTCTATGCCGGGGTTTGTTTGGTCGGTTTGCTCTGACATGTGGGCCTCTTTTGGATGTGTTACGCATGACGCGATCTTCTGTGACTTCGTCTGCGTATTCTTTGTGTTTTCTTCTTATTCCGGACTTGTGCTCCTGAAATCATAAACCTTCCGAAACAACTATGGAGCTTGGTTAGTGATACAAATATACGAGTAAGAGGTATAATTTTCCTTCTTTTGTGAGTATAGTTGACGGTCATATTTTGCACTTAACGACCGTCAACAAGCATCTTACTTCTAAACATGCATGGTAATAAAGCATTAATTCATACAACAAGATTAATCATTAACATATTCCACTTATTACTCTATGTGACATAAATTGTTAAGGCTTTCTCCAACAGCGGACGCATACGGGAACGCAAAGGCAAAAATGCGTCTCGAAACGTACTGTAACATTATGCATCAGCCTCCAACAGAGGATGCATATGAGGGATCCATTTTGCGTTGGAGGAGAGAGACGACGCAAAAATGAGTACCCTCTCTCCTCGATGCATCGGCCCCCAGAGCAACGACCGCGCTGTAGAGATTTCCCCTCCGAGGCGGATGAGGGTCTTGCTCCGAGGGCAGAGTTGGAGCTACAGTGTGGTGCGGCGGTGTATGGTCCGAGCAATGACGACAGGCTCGACTCTGATCGACAATCCGCTACTAATGTCACAATTCATTTCGGTACATGTGGGACGGATCTAACGGATCTGCGTCCCAGGACTGAACTATCCCTGTGTCTCCCTTGGCCCTTTCTTCATCGCATCGTAATTCCAGGAAGCAGGCACCGAAATTGTAGTGCTGCTTGAATCTGGCTGCTGTTGAACGCATGGTGGTTCGATTAGCCCAACGCAGCAGTAGATGGGTCATTATTGCTGTAAGTAGCGTAGTGTAGTTGCACAATGGGCATGCTGTGTGCAGTAGTGCGTATACCATAATTTTGCTTGATTTAACACTACATGTTGCATTAGTCTCTAGCACTGCACACAGTTACGGTTCTTTTAGTTGGATTATAGCACTAGTTTACGCATTGATATAGGACTTTACCTCCCTGCTTCGTGTAGATGGACAATCAGCAGGATATTTCTGGACTTGACCATTCGCATGATGCAAAGGGCCTCCATTCTCCTGATGCGTTTGAGTGAAGAACTGCTTGTGCCTGGGAAGGTGCTCTCCGAGGTCGAGCTTGTGGACCTCAAGTTTCGCATTGAGGTCATTGCAGATGGACTAAACAAGGACTCCCTTTCTTTCCAGGCCGCACTTGACGACGTGAACAAGGCTACTGACGATCGCAATCTGTCTGAGCTTATACCCAGCGATGTGTCATCACCTATCTCTCCACCACCACTCGAGTACTTGTCGGTGAAGGATCACATTGAGGAGTTCTGGGGCGTCGACTACGACAGTGACGTCATGCCCAATTTCAGTGACTAAGGCTGCTAGTGTACTTTGTTGGGTTGTAGGATTGAGAAAGTAGTATCTCCTCATGAAATAGGCACAAGTACATGTGTGGCTATGTAATCCCACTATAATAAAACTTGTGCCGTAGTGTTTAGTTGTTTCTGTGCTGAACCATATGGTTAGTAGTTGTGGACCTTGATCTGTTTAAACCTACGTTTGAAGTGTTGAGCTTAATGTCATGGCTTGCTTATTTGAATCAGGAAATATGTTTGTGCTATGTGGTCAATTTAATGCATTGACATTGTTTATGAATGTTTTGGCAAGGATGGAGAACCAACACTACAATAATGACCAGTGGGCTTATGATCTTGTTGCAAATATTGACCATCAACTTCCAAACTGTCAGGAGAGTCCGCATGTATGTTGCCAAGTATTTTTTTGTTTGTATTTTCTTCTGTATGACCAAGTAATTTTCATATATGTTGGAAATTTGTCCCAGTTGGGCGCTCATAATGGGGTTGGCAATGAGGGAGGGACTGACACCTCCAATGCACCGGTTGTTGATTTGGAAGAACAAACACCAAGGCAGTCTCGTAGGAGACCACCAACGGTCCTGAAGAATGTCTCCAGAAGGGGAGGAGGTTTCACCAAAGACGAAGATGCAATTATCTGCTCTGCTTTCCTGAATGTCAGTAAAGATGTCGTTGTAGGAGTTAACCAGAGTAGTGGTGGATACTACAAACGAATGCATGAATTTTTCGAGGCCCACAAGCCACTTGGGTCTAACCGTAGCCAACTTGCAATTAAAGGGCGATGGGGGTAATCCAAAACGCTCTTAACAGGTTCTCTGGATTTCAGTCAATAATTTATCAAAGGAATGAGAGCGGTAAGAATGAGCAGGACAGGGTAAGTCCATGCTCATTTAACATCAATTTATTTTTCCGCTGTTTACCATGAAATTAATATTGGATTTTGTCCTTACTTTAGATTGATGAAGCTGTGAAGATGTTCGAGGAGAAAGAGCCATTCAGCTTCATGCATTGTTGGCGGATTCTACGTGAGGAACCCAAGTGGAATGATCGGTTACTGGAATTGAACAACACACCACCGATACATGTCGCCGGTAATGGAAGCCCTATGCAAGGCAATACTGGCAATGAAACAGAAGCTCCAGTCAGGACAGGAGGGAGAGATAAGGTGAAGAAGAAGAGATCCAATGCCCTGTTCGACACCTCAGATTCAAGCACTGCGGTGGAGATGTTGCAAGAGATGACCACCAGCCGACATGCTCGCTTGCAGAAACAAGATGCGCAGATGGCTGAAATTCTTAGCTGTAAGGATGAGAAAATCAAGATTCAGAAGGAGATGCTTGAAAATCAGAAGAGGGAAATAGAACTGCGACAGAAGCAACATGAAGAAAATCTATTGGCCACGCAGAAGAATCAAGAAATTAGGCTCATGGAATCAGAGGCTCAGCTACTAAACGCAGAGGCAGGGATTATGTCCATGGACCTAGATAAGCTGGCACCTCATATTCATGCCTACTACACTAGCATGCAGAAGCGTATAATGGAACGTCGTGGATTTGGGGGTTCATCAGAAAATTGAGAAGACGAATGATGTCTCATCTGTGTTTGTAACTTGTGAACTATGTTCATGGACCATTTGATCGTAATATTTGTGTGTAGACCGTTGTTTGTGAACAATTTGTTTCTAATATTTGTTTGTGAACAATGTGACAGCTATGTGGCATATTAATTACTTTTCTAGGAACATGGCTACTAAATTCCAGTTGCTTGACAAAATATAGTTGGGTGACAAAATACAACTTCTCATGCTGTAACGTTATATTCCAGCTACTACCAGTTGTGCTGACACTACCATCACCACCTAATCCACACCTATGCTACTACAACATTATAGTTTAGCTGCAACCAAAAGCCCGAACTCAAGCTAGACTTGTGCAACAATATTTCCCTTCCTCTTAGTGCCCGTGCATCCTTGCAAAGGGTCCACTTGAAGTACCATACAACTCCCAAATGTGCTCCATAAGATCATTGCACAGACTTGCGCTTGTTTCCTTGCTATTGATGACACTGTATGCATCAATTAGCTGGGCTATAGCAGGGACGTTCCTGTTTTGGTTGATTATAGGGTTGGCTGCTCCTGGCCTCTCGGAGTTATGAAGCTGTGCCACATCCTTCCCTCTCTCATCTACAATGATCATGTTGTGGAGTATAACACAAGCCCGAACTATTGAATTGAGATCCCTCGGATTCCACAATCGAGCTGGGCTATGTAAAATCTTCCATTTCGCCCGCAGTACACCAAAGGTTCTCTCCACATCTTTCCTGCAAGACTCTTGTCTCCTTGCATAAACGCTGTGCTTCTTACTAACAGGAGCACTAATACTCTTGACCAATGTAGCCTAGTCAGGGTATATCCCATCTGCTAGGTAGTAGCCCATCGAATAGATGTTACCATTCACAGTGAATTCAACTTCAAGGGCATTGCCATTGGCAAGATCATCAAAGACAGGTGATCGATTCAAGACATTGATATCATTGTGAGACCCAGGGAGCCCAAAGAAGGCGTGCCATATCCTCAAGTCTTCTGAAGCAACAGCCTCTAGAATCATTGTAGGATTGCCCTTATGTCCCTTGTAGACGCCATGCCAACCACTTGGGCAATTAGCCCACTCCCAATGCATGCAGTCGATGCTTCCAATCATGCCAGGGAACCCTCGCGCTGCATTTGATCTCATCATCTCTTCAATTTCATGTTGTCTTGGTGATCGTAAGTACTCTTCCTGATACACAGAGATCACCGTTTTCACAAATACCTTCACACATTTAAGTACCGTGCTTTCCCCCATCACTTGTGAATGGGAGAAAAACCCTTTGCTCCAGCTGCATTCCGTCGCTGCTTGAAGAAGGAGTTTGCCGTTGTGAGTTCATCAATAATGTGCAGGAAAAGAGGCTTCCTCATTCGGTACCTGCCACAGAATCATTCGACACTCCCTAATAAGATGGAATTCAACTTTAGGGGCACAAAACCATATCAATTATATGATATCAATACAGAAACCAAAAGCAACCCAATACCTTCGGCGAAATTGATCATCCTCGAATATTGATTCTTCATCAAAATACTTCAGCATCAAAAGGCACTCTGCAGCCGCCCGATCACGCTTGTATATCTTGTGACCAAAGACAGACCCTCCCCAACGACGTTTCCTACCCATGGATACTATGATTGCTGCAGCTTGGAGATCTTCCTCCTCACTTTCCCCTCCCGATGAACCATGGACTTGCTCAAATACCTCCAAGCCATAGCTATTAATCGTATAGAAACCAAATCATTAACTCTAGTATACATCGTGCAACCGAGCGATTCCACATTTAGGTCTTCGCATAAATCAAATGCATACCGTTCTGGTGCTAGTCTCCTGGCTGTGCTGATGTGCGGGACGACGTCGGAGACTGCTGCTCTCTGGCCGACGAGGCGACGGTGTCGACGATGCACGCAAGGACCCCAGCCCCGCCAGGTTCCCGCGCGGCAGCAACGCCCGCGCCAACACCAGGCACCGCGGTAAATGCGTCCGAGCGCGGGAAAATACACTTGCCCCTGGTAAAAGCCCGCCAACCAACCGTCTCCCTCAGTTTGCCTCTCCGTTTGTGTCTTCCGTTGGAGTGCATAATATTTGCATGCCGCTATCCACAGACACAGAGAAGTCATTCGTACAAATGGATACTCAAATATGCATTCCATTGTTGGAGAAAGCCTAAGCAGTCTCAAACCGTGAGAGGCGAACGATTCGAATCGAATTTGTAACACACCAGGTATCACGCAACCCTAGGATGCAACACCACCACACTACAAGATGCCGAAATAGAAAAATTTCGACAGCATGAGCCTAGAAATGAGCACAATGCGGAAGCAACGATAGACAGATATACAAAAAAAAGTGTGATACTCCAATAAGACAAATGTACAACCTGTACAAAAATGATTAAAGTTACTATAAGTAGATCTTACAAACTCTGATTTATGCACCAAAACATTATGAGATCCAGAACAAGTGTATGGCATGCAACTAATCCACTTTAGTTCATGCTAGCTTCAAAGGATAACCTGGGGAGGGATAAACAATGGTGAGATTGAATAATCTCATCAAGTAAACTACTTTAACAAACTATTTAAACCGCAATAGATTAATAAATGATTTGATAAAGTAGCAAGTATCAAAAGATAGCTCCACCATTTTGACAGATGTACCAATAGCATAGCAAGGATGAAATAATATTATTTTGATACCAATCTACTAATAATGAATGACATAAGATTCAAATAGGACGATAGTAAGCAACCCTTAACACAACAATAGCATATAGGTCTCCGTAGCAACTACAAACAAAGATAGCAATGTGCTGATCATATATTAATAAAAATAGAATAAAACTTGTAATCCAATTAGGATGCAAAGGAATGCAAGGAAACAACACGTACAATATCTCCATAATCCCGTAAGTCATACAAAATGCCCATCACCATAGAGAAGCATCACTATCACATTATTTTCGTTGCAGCCATATCAACCAATATCCAAATTTCCATACAATAAAGCAAGTGCATGTAAAAGGCACACATATGGTATATCCAACTCTCATAAACCACATCGCAGTGCATGTCTCCATAAGGGCATAGTATATGTTTATAACAACATATCTCCATCACATCCAACATTAAACCATAAAAGAAATGCATATCAATGCACATGAACTCTTGCCTTCATACCCATCAAGGGATGAAGCTGCACCTCTATGCCAAACCAATGATTTATGCACATGGATGCATATGATCTCCTGCCTTCATACCCAACAAGGTATGAAGCTACATCGTTATACCCAATAAACGATGTTGTACCGGTACGGTCGCAACCTTAGGATTGCAACATAACTCCAACTGCAATGCAACATGATGCAATGCAACATGATGCAATGCCACAAGTTAAATTCCATATCCAAATAATATTCAAATACCATATACTCCATATCCAAATACCATGTACTCCATGATAGAAAAAGAGAACAATCCATGATAATTAATATAGAGAGATACAAGCGGTGCTTCTGTAACACAAATAACATCAATCATGATTAAATAATGTAGTCTCACATATGCCAAACATCAACCAAATAGTTAATCAAGCCATCATATCTATAGATCATCGTGATCTTAAGGAAAAAGGATAGCATGTTGCCATGAGTAATTGAAACATAGAGTAGAACACTAATTTCATAATCCAAGCCCAAAGCACATCTATCATATCAAAGAAAGAAAAAAAGTTTCTAAGCAGAGCTAGTCAACCCAAAGTTCAATTCTTATATTTGAACTCATATACCAAAGAATAGTAGAAAATTACTTTGAACCTTATTCGTAATCCCAACTCCAATTTACCCACACATGATAGCACTAGGAGATATAGGTAGTGTAAACACCACAGAGATTTTCATACACCAAGATTAACATAACCTCTACTATAATAGGCCCACTCATTAGTAAACCACCAAGGATTCCATAGATTTTACTCACAAGAAAACATGTCATAGTATAAATTACTAAATATATGACATGTAAAAACACTTTCATCCCTAGCTATAAATTCAAAGTTCACCACATATAGTCCAATTCATTTATCTATCCACCCATGTTGAAACAAAAAGACACATTAGCTCTAAACTTATATTAGAACCAATGTTTCATACTTCGCCCAATAATTTTGAGCCATGTCTAAATTTGTTATATTATCACTTATAAGCATGTGTATTGTATTTTATAAGTGGAGGCAGTAAAAATAGAATGTTAAAGTTGTAGCAATGCAACAGCTACGTTCACTTGCCTCCAATGAAGGGATGACCGCTTTAGACGCGATTGTGGGCACTACAACCTGTTTTGACAATGCAATATCTGATAATAAATTATGCCAACAAGTTTTACGGTAAGTAAAGCGCCCTAAGTGCCCTCCCAAATCACCATCAAACCCAAACATCGAAAAGACCACAAGGCAATTGCAGCACTGCTGCTTCACTTTTTTGTATCTTTTAATCTACAAAAGATATGATAGAAAATAATATATTGTTGGAATTTACAAAGAAAAACCTAAAACTTCCATGGAGGAACCTTATTTTTATTATGGCCTTAAGATGGTCGAAACTAGAGTTGAAAGCAGAATTTTGAATCTGCTCAGAAATCAGGACAGCAAGCCTAATAATTATGCATCTCCAAATTCATGTGTCCCAATATTATGAAACTCAACCAGAAGGTAGATAGCTCCATAACCTCCAACTTTGGTAGTATGAACTTTGCTAAAAGGGTCAGTAAGATGGCCTAGAGAAGGGCTAATCCTTAACTCCAAATTCTGCTGACAAAACAAGAAGACTGATTTATAAAATCTAAATCTGAAGCTATACTTATCCAAAAAATACAATCTTTACCAATCTGGAAAGGTATTGAAAATTACTACAAGTTTCTCAAGGTCAAAAAGTCTAATTATGCCTTTAAGGTTTTCAGAAACCTCCGTGATCCAATACTGTCCAGATTTTCGTCAGAAAATGACAGGTATCTCATAAAATCCATATCTCTCAAATCCCTCGGGTTAACATCACGAATTTGGTAAGCTACTAGATTTGGTAAGCTACAACTTTATAGTTTACCACAAGATTTATTACAATCTCTAAGTAGCCCAAATCGCTCTCTCAAACACAGCTACAGTAACTGCGAAACTGAAATCCGAGGGAGACACCCAAAAGTCCTCTCTCTCCCCCTCTAATCCACTTAATCGCCAACCTAAACTCGCACATGAACATCTAATCAGTGTAGGGAAGGGAAAAATCAAACTCACCTTGGTTTTCCCCAAACCCTAGGGCAACGGGAAGAGAGGGAGAAGGGCCAATCCACCTCAAAGATACACCTCCCCGTCCTCCCCTTGATGTCCCCGATCTGTTTTGCTAGTCTTCCCCAAGGATTTAGTGCTGCAGAGCTTGGATTCAAAGGTAGGCAGCCATGGGAGGGGAGGAAGAGAGGAAGAACGTGAGGAAGAAGGGGAAGGGGTCAGTCAGGGGGAAGGGGTCAGTCAGGAGGGAGGGGCGTGAGTGAAGGAGGGGGTGGGCTGGCTGGGCCTGGACCCCTTTTAAAAACCTTTTTTTTCTTTGTTTTTTCCTAGTGTTACAGAGTTTCTTAACCTTACTACGCAAATCTAACTCACATGTATGGAGAACTACGCCACCCACACGATTTTTCTCATTTCTTTCCAGTTGGAGGATCCGAGTCATCCCCCTCGACTACAGAGTACGACTACTCGCAGCCGCATGGCGCGACCATCCTGAACGGCTTCAGAAGAGAATGAATGATCGTTCCACTCGCCGGTCCAATCAGGTACTTAAGCTTACCGATTACCATATTTCTCGGCATGTGGCTGGTACTTTCAAAAGCTTAATGAAATGTGCCACACATCGCGACCTTAACATTTTGTCACTACACCGACAGGGTATCACACACAACCCTGTCCATCATCCTTATATTCTTGAAGAATGCAAAAGCATTTCAACTCTTATAATCTCGCGAGTAGCAGGAAACTACTCGATTTTTTACCGGTCCTAATTAGCCAAGCATCTAGTCGGGATAACACTGGGTAAACATTACATAGGCACCTAGGAACATGCATCTAAGGTTACAAACAATGTCAGGAAACTTAAATGCATAAATAAATAAATTATTACAACACATATTGAATGAATATACAAAAATAGTAGGATCAAATGCACGGGGCTTGCCTTCTTGGGCACTGCTAGCTTGAGGCTCTTCTGTACTTTGGCCCAGATCTTGATTCAGTTCAATAAAGTTTACAGAGTCACTCTCCGGAGTGGCAGTATTCGCAGGAACTAATTTGTAATTGCCGTCAGATAGATGTACCGATTCTATATGCATGCAGAGACGATATTGGTTACAACATGATATCACTTATTCTTTCCTTCACTATAAAGTTGTAATCCAACAAAAGAAGTGATTTCAGTGATTCGCTTGGTAACTCAACTTTTTGGGCAGTCATTTATAGAGTAGTAATTATATTTACTTTACTTCATTATTGACCTGGGTGGCAGTTTTTAATTTCTAGACTAGAAACATAAGGATACTTTACAACATTTACAACAGAAGCTACAGACATAATCTGGTGCTGCAAATTTTATATCTAACATATCAGATGCTCTAGAATGTAAAGTAAAATTTTCAGAAAATAACAGTAATGTAGCTAAACATGAAAATTCATGAACTCAGAATATGCTAGGAACAACATAATTTTGTACAGAAAGTTGTGCACGGATTCTGGTGTTCAAAATTTTACAGTAACATCTGCACATGAAATTCTCAGCACTGTAATTTTCCTAGAATTAATCTAAGCATATAACAGGAGACATAAAATTGACAAGTTAAACATGAACATATCAAATTTTATTTCTACAACGACTTCTACAAGGTTTCTGTGCGTCAAACTTTTACCAGAGCTTAGTTTCACACAAACATGCTTCAGTAAAAATATAGAGCATTTTAAACAACATTAACTTTACCAATGAATAAGACTAAGTATAAGCATGCATAATTATTCAAAAAAATAAAATGTCCAGTACAGCATGCCAAACTTTTTCTGCGGCATCTAGATACACTGGCTAGGCACGGGAGCAAAAATCATGAACATTTATGCAGATTTTAACTAGAACAAAAATAACAATTCTAGCTAGGACATAACATGCATAATTTGTAACTAAAGTTCTATTCATCCAATGCATCTCAAATTTTGCAGACATGAATATATGGCCAAAATGAAATTACACAATTATTTCCAGATTTTGCTATGCACAGAAACTATTTACCACAAATAAAACCTACTTAACAAGCATTAAATCAAATATATAGCTACATAGATCTAAAACTTCTCCAACTTGGACGATAGTAAGGTTTTAGTAACATGCTTGCACAGAAAAAAGTTTCAAACATAGAACCCTAATATTTCTACCAAAAATAATTCATGAAGCATACTAGTAGATCTAGGAATCTTTGAGTTTTGACCTAGTTACAGATGTCCATTTGTATTCAAGTTTTTACCAGAAGCTACAAACAGTAGAAGACACATTGTAGCCAAAAACCTGCTATAGTTACTGAGTACAACTCCTAGAACAATTATTCTCTATTTAATCTTCTATTTAATCTAGAGATAAAAATATCCATAATTTGTCCATAGGTCTGTGGACAAATTTGTAGATCTTGTCACAAGGATTCTAGAACATTTTAGTTTGCATTTTCCAACTTTTCTATGATTTTCTACGGATTTTCAAAGTTCACTGGATTAAAACTAATAGAGTTCATGTGTTTATGTGTTTAAGCCCCTGGAAAGAGTTCAATGCATTACAAACAGGTCCTTGGAAGCAGGGGCGGGATTTCTCCAATAGAAATCCGGCTAACCTCGCGCCGGCGGCATGGCGAAGGTGAGGGGAAATGATCACGGGTCTCTGGTGAACCTTCTGGTGGTGGGGGCTTGGCTTGGGGCTGGTTGGCGGCGGAGCAGTCGGGGCGGAGGAAGACGACCAGCTCCAGCGAGCTCCGGCGATCTCAGGCCGGCACGGCTAGGTCCAAAAACTTCAATGGAGCTCGGGGTGGACGTGAGGGTGCTCGGCTGAGGCAATGTGGGGGGCGGAGGTGGCTCGTCGGCGTTGGAGCAAAGCTCGCCGGCGAGGAAAGTGGTGGCGGAGCTGCGGAGGTGGCGTTCTCGCGCGAGGAAAGCACCAGGGGCTGTATTTATAGGTGTGGAACCTTAAGAGCTAAGCGAGTGCGAGCCTGGGGAGGTAGAATCGGGCCTGGGGCACTCTCCCGGCAAGGTGGCAGCACTGTAGGTCATGGCAACGGTGGGCGGGCGGCGTGGCGGCCTCTGAGCTGGCCAGGGGCGCGTGTCTGTGTGTGGAGGTGCCAAGGAGGAAGGAGGGAGGAAGGCCGTGTGGCGAAACTGGGGGCCAGGGGCTCACTTGGCCGGCCACGCGCCGTGGATGAAGTCCACCAACGGCATACGGCGCCGGTGAGAGGAGGTGGGGGAAAAACAGAGCAGGGGACCTTTCTGTGATTTCCAACTTTTTCAGGGATCTTGCAACAAACAAAAATTTTCTCTATCTTAACGGATTCAAATGGAAAACTTTTGAATACCAAAGTTGGGTAACTTTTCAAAATCTACAACTTTTGTTTCAGGCACTTTTTTATTTGAGATTTAGGTTTCAAACTATTTTATAAATACAAACTTGCATTAAAGGGCTTTATGTTTTAATCAATTTTTATTTGAAGTTGGCTGAAACTACAATCAGCCTACTAATATTTTTGTGTCACATTTGCTTCATGATTTGAGTTGAAATTACTATTTTGCACCCTCACATGAGTTATTCAAAATTTGTGTTTTGAATTTAATTTCACCTTTATTGCTTTATTTAAATTCTTGCCCTCACATTTATGTGGTAATTTAAATTGGTTTTACTAACCTTTGCCTTTTAAACACCTGGGGTGTCACAGCTGGCTTTTAAAGGAGATTCATCAAGGATTTCTCCCGTATAGCTAGACCCTTGACAAATCTCCTTGCCAAGGATGCCCCATTCAACTTCGACGAAGATTGCCTCCTAGACTTCTATACCCTCAAGAAGGCACTTGTTACCGCACCCATCATACAGCCTCCCTATTGGAGTCTTCCTTTCGAGATCATGTGCGATGCTAGCGACTACGCCGTCGGAGCAGTGCTGGGTCAGTGCAGAGATAAACAGCATTACGCTATATCTTATGCTAATAAGACATTGATCGGACCCCAGCTAAACTATGCTACAATGGAGAAGGAACTTTTGGTCGTGGTATTTGCCATAGACAAGTTCAGATCTTACTTGGTTGGTGCTAAAGTGATAGTATACACGGATCATGCTGCACTGAAGTACCTACTTACCAAGAAAGATGCCAAGACACAACTCATCCGTTGGATTCTTCTACTTCAAGAATTTGATCTAGAAATCAAAGACAAGAAAGGAGCAGACAATTGTGTGGCCAATCATCTCTCGAGAATGCAAGCCCAAGGATCGGACTTGCCGATTGATGATTATCTAAGAGATGATACTCTCCTGAAGGTCACTACATCCAGTACATGGTATGCAAATCTAGTGAACTTCATGGTGACTGGATATATACCTCCAGGAAAAGACAAGAAGAAACTGATACACCTCAGTAGATTTCACCTCTGGGATGATCCCTATCTGTTCAAATTCTGTGCTAATGGTTTACTCCGCCGCTATATCCCGATCTGTGAGACACGAAGAATTCTAGAGCGTTGTCACTCCTCTCCATATGGAGGACACTACGGAGCATTTCGGACCCATGCAAAAGTTTGGCAAAGTGGATTCTTCTGGCCAAACATATATGATGACGCTAAGGAATTCGTTTGGCGATGCCCGAGATGTCAGAAGCAAGGGAACATCAATTCCCAAGACGCTTTGCCACTTAAGAGCAATCTTCATGTGGAAATATTCGACATATGGGGAGTCGACTTCATGGGTCCCTTCCCTATGTCAGAGCAGTGCAAGTACATCTTTGTGGTAGTGGACTATGTGTCCAAATGGGTTGAAGCACTTCCTTGCGATGCGGCCGACTCAAAGAGCTCCAAAAGAATGTTTCAGGAAATCATATTTCCACATTTTATTTGGAGTTCCAAGAGTCTTGATAAGCGATGGAGGCTCACACTTCATCGACAAGACATTCAGGAAGTGTTTCAGCGAACTTGGAGTAGATCACTGGGTTGCTACACCATACCATCCCCAAACAAGTGGCCAAGTAGAAACGTCAAACAAGCAAATCAAGAACATTCTGCAGAAAACATTGAATTCCATGGGGAAGGGATGGAAAAGCAAGTTACTCGAGGCATTATGGGCATATCGGACAGGTTACAAGACTCCCATAGGGATGACTCCATACCAACTTGTTTATGGGAAAACCTGCCATCTTTCGGTTGAGCTTGAATTCAAATCCCATTGGGCTATCAAGAGGTGGAACATGGACCTCTAGTCAGCCGAAATAAAAGGACAAATTCAATTAGCTGAGTTGGATGAATGGAGGGAGAAAGCGTACCATAACTCCAAGTTGTACAAGGAGCATACGAAGAGATGGCATGAAAAGCGGATCAAGATCAAACAATTCAAGGCGGGAGATAAGGTACTTCTCTTCAACTCTTGCGTTCAATTGTTTGGTCATGGTAAGCTTAGAAGTAAGTGGGAATGCCTTACTTAGTGCTTAACGCTGCGGATCACAGCACGATAACCCTCTAGGACGATGGCGGGAACATGTTCAAGGCCAATGACCAAAGATTTAAAGTGTTCCCCGAGCCCAAAATGCCGGCACTCGAAGAAGTAGACGTCTTCGAGTTGACCAAGATATGAAAACTAGTCTACGATCTTCGCCGGACCTAATACCGGCTTCACCCTAGGCTAGGATCCTTCTCTTCTCTTTTCTTCTATCCCCTATCCCTTCCTGGACCCAATTCCCAAAAAACAATGGACAACAGAGTATGTGGGGGCACCTTCCAAAAGACCAGGGGCTACACTTCAGAGTATGGGGCCGGCCGGCCTCACCCAAGCCTCCCGGCCCCACTCAGGCCGCCCGGCCTCATCCAAGCCGCCCGGCCCCCGCCTGACTCGTTCAGCCGCATCGTCGAACGTTGCCGCTCCTCACCGTTGGGACGTTCATATCCCGGAGGTTTTGGAGCGATCAGAGGTGATTTAAACCGGGAGGCCTCATTTCCATTGACACTCCATTCACCTGCAACCCATCCTCTGTCTACGAGTTCCCGAGCCAAGATAACGTCCATAGCCTCGCAATCCTCTCCCAGACCACCTCAATCCGGAGCCATGGACAGTTCCACTCCTCCTGCACCCAACAAATCACCCTAGAGCCAAAGTTCGAGCAGTAGCCTGAGGATCATCGAACCTATACCGATGGCCGACTCCCTCGCGTCGCCGCTAGGCTGGTGGCCACTATGCCAGGCCTGCCGGCCTAGGGGAGGCCACCCGGTCTCCCCCTCGCACCGGTCGCCTCCGTCCTGTGCGGCGTCGCCCTCCAGGAGTCCTGCACCGAGGGGCAATGGGCACTCGCTTGTGCGCACTCCTGTACGGCCGACTACAAGGGTTCTGTCCCCTCAGAAGGCCATCAAGAAGCGCCTCGAGCCATCATCCACCGTTGGGCATGCCATGCAGGTCGCTGCACTCCAGGCGGTGATGTCAAAGTCGCTAGAGTACTCTCCGGCCAGCCCAAGTCTGCCACGCACCCGTGTGGTTGGACGAAAGGTTGGTCGCGGGAAGGAGCTGCGCCCGCCATTGGATCGCGGTGAGGGGGAGTCTGTTGACTCTAAAACAGGATCGATTCGGCGATTCATCTCGCCACCACCGATCTGGGGCCCTCCCGAGATCCATGCGTGCACCGATAGCAGCGAGGAGGAGGAGGAGAAGGATGACATCACCGCACTCCGTGAACAGTTGGCCGCCCTCAAGCTTCGTCTCAACAACATGGACGAGCGCATAGCGGAGTCCAAGATGGATCGCATGGACCTGGACGACAAGATGGATACCCATCGCAAGGCCGTTTGTTCTAAGATCAAATGCCTTGCGAAGGTGACTGGGAACGAGGAGCTCTTTAGAGCCCCGGACCCGAGGATCTAGGTCCAGATTAGGGGGATTAGAATAAAGTAGATTAGGAATAGGTGCTGAAATTATTTTTCAAATTTTGTTTTCCAGCAGCACCTAAAGTTTGTTTTCCAAAGTTTAGTTGAATAAAATAAAGTTTGCCATGAAATGCTAGAGGTTGGTACGCACTTGTGTGCCGACCACACCTCTGTTCTGACTTTTACGCACTAGAGTACCTAGGAAATTCAAGTTCATGTAATGTTGGGAGATCACCAGAAAAAGCTGAGCGCAGTTCGCCACAGGCAAGTGTCGGGCGGCCTACTCCAGGCCGCCCTACATACCAATTTCGCGATCTTTAGTAAAACCCAGTGGAAATGTGACATACGCAGCGTGACAGACTCCCTGCAAAAGGACCTCCAAAATTTGGCACAAGTCCAGGCCGCCCGGCCTAGATCTAGGCCACCCGGCTCCACTCTCAGCGAACACCGAGATTTTTCTCATGGTGCAGGTTTGCAACCTCTGTAGCTCACTTCTCTAAATTTTTTGTTCAAATGACTTATGGATTAATTCGAATAAAATTTTGAACATGAAACCTTGAGAAAGATGAAATCCTTTTATGAATTTCAATTTGTGCCTAAGTTTTATTCCTTATTTAAGTACTTTCATGCCTTTGGAACTTATCTTGATAGGATCATCGATCTTTTATCTATTGACTCTTATGATACTTTGATCCAAAGTCATGCTTGCTCTAATTCAAGGTTTTGGGGGAATTTATTTCGAAAAAACAAAACAATGGCAACTCTCATGTTCAAGTCCTCTTTTCTTCCCAATGCCATATACATACATGAGAGATACACATTCATGATTCCACATAGCTATCTTCTACATTTGGAGCTTGTTCAAACATGTTGCCTTTCAAGTATGCTCTGCACTTCCAGTACCTTGATCATTCACGAACACGACGCTAAACACTATCCGTCAAACATTATGATCATGCAAAAGCTCGTCACCCCCTAAAAGAAAAAGAGATTGCACGAAAGTGAGTCATCATGCTCATAAATCCTCGTTAAAAAAAGGGAAGGATGACAAAAGAGCAAAAAATATAAATGACGGACATGTGTCTTTGATTACACCTGCACATGATCAAAGTACTGGGACGGCATTGCTACTTAGAGACATATTGTTTGCATTTACAATAAAAATGAAGAAAATGAGCTTGGAGATGTGCTTGCATAAGCACTTTCCATCGAGGAAAACCCGTGCCATCGAAAAACGGAGCCCTATCGGTACTCATCCCTTCTCCGGACATGATACTCACTCGACGGTGAAGTCGACGGGTCTCCTACGAGCTTTCTCACAAATTTACCAATAGAATTGGCTAATCCTCGTAAGAGGTGTGAGACCAGGCTCTAATACCAATTGTAAGGATCACCGGGGTGTCCGACCCTAGAGGGGGAGGGGGTGAATAGGGTCGCTAATTCGCTTTCTAACCTAGGGCTCAAACTACTTGCATAAGATAAACCTAACACGTCCTACACATGCTAGTTATTACCAAGGTTTATCTATGTTACTCTCTACTTACCCCAAAAGACTTGCAACCTATAGTCAATCCTAATCAAACTAACTAGGAAAGTAAAGGCATGCAAGATAGAGTAAATGTGGAAACGTAATACGGTAAGTAAAGTGGTAAGGCCAAGAGGGATGCAAACTCCCGAGTAGACACGGTCATGTAACGTGGTTCGGCTCAAGCGCCTACGTCCACGGGACACCGAGACTCTTCCGATCACCGTCTTGCACTAGGCCACCAAGGCGCACCGGCAAGCAAAGGCAAGTGCCCACAAAACACCGAGTCTCGTGCACCGCCACCGTCTCTCTCGGTCACCTGGCCGAAATCCACTACGGAGCTTCTCCACCAAGGAGGGGGTCTCCTCTTCCCCCGTACAAAGTGTCGGCACCGCTCCACATCAAGTCGGAGGGTCGTCGACGGGAATGGTTTGCTTGCCTCGGCAAGACTTCTCTTAAGCTAGCTCTCTCAAGAACTAAGCCTATACAAGTGCACAGAGCACTCTTTCAAAGCTTCTCACAAGCTAGATATGACACTAAGCTTTGCTAGGATGGTTGGAGATGATGATTTGCTTGGGCAATACTTCCTTCAACCTTTTTGGCGTCCAACCATATGCAGCAACCGGCCTTGGGGGGGTATATATAGCCCACACACCCCAAAAGAGCCGTTGGGAAAGGCTGACAGAATTCCTGAACGCCGGTTGATCCGACGCTCCAGTTTTGTCATCACCGGTTCAACCGGTAAATGCTTTTTCCCAGCTACTAGCCGTTACTGCTCCAACGTCTACTTGATCAATTGTACCGACGCTCTTGAAATCATCGTCGGTTTAACCGGTGAGTGCAAGCTCAGAAACCCCCAAAAAATGGAGTCTCTGGACAACTGCACCGACGCTCAATTTGAGCATCGCCGGTCTAACCGGTGCTGAACCCTAGCCTTAGCTTCTGGATCTGTTGCACCGATGATACATTTTTTCCCATCGTCGGTTCATCCGGTGCACTCTGTTGACTTGGTCTCTACTGAGCCCATTGCACCGGTGAGTGTAATTTGCCTCACGTCGGTTTAACCGGTGAGTGCAAATTACCTCTGTCTTGGTCCTTTCAACCAGATTTCTTCGGGGTTTTGTATCTTTTCATCCCTTGGACCTATAAGCCTGATAATGATTATCTTAACACATATATTAGTCCAAGTGTTGTGTGTGTCATCAATCGGCAAAACATTATATTGAAATATGGCATGAGAGGTCATTTTCGCAACAAGAAGGCCCATGATGGAGCAGGTGGCGGAGGAGCTCCGGCGGCAGCAGAACACAAGTGCCGGAACGAGCACTACCGTGGCCAGAGGAGCTTAATTGAAGGCTGTGGCTTCACGGATACGGTGACCGCATTGTCGTACGGTTATACTACTGCTGAGAGTGAAATCACCGGATTTATAGACTTGAAAGCAACACTGCTTTGAGCGTAGAATATATGTAGCGAGTGACATCTATTTCTTGGGTGTGGCTTTCTTTAAATAATATTATTACTCTAAACAATGAATTGGGAAAAAAATCTTAGTTCATTCATGAGTTATGTTTATACAATTTCTTCAAATTTAATTTGTTTCCACTAGCACTTGTTTCCACTAGCGTTAATTTAATTAATTAGTCCATGAAAGCTCAGTACTTGACATTGTCCTAAAAGGTTACACCATCATTGTTTCTTAATAGTACCTTAGCTTCAGAAGTAAACAATTGATCTATAACTTCCTTACTTGCAGACTCCTGTTCAATTGAGTAGCGCACATTATTTTTCGTTCTCTGACTGAAACTGTAGTGACTGTGTTCCATAACTTCAGCAGAATATATCTACGTATTCACTGGTGTGCATGTGCACTGCTGAGGTGCTGACCCCATACATAAAGCGTTTTTTATTTTTCCTAAAGCCTTAATAATTAATTTTTCTCCGCTTTCCACGCAGATAAAAATTATGTCAGATAAGGGCCATGCCCACAGGCCACAGCCGCCATCATCAATATATATACTGCTAGACCTCCGATCCAATACCACTATTTTTCTCATATGTTGTGACTGACAGGAGAATCGCTGGCTTGTGCTGCATACTACCTTTAATTAGGCTATATGTATGTCATGGGAACCATGTTGGCAGTGCTCGAACGCAATCACGTGTGTATAGGCTTGGGATTGGGAGGCATGAGGAGGGCCATGGTTCAATCTTTTACTGCAAACTGGAGTCCTATATTGGTTCATTTCAGTTCAGCACACGAAGAGGTACCGAAGATGTATTGGATCCCATGCAGCCACCGACAGGACAGACCGTACCCAATGGATCACTACCCCGAGAAGCACAAGGAAGTATCAGAGTAGGCAGCATCTTGTAGTTTCCATGAATAGCAGTAGAGTTGTAAAATATTGGGTTGCCGATGTCACATCCTGGCTGGAGTCCTTGAGTTGCACCAAGCCACCGATGATCCATTCCGGCGTAAATCTTCGTGAGTTCAGTCGTGAGCCGATGTCACATACCGGCTTAGACGTTCAGAGTCGTCTAGAGATGTTGGAGTAGTTGCATTATGAGTCATCCTTCTTTCATAAGCTTTCACGATGTATCTTTAGTGTGCTATGTGGAGTGTTATCTGCAAGGTTTAGTTGTAACCTCGAGAATCGAGATGACACGGGTGTATGACCTGTAATGCTGTATGAATGATTGGATCTTATGCTTTTCTTATGGTTTTCACATGACATCTTCCTTGGCTCAGGAAGTTTATTTCTATAAGAAGGTTAAAAAACTAAACATGAACAGAACTTATGATAAAAAGTCTACACTGGAATTTCAAAATTATGCCTACGCCTAATCTATATATATTCAATGTACTTGGGTAAGGTTGAACGATCTTCACATATGTTTGTATCCAGTGATCAAGTAGGAATGACTACTAATGTCTTATTGAGTGCTGAAAATGATCAAATTCTCCATGACATTTGGGACTCTTGCATGCATGCCTCCACGATGGCCATGAGGTTGAAGCCGAACCCACGATGTAGCGTCTGAGGAAGTAAGTCATCAAGCAATGGATATAGTAGACCCCCTGTTTTGTTTTCTAGAAGCCTGGAGAACATATTGGAGACGCGTTTGGTTCTGGCGCGTCTGTGATCTAGTTTTGGAGACGCGTTATAAGATCAATGTATCTAAATAGGGTGTCTTATTCTTTGATCATTTCTAACATATATAGTGCATGACATTGCTCTCTGATTTGTTTAGATGATTTTTTGTAGAAATACAATGATGGCTTCCAGAGGACAGAGATGGCAAGCAAGCTGCAGTGACTATGCGGCTGTATATATAGGCGTACATGGTATTGCTGGTCGCACTCTCGTTCTACGAAACATGTAAGAAGACTTTTTTTTTTGCTATTACTATGGGCAGCTGAGACAAACTAAGCATGCATGGTTATGTACAAGTGAAGTACGAATACATCATCTTCGGCAGCTGTGGTATGGCAACAAGCTGTGAACTAATGATCCACATGAATTTTCACACCATTTATAACCACTAAAAGCACCTAAGTGTGCATGTACTATTCCTTCCTATGCGTTCTAGCCTGAAGTACAGTTCCTCCCTGGGAATTGATGCAAGGAAAATGTGACTACCCTACCTATCCATGTTATTACAATAAAAAAGCATGTACGTAATCCGACCGTGAAGGAGGTACCACAAAAGCAAAAAAAAAAGGTGTTTGAGAAAATGGTCGAATCCACCTGTATGGCACCATGATTATTTGTTTGGAGTACTGACGGCGGGCCATTCTTGATTATTTCAGGTAGCTAGATGTGCTAGTTACATGGTGGTAACCACACAAACCATATCAACGTTATCATCTATAAACCCATGTTCCTTTCTCCTGAGGTCTCCCGTGCCTCTCAGCTCTACACATAGTAATATGGCATGTAGACTCTCCATCCATTTATAAAATTCACCTGCTTCCAAGCTTTTACACATGCATGCACACCCTTGGATGTTGCCTCGTAATAATTGCCATCTCCAGCTTCTTGGTGTATATATTGTAGAGAGCTCAGCTCAGCGAGGATGCATATATAAGAGTTTAGATCAATATCAGCGATTGTTCTTGCATAGTCGTATATATTTATGGGATGTTAGTTCAACAGATGGTTGGGGCATGGTTCCTTAAGATTGAGGAACCCTAATGACGCGGGGTTCCAAAGCGACCATGCGCCAAACTATAGTCTCTTGTTCTGGGACCATCTTATTTTAGCCTCCCACCGGGCCACTGTTTGCTGTCTTCAACCACTCATGTGCCCATCACCATGCCCCTCAACTTGGTTGGCCTAGCCAAAAGCATTAATTGCCTCGAGATCCCTTGAGTATAGCCATGAGGCGGTCAACTGAAGTCCCAAGGCTAGGGGGCTCGCTCGTTAGTCTTTAGGCTTGCTCCAACAGCAAATGATTGCACCAGCTGATGGGAGAACATCAGACGTGGTTGAGAGAAAAGTAGGTGAGAGAATATTCGCTTGCGATGAAACAAGAGGTAGTCAAAGAACTGAGATAATGTGAGAGAGGAGGATGGGACCGCTTGATTTGTGTGCAGGAGAGAGAATGCGAACTACTAGTTATCTCGGTTGTTTACATGCGTCAAAAAAAGAGGAGGATGTAGTACACAAGCAAGAGCATTGTTGAAATGAATTGATACAAGATACATGTCCGTCGCTCCATGATATATGGGCATTTAACTAGCATCTCACATGCACGTTCATGCGCCTGAGTAAAACACATGCACATGTTGGGTCGTTTTCTGCGGTGGCACACAGCAACATAGTGAGTGCTGAAATGATCAAATTCTCCATGACATTTGGGACTCATGCATGCATGACTCCACAATGGCTATGAAGTCGAAGCCGAATCCACGATGTAGTGTTCAAGGTAGTAAGTCATCAAGTGATAGATGGTATACCCTCCGTTCCAAAATATTGGTCATTGTGAATTTTCTAGGTTTACAGATTTTGCTATGCATGCAAATACTATAAATCTAGAAAACCTAAAACAATCTACATTTTTTAAATAGAGAGAGTATCTCCTTTACCCATCTTTCGGGATTATGGCAGGTCACGTGAACAAAATTCAACAAGTAAAGAGCTAAGGCCAGATCTAGGCGATATGTTGTCCTGCTCACAGGCATGGCTCAAGTCCACTCAACAAGTTAGTAGCGGTTGAACAGATACAGATTAGTATGCCAATGTGGTACTTGATCGCACAGGACTGCCCACTCGCGGGCAGTTGAGTACTGAACTGAAATGAGACAAGACTCCGTTTTGCAGTAAGAGACCGAACCATGGCGCTCCTCATGCCTCCCAAGCCTATACATACGTATGTGATTGCGTTCGAACATTGAGAATATGGTTCCTATGGCATATATAAAGCCTAGTGACAGATAGTATGCACAAGCTAGCGATTCCCGTGTCAGTCACAACAACATATATGAGAAGAGTAGTGGTATCGATAAGAGATCTAGCAGCAGGGTATATATAGGGATGGCGGCAGTAGGCATGACCCTTGTTGGACATAATCATTATCTGCACGGCAAAGATCAACAATTATATTGATAATATATTACGGATGGATTTAGGTCAAATAAAAAGAATTTAGTAATGGTGCTCAGCAGTGCAGATGCAGTGCGCAGTCCACTTCTAAATCAGAGGTACAACTAGGAAACTTAGTTTTTACTGAGATGAGAGCACTGAAAATTTAAGGCATGAATCAGTGAAAATAGAAATGTAGTACTTTTTGAAAAAAATGATTTTCTTCAATTACAGATGTAGTGTCCCATATATATTCGTCATTAAACAAATGCCTTCACTATCTACATTCTTGAGTTTGCCTCCTAGTCTCGCTCTCTGGAAAAAAAAAGATGACTGTTAGAAGCAACCATCATTTCCGGCCAACTGATCGTTATAGCAAGGCCTCACCATGCCAATCTTGAATTCTTAGCAGAGAAAATGAACTTGGACGGGCCCTTCTTGGGTTTGGGAAAATCTTGTTTTGTTGAATTTGAGAAGAAAATCTAGTGTTTTCTATAACTATTATGAAAAGACATTATTGGAAACAGGGATATCATTAGTGTATCAAGTGATTAAACTTTCTAAACTGGTGTACTTAAGGAAGCAAATTTCTAATCTTGATGCTCAATAACGCCATCCCAAACTAGTTCTCTCTGTCAAAAAAATAAGCTCTCTAGTACTGCCACTGTTTTGATCTCTAATCATGTTCCACTGCTAGAGAAATAGTTATTAGTATCGAGCGGGAACCTATGGTTAGTACCGGCTGAACCTATGGTTAGTACCGGCTGCTTGCCCAGTACCGTCTGATTGATACTAGCGGTTGAGATGATACAGATCAGTAAGTCAATGTAGTACTTGATCGCACAAGACTGTGCCCACATGGTGGCAGTTGAGCGCTGCACTGGAATGAGACAACACTCTATTTATCAGTAAGAGACGGAACCATGGCGCTCCTCATGCCTCCCAAGCCTATACACAGGTACATGATTGCATTCCAATGCTTAGAATATGGTTCACATGGCATATATATAGAGTCTAGTGACAGACACTATGCAAGCTAGCCATTCCCCAGTCACAACAACATATGAGAAGAGTAGTGGTATCGATCAGGATCTAGCAGTATATATAGGGATGGTGGCAGTGGGCAAGACCCTTGTCTGACATAATTTTTATCTGCACGGCAGAGAAGAATTAAATTGCATTGATAATATATTACCGATGATTTAGGACAAATCAAAAGCATTTCGTAATGGGGCTGGGCTCAGCACTGCGCATCCATGGGCTGGGCTCAGCTTCAGGCAGTGAACCAATAATAATGTACACTAGTTAATGTACAAGAGTCGGCAAGTAGCAGATCCATTATCCACTCCTGAATTAGAGGTATAACTAAGAAAAGAATATTGAGTAATCTTCGAGACAATGTGGAGACGGAGTTTTACTGAGATCAGAGCACAGAGAATTTAAGGCACGAATGAGAGAAAATAGACATAGTGTATTTTTTCTAAAAAAAATTATTTTCTTCGATTGCAGATGTAGTGTCCCATATATATTCGTCAAGAAACAAAATAAAGCTCTACTGCCACTGGTTTGATCAATTATATCAGCAACATCCGCCACACTGGTTCAGGCTCAGGCTTCACCTCTACCGACACTAGTTTGATCTCTAATTAAGATCTCATGCTTGCATCACTACTAGGGAACATAGTATCACTGCCGGTTTTGAATGGTAGTAGTTGAAACGGCAGAGTACTGGAGGCTATCACTATTGGTTCAGCTACTACACACAACCATGTGCTGCAACATTTAAAAAACATAATTTTTCCGCAAAAAACGAGTTTGCGTTCTCTCAAGGATTTTGAATCCATTACGTCAAGCCTAATGGATCCCATTCACGCCCAACAATAATCACTACCGGATTCCGGCCATTAATCAAATAAAATTTGAATGATATGCCGCACAATTACTACCCTCCCCATTTCAAATTGTAGATCGTTTTAAATTTTTAATATACATAATTTTTACTATGTATATAAATATAATGTATATATCTAGACATATAGTAAAAAATTTAAAACTAGAAAATTTTAAATAACCTATAATTTAAACAGAGAGTTAAATAACCTATAGTTTAAAATGTACAGTATGTGTTTATGGTTGAACCGCAGTGATATGTATTTGGCTCCACTATCTTTTACCACGCTGTGGGGCCTCCATCTAGCATTGATATGTCGGCAGCTATAGCCGGCAGTGACAGAGGCTGCATATTTTAACTTGCGGCTAACTCCATATTAGAAGCAAGCCAAAATTCTATCTTCATGAAAAACGTCATACCACATACTCCCTCCGTCTCAATTTATTTGCACCTTTACAATTCAAAAAAAATTCCCAAAATAAAGTGTCGAGATAGCATCTGAAGAGGACAGTGCTAGACGCTGCTAGCTGGAACCCCTGCTCACGTTAGCATAAAAAATTCTCTAAGCAATCTCTCGTCCACATGTTTCCATCCCCACCAAGCGGAGGCCAAAAAAAAATCCTCACCGAGCAAGCCACGTGTTGTGCTGTTGTTTTGTCTTCTGAAATTCCTGACACACATTTGAAGTATATATTAAACGTGAACTAATTACAAAATAAATTATAGATTTCGTCTGCAACGACGAGACCATTTTTTAAGCCAAATTAATCCATCATTAGAGTATGTGTTACTGTAGCAGTTTAGTGTCTAATTATGACCAAATTAGGCTCAATAGATTCATCTCGCGATTTACAAACTAACTATGTAATTAGTTTTTTGGTCTAGATTTAGTATTCCATGCATGTGCCAACATATTTGATGTGATGGTGTGTAAAATTTTTGGGAGGGAACTAAACAAGGCCTAATGGTCGTCACCTCTAGAGGCCATTAATTAGAATTAGAAAGTTTAAAAGGAAAACATTCTTAAGTTAGATCTACTGTATCGGTGAGGTGGCAAGAAAGCTATATGTGAGGTGAGAACCCTACGCCCCAAACGCAAATTTGAAATATTTTTTTCTTATAACATTTTTGGATGTACTACTACCCTTTAGTACCCGTATCGTGCAAGGATCCATTTTAGCACCCAGTACTAATTACCTAAAGTGGATTTTGGAACCGAAACATACGCTCACGCTGTTTCTCTGGTATTGGATACTGAGAAGAGTATCTCATCTCATATATCTGATACTCATCAAGAAAGACAATAGATTGTACAACAAAAAAAGACTACTTGACACAAAACAACCTCTTACAAACTTCCTAGCCACACAAGGTTATTAGGACCAAAATAACCACTTGATGCTAGTTACAAAACTCTAGAATTCACTAAAAGGACATCAGTTGATGGATTATCTCGAGCAACATAGACTTACAACCAGTTACCACCAGAACAGATGGTTGCTTTGGAGAAACCAAATCTTGCCACAAAACAAGCTGAATGAAGAGATCGAACATTGCCGAAATAAGAGATCAAAGTCGCCATGTTGTATTTAGCAAAGAAGAGAGGCACAACCATCAAACTATCCTGATGTCTCCCATGGCTAAGTATTCATTAGACGTACGAAGAGATGGTGGCCCATGTGAACGGACGAGATTTGCGGCCAATCTCTCTTCTTCGAAACCGTAGCCAAGCTCGGCAAAACCAGAGGGCCACGTCGCCTGCAGTCCCCAACTGTCGGATCGGGCGGATCGACGGCCGGGATCGGGCGGGGATATCAAATTTGCAAAAAGACCCTCAAATTTTATTGAAATACTACCCGTGGTCCCCTTCCTGCTCCTATACCCCACCTTCACATTCCCCCCGTTGTGGACTCTAGTCATCGAACCCAAAATTCCCACCCCTACAGGCCCTAATCGCTCGCCGATCTCGCCCGTACCCCGGCCACCGTGCCCGGTCCGCCGCCTTGCCGGCCTCCCCACGCTCCAAACCCTAGGAATTCCATGTGGGGGTGCCGGGGATGGAGGCACTGGTGGGGAGGGCGGTGCATATATAAGGCATTCTCGGGGTTTGGGAGCTACGGCCAGTTCTAGACGGCCACAACACTCGGCAGCATAGATGCTGCTGCCGCTAGGGCGGGACCTATCTTAATATTTCGCACCAGGCCCCCAGTTTAGGCGGGACGCCATACCTCATCAACAATGCGCCATCCATTTGGCAAATTTTCACACCTTTTTTCAGGTACCAGGCTCTGGTGGATTCAGATTAAAAATATGAGAGGTGCTTAACAATTTCAAGACAGACATAAACCTAAGGTTGCACAAGGAGCCTGTATATATGCACTATAATGTTCGAACAAGGAGCGATATGTTGTCCTGCTCACAGCATGGCTCAAGTCCACTCAACAAGTTAGTAGCGGTTGGACTGATACAGATTAGTATGCCAATGTGGTACTTGATCGCACAGGACTGCCCACTCGCGGGCAGTTGAGTACTGAACTGAAATGAGACAAGACTCCGTTTTGCAGTAAGAGACCGAACCATGGCGCTCCTCATGCCTCCCAAGCCTATACATACGTATGTGATTGCGTTCGAACATTGAGAATATGGTTCCTATGGCATATATAAAGCCTAGTGACAGATA
Organism: Panicum virgatum; assembly: GCF_016808335.1. Lineage (NCBI taxonomy): Eukaryota > Viridiplantae > Streptophyta > Magnoliopsida > Poales > Poaceae > Panicum > Panicum virgatum. The sequence continues at coordinate 53,930,491 of NC_053147.1, forward strand.
GTATGCACAAGCTAGCGATTCCCCTCACTACAGGAAACCGTCGGTTTGCCGTGTGCCAAAGCACACGGCAAAAGCCGATATGCACACGGTAAAGTTTTTGCTGTGTGCCGCACACGGCAAACGACACACGGCATTCAGGTATCGGCAAAGGCGGTCTTTGCCGTGTGCCACATATCGGGCACACGGCAAACTTTTTGCCGTGTGCAAATCTCGGCCCACGGCAAAAAAAATGGCCTCCAGCAAAGGTGACGTGGAAGTGGGTTTGCCTTGTGCCCTGCCGATGTGGCACACGACAAAGACCGAACCTTTGCAGTGTGCAGAAGCTTTTGCACATGGCAAAGAATGGTTCCTTTGCCGTGTGCCCTGGTTTTTGCACACGGCAAAGGTCCCAGATTCAAATTTTTTTGTTTGTTGATTACGTATATGGTACCCCAAGCATTTCATATATATCACAATGATTATCTCATGTATCCAAATAAGCATCACAGACATTTGATACACATATACCAATAAAGTCTTTTTTTGTTCATCGACAACCACAAGTACAAGTCGAGTCCATACAAATCAAGTCCATACAAATCCATACAAGTTGGTACAAAATAAGTCCATACAATGTAACTCACGGGTCCGACGGCGGCGGTGGCTGTGGCGGGTGCTGCGGCCACATCGGCCATGTAGGCGTCTGCGACCAACCTGGCTGCTGCTACTGCTGCTGAATCCAAGCCACCCATTGAGGCAGTGGCCACACAAACTGCTGAGGCTGCTGAGTCTGCTGCACCGGAGGCGAGAAGTCAGGATTCACTGGCCCATCATTGGATGCCGCCGACTGATTCTGCACATAAGCGAATATATATTGAGTTACATAAGAATAAAACTACAAGCATTAGCCTAAGTTGTAAGTCATTGTAGATGTATCATAAGATATTATTTTTAAGTAAATCTAGATTAATGCTAAGTCACTAAGACATTCCGAAACTCGATAGGAGTCAAAACCACTTACGGTAGGAGGAGTTTCTGCACGACGAACAAGTGGGGCCGGAGGGAATTGTGGAGGCGAAACACCCATCGCCGAGCCCAGGCTTTGCATAAATGTTAGAACTTGATCCAATTTTTGCTGGATGTCGTCCCACTCGGCCCTCCACCTCGTGTCTGAATGGATGGTCAAGAGGGAGGAATTGTCGATGTTTGTCGAACGAAGAATATTTCTCACCCTTCCGCAACCATATGAACATCAGAGCTGCCTTGCATACTGGGCAAGGGAACTTTCTGTGAACACACCAGCCGCAGAATATTCCATACGCCGGCAAGTCATGCAGGGAATAATGGTACCAAACATACATCCTAAAGTTTCTCTTTGTAGCTCGATCGTATGTCCAAACCCCTTCCTCCCAAGCACTGAGCAAATCATCAATCAGGGGCTCCATGTAGACACTCATATTATTTCCCGGATGTCCAGGAATTATCAGCGACAAGAATATATTCTGTCGTTGGAAAATCACGCCGGGAGGGAGATTGAGGGGTATAACGAAGACAGGCCAACAAGTGTAAGGTGCAGCCGACATTCCATATGGATTGAAGCCATCTGTTGCTAGGGCAACACGCACATTACGAACTTCATCTACTTTGACTCGATGAATCCCGTCAAAGTGGGTCCATGATTCAGCATCGGATGGATATACAAGCTTATTAGGATTGTATCGAGTTCCCATTTTGTGCCATGTCATCTGTTTCGCGGACTCCTCGGTCATGAATAGCCGTTGGATCCTCGGTATGGGCGGAAGGTATCGTAGGACTTTCACGGGGACCACGATCTGCCTCTTCTGACCATCACTAGTATCTACCTCTACGAACCTAGAAGATTCACACTTTGGACAGTACTTTGCTTCCGCATGTTCTTTCCTAAACAAGATGCATCCCTTTGGATATGCATGTATCTGCTCATACGACATCTTCAATGCACGAAGGAGTTTCTGTGCTTCATACATGCTTTTTGGAAGAATGTGACCTTCCGGAAGCAGACTGCCAATAACTGTCAACATAACATCAAAAGCATCTCGACTCAGGGTAAACTGGGACTTCACGGCCATCAGGCGCGCAATGGCATCCAGTTGTGAAACCTTGGTATGCCCATGAAGGGGTTCTTGTGCTGCACCCAACATGTCATAGTACGCCTTCGCGGTTGGCTCTGGCTCCTCCTCGCTACGTTCTCCCTCGAAGTGTGCTTCATGAAAGTCATCTAACATATCTCCTACCCCGGCATCAGCATCATGATCTTCAATGCGTTGCCTAACGACCTCGTTTCTCATACGATTGCCTTCACCATGGTAAGTCCACCGGGTACAGTCTCTCGTAAATCCATAATTGCAAAGATGTTGTGTCATGACTTCCCGTGTCTGTCGACGCGTGTTTCCACATTTGGTGCAGGGACACCAAGTGCATGAGCCTCCTTTAATCTTTGCAAATGCTCGATCCAAGAAAGTCTCGGTCTTCTGAATCCATTCCAAGGTCAACTCCCCCCTTGTTTCCAACCGGAGTACATCCACGCACAGTCATCCATACTCTATCATATCAACGAGTAATATAATATACAAGAGAATGTTTGCATCTACACGATGTCCAAACATTCTACTAGGTTAAGATAGGTCCTAATCCCACCCGAAGATGCGTAGCTTGACTCGATTTCCATGCTCTACTCCGATCCGGGATAGAATTTCGGCAGCATTTCGCCGCTGTTCTCCAAATACACATCCCGGAAGAGAGATTGTGTATCCGGAGAACAACGGGGAAATGATGACGATACTCTTTCTCGAATGCGAGTAGAACATGGAAACTAACTCCATCTACGCATCCTCGGGCTGTCCAAAAAACGTGGACAATTCGAAATATATACGATCGTACATATGCAAAGTTTTGCATATTTCCATCCGTATCTATTTCGAACGGGAGACGCCTAACTAGGTTACGTGATATACAAACATGCGGTACGAAAAGCGGACTACTCTTGTATGCCTCACCTTGCTATATGGTCCGGTGGCGGAGGCCGGCGACGGGAACTAGGTGGCGGTGCTCGGTCCTGAAAAAAAAATAATAATATGTGTGAAATTATAATCAATAATTTGTTACTATTGGTCATCTCAATAAAAAAAGTATTGAACTACTGTTGTATGCCTCAGATATGTTTCGTTTCATTTGATCTTGAACTTGCAGCATAAGAAATCATCTAAAAAAAGTTCATGATATACATGGAACCATGTGACACATCCAGCCCAACCATCATATCAACACAAATATCAACACAAACGAAAGTTTGCTCTGGGCATGGATGTGTCACATGGTTTGATGACAATCATGAGAAGCATAACTACACGACACAATGAATACACTCACACAAGCTCAAGATCATCATATGTTACCCAAACCAAATTTGGGTAAAATTTTCTATCATCACAGGCAACTAGATTAACTAGGTTACGTAATATTCTACAAACATGAGATGGAATGAGGTGCCTTTTGAACGTCCTCACCTAAGACTCAACACGCGTGTCGGGGCAGCAGCTCCCGAGTTGGGGCACGGCGGGGCGGCAAGGCGTCGGCGATCGGCGTGGCACCAGAGCGGCAAGCCGGTGCAGGGCCGGCGAGACGGTGCGGCGCACCGTGGATCTTCAATTGCATGCAAATAACAATTTACAACAAAATTATCGATAAACATTTTCCAAAATTGTAATGAATTGATAGGACAAATGGAAAACAAATAACTCACCGGCGCGGTGGCACGGTGAAAGTGGCGGGCGTGAGGTGGATGTGTTGCGGCGGGGCGGCCCGGCGGCAACTCCTTGGCCCTGAGTGGGGCTTGGTCGGCAGGGGTGCGGCACAGCTCCGCGGGGTGGCGTGGCGGCTCTGCTCGGCGAGGAGGTGGCCCCACTAGCGGGCACCAGCACACGGGGGGGGGGCACGCCCAGGCACGGCCCGCGCAAGCAGAGGCCGGAGGCAGGGCCCTGCGCGGCGCGCCGGGATGGACGCGTCAGTGGGGCAGGTTCACTGCTCGGGGTGCGGCGCGGAGGCGGGGTGGACGGCCCCCGGTACGCGGGCCGGGGCGGGGGTGGCCGGAGCCGTCGGCTTGCTTGGTGGCCGCGTGGACTGGGGCCGGCCGGGAGCAGAGAGGAGGCGGGGTGGAGGGCCCCGCCGGGCGGGCCGGGCCGGGGCATGGCGCGCCGGGACGCCGGTGAGGCAGACGCGGCGACCGGGGCCGGCTGGGCCGGCGCGTAGGCAGGGAGGCTTGGCAAGGGGTGGCACCGGAGGCGGGTGAGCGGGGTGGCGGCGGGGAGGGTGCGGCGGCTGGGAGGCGGTGGCAAGGGAGGCGCCGGCGGGTGGGAGGCGGTGCCGGCAGCGAGGGCGCAGAGGGGTGGCGGCGAGCACCAGCAAGCAGCGCACAGGTGAGCCAAAACGCGGTGAATGCGCGGGGTGTCGGAACGGTTGGCCAAAAACGGCTAAGTGGGGGTTGCCCCATTTGCCGTGTGCCACCCGATCCGACCCACGGCAAAGAGAGCCCCTTTGCCGTGTGCCCCGATCCGGGCCATGGCATAGGGGGGGCTCCTTTGCCGTGTGCCCCAATTCGGCCCACGGCAAAGGGCCGAGGCGGCGGCGCGGCCAGGCCGGAGCACGGGTGCGGCGGGCTGTTGGCCAGCGGGCAGCGGGGGGTGCGGCCAGGCCCGCGGCGCGGCACCAGAGCGCGGGTGGCGGCCCGGCAAGGTGGCGTTGTGTTGGCCGATTTGCCGTGTGCCTACGGCCCGGCACACGGCAAAGGGCCTGTTTGCCGTGTGCCTCGGCCACTGCACACGACAAACTATTTGACTATTTTTATTTCAATTTTTGAAATCTTTTTAAATTTTGTTTTCAAGCGCTTTGGTATTATATTTCATGTTTTAAACTTTATCACATTTTATCACCACATTGCTAAAGTGATTGAAAAATTTATGTTTTATTTTGATATTGTTATTATTTCATGTGTTTGAAAGAAATATTTGATTGCAAAAAAATAATAAATATACCAGTCATCCAAAAATTAACCAAAATTTGGCATTAAAGAGCCTAAGTTGTTTTTTGCAAACACAAACAGTTTTAAAGTCAACCGCTAATTCGTTCGTAACGTTCTGTCCAAATGTAAACGTTTCCTTCTCAACTCTACGGATCTTCTCTGGACATGTTTCGATTTGTAACAAGCATACATGAAAACTTTCGCAAAACGTTCTCAAAATTTTACCACCATCTCCATGCATCAAATCATGATACTATGACAAATTATATGATTTTTTGAATTCGTTTGCTGTTTATGGAATTTTAAAACGATTTGTTCTAACAGTTCTGAGCATGGTTTGCGAGCAAGATCTTCGAAATCTACTTCTGTTTCATGCTTACGTCATCAAATTAAGCTCCTAAATATGAATATCATTTTTCTATCCATTATACTCCACTATTCCAAACACGTCTAGTTCAACCCCAAAAATTCGATTAATGAAATTAAATGACTAAATATAGCCAAAATAACGAGAAATATACCATATTTTAACAAGGAGTGCAATACACTGTATATGTATATCAGAAAAAATTGGGAGTGCTGAATCAACATTTTTTTGCACAATTTTGCCGTGTGCCAGAGGTTTGCCGTGTGCAATATAGCAGGCACACGGCAAACAGGGGCTCTTTGCCGTGTGCTAAAGGTTTGCCTTGTGCATCCTTTTTCAGCACACGGCAAACGCACATGTTTGCCGTGTGTTTTTTGCGCGGACACACGGCAAATAAAATTATTGCCGTGAGTTGAACCTTTGCCGTGTGCTGTTTCTTCTGGCACACGGCAAAGGTCCGGTTTGCCGTGTGCCCGTGTTTCAGCACACGGCAAAGGTTATGGCACACCGCAATTTGCGAGTTTCCGGTAGTGCCTGTCCGTCACAACAACATATATGAGAAGAGTAGTGGTATCGATAAGAGATCTAGCAGCAGGGTATATATAGGGATGGCGGCAGTAGGCATGACCCTTGTTGGACATAATTATTATCTGCATGGCAAAGATCAACAATTATATTGATAATATATTACGGATGGATTTAGGTCAAATAAAAAGAATTTAGTAATGTAGTACTAGGAAACTTAGTTTTTACTGAGATGAGAGCACTGAAAATTTAAGGCATGAATCAGTGAAAATAGAAATGTAGTACTTTTTGAAAAAAATGATTTTCTTCAATTACAGATGTAGTGTCCCATATATATTTGTCATTAAACAAATGCCTTCACTATCTACATTCTTGAGTTTGCCTCCTAGTCTCGCTCTCTGGAAAAAAAAAGATGACTGTTAGAAGCAACCATCATTTCAGGCCAACTGATCGTTATAGCAAGGCCTCACCATGCCAATCTTGAATTCTTAGCAGAGAAAATGAACTTGGACGGGCCCTTCTGGGGTTTGGGAAAATCTTGTTTTGTTGAATTTGAGAAGAAAATCTAGTGTTTTCTATAACTATTATGAAAAGACATTATTGGAAACAGGGATATCATTAGTGTATCAAGTAATTAAACATTCTAAACTGGTGTACTTAAGGAAGCAAATTTCTAATCTTGATGCTCAATAACGCCATCCCAAACTAGTTCTCTCTGTCAAAAAAATAAGCTCTCTAGTACTGCCACTGTTTTGATCTCTAATCATGTTCCACTGCTAGAGAAATAGGTATTAGTATCGAGCGGGAACCTATGGTTAGTACTGGCTGCTCGCCCAGTACCGTCTGATTGATACTAGCGGTTGAGATGATACAGATCAGTAAGTCAATGTAGTACTTGATCGCACAAGACTGTGCCCACATGGTGGCAGTTGGGTACTGCACTGGAATGAGACAACACTCTATTTATCAGTAAGAGACGGAACCATGGCGCTCCTCATGCCTCCCAAGCCTATACACAGGTACATGATTGCATTCCAATGCTTAGAATATGGTTCACATGGCATATATATAGAGTCTAGTGACAGACACTATGCAAGCTAGCCATTCCCCAGTCACAACAACATATGAGAAGAGTAGTGGTATCGATCAGGATCTAGCAGTATATATAGGGATGGTGGCAGTGGGCAAAACCCTTGTCTGACATAATTTTTATCTGCACGGCAGAGAAGAATTAAATTGTATTGATAATATATTACCGATGATTTAGGACAAATCAAAAGCATTTCGTAATGGGGCTGGGCTCAGCACTGCACATCCATGGGCTGGGCTCAGCTTCAGGCAGTGAACCAATAATAATGTACACTAGTTAATGTACAAGAGTCGGCAAGTAGCAGATCCATTATCCACTCCTGAATTAGAGGTATAACTAAGAAAAGAATATGGAGTAATCTTCGAGACAATGTGGAGACGGAGTTTTACTGAGATCAGAGCACAGAGAATTTAAGGCACGAATATAATGAGAGAAAATAGACATAGTGTATTTTTTCTAAAAAAATTATTTTCTTCGATTGCAGATGTAGTGTCCCATATATATTCGTCAAGAAACAAAATAAAGCTCTACTGCCACTGGTTTGATCAATTATATCAGCAACATCCGCCACACTGGTTCAGGCTCAGGCTTCACCTCTACCGACACTAGTTTGATCTCTAATTAAGATCTCATGCTTGCATCACTACTAGGGAACATAGTATCACTGCCGGTTTTGAATGCTAGTAGTTGAAACGGCAGAGTACTGGAGGCTATCACTATTGGTTCAGCTACTACACACAACCATGTGCTGCAACATTTAAAAAACATAATTTTTCCGCAAAAAACGAGTTTGCGTTCTCTCAAGGATTTTGAATCCATTACGTCAAGCCTAATGGATCCCATTCACGCCCAACAATAATCACTACCGGATTCCGGCCATTAATCAAATAAAATTTGAATGATACGCCCACAATTACTACCCTCCCCATTTCAAATTGTAGGTCGTTTTAAATTTTTAATATGCATAATTTTTACTATGTATATAAATATAATGTATATATCTAGACATATAGTAAAAATTTTAAAACTAGAAAATTTTAAATAACCTATAATTTAAACAGAGAGTTAAATAACCTATAGTTTAAAATGTACAGTATGTGTTTATGGTTGAACCGCAGTGATATGTATTTGGCTCCACTATCTTTTACCACGCTGTGGGGCCTCCATCTAGCATTGATATGTCGGCAGCTATAGCCGGCAGTGACAGAGGCTGCATATTTTAACTTGCGGCTAACTCCATATTAGAAGCAAGCCAAAATTCTATCTTCATGAAAAACGTCATACCACATACTCCCTCCGTCTCAATTTATTTGCACCTTTACAATTCAAAAAAAATTCCCAAAATAAAGTGTCGAGATAGCATCTGAAGAGGACAGTGCTAGACGCTGCTAGCTGGAACCCCTGCTCACGTTAGCATAAAAAATTCTCTAAGCAATCTCTCGTCCACATGTTTCCATCCCCACCAAGCGGAGGCCAAAAAAAAATCCTCACCGAGCAAGCCACGTGTTGTGCTGTTGTTTTGTCTTCTGAAATTCCTGACACACATTTGAAGTATATATTAAACGTGAACTAATTACAAAATAAATTATAGATTTCGTCTGCAACGACGAGACCATTTTTTAAGCCAAATTAATCCATCATTAGAGTATGTGTTACTGTAGCAGTTTAGTGTCTAATTATGACCAAATTAGGCTCAATAGATTCATCTCGCGATTTACAAACTAACTATGTAATTAGTTTTTTGGTCTAGATTTAGTATTCCATGCATGTGCCAACATATTTGATGTGATGGTGTGTAAAATTTTTGGGAGGGAACTAAACAAGGCCTAATGGTCGTCACCTCTAGAGGCCATTAATTAGAATTAGAAAGTTTAAAAGGAAAACATTCTTAAGTTAGATCTACTGTATCGGTGAGGTGGCAAGAAAGCTATATGTGAGGTGAGAACCCTACGCCCCAAACGCAAATTTGAAATATTTTTTTCTTATAACATTTTTGGGTGTACTACTACCCTTTAGTACCCGTATCGTGCAAGGATCCATTTTAGCACCCAGTACTAATTACCTAAAGTGGATTTTGGAACCGAAACATACGCTCACGCTGTTTCTCTGGTATTGGATACTGAGAAGAGTATCTCATCTCATATATCTGATACTCATCAAGAAAGACAATAGATTGTACAACAAAAAAAGACTACTTGACACAAAACAACCTCTTACAAACTTCCTAGCCACACAAGGTTATTAGGACCAAAATAACCACTTGATGCTAGTTACAAAACTCTAGAATTCACTAAAAGGACATCAGTTGATGGATTATCTCGAGCAACATAGACTTACAACCAGTTACCACCAGAACAGATGGTTGCTTTGGAGAAACCAAATCTTGCCACAAAACAAGCTGAATGAAGAGATCGAACATTGCCGAAATAAGAGATCAAAGTCGCCATGTTGTATTTAGCAAAGAAGAGAGGCACAACCATCAAACTATCCTGATGTCTCCCATGGCTAAGTATTCATTAGACGTACCAAGAGATGGTGGCCCATGTGAACGGATGAGATTTGCGGCCAATCTCTCTTCTTCGAAACCGTAGCCAAGCTCGGCAAAACCAGAGGGCCACGTCGCATGCAGTCCCCAACCGTTGGATCGGCGGCCGGGATCGGGTGGGGCTATCAAATTTGCAAAAAGACCCTCAAATTTTATTGAAATACTACCCGTGGTCCCCTTCCTGCTCCTGTCCCCCACCTTCCCATTCCCCCGCTGTGGACTCTAGTCATCGAACCCAAAATTCCCACCCCTACAGGCCCTAATCGCTCGCCGATCTCACCCGTACCCTGGCCACCGTGCCCGATCCGCCGCCTTGCCGGCCTCCACACGCTCCAAACCCTAGGAATTCCATGCGGGGGTGCCGGGGATGGAGGCACTGGTGGGGAGAGCGGTGCAGAAGGCATTCTCGGGGTTCGGGAGTTACGGCCAGTTCTAGACGGCCACAACACTCGACAGCATAGATGCTGCTGCCGCTAGGGCAGAACCTATCTTAATATTTCGCACCGGGCCCCCGGTTTGGGCGGGACGCCATGCCTCATCAACCATGCGCCATCCATTTGGCAAATTTTCACACCTTTTTTCCAGGTACCAGGCTCTGGTGGATTCAGATTAAAAATAAGAGAGGTGCTTAACAATTTCAAGACAGACATAAACCTAAGGTTGCACAAGGAGCATGTATATATGCACTATAATGTTCGAACAAAGTATTAAAGACGATTCATCTGCCATTACGGTTTATGGAAGTCAATGTATAATGATTTGAAGCAAGCAGGTAAAACACCTGAAAACTGTGCTTTATGAAAGTTAAGGCTACAACTGAAAGTTAAGATCTTTCTATGGTACCTACGGAAAGGTGTCACTCTCACAAAACATAATTTATTAAAGAGAAACTGGACGGGAGATGGTACTTGCTGTTTTTGCAATTGCAAATTACTATTCAACATCTCTTCTTTGATTGTCATATAGCAAAATTTATTTGGAATTCTGAAAGGTTGTTTCTGGGTTGCAACCTCCCTCCAGTATAGCTAACTTGGGTTCTTGGCTCAGAGGTTTTCCTGTAAACTACGAAAACAGTTGATAGTAGGCGCAGCTGCTTTATGTTGGGCCATAAGGTTGTGTCGAAATCACTACCAGATTGAGCCTATTTTCAGTGTGCCAGGGACAAATGGCAAAGACTCTAAAGCACACGGCAAAGTCGACACAGCAAACAGGAGCCGGCAAAGCCGACTTTGCTCTATGCCTTTTCTGGGGCACACGTCAAAGCCTTTGTCGTATACTAAGACAGCCACAGTAAAAAATACACTCGGCAAAATTTGAATAAAAAATCCTGAAACAAATGCTTAAAAAAATTCACGCCCCATCGGCTAGCATTGGCAAGTCGCGGCATTTTTTGCGCAATATTCGCACGCTACACGGTTGGTGGGTTGGTGGGATTCGAATCCATGACCTCCCCCTCACGTGTAACCTCATCTACCGCTGCACTACACTCTCAGTTGTATTTATACTCCTTTTCTTTCCCCAGATATTATACTAAACCGAGTGTAAATTGATTGTTTGAAGACCTAAGTGAATTCAAATTAAAAATTTATCAACTACAAAGTTTCATAACTTTTTGAGATCTACAACTTTAATTTTTGTTGTTTCCCCATCCGAGATCCTTCATAAAATTTGAAAATCACTTTATCATGTGCCAGATAACGGGCACACAGTAAAGCCTTGTCATTTGTTGTGTGCCTTGATCTGGCATACGGCAAACACATAATATCATGGTTGAAAGTGAGTGGCGGACTGTTCGGCCTGTTGGGGCGGACAATCCGCCAGCTAATGTTCGGACATCCGAACGTCCAAGCTTATGTGCTGACGGTTCATATTCTTTGTTGTGTGCACTTGCAGTTCAAATTTGACTTATACGAAAAAAATCCTTTAAATGATAGAAATTAGTTATATATAGTAAACAGTTTGTGAAATGTACCAAATTATAACATGGAGTGCCAAGCAATGTATGTAGAGGATAACAATAATTTGGAGGGAAGAAGTGAAAGAATTTCATATTCTTTGCTGTGTGCCAAGGGGGGTCACATGGCAAAGACAAACCTTTATTGTGTGCCAAGGGGGGTCACACGGCAAAGACCAGTCTTTGCCGTGTACCGAGGGGGGACACAACAAACTCTAATGGCCGTCGCTGGCCGTACCTCATTCTAATGGCCGCCGCATGTGACGCACACGTGACCACGCTTTGTCGTATGCCACAGGGTGGGCACACGGCAAAACGTAGGCTTTGCCGTGTGCCGCAGGAGGGTACACAACAAATGGCTGTTGCTGGCCGTCACTCGTTCTAACGGCCGCCGCACCTGGCGCGCACATGAACGCCTTTTGCTGTGCGTTTTCTTGGTGGCACATGGCAAACCCCATACTTTGCGGTGTACTTTCTGTTGACAGCCAAAATTGGTACCAACCGGTCTAACCGGTCCGACTGAGCGATCTGACCGGTCAAGATGCTGTAGCCTGCTCGGCATGGGAACGACCGGTCTGAGCCGTCTAAGGGGAGTCCGAGTAAAATTAGAGTTTTTAATTGATTTAGATCTGTAAAAGAATTTCTTGCGGAATAAGTCCATCCCACCCTATAAATATAAAGGGCCACGGCCGATTGAGTACATCCAATCAATCAAAACATATCAATCTATTACTTTTCTTTACTTTGCATTACTTTTTGTCTTTCTCAAACCCTAGTTCTTCCAACCCCCATACTTGCTGTTCTTCCTTCGTCTCCGCAATGTCTGAAGGTGTTCTAGGTGGTGTGCTGACCCTAAAACAACTCTACGTGCGCTTGCCCTGACAGGGTTCCTCCCGGGCGAGCGTTCGTTCGACTTCTCTATTCTACACCGGCAAACCGATCTGACCGGTTACCCTGACCGGTCTGAGCATCGGCACTGCAATTGTGCCATCGCTCACTGCGTGATCAAGCGCATTCGTGTGTTGGCACTAGATTTGCGCCAACACTTTCTTTGCTGCACATGACAAATCACCTCTCTGCCTTGTGCTCGATATATTGCCCACGACAAAGTATCTGGCACACGGCAAACTATGAATTTCCGGTAATGGCTTATGGTTGAACAGCAGTAATATGTATTTGGCTCCATACTATCTTTTACCACATTGTTGGGCCTCCCATCGGCACTGATATGTCGGCACCTATAGCCGGCAGTTACAGAGGCTGCATATTTAACTTGCGGCGAACTCCATATTAGACGCATGAAAAATGCCATACCTCTACTACCACTGGCCTGTATGAGATCTAAACCATATCAAAGTTTCCATTGCAGTATTATTTCACTACCACCACTTTTTAGGGCCCAGCTTAATCAATTGTTGATTTCTTACTGGCCACGTCAGTTCTGTCAACAAATTTACTATTAATCATTTTGGAAAGTAATATAATATCCTGGAGTTAGAAAAAAGTAGCAGATAACTATAATTTCATACACTACTACAGAAAGGAACTTTGGTCCTTCACACTATTCCCAACTACTATTGGATCCGGACCAATGAAGTCATTAATCCCGGGTCCAATGGATAGGGGGCAGCGGGGAGCTTTAGTTTAGGTTGGAGCAGCCAACTGGGACTAAAAGTCACCCTTTAATCCCGGTTGATGGCTCCAACCGAGACCAAAGGTTCTTGATATTTTGTCCCAGGTGATAATACCAACCGGGACTAAAGAGCCTTGTTTGGTTTTCTATAATTCTAGGAATAGTAACACTTTGATTGCTAATTACAGTATTAAATAAAGTCAGTTTACAAAATCAACTTCAAAACCATGCGCTAGAAACCCTGACGAATCTAATGAGGTCTTTGACTGCGTGATTAGAGGATGGTTACTGTAGCATCACTATAGCTAATAATGGATTAATTACCGTTATTAGATTCGTTGCGAAAAGTTACACCCATCCCTAAAAAGATTTTGCAAATAGACATCATTTAGCCCTTTATGCGGATCCTAGAAAACGTATTCTAGGGTTCCTATGGAACCAAACAAGGCCAAGGATGGCCCTTTAGTCCCAGTTGGTGGCACCAACCCGGACTAAAAGAGCCTTTGGTCCTGGTTGATGGCTCCAACCCAGACTAAAGGGTCACCTACGGATTAGTTTAATAGAGATGTATCCCAATTGAGGTCACATGTGTTGTGTAGGTGGGGTGATAAATAGGCTATGTGCGAGGTGAGAGGTCTCAAGTTCAAGTCCCACGAATTGCAGAGTTTGGAATGGTTTGGTACAATTATTTTTTAGCCTTGCGGACCCCTTTAGTTCCGGTTATTTGACCCGGGACTAAACGCGGACTCCTGATCCCGATTCCGAAAACGGGACAAAAGGGAGTTGGCGACTAAGACAAAAGGGCTTTTCTGTACTAGTGATAGTATGGAAAGCTCCTTGCTTTTCTCGGAGTACATGAAACCCTGATAAATAGTACTAGCTTATGAGAGTCATTAAACATGAAATTCTATAAATATCATATAAATTTTTTAGAAAGATCACTACTGGAAAATGATCTTCCATTCACCACATATATACCAGTCAAAATTAGACCAACTGCTGATATTGTATCGGTATTGGTGAGGTGGTAAGAAAGCTACATGTGAGGTGACATCCTAGTTTCAAATTAAACCCTATGCAGTGAACGCAAATTTGAAATATTTTGTCTAATAACTTTTTTGGGCGTACTACAACCCTTTAGTACCAGTATCCTGAAGGATCCATTTAGTACCCGCTACTAATTATCTAATGTGGATTTTGAAATCGAAACTCACGTTGTTTCTCCGGCATTGGATACCCAGAAGAGTATCTCATATATCTGACATTCATCAAGAAAGACAGTTGATAGTACAAAAGAAGAACTTGGCACAAAACAACCTCTAACAAATTAAATGTCCTAGCCACACAAGGTTTAAGACCAAAATAACCACTTGATGCTAGTAACGAAATCTACAATTCACTAAAAGGACATCAGTTGATGGATTATCTCAAGCAACATAGACTTACAATCCTACAATCCGTTACCACCAGAACAGATGGTTGGTGAAATAAAACCTTGCCGTCGAACAAGCCGAAAGAAGAGATCAAAGTTGCCATGTTGTATTTGGCAAACAAGGGAGGCACAACTGTCAAACTATCCTGATGTCTCCCATGGCTAAGTATTCATTAGACATACGAAGAGATGGTTGTCCATGTGAACGGACGAGATTTGCGGCCAATATATATGACAACCTGTTGTGGATCACAGCTCTCGTGTAGGAGGGAGCAGGTTGAGTGCATTGTGTCTTCCATAAAACTACAAAAAGAGTAAAATGTACCACGGATCTCCGAACTTCTTCTACCGTGTCAACCATGTCCCTAAACTCTCAAAATATAAATTTGAATGTCTAAACTACGTAAAGAGTGGTCCATTTCACAACGCTAAACGTGCTACATGAGCTTTCGATGCTGACGTGGTGTGACGCCCTGACATGCATATACAAAAGGACCCCCTAATTTCTTTCATCTTTAACTTTTGAGTCCACTCCTCCCCATGCGCCTCCCTCTCCTTCATTCCGTCCCGTCCTCATATTCCGCTCAGGTAAGGCCGAGCGAAGCTTGCCGGCCAAATCCAGCTGGTGCTCGCTGCCGCCAGGAGCTTAAGATCTGGGAGGAAGGGGGCCTGGAGGAGCGAGGCGATAGCGGCGGCCAAGGGCCCCCGACAAGATGCGCGCGATGGATGGCATCGTCATGCACATGCCAACGCACGCCGAAGGTCCCTCCTCCTTGGCTGCATCTTGCACGGCAAACATGGTTACCTGCCCATGCATGTCCATCCACAAAGCTTAGCAGTTGAGCCGATACAGAGCTGGACAAAGCGGTAGTTCCGCGTCTGCGGACCGTGCTAACGGTCTCTCCCACTGAGCTGAAACGAGACATGAATTAAAATATGGGTACTGTTAAAACATTAGTCGTCAGATCATAGAACTGCAACTGCAAGAGGTGATTAGTAAGAGACCAAACCATCGAGCACCTCATGCCTCCCAAGCCCTAAGCCTATGCGCGTGATTATGTTCGAATGCTCCAAGCTATACGATTCTCCGGAGAAAAACTATGGTACTGGTAGACCGGAGATCTAGCTAGCTGTATATATAGGGATGGTGGTTGTGGGCATGAGTGCATGATGCTTGTCTGATGTAAGTTTTATCTGCGCAGCAAGCTAATAGAGAAAAATTGATTACTACTTTAGCAAAAAATAAAAAGCACTTTAGTAGCGGGGCTATAGCTCAGCACTGCACATTATTTATCAGTGACTATATAGATCATCTCGTGGTAATGCACACTAACAAGTTAAACAGAGTCAGCAAGTAGCAGATCAATTATTCACTTCTGAAGCAGAGGTATCATTAAGAAACAAAGATAGGGTAATCTTCTAGGACAATGTCAAGAATTGTGTTTTCATGTAATTAAACAGTGATGTTTGTTATCGTGAGTTGTTGACTCATTAAATTAACGCGAAGTGCCAGTGGAATCAAATTAAATTTAAATAATATTATTTTAAAGAAAGCCATGCGAAGGAACTAGATGTCACTCTACATTCTTCCTATATACATTTACTACTTTCATCTTTTCTTTAGGCTTTTGCACTGAAGGGTTGAGAGCATAATCTGTGTGTCCATCGGTATATGAGCAGGGGAAGCCTTTGCATCACATCTTTACCTACGCGCCATATATAATAAAGTGCTTGCACATCGACCTTGCAGGCTGTACCGAACATTCATGCCAGTGGTGAAGCAAAGGCATCGGTATAGTTCGGGTAGAGAACATATTCATTCCAGTGGTGAAGCACATCAAATGTCTGTGCAGCCTGTGCAGCATGCCTCATGAACCACATTTCATGAGAAACATCCATAAATTTGCACTGGAAGCATCCAGGCTACTAATTTTTCTTGTCCTCATTTAAAGAAAAACAGTGGTACTACAATTCAGAGCTGCGTAGACTTACAATCCGTTACCACCAGAACAGATGAACATATGATTGGAGAAACCAATTCTGGACGCAAAACAAGCCGAAAGAGGAGACGATCGAACGTTGCCGAAAGAAGAGATCAAAGTGGCCATGTTGCATTTAGCAAAGAAGAGAGGCACAACCGTTAAACTATCCTGGTGTCTCCCATGGCTAAGTATTCATTAGACATACGAAGAAATGGTGGTCCATGTGAATGGATGAGATTGTGGCCAATATAACAACTCTATTGTGGATCACTGCACTTGTGTTGGAGGGAACAGGGTGACCTGGCTGAAAGTGTATAGTACGTGTGGACATGTTTGCACATATGTATGTTATAGAGACCTGTTGCCGTGCACAACAGTAATATCCAGTCAATCAATGCAGTTCTCTGTCATGTAAATGTTAAAAGTAACTTCTCTTTTCGAACATTATTGTGCACACTCACAACAAATCAAATTAATCAAGTTGCCCACCTTTATATATACATGTGGTTTGTGTGGAGTGATTTCGTTCAGTATTAAAATTTAGATACATGCGTAGGAGGTAGACTTTTTTTTTGTGTGTGTTGAGTGCACATGTATGTCTTCCTTATAATTACAAAAGGAGTAAAACACACCATGGGTCTCTGAACTTCTTCTGTGTCAACCATATCCCTAAACTCTAAAAATGCAACTTTGGATCTCCAATCTCCGTAAAGAGAGGTCCATCCCCGGTCCTAAACATGCTACGTGAGCTTTTGATGCTAACGTGGAATGCCACGCTAACGAACATCTACAAAAGAATAATCTCCCCAATTTCTTTTATCTATAACTTTTGAGTCCACTCCTCCCAGTGCGCCTCCTCTCCCTCACTCCATCCCATGCTCATATTCTGTTCGTGTAAGGCCAGCCAAGCTTGCCGGCCAAATCTAGCTTCTGCTGCTGCTGCTCGCTGCCACCAGGAGCTCAAGATCTAGGTGCACGGGGCCAGGAGCTGAAGGTGGCAGCAGCTAGCGGCCAAGGACCCCCAACCAAGATGTGCAACCAAAGCATATTTTTCAAGTAGTGTTAACAAAGAAAATAGAAAGCTCTTTAGTAGTGGGGCTATAGCTCAGCACTGCACATTTATCAGTGACTATATAGATCATATCATAGTAATGCACACTTAATCAAATAACAGGAGTCAGCTAGTAGCAGATTAGTTATTATTCACTTCTGAAGCAGAGATACCATTTAGAAACAAACATAGAGTAATATTATCTTCTGGGACAATGTCAAGAACTGTGTTTTCATGTAATTAAACAGTGATATTATTATCGTGAGTCGACTAATTAAATTATCAACGCCAAGTGCCAGTGGAAAGAAATTAAATTTGAAGAAATTATATAAACATAATTCCCAAAAGGACTATGATTTTTTCCCGCAGTTCATTGTTTGAAATAGATGTCACTTGCCTCCTTCCTACATTTACTACTTTTCACCTTGTCTTTAGGATTTTGCACTGAAGGGTTGAGAGCATAATCTGTTTCACCACAAGATATACCCTTATGCATGACGGTTTACCCATGACCTTCCAAAAAATCATCATTGAATGTAGTCATCTGTGACGGTTCAACCCTAAGGTGATAGATATATGACGTTTAGTTAAATTATGGTCACAAATGGACGTCACCAATTACTTTAGCACCTGTGTTGTGAATCTACGACGGACTCATGGGGAGGTCACAGATAAATCTTCCAACATGGCGCTTGGCGCTGATGTGAGCATCCACATTGTTCCTACGTGTAATGCTGACTGCCTGACTGGGAGGCAAGGGGGCTGGCACCTGGTAGGTGGGACCTACCTGACGGTGTCAGGTGAGGAGGCTAAATGTGCGAAAAATTATGGCGAACCAGGAATCGAACCGCAGCCCTCGATGTTGCAGTAGAGGGGACCTAGCCACTGGGATACTACAATATTTTGATATGGTTCCAATCTGTTTTTTATTTAGTACTATCTCAAACAAATTATAGTACTCTGAGGTTAAGGAACCATTTGACCAGACCACGCTCATCCCTGCCGGCCGCCCCTATCCACGACTGCGAGCCGTCTGTCCCTATCCACGGGGTCATCTGACCTATGGTGTTGGCGGCGACGGGAGGTGCTGGTGGTGGTGTAGGAGCTGCTAGCGGTGGCGTAGGTGGTCCTAGGTAGCGGCAGCATAGGGGCGGTGACGAGAGCGCTGCCGGTGTCGTCGGTGGAAGCTGTGCCGGCGGTGGAGGGGATACTGAGGGGCAGCGGCTCCATCAGGGGCTTCCCTTGCACGAGATCCTCATCATGTACGCCTCAGCACACTGGAAAAATGAGCAAAAAATGGTAAGTTCATCCCACAGTTCCAGAACTCATCATGTTGATGTCATATGTGCCTAACAACAGAACTGTGTTGTTGTAGGTGACTTGTGTGAAGAACAAAACAAACAGGAGCAAAGTGCAGTACCATCAGACAACTGGTTCTCGCAGCTATGAAATGCAGATTGAAACTTTGGTGAGTACAACTCCTCTGGCACTTTCACTACATGCTGTTTGATCAACTCAGTTTAGTTTCTTTATTGCCTTTCATCTGCGTTACAAATATATAGAATCAGCAACAACTTTTTAAAGTGTCCTTGTTTTAATTCATTTTTAGGCGGACAAGTACAAAAATGAACCACCAAATGCACTGGAACTATTTAAAGAGATGCACTACAGCAAAAAGAAAGGGTTCACTCCTGAAGTTCAATCTCTTATTGTAAGTAAAATCATAATTATTTCACAACCAAATGATACATTAGTTTCATATGTCATGATCATTGAGCTACCTATGTCTCATCCACTGCTAGGCTGGAATGAAGGAGAAGCTAAATGAACATGGTCAGGAACCGAAGGATGTGACTGAAGTGGTCTCTAAAGCTCTTGTTCAGAAAACCATGAAGAACAAATTTCTTGTAAATGTGGGGGTCAAAAGCGTAGCTACTTGTGTCAGTGCTGAGCGTGACCTACAGGAGGAACTGGCGGTGGAGAAACAAATATCAAGTGATCTTAGGGAGCTTGTCAAGACTCAGCAACAGCAAATGGAAGAGATGATGAAGAAATTTCAGGAATTAGAAACAGCAAGGGCTAAGCAAGAAGAGGAGTCGAAGAAAAGGCAAGCTGACACTGATGCACTGATTAAGGGTTTGATGTCCATGATTCCAGGAAGTCAAGGAACACAGTAAGGTTGTCTTGGGTTACCGGCTGGCGCACCTATGCTGGTCGATGTTTCTTTTGGTGATGGATGCATTTTGGCAAGTTGTCTTCAGGCAATGTTGGTCAGTGAACAGGAGGATGCCTGTTTTTTTGTTTGAACAGATGCATGGTCTTTTTGTTTGAACTGATGCATGGTCTTCGAACAGATGCATGTTCTTTAAACTGATGCATGTATCTGTGAACTGTCGTAAGGTCTGATACATGGTCTTTGAATGGATGCATGTTCTAAGAACTGATGCATCTATCTATGAACTATTGTAAGTCATGCATTTCGTAGCCTGTGGTGTGCCAAACTTTCAATGTAACTGATAGCTACTATGTTGGCATATTTAGATGTTTCTGTGATGATGGAACATCTATCTATTTATGTGTGATGACATATTTATATATTTATCTTTGATGATCTGTGACAACCTGAATGGTTTGAATTTAAATATGATTTGCTACCAATTTAAATTTGAATTGTGTATCAGTTTAAAATTTAAATGTGGTGCAATTTAAATTTGAATGTTTGCTGATCTGTGATGGTCCACAATAGGCCAATTCTACTGCACAACTGGGCTAGCCCAATAGTACCTGCTGCAATATGGGCCTGATTAAAACTAAAAACTGCACAACACAGCAAATTCAAATCCAATGGACTACAATATGGGCCTCATGAATAATGGGCCACAAAAAGCCTACTGATTACGTGGCAACGTAGAAGCTACGTCAAATCCAGCATCACCAAATGACATGGCCACAGTTGACGTGTACTAGAATTGTGATGGTTCATTCCATCACTATCTTTTGCTATTGTTAACGACCAGTTCATCCATGACGAACAGAAAAGCCAACCTGTGACGGTCTATTTTGGTCCAACAAATGTATGACGCGGGATACATGATGTTTTTTGCAATGGTCATCGTGAGTTAACTGTGACGCATTTTCACTTGTCTGTGACCAAAGTAAACCGTCATGTATAAGGGTAATTCTTGTAGTGATTTGTCCATCAATTGGTATATGAGCAGGGGAAGCCTTTGCATCACGTCTTTAACTTTCTTTAGATAGGAAGGTATAGAACATTCATGCTAGTGGTGAAGCATATATATTAACCTTGCAGGCTGTGCAGCATGCATGTCTCATCAACCACACGCGCCATACATGTCAACATGTGGCAAATTAAATTTTCACAAAGAGCCTGTATGCGCTATAATGTCCGAACAAAGTACTAAAGACAATTCATCCGTCATTATACAGATCCAATTGTTAATATGCTTACATTAACAGCTTCATTAAGTTTTACATCACAGCTTCCATTGTTTCCATTGGGTAGGGAAAATGGAGAGGTATCATCGTCGTGATGCGAACTCAAAATAATGTATATAACAAACTCTCCATGGGATTAATTTATTTCATCTTGCATATATATCCTATGGTCAGAGCAGCATTGCTTTCAAGTCTATAAAATCCTGAGGCAGATATATACTTAGTTTTACAATGAAGAGATCAGAGGCAATGCACAATGTGCAAACTGTATTATATTCATCTCAAGATCAGGTATATGTACAGGAGGCCATCCGCCGAGTCGTGGGTAACGTACAGCAGCTCCTAGATGTACAACAAGCTAACAAACATGCTAACGATAGTCCTGTGCTCCTACTATACATAACACTATAGTTCTCTGGACATGTGAACATGTGGTTACAAAAGATAATTCCGCCGTTCGCTGATGGCCTGAAATTTGCACTGGAAGCATCGATCCAGGCTAAATTTGTTTGTCCTCATTTCAGAGTGGCGCGGAGTGCTGTGTTCTGCTTGCTTCCATCTTTTCTCCTTAAGTACTGTAGTCCGCAGTGTAGCAGACAATTGGCTTGTGGGAAACGCTAAGGACTTTGTTTAGATGCACCGTGCAAAGTTTTTGAAAGTGAATCTTTTCACATTTGAAGTATTAGACTAATCAGAAAACTAGTTACAGAACTCGTTTGTAAACTACGAGATGAACTTATTAAGACTAATTAATCCATCATTAGCACATGACTACTGTAATGATTACTATAGCAATTTAGTGTTTAATTATAGCCTAATTACGCTCATTAGATTTGTCTCATAATTTGTAAGCAAACTATGCAATTAGTTTTTTATTTCGTTTAAATTTAATACTCAATGCATGTACTGCCCATAATATTAGATGTGATAGTTTTGGAATTTTGAATTTTGCATCTAAACAATGCATAAACTAAGGAGTATGTATTCTTCAGTTTTCTCCACAAGAACATTAACTGTTGTGTTCGGGGTTTGATTGTGATTCAATCCTTTATTTTTCCAGTATGAAAAAAAGAATAAAAAAATGCAAACAAAGAATAGAAACGAATTAAGGAACCAATTAATTTTAAATGTTATTAGTATATCTGCGCATCGCACTACTACAGAACAGGCCTTTTGTTCCAGGCCATTTATCCCGGCTGCCTTTGGGCCCGGGACAATAGGTGGCTTTTGTCCCGGGTCCAACGGCTAGCCGGGCCAGCAGGGGGATAGGGGCCTTTTGTCCCGGTTGGAGACACCAACCGGGACAAAAAAGGGGCTTTTTATGCTCTTTTTGTCCTGGTTGGTGCCTCCAACCGGGATAAAACTCCTTGGCCCCCTTATCCCCTTCTCTCTCCCCCCGCCCGAACCATTCAGCTCACTTGTTCTTGCTGTTCTTGGCTCAGGAGAGGGGAGTTCTTGCTCATTTCTTCACCACATTTGTGAAGATCTTTGATTCCCCCGTCCATCCATCGGCGCTAAAGGTTTGGGGCTTGTTTTTCTCTTCTTCCTTGGCTTGTGTAGCTTATTTCATGCTTTAGAAATAGAGAAAATGTGTAGCTCATTTCTTGGATATTTAGATTGCATATGTAGGTGTGATTTTTCTTTTAGATTTAGATGAGTACGTGGATAGTAGAAATTTTTAGAATGAGTGTAGACACTTCATGTGATTTACTTGTATATATGACCATATTGTGGATAGTTGATTTTTGTATTAATGAATGAATTAATGAAATGAGTATATTAGAATTTTTTGTATTATGAATGGATTATTTTGACACTCTAGTGATATATTCGTTCATGCTCACACTGAAACCATATAGAAGCTTAAAAAATCTTTAGTTCGAAATAAGTATACGTCGTTAATCTCCATTCAACGGTGGTGGCACTACATTTCGGGGATACACGATGTGTTATAAGGACGTCACCAATGGGTTGGTCGCAACACCAGCACTTGCGGTTAATACGAACACAGCATTTGGCACAGTCAGCGTGGCCGTTGTTGCACTGAGAGCATATCAACGAGCATGCTGCCTGTGCCAAGTGCTGTGTTCCTATCAATCATAAATGTTGGTGTTGCGACTGGCCTATTGGTGATGTACTTGTATAGCACCGTGTCCACCCGAAAGGTAGTGTCATCACCGCAGGGTCGAGGTTACCGACATATACATTTTCTGAAATAATTTTTTTTTTCTTCTAGAGGGTTTCTAGATATTGAAAAGAGTGTTTTCCTGGAACTTAAGGGTGTCAAAATAATTAGGAGTTATTGAGATTTCTTTCAATTAATTAGAGATTTCGTCTTTTTTATATGTTTTCATTGTTATTTGCAAGAGTAATTAATTTGATCATTGTAATTGTAATAGTAAATAATATTTGCATTGTAATTGTAAGAATTTATAATTTTGTGAAAAACAAAAGTGTTTTCCAGTAAAATATGACTTCAGCAGCTGGAGGGAGTGACGGCGGTGGGGGTGATTGTTGTCCTTCTGGAGAGAAGGGCACAACTCCAGTAGGTCGTCGGTGCAAGAAACCTAACGCTTTTCATAGGGCAGCGCTCCGTTATTTGGAAAAAGAATATAGAGAATGTGTGGCAAGGGGCGAGGAACCTCCGTTTGATCTTGAGGATTTGTTGCGGCGTTATGGTTCGTCACCACCAAACTCGGAGGTTTCAGCTCCGCCATCTTCTTCTGCGCCAGCAAGAAATCCGTCGGAGCATTCTGCTTTCCCACGCAAGGACGGTTGAAAATCTATGTGTTGTTGTGCGAATTTTTAAGTTGCATGTTGAGTACTTCTTTGTTAAGTTCTGTAATGGATTAAGTACTCCTTTAAATTAATCATGATGTATGATGGATATTGCAGATCTTTTAATTATTCATGTTATGTTACATTTAGTTTAATTTAGGTTTGATATATTTTATTTATTCGATACGTGTAAAGAATTCAAATCAATTTCTTTAAAATGCAGATGGACCGGCAATGGATGTACAATGCTGACCGACGTTCGAACGAATTCATTGAAGGCCTGTATTATTTTTTGTCTGTGGCTGAGCAACCAAGCAGAATGATTTTATGTGCTGCCCGTGTGTTCATTGCAACAATAACAAGGATTACTCCTCTTCAAGAATCCTACATAGCCACATTTTCGCAAATGGTTTCATGGAGAAGTATGTTTGTTGGACGAAGCACGGAGAACATGGGGTTACCATGAAAGACAATGAAGAAGAAGATTTTGACGACCACTTTCCCGGGAATGCTGAATTCGGTGCATTCGATGACGATATTTCCATGGAAGAGCCCAAAGTAGATGTAGCAGAAGATGATCCCAGCGACGATTTGGGGCAGGCACTGCACAAAGTGCGGGCAGACTGTGAGAGTGAAATGGAGAGGTTGAAGTTCCAGAAGATGTTAGAGGACCACCGTAAGTTGTTGTACCCAGATTGTGAAAATGGATTGAAGAAGCTTGGCACCACTTTGGAGTTGTTGCAATGGAAGGAGACAAATGGTGTATCCGACAAGGGATTTGGTGAAGTACTAAAACTTGTTAAAAAATGCTTTCTAAGGATAACGAATTGCCTACCACAATGTATGAAGCCAAACAACTTGTTTGCCCTCTAGGATTGGAAGTACAAAAGATACATGCATGCCCCAACGACTGCATCCTCTACCGAGGCGAGTACGAGAATTTGGATGCATGAACCGTATGCAGTGCATTGCATTACAAGATCAGAAAAGATGATCCTGGCGATGTCGAGGGGGAGCGTCCCAGGAAGAGAGTTCCTGCGAAGGTCATGTGGTATTCGCTTATAATACCATGTTTGAAGCGTCTGTTTAGAAATAAAGATAATGCTAAGTTGATGCGATAGCACAAAGAGGAACGCAAGCAAGACTCGATGTTGAGACACCCCGCTGATGGGTCGCAGTGTAGAATAATAGATAGAATGTACCCCTAATTTGAATTGGATGCGAGAAACATAAGGTTCGGTTTGAGTACGGATGGCATGAATCCTTTTGGTGAGATGAGTAGTGGTCATAGCACTTGGCCTGTGACTCTTTGTATGTGACTCTTTGTATGTACAATCTTCCACCATGGCTCTGCATGAAATGAAAGTTCATCATGATGCTAGTGCTTATCCCGGGCCCAAAGCAGCCAGGAAATGACATTGATGTGTACCTATGACCATTGGTCGAAGAACTCTTATTGCTATGGGGCAATGAAGGTGTACGGATGTGGGATGAATACAAATAGGAAAACTTCAACCTACGAGCATTGCTGTTCATAACAATCAATGATTGACCTGCTCTTAGTAACTTGTCAGGACATTCGAACAAGGGATATAAAGCATGCACACACTGTTTAGATGATACCGATAATATATGGTTGACTCACTGTAAGAAGGTTGTATACATGGGTCATCGTCGGTTTCTTCCCATCAGGCATTCGGTACGAAAGAATGGCAAGCATTTCAAAGGCCAAGCGGACCACCGAACAAAACCGATGCACCGTAGTGTTAAAGACATCTTCGACATGGTAAAAGATCTAGAAGTTATTTTTTTAAAGGGTCCTGGTAGCCAACCTGTTCCGAACGAAAATGGAATGGCGCCCATGTGGAAGAAGAAATCTATATTTTGGGAGCTACCGTATTGGGAAGTCTTAGATGTTCGTCATGCAATTGATGTGATGCACCTCACGAAGAATCTTTGCGTCAACCTAATAGCATTCTTGGGAGTTTACGGAAAGACAAAAGATACACTAGAAGCACGTCAAGAATTGCAATGTATGGAAGAACGAGATGCCTTACATCCACAACAGCGAGATAATAGACGAGAATACTTAAGTCCTGCCAGCTATACTCTTAGCAAGGAAGAGAAGGAAAGCATGTTTGACTGCTTGAGCAGTATAAAGGTTCCATCTGAATACTCATCCAATATAAAAGGAATCCTAAATTTGGCAGAGAAGAAATTTACAAATCTCAAGTCCCATGACTGCCACGTGCTTATGACCGAACTTCTCCCGGTTGTGCTGCGGGGGATTCTGCCTGATAACGTCCGGTTAACCATCGTGAAGCTATGTGTCTTCCTCAACACAGTTTCTCAGAAGGTAATTGACCCGGACAATTTGATAAAGCTGCAAAATGATGTGGTGCAATGCCTTGTTGGCTTTGAGCTGATATTTCCACCATCTTTCTTCAACATCATGACACATCTTCTAGTGCACCTTGTGAAAGAGATTGATATCTTCGGACCAGTATTTCTACAAAACATGTTCCCATTCGAAAGGTTCATGGGGTACTCAAGAAATGTGTTCGTAATTGAGCTCGTCCAGAAGGAAGCATCGCCAGTGCCTACGGAACGGAGGAGGTCATTGACTTTTGTGTTGACTTTATTGATGACCTTAAACTAATTGGGGTCCCTGAATCGCAATATGAGGAGAGACTAAATGGAAAGGGTACATTAGGAAAGAAATCTTGTGTCTGCACAGATGATTTCTCATTCAAGAAAACGCATTATGCGGTTCTTCAACAATCATCCATGGTTGACCCGTATATCGAGTAACACAAGAAGATTCTGCTCTCCGAATTCCCGGAAAAGTCTGAGGCATGGATTACACGTGAGCACATGAACACTTTTGGCAGCTGGTTGCGGAAGCATCTAATGCATAACTTGGATATAAGTGAACAACTGTTCTTATTGGCTAGGGGACCATCTTGGAATATCTTAACATACCAAGGGTACGAGATAAATGGTAACACATTTTATACGATAGCCCAAGATAAAAAGAGTACCAATCAAAACAGCGGTGTCCGTATGGATGCCACGGACAATAATGGAAAAAAGGACACATATTACGGCTACATTGAAGAGATATGGGAGCTGGATTACGGTCCCAATTTCAATATGCCTCTATTTCATTGCCAATGGGTTAAGCTATCTGGAGGAGGGGTAACAAAAGATGAGTGTGGGATGACAATAGTTGATCTCAACAATCTTGGGTATAGAGACGAGCCGTTTGTCCTAGCCCAAGATGTCGCTCAGGTTTTCTACATTAAAGACATGTCCAGCAAGCCAAAGAAGGGGGTAAACAAGAAAAAAGATGAGCCTAAGCGACACATAGTTCTATCAGGGAAGAGAAACATCGTTGGAGTGGAGGACAAGACAGACTTGTCAGAAGAATATAATAACTTTGTTGCCATTCCACCTTTCGAAGTAAATACTGATCCATGCATCCTACTAGCCAATGATGATGCTCCATACTTGCGCCTTGATCATAATCAAGGGACATTTGTCAAGAGAAAGTCTGTTACCGCTAATCTTTCATGTACTTGAATCATTTCCTATTATTGTATACAAAAGTAATGACAATTCGAATACTTTTATTATATATGTACTGTACCATTATCCTTTATGTGTTATATATATATATATCATTTTTTATAGTTTTCACTTAATTATCAGACTCAAGTATAATTTTCATACAATAATATGGATTACTCAACTAATTTTATTTATTTCATGAAATTAAATTCACATTAACACACTATACTCTCTCACTAACACACACACTATCTCACAAACTCACACACTACACATTAATGTCATGAAATTGCTTAGTTTTATGTTAAACTCACTTTTTAAATGTTAATATCGTGATAGAATCCACTTTCTGTCGAAAAGCAAAAGTTTGGAAAAATTTATTCACCTAATATATTTTTGCATGGTCAAAATAAAAAATATGATTTCAAAAAAGTTAGATATTTCGTTGACCCAATCACTTGAATGAAAATTAAACATTTTTGTTGCGTGTATCAAGTCTATATAGAGATAAGAAATTTTGTTCTATAATTTTTGGAACCATAATTTTTTTCCAGGGTATTAACAAATGAAAGCCTATTTTAAAACAGAAGTAAAAAAGAACCAAAAACAAACAAAAGATTTGGCGGGAATGAGGGAAAACGGGCCCCTTTTGTCCCGGGTGGTAGATCCACCCGGGACTAAAGGTGGGCCGCGAGCTGGGAATTTTCCCGGCCCGCCTAAAAACCCCCTTTGTACCGGGTGAAGCCACCACCTGGGACAAAAGGCCCCCGCCCCCCTTTTGTCCCGGATGAAGCCACCACCCGGGACAAAAGGTAATTTTGTCCCGGGTCGTGGCTCCACCCGGGACAAACCCACCCCCCCAATATATCTCCCTTCTTCCTCCGCCTTCCTCTAACACTTGGTCAGTTCTTGATTTGCGCTGCGCCGCCGTCGTCCCCTGCTCCTACCGCCTCCTGCTCGCCGCCATCATTGTCCCTGAGCGCCGCCGTCCCCCGCCACTAGAGGATGCACCGACCGAGCTCCGCCACCATAGGACACGCCGACCGAGCTCCGCCGCCCCACCACGCCGTCAGTCCCGAGCTCCGCAATCCCTGAGCGCCGCCATCCCCGAGCGCCACCCCGAGCTCCACCGCCCCACCGACCCGTCGGTCCCGAGGTCAGCCGTCCCCGAGCGCCGCCCCACTGCGCCGTCATCCCCGATCTCCGCTGTCCCCGAGCCCCCAACCCGAGCACCGTCGACGTCGTCCTCCTCTCCGCTCGCACGCCGTCATCCACCGTCGCGCCGCTTGTGCTGTCGTCGTCCTCGACTTCTGCCTCGCCCGTGCGCCGCCCCGAGCTCCGCCGCCGCGACCTCGCTGCCGTAAGCACGCGCTGACCGAGGGCCGCCGCCGCCGCCGCCCCGGCCCCCAAACCCTAAAATATTTGTGAATTTATGCTCAAATCTTAGTGATTTATGATCAAATTTTAGTAAATTTTGTGCAAATTAAAACCATAGTTTGATGTAAATTAGGTGTTAATTTGTTTAATGTGTTAATTTACAAATTTGTGTATATTTAATTTGTTTAATGTGTTAGTTTGTAAATGGTAAATTAGGGTATTTATTTTGATGTAGTATGAAATTAGTTGAAAATGAATTTTAGTAAATTTAATTTGTTTAATGTGTTATTTTTTTGTGTGAATTTCATAAATTGTAAATTATGTTATTTAATTTGATGTAAATTATGTGTTAATTTTTTTAATGAGTTAATTTATAGTGAAATTATATTTAGTTTGTAAATATATTGATGTGTATGTATATGTGTGTGTCTGTACGTACGCCAATCCAATCCTCGTCCAGCTAAACGTACGCTGATTCGATCCTATTCCATGTAAACGTAGTCGTCCGATCCTCGTCCATCTACTCGTACGCCAATCCTCGTCCATCTACTTGTACGCCGATCCAATCCTCTTCCATGTAAACGTAGTCGTCCGATCCAATCCTCGTCCATGTAAACGTTGTCGTCCGATCCAATCCTCGTCATCTAATCGTACGACGATCCAAAGAAACGTCCAGCTAAACGAAGTCCAATCCAAACGTAGTCTTCTACTCGGCCGGGGCAAATAAGGACTTTTTGGAATCCTTGTGACTATATCTATTCTGTAAAGTAGAATTGATTTATATCTATTATGTGACTATATCTATTCAAAGACTTTAATTTATCATGTATTTATTATTTAATTATGTCATTCAAAGACTTTAATTACATGTATTCTTCATTCTTAATTCAAATGTATCATTTATATTACTTCTCGAGCTCGCAAACTCGCGCTAACACAAATATGTGAATTTTTTAGAGAATTTTCTTAAGGGTTTTATTTGTATTCATTTTTTAGTTACGATGGACCCGCAACAATAAACAGATGCGGAAGACGAACAGTTCCTGTTGAATATGATTGCCGAAGGTGGTGGTGCACAAGGAGATGCCCCCGAACAAGCTGACGACGGCAGCAATACCGAGATATATTTGAATATGTCCAGTGACGGAATTGAGGCACCATCCATTCAGGATGACGCTGCTACCGCGTAAGATGACGCTGCTGGTGAACAAAGTGCTAATGTACATATCACAACTATATTTACTTGTATTGAACATCATATTTTCATCTGAATCTATATGAATACTATATAAGTATATGAATGTTTTTGTATAGCCGTCTGGATCATCGTCGCAGCAGAAAAAGACGAAGCGAGGCCCGACAAAGAAACTGGAAGGGCGGTACATAATAACAGAAGTTGGTCCAGATGGTGTACCGATCGCTCCAGAAGCTGCCGCCAAAAAATTCATAAGACAATCCGGATGTATTGTCAGGGACCACATCTCGATTAGCTTCAGGCTATGGAAAGCTTCCAATCCAAGCAAGGAACGGGATGCGATACCCGAGAGAGAAAAAAAATGGTGGTAGCGGGAGCTTAAGAAGAACTTCATGGTTCCAGCTGAATCAGAAGAGATATGCAAGCGCTGGACCCTGTGCAAGATGGCCGAACAGCTGCAATCATTCAAGAAAATTTTGACGAAGAAATATATCAAGACCGGGACCACGCCCATGTTTACCGGCAAGCTCGAAAAGCTCAGGGTTCACTGGGATGCATTTGTGCAATACAAGTCTTCAGAGCTTGGGCTTCAAAAGGTGCAGAAGGCCAAAGATAATGCCTCAAAGAAAGTGTACCATCACTCTCTAGGGCAAGGAGGCTACAAGCTTGCAATACCCAAATGGGAGAAGATGGAGCAGGATCTGCTTAACAGAGGCATCCAACCTGCTACCATGAACTGGCCTGAAAGGTCAAGGACCTGGTTTTATGGTCAGGGGGGAAGCTTGGACCCATTGACTGAGTCCTGCATCTGTGGGCCAAAAATCCAGCTAGCAGCCCAGAGACTACAAGAGGCCATACAAGCAGCGGCCGAGGGAACATTCCAGCCAGATAGAGAGAGGGACGAGTTGACTTACGCCCTTGGGAATCCAGAACATCTGGGCCGCACAAGAGGCAAAGACGTGGTTCCATGGAAGTATGGGTTCAGGGATTACATTGAATCATATAGAAGCCGGCAAAGAAGAAAGAATGATGAGCGGGAGCACTTGCGAAGGATGGAGGAACAACTCATGTCACATGATCAAAGACTGGAGGAAGAGGTTCAACGCCAAGTGGTCATAGCAATGAGCTAGCAACAGCAAGCGCAACCGGTGCCTCCAGAGCCTAATGTCGCAGCCGATCATCTGTCTCAGCGGAAAAGCAGCTGCGCTTCCACAGACGTCACCGTCGAGCCAACGGGGATCCAGACCGCAGTTGAAGCGACGGCCCCGCAGCGATTTCCCGTGGATGAGATCACCCAGCGGACACCTTGTGACCTGCAAACTGCCATTAAGAACTTAATGTTCACTGTTGCGTACGATACCGCCATGCCAACCCAACCAGGCGACGTGTACCACGGGCAGCAAATTCCGGCAGGATAAATAAGAGTTGGCGTGGAGCAGGTGTGCTAGGGTTGGGAGATGCTCGAGCTTGATATTCCTGGAGGCGATGGGGAGAGGACACTAGCAGAAGCCATTCATGGCTACAATAAGCGCTACATTGTCCTAAAGTCGGATGATCGAACACCAAGACCGGCATCTCAGCATGCCTCTCCAATGCCGGCATCTCCGCAAAACTCCCCAAGGGCAGCACTGTCTCAGCAAGGTTCACCGGCACATTCTCCATCACCATCATCTCATGCGCCGATGAACACTCAAGCGTCACCGTCACCTCCTTGGTCACCCCCTCCGCCACCGGCAAAGAAACAGAAATAGCCGTCGGCAAAAAAGGTAGCTGCACCTGCGAAGGATCCTCCAAAGAAGAAGGAAAAGAGGAAAAAAACCAAGGAGGCTCCTATTAAACCCTGGGACATGAGCCTTGAAGAATGCGATCGGATAACTCAAGAAACAGTTAAAGAGCACTTCAAGCCGAAGCCGAAGCCGGAGCCCGAGAAAGTGATAAATCCGGGAGATTTGAAATTTTTTAAGAGAATGTGCGAAGCAAATAAGAGAAAATTCATTCCGAGAGATCCGCCTTCTGACTACGACCGCACAATTATTAAAACTACTGAGAAAAAGAAGAGACAATCAAAGTCGTCGTCGTCCAACGTTCCACAGCTCGGAGCAAAAAAAAACAATCAATAGAGCCTCTCGTAGTGGGACAGACGACACAACAACAAGACTTTGTTACATTTTTGAAAGAAGCAAACCTGACGGCGGCTCAGATTGCAGGGGGAGAAGATATTCCAATGGCCAATGTGGTCGTCAAATGGACGTATGAGCTGGGCAAATCTCTTGTACCCCCCGAAGTAGTGTCCGTCATTCCAACGCAAATGTATAAGTTGCACCAGCACTACATGCGTGCGATGACCAATTGCATCTTCATGCAGGGAGCAAAGATTAAAGATGACGATTTCTTACGGGGGGAGGCCATTATATGGATAAACTGGGAAGAAGTTTACCAACTATTCCATCAGGAGGACCTCGACATCTCTATGGTCGGCTTGTGGGTTCTGTAAGTATTTTACTCTCCTTACGTATTGTTTTGCATGATCTCAACATACTAATCCCTTGATTTATTCGGTTTCATGTAGAATGGAGATACAAACTCGCAGGAGAAAGGGATACTCTCACCTCGGCTTCATCGACTCAATTACTTGTAATTGGAGGCTTCTACGTGACAATTCCGATGAGATATTCCAAAACTTGTTCAAGAACATAAGCGTTCATCACAACAAGCAAATGATATTGTGTAGCAAAAATGGCCTCTCATGCCATATTTCAATATAATGTTTTGGCGATTGATGACACACACAACACTTGGACTAATATGATTGTTAAGATGACCATTCTCAGGCTTTTAGGTTCAAGTGATGACAAAGAGAAGATAGGCATCGCTAGGCCCGAAGGGCCGCCCCTACGGTGGTTCCGCTAGGGGGAGCCGCCCCTCGCGGGTCTCAGGGCAGCGCCCTAAAACCTCTTTGGTCCAAGGGACAAGAATTGAAGAGACCATGAAGAAATCCAAGTCGAAAAGATCAAGACGAAGCAAATTTTCTATCACCGGTTAAACCGATGATGAGCAAATTTGTACTCATCGGTGCAATGAACTTGGCACCGGATTAACCGACGTTGAGTGTTTTACACTCACCGGTGTAATGGACTTGGAGGCAGAAGAAACAACAGAAGTTTTACAGGCGCCGGTTAAACCGGCGATCAAGGCAAAGTGAGCGTCGGTGCAGTTGTCCAGAGACTCCATTTTTCGGGGGGTTTCTGAGATTACATACACCGGTTGAACCGACGTTGGTTTTGAGAGCGTCGGTCGATTGATCAAGTAGCCGTTGGAGCAGTAACGGCTAGTTGCTGGAAAATACACTCACCGGTTAAACCGGTGATGACAAGAACTGAGCGTCGGTTTAACCGGCGTTAAGGGATTTCGTCAGCCTTTTCCCAACGGCTAGTTTGGGGTGTGTGGGCTATATATATGCCACCCCACGGCTCATTTGAGAGTGCTGGAGACCAAGAAAGCATACAAGAGCCAAAGATCATCTCCAACCACCATAGTGCTTCATTGTACATCATATAGGCTTAAGCACACTTGTGAGAGTGCTTAGTGCTTGTTTAGGCTTAGTTCTTGAGAGAACTAGCTTGAGTGAAAGCCTTGCTGCGGCAAGCATCTTGTGATCCGTCGTGTGACCCTCCGTCTTGGTGTGGAGTGGCAACGACACTTTGTGCGGGGGAAGAGGAGACCCCCTCCTTGGTGGAGAAGCTCCGTAGTGGATTTCGGCCGGGTGACCGAGAGAGACGGTGGCGGTGCACTAGACTCGGTGTCTTGTGCGCACTTGCCTTTGCTTGCCGGCATCGCCTTGGTGGCGTAGTGCAAGACGGTGATCGGAAGAGCCTCGGTGTCCCGTGGACGTAGGCGTTTGAGCCGAACCACGTTACATGACCGTGTCTACTCGGGAGTTTGCATCCCTCTTGCACTTACTTCTTTACTTACCGTATTACGTTTCCGCATTTACTCTATCTTGCGTACCTTTACTTTCCTAGATGATTTGATTCGGATTGGCTAGGTTGCAAGTCTTTTAGGGGTAAGTAGAGAGTAGCATAGATAAACCTTAGTCATAACTAGTATGTGTAGGACGTGTTAGGTTTATCTTATGCAAGTAGTTTGAGCCCTAGGTTAAAAAGCGATTAGCGACCCTATTCACCCCCTCCCCCTCTAGGGTCGGACACCCCGGTGATTCTTACATATTGTTTCCTTACAACTTTGTGTGAGTGATTCATTCCGTCTAACTCTTTTTATTCTGTATCATCGAATTGTTTAAACCTTAACTATTCCGTATAATCTTGCAGTCAACACTGGGTCCATAATAGTCATACTTGTCGACATTAGCATGATGGTGGTTATGGACTCATTAAGGAGACCTCCAGAACAATACAGTGATCTTCTTAACATGACGAAAAAATAATTCTACCACTACTGATGACCGATAATTTGAATCACTTTGTTACTTGACTATAATTGTTCTAATCATGCACATGGTTTGGAAACAAGTCGCTAAAAATCATCCAGGCAAATTGGACAAGTAATTGAAGATCAAGACAGATTTTACGGTACGCACTTGGATGATTTGTTGCACGTTTCATTAGTTTTATTATATATTCATGTAAATACCTGATAATTTCTTCTCTCTTAAAGTGTATGAGGCAGAAACAAGGCACTAATTTATGCGCATACTATGTATGCGAGAACATCCACTGTCTGGTAGGTCCTCCAAGGGCCTTGGCAGATTGGGAGGTGGAAGTAAGTAAAAAAGTTGTTAATGTTTGAACTCGTATTTTAATTAGTCGAAATTAATTATCCCCTTTTTCCATAGGTCAAGGAGATGCGCGATAAACTCATACAGTCATACTGGAGGAAAATATTATGGCGATTCAAGAACAATTGTCCGGATTTATTGTTGAGCAAGTCCTCGATCCAAAAGGCGAATTCTACTATGATGGACAATCTCACATTGACAATCGCAGCAAATATGATAATATACGCGTATATATAATTAAGAATGAATATACATATGTAAATATATATGTGTGTATGTATTATATTTCTATTTATGAGTATGTATGTATTATATATTTAAGCTCTCCAATAATATATATGTGTATATATATATGTTTATATATGGAAACTATCTAGGACAAATATTATATAAGTAACTATATATATGTATATATTAGTGGAGATCTTACACACTGAATTCTAATACATAAGTTTAGTTGAAATGCAAAAGTATAATTGAAATAGAAAAAGAATTGAGAAAAGAGAAATAGGAAAAAAAATGGACATTTTGTCCCGGTTGGTAACACCAACCGGGACAAAAGGGTGCTTTTTGTCCCGGTTGCCAGACCCAAAAGGGCACCCCCTTTTGTCCTTGTGTTCTCGGTTGGGAAACCGGGACAAAAAGGGTTTCCTAACTGGGACAAATCGCTTGTTCTGTAGTAGTGTCTCTTGCAAAATACTTTATTCATATGAGATTTTTTTCTACTTACTTTTACAACTTATTACCATGTTGAGTCGGCGTAATCCAGCAGGTTAGGCCTTATTACGAAAATAATGTGAAGGTCAGCCCCAGCTGTATACAAGGCCACCTACTAGATGAACACATGGACAAAAAGCACGTCAGTAATCTGGACTTGTTGACCTCTTTGTTTCCTTGTCTGGTTCGTTCACCAGCTCCAAGGATGCTGCTCGGCGACCACATACCGTGGATCTCCTCCTGCTTATATGTCCCCGGGCCGGCCTAACTGGTTTCTTTTTGCAGGTGGCTCAGGTGACGAGAATACAATCGCGTGTAACTTCGCTGCATTGTCGATCCATACTTATTTATCCTGGCGTCTCCCATGCTTATTAACTATACAAATAGTAATTAAGTGACAGCAAGCCATTCACAGCCGTCACCTAGTTGTAACGTACACGAACTCGAGGCCATTGTTTACATTTGCAGCTAAGCTCTGCTAGTATCGTGTGTGTTGTAAAACTCATGTTTCAGGCTCTATCTTGATCTTGGTTTGTATATATATAATAGTACAAACCTTGACTCAGAGAGAAGATATTTATATGTACGTCAGAGGGTATAAATGCTAGTGCTCAATTAAGTTGCAAATATGGAGACCTCAAACTACAGATGGGAGTGGAACCTAGGCAAGCACCACATGTTTTCAGTTAAGTCGATGTACAATGATTTCATGCTGGCAGGTAAAACACCTGAAAACTGTGTTTTATGGAAGTGAAGGCTACCACTGAAAGTTAAGATCACTCTCACAACAGATAATTTATTAAAGAGAAAACTAGAGGGGAGTTTCTCAAATTTGAAATTTGATTTTTTTAATGTACCTCAGATGGGGAAACATCCAAAATAAAAGTTGTAGATCTCAAAAAGTTATGAAACTTTGTAGTTGACAACCTTTTGATTTGAAATCATCTTGTCAACTACAACTATATTTGAATTTCTCAAATTTGAAATTCAAATTTTGTAAACAACCTCGGATGGGGAAATAGCCAAAATGAAAGTTGTAGATCTCGAAAAGTTATGAAACTTTGTAGCTGACAATGTTTTGATTTGAATTTGTTTAGGGCTCCAAATAAGAAATTTACTTTTGGTTTAGTATAATATGTGGGGAACCAAAACATACTCCAGATACAAGTTACAGAGTGGTGCAGTGGTACGAAGAGGGGGTATGGATGAGGGGGAGGTCACCGGTTTGAATCCTACCGGCCGCGTAGCGCGCGAAAAATGCCGCGACTTGCGATGCCCAGTGGGGCCCTTCCCCGATTAATTTTTTTTGCCATTTGTTTCATGTTTTTTATTCAAATTTTGCCGAGTGTTATTTTTTGCGAGGGTTTTTCGGGCACTCGGCAAAGTATTTGCCGAGTGCCCGAGAAAAAGCACTCGGAAAAGAGTTGTTTGCCGTCATATTGGTTGTCGTGTGACATTTGCCGAGGGTGCCACTCGGCACACTTTGCCTGAGTGTAATAAGGCCTTTGCCAAGTGATGTAGGCACTCGGCCAATAACCTGATTCCCGTAGTGAAGGGTTACTTCTGGGTTGCAACCTCCCTCTAGTATAGTTGGTTCTTGGCTCAGAGGTTTTTCCTGTAAGCTAAGAAAACAATTGCTAGTAGGCGCGGTGGCTTTATGTAGGG
Organism: Panicum virgatum; assembly: GCF_016808335.1. Classification (NCBI taxonomy): domain Eukaryota; kingdom Viridiplantae; phylum Streptophyta; class Magnoliopsida; order Poales; family Poaceae; genus Panicum; species Panicum virgatum. The sequence continues at coordinate 53,967,658 of NC_053147.1, forward strand.
TCATATGGTAGTGTTGAAATGATGCAATCTTTTTGTCAAAAAACGCCTAACTCACACTTGCAGGTTATCTTCCGGTGGACCATTTGGGCGTGGAAATGGTCGATGTTATCTGAAGAGGAAGCGAAGAATTTTATAGTGAAGAACTGCAGCATAGTGGAGGAAGCAATAATGGATCCTTTTGCCAAGATGGGGTGGAACTTCAGATGGAGAATCAATGGATAGCTCCTTCACTTTCGGGTGTTAGCTACTGTTCCCTCCTCTGCCTTAGGCTGTTGTTAGTTCTTTAACAGTAGTGCTGGCTCACTGTTAGTTTTTTTAGATGGACTGATGGCTTGGCTTTGTTTTAATTTGTATGTGTTGGTTTAAGCGATGTGCCTTGCCGTCTGTGTACTGCCCTTTCTTGTTGGCGGTAGATATTCACTTGTGAATGTTAAAGGCCGGGATTTTTCTTAATTAAAAAAAGGTTCTTCATATGAATTATCCAGCAAATGAAAACTAACCTGGCCCATAAACCATAACCATTCAGGCCAATCCTAGGTAGGCACATATCACCGATGATGTCCTCAAAATATGCATGGTGTTTAAAATTTTAGTTTGTGTAGTGAACTTTCTTTTACTTATCTCCTTTTCGTTTTGATAAGAAAAAACTGCAGTAGTTCATTGTCATTTACAGATCCTTGCCGCTCAAGGTGGGTATAATTAACCGATGATTGAAAGCCGAACTGAAATACTCAAGAACCGAACCAAATTACCCGAAACTGATAAAATTGGTCATAGTTGGTCATAGGTTTAGTCTCTGGTTCTCACTAACTGAAATATATTGGGATTTTTTTTTCTGAACCTCGGGTATCTGAAATAATACAACAAGCCCAATAACAAACACTATTGACCAGCCCAGTTAAGTCCACTAAACAACCCTATCTATATAACAAGCCCACCCACCTGGCTCCATCATACACTCCACCTAACCAACCCTATCCGCACCCCTCAGGTCTCCAACCCTCACGATCCCCTCCCCTCAAGGCTCAGAAGGCTAGAGCCTGGAGGACACCAGCCGCTTGCATCCACTATATCACAGCCCAGAAATCCCGTCAGACGTCTGTTGGGAAAAGTAGAAGAATACCGACTGACTGTCAGTCGGTAAACCTCTGTAATAGTCCATCGGTCGGTAATTTAAGTTTCACCGACCGACCATCAGTTGGTATTTGTATTCACATATATCATCGTACCATATGTCGCAATAGCTAGTATAGGCATCGAACCATCTGTCGGCGTACATGCACCAGGCCCATTTTCCTTCTCGCGCGCTCTAGGCCCACTCTAGTGCTCAATTTTTGAGCCCAACAGTTAGCCTTTCGGAACCCTAAATCGCTCGCAGGTCTCATCTTCTCCCCGCCGCCACACAATCCCCCTCTCCCCGAAATCGCTCGCGCTCGAATCTCTCCCAAATCTCACGACCCGCCCTCAGCCTCGTCCGCCCGCCCGCCATTCCCCAAGCCGCGCCTCGCTCTCCTCTCTCCGCCGCCGGCTCCCGTCCTCAGATCCACACCCTTCCCTCCCCAATCTCCACCGACGCCGCCTCCTCGTATGCTGCGCAGGAGGCGAGTGAGTGGCGGCCCCTCAGGGGCAGGCGTATCACGGCCGACGACGGCTTGGCCGAGCTCGAGCCACTAGGTGCCCCCGGCCCATGCGCCGCTCAAGGGCTCCGCGGTGGCACTGCGGCAGGCGCGTGGGCGCAGAACCGCGGCGCCGTGGCCGATCGGGCCGTGGGGCAGATCCTAGGCGCGAGCGCCTTGCTACCTTGCCTGCGCGGGCACGCGTCTGGCCGGCGGCGCCGCCCAACTCGGCGTCGTCAGTGTCCTTCTCCTCCAGGTGCCGTCGCAGCCTCCGCAACTGCGGCTGCAAGGCGGAGGAGGCGAGGGACTGGGCGGAGCTGCCGCTGGATGCCATCTCCACCATCCTCCGCACGACCAGATCGAGATCCTCGTGGGGTCCAGCCTGGTTGCCATTCCTATGGCAGTGCGAGGCATTCTGGGCGGAGTAAGCCGATGACGATGTGCTCAAGCTCCTCAGCAAACAGCGAGACTTCGATCCCATCCCCAAATTTGATCCCACTGAGGCAGCTGGCCTTCCTCCTCTCCACCGCTGCATTTGGCACATGGTATGTATGTTTCCATTCGTTCACTTAATTACTGCTCAAGTCCGGAAGAAGCTGATAGCTCTAGCCTCTAGCTCGTGTGCCTGACAAAACGATGAAGCAATGGATGAAGGTCGGAGGAGAAGACGCCGTGGCGCTCGGCGCTCAGTGTTTCTTGGATTTGGAATAATTTAATTTAGTTGTCTCGCTTAGTATTTCTTTTCCTTCCTTCTAAAACTATATACCATCAATTTGTGTTGGCATTTATACCTTGCTGATACAATGCTTCTTGTTTGTTTTTTTTTCTGGGCCACATGACGACTACTACATTACTCTGTACTATAAATTTCCTTGAACTTAATTGATAGTTTCCTCATTTGTTTGCATGCACAAGAATTGTGTGACCTAGCCACCTCACTGGCGAAAAGGACAGGCAAGGAAAGAAGCAAGTCTAGCTCCTGCAACTCAAAATATATTGGTATATTTTAGCAGGATTTGATATTAGAAGTAAGCTCAAGTGCTCTTTTATATATGAGTTTATTGCTATGCAGTATCTGCTATTGAGTGAAAAGAAGCACATGCAAGGCATGATGCCTGTGCAGATTTTTATCATGAATGCTAGCTAGGCCCTTGCATCATTTTGTATAACCTAAGATTCAATAGCTTACATGACATTGTATATATTCTGAATTTGTTTGTGTTCAAGTTAGGTTCCAAGTCCTTATAGTTGTAATTTTATCTTTGCTCTATATAATTTTGTCCTTGCTCAATGAAATAACATGCCAACACTGCTGGCTTTATTTTGGGACATACGCTATATATATGTGTGCAGCACAACAACTTGAGTAGTGCAGTATATACTTCAGGGGTGAAGGATAACATGTACGAGATGCTTAAATTTGTCTACAAATTTTGTTCATCCAAGTGTAGAGACTAATGTATTTCTGTTATGAGAGTGACTGCAGCCACTAATATTCATATTTCTGATAGTTGAAGGTTACCAAGGGATCACAATCTTCCCAAGGTGCATCAGGTATTTCTGAATTTTATTTTCAACAAATAGCCCACTCTTCTACTAGTACTATTCAATCTCCAAATTTTAGTTCCAGCAGAAAGTACACTTAGTTGTATGAATTGCACACTAATTAGCTAATTTTCCTAAGAGTAGGCAAGTCAGCTAACTGCAGCAACAGCCAACAGTTTTGTAGAATAATTTTCATTCTTGCTTTTGTTCCTGTAGTTAACTTTCAGCATACTTTTAACTTTGTTCAGGTGGGAGGTCTTAGAGGTGGCATGATGGTTGATCAACAAGTGGATCAGTGCTCACGGAGACTTCTATTTTGGGCGGAGACTTCTATTTTGGGCTGTGCTCATGGACACTTTTATTTTGGGCAGTGCTTATTTGGAATATCTAGGCTGGCTCCCCTTATTTTGTAAATGTGGCTGCTTGTACCGTGGCCGGTGACAAACCCAACATATGATCTAGCTAGCTTGACTTAGCACTGTGATAACAAATGATGTCTATGATGAAGCTTTGCTATTCAACCAATTATATATGTATTGGGTTCATATGAAAACTCTGAGCTCTATTATTTTAGTCAATTCCATGTTTGATATTTGTTGGCTTCAAATGAAAAACATGATCTATATATCTTTATTCAAGTGTGCTTGATATGTGTTGTTCAAAAAATTGGTGCTGTATGGTCAATGATAATTTAATTATATTATTTTTATCTGGATGGATTGGTGCTGTATATGGTCAATGTGAAATTTATTATATTATTTTTTCTGGATGCTTAGCGTTGGATTGTTGGTTGCTAAAGAAATTTAGCTACTCACTGTCAGTCGGCAAAAGCATTGTAACAGATCATCTGTCGGGAATAAGTGTCAGTCGGTATATCTTTGTAGGGCAACAGACCGTCAGTCGGTATATCCATGTCAGTCGGCAAAAGTTATACCGACGCCACTTACAGCGACAGATAGGTGTTGTCGGCATACATCTATACCGATTGATGGTCCGTCGGTACTACGGCTTTTACCGACTGACCCTCAGTCGGTGTATCGGGGCTGTCGTATAGTGATCACCCCGCCGGAGTACGTAGGTCAGTGCACACACACTGCACCCTAGAGGTGGAAGCACTGCCCCGACGTCCACGAGCTGGCGGTGCGGTGGCGTGGTGCACTCCATTCACCAAAGGCGGTGCACTATGCTGGACCCCGTGTTTCGACGGTGGTGCTACATAAGACCCTATAGTCGGCGGCGGCGGGGCGGCACAATCTCGCGAGCGCAAGCGATGATAACAGCAGCACTGCGCATTCTTACAGGTGGAGCTCCTCTCTGACTAGGCAGTGGCTCTTCTCTGTTGAGCCCGTCTCCTCTCCAGTGAGACTTTCCCCATCTATTTCACCCAGGCCATCGTCCGCTTCACTCTCCCTCACTCATTTACCCAATCGACGCTTGGGTTAGGTCTCAGTCTCGCACTATCAGCCGCCATCTTCCCTATGCTCACTGAAGGTGGCGTCGGCGACGCCCCGTCCTCGCCTCAACCTTGAGCCCCATAGATCCAGACTGCCACTACTACAAAAAGGACCTTTGGTCCAGCACATTAGTCCCGGCAACCATTGGATCTGCGACTAATGAAGGCTTAAGCCCCAGGTCCAACGGCTTCAGGGCGACATGGACCTTTAATCCCGGTTGGAACCACCAACCTGGACTAAAAGTTACCCTTTAGTTCCAGTTGGTGGGTCTAACTCAGACTAAAAATTCTTACATATAGTTCCGGGCGGCAACACCAACCGGGACTAAAGGATGACCCTTTGATCCCATTTGGTGGCTCCAACCTGAACAAAAAGGGCCTTTAATCCCGGTTGATGGCTCTAACCGAGATCAAAGGGTCCTTCACAGGTTAATTTAAAAGGAATGCATCTTATCTAAAATCACATGTGCTATGTACGTGGGGTTGTAATGAAACTATGCGTGAGGCGAGACATCTCAAATTCGAGTCTTGGATCACGTAGAATATTTTTTACCTTGCACATTGCCTTTAGTCTTGGTTATTAGACCCGGGACTGAAGGGTCAGAACCATTTGTCCCAGACTCATGGTCCTGGATCGAAAACGGGGTTCAAAAGGGGTTGTAGACCGGGACAAAAGGCCCGTTGTGTACTAGTGTGCACTGGACCGTTCCTCGTTGGTGCCGACCGATTCTTCGCCCTCCGCCAGCTCCCTCACGCTCAAGACGGTCGTCGTCTTCTCTTTTAGGATCACTCTTGCACCCTCACCTGGCCTCCTCACTACCGCCGCCGCCGCACTTACATCAGAGGGAGAAGAGGGGGTTGTGGAGGAGGGGCACATGTATGAGTCCCGCTGCCGCGATGACCCGCCCACGAAATTGGTGGCTCGGACCACCATGTAAGAAAAGCCCTATAGTGACCGGCATCATCTCTCTAAGGTGACAGACATTAATTATGTTCGTCACCTTTACCACATCACTAATGACTACTTAAAAGTGACTGGATGAAGCCCATCATCTATGCCACCACAAAGGTGACGAGCATCGGTATAGCCCGTCACCTATGGTAGTCTTAGCCCGTCATCTATGTCAACACATAGGTGACGGGCATCATTCTTTTGCGTGTTAAAATAAATATTTCCACTGTGAATAAAAATCAAAACAATATTTTCTTTTCCCAACGCGCATCGAAGTCGCGCGATTTTTTTTGCGCGAATATGCACGCATGCGACTTTTTCCACCGTTACTAGGATTCGAACCCACAACCTCAGTCTCGCGCATACCCTTCCCTATCACTAGGCTACACCATCACATGTGACCAACAATAAGATATTTTTCATTTATTATCACTTTAAAATATCTTATAAAATCCATTTCACAACTATAATGATCTCAAATAAAAATATTTTCAACTACAAAGTTGTAGAACTGGTCGCAACCTACAACTTTCATATATACTTTTCTCCATGAGGTCATTTGAAAATTTGAAATTCAAAATTTAAACCATGTATTTGGGTACCAAAACAATCTCAACTGAAAAAATTTTCAACCACAAAGTTGTTGATCAGATTGAGACCTACAACTTTTGTATAGACCATTTTTTAATCTGGGACAATTTGAATTTTTCCAAATCCCATGTTCAAATATTATAAAAAGTCACAAAGATGACGCGCCTTGATGTTGTACGCCACATATGTCATCACAAAGGTGACATGCTTTGATGATGCCCGTCACCTATACTAACCTTACAGGTGATGTGCTTTAATATTGCTCGTCACCTATATGAAACTTTTAGGTGACAGACCATAAATATAGCCTGTCACCTATAACAAAGGTGACGTGCTTTGATGTTGCACGTCACCTATGTCATAACAAAGGTGACAGGCAATGTTTTACAGAGGTCCCCAAGATGTCAAAGTCAAAGGTGACATGCATCATCTTCATGCGTCACCTATATCGCAAAGGTAATGTGCAACAACAACGCGCCACCTTTGTACGCGTCACCTTCGGGCGCTTCTTACATAGTGGACGCCGACGCCAACGAAGTTGTGCCGCCTGTACTGCATCGCCCCTCTCGGCATCACCTCGTCACAACGCCAACCCTCAACTCTGCGAGCCGATAGTGAGCCATCGCTGCCCTCGGCTCCCTTTCCTCTTATGTCCAGTCAGATACTATCTCATTTGCTTTGTTTCACAATTAAGCATGTGGGCCATCTCAATGTTCTAACCATCTCTACAGTCTGCACTACAGGATACCCCAGAGGCTGTATAACACCCTAAATTTTACTTTTAAAACTGTTTAAATTAGTTCTATAATTTTCAGGTTTGAAAAGAGATAAGTTTGCAATATTTAAATCTCAATATAGGCTCAAATTTGATTTGTTGCATTCATGCTGGTGCATAACTTATTTTTATATGGTTGTGTTTGAGTTTCCGAAGCTCCTAGAATTTTTCCTGAATTTTTTGGGCTTTTTATCTATTTTCTCTGAATTTATTTTATTTTCCACAAGCCTAAATCCATTTTCTTTTTCTTTTATATTTTTTCCCTTCTTTTTCCTTTTTTCTTCCCAAACTTGACCGCCAGCCCGATCTCTCTTCATTCCTTTTTTTTCCTTCCACCGGCCCGATCTCTCTTTTTCCCTATCTGTTATCTTCTTTTAGCCCAGTCCGGCCCGTTTCTTTTTTCTTCCATCTCCTTTCCTTCTCTCCGTCACGATGCCAAAGGCCTCCGCGAACCATGCCGGGGCTTTTTTTCCCGCCTCGTGGAACCCCGTTGCCCTAGTCGCCTTTTCTTTTCCTCACCCCAGCTCTGCCATGCCCACGTGCTCCACTGCCGCCCACCTGAATCCCAGCTCGCCGCCGTTGATCATCTTCGCTGCGGCCTCTCTGCTCGCGCCGTTGCCTGCTAGATTTGTGTGGTAAGCACCACATCCTTTTCCACCTCTTCTTCGCGTGTTTCAGCCTAGGTTAGCACTTCGTTGACCTCGCCGATTTTATGCTGCCGCGCCTCCTCATCGCCGGTAGTCATTGGTGCTCGTCCGCTGCCCACAATCCCATAGGAAGTTTCACCAAGATGCCCTCTCTCTTTCCCCCCTAGCCGCACAATTTTTTGCGCACCGGAACACCCAGCTGGGTGCACTCCGGCGAGCCCCCGCCGCGGGCCATGGCGGCACCACCGTGCGCCGGCGTTCCACCACCGCCGAGCCGCCCGATCCGATCCGGGCTGTCGTATCAAGATCCGATGGCTGGCAACGAATCCAGTACAAGTCAAACCTAGCCCCGCCCAGTACGAGTCAAACCTAGCCCCGCTGGTCAGCCTTGGCACTTTTGTAGAAAACCCCCCCAGTTTTCCCCAAATCAACCAGCTGTCCATTCTTATTCAAAAGTAATTCAAACCTAGCCCTTTTTCTTGCAGAAATCCCCTAAAGTTTTCTAAAATAGAACCCTCCATCCAGTCAGGTGTTTTTGAATGTTGGCCCTATGGTTTTATATGAAATTATGTTTTAGCCCTCAGTTTCTTTATAGTTAGCCATTTTAAATAGTTTTTCTCGCGTTTAAGTCCTTGCAGAACCGTTTTTAACATATCTTTACCGTTTTAAGTCCGTTTTAAGCGTTCTTGGTATCGTTTTAATCATTGAAATGCATAGAACCTGTTTTTAAATCAGTTATCTCTGTTTTTCAATGATTGGTATACCATTTTAATTTATTTCTATTGTTTGCTTGTATGTGCTTGTGTTGCTTGGTGTGTTCGTGATGACTAGATGAGGAGCCGTTTGAGAACATTCAAGATCAAGATTTTGAAGACTTTAAGTAGAAGCAAGTGAACGAGGAAGGAAAGTATATTTTCTTGATCATATTTTGTCCTAATAACATTTACTTTATGCTTGAATGCATTAAACTGTTGGGTACCTATTATCCTTATTGTTTATCCATATCCTTGAATAGTCGTGTTTTCTTTTATAAAATATTTTGAGTAGTTTGCTTAGCCACTAAACAATGGTTATGGGTGGTTAATGAAAACATTATACTTGATACATGGTTTACATCATTTGAGGAACATTATGATGATTTGATAATGATAATTAAAATCAACCATGGAACCAGCAATCGGGAAAACAGCGTAACTACAAGGACTATATGACTCTGGTCTCGGCTGATTAATTATATTTCTCTAGCTTATTAGTAGCTTACTGAAAGACGCAAGAGGGGAGACTTGGTTCAAGAGATGTACTCGGCCTGCCAAAGGGGTTTGGAACGCCTATGGGGTACGCTCGCTCTAGAGGAGGGTGCACTCGCCTAGCGGCTGAAATCTTAGCGGGCTACTACGTACTAGTTGGAGAGTCTTTGTAAAGGCCTCTTAGTGAATCTCTGCCACTTACCAAAGAAAGTGTTTAAGGGCCTTGCAAACTTGGTCATCAAGGGAGACACAACTTGTGGGTAAAGTGTGCAACCTCTGCAAAGTGAAAACTAATATATAAGCCATACTCACGGTCAAGAGCGGCTCGGACCTCACATGTCTATTTAATTGAAATCATGGTTTAATTCAGTTATTTCATTGTTTCCAGATTTACTTATTATTTTCGTTGTCACTTTCTTTTCATAAATATGGGTTGGATTCAGATATGTAGTAATGTTATTTATTCAACTAATATTAAAATTCTTACCGCTTATTCAGCCAGCCTTATTTCTTGTTTAAGCCTTTCATGTTATTTACTTTCTAATATACTTGTTGAGTACGTCATATGCTCACACTTGCTATACCAACACTACTCAGAACAAGACTAGTTTGTGGATTTTCCAAAGGTCATTCAGGACTTCTAGGCATACGTTTCCCCAATCAGCTACCTATGGAGTTGGATGATCCGCTGCTAGAATAAAAATAAACTGAAACGCTTATTTATTTATGTTAGGACTTTCGGGCTGGTTTGTAATAAATAACTTTGTACTTTATGGCATGACTACTATTATTCATTTGTCATCATATGCGTGTAATTTTGATCCTGGCGCACATATAATTAGTAAAATCTATTTACTCATTCAAAATCAGGCGTGACAGGCTGCTGAAGCACGTGGTGCACCAACTCCTTACCTTCAGCGACTGCATATTCTTTTCGGATCTCACCAAGACAGGGCATCATTCATGTTTCCCGACAAGCACTTGGTGCACCAACTCCTTGCCTTCAGCGACAGCATATTCTGTTCAGATCCCACCAAGATAGGGGATGATTCGTGTTTCCCGACGGTATTAGTGAGTCAAGCACCGCTCCAACACAAGAACCTGCTGGCCCATCTAAAAGAGCATCGTGGACAATCACTACTAGATTCGCCTTGTTTGCCGAGTCCCTAGGGCACTCGGCAAAGGCTTTGCTGACTGCCACCCATGGCATACGTCACACGGCAACCAAATACTCGGCAAAGCCTTTGCCGAGTGCTGAGAGGGCTCTTGGCAAAAAAAAAAGCAACGGAAACGGCCAACTGATGGTGACGCGGTTTTGCCGAGTGCCGTAACGAGAAGGCACTCAGAAACAATGGAACAAAAAAAATAAAAAAAGGCCCACGCGCTTGCGCTACTGTGGCGGACCGTTCGCTGCCCAAAAGTGGACCATCTGTCATTCAAGAAGTTCGGACATCCGAAAACTTAATAAAGAGAGATCGGATGTTTGAACATCTTGAAAGGCGTACGGTCCGCAGATGGGCAGCGGATGGTCTGCAAACTAATGTTTTGAAGCCTTGAAAGAAGTTTAGAAGCCAAACAAAAAAGGCCCACGCGCTGGCGCTGCTGCGGCGGACCGTCCGCTGCACAAGAGTGGACCGTGTTGGTGTTTTTACCGTCAGCCTACCTTTGGGATGCCCTAAGGCAGGAGATTGTTGGGAGCAGATCACCAAATCTAGAACTTGAAGGTAAATGCAAGCACGCAAGACACAAATTTAGACAGGTTCAGGCCGCGGAAATAACGTAATACTCTACATCATGTGTGGTGTTTTGGTATATTGCGCGCATGCGCTGGGGTGTTGTGCTCTGTTGAGCAATCTAGCTTATGGGTTATAACTACCGATCTAGGTACCTAACCCTCCTTTATATAGCCTAGGGTGTGGGATACTAGTCCGTTATAAGGTAGGACCCCTAGGAGGATTACAATGTATAGTTTTACTAGAATTACAGAGGAATCCTAGTAGGAGTCTAGTTTTTTCCTTCCTTGTGGGTATCCAGAATCTTCCTCACTTTGCGGAGTGCACAGTCATGTGGGCTCGGGTTTGAGAAGCCCCAGAGCTCTTCGTAGCTGAGTACCGCATGCGTCGAGTACTTCATTGGCTGCATCGAGGCTGTGAGGTGCTCATGTCCCGAAATTCTTCTTTTATATGGTGCGCAATGAACTCGTGTTCCATATAAAGTATCCCTCGAGCCTTAGTTTGAATCACAGAATCAGGCCTTAGTTCAAATCAGTCTTCAATCTTCTGGTCTTTATCTTCCAAAAATTTGAAAAATAAGCTGTCAATGACATGTGTCCCGTAGCCCCCCGAGTCTTGAATCCAATTTTCAAGATTTGGAATTAATGATCCAAAGTCGTGGCACACTGTGTAGAATTTTTCTTGCCTCCAATCTTCATGTGAGTCAGCATTGAGTAGTTTTGCAACGTCCAGCCCTCGAGCTTACGAGCTAGGCGAGCCATAGAAGCCACGTCGAGTAGTTTTTGGTGTCCTAGTATCCAGCCCCCGAGCCTGAGAGCAGGACGTGTTGCTCGCCCTGCAGAATGCTCCAGGTCCGATCTCCTATGAAGCAATTATAAAAATATATTGTAAAATGATATACATGTTATCAAGTTGGGAGCGAATCCCAGCATTATACATGCATGTAAAAGAATGGAAGAGAATCTGAGTAGGTTGTCCTAATTAAGGACAGGGGTGAATCCCGTAGAATTACCCGAATAGGCATATTCTACCCGAATACATTAGCATCCTTTGAGAAGGCGATGAAAAAAGAAAAAAAGAAGTCGGCATGGCGACAAATAGGATGCGCGGCGGCAAAAAGCAGTCGACTTGAGCGCGTGTTGCAGCGCGAATGTCCGTGGGTATAGCCGCTCTGAGCCCAACAGAACTCGATGCAGCAAGCGCAGGAGTAGAGCCCATCGAACTCGTGGTACCAAGCACGAGTGCAACACCCTACGAACTCGATGGTCCAAGCAAGTGGGCAACACCCTTCAAATAGTTGGGGTACCAAGAACAAGTGCATTGCCCTACGAACTCGATGGTCCAAGCATGAGGGCAGCGCCCTACGAACTCAACATACTGAGCGTGTAGGCTATCAGTCAACAAACCCTACAAGCAGTCGAGCAAAGAGTAACCCCCGTGCGTAGCTTCGGTCTAGAGGCGTACCCAAAGAGTGGGTAGCCCATCTTGTAAAGAGCAAGTCAGAAAAGGTATAAGTGACTTACATTGATTGAAGCTGACTAGTCAAAGTTGGTTGCGACTAGTTATTGATTGTGCAAGGCCTAGTCTTAAGTAGTTTTCTAGCCGAGAAAGTAGTCGAAGTAGTCGATGACGGGTTGCAGTAGTCGATGACGGGTCGAAGTAGTCGATGGCAAGTCGTTGAGTAGTCGACGGCGGTTGTTGACGTTGGCACGTTGCCAAGTAGTCGTAGTAGTCGATGCCATGCCATCGAGTAGTCGAAGTAGTCAACCACTGTTGTTGAGGTCACCAAGTGGTTGAAGTAGTGGATGCCGGATCGAAGTAGTCGATGACAGATCAAAGTCTCTCCGCAGCACGTGCCAATGGTGAAAGCTAGCTACAGTCCGATTTGTAGACAAGAGTAGTTGCAATCCATGCACGTAAGCAAAGGTTAGCAAAAAAAAAAGGTACACCATGCAGATGTAACGGAAAGGAAAAAAAAAGATTCTTTCCTTTGTTTTTGTGGGGTCGAATTCGCCATGTAGCCGGCCAATTAGCCCGAACGAGTTGTCGAAATAGTTGTCACTTGTTGCTGTGCAGATCTTGGAAAATATGCAGCATGTGTACACATTGGTGCACAACCAGCTAGCATCTAGAAATCTTCTTTGTAGCCTTGCTTGTGCGAGTAGCAATTTATTCCCAATTCACGTAACTGGGGGGGGGGGGGGGGGCAGCAACGACGCTAATTTGATTGCTAGTTGATTTTTCATCCGTGCAAGCAAGGAAACAGCCTCAATGCTCTCTGTCGGTGTTTACCGCCAAGCCTGCTCAGGGATGTCCTTACCAGTAGGGTTTATAGGTAGGGATCGACTGCTCTAGAACTCGATGGTACAAGGAACACAAAAATTTAGACAGGTTCGGGCCGCGAGTTCGCGTAATATCCTACATCCTGTGTGGTTTGTATTGCCTTAGGTGTTGATGTGTTTCGAGGGGGTCCTTGCCCGCCCTTATATATCCGGGGGGACAGGGTTACATGGAAATTCCTAGCCGAGTACAGTTGGAGTCCTACTACAACACAATCGGGTAGTTTCCTTTGTACTGCAACTAGTTTTACGCCTATGCGAGTAATTACAAAAGAGGTAAGGTACATCAATGAGCTATCCCTTACTCTAGAACTTTCTATTTCTATAAGCAGTCCCGCTGCCCCGGGTCTGACAAGCCCCCGAGCTCTTCGTAGCCGGGTCCTGCAGGCATCGAGTACCTGGCTGGACGTCTTTGAGTACTTTAGGTAGTCAGTACATCCTTCTAGTTGCTTCTGGGTCTTCCTTCAAATACGTCGAGTAGTCCTCCAAGTACTTCCGTTTGCTCCGAGGCTGTGAGGTGCTCAAGCCCCAAAATCTTGTTCATATATGGTGCGCGAAGTACTCGCGCTCCATATGGAGTAGCCCCCGAGCCTTAGGTTGAATCGCAGAATCAGGCTGAGGGACACTTCAGTCTTTTTACTTCCTTATTTTCCAAAAAATTTGAAAAATAAATCTCTGATGCCTATATCCCGCAGCCCCCGAGCCTTAAATCAAAATCTCTTTTACTGCGAGTAGCCCCCGAGCGTAGATTTGGAATTAAGGATTTAAGACGTGGCGTCAGATTTTATCCTTCAAATTATTTGCAGGATTCATCAGATTTTATCTTTGGGGTTGCTTGTTTCTGGGTGCCCAAGAACTGACATCTCTGGCGGAGAAGCTTAATCTTGCCACAATGTATTCTGGGAGAAGGAGAAGTTTCTCCAGAAGATGCTACAAGAGGACTTGCGAGGTGATTACTGTAATCTGCCTCCATACTCTTGAAACTTTTCTCCCAGAATGCGAGTATCATTATTCCCTTAATGGGAATAACAAGTTTGTACTTTGTCACGGTCTCGGGCTGATCTAGCTACAGCAGGCTTCTCAGGAAGCCAAAAAGTGTGCGTGCAGACCCGAGTCATTTGTAAAGTTATGTAAAAAGTACTCGAGTTGTACTATATCGAGTACTTTTCTTTGTTCTTGGAATGTAATACCAGTTAAGGAAAGGAAAGTCGAGCAGTTGACTAGAGATGTGAGTATTTTCTTTTTCCAGAATGTAATCTCAGAAAAAGGAATGTCTCTTTAAAATCCCGTTATTTCCGCGATTTGCAACGGACTGTTGGCCTACTAAAAGTTTTTATCATGCTGCCACTGCTATTATAAAACGAAACGGTAACTTAGGTTTTACCCCACCGGCCGCCACTTGTTTTTACTGCCTTAGATCTGTTTTCGCTCTCAAGCCCCCAGATCTAGAGTTCTTGCTCCCCTTTGCTCCCCACTTTGGCCCTAGGGTTTCTGCCAGTGTATGTGTGTGAAGCGATCCGTAGATTTTCGGATGGCTTCCAAAAAGGCGACCAAGGGGAAGGGTGCGGTTGCGGAACCAACCCGCGATGAAGGCTGGAACACTAATAAGTATTCCCAATCTGACTTGGAATCTTTAGTGAAACAGGGCCTTTTGGTTCCCAGATCTACTGTCCAAGGGCGTCCTGCCTTGGGAAGAGATCATCCGCATGAAAATAGGGGGAAGTTGTTGCTTTCACCTCATTCTTGGAACGGGGATTGGGGTTTCCTTGTTCTTCTTTCTTTTCTGGACTCCTGCACTACTACAGGATCCAGCTGCATCATCTGACCCCCAATTCTTTTGTTCATATTTCTATCTTCGTGCATTTGTGCGAAGCTTTTCTGGGCATCGAGCCCCATTTTGAGCTTTTCTGATTCTTTTTCCATTTGAAGCCTCAACCCAACTCCTATGTCTTAGATGTAGTAGGAGGTGCGGCTCTCCAACTTAGGCAAGGGAAACATAGAGAGTATATCTCATATAGTCTTAGTAATAACGTGACCGAGTGGAAACCCAAGTGGTTCTATGTCGAGAACCGGTTAGGAAAATTTCCACCAATTACTGCAGGCCCTCCAATTCAGTGGCCTGAATGGAATAAAAAACCAGTCGACGAGAGTCAGATCCCCCAACTTCTCGAACGAATTGCCGTTCTAAGGCAGAATATGTTGACTGATGAAGCAGTCATGTTTGACTAGATGAAGCGAAGAGTCCAGCCATTGCAGGCTCGGGACTCGCTTGGGTTTCAGTACCAAGGAACAACTGATCCATCAAGATTCTTGCAGGAAGAGATCTCGAATGATGTAGTTTTTAGTCGGGTACAATGACTTCTGAAGAATGTAAAGAAAATCCCAGTTGTTCCTGGTACATTTTCTGCTGGGAATCCTCCAAAGTAGGTACTTGATAAAAGTAGTCGATGCGTAGAAATCGAGTACTTTAACTTAGTGTGAACCTGATAGGATTTGCTTTCTGTAGGAGGACGTGGAGCACTTTAAAAGTAGTCCTTCGCTACCAGGCATTTATTCGCCCTTTTGTTCTTCCAATTACCTCGATCTGTTAATCAAATCTTAGTATGCTCATATGAGGTTTCATATAAATAGTACTGATGTCTAGATTTATTTGTGCAGATGAGGCATCATCTGGGGAAAGGAGTGATGGGGAGCACAGCCTCACTCCGAGTGCTGATACCCAAACCGAGCGCCTAAGGAGTACTCGGTCGATGGCGAGGAAGCGTAGCAGCTCCTCCCACACTACTAGTCGATTTGCAAGTTTTGATTTGTGTTTTTGCTTTTCCAAGTCCGGCGGCTAAGATGCTACAGACCTCAGCATCTGGGGATGATGCTGCGGTGGAACAGACTGTCCCCTCCACCACAGTGGACCCGTCGAGTGGGATCGGAACTACTCATTCAGTGAGTAGTTCCGATGTAAATACTACCGGCGATGCGGGTAAGCGGGCCATTGTTGCCAAGCCTGCCTGTAGATTTGGCATCAAAGGGCTCACTCTGATAAGAGCTCCTACGTAAGTTCCTTAGAACTTGTAACTATAGGATCTGATTTTGAGTCTGGCAGTTTTTTAACTACTTTGTCTTTGTAGAGATGCAGTCCTTGAGGGAGACGCGGGGACTGAGGGTAACTCAGCTTCCCAATCAGAGGTGGAGAGGCCCCTGAACACTCCTGAGATGAGTGTTCATGATGTAGAGGCTATGGTTGACTCCATGCTTCGGGATTCTCCTTTGACTGATCCTGTAAGGGCCAGTGAGGAAATCCCAGAGGATGGTGGGAGCGGTGTTGGCGCTCCTTAAGTACCCATTTTATCCCTTGTTTATCATTGATAATGGCATGAATTTAATATCAAAATCACTAACCATCCTAACCCTGGCCTAATTATTGGTCATTTTCACATTTGCACGTATATTTGGAGGAACTTCGTTTTTGCAGGTTTTTGGCCTATTTTGGAGCATGAAATGACGAGGCCCGTGATCGAGTGCTAACACGAAGAAAGACGAAGGCCAAAGCCCAAAGGAAGGACCAAAGCCCATGTTGATTCAAAGCCCATTCATGCACATCCATCCTCCAAGAGAGCCCAAAGGACCAAGCCCACAAAGATGAGGTCAAGATACTTCAGGATTAAGCAAAGCAAATGAAGATTTAAGGAAGGATTCCCTATCCTATTCTTTCCTCGAAGGTATCTTCAAGATAATGACGTCCAAAGGGGTGCAATCATGAAGGACATAAACTCTAGAAGATGCGAGGAGTCTACACACGAAAGATGAGACCGAGGCGGTCCCGAAAGAGGGTAGGCCGGCCAGCCTAGGCCAATGAGGCCGGCCGGCCTAGCCCGTTTCCGAGGCGGTTCGGCCTCCCCTTCGACCGGTGGCTTCCTCGGCTTATAAATAGCTCGCACCGTATTCAACTCGGGGGATAAATCCACCCAGAACTCGACGAAAACCTAGGGCCAAAGCCGGATGGAGACGACGGCCGCCGCAAGTCTTCGAAGGTACCTAGGAGATGGCTTAGGCCACCCCTAGCCGCCATGGCCTCCCTGCGAGGTTGTGCCATGGTGGAGTTCAGGAGTCATCCCCAACATTCGTTGGGGTATGTACACACATGATGGTGATATCAGTCTACTCTTTATTCTAGTTGTCTCGACTTTGGTCTACTTCAATGCATGCTTTCTTTCTCATATGTGATGCATCCATATATTCATAGTAAAATTAGATCTATTCGTGGTGATTAGTCTATATCTTGCGGATACGTTGAGGTAGCGTGTTTTAGCTAGTTGGTTGATTACCCCGGTGTGGTGACAGCATGGCGGAGGGAAAAATTATAGAGACAACATGATGTGGAATAGGATTGATGGCGAGTACCACGGGAGTCGTTGCGCGGCCACCAAGAGGAGGAGCTTCGAGTAAGAGCACTTGGTGGGCATTTGGGGTAAAGCTTTAGGAAACCTTAGGTGTCGACACGCACCTCGCACCGGCGACCTTGGGAAAGTAGGCCGCTTGCGAGCCGCCTTTCTGAGAGATGATTTCGTGTACCTTTAGTTGAGATGCAATCTATGTTTTGATCACCTTTTTGACTAGAACTGTACCTAGAGACGATAGGCACTAGCTCCTTGGTTGTGTTATCTCATCTACGGTTGTGGGTGTGATGAACACTTATGCTTCATTCCTATCTATCAAGTGTTCAGTTTATATGCAATCTTCGCTTCATGTTTAGGATAGGTTCGATAGATTAGATGGTAAACCCTAGTCGGTTCGCTTCCGATCCACGGATTGATAAACCTTGGGGGAGTACTCTAAGGGAAAAGCTACCACGATCCGTGCGCTTGCGGTATATAAATTGGGGCTCTAAGGAGTGTCAACAAGCTTTTCTGGCGCCGTTGCCGGGGATCGGCAACTCGAACCCTAGGGAGATCAATCTATCTTTTTGGACTAACCCTAATTTCATTATTGCATATATCCTGTGTTTCTTGTTTGTGTCCATGAATGCAGGTAAAACCCTAGACACAAAGCGATTGAGAAGTTCTCAATGCCCGTACTTTGATAAGTCCAATCTCACTCAAGCAAGTTGATGGCTACGTGAAGACCCGCTCTTTAGTGGTAGGTGCTAACTTTTGTTAGTGGCTCAGCATCCGCTATCGAGTCCCCACTCCCCAAAGCAAAAGATGATAAATAAGGTACGCCGCTGTGTCAATTGATTTTAAAGACTGATGTATTTGGGAAGAATTGTTTGTTCAAGCAATAGGTATGAAGTATGCCCGCGATCGGATTATCATCATCTCGAAAGTGCTGCTGTTGTGATGAAATTTTCGCCCATGATCAGAGAAGTACCATGAGAGAAAATTGTATATTGTAAAGCTCCATCAAGCCTTCTTTCCAACACATCAAGAATTATGAATTTTGGAGATCGGTGTGAAGAGTTATGGTAAAATCTTACAACGCTGCGCGTTCTAAAATGCCTCGGGACCTAGCGCAGTGCCGGAGTAAAACGACCATAAGTTCTTCATCCGGAGTCCGTTTGGGATCAATGACCACTTGTTGAAAAGGTAATTTCATAAGGCTTTCCATGGATTGGAATTTTGGTACATGTTCAGTGCAGGATGATCAAGGAATTCAACAAAGAAAAGGCAGCAACAAACAATGGAGAAAGTGATGATGATGTCGCAACATGTTTGGAGCTCCTTGTGCACAAAAGTTGATGATTTGAAGTCGACCAACACTGGAGGCAACAAGATTAGAGGAACCATGATGCCACCTATCTTCTCCATGGGTTGCTCAAGAAGCTTCTAGTCGAGTACAATCAAAGAAAGAGACCACTCTGATCATCGACACAAAGCACGGGAGCCTCCTTCGATCCCGACACCTTAGGCAAAGCAAGAACCATGGAGACAGACCATTGGATCCATGCTACTCGCTGGTGAATCAATGGTGATGACCTTGAAGCCAAGGATGCACAACAAGACGCTCCGAAGACCACAAGATCAAGATCATCGACATCTTCGGATCGATTCGTAAGAAGTCATTGTTATCATCAATATTCTGCTCGACCTCAGAAGAAAATTGCAGTACATTTTTAGATATTCAAAAGCCCCATGAAGTTCCGGTTCCAATGAATCAAGAATGAAGTGAATCGAAGTTTCCTACAAGAAGTTATGGCCAAAACATCGAAGGTCATGCACTCTGAAATTTTCTGGACAGCACGCAGCGCTAAAGTAAAACGGTCATAACTCTCTCGTTTGGACTCCGTTTAAAGCGAATAACCACTTGTTGGAAAGGTAATTTCATAAACTTTTCAATAGAGCTATATTTTGGTATATGTTCTATTCTGGATGCAGGGGAAAATCCACGAAGAAGAGGCGAAGAGCAACGTGACGAGAACAAGGTGAAGGAGATAAGGATGCCAACAATGAAGAGGAGCTTGGGCTATGGTTTCATCAAGCATACATGATCGAATTCAGAACCTCAGGACAAAATAAGGGCCCCAAGGACATTGGCAAAGGAAGGCATGAGTGTCAACATTCAACGCATGAAGATGTTAAGAGCGAACCATGATGGATTACTAAAGGCGTCATCAATACAAGCTGCATGGACAATTCAAATTCTCGCACGAAGGACCATGGCTTCACATCAATGAGAAGGTATGTGAGAAAGTCAAGCTCTATGACTTTAAATGAAGCGCTTTGCGGGAGGCAACCCTTTCATTTTATTTATCTATTTATATATATTAATATGACCGTCTACATTGCACTCTTTAATCGGAATATCAAGTAACATTGTACCATTGCTCTAACAAAAACCACAACTTCATGTTGTTCATTCTAAATGTTATTGAGGAAGCACTTTGTTATTTGATCTTGGGAAACTTGTAGACCTTTTTGTGTGCCTATTAGTGTTTAGAGTCTTTTTATTTGTGTCCTTTTAGAGGAAAATATGAAGTGTTGCACCGCTCTTTGATTCTAAACTTGTGGCTAGTTAACTTAGGCTAACTTTTTGTTTTGTTTTAGACCACCTCATCATGTCATATCATTTTGTTCACCCACCTCGTGTTGCATTGCATACCATGTTGTTTGTCTCATCCTTGCATTGCGTTGCATGTTGTATTTAAAAAAACTCTTTTTTTTAAAAAACATTGACTAGCCTCACTTTTGAGATCCTAAACCCTTAGGAAAACCACTCATAGAGCAATCCTAAAACCATAGGTTATGTTTTTCTTTAAAAAAAATCTAACTTTTGTTTCTCCCTATTTTTTTTAAAAAAAACCACCTTAGATAGAATTTCTATACCCAACACTCTCTCTTCAAAATTTTTGTTTTAAGCCAAAAATATAGGAAACCCATAAACCTACTTCTAAAACCTTGTTAGCTCGGTTGCTTGGTCCTTTTCGATAAATAACCTTTTCATTGACAAAAGCCTCACTTCTTATGAAGTGTCGCGAAGGCTTTTTGTCACTCTTAGCAATTGTTTTTGAATAAACTAGTTGCGGAACAACATCGAAAGGTGCTTTCAACCTTGCTAACACTTGTTTTTGCTAACTTTGCATTTGCACTTTGCATCCATTCCATTGTTCATGCCCTCATTTTGCTAGCTTGGTCTCAATCTTATTGATGTATGCTTTCCTATCCATGTAATGCTTATCATGATAGCATTTACCTTTTGCAATCTTGTGTAAACGTGGTGTTTAAACTTGTTTGTGGACCTCCATCTTTAAGCTCTTTTGACCAAGATGGCAATCCATTTTCCTCTCATTCGCATACACACACCTCCCACTTGCATTCACATACACCCATTAGGTTTAATTTTCACTAGACTAATTATGCCACAAGTTAAGTATCTTAGGGGATGTTTTTGGTTTGTTGGCGATTGTTTCTACTCCCAACTGTCACCTTGGGGGTATTTACAGGATTAATTTATGGGCCGAAAGCAAGATGAGCTTAAAGCAGAAGATTAAGAGGGTTTGTAAATCGGCTCCTGCGTGAGCATTTGGGCCACATGAGCCATGTATCCTTAGATTTAGTTTAAGATTAGAGATAGAGTCCGATCGGGACAAGATTAGTTTAGATTGTTTCCCAAGTCTCCGGACTATAAATATGTACCCTATGTTATTCATGAAAGAAGAATGTCATCACGTCTCGCAAACAACAATCTCGGCGCATCGCCACCCCTAATCCTAGGGTTTCATCCAAGTAAGCGCCATGCTGCCCTGATCGCTTCTCGCGATCAGGGCAGCGTTGTTCTTTCTTTTACCTTGGTATTACTCGTACTGAAGCGTTTTTGATGGCGAGTAGTACTAGTTATCTTGATGTTCGTAGCATGGCTTTTAGTAGATCTGTTGTGCTTTGTTGCTTATCATCTACGAATATCATGTTGTCTTTATGCGATCATGTTATCATCTTATACTAGCTCTTGTTGCATAGAGTTAGCTGCGTAAAGGCAACACCCTGCTTCTTTTATGTTTAGTAGATCTAATCTGTTATGGTTTGCTCTTGTCTTTAAGAGTTGGAGTAATATCTGTTAGATTAGGCCTTGCAAACGGGTTGGATGATCCGGAGGTGTACTAGATGCTTTATCTTAGCCTCAATAGGGATTGTTCCGGGAATCGGCTCTCGCTAGTTCTTAGGCCTCTGTTTTGGGTTATGATTTAGTTATCTGTTATCTTCATTAGGCCCAATCACGTGTAGGATGTTCCGATCTAACGGTGAAGCTTTTACTGTCGTGGATTAGATTAATTAGATTTAATTGAAGCAGCTTTACATTTATTTGCTTTATTCACCAATATCCGGATGCAAACAGATCCAATCTGACACCGGGACTCGATCGACTCTTTAAAGCCGATGCAAGAGTCGTCCCGGGGAGCCGACCACGGCTCGGACTTATGTTTACACGTGTCTTTGTATGCAGGAAACTGTTTGGAGCACGTTTGCACCCTCCTGGTCGGGTATAGGTCAGGTGGCACGTCCGACATTCTCCGGAATCTCCGGGCGCGTGACGGAATTGCGGGCCGTCGACGAGGGAGCAGTGCCTGCCAGCGCTCCGGTGACCTCCCGGCTCTTCGTGTTGCCTGTCGCTGCTCGCCGGTGGGTTTCGACCGACAACACATTCTGGCACACCCGGTGGGACCTTCATCAACAAACGCCCACCACAAAGATGACATGAGCTCCGGCCCAAGCATCGGTTCTGACGGTCACCAAACCTGTCACGTATGAAGAACTGACTCTGGAACACAAGCAAAAATACGATGAGGCCAAAGCTCAGTTCGAAGCCGATCTCATCGGCTCTTTTGAGAGGACCCGCAACCATGGCATCAGGTGGAAGGGGTTCTCACCAGAAGGCGCTCTCGACAACGTTGATCTGTCTGTGCCGTCAGAGGAGCGTACCAGGGCCCTACGCCAGGAGATGAACTACATGGTGGCTCACACGCTCCATCGGCACTCAGAAAGCCTGGTGAACGAGCTTGAGCGCATAGCACATCGCGTTGTCCAGGAGGTGATCAAGAACCAGTACTCCCCGTCGGGACCGATCCTGGGGAGTCACAGGGGGGAAGCCGCACTGCAAACCAAGCCGCCAGTGTCCTACTCGCTCGCGGCAGCAGGACAGCAGAGTTCGCCGATCTACGTCGTCCATAAGATCGGCGGTGATCCTGGAGAAGGCCAATTCCTCACCAAGCCACCCAAGGAGATCCCGCACGGCTACACATGCACATACATTCCTGACAGCGTCAATCCAACACGCTCGACGCAGTTGGTAAATCCAGGAGCTTCTGGAGCAGACGCGGAGAAACAAGCGTGGTTGGCAAAGTACGCTACCGGGCCGAGTGCTGAGCCATCGGCCCTAGGAGTTCTTAGTGTGGAGCAGGTCAGTGCAATACTGCCCAAGAGAAAAGCGATCGGCTATTCCAAGCCGTATCCAAGTGACTACGACTTGATCCCATTGCCACCCAAGTATCGGCTCCCTGAGTTCACCAAGTTCAACGGGTCAGAAGGAGCCAGCTCCATCGAGCATGTGAGCCGATACTTAACGCAGCTTGGGATGATCTCAGTGTCGGATCCGTTGAGGGTCCGGTTCTTCAGCCAATCTCTTACATGCCTAGCTTTTGGATGGTATGCGTCGTTGGCTCCGAATTCGATTCGAACTTGGAGGCAGCTGGAAGATCAGTTCCATACCCAGTATCACTCAGAGGCTGCTGAAGCTGGGATTGCCGACCTCGCACAAGTCAGGCAGAAGCGAGGAGAGACTGTGTCGGAATACATACAACGCTTTAGAGAGGTCAAGAACCGATGCTACTCATCGTGCATCATAGAGAAGGAGGCAGTCGATTTGGCTATTCTGGGACTCGCTAAGCCGATCAAGGATTTGGCTTTTCAGTTGGAATTCACCTCTCTGGCACACATGGTGCAGAAGCTTACGGCATATGAGCTTTACCATCCTGAGCTGTACCAGGACAAGTTCAAGCACCATGTGAACATGGCCCAGGCGGATGAATCTGATGACTCTGGCGAGGAGCAAGAAGTGGCCGTGGCAGAGTGGACTCAGGGGGCAAACCCTGTCCCGTGCAAGTGGGTCAAACAGCAGGGGCTTGTGATGGGCTTCGACTTCGACGTGACCAAAGCAGAGCAGATATTTGATCTGCTCCTCAAAGAAAAACAGCTGAAGCTCCCAGAGAATCACAAGCTACCAACCGCACAAGAGCTGCAGGGTAGGCTGTACTGCAAATGGCACCACTCGTTCACTCATGCCACGGGTGAATGCAAGGAGCTGCGTCGTCAGATCCAATCGGCTATCGAGCAAGGCCGATTAATTCTGGCTCAACACACGATGAAGGTCGACACGAAGCCCTTCCCACATGCCAACGTGGTAGAGTTGTCAGACTTCACTCCTACAAGACAGAATTTTTCATTCCAGATCAACATGGCCGGGCCTGTACGCCGTCGTGACGAGCAAAGGAGAGAGGCCGTTTCTGGCAAACAGGCCCAGGATCAAAATGAGCCAGGGCGACAGCATATTACTGAAGAGCAAGTGCGTCACATCCGTAACCAGCTTCCAGCTTCCGATCGGCTTCTGGAAAAATATGAATATCAGCACAAGTTGCGTCGCCAATATCAATCGGAAGAAGAGGAGTACGAGTATCGCACAGGGAGGACGCTGGGAAGGCGCCAAGCTGTACGCGACCACTGGCATTGCCCGTTCTTCAGGTACTGTTGGAATTCCAGCATGAGCCGATTGCCCACTATAGATGATTGTCTGGAGTGCAGGCCTCGTACACGCCAGTCAGGCGAGACATCGGTGTTTCGGCGCTTGGGGCCCAAAGTGCATCACGACAAACATATTGAGCGGTCGACCAGGGGTGATACCAAGCCATAAGAAGAAGACAGGTACCATCGCCCACGGTGGTGTCCTGACGGGCTTAATCGCTCGCAAAAGCATAGAGTGCAGCGCTTGCGCAATCTAGAAGAGGCAAAAGCAAGATACCTTGACGTGCTGAGGAAGGCGCGTCCAGATCTCGCGGAACAAGTCAAGCACCCGCGAAGGGTGGAAAGGCGCCCTCCAAGAAAAGAGTGGCGCCCCAAGCAGACAAAAGCCGATGAGAAGCCATCGGCTGATGTGAACATGGTGTTCGTGCTCCCATCAGAGTTTCGGGCACCTCAACCGGAGGATTTGCCTGTTGCACAGTTGGATCTTGGCCCCCAGCCGATCATCTTCGAGAAGCCAAAGGAAAAAAGCTACAAACATTTGAAGGGGCTGTATCTCAAGGGCTTCATCAACGGTAAACCCGTTAACAGGATGCTGGTTGACACCGGTGCTGCAGTCAACCTGATGCCATATTCAGTGCTGTGCCGGTTGGGGCATTCTTCTGCCGACCTAATCAAGACCAATGTGATGCTCAATGACTTCAACGGACAACCATCAGAGGCAATGGGGGTTCTTAATGTGGAATTGACAGTGGGCCGCAAGACGATCCCGACTTCATTCTTCATCGTCAACAGCAAGAGTACATACACGGTGTTGCTTGGGAGAGATTGGATCCATGCCAACTGTTGTATCCCTTCCACAGTGCATTAGTATCTCGTCCAATGGGATGGCGATGAAGTGGAGGTGGTCCGTGCAGATGATTCCAGCGAGGTGTCGCTCGCAGACATGAACGCCTGGGATGCGGAAGGGCAAGAGCCGATCTCAGGAATCGCCCTGGAAGATTGTGATCGGATCGACTGTCCTGACAGAGTAGACGCATCCTGGCATGCTACGGGGTGTAATAGAGATAGAGTGGCCGGTCCCAGCGACCGGCCCCAAAAAATAGAAAAATCCTGTTTGGGGTCGGAATTGTTAAATCATGTACATACGATGGCCTGCTCTGGCAGTTGGCCACTCATCGACTATTTGATTTCGGATGATAATGGAAGTATAGAAGCGGCCAGCCCATGCGGTTGGCCAAATAATTTTTCTTGTCATCTCCCTGTGTTTGCCGCTGATCTTGAGGATAACGAAGATTCACCTGTGTTCGCAGCTAGTTTTTCAGACGACGGCAAGCTAGGATACGGGTTCACATCAGCTGATGATTTGGAAGAGGTTGACATCGGTCCTGGGGATAAGCCACAGCCGACATTTATCAGCAAGAAGTTGGATCCGGTCTTGCGTGAGGAGATGATTGCACTGCTGAAAGAGTACCGGGACTGTTTCGCGTGGGACTACACTGACATGCCCGGTCTGGACAGAAGCATCGTCGAGCATCGGCTCCTGCTCAAGAAGGGGTTTCGGCCGTTTCAGCAACGAGCACGTCAAAGGAAGGCTGAATTCCTAGAAGAAGTCAAGAAAGAGGTGGGGAAGATGTTGGATGCTAGGTTCATCAGGCCGTGCCTGTATGCAGAATGGATTTCTAGCGTGGTACCGGTATAAAAGAAGGATGGCCGATGGCGTGTCTGCGTCGATTTTGGAGATCTCAACAGAGCGACGCCAAAAGGATGAATACCCGATGCATGTTGCAGAGACATTGATCAACGCAGCTGCCGGCCACAAAATGATGAGTTTTATGGACGGTAATGCCGGCTATAACCAGATTTTCATGGCCCTAGAAGACGTGAACAAGACTGCATTCAGAGTACCAGGCGTAGTCGGCTTGTTCGAATATTTGGTTATGACTTTTGGACTGAAAAATGCCGGTGCAACGTACCAACGTGCCATGAATTATATTTTTCATGATCTCATCGGCAAACTGGTAGAGATCTACATTGATGATGTCGTGGTCGAATCCAAATCAGCTGGGGGGCATCTAGAAGATCTGCGTCAAGTCTTGGAGCGGACTCGAAGGTTTGGGCTCAAAATGAACCCAAAGAAGTGCGCTTTTGGCGTATCGGCCGGTCAATTTCTGGGTTTCTTGTTGCATGAACGGGGAATCGAGATCGGCCTAAAGAGTCAAGAAAATGTGAAAACGATGAAGCCACCTACTACGAAGAAAGAGTTGCAGAAGCTCATCGGTAAAATCAACTTTGTCAGATGATTTATTTCTAATCTGTCTGGGCGCATCGAACCATTCATGGGTTTAGTGAAGATCAAATCAGATGATGAGTTTCGCTGGGGGGCAGAACAGTAGCAAGCTTTCGATGAAATCAAAGAATATTTTTCAAAGCCTCCAGTGTTGGTTCCTCCTCAGCATGATAGGCCGTTCTATGTGTACCTATCTTTGGGTGACACTTCCATTGCTTCGGTGTTAATCCAGAAGCACGACAGCCAGGAGAGGGTGGTTTTCTGCCTCAGCAGGCGCATGTTAGACGCTGAGACCAGGTATCCTGAAATCGAGAAGCTTTGCCTTTGCTCTCGGCGGAAACAATTGTCATATGCAAATCGGATGTCATAAAGCACATGATGTCGGCTCCTGTCCTGAAAGGCCGGCTTGGAAAATAGATGTTTGCATTGTCAGAGTTCGATATTCGATATCAGCCTACGAAAGTAGTCAAAGGACAGGCACTGGCGGATCTTGTTGCAGACAGTATCAGCACTGATATTGCTGCATTATTTATTCGTGCTTGGGCTATGTTTTTTGACGGATCAGCTTGTGATGATGGGTGCGGTGTGGGAATTCTGTTGGTGTCGCCTCGAGGGGCGACTTACTCTTTCTCCATCAGGATGACTGCCCCATGCACCAATAATTTGGTGGAATATGAAGCCGTTCGCAAAGGGATGGAACTGCTCCTCGAAGCTGGTGTAGAAGCAGTGGAAATTTTTGGAGATTCGAAGCTGATGATTTCTCAGCTCACGGAAGAGTATAAATGTGAGAGCGAGGCTCTTTTTCCGATATGGATGCAGTGCCATGAGTTGATGTCACGATTCAGGTACATCAATTTCCACTGGATACGCAGGACTCTGAACAATGAAGCCAATGATTTGGCATAGATGGCGTCCGGGTACAAGGAAACGACCGATGGAGTCAATGTAGAGGTTCAATTTCTAGAACCCGAAGACTGGAGAGCCGATATCTTCAATTATTTGAAGGATTCGGCTCGGGGGGCACCCAGAAGGATAAGACTTAAAGCCATGAAGTATGTTCTGATTGGGGACGACATGTTCTATAGGACCTTGGAATGACTACTGCTTCAACGTCTGGGACCTTCAGAGTCAAATCGGCTCTTGCATGAGGTTCACGAGGGAACCTGCGGTACTCATCAATCGGCTCATAAGATGAAGTGGCTGATTAGGCGATCGGGATATTACTGGCCTACCATGCTTGAGGATTGCTTCAAATATTCAGAGGTTCGGCAAGATTCGGCTAGTGCCAGCATCAGTAATGAATCCTATCATCAAACCGTGGCCATTCAGAGGTTGGGCCATGGACATGATTGGTCAGATCAACCCGTCATCTAGCAAAGGTCACCATTGGGTCTTAGCTGCTACAGATTATTTCACAAAGTGGGTAGAGGCAGTGCCCATGAGGTCAGTAGCGTCAAGAGATGTGATCAGCTTTGTCAGAGAACACATCATTCATAGATTCGAGATTCCTCAAACTATTACAACCGATGGAGGATCGATTTTTATATCAGAGGAATTCATGAAGTTCGCCGATGACATGGGAATTAAGCTGATCAGATCATCTCCATACTATGCCCAAGCTAATGGACAGGCTGAAGCATCCAACCAGAGCCTCATCAAGCTCATAAAGAGAAAGATCGATGAATATCCTAGGCGCTGGCATGAGGTGTTGTCAGAAGCTTTGTGGGCATATCGTATTTCATGTCACGGGTCTACCAAGACATTGCCGTACCATTTAGTCTACGGCCAAGACGCTGTGTTACCGTGGGAGATCACGGCCGGATCAAGGCGTGTTGAGTTTCAGAATGATCTATCTGCTGAACAGTATGCAGCCTTGATGAACGATAATGTGGAGGATCTAACAGAGCTAAGGCTTTGGTCGCTGGAGAAGATCAAGGAAAATAAGGCTAAAGTTGCTCGTGCGAACAGTATGCAGCCTTGATGAACGATAATGTGGAGGATCTGACAGAGCTAAGGCTTTGGTCGCTGGAGAAGATCAAGGAAAATAAGGCTAAAGTTGCTCGTGCGTACAACAAAAGGGTCAAGCCAAAGAATTTCCAGGTTGGAGACTTGGTTTGGGAGGCAGTATTGCCATTGGGAACTAAAGATAAAAAGTTTGGTAAATGGTCTCCAACTTGGCACGGGCCGTACAAGGTTGATCAGGTTTTGCCTGGGAATGCATACATGCTTGAGGAGCTGGATGGTGTCAAGTTTCCTGTTGCTGTCAATGGCCAACACCTCAAGAAGTATTTCCCGAGCATGTGGGAAAGCGAGTAACAAGAGCCGATGAGACCCATCTGGCTGTAGCATAAAGGGCCAACACGTTGAGTTGGCCAATAAAAAAAAGAAAGATATAAAGATATAGGCCAACACGTTGAGTTGGCCGGCAAAAAAAAAGAGAGGCCAACACGTTGAGTTGGCCGGTAAAAAAAAATAAATGAGAGGCCAACACATTGAGTTGGCTAGTAAAAATACATATGAGAAGCAAGACAGCCGATGTGTAACCATTGACTTAAGGTGTTTTTAAATGAGTACAAAGTTTTAGGTTTTAACAGGCAACATCAAGTGTTTTCTGAATAGTTCTACTAGTTCAAGAATTCTTCTATCGCATGGATGGCTTCTGCACATACATCATCTGCTCGTGCTATGATTGCTTCGTCGTCCTTGTCGTTGCCTGATATTATCTGCCGACTCAAGGTGCTTATCTCTGCAAACTCCGCCTGTATTTGTTCAGTCATTTCTTGGGCTTCCTGCTTGGATTAGTCTTTGGGTAGTGCGGACCTTTTCTTCAAGTTCCATCAGTTCCTTTTCCAAGAGGTTGAGTCGTCTTGTGTTCTCGGAGGTATCAGCTTTAGCATCCAGAGTTGCTTTCTTTTGGTTGAGGGTTTTGCACTTTTGAGCTATGTCAGTTTTCAGAGAAACTTGAGAACGACGTGCTTCTATTCTTTGTTGAGCTGCCTTCACCTCTGCCTGGAAGAAAGGGAGATGTCTGGCTGGCCAAAGTTTGACTCGGAGTAATTCTGGAAGCTGGGATTCTATCTGCTCAAGAGTTTCTTTTATCTCGTTGGAATCATCAACCAGAGCAGTGATCGGAGCAGATAGTAGATCCTTGATGAGTTGAAGCTGATGTTCCAAGTTAGCCGATTGCTGCAGAGATGGTGTTTCTGCTCCAGGGGCAGTCAGACCCATTGATGCCGGGTCAAAGGAAAGCAAACCTGAAATATCAAAACCATATGGACATATCTGAAGTTAGAGCGAGATGCATTTATGAAGCTATCGGCTAGTTCAGAATTAGTTACCTGTTCTGAGCAAGGGGTGATGATCGGTTCAGATGCAGCCGATCCGGTTGGATTGGAGGTGACAACAGGGGCTTCGACTGTGTTATCCTGTTCATCATGCACATCCATCAGAGCATTTGAAGTGCCAATTTCAAGGATGTCTTCAGTTGCGTCCTGGAAATAGAATTATAGTCAACCAGAGTACATATGTATGCAATAAAGAAGAAGTTTTAGAAAGATGAGTTACCTGGTTGGTGTTGGACTCTGATGAGCTTGGGGAAGCTGGTGCTGGTTTCTTGATGACTCGCCTCGTGATCATCTTCCTTTTCTTGGTCAAGACTCGGGGGGCAACGCTTGCAGAAGTTTGTCTTCGTTTGGAAGCCGACTGAAGTAAGTCTGGCTGAATAGTCATTATCACTTTCTTCATCGATGGTGATCCTTTGCAGAAGAGTACATCAGGGGCAGTTGGAAGAAAGTGGAATGGCTAACCGTTGCTGGTCATAGGTTCTGGACCATCCTGTTGCTGCAAACAGGGTGAGCAGGATTAGTCAAGTAAAGGAATGGAGGACTTAGAAAGGATGAATGTATAAATTCAGTACCTCTTCCTCGGGGATTACATATTCAGGATCAATTTGCTGCAGTCGAGGACCTAGAGCTTTTCTGAAAACATGGGTTTTCCACATTCCCCACCATGTGCTAAAATTGATTGATGAAGGATCAAAGGACAGATCGACTGGTATTGGTATGTGGAGATCATCGAACATGCTGTAGCATCTTGAGCTGGTGAGACCATCAGGCAGATCGGCTCTACTCTCCACCAAGTGGTGAATATGGAAGTGGGGAGGGACTTGTCCTAAGCCGAATTGCCGAGCTGCTATGACTGGTTGATAGGTTTCATAACCTGGCTTGATAATTCTATTGGAGGTGCTCATGCCAACAGGGAGGAAACCAGGTCGAGTCATTAGGGAATATAGATGCCGAGTGCTGCGGTCATCGGCAAAACTATCCAGTCTAAAGGCAGTTGGGTTCTCAAAGGATTCAGATTCAGTGAATGGGAAATAAAGGGGATTCTCTAAGCCTTTATAGAAGACTCTGAACCAGTTTGCTGCATCTGTTGAATTCAGTTTGCTGCCAGGTAGACTAAATAAAGCTTGGCCATAGCTAGTACATCTAATTGGTTTGCCACTCTCATCAGGAAAGGAGTTCTTGGTCAGGCCTTGGAAGTTGGGGATATGGTGTTGGAAATACAGTTGTACCCACAACTGAATAAACCACCAAGGGCCTCCAGTTCTCAGTTTCTTTTTGTTAAGCAAGTTAGATGTCATCAAATGGAGATATCTGTATGTTTCTCCAAGAAAAAGTTTGCCTAGGCCGGTGTGATTGCCATGGGCCAGGTGATAGGCCAAGGGAAGATAGTTCTTAGTTGGAGCTAAAGAAGGACCACAGAAGATGAAGTGTTCTAGCCAAAGATTTAAGAAGGCTGTGTGTTCCTTCTCAGTCACTGGGCCTTTTGTTTTCATGTGCTGACTCATGTAAGTGCCCCAGTTTGTGCAGTTAACCTTGGAAGAAAGTTTGAAGGGGACTTCTGCCATTTTGTGAGCAGCTGGATTAGGAGATCTAATGTCTAGGCCAGTGATCATGGTGACATCTAGCAGAGTGGGAGTCATGGGTCCATGACCAAAGAGGAAACAGTTCAGAGCATCGGACCAGAAATAGCCGATGGTTTTCAGAAGGTTTTCATCTTTGTCAAGGGGTGATAATGATAAGCTAAGTGCATCGGCTATGTTTAAATCCTGCCACAAGGGCATATAAGCTTTTGCTACTCTGCTATACCATGTAATCCAGCTCTCAGGAGGATTAGGCCAGGCTCTTAAGCAGTCAGCCCAGATGTTCAAATCAATGTTTTGGCTCACGAAAGGGATCCTATTTGCTTCACAAGAGATCAAATCTATGGGGTTTTCATAGGTTCGTGGGCCAAGAAAAAAAGATTTTGGGTTTGAAGGATGCGGCAAAAGGATGTCTGACACCTGAAGTTCAGAAATTCAGAAGTTCATATATGGTGTCGTGTTTCAGAGTTTGAAGTTTCAGAAGCTTAATAAGCTGAGGAATACTAAAAGAATTAGGCTGAATAATACCTTCAGGCCACAGATTGCCGCATCATCGACAGTAGGATTTGTTGTCTGAGCTGCAGAATCCGCCATGGTTCAGATCTGTTGGTTTAGGGTTTAATTGCTATGGGTTCTGATTCGAATTCCGGTGCTTGGAGAAATTCTTGCTCAAATTTGTAGAGCTGGGTTTTCGAATTACGCTTGGATTTGAGAGCTTGTTTCTAATTCGGTTCAAGGTGGAAGTGGGACTCTACTCTTGTGCGGGTTGCTTCTAGTTTGAATTTCGTCGGCTCTTGGATATTTATAGAAGCCTGATGCGTTGCCATCGGCTTTTTGGAAGATAAAACAAGCATGTGCAATTGAAGGAAATTGATTTCATTAAAAGAAATGTCATTACAAGGAAAAGCCGATTTTTACAAAGGAATTGATCCTTTGGCTTTACAACCCTACTCCTTCAGTACTACTTCTACTGCTCGTAGGTACCTAGTACCTACGGCGTTTGGGGCTCCGGGGCGGCACATCTCCGCCGTCGTCGCTGTAGTCATTGTCGTCGTCGTCGCTGCTGAAGGTGCTGCTGCCGCCTTCAAACCCGAAGTTGCTCCAGCCGTCGCCGCCGCCGCTGTTCTCTTCCTCGCTGTCCTCCTCGGAGGACCCGAGGAACCGAAAGGGCTTTCCGCCCATCGGCTCGTCATCGTCGGAGGGGGAGTCGATCTCCTCTTCCGAGGAGGAGTCGACTCCGTCCGAAGAGGGGTCTTCCTCGTCGCTGCTCTCCGACTCCTCCTGGAATAGGAGCCGGAGGTCTTCTCCCTCAGTCTTGGGCTCGTCCTCCTCGGAGACGGTCCCGAAGTCGAACTCCTCTGCATCCCAGTGCAGAGGAGCCAGTGCTTCATACGCTGCAGTTGGGTCCCACTCTGGCGTCGGCTCCCGACTCTTCGGGATGGAGTCGATGGAAGAAGCAGGGAGGGGGGAAGAAGAAGGAGAAGAGGAGGAGGAAGAGTCTCCAAAGGAGTTGGAGTCGGAGGAGGAAGAGATCGCCATGGTACTGGTGCTGGAGGATTGGGGTTTTTTCTGCGCTACTTGGCTTTTGGAGGAAGAAGGAGTTTGCCGTGAAGAAGAGCCGATTCGGGGTGAGATTAAATAGTGAAAAGATGGAAGACGGATCGGTAGTTTCACGTTCTACGAGGAGCCAGTTGCAGAGACGTTGCGTCTTCCTTGGTGGTTGCAGCAGTTTTAATGAGCATTAACGGGAAGATGAAGCGACGGAGTGGTTTTGGAACTATCATTGCCAAAACCAGGGGGGCATGTGTTATCGCCATAAATTAATAGGATTAATTTATGGGCCAAAAGCAAGATGGGCTTAAAGTAGAAGATTAAGAGGGTTTGTAAATCGGCTCCTGCGTGAGCATTTGGGCCACATGGTCCATGTATCCTTAGATTTAGTTTAAGATTAGAGATAGAGTCCGATCGGGACAAGATTAGTTTAGATTGTTTTCCAAGTCTCCGGACTATAAATATGTACCCTATGTTATTCATGAAAGAAGAATGTCATCACGTCTCGCAAACAACAATCTCGGCGCATCGCCACCCCTAATCCTAGGGTTTCATCCAAGTAAGCGCCATGCTGCCCTGATCGCTTCTCGCGATCAGGGCAGCGTTGTTCTTGCTTTTACCTTGGTATTACTCGTACTGAAGCGTTTTTTATGGCGAGTAGTACTAGTTATCTTGATGTTCGTAGCATGGCTTTTAATAGATCTGTTGTGCTTTGTTGCTTATCATCTACGAATATCATGTTGTCTTTATGCGATCATGTTATCATCTTATACTAGCTCTTGTTGCATAGAGTTAGCTGCGTAAAGGCAACACCATGCTTCTTTTATGTCTAGTAGATCTAATATATTATGGTTTGCTCTTGTCTTTAAGAGTTGGCATAATATCTGTTAGATTAGGCCTTGTAAACGGGTTGGATGATCCAGTGGTGTACTAGATGCTTTATCTTAGCCTCAATAGGGATTGTTCCAGGAATCGGCTCTCGCTAGTTCTTAGGCCTCTGTTTTGGGTTATGATTTAGTTATCTGTTAGGTTCATTAGGCCCAATCACGTGTAGGATGTTCCGATCTAACGGTGAAACTTTTACTGTCGTGGATTAGATTAATTAGATTTAATTGAAGCAGCTTTACATTTATTTTCTTTATTCACCAATATCCGGATGCAAACAGATCCAATCTGACACCGGGACTCGATCGGCTCTTTAAAGCCGATGCAAGAGTCATCCCGGGGAGCCGACCACGGCTCGGACTTATGTTTACACGTGTCTTTGTATGCAGGAAACTGTTTGGAGCACGTTTGCACCCTCCTAATCGGGTATAGGTCAGGTGGCACGCCCGACATTCTCCGGAATCTCCGGGCGCGTGACAGAATTGCGGGCCGTCGACGAGGGAGCAGTGCCTGCCAGCGCTCCGGTGACCTCCCGGCTCTTCGTGTTGCCTGTCGCTGCTCGCCGGTGGGTTTCGACCGACAACAATTGTGCACTTGAATTGTTTTGCAGGCATGACAAAGCGTTCCCATGAATTTGTGATCAAAGAAGAAATCAAATTCGTCAACACCTCCAAAGTTCGAGAGCAAGCCCCGCTGTTTTCATCAAATTTTGCATATGGAAAGAGACGTACAAGGAAGAAAAAGTTGATATTCAAAAGCTCCATGAAATTCCCGTTCCAACGCATCCAAGATCAATGAATTTGAAGACCCGTACAAGGAGATATGGCAAGAACATTGGACGTTGCGCATTCTGAAATTTGTCGGGACAGATTGCAGCGCTGGGATGAAATGGACATAACTCTCTTGTTCGGAATCAATTTTGGACGAATGAGGACTCGTTGAAAAGAAAAATTCGTGCACTTCGCAATGGAGCAATGTTTCAGTATATGTTCTGTTCTGGAAATTGAAAGAAAAAAATTCGTGAAGATGAGGTAGCAATGGGACAACGAGGAATTGAAGGAGGCGACGACGATGTGAAGCAATGATTGGGACCATGACTTAGTACAAGAAGAAGTTGAAGGAAATTGAGGCAACAAAGGTGAAGACACATTGAAGATGATATTCATACACATGAGGGAAGGACTTTAAGAATTGCAAGATGGTCCATCTTCTCCTTCCACGCCTAGCATCATGCTAAGCATGGGGGAGGATTTCGTGGACAAAGAAGAAAGCTCTCATGGAGTAAGATAATCACGGTTGCCACAAGATGCTCATGATTCTTCTTCCATGCTTAGCACAATGCTTAAGTATGGGAGAGGCTGCGCTACACTTCATTACGAGCATCGAGAAGGACGATAATTCTTCCTCAACTCTCTCTTTTTCTAAATGCTTGTACATATATGCCTTCAACCATAGATGCAACCTTTGTATATCTCTCCTAATAATAACATGGCTACTAGGAGTACAACCTAGATTTGTTTTTGTTTTCAATGAATGATAACCACCATCACCTTGAGCTCACCACGATGATATTCTTATATGCTCTTGCTTATGGAAAAGTGATGAAAGTTGTTGCTTTGTTTTACCTACTCTATGTTGTATATGTCTTGACCATTTTCTCTCAATTAAATGGAATTAAAATGATTAAAATACCAGCTCTTTTATTTGTGGAGGTTAAATGACTAAATTCTAGACCCACATATTCTATGTTGCTCTTTGATTTAAGTCTACCGATGACCTTACACCTTGTGTTGTTTAATTTGAAAACTTAATTCCTATGCTATCTACATTTGTGAATCTCTTGCAAAGTTCTACCTACCAAAGCCTATACATACATATTCTTTCATGATGAAACCTTTAGATTGCAAACTTATATTTTGATGAGTTGGATTAAGATTGATTTCTTTGGTATGAGACTAAGAAGCCTATTTCTACTTCGGGAACTTTGCAAACCTCGCTGGATATCCATCCTAAACTGTAACACCCGGTTTATAAAAGAACATAAACCGAGCAATCATATACGTGCCAGGATCAAGTCACACGTATATACAACAGAATGAACAGTATATCATAGCACATATCACGTAAAAAGATATAATAAAGCGAATACGAATGTTATTTATTACATTAATGACAAAATGTCTGATACAGCGGAAGCGAAGTACAAATACGATAAAAACTCTCCGAAGCTGAGCAGGGCGCCACAGGGACGTCGACTGGGAGATGAACACCTAGAAGTCCTCGTAGTCCTGGTAGCGCTGGACGAACTCCCTCGTGTCGGCAGGAACTTAGCAGCAGTAGCGTAGCCAAGAGGAAAAAGTAGAGAAGAGGCAAGAGTGAGTACACAACTTGTACTCAACAAGTATAACACAAACTATGAGGCTCTAGGTTGGCTGACTGAACTGCATTAGCTTTTAAGTGTTGGCAAAATTTTATTAAAGCTATTTAATACGAGTTGATGAATTACCATTAACCCAGTTACATAGTAATTAATCAGAATTAATTCATGATACTACTAAGAACCAAACCAAAACCAAGCCACCAAGGTAACCCCGAGAGGCACCTCCCTCGTTGGAAGGAGATAACCCCACTAATCAAAAGGAGGATCTGGGCCGCTCATGACCATGAGCATGGCTAGTATACCAGTTTTACACTCTGCAGAGGTTGCACATCTTTACCCACAAGTCGTGAGCTACGCCAGTTGTTCATCACACTTTCTTAGGTGAGATGACTAGCAAACTCACTACGAGGCCTTTACAAAGAATCTCGTTGGTAGGGAGTAACCGCGAGGGTGGATCGGCGACTATGGAGCAGGTCTAGTGGGCATCGAGACACGAAGCACAGACGAGGCCACTCAGCACGAGGGCCATAGAAGCTTACCGCCCCTGCCCCGTAGGTAAGTTACTCCAAACCAAAAAGATCTAATTATTACGCCAAGTCTATCCCATTCTAGCCTTGTGGTAGCGTTGTTGTCCCAGGTTGTCGCTCTATGAACCGGTCCTTATGGAGAGTGGCCAACCAAGCACTAAGCACCGTGCTGGCCCCCTAAACCATGTTTCTACAAAAACCATATTTTAACGAGACGTGAGCCACCCAAGCACGAAGCACAGATGGCCACTCTCTGAATTAAGTTCAAGTAAACCATTAATCAAATTAATTTAAAAAGGACCAGACTGTGTTATAGCGCAGCAACCTAGCACAACTAACCAAAATGCAACCCAAAGGTATATATAAAGGATATAAAGTGGGTAGGAAATCCTTATAGGCATACAGTATTAAATGCAGTATGAAAAATGTATTTAAAAGTGGTAGGTGGTTCATGTTACACTTGCCTTCCTCGTACTGCTCCTACTGCTGCTCAAAGTGCTCGGAACATGGCTGCTCCGGGTACTGGTACTGGGGCTCCTCCGGTAGCTCGACGTCTACTCACGAACACATGGCCAAAAACAATGCACAACAATAAGCATACAAGCAAACACTAACAAAAACTAAGAAACAATACATCAATACATAAAAATAGCACATTAAACTAGTCTAAAACTATTCTACGCGTTACAACGATCGCGTGGACATAAAGAACGCCTAAATCGGAGCTAAAACGCATTTTCTAGGCTAAAAACAAGTTCCAGGGACCTATCTGCGATAAAAACTAAGTTCTAGGGGGTTTTCTGCAAAAACCGAGGGCCTAAACATAATTAATAGTTAAATATAAGGGCTAGCGTGCAAAAACTCAAGGTTTGGACTGCGGGCGCTAAATCTAGAAAGGTCAGGGGGTCCGCGTAAAAACCTGGGTTAATCTGCAATTTCTTTTGAACTAACTCAGACTGCGGGTTGAATCTAAGAAAACCGAGGGGCTCATATGCAAAAGTCCCTGGCCGAACCGGTATCCTCTCACGTGAGCCCCTGGATCTGGATCTAATGGTTTAGATCTAATGAAACTTCGATCTAATCTAAATCGCTAGTTTTGGATCGGACGGATCAGATTCAACTGGGTGCGGGGCGGCGGCGGAACGCGCCGGCGGCGAATTCCCGTGGCGGCACAGCGCCGGAGAAAGCCGAATCCGGCATTCCCGTGGCTGATTCGGGCCGTGGCTGGGCTTTGGAGCATGCCCGTGGCACGAGTAAGCCACTGGGGCACTCGGCGGGGCGCTGCGGGGTTCGGAGAGGGGCGTGCGGCGGTGGGGGTGGCTCGGCGTGGCAGAGCATCGCCGGCGACGGCGTCCTAGAGGCCGCAAAGGCTACGGCTTACCGATTCTAGCGCCCAAAAGGTTCAGGGAGAGGTTGCGGTGCTCACCGAGGTTTGAATTGAGCGAAGATGGCGTGTCGGAGGCGCGACGGCGATGTCCGGTGGCGACGCACGGGGGGAGCTCGGAGTAGAAGCTCGCGGTCCGGGACGCAGGTGTGCGACTTCGGCCTTCCTAGTCCCGCGAATCGACGCGCGAGGTCCCTGCGGTGAGGTCAAGGGGATCAGGCGGGCCGGAGACGCGTCGGCGACGTTAAATCGCGGCGGCGGACATCCTTACCCGAGACGGCGTCCGGCTCAAAATCCGGGGAGTGCAGGCCGGGATCGAGGGTAGCGTGCTCGGGTTTGGTCCCTGAGAACACAGTGAAGACGTTGCGCGGGCTGTGGGGCTTTGGGTGCAGCGGGGCGGTGTGCTTGCGGAGGAGCAGAGGCGCGGCGCGGGGTGAGGCAACGCTAGGGTTCACGACGGCGGAATGGGAGGAGGAGGGGGCACGGGCTCCTATTTGTAGGGCGGCTGGTTGCCTTGGCGTGCGCGTCTGGTGTGGGGGCTCGCCGGGGATCTCGACCGGAGATCACGGCGGGGTGGTGCTGCACGAGCGGCGGTTGCGGAAGGAAGGGGAAGGACCGACAAGTGGGGTCAGGCGGTAAGTTGGGGCGACGCGCTCTGTGGGCGCGAGGCGAGCGGGCGGAGGCAGGTCGCAGCGTGGGCCGTGCGGAGCTGGGCCAAGCGGGAGGCGGTGGGACGAGCACGGAAGGGAAACTGTGGGAGCTGGCTGGGCTCACTGGGCCGCGGGAAAGAGGGAGCGAGCGGACCGGGCTGGGCCCGCGTGGGGGTTTGGTTGGGCTGGTCCCTGGGTTTTGGGTTGCTATGGGTTTGGGTTTTTAGCTTTCCTTTTCTAATTCTATTCCTCTCTCTTTTCTATTTCTAATTCAAACAAAGTTCGAATTCAAATGCAAATTTGAATTCAAACAACACTCAATTAGTCAAAACTATGCACCAGCATGAATGCAACACCAAAATTTAAACCTATGATAAAATTTTAATTACTTAAGGAACAAAATTTTAGATTAAATGCAAGTCTAACACAATAAACCTTAGAAAACTAAATTTATTAATAAATGCTGGAATTTAAATTAGGGTGTTACAGACCCTACCCCCTTAA
This sequence comes from Panicum virgatum, assembly GCF_016808335.1. NCBI lineage: Eukaryota > Viridiplantae > Streptophyta > Magnoliopsida > Poales > Poaceae > Panicum > Panicum virgatum. The sequence goes on from NC_053147.1 coordinate 54,006,870, forward strand.
AGAAATCTCGTCCCCGAGATTTAGCTAGGCTGGCTAGCAAAGAGATCTGGATATGTCTTCTTCAACTCATCTTCTCGCTCCCATGTAGCCTCAGCTTCACTGTGGTGACTCCACTGAACCCTACACATCTTGATGCGCTTGTTCCGAGTAACCCTTTCTGATGTCTCCAGAATCTTCACCGGATGCTCAGTATAGGTCAGATCTTCCTGCACATCTACTCCATCCAGTGGTGCCTGCTCCTCGGGTACTCGCAGACATCTTTTCAGCTGAGATATGTGGAAGACATCGTGAACTCCTGAGAGGCTGGTGGGCAACTCCAGGCGATAAGCAACTTCGCCTTTCCTCTCTAGCACCTTGAACGGACCAACATACCGAGGTGCTAACTTCCCCTTGACATTAAACCGGCGGATCCCTCTCATCCGAGACACCTTCAAGTATACATGATCACCAACACTGAAAGCCAGGTCTCTCCGTTTGCCATCTGCATAGCTCTTTTGTCTGCTCTGTGCAATCCTCAGATTTTCTCGCACAGCCTGAACCATCTGCTCTGCATCATCTATGATCTCAGGGCCAAAGAGCTGCTTCTCACCAATCTGATCCCAATAGATAGGAGTCCTGCACTTTCTTCCATACAATGCCTCGAAGGGGGACTTCTTCAGACTGGCCTGATAGCTGTTGTTATATGAGAACTCAGCATAAGACAGGCACTTATCCCAACTAGTACCGTACTGAATGGCACAAGCTCTCAGCATATCCTCCAACACTTGGTTGGTTCTCTCTGTCTGCCCATCTGTCTGAGGGTGATAAGCCGTACTGAAACGCAGCTTCATATCCAAAGAATCATGAAGCTGCTCCCAGAACCGAGAAGTAAACTGAGACCCTCTGTCAGATATAATCTTCTTGGGCACACCATGCAAGCAGACAATCCGAGAGATGTACAACTCTGCAAGTCTAGCACCGGAGTAGGTAGTGTTCACTGGAATGAAGTGAGCAACCTTCGTCAGATGATCCACTACTACCCAAATGGAGTTGTACCCTTTCTAAGTACGAGGCAATCCGACAATGAAGTCCATAGTGATCTCCTCCCATTTCCACTCTGGAATCTTCAAAGGCTGTAACAGACCTGCTGGCCTCTGATGCTCAGCCTTGACACGCTGACAGGTGTCACAAATAGCCACGTACTGTCACTGAACGCTTCATCCCATACCACCAGAAACGTTCCTTCAGATCATAATACATCTTCATGCTGCCCGGATGAATAGAGTAAGCTGTATCATGGGCCTCACTCAGAATCAACTTCCGGAGATCCTTCACATCTGGCACACAGATCCGGTTCTTGTACCACAAGGTACCCTGATCATCCTCTCTGAAATGGGGACCCTTGCCCTTCTTGAGCAACTCACGGATCTCCTGCAGCTTCTTATCTTCTTTCTGATGCTGCCTGATCTCTGACTCTAGAGTCGGTACTGCTTCAAATGCTGCACTCGAAGTATGATGCAAGAAGCCCAGACTCAGCTGCTCGAACTCCTCACATAACTCTGGAGGCAACTGGAAAGCCACGGCCATGTTGACATAGCTTCTCCTGCTCAAAGCATCTGCTACAACATTGGCCTTACCCGGATGATAGTGAATCTCCAGGTCATAATCCTTGACCAACTCTAGCATGCACGACTGCGGCTAACTCAAGATCATGAGTGGGATAGTTCAGCTCATGCCGACGTAACTGCCGTGAAGCATAAGCAATCACTCTGCCCTCCTGCATCAGAACACACCCAAGACCATCCTTCGAAGCATCACAATATACCGTGAACCTCTTCGTCTGGTCTGGCAGAGTCAGGACTGGCGCCGTAGTCAACCTTTTCTTCAGCTCATCAAAGGCCCTCTGACGCTCATCAGTCCACACGAAAGCCACATTTTTCTCCAGCAAAGAAGTCAAAGGCTTCGCGATCTTGGAGAAATTCTCAATGAACCTCCGATAATATCCAGCTAAGCCCAAGAATGACCTGACTTCCTTTACTGTCTGAGGTGTCTCCCACTCGAGCACATCCTTCACCTTGCTCGGATCAACAGCAATGCCTCCCTGAGAGATAATATGACCGAGGAATGGAACCTCGTCAATCCAGAACTCGCACTTGCTGAACTTAGCATACAGCTGATGCTCTCTCAATCTCTGCAACACGAGTCTCAGATGCTCCTCATGCTCTTCTTCTGTCTTGGAGAAGATCAGAATATCATCAATGAAAATCACCACAAAGACATCCAGATAATCCATGAAGACCATGTTCATCACATGCATGAAGAAAGTCGGGGCATTAGTCAAGCCGAAGGACATGACCGTATACTCATATAGCCCGTACTTGCAGGTGAATGCCGTCTTCAGAATATCCCCAGGACGGATCCTCAGCTGAAAATAACCCGAACGAAGATCAATCTTCGAGAATATACGAGCACCTCGAAGCAGATCGAAGAGATCCTCAATACGGGGCAGTGGATGCTTGTTCTTGATAGTGACTGCATTCAGCTCCCGATAATCGACACACATCCTCTTCGAGCCATCCTTCTTATCTACCAGCAATAATGGAAAAGCCCAAGGAGAGAAGCTGCGACGGATATAGCCCTTGGCTAGCAACTCATCAATAGTCTTCTTGACTTCTTCATGCTCTATAGGTGCCATACGGTAGGGCCGCTTTGCAATAGGAGCTGTGCCAGGCAAGAGATCAATACAAAACTCAATGGCGCGTTTAGGCGGCATACCTGGCAGATCATCCGGAAAGACATCCGGGAATTCTGACACCACGCGAATACCATCCGTGGGTCTAGCCTTCATCTGATGAAGAAATCCCGAAGGCTCCACTTCACTGATAACAACCTCTTGGCCACTGGAAGCTGATAGCAAGACTGTCCTCTGAGCACAATCTATCCGGACTCCCCACTTGGCCAGAGTCTCCATTCCCAGAATGACATCAATGCCCTTGGTGTCTAGCACCATCAGATCAGTACAGAACTCTACTCCCCTCAAGGAAACACTGACTCTCGGGCAATAAGTGTGAGACCTCAACTGTCCTCCCGGTGAAGATACTAACAGGCACCTCTTTAATGTGCTAGTATGAATACCATGATGCTCGACAAAAGACTGAGTAATGAAGGAATGCGTAGCACCAGTATCGAAAAGCACTGTAGCTGGATATGAATTAACCATGAACGTACCAATAACCACGTTGGGAGCCTCGGCCGCTGACTCGGCCGTCACGTGGTTCACTCTGCCCTGAAGTGGCGCCCTGGGCTGAGCTGGGCGCCCCTGCTATCCCGCCTGTGCCTTCCGGGGGCAAGCGTTGGCGTAGTGCCCCGGCTGGCCGCAGTGAAAGCAGGTGCGAGGGGGTCCCTGAGCCTGCTGCCCGGCAGGAGGAGCTGCCTGCCGTGGAGCCTGAGGTGCTGGCGGAGCTGGTGGAGCACGAGCCGGAGGTGCCGGTAACCTCGGGCCCTGACCTGCCTGCTGCTGTCGAGGCGGGTACTACTGCGGCCTCTGCTGGTACTGCTGGGGAGGCTGGTACTACTGCTGGTACTGCTGAGGCGGCGGGAGGCGAGGACGAGTGTTGCTGCCGGAAGCAACGGGGACAATCTTCCTCTTCTTGTCCTCCATCTCCAAGTGCTTGCGCTCAGTGTTGAGCGCGCTGTCAACCAGATGGTTGAAGTCGTCGAAGCGGAGGTTGAGCAGCACGTACTGGAGGTAGTCCTCAAGGCCCTCCATGAAGTGCTCCTGCTTCTTGCGGTCATCCGCAACATCGGCAGGGGCGTAGCGAGCAAGCTGCAGAAAGCGATCACGATACTCCGTGACCGACATAGTCCCCTGAAGTGACAAAGACAGATAGATATCGAAAGATTAACCCAAGATTCATAAGGATAGAACAAGGGGCATTAGCTCAAAAGAAACCGCTGAATGATTATATTTAAGATTACCTGCTTCAGTGCAAGGAACTCCTTCTGCTTCATCTTCATAACGCCCGCGGGGACGTTGTGGCTGCGGAACCGCTCCCAGAACTGGAGCCAAGTGAGAGCCTCGCGGTCCTGAACTGGGTGGGACTCCCACCAGTCCAAAGCTGCCCCTCGCAGCTGTCCTGCTGCGTACAAGACGCGCTCACGATCATCGCACTGGGCGATGTCCAACTGGCGCTCCACTGCACGGAGCCCGTCGTCAGCCTGAAGAGGGTCGGACGTGTGAGAAAACGTCGGTGGGTGACCCCTCAGGAACTCAGCATGCCTATCGCGAGGCTGCGGCGGTGGAGGAGGCAGAGGCTGAGTGTGAGCCTGAATAGTGTTGTTCAGGGTAGCCATCATCTGCATCTGGAGCTGGAAGTACTGCTCCGGAGTCAAAGGTGGCGGCATCGGGATCCCGATCCCCTGGGTGTTCTGACCCTGGTTGTTCTGCCCCTGCTAGTCAGAACCACGCCTGGTGTTCACCATCTGATTTTTGGACAAAAGATTTCACGAGTAAGGATATTGCAGGAATAAATTCAGATGGATATGATAACTCTTTGCGGAAAAAGACTCAGTCATGATAAAGTAGACAGGATAGAGTGGACTGTTTTATCCCCAACAATCTAACTCATTTTATTAATTAGTTAACTTTAACATAATAGCGATTTTCTTTATACAAATTTTAACTACTAAGCTATGCAATCATTCAAAAATCCAAATCAAACATGTAGCATAATAACAAGCAGACAATTTTCACGACTTAGCCGAGTTTAACACACGACTCGACTAACACGACGCGTCATAGAGCGTGCTATCGTATTATTATAAAAGGGTCACCTAGCTGATACTCATGGTGGTCAGATGACTGATTCAGGCCAAAATCTACGAAAACTATTCTTTGGAGAGAGAAATCAAGGCAAGACGGGTAAAAGTCATAGAATTCAAGGGGTATAATAGTAAAATAGTTTCAACAGCCAAGGATTGGAGAGAAGAAGTCCTACAACTCGACCAGTTCCATCTAGGCTTCGTCCTACAGTCGATACGGCTCTGATACCACTCTGTAACACCCGGTTTATAAAAGAACATAAACCGAGCAATCATATACGTGCCAGGATCAAGTCACACGTATATACAACAGAATGAACAGTATATCATAGCACATATCACGTAAAAAGACATAATAAAGCGAATACGAATGTTATTTATTACATTAATGACAAAATGTCTGATACAGCGGAAGCGAAGTACAAATACGATAAAAACTCTCCGAAGCTGAGCAGGGCGCCACAGGGACGTCGACTGGGAGACGAACACCTAGAAGTCCTCGTAGTCCTGGTAGCGCTGGACGAACTCCCTCGTGTCGGCAGGAACTGAGCAGCAGTAGCGTAGCCAAGAGGAAAAAGTAGAGAAGAGGCAAGAGTGAGTACACAACTTTTACTCAATAAGTATAACACAAATTATGAGGCTCTAGGTTGGCTGACTGAACTGCATTAGCTTTTAAGTGTTGGCAAAATTTTATTAAAGCTATTTACTACGAGTTGATGAATTACCATTAACCCAGTTACATAGTAATTAATCAGAATTAATTCATGATACTACTAAGAACCAAACCAAAACCAAGCCACCAAGGTAACCCCGAGAGGCATCTCCCTCGTTGGAAGGAGATAACCCCACTAATCAAAAGGAGGATCTGGGCCGCTCATGACCGTGAGCACGGCTAGTATACCAGTTTTACACTCTGCAGAGGTTGCACATCTTTACTCACAAGTCGTGAGCTACGCCAGTTGTTCATCACACTTCCTTAGGTGAGATGACTAGCAAACTCACTACGAGGCCTTTACAAAGAATCTCGTTGGTAGGGAGTAACCGCGAGGGTGGATCGGCGACTATGGAGCAGGTCTAGTGGGCATCGAGACACGAAGCACAGACGAGGCCACTCAGCACGAGGGCCATAGAAGCTTACCGCCCCTGCCCCGCAGGTAAGTTACTCCAAACCAAAAAGATCAAATTATTACGCCAAGTCTATCCCATTCTAGCCTTGTGGTAGCGCTGCTGTCCCAAGTTGTCGCTCTATGAACCGGTCCTTATGGAGAGTGGCCAACCAAGCACTAAGCACCGTGCTGGCCCCCTAAACCATGTTTCTACAAAAACCATATTTTAACGAGACGTGAGCCACCCAAGCACGAAGCACAGAGGGCCACTCTCAGAATTAAGTTCAAGTAAACCATTAATCAAATTAATTTAAAAAGGACCAGACTGTGTTATAGCGCAGCAACCAAGCACAACTAACCAAAATGCAACCCAAAGGTATATAGAAAGGATATAAAGTGGGTAGGAAATCCTTATAGGCATACAATATTAAATGCAGTATGAAAAATGTATTTAAAAGTGGTAGGTGGTTCATGTTACACTTGCCTTCCTCGTACTGCTCCTGCTGCTACTCAAAGTGCTCGGAAGACGGCTGCTCCGGGTGCTGGTACTGGGGCTCCTCCGGTAGCTCGACGTCTACTCACGAACACATGGCCAAAAACAATGCACAACAATAAGCATACAAGTAAACACTAACAAAAACTAAGAAACAATACATCAATACATAAAAACAGCACATTAAACTACTCTAAAACTATTCTACGCGTTACAACGATCGCGTGGACATAAAGAACGCCTAAATCGGAGCTAAAACGCATTTTCTAGGCTAAAAACAAGTTCCAGGGACCTATCTGCGATAAAAACTAAGTTCTAGGGGGTTTTCTGCAAAAATTGAGGGCCTAAATGTAATTAACAGTTAAATCTAAGGGCTAGCTTGCAAAAACTCAAGGTTTGGACTGCGGGCGCTAAATCTAGAAAGGTCAGGGGGGTCCGCGTAAAAACCTAGGTTAATCTGCAATTTCTTTTGAACTAACTCGGACTGCGGGTTGAATCTAAGAAAACCGAGGGGCTCTTATGCAAAAGTCCCTGGCCGAACCGGTATCCACTCACGTGAGCCGCTGGATCAGGATCTAATGGTTTAGATCTAATGAAACTTCGATCTAATCTAAAGCGCTAGTTTTGGATCGGATTAGATTCAACTGGGTGCGGGGCGGGGGCGGAACGTGCCGGCGGCGAACTCCCGCGGCGGCGCAGCGCCGGAGAAAGCTGAATCCGGCCTTCCCGTGGCTGATTCGGGCCGTGGCTGGGCTCTAGAGCATGCCCGTGGCACGAGTAAGCCACTGGGCACTCGGCGGGGCGCTGCGGGGTTCGGAGAGGGGCGCGCGGCGGTGGGGGCGGCTCGGCGTGGCAGAGCATCGCCGGCGACGGCGTCCTAGAGGCCCCAAAGGCTACGGTTTGCCGATTCTAGCGCCCAAAAGGTTCAGGGAGAGGTTGTGGTGCTCACCGGGGTTTGAATCAAGCAAAGATGGCGTGTCGGAGGCGCGACGGCGATGTCCGGCGGCGACGCACGGGCGGAGCTCGGAGTATAAGCTCGCGGTCCGGGACGTAGGTGTGCGACTTCGGCCTTCCTAGTCCTGCGAATCGACGCGCGAGGTCCCTGCGGTGAGGTCAAGGGGATCAGGCGGGCCGGAGACGCGTCGGCGACGTTAAATCGCGGCGGCGGACATCCTTACCCGAGACGGCGTCCGGCTCAAAATCCGGGGAGTGCAGGCCGGGATCGAGGGTAGCGTGCTCGGGTTTGGTCCTTGAGAACACAGTGAAGACGTTGCGTGGGCTGTGGGGCTTTGGGTGCAGCGGGGCGGTGTGCTTGCGGCGGAGCAGAGGCGCGGCACGGGGTGAGGCAACGCTAGGGTTCGCGACGGCGGAATGGGAGGAGGAGGGGGCACGAGCTCCTATTTGTAGGGCGGCTGGTTGCCTTGGCATGCGCGTCTGGCGCGGGGGCTCGTCGGGGATCTCGGCCGGAGATCACGGCGGGGCGGTGCTGCGCGAGCGGCAGTTGCGGAAGGAAGGGGAAGGCCGACAGGTGGGGTCAGGCGGTCAGCGGGGGCGACGCGCTCTGTGGGCGCGAGGCGAGCGGGCGGAGGCAGGCCGCAGCGTGGGCCGTGCGGAGCTGGGCCAAGCGGGAGGCGGTGGGCCGAGCGCGGAAGGGAAACCGTGGGAGCGGGCTGGGCTCACTGGGCCGCGGGAAAGAGGGAGAGAGCGGACCGGGCTGGGCCCGCGTGGGGGTTTGGTTGGGCTGGTCCTTGGGTTTTGGGTTGCTATGGGTTTGGGTTTTTAGCTTTCCTTTTCTAATTCTATTCCTCTCTCGTTTCTATTTCTAATTCAAACAAAGTTCGAATTCAAATGCAAATTTGAATTCAAACCACACTCAATTAGTCAAAACTATGCACCAGCATGAATGCAACACCAAAATTTAAACCTATGATAAAATTTTAATTACTTAAGGAACAAAATTTTAGATTAAATGCAAGTCTAACACAATAAACCTTAGAAAATTAAATAAAGCCAACTTAATTTATTAATAAATGCTGGAATTTAAATTAGGGTGTTACATAAACCAAAAATATCTTTTTTGTGATTACCTCCTTGACCACAACCCAATTTGAGTATGGATTATCATTTTGATGGAATCAAAAGAATCAAGGGCACTATATAAAGAAAAGTTTTGGGAGACAAGTCTCCCCGGAGATTCAAGAGGTTCTACGAAGAAGAAGGTGAATTTGAGATACTTACCCTAGCTAGTTGGTTCTCCCACTATTCATACTCGAGGACGAGCATTCGTTCAAGCATGGGGGGATGGCTGGGTAAGTATTCTATGTTATCAAAAGTTCTAAGGAGCAAAAAGAAAGAAAGAGAAAAGAAAAGAAAAAAAGAGAAGAATAAAATGCTCCTTAGCTCTTTTTGGCTTCATTAATTTTCCAAGTTACTTTGAAGAATTATTCCATACTCAAATCTTCCAACCATCTGCAATCCGATAACGAGAACTTCATTTGTGTCTCGGGATCATCCATTTGCGACTTGCACGTGTATCAAAATCACTAACTATCCTAACCCCGGCCTAATTATTGGTCATTTTCACATTTGCACATATATTTTGGAGGAACTTCGTTTTTGCTGGTTTTTGGACTATTTTGGAGCATGAAATGGTGAGGCCCGTGATCGAGCACTAACACGGAGAAAGACGAAGGCCAAAGCCCAAAGGAAGGACCAAAGCCCATGTTGATTCGAAGCCCATTCATGCACATCCATCCTCCAAGAGAGCTCAAAGGACCAAGCCCACAAAGATGAGATCAAGATACTTCAGGATTATGCAAAGCAAATGAAGATTTAAGGAAGGATTCCCTATCCTATCCTTTCCTCGAAGGTATCTTCAAGATAACGACGTCCAAAGGGGTGCAATCGTGAAGGACATAAACTCTAGAAGATGCGAGGAGTCTACACGCGAAAGATGAGACCGAGGTGGTCCCGAAAGAGGGTAGGCCGGCCGGCCGGCCTAGCCCATTTCCGAGGCGGTTCGGCATCCCCTTCGACCGGTGGCTTCCTCGGCTTATAAATAGCTCGCACCGTATTCAACTCGGGGGATAAATCCACCCAGAACTCAACGAAAACCTAGGGCCAAGGCCGGAGGGAGACGACAGTCGCCGCAAGTCTTCGAAGGTACCTAGGAGATGGCTTAGGCCACCCCTAGCCGCCATGGCCTCCCTGCGAGGTTGTGCCATGGTGGAGTTCAGGAGTCACCCCCAACATTCGTCGGGGTATGTACACACACGATGGTGATATCAATCTACTATTTATTCTAGTTGTCTCGACTTTGGTCTACTTCAATGCATGCTTTCTTTCTCATATGTAATGCATCCATATGTTCATAGTAAGATTAGATCTATTCGTGGTGATTAGTCTATATCTTGTGGATACGTTGAGGTAGCGTGTTTTAGCTAGTTGGTTGATTACCCCGGTGTGGTGACAGCATGGCAGAGGGAAAAATTCTAGCGACGACATGATGTGGAATATGATCGATTGCGAGTACCACGGGAGTCGTTGCGCGGCCACTAAGAGGAGGAGCTTCGAGTAAGAGCACTTGGTGGGCGTTTGGGGTAAAGCTTTGGGAAACCTTAGGCGTCGACACGCACCTCGCACCGACGACCTTGGGAAAGTAGGCCGCTTGCGAGCCGCCTTTCTGAGAGATGATTTTGTGTACCTTTAGTTGAGATGCAATCTATGTTTTGATCACCTTTTTGACTAGAGATGTACCTAGAGACGATAGGCCCTAGCTCCTTAGCTGTGTTATCTCATCTACGGTTGTGGGTGTGATGAACACTTATGCTTCATTCATATCTCTCAAGTGTTCAGTTTATATGCAATCTTCGCTTCATGTTTAGGATAGGTTCGATAGATTAGATGGTAAACCCTAGTCGGTTCGCTTCCGATCCACGGATTGATAAACCTTGGGGGAGTACTCTAAGGGAAAAGCTACCACGATCTGTGCGCTTGCGGTATGTAAATTGGGGCTCTAAGGAGTGTCAACAAGCGGCAAGCTTCCAGAAGGAGGAGAAGGTGAGAAACATCCTGAGGGAGGCAATGATAAACAGCCCAAGACGACCCCTACAGGTAAGCTTGTAACACCTTGTAGTAACAGTATCTTTTTGTTGCTCTTAATGTGATTAAGTAGCATGTTCTTTCTTTAGACTCCCAAACCATAGGGAAGGTTGCAGGGAGAGCTTGAGATGTGCCCAAAAGGGCCGTAGCTGAGGTGCTGGCGAGTACTTCCCAGGTCATATCGGGAAGTGTCTTGCCACGAGAGAAGGTGGAGCTTGCTGTTAAGTTGCTGGAGGTAAGTAGTCGAATACTTCGAGTACTTTTTGTAGTAGATCGAGTAGTATACTGATCTTTTTGTTTTTGCAAGAAGCACTGTGACGGAAGGGGAGCCAGTCCCAGGACGAGGCAGAGCTGAATGCCCTGAAAGAGAGGGTTAAGACGCTCTCGTCTGAAAAGACTGCTCTTGAGGGAAATCTGAAGAAGCTCTCCCAGTCTAAGAAAGGTTAGTCTTTAGCACTTGATATGCATTCGACTAGTAGGTCTGCTTGGTGTTTATAAGTTTTTTCTTTTTAATCGAGTACACAGCTTGTGCCAAATCTTTAGAGATTCAGAAAAGCTTGTTACTGGATCTAAAGATACTTATGTACCGCAACGCAGATGAAATAGAGAAGCTCAAGAAGATCAAGGAGGACTCTGATCGGGAGGTGGTGTCGACTCTCCAGCAGCTCAAGACTTTGTCGGAGTCACGAGACTCGATGCACAGAGAACTCGAGGAGCTGAGAGAAGTCAAGGATGCCGCCCTGGAGGTAGCCGAGGCCATGGATATCCTAGTTAGGGATGGAGATGAACCGCTCACGCTGGCAGGAGGCTTTGCAAAGTTCCCGGAGCCTTTGAGAGGTTTGTTTCCACCATCACCCGCCAGTATGTGGGTCACATATTGGGGTTGGTGAAGTCCTATTGGCCAACAACTCGTCTGGACGCCCTTGGACAAGGAGCCAAAGCTAATTGTATGGAAGACAAATTTCGTCAGTATTTGGCAGAAACTTCTAGAGTGGCTGATCAAATTATAGAGTCCTTGAGCAAGGCAGAGTCTCCTTGAACTTTTTATTGTAATTGATTTGGCGTGTGGGACAGGAGTACTTTTGAACAAATACTGAATATTTGTGAATGTGGAGTACTCGTTTTTTATTTGGATTATGGAATCCTTTGCTGTGTCGAGTAGTTGTACTCAAAGATCCTGAGTGTAAGCAGCATCGCGCCCACTCAGTCATAGTAGTAGATACAAGGAATTGTATCCATCGGTGCCTTAAGAGGCAAAGTGTTCTTGAATAAGATCGAGTTTGTATTGTTCAGAATTGAAACCATGGTGCTGACAGGTTAGGATTGAATCCCTCAGGATTAACCAAGTGGGAATAGCACTATAGGGGTTGGAGAAAGCCGTAGCTTAGTGTGGATTTCCTTTTTGAGGGAAATTCTTTATTAGCTCACAGCTATTATGGACTTTGTTGCCCAATCGGGGGGAGAACTCTTATCGAGTATGTAGGAGTTATAAGAAGTTTCTTGACAGATAAGAAGACAAGCAGCTCTCGACAACTACTCAGAGTACTAAGGGAAAACAGGAGTTCTTTTTGTATCTGAAGCAAGCGAGTAGTACCCATCAAGTACTCGAGGCAAAAAGATTCTGTAACGGAGATTCCCATAGTAAACTAAGCAAGCGGGAAACTTGTGTCGACTTATTTTAGAGTATCAAGAACTCGTCTTTGCTCCATGAGGGATTTTAGTAGTTGACCAGTTAGGATAAACCTTGCATGGTCCCCTAGATAGTGTACAACTGTTGCGAAAATATCCCCAAACTACTCGATCGAATCGAGTAGTATGTCCTATACACGGACTTGATTGATTTCTAGAATAGGACTGTTAGGATTGAACTCTGTCGAGTTAACCAAGACGTAAATATTCTAGAAATATCCCCAACTTACTCGAGCAAGGCGAATAAGGCGTCCTACCTGAGGACTGGAGTGACTCTAGGGCAAGTCTGTTAGGTGCTAACCCCGTTGAGTTGCCCAAGACGAAGGTGCCAAAAGAGTATCCAAGACCTACTCGAGCGAGGCGAGTAGGGTGTCCTTTTAACCAAGGACTGGAGTAATCCTTAAGACAGAACTGTTAGGTACGAACCCCGTCGGGTTGCCCAAGACGTAAATGTCAGAAAGATATCCAAAAATTTACTCGAGCGAGGCGAGTAAGGTGTCCTTTTAACCAAGGACTAGAGTAATCCTTAAGATAGAACTGTTAGGTACGAACCCCGTCGGGTATCCCAAGACGTAAATGTCAAAAAGATATCCAAAATTTACTCGAGCGAGGCGAGTAAGGTGTCCTTTTAACTAAGGACTGGAGTAACTCTTGGGCAAGTCTGTTAGGTACGAACCCCATCGGGTTGCGCAAGATGAAGGTGCCGAAAGAGTATCCAAGACCTACTCGGGCGGGGCGAGTAGGATGCCCTACCTAAGGACTAGAGTGTCTTTTAAGACAGAACTGTTAGGTACGAACCCCGTCGGGTTGCCCAAGACGTAAATGTCGAAGAAGCACTCGGGAAAAAACCATCAAACTACTTGCTAGCTACTCCAATGCTGAGCGTAGCTTTCGAGATGGGGTATTGATTGAGTGAGCAAGGGCCAAGTAGTCGATAAAGGGAAATCAACTTTATTTGGATTTGTCGAAGTTACAGTAACTGTAAAGTGACAGACTCTGACTCTTAAGACCTACCCCTTGATCGTTGGACGTGAGCAATGGTTTACATGACTGAAATAAACTTATTTGAAGATGGTACTAGTCGGTATAGGAGTCGACTAGATTTCTGGGAGGGTATCCTTCAAGAGAGGTGCCCCAAGGGCCCTGCGCAGTGATTCACACTAGAAGATCGTGTGAGAGCTCTTTGGGTGGATAAAGCACTTGTGTAGCAATACTTTGTTGATCCTATTGCCACCCTGAGACGATTCACCTTGGTGCGGGGTGCATGGTTTACCCTAATGATGGGTACTGATGGTTGCCGGCTTGTGCTTCTTGAAGGATGCGGAAGCCTTTGGTGGGATGCAGTAGTTGGAAGAAGGGCTGTACACCTCTACTTCCTCTCGTTCCTTTCTTCTTGAGATGATGATGTTGCGCGCATCACGCCCAATGTTCATCACGCTGCGGAGGTCGCAGTTGGAATAGTCGTAGTTGTCGCCTTGTTGTTCTTGTAGGGTGTTAGCGAGGCACTGACGCCTGAACGCCCTCTTTTGGTTGAGCTGGCAATGACATTCGTAGAGATCTTCTGCTGGGTGCTGCTCGTCTAGTTGGACGGTGACGGTCACCGCTGGAGGAGGAGGAGGAGCAGGTAGATCCTCTTTGGTAGTAGCTTGGGCTTCTGTGATTGTAGGAGTAGTTTCCATGTTGTCGGAAAGATACTCGTCGAAATCATCAGAATTGTAGTCTTCGAAGTTAAGACGCTCCGTGGGATCACCCTCAGGTTCTTCGGCGATACGAACCATGAGGATTTCACGGCAGAGGTCTTGAACTTCTTGGTTTTGTTTGCTTGAGGACGGGTCTAAAGGAGTGCTTTGTTGGTAGGGCAGATCCGCTGGCCGTAAGGCGTAAGCGTTGGGATCTTGTGCCTTCCTAAGATGCACTGTCCATCCTTACGGCGTTGCATATATAACCAAGTTAGGGAGGGAGTCCTGATCGATCTTGAGATTCTTAGCCGAGTTGGACTCGACTTTTTTTACTGTAGTGGATTAGGTTATCCAGCTGGTCCTCCGGATCGGAAGAGTACTCGGATTCAGAGTCGGTTAGCCCACTGATTTTAGAGTATGTGTGCTTTGAGTGAGCGAGAAGCGGGACGCCCATCTCTACACAGAGGGCGTTCTCGTTCATCCAGTGTAGCCATGATTGAGTAGGAGTCAGCCCCTCAAGCTCCTTGATATAGGGTTTGTCATAGATTGAATCACTGGTTTGTTCAGGAGCTTTGGCTTTTCCCTTTTTAAGCTTGGCCAGTTCCCAAAGAGCATCAGCATGCTCGGTTGGTTTGGCCATAGCATCCATGAACAGCTCGACATTGTTTGACCAATTTTCGAGATCGTCGAATGGTTCAAAGTTCCCGAGACCATTCATGAAACGATCGAAGTCCTGATCGAACTTTGACTCGACTGGTTTCGGAGTCCAAGTGTGAGCAGGTTTTGGTGAAGGGCTCTGAGGTATCCTGGAGATAGATGGTCCCATCCGAACAAGCCGGGGGTTTGTCTCACCAGCTCCCCCGCAGATTTCTCCTCCCACTTTCTACTCTTTGTTTTGCAGAGTGCTTTCGGCCACCTTAATACAGTTCGCAAGCTTCGAATTCACCCGATCGATCCCTGGGAGCATATCACCCGACCTCTTCTGTGGTGGGTTTAACGCTTCAGGGGTCTGCTATGACGTAGATGAACTGAGAGCAGTTTTTGCAGGTTTTATGCAGCCCTCGATTGACCGTGAAACTTGATCTACTCCAGCGAGTAGTTCTGAGTTTTTTATCTTGGGGCGTTTGATCGTCTTGAGATGAGTCAAGTATTTTCCAAGAGTTTTGGAAAGCTGAGGTTTTTTGGAGTCAGAGTTTGTGTCGAGCTCGACTGAACCGGGAGTTCGGGTCGGAATTGACATGTTTTTTGGATTATCCGAGTCGAGTTCGGGTGGAACTCTTTTTTCGTCGAGATCCGCAGACTCGCGGATGCCGGCGAGTTGGGAACGGGTTCTTGGTTTGGGCAAACTAGGCGTGACCAGGTGGCTGGAGAAGCCTCCAATTCCGTCAGCCGTGCATGCCCAAGAACCAAAAACAAGGGTTGTGCCTTTCCGACACGTTGTTGGCGCTGCTTGATCCGGCTATCGAATTCGCTGGTGAACTCGCCGAATCCCCTACATGGCATGCCAGTTGTCGGTGTTTACCGCCAAGCCCGCTCAGGAATACCCTTAGCAGTAGGGTTTATAGGTAGGGATCGACTGCTCTAGAACTCGATGGTACAAGGAACACAAAGATTTAGACAGGTTCGGGCCGCAAGTTTGCGTAATACCCTATGTCCTGTGTGGTTTGTATTGCCTTTGGTGTTGATGTGTTTCGAGGGGGTCCCTGCCCGCCCTTATATATCCGGGGGACAGGGTTATAAGGAAAGTCCTAGCCGAGTACAGTTGGAGTCCTACTACAACACAATCGGGTAGTTTCCTTTGTATTGCAGCTAGTTCTACGCCTATGCGAGTAATTACAAAAGAGGTAAGGTACATCCATGAGCTATCCCTTACTCTAGAATATTCTATGTCTATAAGTAGTCCCGCTGCCCCGGGTCTGACACTCTCTTTTCTGTGTTGGCCTGTGTGCTGTTTTCCAGGTAGCATCTACGCCCCGATTCTTACTTGAATTCCGAGTACAAAGCACGATGGTAACTTGCATGTTGCCGATTCAATTAGAACTCAAGAAGCGATCGTTTGTCTCCGATTCTGCTACAGGATGTGAAATACATGTAGTACATGTAGCAGCTTCCACCCTTGAAAACAGAGCACGCTGCATGACAGATGGAAGTCGGGCAGAGTCCGGACTCAACGCTCGCTTCCAACTCGATGAGTTAGATCTTGTCCAAATTTCCGATGAGTTCATCGTACCGATCTCCGAACTCGACGAATTGACCCACCGCGTGGAGTAGATTGATCTTGATGATGAGGTCCTTCAAGCTCCCCCAATGATCGTGATGATCAGTCGCACAGTTAGAGCCAACTATCGGTGTTTTTACCATCAGCCTACCTTGGCATGCCCTAAGGTAGGAGATTGTTGGGAGCATATATAGATGGCCATTCGGGCCGCCCGGCCCAGCCCGACCCAAGCCCGGGCTGGCCCGAGCACGGACTGATCGGGCCAGACCCGGCACAACTTGGCTAACGGGCCGGGCCGTGCTGCTCGTCGTGCCATGGTCTCAGCCTAAGCACGAGCCCACAGGTGACTTCCCTACCGGGCCAGCCCTCACTCATGCTAGCCGACGACGCCCATCCATGCCCGCCGATGCCGCACCCACCAGCCATGCCCGCCGGCCCCGACGCCCCACAGGCCGATCTTGGTGGCCTCGCCCTTCGCCGGGATCTGGTGGAGCCGCCCGCCCGCCGGTATATGTAGAGGAGCCGCCCGCCGCTCGGATCTGTGAAGGAGAGGAGTTAGGGGAGCGGCGCCAGAGGTGGAGAGGAGGGGGAGCATCACCGGCGATGGAGGAGAGGAGTGTGGAGGGAGCGACGCCGGTCACCGGAAGGGGCAGAGCCGCAGAGAGAGGGGGCGGAGGGAGGGAGCCGGTCACCAGTGCGAGGGAGGGGGGGAGCCGGTCAAGTGGAGTGGGAAGGGAGCGGCTGAGCAGCGTCGGAGTTGGAGGTGGAGGAGAGGAGACGGAGCGGCACCAGAGGTGGAGATCTAGAGGAGAGGAGGGGGAGCCGGAAGCGGCACCGGCGGACGGCGGTGGAGTTGACGGGGAGGGAGTTTGGGGAGCAGGCGAGTGGCGCTAGTGGAAAGTGAGGAAAGGAGGGGGCGGAGGGAGGGAGGCGGAGCCTGGCAGCCTGCTGGGCCGGGGTAGGCGGGCTGCCATCGGGCCAGCCTGCTATTTTTGTGCCGGGCCGTGCCAGCCCACGGGCTGGGGTGACGGCCCAAGCCCGGGCATAGGGAGCGGGTCGGGCTGTGTAACGTCCCGCCTCCCCGAGGCCGGGCCCGCTTACATCTGGCTGCTTTCTAGGACATAGACTGTCCTCACAGACCAATGCCAGTCTTTTCTGCACACTTTGTCCTCACTCGTGCGCACCCGGGAAGAACTTCCCGGTCGGTCACCCATCCCCAAATTTCTCCGGGCCAAGCACGCTTAACCTCGGAGTTCTTTGGAGACCGGCTTCTGGAAAAGAAGTTGCAACTTGTTGGTATGAGTATCCTATTAATCCTATTAAGCCCTGGGCCGGGGTGTCACATCCTCACCCCCTTAAGAGACCGACGTCCTCGTCGGTCAATCCCAAGCCAGGAACGTCATCTCTTGGCCACGTCCCGTACGTCCAGTGCCAGCAGCCCATGTGCCACGTCCGTGCGTCCAGTGCCAACGGTCCCTGTGCCATGTCCGTGCGTCCAGTGCCAACGGCGCATCCCAGATGCCCGAGCACTGACCCGCCACGCGCCCGTGCACATGCCGGCACCTCCCTCGTCGGAAGGAGACAACCCCACTAATCAAAAGGAGGATCTGGGCCGCTCATAACCGTGAGCACGGCTAGTATACCAGTTTTACACTCTGCAGAGGTTGCACATTTTTACCCACAAGTCGTGAGCTACGCTAGAGGTTCATCACACTTCCTTAGGTGAGATGACTAGCGACTCACTACGAGGCCGTTACAAAGAATCTCGTTGGTAAGGCGTAACCGCGAGAGTTAGGTCAGCGACGATGGGGCCCACCTCCAGGGGTACAAGCACAGGAGCGCAATCCAAGCACAGACCAAGCCGGAGGAGCAGGGACCATTGAAGCTTACTACTCTTGCCCCGCAGGTAAGTTACTCTAAACCAAAAAGACCTAATTAGTAAGCCAAGTCTATCCCATTCTAGCCTTGTGGTAGCGCTGTTGTCCCAGGTTGTTGCTCTATGAACCGGTCCTTATGGAGAGTGGCCAACCCAGCAGTAAGCACCGTGCTGGCCCCCTAAACCATGTTTCTACAAAAACCATCTTTTAACGAGACGTGAGCCACTCATCCTTAACTCTCGCGGTTTTTTAGAAACATGGTTTAGGGGGCCAGCACGGTGCTTACTGCTGGGTTGGCCACTCTCCATAAGGACTGGTTCATAGAGCGACAACCTGGGACAACAGCGCTACCACAAGGCTAGAATGGGATAGACTTGGCTTACTAATTAGGTCTTTTTGGTTTGGAGTAACTTACCTGCGGGGCAAGAGTAGTAAGCTTCAATGGTCCCTGCTCCTCCGGCTTGGTCTGTGCTTGGATTGCGCTCCTGTGCTTGTACCCCTGGAGGTGGGCCCCATCGTCGCTGACCTAACTCTCGCGGTTACGCCTTACCAACGAGATTCTTTGTAACGGCCTCGTAGTGAGTCGCTAGTCATCTCACCTAAGGAAGTGTGATGAACCTCTAGCGTAGCTCACGACTTGTGGGTAAAGATGTGCAACCTCTGCAGAGTGTAAAACTGGTATACTAACCGTGCTCACGGTTATGAGCGGCCCAGATCCTCCTTTTGATTAGTGGGGTTGTCTCCTTCCGACGAGGGAGGTGCCTCTCGGGTTACCTTGGTATGGTTTTGGTATGGTTCTCAGTAGTTACATAATTAATTCTGATTAATTACTATGTAACTGGGTTAATGGTAATTCATCAACTCGTAGTAAATAGCTTTAATAAAATTTTGCCAACACTTAAAAGCTAATGCGGTTGAGTCAGCCAACCTTAGAGCCTCATAGTTTGTGTTATACTTGTTGAGTACAAGTTGTGTACTCACCCTTGCCTCTTCTCTACTTTTTCCTTTTGGCTACGCTACTGCTGCTCAGTTCCTGCCGACTCGAGGGAGTTAGCTCAGCGCTACCAGGACTACGAGGACTTCTAGGTGTTCGTCTCCCAGTCGACGTCCCTGTGGCGCCCTGCTCAGCTTCGGAGAGCTTTTATCGTATTTGTACTTCGCTTCCGCTGTATCAGACATTTATGTCATTATTGTAATAAATAACATTCGTATTCGTTTTATTATGTCTTATTCGTGATATGTGCTGTGATATACTATTCATTCTGTTGTATATACGTGTGACTTGATCCTGGCACGTATATGATTGCTCGGTTTATGTTCTTTTATAAACCGGGTGTTACAGAGTGGTATCAGAGCCGACTCTCGCGGTTTCACGCCACATACGGGCAGAAGTGCGCGGGCATGAGCACGGGCGCGTGGTCGCAGATGCCAAGGCATGTGGACGGGCACGTGCGAGGCACGGACGTTGCACAGGGATCGTTGGCACTGGACGTACAGACGTGGCACATGAGACCATTAGCACTAGACGTATGGGACGTGGCCAAGAGAGGAGATCCTGGTGGTATTTAGGTTGGTCTGGTACTCGACGGAGACGTCGAGTCCTAAGGGGGGATGATTGTAATAGAACGGGCCAAATGCCAGTTGGGCCGGGGTTACTGTAGCGGCATGCTACTGTAGCACGGCGGCAGTTTAGTCCCATACTGAGAATAGAAATGAACCCAGACCAGCTTAAATACCAGGCCCCCGGAAGCTAAATAACTCCGGTTGCAACCTTTTGCGCGAAGCGAGGACGAAAGCGCAAGAGAGTTATTTAGCAGGTGTGATTTACTCAACATGCAGAGTAGATCTTAGCCGTTATCCCAGGGTAGGTCGTTACAGGCTGTGCTTGGGCCGGGCCAAAATGGTCGTGCTTGGGCTGTGCTAACGGGCTACAGGCTGCATGGCCAACTATAGGAGCAGATCGCCGAATCTGAAACTTGAAGGTAAACGCAAGAAAACAAGACAGAAATTTAGACAGATTTCGGGCCGCCGGAGTAGCATAATGTAACACCGTAATTTTCATTTCAGGAACCCAAATAAATTTAATTGGTTTTGTTATAGGCCGATAAGGTTATATTTATTTCACTTTGCATTTTAGAGCATTTATCAAGAATTAAATAATTTATTTAGCCTTAAAATAAATATAAGGAAAATAGGTTGTGAGCATTCATGCTGTTTTGTATCTTTCATTGTCTGTTGTTCAACTTGAATTAGAATTATCTGAATTTGAATTTAAATGGAAATGTGCTTGAATCAATTTGTAAAATGGAAAACCTTTTTTCTGTCCCTTCTCTCTTTCCGGCCCAAACCAGCCTTCTCCCTCTCTTTTCCTTTTCTTTCCCGCGGCCCAAGCCTCCTCCGCCGGCCCGTTTTCCCGGACCAGCCCATCTCCAGCGCCACCCTCACCGCCACGCGGGCCCCGCCCGTCAAGGGCGTCTCCCTCCCCGCGCCGCGCTCGGACTCGGGTCCGAGTCCGACCCGTGCACATCGCCGCGCCCCCCTGGGCCCGCACGCCCAGGCCCCTTGGCCACCCTATAAAAGCGCCGCCCCGTGTCCTTGTCTCCCACCGAAGCCGCAGCCGCCGTTCGCTCTCACAAACCCTAGCTTGTGCCGCCGCCATTGTCGGGAGATCGGAGCTTGCCGCCGCGATGTCGTTCCGCCGCCGCTCCATCGCTCTCGACCACCGCAGAAGCTTTGCCGGGTGGTGAGAAGGCTTGAAGACCATTTTCCCCTCTCTCTCTTGTTCTCGCGCGCACGGATTTTCTCACCGGAGCTCCGCCGAGCCGCCTTGCCTCCGCGCGAGCACTCCGCCGCCCTAGCGCCATCCCTAAACCCCCTAAACGAGTTCGCGGCCTCGCGCTCTCACTCCCCGACTCGATCCCGAACCAAACCCTCGTCCGGATGGCCAATTTGGCCAATGCCGGCGAGCCGCCGCCGCTCTGCTCGCCGCCGGCGCTTTGCGCCGCCGCCTGCACCGCTGCACCACGCCTCAACTGCCCGATCTGAGATCTACGGTCCAGATATGTTCTAAGCCGAGTCAACCAGATGAGATACCGGTCAACCCCAGGTCGTTTTGCAAAAGAGCCCCTCGGTTTTCTCAAAATTAACCCATAGTCCTAGCCAGTTTAAGAATCTTTCCAAAGCAGTCCTTTTCTTTACGTTTAGGACCCTGTTGTTTTAAAACCTTTACAAATAAGCCCTTAGCACCTTGTTTTAGCCATAACTTCACCATTTTAAATCCGTTTTCGACGAATCTTGCACTCATGCGATCCTTGCAATGTGTAGAATAGTTTTATACCCTTGTTCTGTATTGTTTATATTGTTTGGTGTACTGTTTCTTATTTGTTGCATTGTTTGCTTGTATGTGCTCGTGTGATGCGTAGACGACGCGTCGTTCGAAGGTCAACAAAAGACTTTGAAGACGTTCGTCAGCAGCAGCAGTTCGAGGAAGGCAAGTGGCCCCTTGATCATACTTTGGTCCCAAATAATTCATAATTATTCACATTTACTTTATTGCATGCATGTGTCTATAATATGATGGGAACCCAATTAAGGATTTTACCTAGATTGTTTATCTATGCCTTGATCAACCCGGGTACTTTAATTAAATTGTGTAGTATTGCTAGTTGCTTATACATAGATCATGGTTAGAGATACTAGATACAAATGCTACACATGTTACTTCATGTTCTATGGTTAATGTTGTTAAGCAAGATCATTTGATTAATTGGAACATGGAGAACCACCCAGGAAAACAGTACAACCACAATACTACATGGCTCTGGTCTTGGCTAAGTAATTAGATGAACTATATGAGGTGTTGAGGTGGCTCGTTTGGTGGTGTTTGGGTTTGTGTCGTGGAGCAGGTGAAGGAAGCTGCGTCTTCTGAGGGACTGCAATTGTTGGGACCAACACTTACATATAGGGATTCTTTGGAAAGGCCTCGTAGCGTCCCTATGCAATCATACCTTGGAAGTCTGGTATTGAGTCTGATCAACACATGTGTGGTTGGGTTCAAAGTTCTTCGGGACTTTTACGCGAATTGTGGGTAAAGTGTACAACCTCTACAGAGTTAAAACTAACTGGTTAGCCGTGCTCACGATCAAGAGCGGCTTAGACCCTCACATGATAATTGAACTTGAAGATGATCTAAATCAATGTTTTATTTATGATGTTGATGATGGTTACTTCATATGCTTATTTATGGGTTAATGGTATAAACTTACATCTAGTTAATGCTTGCTTAATAAAACTTGATCAATTAAAAGTGCTTATCACAGTTAAACCATGTCAGCTATTCCTTGTTTCAGCCATGCATGTAATATATAGATGTTTTATTGCCACTTGCTGAGTACCAACCATAAGTGTACTCACCCTTGCATAATGATATTCAGACCAACATAACGACTGCCCGGAGTACCCAAAAGACTTCGAAGATTTCTAGGCGTATGTCTCCCAGTCGACTGCCTGTGCTAGAGGATTCCGCTATCGCTCTGAGACGCTATTTATTCGTTTAAGATTAAGACATTCGGTTATGTAATAAAGTCTTTAATACTCTCTTTCGTTATGACATTGTTATGATATTCGCTTAATTGTCTATCGTATGTGTGTAAACTGATCCTGGCGCACATATGAGAATGCATTCGGTTTCCTTCATAAACCGGGTGTGACACATAATACCCTACGTCCTGTGTGGTGGTTTGGTATATTGCGCCATGCACTGGGGTGTTGTGCTCTGTTGAGCAATCTAGCTTATGGGTTATATCTGCCGATCTAGGTACCCGACCCTCCTTTATGTAGTCTAGGGGTGGGATACTAGTCGGTTGCAAGGTAGGAGTCTATTGAAAGCCAATTCTGGCAGCTCAGAGGCCGACCGGTCTGACCGGTCGGGCCGACCGGTCAAACCGGCCTGTCCAGTTGTAATCCGAGTAGGCTTTGTTTTATTTTGGAAATTCTTGTACAAACCGACTTGGAGAGGGGTACGACTTCCCCGGCCTATAAATATAAAGGCTAAGGCCGATTGAGGTATTCCCAATTGAATCAATACAAAATGCATCTACTTTTTGTTCCTCTCAAACCCTAGCCTTTTCCAACCCTAGATTGCTTTCTTCCTTTGTCTCTACGGCATTTGAAGACGTTTTGAGTGGCCTGCCGACCTCAGAGCAACTCTATGTTCACGAGCTCCGACGGGGTCCCTCCCGAGCTCGCTGTTCTAGGTCTTTGCAAGTTCCCTGCCTGCACTGGTCAGACCGGTCAGTGAAACCGGTCAGACCGGTCCGCCTAGGGTTTTCGCTGTGTTGATCATTTTTTACGATCGTCGCACGTTCTAGCGCATTCAGGTGTGTTTGGCGCGATTCTGTGTCAACATACTTTTTGGCGACTCCGCTGGGGAAGGATTAATCTGGTTCAAAAAACCGATCTAATCTAATCCTCAAAGAAGATGAGTAGTTCAGAGATCGACAAGGACAACATCATCAACGCCTCAATGGAGGAGCTCACCGAAGAGGAGCGCAAGGCCTACCTTCTTGTGGAGGAGCACGTCAGGACTCAATTCTTGAAGGGCTTCAAGAAGGATCGCGGTGGCCTCGTCAAGAGGGTGGAGGAGTTCGTACTGCCATCTCTCAAGCTTAACAAAGATAAGATTGAAGAGATCCCCAATGTAAGCCTCTCTCCCTCTGATATGTTTGATAGAATGTCATCCATGATGGATCAAAAGATTGTTGCTGCACAAGCCACTGTGGGTGATGTTTTAATTAAATTGAGTAGTGATATTGATGAACTTAAAGGCAAAAAACCTATGTCCGATCCCAACTCATCAGATCCAAGTTCGGCTACCCCTGAGTTCACATCTGAACCAATTTATGGTATGTCGCCGAACTCCTTTGTATGGAAAACCCCGCCACCGTCGACTGTGCACACAGCACCAGCTGGACCGGTCTCACCGACCGGTCAGACCGGTTACACAACCGGTCAGACCAGTTACTCAGTGACAGTGCCGTCACCGGTGCCCCTCGAGACGATTCCAAGTTCGGCTGCCCCTGGCCGAACCAATGAATTGTCGGTATACACACCACCTCGCACTACTGCTGTAGCTGGAGGATCACGAGGATCCGGACCTAACCAAGGACCAATCCCGACTTCTTCACAGATGATGGCGCATGGAAATTCTAATGCACATTGTTTCTCTAAGTTTTATACCAGCCAACACTATCAGGCCGATCTCCTTAAGTTCAAAGAAGATCTGGCAAATGTGATTAAAAGTAAGCTTGGGGCGGATATGGGTACTACAGGTTTATATCAAAAGCCTTATCCCGCTGAGTTTGATTTCGTTTCTTTTCCTGCTGGTTGGCGTATTCCTGAGTTTACTAAGTTTAATGGCGATGATTCTCGTACAACTTGGGAACATGTTAGTCAATATGTGTTGCAGTTAGGAGAAGCCGGTTTCAATGATGCTTTGCGTGTGTGTCTATTTTGTTTATCTTTGACTAGAACGACTTTCTCTTGGTTTTCATCAATTGCTCCTAATTCTATTCGCAATTGGGCTCAATTGGAGCATAAGTTTCATGATCACTTCTTTTGTGGGGAAACCGAAGCAAAATTGTTGGACTTAACATCGGTTAAGCAAGGCCGTGATGAATCGGCTCCGGATTATTTCAAAAGATTTAAAGAAATTAAAAATTGGTGTTTTAGTTTGATGATTTCCAAAAAGGATTTGGCGCATTTGGCATTTAATGGCTTACATTCTTACTTGAAAGAGAAACTCGAGGGCTTTGAATATCATACCGTGAATTTCTTGCAAGTCAAAGTCATGGGTTTAGAGTTTAAGCTTAAAAATGCCAAAGACACCTTTAAGCCTCATCGGTCCACTGAGTTTGTTTGGCCATCAAAGGCCAAATCCGGTTCAGTTCCGTCTCTCAAGCCGATTCAAAAGAATCGGCAAGAAGAGTTGAAATTTATGTTTGATGTTTCTAAGTGTGATCGGATTTTTGATGAATTGCTTAAGCATGGTAATATCCGATTGTCACATGCTATTCCATCTCTCGATGAGCTTAAACGACATGCATATTGTAAGTGGCATAACTCTACATCTCATGCTACTAATGATTGTAATATTTTCCGTCTACAGGTACAATCGGCCATTAATGAAGGATGATTGGTACTTTCTGAGATGCAAATTGACAAGGCTCCTTTCCCTGTTCATACACTAGAATTGAACAATTCAAAGGTGCTCATTCAGCCGGAGCAAGCCGAAGGAGCTAAGGGGAAGAATGTTGTCATCGGTGATCCAAGACCGATGAATACAAGTGACAAAATCCCTGCCCGGGAAGTTATCAAGGAGAAGACCGATGATGGCAAGGATACTCTGAAGATCATCATCAGAAACCCAAGGCTCGGAGGGCAGGGAGGCTCTCCAACAGAAAATCAGTCTGCTGCCCAGGCGCGGCCAGTCAGACCGGTGTCTCCGACTGGTCAGACCGGTCCAACCGGTCAGACCGGTGCCTCCGGCCGGTCAGACCGGTCTGGTAACCATCCCCAGATTTTCAAGCCAAAGCGTCTGGAAGTGGGTACTTGGAAGACCAACGAGGTGAAGGTGCAGGGAAGAGCTGCTAATCAGAAGCCTACCTTCAACCAATTGTTGAACAAGTACACAAAAGTCGTTCAAAAGGATCAGCCGCTAAAAAAGAGACAGCGATCACCGCCGCGCCAGGATCGTCCAGTGTCCCCAAGGAGGGAATCCAGCAGGCGCAGAGGTGATGTCGTCACATTATATCCTCCCCAAATGTGTGTCGCCATGCCATGGGTGCCACCGGCATCAAATGCAACAAATCCGGCATGGGAGCATGGGGGGATATGGATGCAGTGCTTTCCGATGCCTTATTCTCCACATTATCAGGGGGAAAGTTCCAGAGTGCCCGTACATGACCGATTGGGACCACGCCAATCTGGTCCAGTGCTGCAGACTGCACTGGTCAGACCGGTCGCTACTGACCGGTCAGACCGGTCTCACCAGAGGCCGGGCCAGGCTCCTGTTCAGAGATTCGAGTATCGCGTCAAGGAGAAGAAGGAGGAGCAGAAGCCTGTTGCTGATCCAGATAAGCTTAAAGCCGATGATGTGGTTCAGATCGGTGGAATAGAGGTGCCCATAAAGGATACGGGCAAAAAGCCGATGGACATAGCAAAGTCGGTTGATGTTCCTTCACAGAAGCCGGTCATGGCCAATGACCATGAGGCTGATAGCAGCAAGAGCACATCAGACAAGTACCATCAGCCTAGGTGGTGCCCATCAGGATTGACTCACATGCAAAAGAGGAAGCTGCAGTGCCTTCGCAACAAGGAAAAGAGAGAGCAGGAAGAAGAGAAGCTGAGGGATGAGGACTTCAACAGATATAGACCCATGTTCCCTCAAGTCAAAGTCTGGAAGGCCAAGGCAGCTGATCAGCCAGACAGACCGGTCGAACCGCTGCAGACAACCGATCAGACCGGTTAGGAGGATCGGTCAGACCGCTCTGACCAACCGGTCAGACCGGTTGAGCCCAGTATAGAGCCATCAGCCGAATCGGTGCCGCCCGCTTCGGCTCCTTCTGTTGATGAAGCCCCAGCAGTTCCTCCAACTGTAGAAGACGAGGAATTGGTGGATTACGAGGCGTCTCCGGAGCATACCAACTTGGAAGTCAACGTGGTGCATTTGTCTTCGGATTACTTCATGGTTCCGGAGGAGGATTTGGCTCATCTTCAGTTCGGGCCCCGTGAAGCTGTGTTCCAGAAGCTAAGCGAGAAAGACAATCATCTAAAGGCTCTTTACATGAGGGGACACATCAACGGGAAGCCGGTGACTCGTATGCTAGTGGATGGTGGGGCCATTGTAAATCTTATGCCCTACTCGTTGTACAAGAAGCTTGGTGGCCAAGACGAGGACTTGATCAATACAAACATGATGGTCAGTGGTGTTGGCGGAAGCGAGCCTCTTAGCGCCAAGGGATTTGCCTCCATGGAGCTCACTATTGGGAGCAAGACGCTTGCTACGGCCTTCTTCGTCTCAGAGGTGCAAGGTAATTACAATTTGATTCTTTGGAGGGATTGGATTCATGCAAATTAATGCATTCCTTCTATCTTGCATTAGTTTCTTGTTTAGTGGATCGGCGATGAGGTTGAGATTGTTCATGGAGACATTTCATCCTTTGTTGCTTTAGCCGATTCGGATTCTATTAGTGCACATGACAACATCAAGTGTTTATCGGGCGTGGATCTGTCCGATTATGATTTGATCAGTTGCACTAAGGATGGTTTTGTTTCTGCTGTATTAATGCCGATGGACAATCGGCTAAATCATTTAATGTAAATCAAATGAGTACAACAGAAGCTCCAGAAATGACCGGTCAGACCGCTTGTGCCGACCGGTCAGACCGGTCCAGTCCCGTTTGGCGCACAGGGCCGACCAGTCAGACCGGTCCAACACAGAGTGGTTGCAGCAGAGGCTAGATCAATATCGGGCGCGTACGAATGATATGTGTGAAGCCATTGAAGATTCTGATGATCTAGACAAGCTGGGTCAAGGGTTTACATCGGCTGATCCTTTAGAAAAGGTAGACATTGGTGATGGAACTATTCCTAGGCCAACCTTTGTAAACAAAAATTTATCGGCTGAATATAAAGCCGATTTGGTTAATTTCTTGAAAGAATATGTTGACTGCATTGCTTGGGAGTATCATGAAATGCTTGGTTTAAGTCGTGATCTTGTTGAGCATCGTTTGCTAATTAAAGCCGGTTTTAGACCTTATAAGCAACCGGTTAGGCATTTCAATCCCATTATTTATAACCGAATTAAAGCTGAAATTAATCGTCTACTTGATGCTGGATTTATTCGGTCTTGTCGTTATGCTGATTGGATCTCTAATATTGTGCCCGTTGAGAAAAAGAATTCGGGGAAAATTAGGGTGTGCATTGATTTTAGAGATCTTAATAAAGCTACTCATAAGGATGAATATCCTATGCCTATAGCCGATATGTTGATCAATGAGGCTTCCGGACATCGTGCCATTAGTTTTCTTGATGGTAACGCCAGTTACAATCAAATATTTATGGCCGAAGAAGATATATCTAAAATGGCCTTTAGATGTCCGGGATTTGTCGGCTTGTTTGAGTGGGTTGTTATGACTTTCGGTTTAAAAAATGCGGGTGCTACTTATCAAAGAGCAATGAATTTAATCTTCCATGATTTGCTTGGTGTCATCTTGGAAGTGTACATTGATGATATTGTCATTAAATCGGTCGGTTTGGATCATCATTTAGCTGATTTGAGACTTGCTCTTGAGAGGATGCGCCGATATGGTTTGAAGATGAATCCACTCAAATATGCTTTTGGTGTATCGGCTGGAAAGTTTCTTGGCTTCATTATTCATGAGAAGGGAATAGAGGTTGATCATAAAAGAATTGAAGCCATGAAGAAGGTTGAAGCCCCTACATGCAAGAATGATTTACAAAAGTTCTTGGGCAAGGTAAATTTGTTGAGAAGGTTTATATCTAACTTGTCCGGGAAGATCGATGCTTTTACTCCTATTCTTCGGTTAAAGGATGAAACCGAATTTGCTTGGGGGGCAAAACAGCAAGAAGCGTTTGAGAAAATCAAGATTTATTTATCTTCACCACCCGTGCTCAAGGCACCTAGGAGAGGAGTACCTTTCAGACTTTATGTGGCTGCTGAAGACAAAGTCATTGGGGCTGTTTTGACTCAAGAAACCAAAGGGAAGGAGTACATCATTACATATTTAAGCCGACGACTTATTGATGCGGAGACAAGGTATACATTTATTGAGAAGTTGTGTTTGTCTCTTTATTATGCTTGTACCAAATTGAGGCATTACCTACTATCTAGTACTTGCATAGTAATATGTCAAACCGATGTGATCAAACATATGTTATAGAAGCCGATTTTGAGTGGTCGAATTGGCAAGTGGGTTTATGCTTTGGTTGAATATGATTTGTCTTGTGAACCTTTAAAATCTATTAGAGGCCAAATTGTAGCGGATTTTATTGTTGAACATCGGATTAATGACAAGCATGATCTAGAAGTCGGCTATATTACTTGCACACCATGGAAGTTGTACTTTGATGGATCGGTTTGTGATGATGGTCAAGGAATTGGTGTTGTTCTTATTTCTCTGAATGGCTCTGTTTTTGAGTTTTCAAACCGATTGGAAGAAGAATGCACTAATAACCAAGTTGAGTATGAAGCACTTTTATTTGGCTTGGAATTCTTGCAATCCATGGGCATGAAGCATGTTGAAGCCTTTGGAGATTCTCTTCTGGTGGTGCAGCAAATATCCAAGGTATGCCAATGCTATAATGGTTCTCTAAATGCATATCTTGATAAGTGCCTTGATATTATTTCTTCCTTCCATGAATTTATTATTAAACATATTCCGAGGGAAGAGAATGGAAAGGCAAATACTCTGGCTCAGCAAGCATCTGGCTATAATGTTACGAAAAAATATGTCAACATTCGCAAGCCAATGCAAATGAAAGCCGAGTTTCTGGTTCTGGACGCACCAGTCCGACCGATCAGCGAGACGGGTCTGTCCAGAGACCGGTCTGACAGGTGATGCAGCTTTTGGTTCTGATTCGGCCAAGAAAGTTGATTCAATTGTCTCGGCCGAAGCCCAGGATTGGAGGGTCCCTCTTATGTCATATTTGAGAGATCCTGGTCGTGGTGCAGAGAGAAATATTTGGCATTTGGCTTTCAAGTATGTTTTAATTGACGATGAGCTTTATCGTCGAACTGCCGAAGATTTGCTTCTCAAGTGTTTAAACTCGGATCAGGCCCGGATTGCTATGTGTGAGGTTCATGAAGGCATTTGTGGTACTCATCAATCGGCTCCCAAAATAAAGTGGTTACTTAGAAGAGCCGGTTTCTATTGGCCCACCATGCTATCCGATTGTTTCAAATACTATAAAGGGTGCGAAGAATGTCAGCGGTTTGGTGATTTGCAATTGGTGCCTGCTGCATTGATGCATCCTATTATTAAACCATGGCCATTCCGAGGTTGGGCGTTGGATTTTATTGGACAAATTAGTCCTCCATCTTCGAAGGGGCATCGCTTCGTGTTAGTTGCTATGGATTACTTTACCAAGTGGACCGAAGCGGTTCCTTTGAAGAATATGACACATAAGGAGGTAATTGAGTTTATTACTGAGCATATTATTCATAGATTCGGTATTCCACAAACTTTGACAACGGATCAAGGTTCTTCATTTATATCAAAAGAGGTGCGTGCCTTTGTCGAATCTTACAAGATTAAATTGCTCAATTCATCTCCATACTATGCTCAGGTCAATGGGCAGGCCGAGTCTAGTAATAAGATTTTGATCAAACTTGTCAAGAAGAAGATCGAAGAAAATCCTAGAAGGTGGCATGAAGTGTTATCGGAGGCTTTATGGGCTCATCGTATATCAAGATATGGTGCTACTAAGGTTACTCCTTTTGAGCTTGTGTATGGTCAAGAGGCCGTTTTACCCGTTGAGGTAAATCTGGACGCTTATAGATTAGCAAAACAAAATGACCTCTCTGCTGTTGATTACCATGATTTGATGATGGATAATATTGATGAGGTGACCGACAAGCGTTTGAAGGCTTTGAAGGAGATTGAGAAAGGCAAGCTTCGGGTGGCTAGAGTTTACAACAAAAAGGTAAAACTTAAGTCTTTTCAGGTTGGAGATCTGGTTTGGAAGACAATTTTGCCTCTTGGGATGAAAAGCAATAAGTTTGGCAAGTGGTCGTCAAGTTGGGAGGGTCCGTACAAGATTATCAAGGCTATCTTCGGTAATTCATACATGATGGAGACGGTGCAAGGGGAGCTTCTACCAAGAGCTATCAATGGGAGATACTTGAAGAAGTTCTATCCTAGCATATGGCAAAGTGCATGAAGACGAAGAGGCCGGTATTGGATATCGCCCTTAGCTTTATTTTTTTAGACTTGTATGCTCTGTGTTAAACGTGTACGTCAGGATAGTTCTTGCTTTTTGGCTTGTGAAACTCACCAAAAAGCAGGGGGGCATATGTTGACAGCCAATTCTGGCAGCTCAGAGGCCGACCGGTCAGACCGGTCTGTCCAGTTGTAATCCGAGTAGACTTTGTTTTATTTTGGAAATTTTTGTACAAACCGACTTGGAGAGGGGTATGACTTCCCCGGCCTATAAATATAAAGGTTAAGGCCGATTGAGGTATTCCCAATCGAATCAATACAAAATACATCTACTTTTTGTTCCTCTCAAACCCTAGCCTATTTCAACCCTAGATTGCTTTCTTCCATCGTCTCTACGGCGTTTGAAAACGTTCTGAGTGGCCTGCCGACCTCAGAGCAACTCTACGTTCACGAGCTCCGACGGGGTCCCTCCCGAGCTCGCTGTTCTAGGTCTTTGCGAGTTCCCTGCCCGCACCGGTCAGACCGGTCGGTGAAACCGGTCAGACCGGTCCGCCCAGAGTTTTCGCTGTGTTGATCATTTTTGACGATCGTCGCGCGTTCTAGCGCATTCAGGTGTGTTTGGCGCGATTCTGTGTCAACAGAGTCCTATGAGAATTTCGATGTAGAGTTTTAGTAGGATTATAGAGGAATCCTAGTAGGAGTCCGGTTTTTTCTTTCTTATGGGTATCTAGAATCTTCCTCACATCTATACGCAGTGCACAGTTTCGTGGGCCCGGGTCTGACAGACTATCTGCCGAGTTTGGATAGCGGACGGTCTGGACGCCCACGCGCCGGCACTGCAGCCGCCGCCATGCTGGCTGCCACCGCCATGCTGGCCTCGCCGTGATCACTCGCGCCTGCCGCTCGCCGCCGACAGTGTTCAGACTAAAATAATGTGGTCAGACCATTACTAACAATGCTCTCGCTCGACTGCCACACTGAACAAGCCTTGAGTTCTCTGGTTTTCCTTTACTACGTAATGTCGATGATTTCACCTTTAAGCATCTACTCTAGCTTATATCATGTCTCCTGGTGACATTATCATATATATCTTGTTAATATATCTGTCTAGCACACTGCTCTGGACTATTCTGCTCACTTCTGTTGAGAGTGTGTTAGCAGATAAATGTTGATTGACTATCTTTAGTTTTCTTGTAGATACTTGAGGAAAGCAATCCTATCAGTAATTTTACATTTTTTTTTACTTTTGTAACCTTTTGTACTAGTTGGTTAGTAATGTTAATTGTGGGCCATTGGCAACAAATTAGTAGATCAGAAAATGTCAAAAGGAATTGTTGTGTGATCTGACTGAAAATATGTGGGTTAACATATCCTAAGGGTAGTGTGGATATGCATAATTTGTATTTCAAGCAAATAAAGCTAGGGATCCTTAGAGATAGTAGTTGATATATATGACTTCAACAGATTGAGTATCTGTACACGCAATGTATATACGGATAGAATCTATGTATTTGTGATGTATTTAAGATCTATTTCATGTCCTATTTTTTCTTTTTTGTTTTTTAATTCATCGTGGCAGACATATTTACAGCCGCGTCTCTAATGAGACTCTCTAGAGAAACGTACTACTGCTACCCGCATCTCATCAGTCTCATTGGAGATGGAGTAGCCAATACGCATCTCTAATGAGTCTCACCAGAGACGTGTGTTCTTTACACGAGTCTCCAATGGTTCACATGCATCATAGACGCCAATTCTGAGATGCAAATTTTGAGTGTCTCTAATTAGCATTTAGACCCGTATCTAATAAGGCGTTTAGAAGTAAACTATTCCGCGGTTACAACTCGCTTTCAGGCCTAGAAACTAGCGACTGACACCCTAGAAGTTGTTAGTCCTCACAAAATGGTAAGTGAAAAAGAGCATCTTCAGCACTGCCAAAAAGGCATAGAACTGATGTGTTTCTGACTACACTTTGTTCTCGGCTAACTAAAGCAACATCAGATGCAAGGGAAGCATAGAGCTGATGAGTTTCAAATAACTGCACTTTATTCTTGGTTATCTAGAAACTAAAGCAACATCAGATGCAAGGGGTGACGCCAAAGGCTGGCACACATTCTCCCTGCACTTTCCGCTTTTCTTGCTGCTGCAGGCCAATCTAGATCAACGATGCCATCCTTTGCACGTCTCCACACTCCAAGAATATGAACCCCCCCCCCCCCCCCCACCCCCCCACCCAACCCCGAGCAGGCCCCGGCTCACACGCTGCCATGTATATAACCGCATGGGATCAACCCTTGTTTGCAACAGGGATCTCGAAAGGTCCTAGAAGCTATAATACTAATCCAGGAGCCAAGTAGCACCCTAGCCTGTTCCTGCTCCAGTTGCTTGATCGGTCCAATGCAAATGCCGTTCTGTTGGGACCGAAGCCCGGCGCAGGCGCCTGAGAACCATATCGCCATCAATGGAACAGTGGTCGTCTCCTGCCACTTTGGCCCACTGTTGGAGAACGGCTTATTAGTGCCGGTCACAGGGCGTATTAGTGCCGGTCCACGTTAGTGCCGGCTACTCTGACCGGCACTAACGCGCGTATGTTAGTGCCGGTCCGTAATACCAGCCGGCACTAACGTGCCCGACCCCGCCCGAGTCCTCACAGCAAGGTTAGTGCCGGCTGATATAACTAGCCGGCACTAAATGTTTTTTCTTCTTTATGTTTCTTTTCTTTTCATTTTTATACATATGGCTATGCGTATTTCTACCGTATGTGACTACATAGTCGTACTCTTTACATTGCACAGTATTATTAGAACAACATATTACACTAACATTATATATATATATATATATATATATATATATTTGTCATGTTTGGAACACTTATGAGTTCAAAAGTACATGAGATATTAAAAATTATTAAGCACATCAACTATAGTAACGTATCAACTTCCTCGTCGTCGGATCTTCTTGGGCGACGCTTATACGGAGATCGCCATGAAATTTGCCCTTAGGATTTATGACTTCATCGAGTAGAAATCCGCATATAGCTTCTTGAATTGCCCTGATCCGAGCGATTTCAATGAGTTCTTCTTTCATCCACCAACGCTGTCACATTTTTCGATAAAAACATGAGAATAAAAAATAATGAATTAAAATAATGAGCAGATGTGATTGTGCTCACGTACATTGAATGCCTCCACTGTCATTTGCCCTTTTTCACTTGCAAAAGAGTTGATCCACTCGCATACGTAGTATCCACATAAGTTGTTTCCTTGGCCCTGTCTCCAACACTATGGACAAATGTGGGTTACGATATAGAATTTTTCTGATGTTTATTGCGAATGACATTAGTAGCGAGAGTATATTCATACCGGAAAATCAGTCACCCAATGAAGAGGCTCGATTTCACCTATGGGCAAGCCTATGTGTTTGTGGAGGTAGCGACTCCATGCAGTATTTACCACCTCAATGATATCTTGGTACTTTGATATATCTTGCCTTAATGAGTCCAACTTCGCCGTGCTTGGTCCAAAGGGTATAGTTACTCATGAATCCATTCAAGGCCAGGTGATTCCATAGAGTATCTCTTTTTCGGAATTTCTTTTTATTTTCGCAAACACTGCATGTACAACACATTAAACCCTTTGACGACCTATTTGCCATTGCCGCCTTGAGAAAAGAATCTAAACCCTGAATCCATGCCGAGGTGCTCCGGCTTCCGTGCATCCATTGCCGGTCCATCTGTACAAATTAAAAAAATCATGCTCATTATCCCTAAAAACAGGTTATTATGAAGTAATTCAAAAAAAATGTAAATGTGTCATAGGCCACCTATCTAGTAAATTTAAACTAAATAGCAAAATAAATTGGCACAATAACATATACACATGTCACCATGAAATAATTCAAAAAAATCATTCTAAATGTGTGATAGTCAAACTATATAGTAATCATTCTCTAAAAAGCAACAAATCAATTCTACCTTGCTCAAATTAATGAACAAATTAATAAATCATGCTCATTTTCTCTCATCCTTAAAATTCTTAAAATTTTGCATTATAACATATACACATGTCCCCGTGAAATAATTCAAAAAAATTACTCTAAATGTGTCATAGTCAAACTATCTAGAAAACCTTCTCTAAAAAGTAACAAATCGATTCTATTTTGCTCAAATTAATGAACAAATCGGAAAATTATGCTCATTTTTCCTCAACCTTAAAATCACTATTTTCTTTATCTAGAAAGCATGAAACAAAGAATAAACACCGTGAAAGAAGAGTGGAAGAAGCTACTAACCTTTGGTGCACTTGGATGGGTGAAATCCTCACAAATTTGGGGGGAAATGGGCAGCACCTCCCCTCTAACATGCCATGAGAGAGAGGAGGAGCTCGGCCAAATGAAATGGTCGGGCTGGGGAAGAAGGAGTGCCTGATATACGGGGCAATTTAGTGCCGGCTGGTGGCTCTAGCCGGCACTAAGTGTGGACTTTTAGTGCCGGCTAGAGCCACCAGCCGGCACTAACTTACAATTGACCAAGTTAGTGGCGGCTAGACTTTCCAGCCGGCACTAACGTGTCTTATGACCGTTGTGGCATGCGCACGGACCATTGGGGGATGGCACGTTAGTGCCGGCTCCTATTTGACCGGCACTAATGTGCTAGTACCAATATGACATTCTCCAGCAGTGGCCTGTCGGTCCCGGGGAAGACCACCACGCTTCGCCTCTTCAGCAGCACGCAGATCGACCACAGTACGCTGTCTTCTTGCTACTTTCTATCAGTAACGTGTATTCAGTACCAGGGCCTCTGAGCTCTCTGTCTCACACTCGTGTCTTGTGTTGGCGTCCAACTGCAGACACGGGGAAGGGAAGGCTGAGCGCGGAGGCGCCACTGCGGGGCGGCAAGAAGACCAACCACGGCCGCGGGAAGACAAGCACCATGACGTACCAAGTGACACTCTTCGTTGACACGGAGTTTGGCACGCCGGGGGCCATCGTCGTCAAGAACGGCCTCAAGAACGACCAGTTCTTCCTCCGCTACGTGCAGCTGGAGTTGCCCGAGGACCGGCGCATCCACTTTGAGTGCAACTCCTGGGTCTTCCCCTACAAGAAGACCAACTCCGACGGCATATTCTTCATCAACACGGTCACATTCGACGACCTTAATTATCTTTCGGGTGCAAGTTTAATTTGCAGGAAGAAACTGAAATCATCTAACTTTGATGGCAGAGCTACCTGCCGGACAAGACGCCGGAGGCACTGCAGCTGCTGCGGGAGGAGGAGCTGAGGAGCCTGAGAGGGAACGGCCGAGGGGAGCGCAAGGACTGGGAGCGCATCTACGAGTACGACTACTACAACGATCTCGGCAACCCCGACAAGGAGGATCACATCCGGCCGGTGCTCGGCGGCACCGCCACATACCCCTACCCGCGGCGCTGCCGCACCGGCCGCGCCCTCTTCAAGAAAGGTACTTAACACCACCACTCCATTGATTGATTTTGTTTGTCGACGGCACAAGAGCAAGCTTTCAACCGGCAAACTCACAACTTATTCTTGCAACGACAATATGGATGTATGTAACTGAAGACGGCATGACTGAGACGCGCAAGCACATGATCAACCTGGACTTCTATATCCCCCCGGATGAGCGGTTCAACCCGATGAAGCTGGCGGAGGTGCTGACGCTGGCGGTGCAGGCCGTGACGCATTTCGTGATCCCGGAGTCCAGGGCTCTGTTCCATGGCAATATTAGCAGCTTCAAGTCCTTTGATCAGCTGAGGAGGGACTTGTACAGCAAGCCTCAGCAGCCTGTCGTGGAGGGCGTCGTCATGGACAAGCTCAAGACCTCGGTGCCGTCGCAGAAGACCTACAAGCAGGTGTCCAAGATGGTCAGGGAGACGCCGGTCAAGTTCCCGATCCCTCAAGTCATTGAGCGTAAGTGACTCCACACACATTGTCCGTGGCTGAAATGGCATGCTAAAATTAAGAAAATGTTATATTTTACCTTGAAACAATCTGATGTTTTGATACATCTTTGATGGTACAGATGATCCAGAGGCGTGGAGGACCGATGAAGAGTTCGCAAGGGAGATGCTTGCAGGGCTCAACCCGGTTGTGATCAAGAGATTAGATGTAAACGAAAGCAACAACCAACAATCCTCTGATTTTCGGACATTGTTCACATGCATAGCTAAAAGTGAATAATAGTAACTTTTATATCACATCTTCTTCATACACCAGGTGTTCCCGCCAGTTAGCAGTGGAGGGAAGAAGAGTTCGATTACTTCTGCTCATATCGAGGGTCAGCTTGAAGGACGAACTGTCGAAAAGATCATTGTAATTCCCTTCTTAACAAAATGCAGGGAACCATCATCAATATGCCATTCTTTTCTTTAGGGAATAAATTGAAATGAATGTTCCTTTTCTATTGAGCGTACAAACGGAGCTACAACTTTTTTTTTATGTAAAAAGGAGCCACAACTTCATATTGTGCCTCAGTGAATTTTGTCAATTGGATAGGAACTTGTACTGTGACGTGTTAATTAGAAATTTATGCTATGCAGGCAATTGAACAGAATAGGCTATATATTCTGGACCACCATGACTATCTGATGCCGTACCTGAGGCGCATCAACACGTTGGGGGTGTGCATCTACGCGTCGCGCACGCTGCTGTTCTTGAAGGATGACAGCACCTTGAAGCCTGTGGTGATAGAGCTGAGCCTGCCTAGTGACGACGGGGGTGATGATGAGATCAGTAGGATCTTCCTCCCTGCAAGCAATGGGATTGATGGACATCTGTGGCAGCTTGCTAAAGCCCATGTTTCCGTCAATGATTCAGGCTACCATCAGCTCATCAGCCACTGGTGAGTGAGATTTGGTTGTCGTTTAAGTATCTTAAGAATGGCATATTACAATCAATAATCTTCATCTTCCAATCTAACGTGTACTTTTGAATGCCAACGTACAGTTCATTCTTCTCAGAAATACTACTTTATTTCTAACTACATATATAATGTGAAATAAGGAACCAACAAGCTAACATATGTTGAAAACAAAAATAAATTCTTTTCCTGAAAAAACATAGTTCCTGTCAGTACCGGCCGGGAAACGGTTCAAACTTGTCTGGAATTTTCAGTTATCTTAAAAAGGTTCCCTCTTTTGGATCAAGATTTACATCAGTTTAAGGAGCAGAGTGTTCCTGAACTCCTAAATACTCTTCTAAAATTCTGGTACTAGCAGTAAAATGACTTCACATTATCACCTTCTTGATGCATATACCAATCGACAGGCTGTTCACTCATGCGACAGTGGAGCCATTCATCATCGCGACAAAGAGGCAGCTGAGCGCTATGCACCCGGTCAACAAGCTCTTGGAACCACATTTCAAGGACAATATGCAGATCAACACCTTGGCCAGGAGCATCCTCCTGAGTGCTGGAGGCATACTTGAGAGGACCATGTACCCGGGGAAGTACGCCATGGAGATGTCGTCGGCTATCTACTCCGAATGGAGGTTCACCGAGCAGTCCCTACCAAATGAACTCATCAAGAGGTTGAAAAAACACCGACCTTGCCTAACCGATGTCAAGTCTGACAATTTCGCAGCCAACCTTTTTATGCAAATGTAATGCAAAATTGTTCATTGGTCTGTACCTGCAGGGGTGTGGCGTCCAAGGATCCCAACGGAGGCGTGATCCTGCACATTGAGGACTGCCCTTACGCCGTGGACGGCCTAGACGTGTGGCGCGCCATCGAGGCGCGGGTGCAGAGCTACTACACGCACTAGTCTCCAAGTTTTCTGAGCAAATGTCCAAGGAGTTCGAGATGAGTATGATGGGTGAGCTGCAGTTCTTCTTCGGGCTGCAGATCAAGCAAACTCCTCAGGGCACGTTCGTCCATCAAGCCAAGTATACCAAGGACTTGCTGCGGAAGTTCGACATGAGTAACTTGTATCCTCAGCCGACTCCGATCAGCACATCGACGGCGCTTGATGCGGACTTGGATGGAGAGGCGGTGGACCAGAAGGAGTACAGGAGCATGATTGACTCTCTCCTGTACCTGACGGCGACCCGACCGGACATTCAGTTCGGGGTCGGCCTTTGTGCGCGATATCAGGCTTCGCCGCGCACCTCCCACAAGCAAGTGGTGAAACGCATCTTCATGTACCTCAAGTTCACTCCTGAATTCGGTCTTTAGTATTCTGCGGATTAATCTCTTGTTTTGGTTGGTTTTTCGGATGCCGATTTTGGTGGGTGTCAGCTGGATCGCAAGTCGACTTCTGGCACCTATAACTTTCTCGGTACATCATTGGTTTCGTGGTCCTCTCGCAAGCAAGCTAGTGTAGCGCTTTCTTCCACAGAAGCTGAATACGTTGCCACTGCTAGGTGCTGCTCTCAGATTCTTTGGATGAAACAAACCTTGCAGGATTATGGGTTGAGTTTTGGTAGGGTTCCCATCTTTATAGACAACATGTCCGCCATTAGCATTGCAAAGAACCATGTCCTACACTCCAGAACCAAAGACATAGATATCCGGTTCCACTTCCTGTGAGATAACCATGAGAGAGGCCACATAGACATGATCCATGTCCCTTCAGAGAGGCAAACCGTAGATATCCTCACCAAACCACTTGAGCAGGACACCTTTGCTCGCTTACGATGGGAGCTTGGGGTTTGTTACCCCTTTTGATCGCTGACTTCTCTTCGGTTAGTTTTTTGTAGGTCTTTGTTTTTGTTTCTCTTCGCTTTCTAGCTTCTGATAGATGCATTTGCATTGTACATGTTTGCATTTCGCATTGCTTCACTACACTGGCATTCTTGTATACACTGTTATGATCCTCTAGTGCTTGCTAGTGTAGTTTTTTAAACTTGATCATGTATAGCTTGCTCTTCAGTATATGTCATATCAACTGAGTTAAGCTATTTTGATTTGAAAATCTAAAAATATGATCACCCTGTCTTGGCTACTGGCATGTTAGGTTGTATTGATACGCTTTGCTATCCTATTCGTGCTAGTGTGGCTTTTAATCTTTGACATGAGCTAAAATTGTTAAAATTATT
The DNA here is from genome assembly GCF_016808335.1 of Panicum virgatum. Taxonomy (NCBI): domain Eukaryota; kingdom Viridiplantae; phylum Streptophyta; class Magnoliopsida; order Poales; family Poaceae; genus Panicum; species Panicum virgatum. The sequence goes on from NC_053147.1 coordinate 54,046,847, forward strand.
TAATATATGTCTGAAATGGAATGAAAAGATACAGGTGGGATTGCTTGTTGCACTGATCGAGCTTTCGGGACGGCTCACATAGCACTAGTGAGAACACGGGCAAGGCTGTGCATGACTGAAGCGGGTGCCTTAAGCTTCTGACTGGCCTTGGCATAGGCTTGGTCTCGCTGCTAAGTAAAGCATAACAAGCTTTCAACCCCTGGCATAATCACTTGCTTGACATAACCTGTTAACTTTTCATTCAAACGCAAGTTTTGAGATGCAGAATTGATTCATGATAAAATATATTGGCTGCTTTGGATCACCCTGTATGAGTTTGGTAAGCACTGCTTTCTTTCTCCTACTTGCTGTTGCTAGATCATGGGTGATGCTTTTATTTTTGCTGAACTGAACTTGCTAGCTCTAGACTTGATTGATATACCCTGTTGAGCTAGATTCAGTTCTTGTTTATGAAGCACACATGCCTGTCACTAGATGATCATATCTTTGTATGCCTGAATGTTTCACTTACACCCTTTGCACGACATTCATTGCATAGCATGATTTCAGGGGGAGATTTAGGTATATTTTAAGCTTGATGTGTGCATGTGCCAACAAGGGGGAGAATTTTTGGGAGAAGTGATCGAACAAGGGGTAGACTTGAGACTTGTTTGATTTTTGAAAAACATGTTGCGCACAGGGCTTTGAGAGTGCATCATTTTGGGAGAGTTGCACTTGTGGGAGGGAAAGGCTTTGCAAGGGGAGTGTCTGCTTTGTTTTTGGCTCCTGATTTTTCCTCGCTTTCCCTCCGCTTCTTGAATGACTGCGTCGAGCTTTACCTCTGTCTTTGAGAAGTCATGTTTTGGCTTTTGATCGATTGCGTTGAGCCATTGCCCTTGTCTTAGGGAATCGATTTTTGCTTGAGTAAGTGACTGTTCTTGCCTTTCTGAGCTTTTTGTCACTTGCTTGAGTTCTTCACTTTCTTCTTGCCACTTTTTATTTTTCACTTCTCTGGTTACAGGTGGTGTGTTGACAATGCACTCATCTAGGGGGATATTGAGGAATGAGCAGTACTCACTCCTGGCTGTGATGAGTGAATTGTCAACCGTGCGGTGTGATCGTGTGCTTGGTCTTTGGTGGCAGGTACACGGGCGTCGAGTGTCGACGGAGAGTTGCCGTGGAGGAGCTCAGGCCGGGCGGCAGCTGTGGCGTCCACTCCTGGATCGAGGGCGCAAGCAGCGACGGATGACGGGTTTCTTGGTTTGCGCCACAAAACCAAGCTGGCGGACGGCGGTTGAAGACGCCAAGTCATGGAGGCACGGGAGTCGGTCTCGGAATTGGCGGAGGAACGGGCGTCGACGGCATCTAGGGCCTCGCTGCAGGTGAGGAGGTGATGGGCGTCAGGCGGCGTTGTTGGCGCTCCTTAAGTACCCATTTTATCCCTTGTTTATCTTTGATAATGGCATGAATTTAATATCAAAATCACTAACCGTCCTAACCCCGGCCTAATTATTGGTCATTTTCACACTTGCACATATATTTTGGAGGAACTTTGTTTTTGCAGGTTTTTGGCCTATTTTGAAGCATGAAATGACGAGGCTCCTTAAGTCTACCGATGACCTTACACCTTAAGTTGTTTAATTTGAAAACTTAATTCCTATGCTATCTACATTTGTGAATCTCTTGCAAAGTTCTACCCACCAAAGCCAATGCATACATATTATTTCATGATGAAACCTTTAGATTGCAAACTTATATTTTGATGAGTTGGATTAAGATTGATTTCTTTGGTACGAGACTAAGAAGCTGGTCATTCCATTTTTTTTGTGTAACCTTCGTTTTGCTAGCCTATTTATCCATGCATTGTGAATTTCTACTTCGGGAATTTTGCAAACCTCGCTGGATATCCACCCTAAACCAAAAATATCCTTTTGTGATTACCTCCTTGACCACAACCCAATTTGAGTATGGATTATCATTTCGACGGAATCAAAAGAATCAAGGGCACCATATAAAGAAAAGTTTTGGGAGACAAGGCTCCCCGGAGATTCAAGAGGTTCTACGAAGAAGAAGGTGAATTTGAGATACTTACCCTAGCTAGTTGGTTCTCCCACTATTCATACTCGAGGACGAGCATTCGTTCAAGCATGGGGGGATGGCTGGGTAAGTATTATATGTTATCAAAAGTTCTAAGGAGTAAAAAGAAAGAAAAAAAAGAGAAAGAAAGAGAAAAATGAAAAATACGAAAAAAATGAAAGAAAAAAGAGAAGAATAAAATGCTCCTTAGTTCTTTTTGGCTTCATTAATTTTCCAAGTTACTTTGAAGAACTATTCCATACTCAAATCTTCCAACCATGTGCAATCCGATAACGAGAACTTCATTTGTGTCTCGGGATCATCCATTTACCACTTGCACATGTCCACCTATCTAAATGTGTGTGTTTCATCTTTCTCCCTCTCCAACATTATTTTCCAATGGCCTTTTTGACTAGTCTCAGTAAATCCAATAGATCTCTCTCTTAGTTTGACAATATTTCGGATATAATGTTTTGCTAGGATTGATTTTACCTACCAAGCTCCACATAAGCCTTCCACTTTTATATATGAGTAGAATAGGTTGAAGACAATCTAATGTAGGCTTGAGAGACTTGATGAGATGAGTGTTTCCATGATCTTTTGCAAGAGAACCTCACTTACATTTGATATGCATTCTTTTGAAAATTCTTCACGATGAAACAAGGTAAAGGTTTGAAGTTCGCTTAAATTTGAGAGCATTGCATTTAGCTATTATTGTGGCTTGTTCTTTAATTGCTAGTCTATCTTCCATAATGAAAAAGTAGCCGGTCACAACATGAACTTAAATGCTAAATACTTGAGAGAGCAATATGTCTTGTTATGTATGACTAAGTGCAGAGAGGACATTGAGGGGCAACGCTGATTTCTTTATAAGCAAAGCTCCTGGACTTACTCGAGGACGAGCAAGGTTTAAGCATGGGGGGAATGTTGGCGCTCCTTAAGTACCCATTTTATCCCTTGTTTATCCTTGATAATGGCATGAATTTAATATCAAAATCACTAACCGTCCTAACCCCGGCCTAATTATTGGTCATTTTCACACTTGCACATATATTTTGGAGGAACTTTGTTTTTGCAGGTTTTTGGCCTATTTTGAAGCATGAAATTACGAGGCCCGTGATCGAGCGCTGACACAGAGAAAGACGAAGGCCAAAGCCCAAAAATAGGACCAAAGCCCATGTTGATTCGAAGCCCATTCACGCACATCCATCCTCCAAGAGAGCCCAAAGGACCGAGCCCACGAAGATGAGATCAAGATACTTCGGGATTAAGCAAAGCAAATGAAGTTTAAGGAAGGATTCCCTATCCTATCCTTCCCTCGAAGATATCTCCAAGATAACAACGTCCAAAGGGGTGCAATCGTGAAGGACAGAAACTCTAGAAGATGCGAGGAGTCTACACGTGAAAGATGAGACCGAGGCGAGCCCGAAAAGGGGTAGGCCGGCCGGCCTAGGCCTATGGGGCCGGCCGGCCCAGCCCGTTTTAGAGTCGGTTTGGCCTCCCCTTCGACCGGTGGCTTCCTCGGCTTATAAATAGCTCGCACCTTATTCAACTCGGAGAGAGAATCTACCCCGAACTCAACAAAAACCTAGGGCCAAGGCCGGAGGGAGACGACGGCCGCCGCAAGTCTTCGAAGGTACCTAGGAGATGGCTTAGGCCACCCCTAGCCGCCATGGCCTCCCTGCGAGGTTGTGCCATGGTGGAGTTCGGGAGTCACCCCCAACATTCATCGGGGTATGTACACACACGATGGTGATATCAATCTACTATTTATTCTAGTTGTCTCGACTTTGGTCTACTTCAATGCATGCTTTCTTTCTCATATGTGATGCATCCATATGTTCACAGTAAGATTAGATCTATTCGTGGTGATTAGTCTATATCTTGCGGATACGTTGAGGTAGCGTGTTTTAGCTAGTTGGTTGATTACCCCGGTGTGGTGACAGCATGGCGGAGGGAAAAGCCCTAGCGACGACATGATGTGGAATAGGATCGATGGCGAGTATCATGGGAGTCGTGGCGCGGCCACCAAGAGGAAGAGCACTTGGTGGGCGTTTGGGGTAAAGCTTTGGGAAACCTTAGGCGTTAACACGCACCTCGCACCGGCGACCATGGGAAAGTAGGCCGCTTGCGAGCCGTCTTTCTGAGAGATGATTTCGTGTACCTTTAGTTGAGATGCAATCTATGTTTTTATCACCTTTTTGACTAGAACTGTACCTAGAGACGATAGGCCCTAGCTCCTTGGTTGTGTTATCTCATCTACGGTTGTGGGTGTGATGAACACTTATGCTTCATTCATATCTATCAAGTGTTCAGTTTATATGCAATCTTCGCTTCATGTTTAGGATAGGTTCGATAGATTAGATGGTAAACCCTAGTCGGTTCGCTTCCGATCCACGGATTGATAAACCTTGGGGGAGTACTCTAAGGGAAAAGCTACCACGATCCGTGCGCTTGCGGTACGTAAATTGGCGCTCTAAGGAGCGTCAACAAGCTTTTCTGGCGCCGTTGCCGGGGATCAGCAACTCGAACCTTAGGGCGATCTATCTAGTTTTTTTGGGCTAACCCTAAATTTTTATTATTGCATATACCCTTGTTTTCTTGTTTGTGTCCTTGAAAGCAGGTGGAAAAAGTTAGACACCAAACTTGGACTTCGAGAAGTCCATAATCCACTTCGACAAATTTCAACAATCGGCAACAAGATGATCGAGGAGCCTCGACATGGAACATCGACAACGTCCACATCGACATGACGGCAACAACATCAAGATTCGCTCTTTAGTGGTAGGTGCTAACTTTTGTTAGTGGCCCAGCATCCGCTATCGAGTCCCCACTCCCCAAAGCAAAAGATGATAAATAAGGTACGCCGCCGTGTCAATTGATTTTAAAGACTGATGTTTTTGGAAGAATTGTTTGTTCAAGCAATAGGTATGAAGCATGCCCGCGAAGAAAATCGTGCGATCATCATCATCTATGAAGTGTTACTGTTGTGATGAGTTTTTCGTCCAAGATCAGAGAAGTAACATGAGAAAATAATAGATTATTTTGAAGCTCCATCAATTCTTCTTTCCAACGGATCAAGAACCATCAACTTTGGAGATCGGTGTGAAGAGTTATGGTAAAATCTTTCAACGCTGCGCGTTCTGAAATCCTTCTGGACAGATTGTAGCGCCGTAATAAAACGAGCATAACTTCTTCATCCAGAGTCTAATTGGGATGAATAACCACTTGTTGGAAAGATAATTTGATGCACCTTGCAATGGAGGAGAAGTTTGGTACATGTTCTGCACTGGATGAAGGGGAATTCAATGAGGACAGAGGCAGTAGCAACCGACGAAGAAGGTGATGATGATGTCAAAGGATGATTGGAAGGCTGTGTACACAAAAGATGATGATTTGAAGTTGACTAAAGCTGGAGACAACAAGATTAGAAGAACCATGACACCACCTATCTTCTCCAGTGGGATGCTCGATATACTTCTAATCGAGTGATGCTATCAACGAAGGAAACCGTTCGGATCATCAACACGAAGCACAGGAGCATCTTCGATCCCGACACCTTAGGCAAAGCAAGAACCATGGAGACAGACCATTGGATCCAAGATACTCGCTGATGAATCAATAGTGATGACCTTGAAGCCAAGGACGCACGACACTACGCTCCAAAGACCACATGATCGAGATTATTGACATCTTCAGGCGAATTCACATGAAGATATTGTTCTCATCAATGTCCAGCCCGACCTCAGAAGCAAAGACCAGCATATTTTTTGATATTCAAAAGCTCCACAAAGTTCCCATTCCAACAAATCAAGAACCAAGTCAATCAGAGATTCCTACAAGCATGGCCAAAACATTGAAGGTTGTGCACTCTGAAAATTTATGGACAGCACGCAGCGCCAAAAGTAAAACGGTCATAACTCTCTCATTTGGACTCCGTTTAAAGCGAATGACCACTTGTTGGAAAGGTTATTTCATAAAATTTTCAATAGAGCTATATTTTGGTATATGTTCTATTCTGGACGCAGGGGGAAAATCCACGAAGAAGCGGCAGGAGCAACGCGATGAGAACAAGATAGAGAAGATGACGATGACAACAATGAAGGGGAGCTTGGGCGATGCTTTCATCAAGCGTACGTGATAAAATTCAGAGGCTTGGAGCAGAGGAAGAACCCCAATGACATTGGCAAATAAAGACACAAGCGGTCGACTTTCGACAAATGAAGATGTTGCAAGCAAACCACGAGGGATTACAACAGGCGACATCAAGCTGCATGGACACTTCGGATTCTCGCACGAAGGACCATGGCTTCACATCAATGAGAAGGTATGTGAGAAAGTCAAGCTCTATGACTTTAAATGAAGCGCTTTGCGGGAGGCAACCCGTTCATTTTATTTATATATATTAATATGACCGTCTACATTGCACTCTTTAATCGGAATATCAAGTAACATTGTACCGTTGCTCTAACAAAAACCACAACTTCATGTTGTTCATTCTAAATGTTATTGAGGGAGCACTTTGTTATTTGATCTTGGGAAACTTGTAGACCTTTTTGTGTGCCTATTAGTGTTTTGAGTCTTTTTCTTTGCGTCTTTTTAGAGAGATTTATGAAGCATTGCACCACCCTTTGATTCTAAACTTGTGGCTAGTTAACTTAGACTAATTTTTTGTTTTGTTTTAGATCACCTCATCATGTCATATCATTTTTTTCACCCACCCCGTGTTGCATTGCATACCATGTTGTTCGTCTCACCCTTGCATTGCATTGCATGTTGCATTTAAAAAAAACCTTTTCTAAAAACATTGACTAGCCTCGCTTTTGAGATCCTAAAACCCTTAGGAAAACCACTCATAGAGCAATCCTAAAACAATAGGTTATGTTTTTCATTCAAAAAAAATGTAACTTTTGTTTCTCTCTAGTTTTTTTTTAAAAAAAAACCACCTTTGATAGAATTTCTATACCCAACACTCTCTCTTCAAAAATTTTATTTTAAGCCAAAAAAATATAGGAAACCCATAAACCTACTTTTAAAACCTTGTTAGCTCAGTTGCTTGGTCCTTTTCGATAAATAACCTTTTCATTGACAAAAGCCTCACTTCTTATGAAGTGTCGCGAAGGCTTTTTGTCACTCTTAGCAATTGTTTTTTAATAAGCTAGTTGCGGAACACATCGAAAGGTCCTTTCAACCTTGCTAACGCTTGTTTTTGCTAACTTTGCATTTACACTTTGCATCCATTCCATTGTTCATGCACTCATTTTGCTAGCTTGGTCTCAACTTTATTGATGAAAGCTTTCATATCCATGTTAATGCTTCACGTGAGCATTTTCCTTTTTGCAATCTTGTGTAAACATGGTGTTTAGACATGATTGAAGACCATCATCATTTAGTTACCAAGCTATGAGGTTGCATTTGGTTGGTTTATAAGCTTTGCATTGCGCTTTATTTTTTCTTGTGCTATTAAGGCCTATTGATCTTGGGATAGACATGGTGTTTTGACCTTGGTTAAATAAGTCTTTTTGGCTATGGAGAAGTTCGGCAACCTAGTTGTAAATATGGTGTTTAGAACTAGGTGTAAACATTGTCTTTGTTTATATACCTTCCTCTCATTTGCATTTACACTAGCACACACGTACACTCACTAGTTTCGCTAAGCTAGATATGCCACAAATTGAGATCTTAGGAATGGTAGGTTTGTTCGCATTTGTTTCTACTCCCGATCGTCACCCCGGGGGTAGTGTGTATTTAAAATGTTTTGCAGGCATGAAGAAGCGTTCCCATGAATTCGTGATCAAAGAAGAAATCAAATTCGTCAACATCTCCAAAGTTCGAGAGCAAGGCCTGCTGTTTTCATCAAATTTTGCGCATGGATAGAGACATACAAGGAAGAAAAAAGTTGATATTCAGAAGCTCCATGAAATTCCCATTCCAACGCATCCAAGATCAATGAATTTTAAGACCCGTACAAGGAGATATGGCAAAAACTTTGGACGCTGCGCATTCTGAAATTCGGAACAGATTGCAGTGCTGGGATAAAATGGACATAACTCTCTTGTTCGGAATCAATTTTGGGCGAATAAGGACTCGTTGGAAAGAAAAATTCATGCACTTCGCAATGGAGCAATGTTTCAGTATATGTTCTGTTCTGGAAATTGAAAGAAAAATTCGTGAAGATGAGGCAGCAATGGGACAACGAGGAATTGAAGGAGGCGACGACGATGAGAAGCAAGGATTGGGACCATGACTTAGTATAAGAAGAAGTTGAAGGAAATTGAGGCAACAAAGGTGAAGACACATTGAAGATGATATTCATACACATGAGGGAAGAACTTCAAGAATTGCAAGAAGGTCCATCTTCTCCTTCCACGCCTAGCATCATGCTAAGCATGGGGGAGGATTTCGTGGACAAGGAAGAAAGATCTCATGGAGTAAGATAATCACGGTTGCCACAAGATGCTCATGATTCTTCTTCCATGCTTAGCACAATGCTTAAGTATGGGGGAGGCCGCGCTACACTTCATTACGAGCATCGAGAAGGACGGTAATTCTTCCTCAACTCTCTCTTTTTCTAAATGCTTGTACATATATGCCTTCAACCAAAGATGCAACCTTTGTATATCTCTCCCTATAATAACATGGCTACTAGGAGTACAACCTAGATTTGTTTTTGTTTTCAATGAATGATAACCACCATCACCTTGAGCTCACCACGATGATATTCTTATATGCTCTTGCTTATGGAAAAGTGATGAAAGTTGCTGCTTTGTTTTACCTATGCTATGTTTTATATGACTTGACCATTTGCTCTAAATTAAATGGAATTAAAATGATTAAATACCGGCTCTTTTATTTGTGGAGGTTAAATGACTAAATTCTAAACTCACATATTCTATGTTGCTCTTTGATTTAAGTCTACCGATGACCTTACACCTTGTGTTGTTTAATTTGAAAACTTAATTCCTATGCTATCTACATTTGTGAATCTCTTGCAAAGTTCTACCCACCAAAGTCAATACATACATATTATTTCATGATGAAACCTTTAGATTGCAAACTTATATTTTGATGAGTTGGATAAAGATTGATTTCTTTGGTACGAGACTAAGAAGCTGGTCATTCCATTTTTTTTGTGTAACCTTCGTTTTGCTAGCCTATTTATCCATGCATTGTGAATTTCTACTTCGGGAATTTTGCAAACCTCGCTGGATATCCACCCTAAACCAAAAATATCCTTTTGTGATTACCTCCTTGACCACAACCCAATTTGAGTATGGATTATCATTTCGACAGAATCAAAAGAATCAAGGGCACCATATAAAGAAAAGTTTTGGGAGACAAGGCTCCCCGGAGATTCAAGAGGTTCTACGAAGAAGAAGGTGAATTTGAGATACTTACCCTAGCTAGTTGGTTCTCCCACTATTCATACTCGAGGACGAGCATTCGTTCAAGCATGGGGGGATGGCTGGGTAAGTATTATATGTTATCAAAAGTTCTAAGGAGTAAAAAGAAAGAAAAAAAAGAGAAAGAAAGAGAAAAATGAAAAATACGAAAAAAAATGAAAGAAAAAAGAGAAGAATAAAATGCTCCTTAGTTCTTTTTGGCTTCATTAATTTTCCAAGTTACTTTGAAGAACTATTCCATACACAAATCTTCCAACCATGTGCAATCCGATAACGAGAACTTCATTTGTGTCTCGGGATCATCCATTTGCCACTTGCACATGTCCACCTATCTAAATGTGTGTGTTTCATCTTTCTCCCTCTCCAACATTATTTTCCAATGGCCTTTTTGACTAGTCTCAGTAAATCCAATAGATCTCTCTCTTAGTTTGACAATATTTCGGATATAATGTTTTGCTAGGATTGATTTTACCTACCAAGCTCCACATAAGCCTTCCACTTTTATATATGAGTAGAATAGGTTGAAGACAATCTAATGTAGGCTTGAGAGTCTTGATGAGATAAGTGTTTCCATGATCTTTTGCAAGAGAACCTCACTTACATTTGATATGCATTCTTTTGAAAACTCTTCACGATGAAACAAGGTAAAGGTTTGAAGTTCGCTTAAATTTGAGAGCATTGCATTTAGCTATTATTGTGGCTTGTTCTTTAATTGCTAGTCTATCTTCCATAATGAAAAAGTAGCCGGTCACAACATGAACTTAAATGCTAAATACTTGAGAGAGCAATATGTCTTGTTATGTATGACTAAGTGCAGAGAGGACATTGAGGGGCAACGCTGATTTCTTTATAAGCAAAGCTCCTGGACTTACTCGAGGACGAGCAAGGTTTAAGCATGGGGGGAATGTTGGCGCTCCTTAAGTACCCATTTTATCCCTTGTTTATCCTTGATAATGGCATGAATTTAATATCAAAATCACTAACCGTCCTAACCCCGGCCTAATTATTGGTCATTTTCACACTTGCACATATATTTTGGAGGAACTTTGTTTTTGCAGGTTTTTGGCCTATTTTGAAGCATGAAATTACGAGGCCCGTGATCGAGCGCTGACACAGAGAAAGACGAAGGCCAAAGCCCAAAAATAGGACCAAAGCCCATGTTGATTCGAAGCCCATTCACGCACATCCATCCTCCAAGAGAGCCCAAAGGACCGAGCCCACGAAGATGAGATCAAGATACTTCGGGATTAAGCAAAGCAAATGAAGTTTAAGGAAGGATTCCCTATCCTATCCTTCCCTCGAAGATATCTCCAAGATAACAACGTCCAAAGGGGTGCAATCGTGAAGGACAGAAACTCTAGAAGATGCGAGGAGTCTACACGTGAAAGATGAGACCGAGGCGAGCCCGAAAAGGGGTAGGCTGGCCGGCCTAGGCCTATGGGGCCGGCCGGCCCAGCCCGTTTTAGAGTCGGTTTGGCCTCCCCTTCGACTGGTGGCATGGTGGAGTTCGGGAGTCACCCCCAACATTCATCGGGGTATGTACACACACGATGGTGATATCAATCTACTATTTATTCTAGTTGTCTCGACTTTGGTCTACTTCAATGCATGCTTTCTTTCTCATATGTGATGCATCCATATGTTCACAGTAAGATTAGATCTATTCGTGGTGATTAGTCTATATCTTGCGGATACGTTGAGGTAGCATGTTTTAGCTAGTTGGTTGATTACCCCGGTGTGGTGACAGCATGGCGGAGGGAAAAGCCCTAGCGACGACATGATGTGGAATAGGATCGATGGCGAGTATCATGGGAGTCGTGGCGCGGCCACCAAGAGGAAGAGCACTTGGTGGGCGTTTGGGGTAAAGCTTTGGGAAACCTTAGGCGTTAACACGCACCTCGCACCGGCGACCATGGGAAAGTATGCCGCTTGCGAGCCGTCTTTCTGAGAGATGATTTCGTGTACCTTTAGTTGAGATGCAATCTATGTTTTTATCACCTTTTTGACTAGAACTGTACCTAGAGACGATAGGCCCTAGCTCCTTGGTTGTGTTATCTCATCTACGGTTGTGGGTGTGATGAACACTTATGCTTCATTCATATCTATCAAGTGTTCAGTTTATATGCAATCTTCGCTTCATGTTTAGGATAGGTTCGATAGATTAGATGGTAAACCCTAGTCGGTTCGCTTCCGATCCACGGATTGATAAACCTTGGGGGAGTACCCTAAGGGAAAAGCTACCACGATCCGTGCGCTTGCGGTATGTAAATTGGCGCTCTAAGGAGCGTCAACAGGCGTCTAGGGCTGTCAGAAGGCCGAGGCAGGAATGACGTCTAGGGCCACGGCGTGGAGGCGGGAATTTTCCCGCGCGTGGAGTTTTGGCAATTTTCTCAAAACCGGCCACCTACCCGGGTTTCGCGGACCCTCCAAAACCGCGGAATAGATCTTCATCGATGTGGCGGCATCGCAGAGAAGACTTCGTTTCGAAGAAAGAATCTCAGCCGTCAGATGAGATCGTGTACAGGGTTCTGCAGCTCCGACCAGTCTGACCGGTCCCTAGGACCGGTCTGACCGGTCTGGGCGCGGCTGGGGTATTTAAGTCCCCTCCCACCTGCCCGTGGGAGTCGAGTCTCGAGTCCTTTTCTGTTTTGTCCTTCCCCTTCCTCCTGCTCCAGGTTAGGGCCAAGGTCTCCAACGCAAAGGAGGATTAGGTTATTACTAATCTCTCTAATCAAGAGGGTGGATGATAGGGTGGTAGGCTCTAGCCTTGTATTTGTGAATTCCTCTGAGATTCATGAATGAAATCGGTTTAAGATTTACCTTTGTGTGCTGAGTTTTCGTCCTCCCCTTCCTCCCTTGCGTTTTTGGGCTCGAATTCTCCTCTTTTGTTGTGTTTTGTGTTTGAAGGAGACAAGCTCTTGGATTCGTATTTTGCTGAACTCGTTGTGACGATTCTAATCCATCTAGCGTAGTGCCAAACCCCCTAGAATCGCGAGTTCTCACGAATTGGAGTTTTTCACGTTCTTGAGTAAACCCCAATCCACTTTGATCTTCCCTCGAATTCTCAAGTTCCTTTATTCTTTTGGGAGAGATCTCTTGGGGACATGTTCACGGGATAGTTGTGAAGGTATCCTCCAAGTTTCGTTGGATTTGGAATTCGTTTGCTCAAGATTCAACATTTGAAGCCTTGTTCACTGGCTCTCTGGGAGCAACCGGTCTGACTGGTGTCCAGCCACCGGTCTGACCGGTCCGGCCGGTCTGATTGGGGTGCTGCACCGGTCTGACCTGTCCCTGGCTGTGAGGTTTGCATATTTTCTCGTTTGCTTCCGTGTTTTCTCTCGCTCGTTCCTTGGGTCTATTTGTGTTGGTTTAGCTCTTCCATAGCTATTCCACACTTCACCTAGAACTCTAGGGGTTGGATGCGCAATTGGGAGATAGGCCGTACTTTTGCTTCGGTGAAAGTTTTAATCGGCTCCCATTCACCCCCCTCTAGTCGCCTTTTCGGCCCCTCAGTGAACTATAAAAATGTCCCTGAACTATCCGAATTGGACCAATTTCGTCCTTCTACAGATGTGGCATGCCATCATGGCTCACTTAGTCACCGCCCAATCTGCTTAGGGTGTGAAATCCCTTCCTTCAAATGCTCGCTCGCAGCCTCCATGCTGGCCCAGCCAGCGCGTTGCCCCCCGAGCCAGCTCGCCACCCCAGCCAGCTCACCGGCACCACCCAACCCGTTCGCCTCCCCCAGCCTGCTTGCAACCCTGAACCACCCTCCCAGCTAGCTCTCCAGCCCCGACCACCCTCGTAGACAATTTGCCGCCCGTCCCGCCCAGCCAGCTCTCCGGTCCCCCCATCCTAGGCTGTTCGTGCTTGACTGGGAGGGGCTCGATGCATCTCCACTATTCAGGACAGGTAGAACGGTAAATTGGATATTTTATTACAAGTTGGAACCCTAATCAGACTGGGTGCTGATGAGGCAATACATCGTGGCATGGATCGTCAGCAGAAGGATGAAATTGTTCTGATTTGGATAGTTCAGGGCGTTTTCATAGTTAATGGGTGAAGATGAGCTAGCCATGCGTGATAGTTATAGTTCAGGGATGAATTTGGCTATTTTTTCATATGTATACTGCAAGTGTCCTCCACTACACAAATATCTATGCACGAGAGGCTAGAGGGTAGTGCTTATATATATTATTTATAGGGGTATGTGTGCGCATATTGTTTATTAGACAATGGAAAAATGGTTCCCTCTTTGCCCCTCTTCTAAAAGCTAATAGAAATTGGAGGTTCATTTATCAGCTAGGTACTTCTAATAGGTAATAGATTTGGATCAAGGGTTGATTTTGGTAATCGTTATCGAGCCTCGAGCTTTTTCACAAACCCAAAACAATGTGGTGTATGTTGTTGTAAGTCATAAAAGATGGTGGAAGGAAATGAGTTACGCAGTTAGTGGTGAATGAATGGACCATAGGGAGGTTGCTTGGGTTGTCACCACTGAAAGAGCTATACCAATGGCCAACGAGTATGGATTGGCAAACTAAACCCCACTTCAAATTCCATAAGCATGCAAGTGTTATTTTGTATTTGTTTTAAAAAATGCATAAGCATGTGCTTGGAGCAATACAAGCAAGGAAAACAATGCATAACCATGTTGCATTGTAAAAATACGGTGCCTTATTAGAGTAAAATAAGGGGAAACAATTTAAGTCCCCGTAGCCATAATGGACCATGTGAAGTGGAAAAACTATGAAACAAGGCAGCAGCCCAGTGGCCGGTAAATACGTGTGAAGTCATGAGTAGGCCGAGTTACCATTGCAAATGTGTTTTTCTTATACTTGTGCAAATGTGTTGTTTTGGTGGTCTTTGAATACAGATAATATAATTAGTGGTCTGGGAGTTAAGTGCTAGGCTAATGAAACCAATTGAGAAGAACCACCAGAAAGTGAAGAAATGGAATCCACCACCGGCTCAAACTCTCAAAGTTAATATTTATTGTGCTTTTATTATGGAGAAAAAATCTGGTGGATGGGGTTTTATTGTAAGAGATACGAATGAGGCTGCAGTACTAGCTAGTGCTGCGAGATTAGATTCAGTTCATGATGTTTTTTGTGCTGAAGCTCAAGCTTGCCTGGCAACTATAACAGCAATATCGACTTAAGGGATGACAAGAATTCAGCTGGAAAGAGACTCGTGTAACTCGGTCTCTGCCCTGAAATCAATTGCCTTTGATCAATCACCGGCTGGTGTTTTGCTTAGGGAGGCAAGACAACTGATCCAATTACATTTTGTTAATGTGGAGGTTTTGTTTATGTAACATCCCGTAAAATTATTCAATATTTAATTGTTCAAAAATGTGAATTTTCAAGCACTTTTTATGTGGTAGTGAAAAATAGCTAGGGCAACCGTAAGAATAACTCTACCTTCTTCAAATTCCTAGCAAATAAAATTCAAGTAATCATAAGGATATATTGTTTGTGTGACTACTTGGATTTTAATTGGATTTATGCCTTTACCTTGTTTGAAATGATTTGGAGAGATTTTGGTTTCAATTGTGTGGTATTTAATTTGAAATAACCATTCAAATTAAATGCAAAAACCTACAACTAACTTGGGATCAAAGCCAAATTACCTAGCCAACCCAAAGCCCTTTCCCTAGCCCGCTAATTACCGAACCGACCCAGCCCGCTCGTCGTGCGCACGCGTGCACCCCGCGAGCCGCTTGGCCCAGCCCGGCCCAACGCCGCCACACCCCGCAACCCAAACTTTCGCCTCGCCATTGCCTCTTCAGCGCGCCGACTGAACCACTGACGGGCGGAGCCCACCCATCAGCTTTCCCTTTCTCCTCTCACAACCGCCTCACCAGCGCATGATCACACCGTCCACACCACGCTCGCCCGCTCTTTCCGCCTGCCGCATCTGCTCTGCTGATGCCGCCGCCTGGCTTCGCTGTCACCACGACCACAGCGCGCGCACCTCAACACAGAGCCTGGGTCGGAGAAGGCTCGGATGGGCACCACGTAGCATCCGTGTGCACGCCGAACCCCGCTGGGCGATCCTCGTTGTTTGTTCCGCCTTGGATTGCAAGCTGCAGCCCACCTGCCCGTGCACGCTTCCTATAAGAAGCCCCAGCGCCACGCACGTGAGACCTAGCCAAGCCCTAGGGGAATTTCCCGTCCCCCCCACCGCAATCTGAGCCAGAAATAGAGGACGGAAAGAGAAGAAGGGGGAGAGGAGGAAGCCCCCGCCGCCGGACCTACACCGAGCCAGCGACCCGAATGATGACACCGGCATCGCGGATCTCCTTGCACCGCCCCAACCACTCCTACAATGCCTCACCACTAAATCACCGTAGTCCGACTCAAGCCCGAACAGTGAGAACTCCACTCTGCCTCGCCGTTCTTCATTACCGCCGGTGAGCCAACCCTAGAACGGCCCTAGGACCCTCCTAGCCCTTCTTTGCGCCTATAGGAGCCGACGTGCCCCGTCACCGTGCACCCGCAACCGCCGCCATCTACACCTGCACCGCCGTGCCGTGCACAGCCACACCGCAGCCCTGAGAAGCCATGTGTCTACGCATGCACGCGATTCCCGTCTTGGCTTGCCCAGGCGGAGCCTTTGCTTGCCAGGGTTTGCCTCACCGCTGCTTCATCCGCCGTTGTTGCCCTATGGTGCTAGGTCGAGACGTTGCTCTCACCTCACCAAGGCTGCGTTGTCTAACCACCAGGAACCAACACTGCCGCCTCTGGTATGCCATGCCACCGCCGCACCATACATGAATGCTGCCGCGACGTCGCGTTCGCGACGCGCTAACCGTTGGGCATTTCGCCAAATGCCCTGTAGGTACCATGCTTGAAGCCTAGCCCAGTCCACACACACACGCATACACGCCCGCAAACCACGCTAGATTCGGGCTTAGCCACACCGGATCCAATTATCGCTGATATGCGGGGCCAACTTGTCAGCGAGAGGAAAAGCGCCGACACATGGGCCCAATCCGTAAGTGAGAGATGGAGGAAAGGAAAGAGAAGAAAAGATGAAGGGCGGTGGACTGTAGCCCAGGGAGCAGCACCGAAACGAGCCGGGCCATGGGCCAGTTTTCGCGTGAAGACAAGATGGGTCGATCCACCACCTACGGCCCAAATGCACAGCCGTAGCTTTCCTTTTTGTTTTCTTTTCCTGGAAAACCAGAAACGTGGGACCCACTGTCAGTGGCAGTTGGAGGGACACCGTGATATTTTCTTGGCATGAGTGGAGTTCCTCTTATGAGGAGTTGGTGGTTAGGATTATACCACGGAAGCGAGCAATTTAAGCCAATCGTTCGATTGGGGGCTTGGGGCGTGTGTTGGGCATGCCCTGCGAGTACCTATGGCAGGTACAAGTGTTTCCTTTGGGGAATCGATCCTTCGGGATCCCTGATAATTTTGAGGAGGCGTTTGAGAGGCGATAGCTGTGATGGGTGCCAATCGCTGACGTTGCGGTGGAGACCCACATTTGATGAAGATGCTCATTTCGACAAGTAAGGACCGAGTTAGCTGGACTTGGTGATAAACTATGATAGACATGCACGCCACTTATCCTTCATAAGGGAGGATCCATTCCGAGCTAGCTACGCGCGGCACCAAGCCTACCGGAGGATGCAGATCAGTGCAGGGGGTGGGCCAGTATTGGCGTGAAGGGAACTGGTCTTCATGAGCCCCGATACAGCAGGGAGAGGCTTCACAGTCCCAGGATGATCTCTCGCGGGAGATCGTACCTAGACCCGAGAATGCAAGATGGTGGACTGGTGTTTCGTTGTCCTGGAGGGTCATTCCCGACTGGCTACAATTTCGAGTGAGTCCAGGTGTACAACCCCTGCAGGGTGAAAACTATACTTATAGCCGGGTATTCGATCATGTACAACTCTTGATCTGGCTTCACTAACTAGAGTAGTGCTACTTGAATTGTACCTTCCTGCCAGTGCGCAGCTGAGGTATGAGGAGAGGGAGTTCTTGTACCGCCTGGGTGCGATGTGATATCCGAAGGTGTTAGTGAACCAGGAGTCCGGGATGCCAGAATGATCCATGTCGGGGAATGGTTTATATGTTTATATACTCATGATACTTCTTGTGTATAGGAAGCCATCACATTTCCTTCGCTATTTATATGCCGTTGCATCCACACAAAGCTTGCATATGGATGGTGATGTGAACCTATTCCATTCTTGGGGATAGCTTGGCAAGATCCCGGTTCTACGGAGGAGTTCGACACCAACGATGATAGATGGTACGACGGAGGCTCACACTACGCTCAAGTCTGCCTGTGGGAGAAGGACTCTTGAAGGAGGAGGCCCTGAAGTGTAGTTTCCTCTACAATTTTTTTGTTTGCTCTGAATTAGCCCAACGGGCTTGTAATGGGAGATTTGTACTAAAAATCCCCAGGATTTATGTAATAATTAAACCAACGTTTGTATTGTTTAAGAGGTATGACCGTGACACTGCCGAAAATGGTGAATCTATATGTGATAGTGTCTGATCTAGGGACTATCACGATGATATAGGGAGTCGGATTCGCTTTAGGGGAACCCGGTTTGTTTTATTTGGTATCATAGCTATGCTTGACCTTAGTGTTGAGCCCTAGAAAAGGACATTAGACTAAGGACATCCTGAAAGATTCTAATTGCTTACTATACCCTCTTGAACCATAAAATACTATTTTCTTCCTATATTGTCCTAGTTTCCTAATTTTAAACACTCTCTTACCTACGCTTACACTACACTTACGTCCCCGCGCAGATGGACGCTACCCAGAGGAGGTCTACCAGTGGCCGCACCGGAGTTGTCTGCTGGCTCGAGCGCGTTCTGAGGTAGATCTGCATCAGACATGACCATGTTCACCTCTCCGTGAAGCCACGAGACCTGCACTCACACCACTTCTTTGCTGCCTTACTCATCATAGAGACTGACCCCACCGTTCCCTTCACCGGGGAGATCGTCACCGCTACCTCCACCAACGAAGCACTGAGCGTCCAGATCGCCGCACACAAGATGTCGAAGAGACTACTGGCACAGTTCTGGAAGGTCAAGTTCAAAGATAGCCACTTCTGTCTTGTTTCCCGTGGACTGCTACCAGGAGAGTACCGAGATGCCGTGCACCTGGAGATGATCTACGCACCAGCTCTAGAGCAGAAGGACGACGACCACTTGACCCACACCATCGGGTTGTACTTGCATGACACGGACTGTCTAACAAAGAGCGTGATCGGAGAAGCTAAGCGACTCCACTCTGACTTGCGCGACAACAACAATCTTGTCCGTCTATTGAAGCACGAGAACCAGAAATGGGCAGAGTACCTGGAGAGGACCATATTTGAGCACTACCATTCTTCCAGCGACCAGCGGATCAAGCTACAAAAGGCAGAGGAGGAGCTAGCCAAGCTTCGCGCCGAGAGAGCTGAGTGGCAGAATAGAAGGAGTATCTCAAGGACAAGGACAAACTAGAGTCTAGAGGAGCAACTCCTCGATGCAGAAGTCAAGAACCGCAGTCTATAGATCCAGGTGGACGATCTCCGCGAGATCACCACAGTCCAGAGTACTTGGAGGCTGCCTACGACAAGTTCCACAAGAAGAAGACCATGCTGGAGGAGAACCAATAACCTCACCGCTTTGCTCCGCACTGCAGTGTACTACCGTGACAAGGCTGACCGTGCTATGGAGACTTGGGTTGTGTTTAGATCCATAAAATAGTGGTAAAAGGGTCACATCGGGCACTGTAGCACACTGTAGTACTTTTCGTTTGTTTGTGGTAATTATTGTCCTACCATGATCTAACTAGGCTCAAAAGATTCGTCTCGTCGTGTACATCAAAATTATGCAATTAGTTTTTTATTTACCTACATTTAATGCTCCATGCATGAGGTAAAAGATTTAATATGATAGGTAAATAGTGAAGTTTGGAGAGAGAAATTTTGAAACTAAACACAGCCTTGGAGGATCGCAGACGGTGCCAAAGTTTGCAAGATTCAGAGTCTGATTAACGTGTGATCTATTTAAGTGTTTCTTATCTTTTATCACCTGTACCAACGCACGGGCACGAACCTAGTTCTATATGATGAAAACAAACAACCCAACCATGATTTTGGACGTGTACACCACTCGCATGTACATGTGGAAAACTATTAATTTCTCTCCGGGCATCAGAGGAGTCTTGGTTTCTCCTCCTTTTTGACGTGTGTGTTGTATCCAAAAGTGATGAATGGACCACAGGTTGTGGATGTTCAAATAAGGTTGAGCAGAAGAGCCTTGAGGCCTTGAGGGACTGGAGAATGAAGCCAAGAGCCAACAGTGAATTTTCCCCATGCCTCCCAGTCATAGAAGTCACACGCTGCTGGATGCATGCTCATGTCATTTCGCGTCTTCTGCATACTATGAGTCTATTACTATGGTGTATATGTTAAATAGATGGTGTCATATATGGACACACCATTTCAACTTAACCTGAAACCAATATATACGACCATGCATATAGAATAGGGTACGATGGGCGTGCTTGCCAGCAATCTGCATGCAATGTAAAGTGTCTCAGTAATACTTTAGTAGTTCATTATCAATTTGGCAACGCTATAAACTATAAAATAACAATGCTTCATTTTGAGAAGTACACATATGTGCATCAAGACAGATGGATGCGCACGCGCATTCATATGATAGTTGACACTGCTACAGAAACGCTAATTTGTCCCGGCTGGGAAACCCTTGTTGTCCCGGTTTCCCAACCGGGAACGCCAGGCCGGGACAAAAGGTACCGACAAAAGGTCTTTTTTTCCTGTTTTTTTTTTCTCAATTCTTTTTCTATTTTAATTATACTTTTGCATTTCAATTAAACTTATGTATTGGAATTCAATGTGTATGATCTCCACTAATATATATATAGTTACTTATATAATATTTGTCCTAGATAGTTTTCATATATAAATTAATTCACATATATATATATGTATACACATATCTATACATGTGAATTCCTTTACATATGAAAATGTCTAGGACCAATATTATATAAATATATATATACATACATATATATTATTGGAGTGCTTATATATATAATACATAAATACTCATAAATAGAAATTTAATACATACACACAAATATATATTTACATAGGTATATTCGTTCTTAATTACATATATACGCGTATATTATCATATTTTCTGCGATTGTCAATATTAGATAGTCCATCATAGTAGAATTCGTCTTTTGGATCGAGGACTTGCTCAACAATAAATCCGGACAATTGTTCTTGAATGGCCATAATCTTTTCCTCCGATATGAGTTTATCGCGCATCTCCTCGACCTATGGAAAAAGGGGATAATTAATTTCGACTAATTAAAATACGAGTTCAAATATTAACAAGTTTTTTACTTACTTCCTCCTCCCAATCTGTCCAGGCCCTTGGAGGACCTACCAGACCATGGATGTTCTCGCATAAATTAGTGCCTTGTTTCTGCTTCATACACTTTAAGAGAGAAGAAATTATCAGGTATTTACATGAATATATAATAAAACTAATGAATCGTGCAACGAATCATCCAAGTGCATACAGCAAAATCTGTCTTGATCTTCAATTCTTTGTCAAATTTGCCTGAATGATTTTTAGCGAATTGTTTCCAAATCCTGTGCATGATTAGAACAATTATAGTCAAGTAACAAAGTGATTCAAATTATCAGTCATCGACGGAGTAGTGGTAGAATTACTTTTTCATCATGTTAAGAAGATTTTCGTATTGTTCTAGATTTCTCCTCAATGAGTCCATAACCACGAGTAGTCTCTTCTCGGGAATTATGACAATTAGGACCCAGTGTTCACTGCAAGATTATACAGAGGCTATGACCACTGCTCATCTCACCAAAAGGATTCATGCCATCCGTACTCAAACCGAACCTTATGTTTCTCGCATCCAAATCAAATTCAGGGTACGTTCTATCTATTTTTCTCCACTGCGACCCATCAGCGGGGTGTCTCAACATCGAGTCTTTCTTGTGTTCCTCTTTGTGCCATCGCATCAACTTAGCATTATCTTTATTTCTAAACAGACGCTTCAAACGTGGTATTATAGGTGGATACCACATGACCTTTGCAGGAACTCTCTTCCGAGGAGGCTCCCCCTCGACATCTCCAGGATCATCTTTTTTAATCTTGTAACGCAATTCACTGCATACGGGACATGCATCGAAATTCTCGTACTCGCCTCGGTAGAGGATGCAGTCGTTGGGGCATGTATGTATCTTTTGCACTTCAAATCCTAAAGGGCAAACAAGTTGTTTGGCTTCATATGTTGTGGTAGGCAATTCGTTGTCCTTAGGAAGCATTTTTTAATAAGTTTGAGTAATTCACTAAATCCCTTATCGGATACACCATTTGTCGCCTTCCATTGCAGCAACTCCAAGGTGGTGCCAAGTTTCTTCAATCCATTTTGACAATCTGGGTACAACAACTTACGGTGGTCCTCTAACAAATTCTGGAACTTCAACCTCTTCGTTTCACTCTCACAGTCTGCCTGCACATTGTGCAATGCCTGCCCCAGATCGTCGCTGGGATCATTTTCTGCTACATCTAGTTCAGGCTCTTCCATGAGAATATCGTCATCGAATGCACCGATTTCAGCATTCCCGGGAAAGTGGTCGTTAAAATCTTCTTCTTCATTGTCTTCCATGGTAACCCCCTGTTCTCCATGCTTCGTCCAACAAACATACTTCTCCATGAAACCATTTGTGAAAATGTGGCTGTGTAGGATTCTTAAAGATGAGTAATCCTTGTTATTGTTGCAATGTACACACGGGCAGCACATAAAACCATTCTGCTGGTTTGCCTCAGCCACAGACAAAAAATAATGCAGGCCATCAATGAATTCTTTCGAACGTCAGTCAGCATTGTACATCCATTGCCGGTCCATCTGCATTTTAAATAAATCGATTTGAATTCTTTACACGTATCGAATAAATAAAATATATCAAACTTAAATTAAACTAAATGTAACATAACATGAATAATTAAAAGATCTGCAATATCCATCATACATCTTGATTAATTAAAAGGAGTACTTAATCCATTACAGAACTTAACAAAGGAGTACTATACATGAAACTTAAAAATTCGGACAACAACACATACGTTTTCAACCGTCCTTGCGTTGGAACGCATAATGCTCTAACAGATTTCTTGTTGGCGCAGAAGAAGATGGCGGAGCTGAAACCTCCGAGTTTGTTGGTGACGAACCGTAATGCCGCAATAAATCCTCAAGATCAAACGGAGGTTCCTCGCCCCTTGCCATGCATTCTCTATATTCTTTTTCCAAATAACGGAGCGCTCCCCTATGAAAAGCACTAGGTTTTTTGGACCGACGACCTACTCGAGTTGTGCCCTTCTCTCCAGAAGCACAACGATCACCCCCACTGGCGCCACTCCCTCCAGCTGCTGAAACCATATTTTACTAAAAATACCTTTATTTTCCACAAAATTATAAATTCTTACCATTACAATGCAAATATTATTTACTATTACAATTACAATGATCAGATTAATAACTCTTGCAAATAACAATGAAATCATAAAAAAAAGACGAAATGTATCATTAATTGATAGAAATCTCTAATTAATTGAAAGAAATCTCTATAACTTCTAATTACTTTGACACTCTTCAGTTCCAGGAGTACACTCTTTTCAATATCCAGAAACCCTCTAGGAGAGAAAAAAACCTTTATTTCTGAAAATGTATATGTTAGTAACCTCAACCCTGCGGTGATCACACTGCCTTTTCGGGGGGACACGGTGCGGTACAAGGATGTCACCAATCGGCCAGTCGTAGCACCAACATTTACGATTAATAGGCACAGCATTTGGCACAGGCAGCGTGCTCGTTGATATGCTCTCAGTACAACAATGGTCATGCTGACTGCGTCAAATGTTGTCTTCTTATCAATCGGAAGTGCTGGTGATGCGATCAGCCGATTCGCGACGTCCTTATAGCGCATCGTGTATCCCTAAAAGGTAGTGCCATCACCGTTGGATGGAGATTAACGACGTATACTTCTTTCGAAATAAAGATTTTTTTAGCTTCTAGATGGTTTCAATGTGAGCCTGAATAAATACATCACTAGAGTGTCAAAATAATCCATTCATAATACAAAAAATTCTAATATACTCATTTCATTAATTCATTCATGAATACAAAAATCAACTATCCACAATATGGTCATATATACAAGTACATCACATGAACTGTTTACACTCATTCTAAAAATTTCTACTATCCACATACTCATCTAAATCTAAAAGAAAATTACACCTACATATGCAATCTAAATGTCCAAGAAATGAGCTAGCTACACATTTTCTCTATTTCTAAAGCATGAAATGAGCTATACAAGCCAAGGAAGAAGAGAAAAACAAGCCACAAACCTTTAGCCCCGATGGATGGACGGGGAATCAAAGATCTTCACAAATGTGGTGAAGAAACGAGCAAGAACTCCTATTTCCCGAGCCAAAAACAGCAAGAGCAAGTGAGCTGAATGGCTCAGGCGGGGGAGAGGGAAGGGGATAAGGGGGCCAAGGAGTTTTGTCCCGGTTGGAGACACCAACCGGGACAAAAGGGGGCCTTTTATCCTAGTTGGTGGCTCGAACCGGGACAAAAGGCTGCGCGGGCCTTTTGTCTCGGTTGGAGCCACCAACCGGGATAAAAGGCCACCCTTTTGTCTCGGTTGGTGTCTCCAACAAGGGCAAAAGGCCCCTGTCCCCCCGCTGGCCCGGCTAGCCGTTGGACCCGGGACAAAAGCCACCTATTGTCCCGGGCCCAAAGGCTGCCGGGACAAATGGCCTGAAACAAAGGCATGTTCTGTAATAGTGTGACATAATGATTCATACATAAAGTAAACTAGTGATCGTACAACTCTTTTATGAGGAACGAACCAATTGGTTCTCGTTTGTGTTAGTTTCTCCAATCTAAAGGTGACCAGTTGGAAATTGTGGTGTCCCAGCGACTGGCCAACAAGGGAGAGATCTCCGCCGTGTGTGCACTTGTGTTTGGGGTGTTCCATGACATTGGCCGCCAGCACCATCTGCTTGTTGCCGCTGTATATACTGAGCTGCAAGAGCACGATACAATAGACGACCTCCTGGTTTAGGTCATGCGCAATCCCACTCGCTCTCTAGCACAACACCTTAACAGCAACTCACTCATTGTCAATTCCATTCTCCCCCGTGCATTGATTGTGTCCCAGGGAACAACCCCAAGTGTCCGACTCTGATCTTCTATTGACACATGGTGAAAGCTCCAGATGTCTCCCAAGCTTATTGAACATGCATGCCCGTAGAATTTTTAAATGGAGCAAGAGCATTTAAACTCCTGCTGACAAATTTGTGAATGATAATCACTACTCTCAGCATCATTCCTACATTCACTCAACTTTTTCCATCTTTGTTTGAGTGTCGTATGCACCCTAGCATGCTACTCCTTCCACCAATGTTGTTACAGGTCTATTCACGTCGGTGTATATCTATATAATAGGAACCTCAACTTGGTGAGGAGAGATGCACGAAAGGGTCAATGCACTCTGTAGTCTTCCTATAATATAGGCATGTGCAGCCTGGATGTTAGATCTTCCCCTTGACACACTCTCTTATTCAATTTTTGCTTCTTATTTGACTCGCATCTCCAATAGTTCCTCATTGTTAGGTTGATCTCCTCATCAATAGGCCCAATGGTCTACTAGGCCCTCGATCTGCGCCCTGATCGGGGGCGCCCAACCTTTCAATGGTTGGTGGGCCCCTGTTGCACAACGCCACAATAAATAGGAGGTGGGGGGCCTGGGCTCACGGTACGAGGTTCACCGCACTGCCACCCCCTTCACCCACATCCTAAACCCTAGACCGATCTAAGAGGGGGCGCTGGAGCAGCGGGAAGTCCCAGTGTCGCTGCCGCCGCCGTCGTCCCTGATCTGCCGCCAACGGTGCCATCATCCTCGACTCCGCTGCTACGCCCGGGACGCCACTACACCGCTCGTCGCCACCCTAGAGCGGATCTGCATCACCGAACCCGAGATGTCCGGATCTAGCTCCACTAGTGTGATGGTCTCTATTTCTCCCTCTCTGTGTACTCTCTATTGTAGATCTAGGAAATCCTTGTACTTATGTAAAGGAAAAGAGAAAGAAACTCCACTGATCTATGTTCTAGAGATCTTAAAGTCTAGCACTCATCTCTCTTCCCCATCCTTGATTTTTTGAAAAAAAAAGAAAAAACACTCTCCAATAATTCCCATCCTATCCCATCTTCTAGCAATTGGTAGATTGACCATCGTTGTGCGTAAATATGCACACCACTACTACAATATGAGTTTGTTGGGGCGGGCAAAAAAAATATTTTTAGGGGCGGGTACCGCACTCGCCCTGCTTTTCGGGGCAAAAATGTTGTTTGCAGATGTGGGTAACGCGTCCACCCCTGAAAATCCATTTTTAGGGGTGGGTCATGTCCTCACCGGCCCCTAGAAATACATTTTCAGAGGCAGGTGAGGGCATGACCCGCCCCTACAAATTGAATAAATTTTTTAACAAAAAAAGCAACCCCGCGCCACCGCTGCTGTGAGCACTACTACAGAATAGGTCTTTGTTCCAGGCCATTTGTCCCGGCAGCCTTTGGGCCCGGGACAATAGGTGGCTTTTGTCCCGGGTCCAATGGCTAGCCGGGCCAGCGGGGGGACAGGGGCCTTTTGTCCCGGTTGGTGTCTCCAACTGGGACAAAAGGCCCGCGTACCCTTTTGTCCCGGTTGGTGTCTTCAACCTGGACAAAAGGCCTTGGCCCCCCTTATCCCCTTCCCTCTTCCCCCGCCCGAGCCATTCAGCTCACTTGTTTCTTGCTGATCTCGGCTCGGGAGAGAGGAGTTCTTGCTCATTTCTTCACCACATTTGTGAAGATCTTTGATTCCCCGTCCATCCATCGGCGCTAAAGGTTTGGGGCTTGTTTTTCTCTTCTTCCTTGGCTTGTATAGCTCATTTCATGCTTTAGAAATAGAGAAAATGTGTAGCTAGCTCATTTCTTGGATATTTAGCTAGATTTGCATATGTAGGGTGTGATTTTCTTTTAGATTTAGATGAGTATGTGGATAGTAGAAATTTTTAGAATGAGTGTAGACACTTCATGTGATGTACTTGTATACATGACCATATTGTGGATAGTTGATTTTTGTATTCATGAATGAATTAATGAAATGAGTATATTAGAATTTTTTGTATTATGAATGGATTATTCTGATACTCTAGTGATGTAATTATTCAGGCTCACATTGAAACCATCTAGAAGCTAAATAAATCTTTATTTCGAAACAAGTATACGTCGTTAATCTCCATCCAACGGTGATGGCACTACCTTTCGGGAATACACGATGCGCTATAAGCACGTCGCGAATCGGTTGGTCGCATCACCAGCACTTCCGATTGATAAGAAGACAGTATTTAACGCAGTCAGCATGGCCGTTGTTGTACTGAGAGCATATCAACGAGCATGCTGCCTGTGCCAAGTGATGTTCCTATTAATCGTAAATGTTGGTGCTGCGACTGGCCGATTGGTGACATCCTTGTACCGCACCGTGTCCCCCCGAAAGGCAGTGTCATCACCGCCGGGTTGAGGTTACTGACATATATATTTTCAGAAATAAAGGTTTATTTTTCTTCTAGAGGGTTTCTGGATATTGAAAAGAGTGTACTCCTGGAACTGAAGAGTGTCAAAGTAATTAGAAGTTATAGAGAATTCTTTCAATTAATTAGAGATTTCTTGAGGATTAATGATACATTTCGTCTTTTTTATATGATTTCATTGTTATTTGCAAGAATTATTAATCTGATCATTGTAATTGTAATAGTAAATAATTTTTGCATTGTAATGGTAAGAATTTATAATTTTGTGGAAAATAAAGGTATTTTTCAGTAAAATATGGCTTCAGCAGCTGGAGAGAGTGGCGTCGGTGGGGGTGATCATTGTCCTTCTGGAGAGAAGGGCACAACTCGAGTAGGTCGTCGGTCCAAAAAACCTAGTACTTTTCATAGGGCAGCGCTCCGTTATTTGAAAAAAGAATATAGAGAATGCATGGCAAGGGGCGAGGAACCTCCGTTTGATCTTGAGGATTTATTGCGGCGTTACGGTTCGTCACCACCAAACTCGGAAGTTTCAGCTCTGCCATCTTCTTCTGTGCCAGAAAGAAATCCGTTAGAGCATTCTGCGTTCCAATGCAAGGACGGTTGAAAACCTATGTGTTGTTGACCGAATTTTTAAATTTCATGTATAGTACTCCTTTGTTAAGTTTTGTAATGGATTAAGTACTCCTTTTAATTAATCAAGATGTATGATGGATATTGCATATCTTTTAATTATTCATGTTATGTTACATTTAGTTTAATTTAGGTTTGATATATTTTATTTATTCGATACGTGTAAAGAATTCAAATCGATTTATTTAAAATGCAGATGGACCGGCAATGGATGTACAATGCTGACCGACGTTCGAAAAAATTCATTGATGGCCTGCATTATTTTTTGTCTGTGGCTGAGGCAAACAAGCAGAATGGTTTTATGTGCTGCTCGTGTGTTCATTGCAACAATAACAAGGATTACTCATCTTCAAGAATCCTACACAGCCACATTTTTGCAAATGATTTCATGGAGAAGTATGTTTGTTGGACGAAGCACGGAGAATAGGGGGTTACCATGGAAGACAATGAAGAAGAAGATTTTGACGACCACTTTCCCATGGAATGCTGGAATCGGTGCATTCGATGACAATATTCCCATGGAAGAGCTCGAAGTAGATGTAGCAGAAAATGATCCCAGCGACGATCTGGGGCAGGCATTGCACAATGTGCAGGCAGACTGTGAGAGTGAAACGGAGAGGTTGAAGTTCCAGAAGTTGTTAGAGGACCACCATAAGTTGTTGTACCCAGATTGTCAAAATGGATTTAAGAAACTTGGCACCACCTTGGAGTTGCTGCAATGGAAGGTGACAATTGGTGTATCCGACAAGGGATTTGGTGAATTACTCAAACTTGTTAAAAAAATGCTTCCTAAGGACAATGAATTGCCTGCCACAACGTATGAAGCCAAACAACTTGTTTGCCCTTTAGGACTGGAAGTGCAAAAGATACATGCATGCCCCAACGACTGCATCCTCTACCGAGGTGAGTACGAGAATTTGGATGCATGTCCCGTATGCAGTGCATTGCGTTACAAGATTAGAAATGATGATCCTGGAGAACCACGTTTGAAGCATCTGTTTAGAAATAAAGATAATGCTAAGTTGATGCGATGGCACAAAGAGGAAAGCAAGAAAGACTCGATTTTGAGACACCCCGCTGATGGGTCGCAGTGGAGAAAAATAGATAGAACGTACCCTGAATTTGATTTGGATGCGAGAAACATAAGGTTCGGTTTGAGTACGGATGGCATGAATCCTTTTGGTGAGATGAGCAGTGGTCATAGCACTTGGCCTATGACTCTTTGTCTGTACAATCTTCCACCATGGCTCTGCATGAAACGAAAGTTCATCATGATGCCAGTGCTTATCCCGGGTCCAAAGCAGCCCGGAAATGACATTGATGTGTACCTAAGACCATTGGTCGAAGAACTCTTATTGCTCTGGGGCGATGAAGGTGTACGGATGTGGGATGAATACAAACAGAAAAACTTCAACCTACGAGCATTGCTGTTCGTAACGATCAATGACTGGCCTGCTCTTAGTAACTTGTCAAGACATTCGAACAAGGGATACAAAGCATGCACACACTGTTTAGATGATACCGATAATATATGGTTGACTCACTGTAAGAAGGTTGTATACATGGGTCATCGTCGGTTTCTTCCCATTAGGCATGCGGTACGAAAGAAGGGAAAGCATTTCAAAGGCCAAGCGGACCACCGAACAAAACCGATGCACCGTAGTGGTAAAGACGTCTTCAACATGGTAAAAGATCTAGAAGTTATTTTTGCAAAGGGATCTGGTAGCCAACCTGTTCCGAACGAAAACAGAATGGCGCCCATGTGGAAGAAGAAATCTATATTTTGGGAGCTACCATATTGGGAAGTCTTAGATGTTCGTCATGCAATTGATGTGATGCACCTCACGAAGAATTTTTGCGTCAACCTGATAGCATTCTTGGGAGTGTACGGAAAGACAAAAGATATAGTAGAAGCACGTCAAGAATTGCAACGTATGGAAGAATGAGATGCCTTACATCCACAACAACGATGTAATGGACGACAATACTTAAGTCCTGCCAGCTATACTCTTAGAAAGGAAGAGAAAGAAACCATGTTTGACTGCTTGAGCAGTATAAAGGTTCCATCTGGATACTCATCCAATATAAAAGGAATCTTAAATATGGACAGAGAAGAAATTTACAAATCTCAAGTCCCATGACTGCCATGTGCTTATGACCGAACTTCTTCCGGTTGTGCTGCGGGGGATTCTGCCTGATAACGTCCGGTTAACCATCGTGAAGATATGTGCCTTCCTCAACACAGTTTCTCAGAAGATAATTGACCCGGAGAATTTGATAAAGCTGCAAAATAATGTGGTGCAATGTCTTGTTGGTTTTGAGATGATATTTCCACCATCTTTCTTCAATATCATGACACATCTTGTAGTGCACCTTCTCAAAGAGATTGATATCCTCGGACCAGTATTTCTACACAACAGGTTCCCATTCGAAAGGTTAATGGGGGTACTCAAGAAATGTGTTCGTAATAGAGCTCGTCCAGAAGGAAGCATCGCCAGTGCCTACGGAACTGAGGAGGTCATGGACTTTTGTGTTGACTTTATTGATGACCTTAAACCGATTGGAGTCCCTGAATCGCGAAATGAGGGGAGACTAACTGGAAAGGGTACATTAGGAAAGAAATCTTATGTCTGCACAGATGATTTCTCATTCAAGAAAGCGCATTATATGGTTCTTCAACAATCATCCTTGGTTGACCCATATATCGAGGAACACAAGAAAATTCTGCTCTCCAATTTCCCGGAAAAGTCTGAGGCATTGATTACACGCGAGCACATGAACACTTTCTGCAGCTGGTTGCGGAAGCATCTAATGCATAACATGGATATAAGTGAACAACTGTTCTTATTGGCTAGGGGACCATCTTGGAATATCTTAACATACCAAGGGTACGAGATAAATGGAAACACATTTTATACGATAGCCCAAGATAAAAAGAGTACCAACCAAAACAGCGGTGTTCGTATGGATGCCACGGACAATAATGGAAAAAAAAGACACATATTACGGCTACATTGAAGAGATATGGGAGCTGGATTACGGTCCCAATTTCAAGGTGCCTCTATTTCGTTGCCAATGGGTTAAGCTATCTGGAGGAGGGGTAACAAAAGATGAGTATGGGATGACAATAGTTGATCTCAACAATCTTGGGTATAGAGACGAGCCGTTTGTCCTAGCCCAGGATGTCGCTCAGGTTTTCTACATTAAAGACATATCCAGCAAGCCAAAGAAGGGGATAAACAAGCAAAAAGATGAGCCTAAGCGACACATAGTTCTATCAGGGAAGAGAAACATCGTTGTAGTGGAGGACAAGACAGACTTGTTAGAAGAATATAATAACTTTGTTGCCATTCCACCTTTCGAAGTAAATACTGATCCATGCATCCTACTAGCCAATGATGAAGCTCCATACTTGCGACGTGATCATAATCAAGGGACATTTGTGAAGAGAAAGTCTGTTACCCCTAATCCTTCATGTACTTGAATCATTTTATATTATTGTATAAAAACACAATCGTAATTCGAATATTTTTATTATATATGTACTGTACAATTATACTTTATGTGTTATATATATTATTTTATATATTTTTCACTTAATTACCAAACTCAATTATAATTTTCATTCAATAATGGATTACTCAACTAATTTTATTTATTTCATGAAATTACATTCACATTAACACACTACCCCCCTTTTGTCCCGGGTGAAGCCACCACCCAGGACAAAAGGGCCTTTTGTCCCGGGTCGTGGCTCCACCCGGGACAAAAGCCCCCCCACCCCATATATTTCTTCCACTCTCCCCCTTTTCCAACACTTAGCCTTCTCTGCACCATCGATCCTCCTCGCCGCCGTCGTCCTGATCTGCGCCGCGCCGCCGTCGTCTCGCCCATCGCGCCCCCTGCTCCGCCGCCGTCCCCGAGCGCCTCCCGAGCTCCGCCGCCGCCACGCCCCAGCCGCCTTGGACGACGACCCCGCCAGGCCACTCATTGGTAAGCCGCGGCCGGCCGAGCTGTTCGCCGCCGCACGCTACGCGTCCTGCTCGCGCCGCCCCTCCGCCACGCTAGCGCGAGCACCGGAGCCGCACGCCCGTACTGGTGCTCGCACCGCTTCGCGCCACCGCCGCCTGGCCCCACCGCCGTGGGGACAGCCGCACCGCGCCTCCCCTGCTTTGCGCCGCCACTAGGGCACGCCGTCGCCGTCCACCCCGCCGCCTCGGCGCGCGCGCGCGGGCCCCGCTGTGCCGCCGCCAGCAAGCCGCCGCACGGACCGCCGCAGGCCAGCCGCCGCCGCGGGTCCCTTCTTCCCTGCGCCTGGCGCGCCACCGCCGCTGCGGTGTGCGGGGCTGGGCGGGGCCCGCTGGTCAGTGGAGGGAGTTGCGGGGATTTTTCTTTATTTGTTGATTGATTTCGGCTGAAGCTTGTAAAATCCGTATAAAATCAAAGGAAAATGGGAAAAATATGAAATAAATTTTGTTAGATTTGTTAGAGTAAGATCTGTGGAGGAAAAATATCCATGATGGCGAAATGACCTCTTTACCCCTTCAAAAATTTGCAGAGAACTCCTAACGTCCGCCATCCCGGCCCGGACCCCGCCGCGCGAGCCCAACGTCCCCGAGCGCCGCCGACCTCATGTCCAGAACCCCGCGTCCTCCGGCTCGCCCCGCCTTCGCCTGTGCGCGCCCTCGCCGTACGTGCGCATAATTTTTACCGGAGCCTATAAACAACTAGAGTGAAATCATAATTTGTTGTTTAGAGTGAAATCATAATTTGTTGTGTAAATAAAGGTATATTTACAAATTTTTAAATGTATGAATGTGTATGTATGTATGTATGTGCAAAGTGAGTTTAAATTTCTTTTAAATATTTCATGTATATTTCTTGAATTACTTAGAGAATATTTCTTGACTTCATCCATCGATCGTTACTTAGTGAAAGACAGTCTAGAATATTTCATATATAGATGATTTCAAGTTTATTTCTTGAATTACTTAGAGAATATTACTCGACCTCGTCCATCGATCGGTACTTATTGAAATTATCGATAGAATATTTCTTTTATATTTCTTGAATGTTTTTAAGGGTTTTATTTGTATTCATATTTTAGTTACGATGGACCCGCGACACACAGACGCGGAAGACGAACTAGTTCCTGTTGAATATGATTGGCGAAGGTCAAGGAGATGTCGCTGAACAAGCTGATGATGGTAGCAATACCGACATATATTTGAATATGTCCGGTGATGGAATTGAGGCACCATCTACTCAGGATGACGCTGCTGCTGAACAAAGTGCTAATGTACATATCACAACTATACTTATTTGTAGTGACAATCATATTTTCATCTGAATCTATATGAATACTATGAATGTTTTTTTATAGCCGTCTAGATCATCGTCGCAGCAGAAAAAGACGAAGCGAGGCCCAACAAAAAAACTGGAAGGGCGGTTCATTATAACGGAAGTTGGTCCAGATGGCGAACCGATCGCTCCAGAAGCTGGCGCCAAAAAATTCATAAGATAATCCGGATGTATTGTCAGGGACCACATCCCGATCAGCTTCAGGCTCTGGAAAGCTTCCAATCCAAGCGAGGAACGGGATGCGGTACCCGAAAGAGAAAAAGAATGGTGCTGGCGGGAGCTTAAGAAAAACTTCACGGTTCCAGCTGAATCCGAAGAGATATGCAAGCGCTGGACCCTGAGTAAGATGGCCGAACAGCTGCGATCATTCAAGAAAATATTGACGAAGAAATATATCAAGACCAGGGACCACACCCGTATTTACCGGCGAGCTCGAAAAGCTCAGGGGTCACTGGGATGCATTTGTGGAATACAAGCCTTCAGAGCTTGGGCTTCAGAAGGTGCAGAAAGCCAAAGACAATGTCTCGAAGAAAGTGTACCATCACACTCTAGGCCAAGGAGGCTACAAGCTTGGCAGTACCCAAATGGGAGAAGATGGAGCAGGATCTGCTTAACAGAGGCATCCAACCTGCGACCATGAACTGGCCTGAAAGGTCAAGGACCTGATTTTATGGTCACCGGGGAAAGCTTGGACCCATTGACTAGTGACTGCATCTATGTGCCAAACATCCAGCGAGCAGCCCAGAGACTACAGGAGGCCATACAAGCAGCGGCCGAGGGAACATTCCAGCTGGACAGAGAGAGGGACGAGCTGACTTACGCCCTTGGGAATCCAGAGCATCCCGGGCCGCACAAGAGGCAAAGGCGTGGTTCCGTGGAAGTATGGGTTCAGGGATTACATTGATTCATATAGAAGCCGGCAAAGAAGAAAGAATGATGAGCGGGAGCACTTGCGAAGGCTAGAGGAACGGCTCATGTCACACGATCAAAGACTGGAGGAAGAGGTTCAACGCCAAGTGGCCGTAGCAATGAGCCAGCAACAGCAAGCGCAAACGGTGGCTCTAGAGCCTAATGTCGCAGCCGATCACCTGTCTCAGCGGAAAAGCAGCTGCGCTTCCACAGACGTCGCCGTCGCCGAGCCAACGGGGATCCAGGCCGCAGTTGAAGCGTCGGCCCCGCAGCGATTTCCAGTGGATGAGATCACCCAGCGGACACCTTGTGACCTGCAGACTGCCGTTAAGAACTTAATGTTCACTGTTGTGTACGGTACCGCCATGCCAACCCAACCAGGCGACGTGTACCACGGGCAGCAAATTCTGCCTAGATACACAAGAGTTGGCATGGAGCAGGTGTGCCAGGGTTGGGAGACGCTCGAGCTTGATATTCCTGGAGGTGATGGGGAGAGGACACTAGCAGAAGCCATTCATGGCTACATCCTATGGGATAAGCGCTACATTGTCCTAAAGTCGGATGATCAAACACCAAGATGATCAATCTCCGGATTTATTGTTGAGCAAGTCCTCGATCCAAAAGACGAATTCTACTATGATGGAATATCTAATATTGACAATCACAGCAAATATGACAATATACGCGTATATATGTAATTAAGAACGAATATACCTATGTAAATATATATGTGTGTCTATGTATTAAATTTCTATTTATGAGTATGTATGTATTAAATTTCCAAAAGACGAATTCTACTATGTAATTAAGAACGAATATACCTATGCAAATATGATGGAGTATGTATGTATTATATATATAAGCACTCCAATAATATATATGTGTGTGTATATATATATATATAATATTGGTCCTAGACATTTTCATATGTAAAGGAATTCACATGTATAGATATGTGTATACATATATATATATAAGTGAATTAATTTATATATGAAAACTATCTAGGACAAATATTATATAAATAACTATATATATGTATATATTAGTGGAGATCATACACACTGAATTCCAATACATAAGTTTAATCGAAATGCAAAAGTATAATTGAAATAGAAAAAGAATTGAGAAAATGAAAACATAAAAAAAGGGACCTTTTGTCCCGGCTGGTAACACCAACCGGGACAAAAGGGTGCGCCAGCCACGTCGGCGCTGGCAGCACCTTTTGTCCCGGTTGGTGTTACCAACCGGAACAAAAGGTCATCTTTTGTCCCGGTTGCCAGACCCGGGACAAAAGGGCACCCTCTTTGGTCCCGGACTGGCGTTCTCGATTGGGAAACCGAGACAATAGGGATTTTCCAACCGGAACAAATCAACATTTTTGTAGTAGTGGAGCCGAGCGTCGGCCATGTTGCGGTCCCGGCTCCACGCCGCCGTGGCCCTGGCCTCGCGAAGCAAGGAAGTAGGAGCGTGTTGTAGATGAGGTAGTCGACATCCTTCGAGTACTTGGCGTGGCCCTCGATCCGCTCGGCCTGATGATCCAGTTCTCCATGCTGATGATCCGGCTCTACGCCCGAGCCCGTGCTCACTGGCCGCCACGCCCAGCAGGTCGACTGCTCTGGAAAGAAAGAGCGAAGGAGTGACAGGTGGCTGCTGGGAGACAAGGGAGAAGAAAAAAGATAGCATAGGATAAGAGAAAAGGACAGAAAAAGATAAGGTGTGGCTGACCGTGCACCTTTTAACCCCGCCTCTCCCGCTCCGTGCGTTCAAACCTTGGAGAGGCGGATCATCTCATCACCCATCATTAAAGATATCTATTTTAGGAGTGGGTGATGTCATCATCCACCCCTACAATGTAATTTAGAGACGTGTCAGCTACTACAGTAGTCTCGTTTTTTTATAGAAACAGGCTATTTTTTGACCGGCTCCTAAAAAATATTTCTACAAATTATTTTTATAGTAGTGCGCCAGCCACGTCGGCGTTGGCAGCACCTTTTGTCCCGGTTGGTGTTACCAACCGGGACAAAATGTCCTCTTTATCCCGGTTGCCAGACCCGGGACAAAAGGGCACCCTCTTTGGTCCCGGACTGGCGTTCCCGATTGGAAAACCGAGACAACAGGGTTTTCCAACCGGAACAAATCAACATTTTTGTAGTAGTGGAGCCGAGCGTCGGCATGTTGCGGTCCCGGCTCCACGCCGCCGTGGCCCTGGCCTCGCGAAGCAAGGAAGTAGGAGCGTGTGTAGATGAGGTAGTCGACATCCTTCGAGTACTTGGCGTGGCCCTCGATCCGCTCGGCCTGATGATCCAGTTCTCCATGCTGATGATCCGGCTCTACGCCCGAGCCCGTGCTCACTGGCCGCCACGCCCAGCAGGTCGACTGCTCTGGAAAGAAAGAGCGAAGGAGTGACAGGTGGCTGCTGGGAGACAAGGGAGAAGAAAAAAGATAGCATAGGATAAGAGAAAAGGACAGAAAAGATAAGGTGTGGCTGACCGTGCACCTTTTAACCCCGCCTCTCCCGCTCCGTGCGTTCAAACCTTGGAGAGGCGGATCATCTCATCACCCGTCATTAAAGATATCTATTTTAGGAGTGGGTGATGCCATCATCCACCCCTACAAATGTAATTTAGAGACGTGTCAGCTACTACAGTAGTCTCGTTTTTTTATAGAAACAGGCTATTTTTTGACCGGCTCCTAAAAAAATATTTCTACAAATTATTTTTATAGTAGTGCACATCTCTCTCGCTCCCCATCGCGACTCCCCATGTGTTTTCGTCATCCCGCAACTTCTCACCACCTCTCTCCCACGAGCACGAGCACCACCAGCCCCTCGATTTCTTTTCTCTCACGCGCCAAGCACAAGCCCGCTCCTCTCTTGCATGTTCTCTCCACTCGGTGAGCAAGCAACCAGTGCTAGCGGCGCTGCTTCTACTCCCTTCTAGGAACGCCAGCAGCCAAGCACCAGCACCGCTCCTCCCTGTTTTCCCCATCGAATCAGCAAGCACGGGCTTCAAGCCAAGCAACTGGGCATAGCCATCACTAGCCCAACGAACCACTGTGTGGAGCTGCACCCACGACGATGACGGCCGCGAGGAGCTCACCGACGACCCACCGCCAGGTACTACTAAAAAACAATTTGTAGCAATGTCCCAGAATTTTTTTAGGGGTGGCTCAGAATCTGACCCATTGCTACAAATAAAACGAAATTAATGTAGCAATCGATCCGTCTCTAAAAATAGACTCCATTTGTAGGAACGGGTGAGGGGTGAACCACCCCTAAATACCTTTTGTAGGGGCTGGTCACCCTCACCCGCCTCTAAAAATGGACCCATTTTTCGGGGCTGGTGAGGGCGTGATTCACCTCTAAAAATGCATTTTTAACGGCGGGTCACTCTCATCCGCTCCTACAAATAATTTTCAATTTTATTCTTGAAATTTATTTAACTTAAAAATAGGAAAATACATAAAATAGGTGGAATTTTTAACATAAGGCTAATGTGATCTAAAAGAATATTTCAGCATATAAAGTGATTATGGATGTGGAAACCATTAAATTAGCCTTGGGTTGTATGAGATAGTAGAGTGAGTGAGTTATACATTATGGTTTCACACTCTTAGCTATTATATACACTGAAATATGGTTTTGATATTTTATTCTAGTTCTATAGATCACAATAAGTTTATACTAAAAATTTCACTTTTTGCTATTTTTTGAATTAAAAATTTTCTAGAACAAATTTGAAAATTATTTGAAGGGGCGGGTGGAGGCATAACCTGCCCTTAAAAATCATTTGTAGGGGCGGATGGGGGCATTACCCGCCCTACAAATCAATTTTAGATTTAATATAAAAGAATAGTATACCCATTAAGACACAATTGGCTGTGTAGTGTAGTGATAAGCAAGGTTCACGTGAGGCTTGAGGTAGGGGCTTGTGGTGGTCGGTTAGTAGGAATATTTTTTATTTTTATTTTCCTTTCTCATATTTTTTTTCTTATTTTTTCATGCTTCGGAAAATGATTTGTAGGTGCGGTCATAGGCTCACCCGCCCCTACAAATTGATTTGTCGGGCCGGTGAGTCCATGTCCCGCCCCTACAAATCGATTTGTAAACGTCTCCAAAAATCGCCAACGGTTTTTCGAAAAATTTCCGTATCCAAGTTTCTCGTATACTTAGAAAGGTAGATGCAAGGCATAAATGATTAAAGAACAGGATCGGCCGAGCCGTGGGACCGCCTACGCCTCCGGATACGGCATCCCCACTCACCTCCCGAAGCCTAAGTCGTTTGTGAACGCAAAGTTCCTCGCTGAAAACTATCTAAGACGCGTACGAGAACGCGGAAGTAAAGTAGGAAAAAACGAAGGCTCGAACGCACAAGGCCTCGATCGGCCACTGTCAATATACATTAGCAGATTTCTTAATCCAAAAGTACAATTATGATAAAGTACTAACTTATTTACATGGGCTTCGAGGCCCAGACTCTCTACAGGTTATCCTCCCCCCTCTGCGGGTCTTCAACAGCGTTGAAATCAGCTATCGGGGCGATGTCAGCCTCGAGCTTCTTGGTCAAGGCAGTGGCGAACTCCTCGACGGTGGTGTCGGCATCGTTCATGATGGCCGACGCAGTGTCCGCATCGGCGCCGGTCGGGACGACGTACCCCGACGACACCAACTGGAGGTCCATGTCGTAGTGTGTCGAAGCCACGGCGAGGGCTCGTTGGACGCCGAGGCAGAAGGTACTCTTGGCATGCTCGGTGACCCGACCGCCTAGCGCTCGCAGGCGGCTGACCACCAAGCTGCTAGACTGAGCACCCTCCCCCTCGAGCTCCAGACACACGGCCACGGCGGTCCGCTCCAGTCCGGTGTACTTGTCCTGCGCCGCCGTGAACGCGATGTTGGCAGCTTCCTTCGCCGCGGTCTCATCCGCCACCTTTTGCCTCAGCTCTAAACAGGGGAAGCAAGATAAGTCGCGATAAGCTAGAATCAAACAATGGCGAAATTTCGGATACTTACCCGCGATATGTTTATGCGCCTCTTCTTACTGGACCCGTGCGGCTTCCTCGAGCGAGGACAAGGAGTTCTCCTTCTCCTTGAGGGCGGCCTCCGCATTCCGGACGGCCACCTCCTTCTCATCGAGGGCTTTGCCCTTCTCCTCGAGGGTCCCGATGAGGGTGGCGACGGACGCCTTCTCGCGTTGAAGCTCGGCCTCCTTGCCTTGGAGCTCAGCCTCCTTGCGCTGAAGTTCGGCCTCCTTCTGCTCGAGCGCCGCCCTAGCTCGCTGCAGCTCGGTAGCCTGCACCTCGGCCTCCTGGGCTCTCTGCTCCGCCGCGGCCCTCTGGGCGTTGCGCACGCCGGCTGTCTTCGCCAGCTCCTCCTCTAGCGCACGCTGGCGCGCTCCTAGGTTGGTCACCAGGGTGTTGGCGTCGATCATCCGGAGCACCAAATCGTTGTTGTACCACCCAAGCTAGCGCACCTAGGAGTACAATCGGG
This sequence comes from Panicum virgatum, assembly GCF_016808335.1. Classification (NCBI taxonomy): domain Eukaryota; kingdom Viridiplantae; phylum Streptophyta; class Magnoliopsida; order Poales; family Poaceae; genus Panicum; species Panicum virgatum. The sequence continues at coordinate 54,086,362 of NC_053147.1, forward strand.
TCAGCTCGGCGCTCTTGTTGCGTGAGATTTCCCTCAGCCGCTGCAAGTGGAAGAGCGTGAGTAAAGCACACGAAAACAAGACCGAACACGAGCAATAACCAGGGGAAAGGCACCTACCTTGCTGATATGGAGGTCCGTCGTCCTATGAAGCTGCAAGGCGCGGTCGAGGTTGCCTTGAATCTGAGAGCCGACCTCATACTGTGCCTTCCAGACCGCTTCCTCCTCCTGCTCGTTGCGGAGAAATTCCAAGGGGACCCCGAACTAGATGATCACCCCATGACGGGCCCCTTGGACATCCTCGCGCTGAGCACCTCCTCGGAGGCCGACACGAACTCGGCAATCCGGTCGGTGGCGCTGGCCGCAGCAGCGGGGTCGATGTCCCTCGAATCCCCAAACACGTCGCTGCTCAGCGGCAGCTCCATGTTCCCCGGCGCCGTGTGCACCGTTGCCGCTGCGACAGCGCCCTCGTCCCTGGCCCTCGCAGGCTCTGGGACGCGGGACTCCTCCACCACCAGCGCCCCTGGCGCCGACTCCTCCTCCCTGACACCCTCAACCCCAGCCCTCAGGGGCTTGGGGGCGGGGGTCTCCTCCTCTCTTCGGTCAGCGGGGCGCTCCGATGCGTCCCCACCAGCTCCTCCTCCTGCGTCCAGCTGGGCGGCGTCATCCGCGCTGCCCCGGCCTTGACTTCGACGTCTGGCCGGGCGGCATCATCCGCCCTGCCCCGGCCAGCCTCCTCCTCGGCGTCAGCCCGAGCGGCCGTTACAGCGCCGCTATGGCCGGCATTGCCCCAACTCTCCAACGCTCGAGCTAGTTGGGCCTCCTGGGCCCCTCGAGCCACCGCTTCGCGGAGCTTTTCGCCCTCCGCCTTTATGTCCACTCCGGGCGGGGGCTGCGGCATCGTGTGCGGCATCGCGAACGCCCCGGTCTTGAGGGCCTTGTTTGGTGCAAGGCAGGCCGCACTCTTGGCAGACGCCCTACAGCCGAGCAATCGGGGAAGAAACGTTGTAGTCAGTAGGATTGGAGGGTCAATAAAATGAAAACAAAGAACAAAGTCTAGATTGCTTACTCCGATCGGGCACTCATGCTGCGCTTGCCCGTACTGCTCCTCCGGGCCCACGGCACGCCGACACCTCCTGACGCCTGTCCAAGGGGCGTCTCCCTCGGATCGGCCTGGCACTTCGAGGTCGTCCGCGCAGGTGTCTCCGCACTCGCTGCGGACCCTCCGCCGCCTGTCGACACTGCGGGCGCGGGTGTCCTCCTACCTGTCGCCGGCAGGGGCGACCTCTGCCCCGTCATGGGTGTGGACGATCTCCTGCCCGCTGCCGACGCGGGCGACCTCTGCCCCGCCGCTGGCGTGGTTGACCTCCGCTCTGTCCTCATGGGGTGCGGCTCCACCAGTGATCCCGGTGTGAGCCTCGCCTCGCCCAGCGTCACTGTCATATCCTCGCCACCAGCCCCTCGATAGGCCAGCAGGGAATCCGCACCCGTCACCACCTCATCGTCATCCGACTCTGAGAAGTTGATCACGACATCCGAGGGGTCCTCCTCCTCGATGGACTCGGGCGTGGCGGGTCATGGAGCTCCCTCCGCATCTGCAATCTTGCACTCCTTTTCGTGCCTCTCCTTCCTCTCCCTCTTCCTGGTGCCGGCGTCCCTCACCGTATCCTTCCTCCTCTTCACCGCCTCGTCGCGTAGGCGGTTGGCTTCGCGTTCCTCCGGGATCAGGGGCTTTGAGACGTAGCCCCTGTGGCTCACACTCTGCAAATGTGGCCAAGTTAGGAGCAAGGAGTAGGGGAGAAGCAGCACGAATTGACAACGAATTGAAACTTAAACTCACCACAGAAATGTACCCCGTCTCGGGGTGCTTGACCTTCCAGAGGTCATCTGGGTTGTCGGGGAACTCCGCCACCGCACTCTTCGCCCTCTGGGCAGCAACGTCGTGGGAGAGCAGCACGTTCGACATCCTCGAGCTTGCGTACGGGGCCTCAGGGGTGAGGTCGAAGATCGGTAGCTTCCTCTCCATGAGAGGAATCACCCTCTACAGGTGGAAGTTCGCGATAACGGCCGCTGCCATCAGCCCCTTCCTTGCCAAACACTGCAACGCATTGGTGAGGACCTCGAGCTTGGCCTGCTTGCTCTGGGACGACACCCCCCAGCCCCACTTCTCCGGCCTCTCCGGGAGCACCTTGTTGGTGAATGCTGGGAGCTGATTGCCGTAGTTGCACAGATAAAACCACCCCCGGGACCACCTGGCGTTGATGGCGGTCATCCTGCTGGGGATGTACAGGTTCGACCTGTTCCCGCGCACAAGAAGCATGAGACCGCCGGCGCGGGCGTACCTCTTCGGCTGGCCCCGCGTGTTCTCGATGTAGTCCTCGCTGCAGAACAGATGGATCCACAGATCCCAGTGCGCTTTGATCCCTAGGTAAACCTCGCAGAGGGTGACGAAGACCGCCGCCTACGAGATGGAGTTGGGGCCAAAGTTGTGCAACTCCACCCCGTAGTAGTTGCACAGCGCCAGCATGAATCTTCCGACGGGGACGCCGAATCCCCTCTCGTGGAGCCGCACAAGGCTCACGATGTCGCTGTCGGGGGGATTCGGCTCGGTCTCGTCTGGCCGCGGGGGAATCCACACCGGCCGCTCAGGGTTGTTGTTCGTCAGAAGCAGCCTCTCGACGACCAGCTGCTCCAAGACCGCCGCAGTGGCGGTGGGCTTCCCCCACGGCACCGGCTCCTCAGTCCTCGACATAGCTTCAAGTCGGGCGGAGAACGCGAAAGGCTAGCCCGAGCAAAGGCTAAGGTGCACTCTCGCTCTCTCCTTCTTCTTCCTCCACTCGCTCTCGGCTATGGCTCTGGATGCAGGGGAGACGGAGAAGGCAGGGGAGGCGAAGGCAAGATGGCCAGGTGAGCCCAAACGCTCCCCCCTTCCCCACTTTTATCCATCAAGACGGGCGGATTCGCCGCCCAGCCCGAATCCGCCGCATCGAATGCAGTAGATTTTGCTGTCACCGATAGCTGGGCCCCACGACCGTGGAGTCCCCCACGCACGTACCTAGCAATAATTATGGCACAGTAACCAACTGGCGCGACGGGACTGTAGCACCATCCCATCCGCCAGCCGTCGCCCGCGCCTCTCCGCCTACCCAACGCAGCCACCTAAAAAGGCACGCCTGCATAGCCCGCGCGTACTGGGCCACATCGCCCACGACTAGCAGGAGACCCGCGCGCACGACCGGTGCCTCCGCACCGTTTAAACGAACCATTACGGAATATTCCCTCCAGGGATTCCTTACCGTTGAACGAAGTCAATTTCGAGGCCTTACTGATCAAGGGTTCGAAGCCTGGCCCATCAAGGGTTTGACAGGCGCCCCAGATCACCAGAGTCAGGGACCGCACGGATGTGCCATACAAGCTACCCTCGAACACAAAGTTCGAGACATCCTATGCAGTGTTCAAGGCCAGACGAGGGTGCCTAGCAGGGGGATCCCATCGAGGGTGAGCACCGAGCCCTCAGACCCTATCGAATGGGTCCGAGCCCCGCCTAGCGAACCTTTGTGAGTGCTTTATGTGACATGTCCACGGACCACAACCCGACCCTTACCGAATGGGGCAAGGACGTCCACTTGAACCACCCGCTAACAGCTCACTGAAGCAGCCATAGCTCGCGGCCCGGGCATGGGTAGCATGGTGCGCTTCACCCCTCCTCCCTGCGGAAGGACGATGAGGGTTGTAATAAAAATCAAGGGTCCCCTGAATGCCTTCGCGCAGGCCAGGGCTCGGGGGCTCCTCGCACGCCGCAGCTCAGGCCGCACCCTCGAATGGATCGGCAACCGTCGATTGTGGAGTTCCATGTGTTCAGCCAACCTCCCACGCTCACACGCACCTGTCGCATTGCTCAACCAGATCACGGGTTGCTGCCCAGCACAAAAAACGCCGAGGCCGGCTGAAAGGAACGCCGAGGCTGGCTGAAAAAGACACTGAGCAGACACCCCAATCAAGCAACCACACAGGGCGATGTTTTTTAGCCCTAGGACGAGTGCAAGCACTCCTCCAAGGCCTTGGGGGCTACACCCGCGGGTGCGCTGACGCGCCCCCACGGAGGAAACTTCACACATTTGAGGATCAAATCCTCCACTGACTAGTTCAAATGCCCTCAGCGGCACGACGGCGACATCCCCAGCGGCAGCACCATGGTGCTCGAGGCGACTATGATCTGCATTGACAACTCGGAGTGGCCTTCTCATTGCTTCTCCAATGACGAACCCCGATCCCGGACCAGACTCCTCCAACAACACTCTCCGGAGCACCGTCGCGCCCCCGCCAGGCAAACCAAGACCACCGCGGTTAGCACCCGAGTCACGCCCTCGAAGGGTTAAGCCTCTGCAGGGCTGATGCACATCCCTACAAAGGCTCAGGGATTACTGTCTGGTACCATGATTAGGGGCACCCTAATCAGGAGACTAAATTGCCTTAAAAATGCAAACACATGTTAGGCAACTGGGACCACGAAGGCCTACAGCCTCCCTCCAATCCAAAGGAAAGGAAAGGACTCAAAGAAGCCCAATCCACGGCCCAAGAACACAGTTTGGCCCATTCAAGCCCCCTCGAATCCACGGGGCGATCTCCGCCTCCCTCGAGGCCTCCCTGCTGAGACCCTCGATTACAACCCGCGACTTCACCGCGCTCGAGGGTAGCGAGCCTACCCTCGAGGAAGCCACCCCTCGATAGAAAGGACAAACCACCATCTGCTCACCCTCCCTCCATACGGAGGCATTAAATGCCAACCACTCCACTACAGCGCCCGGGTCAAACAGCGACAGGCCACCATTCCCCACAGTGGCTGTGACCGGAGTCCCGTCCGCCAACTCCGGTCACTGCTCCGCCATTCCGGACGCTGTGGCGCCACTGTGGGAACCTGCGATGCTGTGCGAGGAGTGCTCGGCACTACTCCAGCCACTGTGCTGCCAACTCCCTGTACTTCCCTTGTACTTTCCTCTCCGCGGAACCCTCGAACGGCATGGGCACAGCCCTCGGAAGCGGCCCCGACCTTGACCAGGACAAGACCCCGGCCTGCAAGACCCTCGGAATACCGCCACGCCATGCCTGGGGGACGTACCCTCTATAGGAGCCACCATGCCGCCTGCCGAAGCTGCCAGGACGCCGGCGCGATCTCCGCGGGACCAAGGACGACACCCAGGATGACTGCACACCCGGCACCTCACTCTCCAGTGCGGCACAATGTACTTTCTATAGTATTCTGCCACTGCACACCCCCGATTCGGGGAAGAACGACGACTTCTCCCCCCTCCCGTACATGTACACCGCCCCTCCTTGTGTCTATAAAAGGGGGAGGCAGTCTCTGTCTTATCCATCTGGGCTGTTCTCCACACTTAGCACAACTCACAAGAGCACACACGCTCTTCTGAGCCCCGATATTGGCACTTGCCTCAATCAACTTCTCCTCTAGCAAAGACTTGGGAGCTTCCCTCCCTCTCTCACCTCGCTTGTATCCCCTACTACAGGCACCCCCGGTGAGGAATAGTACAGTGCACTTGCACACTCTTGCTAGACGTACGGCCCCGCGGCCGGAACCAGGATAAACCTGTGCGTTCCTGTATTATCTTCTACATCAACCATCCAGGAAGAGAGATCGCGCAGCACGATTACTAGTTGGTGCCGGACCGCCGGGTCAGGACACCGACATCCATCAACTGCATAGATAGATGATTTTGCACTGCCAGGGATATTAAGTATCAGAATGTTATTCCGCTCATTACCGGAGTGTAAGTTTCGTTGAAATCAACGCCAGGTCTTTGCTTAAAACCTTGTGCCACAAGCCTTGCTTTATATCTCACCACTTTGTTATTTTCATTCCTTTTGCAAACGACCGATGCCACAGGAAGGATACCAGGAGGTGTTGGCATTACAGCCAAAAATACCTTTCTTTTATTAAGCGAGGCTATCTCTGTTCCAATTGCAATCTTCCACTTATCCCAGTCCGAGAGCTTCTTGTACTCAGTCGTAGACTTAGGATCTAAATCAATTTCAAGGATATTTGTAATTTGCTAGAGAAGTGACAGTCAACTATTATGCACTTGCGGTCATAAGACTCTCTAGTCTCATTGAAATTTATAGCTATTTCATTTACCCTTGAAGATTCATCATGACTTCCTGAAATGATGGATCTAGGGTCTTCTGATGTTCCACCCTCAGTGTCTATGCGCGTAACTGAGCTGGGGTGTGGATTATAAATATCCACATGACATACGATGTCCTCTAGGTGTCTTTCAACCAAAGGTTGAGTTGCATTTCCAGTCTTCTTTTGCTTGTTTGCAAAAGCATCCTGCCTCTTGGAAGTGCTTCTCCCCCTTTTTTTCCAAGTTGGGGATGAGTGGTTTTATTAGGTACCTCCACTCTTTCGGGCACATTCCTTGCTGGATGGAGAGACTTTGTGACACCTTTATAATCTGTAAAAGTGTCTGGCAGATTATTTGCAATATTTTGCAAATCAATAATTCTCTGAACCTATTGTTCATCTTCTATAGTACGTGGATCAGAAAATGGGATGCCTTGTGCATTCCAATCTATTTCCTGGCATTCCTTCTGGTACAATTCTCCCCCTACTGCCGGGAAATGATCCTCATTAAAAATACAATCAGCGAATCGGGCAGTAAATAGATCCTCTGTCATAGGTTCTAAGTACTTTATGATCGACGGAGATGAATATCCGATATAGATCCTCAATTTTCTGCAAGGGCCCATGGATGTTCGCTGAGATGGTGAGATGGGTACGTATGCAGCGCACCCAAATTTACGCAAATGAAAAATACTTGGTGGATTCCCATGTACTAACTGCAATGGGGAGATTTCATGATATGCAGTTGGTCGTAGTTGGATTAGGTCAGTAGCGTGCAAAACTACATGACCCCAACACGATGATGGCAATTTGCAATTCATCAACATAGGTCTTGCAATGAGCTTGATTTTTTTAATCAATGATTCAACCAAACCATTTTGAGTATGTACATATGGGTCTGAATGTTGAACCTGAATTCCCAATGCCATGCAATAATCATCAAAAGCACGGGAGGAGAATTTAGTAGCATTGTCCAAACGAATTGACTTAATCCGATGTTCAGGATAATAGGCTTTCAACTTGATAAGTTGAGCCATTATTTTGGCAAAAGCATGGTTGCGTGTTGATAAAAGAGACATGTGAGACCAACACATAGATGCGTCTATCAATAACATGAAGTACCTGAACAGCCCCGATAATGGTTGGATTGGACCACAAATATCTCCTTGAATTCTTTCAAGGAATTTTAGTGCTTTAGCTCGAATTTTAAGATATGATGGTCTTAAAATTAATTTCCCTGTTGCACAAGTTGTGCAACCAAAATATTTATTTTGGGGAAATTTTATCTTTTCCATATCATGACCTATGGAATTGCCGATAATTTATCGCATTATCCCTATTCCAAGGTGCCCAAGTCGATCATGCCAATTTTGGAATATATCGACTTTTTGAAAAATTATCTTATAAGAAACATGAGCAATGGGCTTTATGTATGTAATGTATAATCTGGTTTGGAGCAAAGAAAACGTCTCACGTATTTGTTTGCCGAATCTTTTGAGTTTAATTAAGAGAAGAAATTCCTCTATATTATCTTGATGTGTTTCCACATGGAAACCATTCTTACGGATATCTCTACAACTTAGAAGGATACAAGTCAAATCACGATACAAAAAGGCATCCTCCATCGTTATCTGTGTACCCATAGGAAGAGTAATAGTAGCTCGACTGAACCAACTATTAACGCATCTTGACCAGCAATGGTCATAATATTTCCTTCTCTTTTGTCAAGAGTCTGGAAATATTTTATCTCTCTAAGTATAGAATTTTTTGTACATGAGTCCGCAAGGCATAATTCTTCCTCCTTTGGATTGTTATCAATAGACATCTATATGTAAAACAAATGTAATTTAAATGCACAAGTGTAACATATAGAGAGAACATACAATATATTATATTTCAAATAGGAGAGTATGATACAACAATATATATGTGATTTGGTACAGCTAGACAACAAAACTAACAAGGTTGTACAACTCTCAAGCATGCTAAACAATATAAAACAAGTATGTATAACTTAGATTATTACAATAAATATTTGATCTGATATCAATTCTGGACTGAGATTAATCTAAATCTCCAAATATATCTCCAGAACTTACGTCTATGAACATATTGTCCGTGGATGGAAGATCGTCTTCCATATTAAGAGACTTGTTGTTCCCTTGTTTGGGGGCCTGCTCGGAACAACTTTCCTTTGGGGTAGCCTCAGATGTAAGATTGAAGTGTATTTCATATCTTTTATCTTATGCTTGCTTGCCCTCCTTTAAAGACTTTTGGTAGAAAGAAACCAAATGCTTTGGGGCACGACAATTCTTAGCAAAATGTGAGAAGTCACCAAATCTGTGACACTTGTTGTCTTTCTTTGGTCTCGCATTGTCTCTTTTCCATTTGTGTGAATTAGGTCTTTGATTTATATTGTGTTTGCATTGACTAGAGTTGTTCTTTGGAGTGGGTCCATTGAACTTGTTGTTCTTAGCCTTTTTCTGTACATTGGCGCTTATGATGATTCTTCATAAGAAGTTCATCATGTTTTTCTGCTTGAGACAATGTATGAATAAGCTTCGAATAAACCTCGAAATTTTTAGCCCTGTATTGTTGTTGCAATACTAGATCAGAGGGAAGCATAGTAGAGAGTGTCTTCTCTATCTTATCTGCATCCATGGCTCTTTCTCGCAAAACTGCAATTTAGAGAAAATTTTGTGAACAACGTGATTGTAGTCTGCCACAGATTTAAAATCTTGGAGACGTAAATGATTCCATTCATGATTGGCCTCAGGCCAAATGAGTTCCTTTTGTTGTTCATATCTCTCTTTAAGAGAGTTCTATAATTCACGAGGATTTTCAATCATAATGTGTTCAGCTTTTAGGTCTTTATGAATATAAAAACATAGTAAAGCCAAAGCAGTATAGATTTGCTTTTCTTGCACGACAGCCCCATCTTGGGGTTCCTGAATTGTAGCCAAAGACCACGAGATGCAAGCGATATCTTGACATCAAAAGCCCATGTAGGGTAATTGTTACCATCTAACGCGAGTTCATCGAACTCCTTAGTGGCCGTGATCCTACGTGGACAACCATGGATTAGATAATTTACCTTATGGTAAATTTGACATGGCAAAGTTGTAATATATATGTAATAGGTAAAAAGAACTATATCCTATCATAGTTTTGGAATATTGTAGTTGTGGACCAAAACAACAAATCATAGATGTTGAAATACACCATATGATCAACAAAAATATGATGAAAATGGTAATGGTTTCTAAGATATAAACCATTTACTATTATCCAAAACCTTTATTTTGGTTAAAACACGTTGTAGGAAATCATCAAATTTTGGGGAAAAAACAAGATGTAGACCTCTCAGTAATGGGTGATTGAATCACTGCTAAGGCACGGTCTCTAGTCAGAATAATTCATACATGAATTAAACGCAGCCAATGCCTTAGTCTTTATTGCCTTATGTTGATTAACAAAAATAAACAAGATATATTGTATTGCAATTTTGATCCTAACATAATTATACAATTTCTAGGATAACTTTGTTGAATAGCATCTAAAATTACTTGCTAATTTATCATGTATGTGGTGCGAAAGTGGTTTGGGAGCACCAATATACTCAATTCTATTATATTATTACAAAAGTAACCTATATGTTGGTGCAAGTAAAAAGAGGTTTTGCGTGCACCAGTGTCACACCCGGTTTCTAAAAGAAAACCGAATGCATAACTATATGTATGCCAGGATCAAGTTTCATACATATAGTGACGTCATAATGGTATAATGAGCAACAATGTCACGTAAAAGAGACTTACAACGATTAAATGGTCTATTAGAGATACACAGCTTCAACTGGAAACGACGGCTCCACACTTCACAGGCAATCGACCAGGGGTTGTGTACGCCTAAAACTCAGCAACATCTTCAGTAAACTTCAAGCAACTCTCTCCTCTTCTCTGAGTAGTGTGGTTATAGCAAGGGTGAGCACATATCGTCTCAGCAAGTATATTGGAAAATAAATGACATGCAAGGCTAAATCAAGGATAAAGGCTGGCTGAATAAAGCGGTAAGCATTTTAATTAATAGTTGAGCATTAAAAACTATTTACTAATCATGTATGAAACCATCCCATATTTATAAAAAGAATTTGATAGTTGAATCTTCAATTAACTTGAAACATTAAATATCTGAATTAAATCAATAATTTCAATTAAGTAGACATGTGAGGGTCCGAGCCACTCTTGACTGTGAGCACGGCTGATATAACAGTTTTCACTCTGCAGAGGTTGCACACTTTCACCACAAGTCACGTAAAAGTTCAAAAGAACTTTGGACCCAACCATGCTGTGCTAACTAGGCACAATACCACACTTTCTTAGGTGAGATTGCATAGGGATGCTACGAGGCCTTTACAAAGACTCCCTAACAAGTAGTAGCCCGCTAAGATTTCAGCCGCTAGGCGAGTGTACCTCCCCCAAGGCGTAACAAAAACCAAACAAATGAGTACACCCTTGGCAGGCAGCGTACCACTCTTAAACCTAGTCCCCCCTCTTGCGCCTTTCGGTAAGCTACTAACAAGCTAGAGACATCTAATTAATCAGCCAAGACCAGAGCCATGTAGTCCTTGTGGCTGCGTTGTTTTCCCGGGTGGTTCTCCATGGTTGATTTTAATCATCATTATCAAAGTATCATAATGTTCATCAAAGAGTATAAACCATGTATCAAGTGTAAAGCTTTCATTAACCACCCATAACCATTGTTCAGCGGCTAAGCATACTACCCAGAACTTTTGTAAAGAAAACCTGCCTATTCAAGGACATGGATAAACAATAAGGATAATAGGTATCCATCAATTTAATGCATGCAAGCATAAAATAAATATTATTAGGACAAAACATGATCAAAGAATATACTTGTCTTAAATTCATATAATAATTGTGTTTCTCTTGCGTCTCGATCTTCATCTTCACAGCTCTCGAACTGTGTTTCTTTCTACTCGCGACAAGCATCGATCAAACATACAAGAAACAAGCAAAACAAGAACAACTAAGAACAGGACACTAAACAGAAGAAAAGCACAAAGAGGCGCACAAAAGAACAAGGCTCGAAGCTACGATCGCAAAAGCGCAAGAAACACTGAAAACGGAGCTACGGTTGAAAAGACACGGCTATCGAAAGATTTAGATTATAATAGAAAAGAAAACTATAAGCTGGATTTATTTTTAATTATGAAAAAATATCGTTAAAGGTATATTCTAGTTGACTCAATTTAATTTATATTTGTAAAGACGAGATAAACTTAGTCATATTTTATTTATCAAGTTTCAGTATAAATTAAGTCTGTTAATTATCTAACTAGTAAATAAAAGACAAGTGAGGACATCTAGCGTAAAGCTTTATTATCCGTAGTTTGAACTAAACATGTTACATTAAAACAAACATTTATATTGACATTAATCTAATTAACATTAATTATGAAAACCGGTGTAGAGCTCTAAGTTGCTTTTAATTAGAAAACTAGTTTCAATAGCCATTAATTAAATTAATTCTATAATTAATTATAAAACTCGAACTACGGAACAACTACACTACCAAGCTATAGCTCATGTTAAATCAAAAGCTAACGAGAACTGATCGAAACGGCTCTAAAACACGGAATCTACAAAAGAAACAAGGCTGCAGGACTTAATCACGATTGGGTGCGTCGTGGTGGCCGGATTCTCACCGGGGAAAGATGACGGCGGCGCCCTGCTGCACCTTGACGAGCTTATGGAGGCGGCGCCAGGTTTGCTGGCCCTCATGGGGCCGGACCCTTCCTGACACGAGCGCAGGGGCAAGGGTGCCCGTGGCAGGGGGGTTTGCACGAAGGGCGCTGGGCGCATCCACGCGCAGCAGCAGGGGGTAAGCAACTAGGCATGCACGGCTGCCTGGCGGCGCAGGGAGAGACGACCTAGGAGGAGGCGATGCAGTGGGGATATGGGTTTTGGCAAGCATGGAAACGAATTGGATTCGCATGAAATCGGATTCGGATAGCACTTTTAACCACATTATAAATCGAATACGGATACGGATTCGGATATTCTCGGATACGAATACAAAACGGATGCCTCGGATTCGGATTCGAATTTGGATATTGACTTATATATGAGCTAACGTTTAGTTAATTTCTTTATTAGTACTTTTAGATTATAAAATTATTATACATGTACAAACTAAAGTATAATAATATAATAAAGATATCTAGTTAAAAAAATTATTTATCGTTAATAAATAAATACATAAAAATAAAATTAGAACTTAAATATATTGCAATAAATATATAAATAATTTTATTATATATAAATGAAAAATATAGAAGTGATTTTGAGATAAAATACGAATATTTAAATGTAAATTTAATTTTTTGTTATATCTTTATTATAAAATTAATAATATGGGTGGTAGGAAATAAATATAATTTCTTAAATAGTTTTTGAATGAAAACGGATATAGATAGTGTCGGATATTGTCGAATATGTATCTTGAATCGGATAGAGAAAGTCAATGAAAACCGAATTCGGATGTATCCACTTTACTAAAATATTAAATTCGAATATGAATACGAATATCCATATTGATATTTAAACAAATACGGATATCGGATAATTCGGATATCTGGTATCTGTTTCCCATCCTTAGTTTTGTGGGCCGGGTCATAGGGTAAAAGACAAGAAGTCGGCTCTAGCCCAACTCGGTGTGCAGGCTGGAGGCGTGGGAGGCCGGGTCCTGTTCAGCTGGCCCACATGTGGAGGATGACGGGAGGTGGCGTGTGCTGCGCACAGGGCCGAGGCACGGTAGGCTCGCGTGGAGCATCAAGCATGGAAGGCGATGGCAGAAGCAGGCGTGGGGAGGTTCCGTCCAGGAGAAAGCCAGCGGTAAAAGGAAGAAAAGGAAAAGATTAAAAAAAACATGGAGGATGTGAGGGTGGCTAGCATGTCGCACGTGAGAGATAAGAAGAAGAAAAAGAAAACAGAGAGGGAACGGAGTGAGAAAACGACCATTGGCGTGGCTAGAGATGCGAGCCAGTTCGGTTATGGGCCAAAAACATATTCTTATAGAGCCGAGCATGAAAACAAGCTGACGGTGATGACAACTCAATTTCACCTGAAAACGTCGAAATCGAGTTACGGCTCTGTTTCAGGCGCGATTTGATTGAGATGAAAGATTAGAGAACATGGAATGCAATGGGATGAAGCAAGTTGGATCAAGCCCGGGAAGAAAAAGGAAAGGATTTCTATCGCTTATGATATATTTTTCGGGTTTAAAAATAAATCTAGAAAAATCTAGATAAATATTTTAATCCAAATATATATATTCTGAGAATCCCAAAAATTCCATGGAAAAACTTGAGACAGTTTGGGACACGAGAAGTCCAGATAAAATATTTGAACCTCGTGAAAATATTCTCGAACTTCCCATTAATTAGATTCAGCTCTAGGGAAAAGTGAGAATAATTGCCAGAAAAATCTGGAAAAATTCTCCAAATATTCAGAAGATGGACAAATATATTCGAAAAGATGTTCACATCCCAAAATTAAAATTTTGGGGGTGTGACAACCAGCATATGTCAAACAATAAAGAAGTCACAATCGTAGTATATATGTGGTGCTAAGGGGGTTTTTTGCACCACATATATCAAATATAATAGAAACATAAAGCATTGTATAATAAAATAATTAAACCACAAATTATATTTACAATCTTCATATCAACCAATTACAGAGCAATAAACAATAATACAAGTCACTGAAAAACCAGCATTAGCATGAAAACCTGAGGTTAGGAATAGTGGTTTGGTTAATTTTTTGGTAGATGTGGCTTAGTTTTTTAATATGATTGCCCAGAACTTGTTCCCCCATAGCATGCTACTCTAGTAGCAAGAACTTTGGTTCTCTGATGGTGATGTTTAATTCCTTTGGTCCTGCAAGCAAATATGATGTATATCAAGCCATTACTGTCTGGGAGCGCATTATGGTCTGACATGGCATCTCATGGCCAGCATGCATGATGCCCTGTAGAACCATCCATGCATATGTGGTGTCCATGCATGATCATGGTCAGGAGAACTAGAACTTAGGGGTGAGCAGCCATGCAATTCTGCTTCTCTTAACCAGTTGGTCATGATAAATATGTAGTTTCAATTGTAGACATGAATGTCGATTTTACACTAGGTTTCATATACATAAATATGTAGTTGTATAGGATAGTTTCATAGGCAAGTATGTAGACAACTTTTTATCTAGAAGTTATACATAATAGTTATTAAAATTGGCCAGTAAATATTTTCTCCCCAACATTGAGTTTTATATGAAAGTTTACCACCAAAGTTTGTCCAAAAGGTTTCTTACAACAAACTTGGCATGAAAAGTGTGGGTATAAGTTATATATTTTTTCTATAAGAAATTGTTCATAGTTTTTGTATAACTATGTGAGTAAATTTATGCGCATAACTTCTGCTCATATATTTTTTCTCATATACAAGTGGTTAAAGGTGAGCACAGACTGGTCATGATATTCGTGGAAAACATATTTGCAAAAGTTTTCTAGAAATGTCATTTTGAGAAGTTCCTGAAATTTTATTTATCTTGAACACATTTCCCAAAGTTATAACACAACTTTTTTACTTGAGAAGCTTTTTCATGAAAAGCTTTTATCATAAGTTTTACAGCTTAGGTTTTATACAGGAGTTACTGACATAAGTATTCTTTTGAAAAGTTATAAACAAAAATTATGTTTATAAGTAACTCATCAAAGTATTTTCAAGAAGTTTTTCTAAGTTTATGTAGTAAGCAGTAGCATAAATGTAGTCAATGTCTAGTATTGAGCAGTAATGTGGTAAATGTAGTATTGAGTAATTGTTTTTCTTTTACAAATGCTTGTGCTTATATTTTCTTGCTTTTCAGGCGGCATGGACAAAAGGAATGAGCTTAAGAGGGCTTCATCAAGTAACAAGGACAATACTTCTTCGTGCAGTGCAAAGGTACTTATGTGTATTGAGCATTAAATGCCTGCACATTGTTTGGGCAAAAGTGCCGCACATAGTTTGGGAAATGGTTTGGAGGAATTATTTTGGATGCCTGGTTTGTTTTTGTAATTTTTGTGCCTAGTTTGTGATTAATTACCCTTTGAAAAATGGCTGGTCAGCAATTGTATTAAGTCCCTGTCATTTTTATATCTTTATACTACTTAATAAAGTATAGATATAAATGATGGTGTTCAAGTACAATAATCATGTGTGTTAGTCAAAAGAAATCCTCAATGGAATAAAAATACTTATAGGTGCAAAGATGGATTGGCTTTCTTTTCTGATAAATATCAAGCTGCTACTGATGCTTTTTATTTATAAGTCTCTTTTTCCACTATGATTTTTGCCCAACATGAGGCATTATCATTAGTTAAATTCTAATAAACTCCAGTATGAACAATTACACATTGTTTATCTTTCCATTGCCTACTATTGTCCCTTTGTCCCAGCTATTAGGGAGGGGGGAGTTCAAGTCTTTTTGTGTTGCTTCCATGTGAAGTTTTCAATCACAGCTAATTTTTTTTTTGTAAGGAAGAGATAAAGTATGGTGACAGTTGCAGGCCCTAGCGAAATCTAGGACGCGTATATAAGAGTAACGTGTGGCTAAGCCTGCGTTAATATGAAGAGAGATTAGAAAGGCATCATATATTTATTATACATGCAGGGCTATCTATCTTTTATAAGTTTGGTGATCTAAAGGGGTGGGGTTAAGACCTTTTTGCTACTCTTATAGTGTGCTAAAGATGTGACAAAACTTATCATGATTTTCAAACTCATATTGCACTACTATTTTTCTAAGAAAACATCAGATAAGTCTTTTTAAAAATGTTATGAAAACAACTTTTAATGTCAAATCTTTTCTGATAAAGAAAAACATGTTCCCATTAAAAGTTAAGATGTTATAGTCCGGAAGTTATATCCTAGTCATAAATTATGCAAAGAAAATATATATTTATTTAATGCATAGTTTTTTACATCATAAGTTTTGCATGGTATAAATTACAGCACAAAAGTTTTGCTCAGTATATGCCATGCATATATGTTAGACACAAAAGTTATATATGTTGTATATCAGTTACAAGTTCATGTGCAAATCTTTTTATGCATGTCAATAAGTTAGGGAGAGAGATTATTGCATATAGTTTTTGTGCATAAGTTATGTAGATAAATTTGTACCATGTCAATAAGTTTGGCCAAAAGATTTTTAGTATTTATATTTTTCACGCATAAGTTATGTAGATAATTTTGGTCAGTCAACAAGTTAAGTCGCGAGATTAACTATAAAGTATCTTTTGAATAAGTTATGCGCATAGATTTGTCGATCGTACCTAATTCAGAGATATAACTTATCATGCAAATAAGTTGGGGTATTAACACATTCTGTGCTATATATTTTTCAGGTCTGGAAGGAAATGAAACAATCTTCTGCCATTTTTGCAAGATTAGAATGAACTTTTATTTTTCCCACTATGCTATATTTTTTGTCTCACATCTCGTATTGCTTTTCTGAGCACGTACATATGTTTGTCAGTAGACCATATTTTCCTTTTTTGGTTTCTTCTATCACATATCTCAATATTATGCACAAAACTTGTCGGAATAAGTTCTATCGAAGTACCGTTTTTTCCACTATATATAATTTCTGTGGAATTCAACGATTTTTTTGTTGTTTCAATTAAGATTCTCTATTTTTTCTTAAAAAAAGATGTTTTCAGTTTGAAACTAGCTTTTAATTTCACACCCCCACCCAAATATTACACCCTACATCCCACGGTCCCGAATGATTTAAATAAATAAAATAAAAAATTATGCGTGCGGAAAGAGAATGCCTTCTATTGTATTGCGAACGTGTTGGTGGAAACAATTTCCAAAGATGAAGGCTAGTAGACTGCGGAAGCCAAAAAGAGAAAGAGAATAATGCGGAATCCATAAATGGAAACTATGAACCTGTCGGAAATCGTTTGCTGGTTGGCCTCCTGGCGCGCCAATTAGAAAAGCCCTGGCAGTTAGGGTTTCCCAATCCCTAACCGCCCCCAATCTCCTGCCGGCGCCTCCGCCCGGTCGCCGGACCGCCGCCTTCCAGCCACAGCCGTAGCCGCTCGTCCTTTTCCCGCACTCCTTTCCCTCACATGGCAAGCACGAGCTCAGCCATAAAGGCCGGCCGACGGAGGAGTCCAGCCTCGACCCCGGCGAGCTTCAGTCCGAGGACCATCGTTGCAAGCCGGGGCACAGCAGATCCACCCCCACCGGCCACTCCGGCGCGGTTCAGGGGTAGGGAGCCGCCTCCCCCAGAGTCGAGGAATGTGATGTAAAAAGGCACTATTTTCACAAAAAAACAACCCCATACAGTATGACATGTGGGGTCAAACTTTTGCTATGATCCAATTATATAAAAATTTAGATATTTGATCCAAAGATACAGGTCGGAACTCATAAGGATCGTATTAGTCCCATTTGTGTGGTTGTTTGGGGAGTGTTTCTTCAAATCCCTTGGGACATTGTGTTCTTTTGTCAATGGGCTCCATATGATAGTAGTAGCTAGATGCCGTGATTCTCTGAACAGCCACCGATCTCATCGTATGTGCCTAGTGATGCAAGTGGGTACCTAATGGTATTTTTTGGGTCAACTAACTAATTACGATGGCATGCCACCCTAGTTCATTTCTCCTCCTAAATTATTTATGTATAATGTCATTCTAGTTCATTTTATCAACTTTTTGGATCGATCCAATGACCAAAAATTATCTAACTTGCATCCCTATATGTGCCAATTTAGACTCTACGGTGGCATCCAATACTATGGATGGGACGCTAACAGTAAGATTAAGCACTAACATTAGTGTGGTGAGCCGGTGACCATGCATGTGTGGTGCAAATGTTTCTGCAATACCACCCATACCCAAGAGACATCCGGATGGACATGTCAAATTGGCTTCTTTCAAGTGCTTAGTGGTGAGGAAATTGATAAAATTAGCAAAAAAAAAGAAATTGAGGGTAAAGAAGCACACGTTTGCAAGAGCTGATATGGAATGATCTCAGCCGGGTTTATAGTAGTTATAGCACATAATTGGATATATTATAGTATTTTTGTTATTATTTTTTTGGCATCAAATAGAGCCTAACTGAAAAAAAAGTCGACCAAGGATTAACTAGGTGGATTTTAATTTTAGAAGAACTTGACACCATATAAATAATAAATATATATACTTGATAGCCATCTACTTACTATGTACTTGTTGTATACCCTAAATATCCAAATTTTTGTATATTTTGACAAAACAATATTAGCGTCCTTAGATTTGTTGTGAAAATTAATTTTGTTATATATACATAATTTCAATTAATATATGACACTTCATATATACATAATTAGTCAAAGGATGTTATTGAAATGTATAGTGAATACCGTATCAATATCATAATAGACATGTTTTCAATTGAAGGAATGATGAAAGTGCACTATATAGTCGGAGAAAGCATGGAACTGTGTGGTATATACCTCGATCAGATCTAAACTCATCGGATGGGTAGTACTTGCCCTTAATAACTGCATGCCCTCTAATGATAGGATTTCCGGTTTTTAAGACTTGTTCTTTGCTATAAGTCCACACAGATTTCAGGACGAGGGAAGCACTTATTCGTCAACATGTTATGTTTGCACTATCTCTCTCTCATACTGGTCCCATCCGTATGATACGTTTTCTCTGATGCTGCTCATTCCGAAGTTGTGAGTGAATTGGTGAAAGAAAGTGGCGGCTGTTAGAACAGGAGTGTTTCAAGTGCGTCGCATGCATGCTATTTCATTACAATTCTTTCACCGTGAGACCAATATGAGAGAGAGATTGGCATGGCTGTTGCCGAACTGATTGGCTCAATTACGTACTTGTATATATATCCCAACAGATGAGCTAAAGATACTTTATTAGACCTGGCTCATCAAGTACTGTATATATTTGTATTTAAAGCAGAGTTGGTCATGAGTCATGACTTGTGAGTATGCAGGACTGCAGGAGACGTGCAGACAGAGTTGTGTGGTACGGTACCACGGTGTGTACGTACTGTTCACAATAACTGTGGGCTCATGTTTGTGTATCTTGCTAGTGGGCGGCCAAAATAACTACCCACGAACTGCCAGCGGTAACATTTAGTGCATTTGCTTAGCCAGGCCAAAACTATCAATCTCAAAGCTAGTGGCATCAATTATATTTTTCAGATTGTATTTCCGTAATGTCGATCAGCAAGCAATAGATTGTGCACTAAGTTATTGTACTTAAAAATGATACTGGCTCCAGCATGGTTCAATGGTCAGAGGCTTAGAGCAAAGCACTGCCCTTTCTGAGCAGAACATCACCACACCTTATTACAGGTAATGACGTGTTCCCGAAAAACATAAGTAAATTCCCTCACTAACATTGAAGTTTATGTAGATTTCTTCATTGCCATTAAAATTATAAAGTTCCCTTCACTGCCACTATATCTACTAATTTTCTTTCCCTTGATTGTCATTTCTAACAGCGAAGTTGCTGTTATCTTGATGGGAAAAGATGATTATGCCCTCCGAATAGAATGAAGTAAATATTAGCACTCCTAGCGATGTTCTCTATCTCTGCGTCCTGCTGGCCCGTCCTTGCCTCCTCCGTGCCGTTGCGCCTCCTCTTGCCACGTCCAGGCAACTCTGCCCGTACTTACAGCTTATTACGTCTCTTTAAGAAGAAAACATTAATTACCCATGTCTGGTGAAGAACTAAACTGCATTATTTTTAAAAAATAGAACTAATTTTAGTATACTTATGAAATAAATGTAAAAAATCTGAATAGATTATTAGAATTACAATGAAAACATAAATTCTAAACCCTAATTATTTTGACACTTTTCACTTTGAGGCGAACACGTCGTTCCACGCCATACGGGATGCGCAATCAAAGTTCGCAGCTTCATTTCAGCCACACTTTCTCTAAAACCATTAAAAAGTAAAAAAATATTTGTTTCGAAATATGTCTATGTCGATAACATCAATCCTACAGTGATGACACTACCATTCGAGGTTAGCATCAATATCTGCGACACGGTGCGGTATAAGGACGTGATGGAGTACGGTCCTAGTCCAAATGGTGCCATCCTTACCTTGCTCAAAGGTGAGGATTTCTTCATTGGGACCAAGTTCGTATAAAACCAAGTATAAATCTGAGTTTCACTTTTCAACCGTTATTCAATTTGACATTTGTATAAAACCAAACTAACCATGCATGTCACTGGAAAAAAAATCACTATAAAGTACTTATATTCAAACTATCCAATAAACCTTCTCAAATTCAAGTCATCAATTCTATACATCTCAAATCAATGCTTAAAACAAAGAAATCGTGCTCATTCACACTGTTTCTAAAACTCACAAATTTCTCTAACTATGGGGCATGAAACAAAGCATTAACACCATCAAAGAAGAGAGGATGAAGTTGCAAACCTTTGGCGCACTTGGATGAGTGAAATACCCACAAAACATGAAAAAATGGCAGCACCTCCTCTCTAAAACACCGAGATGAGACGAAAACCCGAGCTCGGTCAAATGCTTGGCTCGGGTTCGGGGAGGAAGAAGGTGCTTATTTATAGGATATCTATTAGTACCGGCTGGTGGCTCGACCCCATACTAGAGCGCTCCATTTAGTACTGGCTGGAGCCACTAGCTGATACAAAATATCCTCCTAGCCATTTAGTACCAGCTATAGGCTCCATCCGGTACTAAGTTGGCGCTAGCCGTTACCAGCCGGCATCGGTGGCGTAGTTTAGTGTCGGTTAGAGCCACTAGCCAGTACTATTCCAGCACTAAACAGCTCCGAGAGGCACCGTACGCACCACCCGGTACTAAATTGAGGCGTCAGTACCGGACGAAAATGGGACTGGTACTAATATGCGCGGATTAATGTGCCATTTCTGGTAGTGTCTGCAACCGTGCCTAGACAGCGGCCACGACCGCAGCGAGGTCGTGCCCTCAGACCTGGACATGCGAGCCTGCGCCTCTGCGCCTCGGCCGTGCGCATGCAGGCTGTTGCGGCTCCGCCCACGGGCCGCACGCATCACACATAGCCAGCTGCCGGCGTTTCAGACCCTATTTGCATCCACCCCATTAAAATTTAGTCCTTCTATTTTAATTGTTTTTAGTCCTTAAGAGCTAAACATAGGGTTCCTCAAAAAAAAAAGAGCTAAACATAGGGACTAAAAGCGGGGCTAAAGGATTTATTCCATTAATCCATAAGAGGTGGCTCAAGGGTACTAAAAGTTCCCTCGCCCTCTTACCGTGCAGCTATATTAATGACTTTTAGTCTCTCCATCTCCAAACAGGGTAGATTAAAATTCAGTCCATTGCTTAACAGAGCCTGAACCCAGCACAATTTGGGGGAGATTGGAGTGGAGTCTTGGGTCTGCTGGAGGCTAATTTATTCCATTAATCCATAAGAGGTGGCTCAAGGGTACTAAAAGTTCCCTCGCCCTCTTACCGTGCAGCTATATTAAGACTTTTAGTCTCTCCATCTCCAAACAGGGTAGATTAAAATTCAGTCCATTGCTTAACAGAGCCTGAACCCAGCACAATTTGGGGGAGATTGGAGTGGAGTCTTTGGGTCTGCTGGAGGCTAATTTGGGGGACCAGAGCTTGTTTGAGGAAGAGATAATGTTTGGTGGTTGTGGGGCTAGGTTGTCATTGGAAGAGGGGCATTACAGGTATTGCAAACAGATAGAATATGCTCTCCAAATTGTCTCAAGCCATCACTTCTTACATCATCAACATTTTCTTGTTCTTCTTGTGAGCCATTTGTCTCATCAAACTCTACATCATAGGCTTCTTCAACAATACCATAAGTCTTATTATAAATCTGATAAGCCTTGCTACAAGATGAGTATTTAAGAAGAAATCTTTCATCACACTTGCTTAGAAAATTTGATAATCTTGCACTCTTCTTGAGAATATAGTATTTGCAAAAAAACCCCAAAAGTATGAGACATTTGGCTTTCTTCCAATCAGCAGCTCATATTGAGTTTTGTTGAAGAATATATGACAATATAGTCTATTTGAAGCATGACAAGAGGTGTTAATTTCCATAGCCCAAAAACTATCCGAAACATTATACTCGGAGAGCATTGATCTTGCCATATAAAAGTAAAGTCCTATTTTTCCTTTCAACAAAACTATTTTATTTCGGTTTGTATTTGGATGAGAACTCATGCTGGGTTCCTGTGTCATCGCACAACTCTTCAACTGTTGTATTTCTAAAGTCACTTCCATTGTCACTTCTCACTTTCTTCACTTTGAGACCAAATCCATTTTTAGCCCTTATCAAGATTTTTTTTGAAAGTGTCATGTGTATCAGCCTTATCATGAAGAAATAATACCCAAATGTATCTTGAGTAATTATCCACAACCACAAGACAATAGTAATTTCCTCCAATACTCCTATATGTAGTAGGAGCAAATATATCCATGTGCAATAATTCCAATGGTCTTGGTGTTGACATAAAGATTTTGGAGGCATGTGTGTTTGCAACTTGCTTTCCGGCTTGACAAGAACTACACAATTTATCTTTCTCAAATTTCACATCCTTCAAGCCAACAACTAAATCATGTTTCAAAATCAGGTTGAACTTTTTCATACCAACATGAGCAAATATTATATGCCATAACCAACCCATAGATGATATTAAGAACAACCAAGTAGTCATGTTTGCATCACCAGAAGAGAAATCCACAAGATATACATTCTCATGTCTAAAGCCCTTGAATATGTGATCATTTCCATCCAAACTCAACACTATCACACCTGTAACCAAAATCACAAAGTTGAGTCACGGACAAGAGATTGAGTTGAATATAATCAACTAGCACCACTTTTGAGAGTGAGTGATCTAGCAATTGTACCATCTCCTTCCACTTTGCTGCACCTATTGTCACCAAAGATGATATCACTATACCCAATGCCTTCATCATCAAGAGAGGAAAACATTCTTGAAGCACCAGTCATATATTGAGTGCACCCACTATCAAGCACCAAATGTCTTCCTTCGACCTTTTAATTTATCTACAAAAGAAAATTACCTCTTTTATTCCCAAACATTCTTAGGTCCTTGGATGTTAGTACCAATGCTTTAGGCACCCAAATGGCATTCAATGTAGCACCATCTATAGGTAATGTAACAACCTTTTCACTAACACTACCCTTACAATTTTTTATACGAACATATCTAGGATCGAAGGATATAGCTTTCTTGTTTGTGCAGTTTCTCTCATCGTGATGAAAATTTCTGCAATTTTCACAAAAAGGAATGCCACTATCCTTCATGAAGGTAGTCTTTATTTGAACAAAAGTTGTGTTCCCTTTCTTGGGGATATATCCAAAACCTTGTTTGTTTACTGTGAATTTCTGATTTACAAAACAATTATTGAATTGATCTATCTTATCATAACACTTCCTAAAATCATTGGTCAACAAATAACCTCTTTCTTCAACAATTCATTCTCCGTAACAAGTGACTCATCATAAGAGGATTTATCACTTGAGCTAAAATGGGTTAGTGGAGCTAGAAGCACAACATAGTTCATTTAAATCACAACTAACACCCACACTCAACTTAGCCTTGTTTTCATGAATAAGTAAGGTGTTGTGAGCTTCCTCAAGTTTCTCATGAGTTTCTTTAATATTCTCATGAGAGGTCTTTAGCTCATCATAGGAAGCTTGAAGTGAATTAAATTTCAACTTCAAGTCCCTCAACTTTTGCCTTCTCCATGGTCATGAACTCATCGACATTATTGAGCATGTCAAGAAGATCATCATAAGAAAGTTCATCGTCTTGTAATAACTTAGCTCCACCTTCTACTACAAGACAATGTGGTGTGTAGACGAGTGATGGAGCCTCCTTGATAGCGATTCCGTCAACACCCTTGGTGGCTTGTCATCATCATCAGAGCTTGCATCAAAATCCCACTCAAAAAAATAGGCTTGACCATTCCTCTTTTTCTTGATGAATTTCTTTTTCTTATAATCCTTCTTGACCTTCTTATTCTTGTCATTTTTCTTGTTTGGAAAATTTGATAATGATGTGACTCAATCCACCAGATTCAAAACACTTGTCACCCAAATGATTTTTCTTTGATGATTGCCCTTTCTTGCCATAACTCTTCTCGTTCATGAATCTCTTGAATCTTCTCACAAAAAGAGCCATTTCTTCATTTGACTCATCCTCATTGCAATCATCATCACTATCACACTTGGAACTTTGTGCCTTGAAAGCCACACTCTTCTTTTTCTCATCATTTGTTGCACCATGAACCTCATCTAGTGACTTCTTGAACATGTCATGGGTGAGCACGTCTCCGAAGACTTGTGTGGGACTAGTGGTCTTCAAGTTTGATCTCACAAGAAATTTTACAATGGTGTCATATCTCTCTGGGATACATCGAGAAATCTACATCCGACACCTCAAATCCAAGTCCATTGAGCTCATTTACAATGTCATTCAACCAATTGAACATCTTGGGCACACGTTCTTTTTTTCTTCATGACAAACTCACTAAATTTTCCTTTTACCACATACAACTTTGCTTCTTTCATGGTTGATGTCCCCTCATAGATTTCCATGAGTTTCTTCCATATTTCATTTGCGGTTTTGAGATTCTTGACCCGATTGAACTCATTAACACCAAGAGCATGGACTATCGGTTTCATAAAAACCGGACTGTCTGCTGATTCAAACCAACAACTAACAGTGCAAAGATTACGTGTCAAAGTTACCCATTTCAGCACAGGCGGATTGTCCGCACATACCCCAGGGGAGGATTGTTCGCATTTCAAAAACTTCGAGCACTAGCGATGAAAACGTCTCCGACTAAATTTCAAACTGATCAGCAGACCATCTGCTCCCTAGGTGTCGGTGTTTACCGCCAAGCCTGCTCAGGGATACCCTTAGCAGTAAGGTTTGTAGGTAGGGATCGACTGCTCTGGAACTCGATGGTGCAAGGAACATAAAGATTTTGACAGGTTCGGGCCGCGAGTTGCGTAATACCCTACGTCCTGTGTGGTTGTTTGTATTGCCTTATGTGTTGATGATTTTGAGGGGGTCCCTACCCGCCCTTATATATCCAAGGGGACAGAGTTACATGGAAAATCCTAGCTGAGTATAGTTGGAGTCCTACTACAACACAGTCGGGTAGTTTTCTTTGTACTACAGCTAGTTCTATGCCTATTCGGGTAGTTACAAGGGAGGTAAGGTACATCCATGAGCTATCTCTTACTCTAGAATATTATATGCCTATTAACAGTCTCGCTGCCCCGGGTCTGACAAGCCCTCGAGCTCTTCGTAGCCGAGTCCTGCAGGCGTCGAGTACTTGGCTGGGCGTCTTCGAGTACTTCAAGTAGTCAAAACATCTTTCTGGTTGCTTCTGGGCCTTCTTTCAGATACGTCGAGTAGTCCTCCAAGTACCTCCGGTTGCTCTGAGGCTGTGAGGTGCTCAAGCCCTGAAATCTTGATTATATATGGTGCGCGAAGTACTCGCGCTCCATGTGGAGTAGCCCCCGAGCCTTAGGTTGAATCGCAGAATCAAGCTGAGGGTCACTTCAGTCTTTTTCCTTCATTATTTTCCAAAAAAATTGAAAAATAAATCTCTGATGTACATATCCCGCAGCCCCCGAGCCTTAAATCAATATCCCTTAAACTGCGGGTAGCCCCCGAGCAAAGATATGGAATTAAGGATTTAAGACGTGGCATCAGATTTTATTCTTTAGAATATATGCAGGATTCATCAGATCCGGTATCCGAAAAGACCTCTTTTTCGAGTAAAAAATCCCAGAAAACTGATACAATTGGATATGCCACACTGATTGCTCCCGAAATAACTTCAGAAATAAAACCCGGGATGTACGGCCTTTTGCTGTATGCTCACGTGGGATGTTACTGTATGGAGAATCTACTTACTATATGGAGAATCTGCATTATTGCATCCTTGAATGCGTCCGTGAATGCTGCCACTGTAGCGTCATGGGTTGTACTCTAGTAACATCCCTTGTGGCTATAAAAGGAGGGAGAGAGGCCTTTGCCTGAAGCACCATCTTTTAGAAGCCATGGCTTGCATTTGGTGTTCTTGCTCTCGTTCTCCTGAAGTTTATGTAGTTCTTTCCAACAATAGATGATAGAAGAAAACTTGCGAGTGACAAGAGAAGTCCCTGCTACCTCATCCTACCACTCCCATGCTCCCATTGGATCCATTTTGGACATCATGTCCTTGCATATTCCAATGAGGCAGGTTCTCTGTGGACTAGTTGAGTCTTGTTGTGTCACATCCTTGGGGTTGTCTATCTCTGGGTGCCCAAGAACTGACATCTCTGGTAAGGAGACTTATTCCTGTCATAACGTATTCAGGGAGAAGGAGAAATTTCTCCACAAGATGCTACATGAGATCTTGCGAGGCAATTATTGTAATCTGCCTCCAAACTCTTGAAACTTTTCTCCCAGAATACGAGTATCATTATTCCCTTTGATGGGAATAACAAGTTTGTACTTTGTCACGGTCTCGGGCCGATCTAGCTGCAGCAGGCTTTGCTCAGGAAGCCAAGAAGTGTGCGTGCAGACCCAAGTCGTTGTAAAGCTAGTTAAGAAAAAGTACTCGATTTATAATATCGAGTAGTTGTACTGTGTCGAGTACTTTTCCTTGTTCTGGAATGTAATCCCAGTCGAGGAAAGAAGAATCGAGTAGTTATCCAGGGATGTATCTGTTTATATTTTTCCAGAATGTAATCTTAGAAAAAGGAAATGTCTCAGAAAATCTAATTTTTTCCGCAATTTGCAATGGTCAGTTGGCCTGTTGGGTGTTTTTTACTATGTTGCCACCGCCATTATAAAATGAAACGGTAACTAGGTTTTACCCCACCAGCCGCCATTTGCTTTGACTGCTTTAGATCTGTTCTTGCCCTCAAGCCCCCAGATCTAAAGTTCTTGCCTTTTCTTGCCTCCCATGCTCACTTAGGGTTTCCATCAGTGTATGCGCGTGAAGCGCTCTATAGATTTCCGAATGGCACCGAAGAAATCAAGCAAACGGAAGGGTGCTGCTACAGAGCCAACCCGTGAAGAAGGATGGATGGCAAGTAAGTGCTATGAATCCGATCTTGGATCCTTAGTTTCTGCTGGTCTTCTGTTAGAGAACTCCGTCATCCAATGGCATCCTGCCTTGGGTGAGGATCGTCCGTATGAGGACACAGGCGAAATTGTTGTCTTCGCACCTTATTTGGAACGGGGATTGGGGTGTCCTTGTTCATTTTTCTTCTCTGGGCTCTTGCGCTATTACAGGATCCAGCTTTACCACTTAACCCCCAATTCTTTTGTTCACATTTCCATCTTCGTGCATTTGTGCGAAGCTTTTTTGGGCATCGAGCCCCATTTTGAACTCTTTCGATTCCTTTTCCACTTAAAACCGCAGCCAGATTCCTACGTTTTAGATGTAGTAGGATGTGTTCGTCTACAACTTAGATAGAGGAAGGATAGTCTATATCCCTTATAGTCTTAGTAGTAAAGTAATCGACTGGAAACCCAAGTGGTTCTATGTTAAGAACCAATGGGAGAGCATCCCAGTGATTACTCCCGGCCCTCCAATTCAGTGGCCCGAGTGGAACAAGAAACCAGCCGACGAGAGTCAACTTGAGCTACTCTCGCGAATTGCCGATCTTAGGCAAAAGAATGTGACTGGAGAAGCAGTCATGTTCGACTGGATGAAAAGAAGGATCCAGCCACTACAGGCTCGGGAAACGCTTGGTTTCCGGTATCAGGGAATAACTGACTCATCAAGGTACTCGGAGGAAGAGATCTCGGATGAGGAAGTGTTTAGATGAGTACAACGACTACTAAGGGATGTAAAGAAAATTCCCTTCGTTCCTGATATGTTTTCTGCTGCGAATCCTCCGAAGTAGGTACTTGGCAAGAGTAGTCGATATGTAGTAATCGAGTACTTTACCTTAGTGTGAATCTGATAGAATCTGCTTTCTATAGGAGGATGTGGAGCATTTTAAAAGTAGTCCTCCACTGCCAGGCATTTATTCGTCCTTTCCATGCTCTCTTATGCTGTCAACCAAGTTGCAGTATATTCATATGAAGTTTCATATAAACAGTACTAATGTCTAACCTTGGTTGTGCAGATGAGGAGGCTGGTGATGACAGGAGTGATAGGGAGCACAACCCCACTCCAAGTTCTGATACCCAAACCACGCATCCGAGAGGTGCACGATCGACAGTGAGGAAGCATCGCAGATCCTCACAGACTACAAGCAACAAGTAAGTAGCTAGATAATTGCAATAGAGTACTTTTTGTTTTCGAATTGCTGGTTTTGATTTGAATTTTTGCTTTTTCCAAGTTCGGCGGCTAAGATGCCACGGATTTCAGCATCTGGGGATGATGCTGTGGTGGGAAAAACCATCCCTTCCGCCATAGTGGACCCATCAAAGGGGACTGTGACTACTCTACCGGCGAGTAGCTCCAGTGTAGATAATGCCGGGGATGCGGGTAAGCAGGCCGTCATCACGAGGCCTACCCGAAAATTTGGTGTCAAGACACTTGCCCTGAAAAGAGCACCTACGTTAAGTTCCTTGAAACTTGTAGTTGCAGGATTTGCCTTTGTATCGAGTAGTTAACTCGTCTTTTTCAGTGACACACTCCTAGGGGCGAGTGGGGAGACTGAGGATGACTCAGCCCCCAATTCGGCGCTGGAGAAGCCCCCGAGTACTTTCAAGATGAGTGCTCGTGAGACTGAAGCCATGGTGGATTCCATGCTACGGGATTCACCATTGCCGGAGACCGAGAAGAGCGATGAGAGGCTCCCGGAGGACGATGGAAGTGACAAGCTTCCAGAGGAGAAGGGCGGCGAGAAGCTTCCTGAGGGAGGCAAAGCGAAGCTGCCTGAAGACATCCCTGCAGGTAAACTTGTAATGCCTTGTGCTTGAAAAAGTACTTTTTCTTTGCTCTTTATTTGATTAAGTAGCATATTTTTCCTCTAGATTCTCAAATTCCGGAGAATACTGTGAGGAGGATAGAAGATGTGACAAAAAAGGCCGTCTCTGAAGTGCAGGCGAGTGCTTCCCAGATCTCATCGGGAAGTGTCTTGCCACAAGAGAAGTTGAAACTTGCGTTCAACCTGATGAGGGTAAGTAATCGAACACTTCGAGTACTTGAGTATAGATCGAGTAGTGTACTGACCTTTTCATTTTTGCACGAGGTACTGGGGCAGGAGGGTGGCCAGGCCCAGGACGATACAGAGCTAAAAGCTCTGAAAGAACCAGTAAAGACGATCTCGTCCGAGAAGGCTGCCCTTCAGGAGAGGCTTAAGAAGCTCTCCAAAGCTAAGAAAGGTTAGTCTTCAGCACACGTGATGCAGTCGACTAGATGATTCTACTTGGTGTTTATAAGTTTTTCTTTTAATCGAGTACACAGCTTCCGCAAAATCTTTAAAGATTGAGGAAAGCTTGGTACTGGATCTTAAGATTCTTATATACCGAAACGCAGATGAAATTGAAAAGCTGAAGAAAATCAAGGAGGACTCTGACCGAGAGGCTGTGATAGTTCTTCAGCAACTCAAGACCTTGTCAGAATCTCGAGACTCGATGCAACAAGAGCTCGAGGAGCTGAGGCAAGTGAGGGATGCTGCTCAAGAAATTGCAGAGGCTATGGAGATCCCCGAGGGGAATGAGGACGAACCGCTCTTGTTGGCGGGTAAGCTTCGTAAAGTACCCGAAGCCTTTGAGAGGTTTTTCTCTGCAACTACCCATCAGTACGTGGGTCATGTACACGGGTTGGTAAAGTCTTACTAGCCGTCTACTCATCTTGATGCACTGGGGAAGGGTGCAAAGTCTGATTGTACTGATGACCAGTTCAATCAATATTTGCGAGAGACCTTCGTGGTAGCAGATCAAATAGTGGAGTCACTTAACAAGCCCGAGTCCCCTTGAACTTTGAATGTAATATTTATTTGACGTGTGGGCCACAAGTACTTTTGGACAAATGTTGAATATTTGTGTAATATCAAGTACTTGTTTTTATGTTAGGGTTATATAATCCTTCGATGTGTCGAGTAATTGTACTCGAGAATCCTGAGATTTGGCAGCATCGCGCCTACTCAGCCATGATAGTAGATACGAGAGTTGTATCCGTAAGTGCCTTAGGAGGCCAAGTAGTCTCGAATAGGATCGATTTGTACGGTTCTGAACCAGAACTCTAGTACTGACCGGTTAGGATTGAATCCCTCAGGATTAACCAAGTGGGAAAAGCACTAGAGTATTTTAAGCCATAGCTTGATGCATATTTCCTCAATGGAAATGCGAAGAATGGAGGGGAGCTCTTGTGGACTTCATTGTCTAATCAGAGTTGGAGGAAGACTCTTTATCGAGTACTTGGTGTTCTTTGATAGATAGGTAAGCAGGAGACTCTCGACAACTACTCAGAATGCTAAGGGAAAATAGAGCTAATTTTGTATCTCGAGTAAGCGAGTGACACCCGTCAAGTACTCGAGGCAAAAAAGGTCCTGCAATTGAAATTCCCTTGGCAGTCTAAGCAAGCAGGAGACTCATGCGTCCTATTTTAGAGTATCAAGAACTTATTTATGCTTCTTGGGGATTTTCATAGTTGATCAATTAGGATAGACCTTGCTTGGTAATCCAGGTAGTATACAATTGTTTATGAATATATCCCTGACTACTCGATTTAACGAGTAGCATGTCCTATACTAGGACTGGATTGATTTCTAAAATAGAATTGTTAGGATGAACTCCGTCGAGTTAACCAAGACGTAAATATTTTAAAAATATCCAAAACTTACTCGAGCGAAGCGAGTAAGGTGTCCTACCTGAGGACTGGAGTAATCCTTAAGACAAGTCTGTTAGGTATGAACCCTGTCAGGTTATCCAAGATGAAAATGTCGAAAGGATATCCAAAATCAACTCAAGGCAGCGAGTAGGGTGTCCTTAACCAAGGACTGGAGTAATCCTTAAGGCAAGTCTGTTAGGTATGAACCCCGTCGGGTTATCCAAGACGAAAATGCCAAAGGGATATCCAAAATTTACTCGAGCGAGGCAAGTAAGGTGTCCTAACCATGGACTGGAGTAACTCTTAGGACAAGTCTATTAGGTATGAACCCCGTCGGGTTATCCAAGACGAAAATGTCGAAAGAGTATCCAAAACCTACTCCAGCCAGCGAGTAGGGTGTCCTTAACCAAGGACTGGAGTAATCCTTAAGGCAAGTCTATTAGGTATGAACCCCGCCGGGTTATCCAAGACAAAAATGCCGAAGGGATATCCAAAACTTACTCAAGCGACGCGAGTAAGGTGTCCTAACCATAGACTGAAGTAACTCTTAGGACAAGTCTGTTAGTTATGAACCCCGTCGGGTTATCCAAGACGAAAATGTCATAAGATCACTCAAAGTAGACCATAAAAACTACCCGATTGCTGCTCCAGTGCAGCTTTTAGGGTAGTGTTTATGATGGGGTACTTGCTGTATGAGTGAGCGCCAAATAGTCGATTTGCGAAGGAAATCAATTTTTATTTTGGACTTTGTCGAAATTGCAGTAATTGTAAAATGACAAACTCTGACTCTTAAGACTTACCCCTTGCCCGTTAGACATGAGCAAAGGTTTACATGACTGAATAAAATTATTCGAGGGAAAAACTAGTCGATACAGTGGTCGACTAGATTTAGGTAGTCTCCTTTAGGAGAGGAGCCCCAAGGGCCTTGCGGAGTGAGTCGCACTCGAAGATCGTGTGAGAACTCTTCGGGCGGATGAAGCACTTGCGTAGTAAAGTCTTGTTGATCCAATTTCCGCCAAGAGATGTTTCTCCATGATGCGGAGTGCGCAGTTTACCCTGGGAACAGGTGCTTGCCGGCTTGTACTTTTTGAAGGATGAAGAAGCCTGTTCTGGGATCCGATAGTTGGAAGAAGGGTTGTAGGCTTCAATTTCCTCGCGTTCTTTTCTCCTTGAGATGATGACGTTGCGTGCATCACAACCAACGTTGATCACGTTGCGGAGGTCACAAGTGGAGTAGTCGTAGTTGTCGCCCTATTATTTCTACTGGCTGTTGGCGAGGCACTGGCGCCTGAACGCCCTTTTCTGGTTTAGCAGACGACGACGCTCGTAAAGATCTTCTGCAGGGTGTTGCTCTTCCAATTGCACAGTGACAGTCACTGCTGGAGGACATGCAGGCGGATCTTGCTTGGTAGTAGCTTGGGCTTCTGTGATTGTGGGAGTAGTTTCCATGTTGTCGGAAAGGTACTCGTCGAAATCATCAGAATTGTAGTCATCGAGGTTGAGACGCTCCGTTAGGTCATCCTCAGGTTCATGGACTTCGGAGATGCAAACCATGAGGATTTCACGGCAATGATCTTGAATTTCTTGGTTGCTTGCTAGAGGGCGGGTCTAGCAGAGTGTTTTGCTGGAAGGGTAGATTTGCTGGCTGAGAGCCAGAAGCGTTAGGATCTTGCGTTTCCTTCAGGCGCACTGTCCGTCCTTGCGGCGTTGCATATATGACCAAGTTTGGGAGGGAGTCCTGGTCGGACTTGGAGTTCTTAGTCGATTTGGACTCGACTTGTTTACTATACTGGATTAGTTTATCCAGCTCATCCTCCGAGTTGGAAGAGTACTCGGATTCCGAATTGGTTAGTCCACCGATTCTAGAATATGTGTGCTTTGGGTGAGCGAGGAGCGGGATGCCCATCTCTACGCGGAGGGCGTTCTCGTTCATCCAATGTAGCCAGGATTGTGTGGGAGTCAGCCCTTCAGGCTCCTTGATCCAGGGTTTGTCGAAAATTGACTTGCTGGATTGTTCTGGAGCTTTGGCTTTTACCTTTTTGAGTTTGGCCAGTTCCCAAAGGGCATCAGCATGCTGGGATGGATTGGCCATAGCATCCATGAACATGTCGGCGTTATCTGACCGATCTTCGAGATCATTGAATGGTTCAAAGTTGTCCAGACTGTTCATGAACTGATCGAAGTCCTGATCGAAAGAGGACTTGGTGGTGCCAGTTGTTTTAGGACTCTGGCTGTTAGCAGGTTTCGGTGAAGGGTTCTGAGGTTTCCTGGAGATAGATGGTACCATCTGAACAAGCCGAGGGTTTGTCTCACCAGATCCCCCGCAAATTCCTCCTCCCGGTTTCTGCTTCAAATTTTGCAGAGTGCCTTCAGCCATCTTAATGCAGTCGACGAGCTTGGAATCTACTCGATCAATCCCTGAAAGTATATCACCCGACCGTTCCTGTGGTGGGTTCTACTGAGATTTGGATGAACTGAGAGCTGATTCTGCAAGTTTGATGCATCCCTTTATTGATTGTGAGACTCAATCTACCCCATCGAGTAGTTCTGAGTTGCTGATCTTGGGGCGTTCAATTGACTTGAGATTAGTCACGTATTTTCCGAGGGTTTCGGAAAAGTGATGTTTTTCGGAGTCAGAGTTTGTGTTGGACTCGGCTGACCCGAGAGTTCGAGTTGGAGTTGACACGTTTTCTGGGTTATCCGAACCGAGATCAAGTAGAACTCTTTTCCCATCAAGATCTGAATTTTCATAGACGTCGGCGGGTTGGAGTGATTTTCAGTTTAGACGAGTTGGGCGTGACAAGGTGGCTGGAGAAGCCGCCCGATCCGTTAGCCGTGCATGCCCAAGAACCGAAAACAAGGGTTGTGCCTTCGGGCTCGTTGTTGGCGTCGCTTGATCCGGCCATCGAATTCGCCGATGAACTCGCCGAAACTCCTACCTGGCGCGCCAGCAGTCGGTGCTTACCACCAAGCCTGCTCAGGGATACCCTTAGCAGTAAGGTTTTTAGGTAGGGATCGACTGCTCTGGAACTCAATTGCGCAAGGAACACAAAGATTTAGACAGGTTCGGGCCGCGAGTTGCATAATACCCTACGTCCTGTGTGGTTGTTTGTATTGCCTTAGGTGTTTATGATTTTGAGGGGGTCCCTGCCATCCCTTATATATCTGAGGCGACAGGGTTACATGGAAAATCCTAGCTAAGTACAGTTGGAGTCCTACTACAACACAATCGGGTAGTTTCCTTTGTACTACAACTAGTTCTACGCCTATTCGGGTAGTTACAAGGGAGGTAAGGTACATCTATGAGCTATCCCTTACTCTAGAACATTCTATGCCTATTAGCAGTCCCGCTGCCGCAGGTCTAACACTAGGGGCAGACCGTCTATCATTCAAACTTTGCGTCAACCAGAAACATCCGTGCCGCTTGACACTCTCCCTCTTCTATCTGCTAAAATCTATCATGGTTGATGGCATTGTGGCTAGCCTATCCCAACAAGATCAGTAATCCTGCACACGGGTTCTGATCGGTGCCCTTTCGTCCTCGCCTCATCCGCCTACAACCTCATCAGAGCCCGAGCGCCCCTCATTCGTTTCAACCCCGAGCGCCCCTTGTTGGTTATTTTAGCGATATCGAGTGAATCCACAAGCGCACGGATACCGTCGTAGCTTTCACCTCAGAGTATTCAAAGGGTTATAAAATCAAAGGGAACATGTGTGCTCTAACTTCTATTCTAGTTGATCCAAGGACACACCAAGATAGGTGGCAGGGGTAGAGAGGATTCTTAAAATAGCATTGTAGATGAGTTAAATGGTCAATCTCTTGGGTACAATACTCGCTTCGGCACCGGCTTACCCCTAGTCTGCCAGGAGACTCTGGCTAACAGCTCTATGCTATATTTGAATGTGGAGGATTACAAAGGACCAATAGAGCTGTCACCACCAATGGCCTAGCTCTAACAAACCGTGAGATATAAGGCAAACAGAGGATAACCTTGAGCATAAACACTAGGTCTACACTATAGATTACTACTATAGTCTAACTACGTCTGGTACCTCGTAGCAAACTACAACACTCTATATTAATATAGAGCGACGAACCCGCGAGTAAGAGAACTAATCTGAGCTACAAGTACTACTAGCGTATAATATACCAAGTAAAATACTAGAGATAGGAACCACAAATGCTTACTGAAACACAAAGAATGTAGCAGCATCCATAGAGGTACAAGCTAGAAGAATGCCGACACTCGGCACTTCTCACGAACTACCACCCCACTGTCCCCCTACTCCAAAGAACTAACTAAGCAAGTTCTAGCCTGCAATGAGAGAAATAAAGCTCTACTTGAGAGCTGAAGTTCACTTGGTGGTGCGTTCTCATTTGGAGCCCGCTTCTCATATTTATAAACAAGTACCATGGGGTGTTGTAGGGTCGAGATGGCGGATTAGAGGGGGGGTGAATAGTCCTTTCTAAAACTTAAAACGTTGTCGGCTAACCGAAACAAATGCGGAATTAAACTAATCGGTCTAGCCAAGACTACACCCCTCTATCTAAAACTTGCACCTTACAAAAGGATCCTAATTGAGTAACTAAGGTGCCGGGCTAGGTAGAGCTCACCTACACAATTCTAGTTTGCAAGATCACACAAGCCTATGCAACTAGTACTTCACACACCGTGGGAGCTCCTACACAATTCTAATGAGCAAAAGCACAAAGCCAACCTAAGCTCACTAGATGCACAATGGACATGGCTACACAAACCAAATCCAAAGGCTCAAACTAACTTAGCTACACAAACTAAGCAAGACAACTAATTAAGCTACACAAGATAAATAGCTACACTAAGATCTTTACTTCTATGCTACACAAGCAAAAGATGATTAGCAAGCTACACAAGCTAACTAATCACTAGATCAACTACACAAGCACAAGATATATATGAATGCAAATGCAAGGCTTGTGATTTGGAGAATACAAACCTCCGAGAAGAGTAGACAAAGTTGACACAGTGATTTTTATCCCGAGGTTCACTTGGTTGCCACCAAGCTAATCCCCGTTGAGACAAGCTCCAAGGTTGCCGCCGATCCTCTTGCTAGTGGTGACTCTCAAGTCACACTCTCCCACGTGGAGTTCTCACACCTGAGCTCTAGCACATGATCCGGCCGGACCACTTGTTGCTCTTCGCGTCTCGCTCAACTGGAGTTGCTCTTCGCGGCTCCCGCGGGGTAAGCACAATACCCCTCACAATCACTTCTCCGGAGCACCGCACAATCTCTTGCTGGCTTCACGACGGAGACACACCACCAAGCCATCTCGGAGGTGGCAACCTCCAAGAGTAACAAGCACCACCGGCTTGCAACTCGATCACCTAGTGACAATCCCCTGCAATCTCTCAAAGCAGCGCACTAGAATCGCTCTCTCACTTAGAGAATATGATTTGCTCTAACCTTAAGTGAGTTGGAGGGCGCTCAAGCACTCTCACACAAGGACACCAAGTCCCCAAGGTGCTCAACTTCTCAAATGGCCGGCCACCACTTCTATTTATAGAGGGAAGCCTCAAACTAGCTGTTACACTCAAATCCTGTGAAAACAGAGTTTTCGCGGACAGACCGCCCCACAGGGCCCGGACGGTCCGCCATTTCAAATCCAACGGCTATGTCCTCAATAAATGCTTCTCAGAGTCGACCGTTACAGCCCGAGTGGACAGTCCACCTCACAAATGGCGGACGGTCCACAGTTCATTTGGACACCCAAGACAGAAAGACCAAGTTTCTGTGCCCATTTCAGTTTTTAAGGGCGGACCGTCCGCCCCCATGGACCGGACGGCCTGCAGTTCATTTTGGACCACCATCCAGAGCCAAGAACGGTTCAGTTCGATCTCAAACGAAACAACGGCGGACTGTCCGCCCCCTATGAGAGGACCGTCCGCAGGTCTATTTCTAGCAGAAATATACCTTAGTAAAACGGCCATAACTCTTAGCTCCGATGTCCAAATTAGGTGAACTTGGACTCTATGGAAAGCTTATTCAGAGGGATACACAACCCAACTGAATATTTGATCCAAAACATAATGGATAAAAGCAGTATTCCATTCCAAGAGACAACCTAGTTTTTGGAGAACACCGAAAATTCTTTCCTCCATCCCAAAGTTGATCAACATCAACTCCAACAACTTCTCCTTTGCAAATGTGCCAACACCACCATGTGTAAACCACAATGTGCATGTGTGTTAGCATTTTCACAATCATTTTCAAAGGATTTTCATTTGATCTCACCATACCACTCGATCCTAGCAACATCGCAATGTTAGATCGCTCAAGTGGCACTAGATAACCGATATGCAAATAAGTTTACCTCTCTTAATAGTACGGCCATCTATCCTAAATCCGGTCATGCACTTCTCTACACAACCTTTGACCGGTGAAATGAAATGCCCTACAAGTCATATCTTTGCCTTGCGCATTCCATTTCATCTTCCCAAATGTTCATGCCACACAAGCACCAATCTCCATCAAGCCTTTTAATCATCATCATGAGTCAACACTTGGCTTGATCTTCCTTGAATGATATGATCCACTCCATATCATCACATGACCTCTTTGGTCCATCGATCTTGACCTTGCTCGCTCTTCACCATCGTCTCAGTCCATCGGCGCCAAGTCTTGCTTCAGCTTCACCGCCTCGCGGTCCCTCGCTTCAAAGCCTTGACTTTCCCTTCACCATTGCGACCGGTCCATCAAGCCAAGCCTTGTCTTGATCTTCTCAACTTTGGTCACATGACTCCATGTCATGTCTCATATGCAATGAGTTCCTCCATCACACTATATGAGCATAGCGTCAACACTTAGCCATTTCTCCTCCATGGCACATGTTTCTCATACTAGTGTCTTTGTGTGGACTAATCACACATGTATCTCAACATAAATGCTTATTAGTCCACCTAAGTTGTCACTCAATTACCAAAACCAAATAAGGGCCTTTCAATCTCCCCCTTTTTGGTAATTGATGACAACTCTACAAAGATATGAAAATTAAGCATTAATTCCAAGTTAGCACTTCACACACATGTAAAAAGCTAACTTGGTTTGGATTTTATGTAGCTTATCCAGCATTAAGACAACTTATGAAAGATTAGATAAGTACCATAAAGATCCGACTTGGTAGTGATAACTCCCCCTACATGTGTGCTCAAGAGATTTGGTTTTAAACTCACACACATGCATAAATATGAACTTTGTGGGATTGTTAATACTACTAAGTGATGCTAAGGTATATAGGATAAACCTTTGAAGCATGATACCAATCGGAGTTGTATCCTTGAAGTTCATTCCTTAGCATCAATGAGTAACTAGACATGCATCAAAAACTCAAGATACCTCATGAGATCAACATTATTAGCAAGACTCTTGATTCACTTGTAAAAATAACATGTCTAGCTACAATCTATGCATGCTAGTTATCAAATCATCAATCAAGTTCTATGACTAGCATACATCACACACAAGCATTGCATATATAAATTTTAAAACTTATGCAAATGCAAGCAAGCATATGAATATGCACATATCAAATGCAAACAACCAAGTTCATGAGCTTGCTCCCCCTACTTGTGTGCTCCTCTTGTCCAAGAATGTTGATCCTCCTCAATATTGCTCCCTCTTGATCCATGCCATGTCCATGCTTGCACTCTCATCTCCCTCATATCTTTGTCCAAACATTTTTATATCTTTGT
The DNA here is from genome assembly GCF_016808335.1 of Panicum virgatum. Lineage (NCBI taxonomy): Eukaryota > Viridiplantae > Streptophyta > Magnoliopsida > Poales > Poaceae > Panicum > Panicum virgatum. The sequence continues at coordinate 54,125,119 of NC_053147.1, forward strand.
CCAAATTTCTCCCCCTTTGTCATCAATGACCATAAAAGGTCCGAAACCATATAAAATTTGTGCCATGTGAAGATCAATGAATACCACTTGAGGGTTGTATCATGAGAATCTCTTGTGACTTGATGCAAAGAGTTGGACTAGGGTAGATGGTTGAATTTTGAACTTTCATTTTTTATGGATACTACCAATTGATTGGAATTGACACCACTTGTAACTACCACATGTGGAAGCTTGAGGACCACCTTGAAATACCACATGTAGGTCACTTGTAGGATCCTTGACCTAGACACCTTGTAGTGGGGCTCCTCCCCCTATGTCAAAGCATATGTCAATCCACTTGAAACTTGAGCTTTTGTTGGCAAGGGTAGCTTTCTTGATTTGAATTGATCACTTAAAGTTGAGGATCACTTGTGTAACCACCATTTGATAGACTAGATACCACTTAAATGAAATACCACGTGTAGGAATGACACCACGTGAAAGAGAATGATAATCTAGTTATGTCTTGCAAGGTTGATGTCGCTTGTCAATTTTGACATTTATAACCAATTTTTGAACTAGATTGTTTCCATGAGCTTCTTTCTCTTTGATATGATCTAGATTACTTGCCCAAATGATCTAACTCGGTTTAAACCAATGACAAGCTTCTTCACGTCTCATTCTAAGGGTTATCTTGACAATGTTGAGTTAAACACTTGAAAGCTCATTTTCTAGATCAACAACTTGAGTTTACTAGCTCATGAACATGTCATATGTTACCACTAGATCAAACAAAGCATATAAGCAATAGTGGTACCATATAAGCATTAAAACATTTGATTTTTCATGAATGCTCACTAAAGATGACTATATGCACTAAACAAATCCTTAACATAGTACGTATGCATTTGTCAACCAATTTCACCTTGCTATGTTGGAGTAGAGGATAGTCATCAGATTCTAATTTTGATCTCCAAATAACATTATGAAGTCCAATTTCAATAGCTTGGTGAAGACAATGAATACCAATATGAATTCTATTCTTCACCCATATGAAATGAATACCACTTATGATCAAATGCACTATCTTGTTGTGGTTGGCTTGCTTCATCTCTTTGTTCTGAGAGAATACCATTTGAATATCACTTGAATTTGCATGAATCTCTCTACTTTGGGTGTTGCTTGCTTTTCTTGATCAACTCATTTGATAGCTTCAACTAAGCATCTTCAATAATCCCTAGATTATAACTTCCATGTCGGCCTTCCAAGAACCTTGCTTGTCCATCCCTCTCTTGGGCAACTCGGTCCCTCTCCAAGGAGAAGTGATCTCTCCAAGAACCATTCTTGACACTCACTTGAATGAATTTGATTGATTGATCAAGATGATGGACTAGAAATGATGAATAATCTTCGAGTCTTCTTTAAGTCCCTTTCTTTCTACTTTGCTTTGTCTTGATCTTCCAATTTGAGTACCAAAAAATGTGATAAGTACACTCAAATGGCCTTGTACCCAACACTTGTCATTCTTCTAGCTCTTCTCAAAACCAAACATAGGTTCCTCAACCACTTGTAAAGATGATTCTAACTTGAGGACCTTTCAATCTAAGTGACACTCAATCATTCCAATATTTCTCACTTTTCTGGCAGATTTTGTACTTCTCAAAGAATAGGTCATATCTCTCAAAGTACATGTTCAATTGCCATGAGTTTTTGTGGAGATGTGTGACACTAAGTCATATAGTAGCCATAAAAATTTGAGCTTCAATGCATTTCTAGATTGCTACCAAATTTCACATCTTCACTCATGGGTGTATGCTGAAAACTGCTGCACATGCATTGACACGATCCACTCCAAAACCGAAGTATCCCTCATCATATTCTCATGAAACTTGTACAGAAACTAGTACCATAAGTGTAGGGCATGGATACCAAATTTCAAGACAATCGAAATAGATTTGATCATCCAACTATGGCTATCTTCTCAGCTTACTCAGATTTTCAATAAAAGACCGATTTTGAGCAATTGAGCTATACTTCATCAAATTGAATCAAACTTGATATCAACTTGTTTGAATACTCTCACAAGACATATATCCAATCATATCACATACTAAATATCATCTCATGATCATATCCATTCAAACTAACTCAATTTTGATTACTAAGCATTTAATCCATTCAAACATCTAATAGCAAGCAACAAGAGCATATATATCCAATTCAAGCAACTCATATGCACCCAAATGAATGTTATCAACTAGAGATATATTTTTGTAGCTCATGATAAGTCTAGCTGCCAGGATCCACCTAAAAACAGCAGGAGCGGACCGTCCACGGTCCATGGGCGGACCGTCCGCAATCTAACTTTAACATGAGTCCCGAACTGAATCCGCCTCTGATAGATTCTTTTTCAACACTAGCGGACTGTCCGCGAATCTCGAGCGGACAGTCCGCAATATATTTCTACCACAACACTCAACTGGAACTGCCTCTGGAACAATCCTTCTCAATACGGGCGGACTGTCCGCAGACCCTTGGCGGACCGTCCGCGCTTTGCTCAGTGGGCACACCACCGGTGTATCCGAAGCTAACCGGTTGCACCGATGCCCCGCAGACCGTCCGCGGTCCCTTGGCGGATTGTCTGCTGTATTTTTTTTGCGGCTGAAACATTTTTCTACAAAGCCTCTGGTGACAAATCTCATGAACGGCGGACCATCCGGCCCTTACTCGCAGACCGTCTGGACTACCAAATTTCAGACAGCCCAGAACTTTGCCAACTTTCACAATTTCAACTTTGAATTGGGATCATTGCTCATAGATATTTCCAAATATTGCAAAATCAGCATGAATGCATCCCAAAAGACATTAAAAACATATGGGATCAAGAAAATAGGATAAAACTTGCAAGATCAAGAAAAAATCATAAATATCCCAAAAATGCATCAAAAATGCTAGAAATGCAAACTAAAAAGATGCATAAGAGAGCCAAAATAGCAAATGCACTAGATTTCAAACCCCGTTTGAGAAATCAATGACATGTAGCTAATTTCTCAATTTGCAAATGATTTTCATCCAAAAACAAGATTCAACTCAAATAAATTTGCAAGCCATCAAATATTTCCAATAAATCATCACAACTAGAATAAGACACTTGTATGTTGTAGTACTTGGACTTCATTATTTTGACATGGCATTGGGATGAGAATAGCACTAGGCTTTAACTAATTGACTCAATTACATGATGAACAAGATAAAACCAATTGAATCAAGCCTCCAATTCCATTGGTACCTACACACATTCATCCATGTTTTGATGGTACCCAAACTAGGTTGGATCCTCTCAAGTTAGGAGTCACATACTTAGGCAATGCCTTAGCATGAATAGCGGGATGTTTTGCAATACTAATCATAGAGGTACCATTGTCATCCTTTCTAAGCATATAATTATCATCAATTGAAATAGTTTTAGAAGTTTTACCTTGGGGACATGAATGAGCCATGTGTCCCCTTTCCCGGCATAAGTAGCATTTTCTCTTTTGTTGGGCCTTTTCCTCCTTACTCACTTGATGCTTCTCATTGCCTTGCTTCTCATTGTTTGCTTGAGCCTTCTTCTCAAGCTTGTTTGGGCAACCCGAAGATAGGTGGCCCAATGTTGCACAACTATGGCACTTGATGTGAGCAACCTCCTTCATCTTCTCTTGAATCTTGTTCTTGCTCATCATCTTGGCATCTTGGATATGCATTGGATGCCTAGCTCCTTTTCCACCCATCCTTGTTCTCTTCTTCTTCATCTTCAAGTCATCAACTTGATCTTCATGATTGATCTTGACTTGATCTTGGAGTGTCTTCTTTTGCTTAACTTGTGGCTTTGATTGAGGCTTCTCTTGTTGCTTCACCAATTGCTTGGTTGGGCATGACACGGTGAGATGACCCCAATCATGACACTTGAAGTACTTAACATGTTTAAGCCTCTCTTCTTCCTTCTTCAACTTGAGCTTTTCTTTATTGGGGCAACCATTTGCAAGATGCCCCATCTCATGACAATGAAAGCACATGAAATGAGAGAGCTTTATTTCTTCTTGTTTCTTCATCTTTCTATTATATTTCTTCTTGCCCCATTTCTTGCCTTTGACTTTGCTCTTGTTGGAACCAATGCCACTCATGTCACCGAAGCTTCTTTGATTTTTATTATGCTTTGAAGGGTGACTTTTGATTTTGTCCACCTCTCTATCTTGTTGCTCAAATACTTCACTTGACTTTTGAGCTCTTTGTTTTCTTCTACAAGGTTAGTTTCATATAGCATAGTAGGAGAAGAACATGCATCTATATGTGAAGAACATGGCATAGATAATAAATCATCACATGAGGTGGATACATGCTGTCACAGAACAGTCCAAATAATACCGATCAAGTGCACTAATTAACCTTTTAACTTAAACCTCCGCTACTGCACTTCACCAGTACACCCAGACTGCCTGCTTTAACCAGGATCGATTGCACAGGAACTCTCGCCAAAAGACGAGCACAGGTGATTACAAGCAACCAAGGTTTTCAAACTTAACTTACAACCAGAGTTTAAACAAAAGTCTCCAAATTAATTTACAATAAAGTTTTACAAGCCAGAGTTACATTTCGAATACAGAGTTCAAACGCAGCGGAAAATACAACAGATTAAAAAAAGTTTCAAAATACCGTACGGTAGATAACGTCGATGACCAAAAGACGAACTTCACATCTTGCCCACTGATGTGAGGCTCACCTGCCTTCACTCCACGGAGAAGACGGAACCCACTCGACTGCCCAACCTGGAGGAAGAGGCTGACCACTCCAGGACGCACTGATTTCCTCGAAGTCTTCCGGAATACAACCTGCTCAGAAGGGTTACAACCAAACCCTGAGTATTCTAATACTCAGCAAGGCTTACCCGTCTATGGGTATACTTAGCCCATTACCTAGACATGCACAGCTCTTTGGCTCTGGGTTATTTTGCTGAAAAGCTACTAAAACTAGATCCTTACTTTCAATATTTTAGCTCCAATTGTGGTGATAGCTAGAAACTAGGTTTGCCTAATTCTCTAGAGCACACATGGTAAATCATATTATCTTTTCAAGAATATCAACAAAAGTCCAACTTTTCTCTTTCTGTCCTTTCAATTCTTACTACGATGCGACGCATTGACCAAGGCTCTCATATCCGCGAGTCACGGCGAATCGATCAGATTTAACCTTGCAAGGTGGACCTAACTCACACGACACGTGTAAACCCCGTCGGGCCACACACGTCAACTGTTCCCATAATTACCCCGAAGTCTGAATCAAGCCCGCAAGCACCCAGATGATGAGCCCCGCACGTGCGAACACCCAGTGAACCCGTGGGCTACTTCACCATCCGTCAACCCTACCCAGCTCCGCAGGTCGAGACCCAGATTCCGACGCAATTAAGGTAATTAGCTTACCGGTTTCGACTACCTCCTACTTCCGGCATGTGGTTAGTACTATTCAATCCTCAGTCAAAGGGCCAACAATGGAACGGTCCTCAATCGACGCAGGCGGAGACTCAACTTTCCTTAATCAATAATCATGTCCAACTTTCCCTCCGCCCGGTCTTCAATTTCCTTCTCATTGCATTATTTCTCAAAACACTGGCTGAAGTAACAACCCTATATCTCGCGGGTGACAGGAAATCACCCGTCTTCTACCGAGTTTACTTAAGCCTAGCAGTGCTAGCGATACCTACACTAGTAAGGACACTGGGTAATCAAGATTATGCATCTATGGTTCCAATCAATTCCTTGAACATAAATGCACAATACTAAAAGTATAACATGGAGTAATTAAAATAAGGGATATGCTCCGGGGCTTGCCTTGCAGGTCAGCAGGGTTAGTGGTTTCTCCGGGAGCTTGATTAACGACTTCTCCTCGCTGCGGTTCTCCTACGAAAGACTCCTGGGCCGGCCCGGCAATCAGCTCGTAGACGACGTCGGTTTCAGCGTCTACACGAATAAAATATGCCATGCATGAAACTCATGAAATGATGCAACACAAAACAATGCAAAACAATGCAAAACTCACAAAAGGCTGCATGGACAAAAATTTACCAACAGCCGCTTCAACTAGGGTTTAAAGGGATGGTGGAAAGCGGCGACAGGGTTTGGTTCTAAGGCCTTTTAGCCTGAAGTGTTTCCTATCAAGCAAAAGTTACGAACTCGCTTCGAAGGATTAACATAACTCTAGAGCAGCATGGATCAAAATAGGAGCTTGCTTGATTGAGATTACACATGCATGGAAACATTAACTCGCAACAAGAATTTATCGAAATGAAAAGAATCAAGCACTAATAGATCCACACACATGCACATAGGATATGCACCTGAAACTTTTTCAGTGGACTACACACCCAAAGAGTAATCTACTGAATAAATTTCACAATTTTTAGAGCAGCGGAACAACCGGTATTAAATAAACTAATTTAAACACAAAACACAAATTAAGCAGGGGCAAAAGTGACATTTTTCATGCATGAGTATTTTTCTACTGAAGATCTTGATTTTAGAAACCTAACAAAATTTGGTTTGCAAATTTTAGGATTTTCCTGCATTTTTCTAGCAATTATCAAACTTTCACTCAAATCAACAAAAAGGAAAACAAAACTAGAGCCACGGGCCCCACCCGTCAGCGAAATAAAGAGAGAGGGGGAGAGAGCTCCCCTGCTCTGCTCCAGCCAGGAACGGCGGCACGCCCGCGCGAGCGCGGCGGCCATGGGCCGGCCGGCCGGCGGTGCTGCTTGGCCGAGCCGCGGCCCGGGCGAGCCTGCAGAGCTGCAGCGCGAGCAAGGCGGCCAGGGGCGCACGCAGGCGGCAGGGCGCACGCGCGGCGGGGCGGGAAGCGCGCGGGCGGCAGCGGCTTGCTGCGGCGGCGGCGTTCTCGCCGGTGGCGGTGTAGACCGGCGAAGGGGCGGGGCGCGTCGCGGCCAGGAGGGTCCGGTGGAGCGGGGGCGCACGGCCGCGCGGCTGGGACCCGCGCGGAGGCAGCCCGCAGCGGGCGCAGCGGCGGCGCCATGGCGACCACGGCGGCGCGGCGGTGGTCCAGTGCCGGCGGCCGCGGAATCGAGCGGGGATAGGATTGGGAAGGGAGAGGGGCGCGCGGAGAAGCTCACCGGCGACTCGATTGGAGCGAAGGGAGGTCGGGGAGGGGAGCTCGACGGCGAGGCAGAGCTTCGGCGCGGAGCAGCAATGGCGGTTGGTGACACAGGGGCCGATTCGGCCCAGGGTTGGCGCGAACGGGTTCGGGGAGGGACGAAGGAGCTTCGGGGCGAGGTCGCGCGGCTTGGGGCGCGGGGAATCGAAGCACGGCGGCGAGAGGTGGCCGGAATCGGCACCGGCGCAGCGAGCGGCGTGCAGCTAGGGTTGCTCGTTGCTCTGCTCGCTCGAGGAAGAAGGGGAACGGGGAGGCGAAAACGAGCATGACTCCGTGCGGATAAGGACGGGTGTGTGAGCACGATGGGCGAGGTTCGTCGGCGCGACGCGTGGCGACGCCAACGTCGATGGCCGGCGGTGAACTGAGCAAAACAGGGGAGTCCCAGTTGACCGAGATTGAGTGACTTTTAGCTGACTTTGACCATCCAAAGCTCCAATTTTTACATTGGAACATGAAATTTTGCCAAAATAGAAGTTGTAGAGAACGATAAGAGCTACAACTTTTGTTTTGGGCGAAAGTTGATTTGAAGCTCGGATCACGGAGAAAAACGAGATCGAACACTGCTAAACAATGTTTTACCACGAACTCGATTAACGCTAACAATTGTGTTTAACCTTAATTAGCGATTAATCATGGCATTAGCGTCACAACTAACACCGGGGTGTTACACATGCTTCTTGCCTACATCACAAGGGTTAGCAATATTTTGCAATTGATTATTTGACCTATGTGATGAGATCTCACTATTTTAATTTCTTCATTGAAAAGCTTGTTAGTGAGTAAAGCATGATCTTGTACCAAGTTCTAATGAGCAACACAAAGCTCCTCATGAGTCAATTTTAGTTTCTCATGTGAACAACTCAAGACATAGAGTAGATGTTTTTGTTGTTCACATGTGTCTTTGAGAAAGGAGTTTTCTTTTTTCCAATTTGATTGTTTTAGCTAACACTTTCTCAAATAGTTTGGTCATGCTAGTATATCTACTCAAGAGCTCCTCATATGAATCAAGATTAATCACATTGCAATTTGATACCTTTGTGTTACCTTGTGACATGAAGCGATGCGGTGATGGAGATGAGCTTGATGTAGCAATATCACCCATGCATGAACCAACTTGATCATCAAGTGTGCTTGTAGTAGCATCATCATTTGTAACACTTGCATCATCACCATCAATCTTGTTAAGTAAGCTTGTTGTAGATTGATTATCATCATCACTTGACCATGAGGTGGAGCAATCTTCCACAACCACCATATTATGGATGTGCTCATCAACCTCATGTACTTTCTCCTAGACCAAATCATCATGATCAATGGAGGCCGCCCCATATTTCTCATTGAGATAACTTCAAATCTCATGGGCGGTTTCCATATCCATTATCTCACCAAGAATGCAGTCATGCAAAGATCTAAGCAAGATGTTAGTAGCTTGGATGTCTAGATCTAGTCATTTCTCTTGTGTTTGAGTTAGATTTCCTTCATCCAACACATGAGAAAAACCTACATCTACCATCCACCACATTTGAAGGCAAACAAACTTAAAATTGCATATCATCTAATTTTTCCACCATGCAAAATATGTGCCATAAAAAATATGTGGACACTCAACATTTAGCCTATAAGTCGCCATCCTCTTGGGTCGGTAAGGACCACAAATGAGAGACCACAGTGTCAGACCCGACGCAGCGGGACTGATTATAGGCATAGAATGTTCTAGAGTAAGGGGTAGTTCATGGATGTACCTTACCTCTTTTGTAACTGTTCGAATAAGGCATAGAACTAGCTGCAGTACAAAGGAAACTACTCGATCGTGTTGTAGTAGGACTCCAACTGTACTCGGCTAGGACTTTCCATGTAACCCTATCCCCCTGGATATATAAGGGTGGGCAGGGACTCCCTCCAAAGGATCATGAACACATAAGGCAATACAAACCACACAGGACGTAGGGTATTACGCAAACTCGCGGCCCGAACCTGTCTAAATCTTTGTGTTCCTTGCACCATCGAGTTCCAGAGCAGTCGATCCCTACCTACAAACCTTACTGCTAAGGGTATCCCTAAGCAGGCTTGGCGGTAAACACCGACAGCTGGCGCGCCAGGTTGGGGATTCGACAAGTTCACCAGCGAATTTGATGGCCGGATCAAGCAACGCCAACAACGTGCCGGAAGGCACAACCCTCGTTTTTAGTTCCTGGGCATGCACGGCCGACAGAACAGGAGGCTTCTCGAGCCACCTTGTCATGCCCAATTTGCCTAAACCAAGAACCCGCTCCCAACTCACCGCCATCCGCGAGTCTGCGGATCTCGACGAAAAAAGAGTTCTACTCGAACTCGACTCGGACAACCTAGGAAACGTGTCAACTCCGACCCGAACTCTAGGTTCAGTCGAGTTCGACACAAACTTTGACTCTAAAAAACCTCATCTTTCCAAAACACTTGGAAAATACTTGACTCATCTCAAGACGATCAAACGCCCTAAGATAAAAAACTCAAGACTACTCGCTGGAGTAGATCAAGTTTCACGGTCACTTGAGGGCTGCATCAAACTTGCAGAAACTGCTCTCGGCTCATCTACGTCACAGCAGATCCCTGAAGCATTAAACCCACCACAGAAGAGGTCGGGTGATATGCTCTCAGGGATCGATTGGGTGAATTCGTAGCTTGCCGACTGCATTAAGGTGGCTGAAAGCACTCCACAAAACAAAGAGCAGAAAGCGGGAGGAGGAATCTGCAGAGGAGCTGGTGAGACAAACCCCTGTCTTGTTTGGATGCGACCGTCCATCTCCAGGATACCTCAGAGCCCTTCACCGAAACCTGCTCACAATTGGACTCCGAAAACCAGTCGAGGCCAAGTTCGATCAAGACTTTGATCGTTTCATGAACGGTCTTGAGAACTTTGAACCATTCGACGATCTCGAAGATTGGTCAGACAACGTCGAGCTGTTCATGGATGCTATGGCCAAACCAACCGAGCATGCTGACGCTCTTTGGGAACTGGCCAAGCTTATAAAGGGAAAAGCTAAAGCTCTAGAACAATCCAGTGGTTCAATCTATGACAAACCCTGGATCGAGGAGCTTGAGGGGCTGACTCCTACTCAATCATGGCTACACTGGATGAACGAGAATGCCCTCCGTGTAGAGATGGGCGTCCCTCTTCTCGCTCACCCAAAGCACACATATTCTAAAATCGGTGGACTAACCAACTCCGAATCCGAGTACTCTTCCAATCCGAAGGACCAGCTGGATGACCTAATCCAGTACAGTAAACAAGTCGAGTCCAACTCGGCTAAGAATCTCAAGTCCGATCAGGACTCCCTCTCTAACTTGGTTATATATGCAACGCCACAAGGACGGATAGTGCATCTTAGGAAGGCACAAGATCCCAATGCTTCCGCCTCACAGCCAGCGGATCTGCCCAACCAATAGAGCACTCCTTTAGACCCGTCCTCAAGCAAACAAAACCAAGAAGTTCAAGACCTCGGCCGTGAAATCCTCATGGTTCGTATCTCTAAAGAACCTAAGGATGATTCCACGGAGCGTCTCAACCTCGACAACTACAATTCTGAGGACTTCGAAGAGTACCTTTCCGACAACATGGAAACTACTCCTCCCACAATCATTAAAGCCCAAGCTACTACCAAGGAAGATCTACCCGCTCCTCCCCCTCCAGCGGTGACCGTCACCGTCCAACTGGATGAGCAGTATCCAGCAGAAGATCTCTACGAACATCGTCACCAGCTCAACCAGAAGAGGGCGTTCAGGCGTCAGCGCCTCGCTAACACCCTACAAGAACAACAAGGCGACAACTACGACTACTCCAACTGCGACCTCCGCAGTGTGATCAACGTTGGGCGTGATGCGTGCAACATCATCCTCTCAAGGAGAAAGGAACGGGGGGAAGTTGAGACGTACAACCCTTCTTCCAACTACCGCATCCCGCCAAAGGCTTCCGCATCCTTCAAGAAGCACAAGCCGGCAACCACCAGTACCCATCCTCATGGCAAACCACGCACCCCGCACCAGGGTGAATCGTCTCAGGGTGGCAACAAGATCAACAAAGTACTGCTACGCAAGTCCTTTATCCACCCAAAGAGCTCTCACACGATCTTCTATTGTGGCTCACTCCACAAGGCCCTTGGGGCACCTCCCCTGAAGGATACCCTTCCACAAATCTAGTCGACCCCTATACCGACTAGTACCATCTTCGAATAAGTTTAATTCAGTCATATAAACCATTGCTCACGGCCAACAGGTAAGGGGTAGGTCTTAAGAGTCAGAGTCTATCACTTTACAGTTATTGTAACTTCGACAAATCCAAATAAAGTTGATTTTCCTATATCGACTACTTGGCTTTCGCTCACTCAAACCAATACCCCATCTCAAAAGCTACGCTCAGCATTGGAGCAGCTAGCGAGTAGTTTTATGGTTTTTTCCCGATTGCCTCTTCGACATTTACGTCTTGGGCAACCCGACGGGGTTCGAACCTAACAGTTCTGTCTTAAAAGACACTCTAGTCCTCAGGTAGGGCACCCTACTCGCCCCGCCCGAGTAGGTCTTGGATACTCTTTTGGCACCTTCATCTTGGGCAACCCGACGGGGTTAGTACCTAACAGACTTGCCCAAGAGTTACTCCAGTCCTTGGTTAAAAAGACACCTTACTCGCCTCGCTCGAGTAAGTTTTGGATATCTTTCTGACATTACGTCTTGGGCTACCCGACAGGGTTCATACCTAACAGTTCTGTCTTAAGGATTACTCCAGTCCTTGATTAAAAGGACACCTTACTCGCCTCGCTCGAGTAAGTTTTGGATATCTTTCTGACATTTACGTCTTGGGCAACCTGACGGGGTTTGTACCTAACAGTTCTGTCTGAAGGATTACTCCAGTCCTTGATTAAAGGGACACCTTACTCACCTCGCTCGTGTGAGTTTTGGTTATTGTTAACACCAAATTTTGGCACGTGTCAAGGAAGAGTGTTGCAAAGGAGAAAAAGTTTTGCACCGTACGATCGGTGGATTTGGAGGGGTGATCGTGTGCCACGGTCAAAAATCTTGCTGACCGAAGAGGAAGAGATTGACCAGATATTTTGGCTTCGGTTTGGCAAGAATTATCTTATTTTTAGAAGTAGTTTTTATTCCCTAGAATAGATTATGTTTTGCCGTGATCGGCCAGGATTATGTTAGCGTGGGGTATAAATATGAATCCCCGGCCATTGTAACAGATTGATACACATCCAAACAAACAAACTTTGCTACTTGCAATTTACTTTCTCGTCGGCGGCCTCACCATCTTTTTTCTTTCCGCGAGTTCTTTCAAGCTGATCAAGGACGTCTCACATTCGAGCGACTTGGTTTGCTGGTAAGTTTTCGTTTACCGAGTAAATCTGAGCTTTAGCTTCCGGGCGCATCGCTGTCACTTCATTCAGATCTATTCAAAAGTTATCAAATTTATCTAAGCTTTGATCTCTGGGCACATCGCTGTTTTCTCGTTTAGATTAATTCACCAATTACCCGGCTTAGTGATCTATTTAATCAGCTGTAAGCTCCCTGTTTATCATGATAAACCTTGTAAAGCCGATTAGATTAAATCATAAGCTTAGCTTTGTCCAGATCCATACATTCGTGGGTTTGTACATTGTTACCTGGCACGTGTCGGCTTTTAGATCTAGCCGTCCGGTTGCTCATCGGCATCGGCAGCTCATTGCCGATCCGTAATAGATCGCTTTTATTATACGCTTACTCTACACGGTCTTTTGTCGCCTTCTGTATCGGCAAAGCCTTGCAGATACCTCACGTAAGAGTGATTCGAAAATCCAGCCGATACACTCTTGAATTTGACGGTTTATTGTTTCCTTGTCAATTCATAGGTCAAATTGACTGGCACGCTTGGTCTGCATTCTGAGGCTTGGCGAACGGTGCCCTCAGATTCCAATGTGTTGATTTTACATCAACACATCTTTTGGCACGCCTGGTGGGACACGGAACATCAAGATGTCAGAGAAGGCAGAGATCTCGGGAAATAATCAGATCTCGATTGATAAAGAGAAGTTGAAGGAAGAACACAAGGCAGAACTTAAAGCTCTCACAGATGCTTTTGAGCAATAGTGCCTTTTATCCTTCAGCACCAACAGAAGTGGAGAGGTAATCAAGAAATTTGATTTTTCCACATGTATCACATGAAGAGGCATAGAAGGAGGACAAGATGATTCATCAGATGAATCAGGCGATTGGACATGCTTTCGCGAATCATGATCCAATCATGGCCAACCACGTCAACAATGCTGTGCTCAAGACACTACAAGATAGAGGGACACCTGGCTTTATGGGACCAGCTTATTATCAAGGTAGTCAGATGGTCTTCTCTCCTGTTGGATCGGCTACTGGAACACCACAGATTGACCCCCAAGCTCAGGCAGAAGGGAAAGTCTTAGATGTATAGCAGATTAGCACTGTAGCGACAACTCAGATTCCTCCAGTGTACACCAATTCTATGCTGATGGCTACATATGCACAGGGAAACTTCATGTCAGGATACCCAGCTGGTTGGAATCCAACTACTGGACTTGGTATGCCTCCTGAATTCATGATTCCATCTCCATCAAAGCAGCCAAGTACATCGGCTTCTCAGCTGATGAACCAGCAAGAAAACGTGTCGGCTCCACAGCCGACTTAGCCTCAAGACACCACACCAGCGTCACAACTAGCGGTTACACCTGCATCAGTGCCTTCGCAAGCAAGTCCAAGCCATGTGTCGGCCCCATGGCCGACACCTCAACAACAGTATCTGGCGATGATGTTACAACCCAAGTCTCTGTTGGCGCTCCTTAAGTACCCTTTTTATCCCTTGTTTATCCTTGATAATGGCATGAATTTAATATCAAAATCACTAACCGTCCTAACCCCGGCCTAATTACTGGTCATTTTCACAATTGCACATATATTTTGGAGGAACTTCGTTTTTGCAGGTTTTTGGCCTATTTTGAAGCATGAAATGACGAGGCCCGTGATCGAGCACTAACACGGAGAAAGACGAAGGCCAAAGCCCAAAGGAAGGACCAAAGCCCATGTTGATTCGAAGCACATTCATGCACATCCATCCTCCAAGAGAGCCCAAAGGACCGAGCAAGATACTTCGGGATTAAGCAAAGCAAATGAAGATTTAAGGAAGGATTCCCTATCCTATCCTTTCCTCGAAGATATCTCCAAGATAACAACGTCCAAAGGGGTGCAATCGTGAAGGACAGAAACTCTAGAAGATGCGAGGAGTCTACACGCCAAAGATGAGACCGAGGCGAGCCCGAAAAGGGGTAGGCCGGCCGGCCCAGCCCTTTTCTGAGGCGGTTTGCCTTCCCCTTCGACCGGTGGCTTCCTCGGCTTATAAATAGCTCGCACCTTATTCAACTCGAGGCATCCATCCAACCAGAACTCGACGAAAACCTAGGGCCAAGACCGGAGGGAGACGACCGCCGCCGCAAGTCTTCGAAGTTGTTTAGGAGATGGCTTAGTCCATCCCTAGCCGCCATGGCCTCCCTGCGTGGTTGTGTCATGGTGGAGTTCATGAGCTAGTTGGAGTCGTCAATGGTGTATATGCGGTGGTGGCGATCCAAACGAATCTATTATGTGAGTAATGACTTCATGTCATCCGATCTATTTAGCGATCATGTCTCTCCTCTTTCGATTTCGTTCTTGCTTTGGGTGCGCTTATTCCTAGATCTATTCTCGAGATAGATTGCATGGGGTGTTTTTGTAGCTATGGTGGCTAGGAGTTCATACCGGATCTACCCAAAGGGGGTTCGACTTGCTTCAGGGTATCCCGTTGAAAGGGGTGGCGTCGTGACAGGCCGTTGCCACTAAGTAGGTTGGGTATCGAGGGATCGGATTGGAGGTTTTGATTTAAAGAGGCTTTGGATGAGATGCATGTTGATCTTACTCGTTTAGCTAGAACTACAACTAGAATGCGTGTGATAGGTTTAGTCATGCCTTCGGTCATGCTTTATCCTTACCGATGTTCATGGATGAGATCAACCTTCGTACATCACTCATATTTATCAAAGGTTCACCTTTTATATGCAATTAATGCTTCATGTTAGGATAGATCCGTTAGATTAGATGGAAAACCCTAGTAAGTTCATTGTCGATCCACGGATTGATAAACCTTGGGGGAATACTCTAAGGGAAAAGCTACCACGAACCGTGCGCTTGCGGTATACAAATCGGGGGCGTTAGTGAACGTCAACAAGCTTTTCTGGCGCCGTTGCCGGGGATCGGCAACTCGAACCCTAGGGAGATCTATCTAATTTTTTGGGCTAACCCTAAATTTTATTATTGCATATACCCTTGTTTTTTTGTTCGTGTCCTTGAAAGCAGGTGGAAAAAGATAGACACCAAACTTGGGCTTCGAGAAGTCCACAACCCGCTCCAACAAACTTCGACAATCGACGACAAGACGATCGAGGAGTTCTCGACATCAACATCGAAAACCCTAGATCCACTTCAACAAGATGTGAATAACATCATGTTTCGCTCTTTAGTGGTAGGTGCTAACTTTTGTTAGTGGCCCAGCATCCGCTATCGAGTCCCCACTCCCTAAAGCAAAAGATGATAAATAAGGTACGCCGCCGTGTCAATTGATTTTAAAGACTAATGTTTTTGGGAAGATTTGTTTGCTTAAGCAATAGGTATGAAGCATGTCCGAAAAGAAAATCGTGCGATTGGATCATCATCATCTATGAAGTGTCGCTGTTGTGATGAGTTTTTCGTCCAAGATCAGATATGTGCCATGAGGAAATAATAGATTATTATGAAGTTCCGTCAAGTCTTCTTTCCAACACATCAAAAATTGTTAATTTTGGAGATCGGTGTGAAGAGTTATGGAAAGATCTTTCAACGCCGCGTGTTCTGAAATCTCTCGGGACGAAGCGTAGCGCCGGAGTAAAACAAGCATAACTTTTTCATCCAAGGTCCAATTTGGGTAAATGACCACTTGTTGGAAACATGATTTGATACACCTCACAATGAGCTTGGAGTTTGGTACATGTTCTGCACTGGACAAAGGAGCAATTCAACGAAGAAAGGTGCAGCAGCAAACAACGGAGAAAGTGATGACGATGTCAAACGATGATTGGAAGGCCGAGTGCACAAAAGATGATGATTTGAAGTTGACCAAAGCTGGAGGCAATAAGATTAGAAGAATCATGACACCACCTATCTTCTCCAGTGGGATGCTCGATATACTTCTAGTCGAGTGATGCTATCAAGGAAGAAAATCGCTCAGATCATGGAGCCTCCACTAATCCCGATACCTTGGGTAAAGCAAGAATCATGGAGAAGACACATCATTGAAGCCATGCTATGTGCTGGTAAATCAATGGTGATGACCTTGAAGCCAAGGACGCACGACAAGACGCTCCAAAGACCACATGATCGAGATCATTGACATCTTCGGATGAATTCACAAGAAGATACTATTCTCATCAATATTCTGCTCGACCTCAGAAGAAAATTGCAGTATATTTTTGGATATTCAAAAGTTCCACAAAGTTCCGATTCCAATGAATCAAGAATGAAGTCAATCGAAGTTTCCCACAAGAAGTTATGGCCAAAACATCAAAAGTCGTGCACTCTGAAATTTTCTGGACAGCACGCAACGCTAAAGTAAAACGGTCATAACTCTCTCGTTTGGACTCCGTTTAAAGCGAGTGACCACTCGTTGGAAAGGTAATTTCATAAAATTTTCAATAGATCTATATTTTGGTATATGTTCTGTTGAGTGTACAGGAGAGATTCTACGAAGAAGAGGCAGGAGCAACGCGATGAGAACAAGATAGAAAAGATGACGATGACAACAATGAAGAGGAGCTTGGGCGATGTTTTCATCAAGCGTACATGATAAAATTCAGAGGCTTGGAGTAGAGGAAGAACCCCAATGACATTGGCAAATGAAGGCACAAGCGGTCGACCTTAGACAAATGAAGATGTTGCAAACAAACCACGACGGATTACAAGAGCGCAACATTCAACACATGGAGACGTGAGAAGCAAATCACAACGGACCACGAAGAATGCATCAAGATGACATCTCGCACAAAGCACCACGACTCCAATGAGTATGAAAAAGCTCTGAGGCTAAGGTATACAGTGAATTCTCAAGCTTCTATTGGTTTTGTTGATAATCTTTAAAAATCTCATGCTCGAACCGATAGTCGGAATGAAAGTTTAAATTCTATGCCTTGTTCTTTTCATGATGATAGGCTAGAGTTTCTTGAGAAGGTTGATTTCATGCTTAAAGAACCTTTGCCTAATAATAAGCTCCGCGCTATGCAAGAAACACATGCTGCATTTAATTACACCATGTCTTGTTGATGAAAATTAATTGAGGATGTGATTATGTTGCATATGTTTACAAATAATTGCAAATCTCAATCTTGCTTTGCGCTTGGTCAAGCTCATGACCCTAAAAGAGCACATGTCGGGAGAAGCCCCGAATTTCACTAACCATGCATGACAAGAAACTCAAATGATGAGGAGGGAAACTGTGCCCAAAATTTTGAACACCATCATCAAGATCTTCAAGTTTCAAGAACGGAGGTCACTAAGCCTCATCAATTTTGTGCACAAGTCCAGAGATTTGCAATACAAGAAAGTTGAATATTCAGGATCTCCATCAAGTCCTCGGTTCAATGCATCCATGATCGATACAATTGAAAACCCACGGGAGGAGCTATGTCTCAAACATCGGAGATGCACGTGCTGAAATCAGCACGAGACAGATTGCAGTAACGGGAAAAAGGGGCATAACTCCCTCAATTGGAATGCATTTTGGGTAAATGAAGACTTGTTGGAAAGAAGATTTCGTGCACCTTGCATTGGATCAATTGGTTGGTGCAACTTCCAATCTGGACAGAGAGGAAAATCCGTGAAAAGAAAGGTAGCGATGAAGAACAACAAAGAAGGAGGTGACCATGATGTGAGAGACGATTGGGCAAGTTTTCCATTAAACGTGATTGATCATGTCCAACATGGGAAGTGGAATAAGAGCTGCATGGAACACCTTCACCTCTTGCATGAAGGACCATGGCTTTGCATCAATGAGAAGGTATGTAAGAAAGTCGATCTCTATGACTTTAAATGAAGCGCTTTGCGGGAGGCAACCCGATCTTTTATTTTATATATTAATATGACCGTCTACATTGCACTCTTTAATCGGAATATCAAGTAACATTGTACCATTGCTCTAACAAAAACCACAACTTCATGTTGTTCATTCTAAATGTTATTGAGGGAGCACTTTGTTATTTGCTCTTGGGAAACTTGTAGACCTTTTTGTGTGCCTATTAGTGTTTAGAGTCTTTTTATTTGTGTCTTTTTAGAGAGATTTATGAAGCATTGCACCACCCTTTGATTCTAAACTTGTGGCTAGTTAACTTAGGCTAACTTTTTGTTTTGTTTTAGACCACCTCATCATGTCATATCATTTTATTCACTCACCCCGTGTTGCATTGCATACCATGTTGTTCGTCTCACCCTTGCATTGCATTGCATGTTGCATTTAAAAAAAACCTTTTCTTAAAAACATTGACTAGCCTAGTTTTTGAGATCCTAAAACCCTTAGGAAAACCACTCATAGAGCAATCCCAAAACCATAGGGTATGTTTTTCATTCAAAAAAAAAATCTAACTCTTGTTTCTCTCTAGTTTTTTTTGAAACCACCTTAGATAGAATTTTTATACCCAACACTCTCTCTTCAAAATTTTTGTTTTAAGACCAAAATATAGGAAACCCGTAAACCTACTTCTAAAACCTTGTTAGCTCGGTTGCTTGACCCTTTTTCGATAAATAACCTTTTTCATTGGCAAAAGCCTCACTTCTTATGAAGTGCCGCGAATGCTTTTTGTCACTCTTAGCAATTGTTTTTGAATAAACTAGCTGCAGAACAACATCGAAAGGTCCTTTCAACCTTGCTAACACTTGTTTTTGCTAACTTTGCATTTGCACTTTGCGTCCATTCCATTGTTCATGCACTCATTTTGCTAGCTTGGTCTCAACTTTATTGATGAAAGCTTTCATATCCATGTTAATGCTTCACGTGAGCATTTTCCTTTTTGCAATCTTGTGTAAACATGGTGTTTAGACATGATTGAAGACCATCATCATTTAGTTACCAAGCTATGAGGTTGCATTTGGTTGGTTTATAAGCTTTGCAATGCGCTTTATTTTTTTTCTTGTGCTATGAAGGCCTATTGATCTTGGGATAGACATGGTGTTTTGACCTTTGTTAAATAAGTCTTTGTGGCTATGGAGAAGTTCGGCAACCTAGTTGTAAACATGGTGTTTAGAACTAGGTGTAAATATTGTCTTTGTTTATATACCTTCCTCTCATTTGCATTTACACTAGCACACACGTACACTCACTAGTTTCGCTAAGCTAACTTTGCCACATTTTGAGATTTTAGGAATGGTAGGTTTGTTGGCATTTGTTTCTACTCCCGACCATCACCCCGGGGGTAGTGTGTGTTTAAAATGTTTTGCAGGCATGAAGAAGTGCTCCCATGAGTTCAAGACCAAAAGAATTTCAATCAAGATCGTCAACACCGTCGAAACCCGAGAAGGACGTAGCTGTCTTCATCAATTTGAGAACATGTTCAGAGCTGTACAAGAAGCAAAAAGTTGATATTCAGAAGTTCCATCAAATTCCCATTCCAACGCATTCAAGATCAATGAATTTGAAGACCCGTACAAGGAGATATGGCAAGAACATTGGACGTTGCGCGTTCTGAAATTCGTCGGGACAGATTGCAGCGCTTGGATAAAATGAACATAACTCTCTTGTTCGGAATCAATTTTGGGCGAATAAGGACTCGTTGGAAAGAAAAATTTGTGCACTTCGCAATGGAGCAATGTTTTAGTATAGGTTCTGTTCTGGAAATTGAAAGAAAAATTCGTGAAGATGCGGCAGCAATGAGACAACAAGGAATTGAAGGTGGCGACGACGACGTGAAGCAATGATTGGGACCATGACTTAGTACAAGAAGAAGTTGAAGGAAATTGAGGCAACAAAGGTGAAGACACATTGAAGATGATATTCATACATATGAGGGAAGGACTTCAATAATTTCAAGATGGTCCATCTTCTCCTTCCACGCCTAGCATCATGCTAAGCATGGGGGAGGATTTCGTGGACAAGGAAGAAAGATCTCATGGAGTAAGATAATCATGATTGCCACAAGATTCTTATGATTCTTCTTCCATGCTTAGCACAATGCTTAAGTATGGGGGAGGCCGCGCTACACTTCATTACGAGCATCGAGAAGGACGGTAATTCTTCCTCAACTCTCTCTTTTTCTAAATGCTTGTACATATATGCCTTCAACCATAGATGCAACCTTTGTATATACCTCTCAACCTATCACATGGCTTCTAGGAGGACAACCTAGTTTTATTTTTGTTTTCAATAAGTGTAGGATCACCATCACTTTGCGCTCACCACATTGATACATTTTGGCAATGCCTTATGCTTATGGAAAAATGATGAAAGTTGCTGCTTTGTTTTACCTACGTTATGTTGTATATGACTTGACCACTTGCTCTCAATTAAATGGAATTAAAATGATTAAATACCGGCTCTTTTATTTGTGGAGGGTAAATGACTAAATTCTAAACCCACATATTCTATGTTGCTCTTTGATTTAAGTCTACCGATGACCTTACACCTTGTGTTGTTTAATTTGAAAACTTAATTCCTATGCTATCTACATTTGTGAATCTCTTGCAAAGTTCTACCTACCAAAGCCTATAGAAGCATATTCTTTCATGATGAAACCTTTAGATTGCAAACTTATATTTTGATGAGTTGGATTAAGATTGATTTCTTTGGTATGAGACTAAGAAGCTGGTCATTCCGTTTTTTTTGTGTGACCTCCTTTTTGCTAGCATATTTATCCATGCATTGTGAGTTTCTACTTCGGGAATTTTACAAACCTCACTGGATATCCACTCTAAACCAAAAATATCTTTTTGTGATTACCTCCTTGACCACAACCCAATTTGAGTAGGGATTATCATTTCGACGGAATCAAAAGAATCAAGGGCACCATATAAAGAAAAGTTTTGGGAGACAAGGCTCCCCGGAGATACTTTGATGCCTAATAGAATCGCGACTTGGCTTTGGGTTTGCTTTGCTCTTGCATGGTTTACCTAGAGTACATCAACTATCGTGTTCTTGTTGTTCGTAATCGATTATCCTCGTGTAGTGACAGTATGCGGGAGGGAAAGGTTTTGATCCTAGAACACACCTTCAAGTGGTTTTACGAAGAAGGTGAATTTGAGATACTTATCCTAGCTAGTTGGTTCTCCCACTATTCATACTCGAGGACGAGCATTCGTTCAAGCATGGGGGGATGGCTGGGTAAGTATTCTATGTTATCAAAAGTTCTAAGGAGCAAAAAGAAAGAAAGAAAAAAAAGAAACATGAAAAAAGGGGAGAAAAGAAAAAAAGAGAAGAATAAAATGCTCCTTAGTTCTTTTTGGTTTCATTAATTTTCCAAGTTACTTTGAAGAATTATTCCATACTCAAATCTTCCAACCATGTGCAATCCGATAACGAGAACTTCATTTGTGTCTCGGGATCATCCATTTGCCACTTGCACATGTCCACCTATCTAAATGTGTGTGTTTCATCTTTCCCCCTCTCCAACATTATTTTCCAATGGCCTTCGTGACTAGTCTCGGTAATCCCATTAGATCTCTCTCTTAGTTTGACAATATTTTAGATATAATTTTTTGCTAGGATTGTTTTTACCCACCAAGCTCCACATAAGCCTTCCACTTTTATATATGAGTAGAATAGGTTGAAAACAATCTAATGTAGGCTTGAGCGACTTGATGAGATGAGTATTTCCATGATCTTTTGCAAGAGAACCTCACTTATGTTTGATATGCATTCTTTTGAAAACTCTTCACGATGAAACAAGGTAAAGGTTTGAAGTTCGCTTAAGTTTCAGAGCATTGCATTTATTTATTATTGTGGCTTGTTCTTTAATTGCTAGTCTATCTTCCATAATGAAAAAGTAGCCGGTCACAACATGAACTTAAATGCTAAATACTTGAGAGAGCAATATGTCTTGTTATGTATGACTAAGTGCAGAGAGGGCATTGAGGGGCAACGCTGATTTCTTTATAAGCAAAGCTCCTGGACTTACTCGAGGACGAGCATGGTTTAAGCATGGGGGGAATGTTGGTGCTCCTTAAGTACCCTTTTTATCCCTTGTTTATCCTTGATAATGGCATGAATTTAATATCAAAATCACTAACCGTCCTAACCCCGGCCTAATTATTGGTCATTTTCACACTTGCACATATATTTTGGAGGAACTTCGTTTTTGCAGGTTTTTGGCCTATTTTGAAGCATGAAATGACGAGGCCCGTGATCGAGCACTAACACGGAGAAAGACGAAGGCCAAAGCCCAAAGGAAGGACCAAAGCCCATGTTGATTCGAAGCACATTCATGCACATCCATCCTCCAAGAGAGCCCAAAGGACCGAGCAAGATACTTCGGGATTAAGCAAAGCAAATGAAGATTTAAGGAAGGATTCCCTATCCTATCCTTTCCTCGAAGATATCTCCAAGATAACAACGTCCAAAGGGGTGCAATCGTGAAGGACAGAAACTCTAGAAGATGCGAGGAGTCTACACGCCAAAGATGAGACCGAGGCGAGCCCGAAAAGGGGTAGGCCGGCCGGCCTAGGTCCATGGGGCCGGCCGGCCCAGCCCTTTTCTGAGGTGGTTTGCCTTCCCCTTCGACCGGTGGCTTCCTCGGCTTATAAATAGCTCGCACCTTATTCAACTCGAGGCATCCATCCAACCAGAACTCGACGAAAACCTAGGGCCAAGACCGGAGGGAGACGACGGCCGCCGCAAGTCTTCGAAGTTGTTTAGGAGATGGCTTAGGCCATCCCTAGCCGCCATGGCCTCCCTGCGTGGTTGTGTCATGGTGGAGTTCATGAGCTAGTTGGAGTCATCAATGGTGTATATGCGGTGGTGGCGATCCAAACGAATCTATTATGTGAGTAATGTCTTCATGTCATCCGATCTATTTAGCGATCATGTCTCTCCTCTTTCGATTTCGTTCTTGCTTTAGGTGCGCTTATTCCTAGATCTATTCTCGAGATAAATTGCATGGGGTGTTCTTGTAGCTATGGTGGCTAGGAGTTCATACCGGATCTACCCAAAGGGGGTTCGACTTGCTTCAGGGTATCCCGTTGAAAGGGGTGGCGTCGTGACAGGCTGTTGCCACTAAGTAGGTTGGGTATCGAGGGATCGGATTGGAGGTTTTGATTTAAAGAGGCTTTGGATGAGATGCATGTTGATCTTACTCGTTTAGCTAGAACTACAACTAGAATGCGTGTGATAGGTTTAGTCATGCCTTCGGTCATGCTTTATCCTTACCGATGTTCATGGATGAGATCAACCTTCGTACATCACTCATATTTATCAAAGGTTCACCTTTTATATGCAATTAATGCTTCATGTTAGGATAGATCCGTTAGATTAGATGGAAAACCCTAGTAAGTTCATTGTCGATCCACGGATTGATAAACCTTGGGGGAATACTCTAAGGGAAAAGCTACCACGAACCGTGCGCTTGCGGTATACAAATCGGGGGCGTTAGTGAACGTCAACAGTCTCCAACAGAAATTCTGGCAAACAGACACCCACATGCCAACAGAGTCACATGGTTTTTCCAAGATCTTGCGACTAGTATGTTGCACTATGTGGATGTGCCTAATGTACCTAGCTTTGCACGCCGTCAGTCTGGACAGGGTGCAACACAAAGCAATCCAAGCAATGAGATGGTACTGTACCAATCACCATCTAATCAACCTCCTCAGCAAGCTACATAGACCTACTCAGCCGATGACCTCACCAAACGTCCAGCCAGCATCGGCAACTTTGCCGTTGATTCCATCAGCACCACAGGCAGCATCGGTTGGTGGTCAACAGATCGATTGGACATCCAAGATTGCTGAGGTTATGAGAGATCAGTTTGGTTTGAAGCCAAAGTAGCAGAATCTGATGTACAGAACTCCATATCCAGCTGCTTATGATCAACTGTCATTGCCCCACAAGTGCAAGATTCTATATTTCACCAAGTTTTCTGGACAGAGGGAGGTCTCCACTGTGGAACATATCAACAGGTTCATTGTGCAGTGTGGAGAGGCAGCTCAACACGACACATTAAAAGTGCGTTTGTTTTCCATGTCCTTGTCTGGATCGGCCATCACATGGTTCACTACATTGGCAGCCAATTCCATCATATATTAGGCCGATTTAGAGAAGCAGTTCCACCAGTTCTTCTACTCTGGTGTAGAGGAGATGAAGTTGACCGATTTGACCAGCCTGAGGCAAAGAAATGATGAATCGGTCGCTACCTTCATCCAGAGGTTTAGAGATGTCAAGAACCGGTGCTTTAGTCTGATTCTGTCTGATCAACAGCTAGGAGAAGTTGCCTTCTAAGGACTCCTTCCACACATCAAGGAGAAGTATGCTTCTCAGGAGTTCTACAGCATCAGTCAGATGGCTAACAAGATGATAGGGGAGGCAAGACCATATGAACAGAAGAGGAGCAACTTCCAGAAAAAGGTTAACTTCGTTGACTGCTCAGATTCTTCTGATTCAGATGATGATCAGATGGTGGGATCGGTTGAATGGGTTCAGAACAGTAAGAAGCCAATCTCATGTCCTTTTGGTAATAAAGAACCCGAGAAGTATGGGTTCGATTTTACCAAAGCTGACAAGATCTTCGACATGTTGCTGTCAGAGGGACAAATTAAGTTGAAGCCATACCATAAGATCCCGACAGATTAGGAATAGAAAAATATCAAATACTGCAAGTGGCACAATGCGACATCTCATGATACCAATGAGTGCAAGGTATTTCGTCAGTAGATACAATCGGCTATAGAGCAAGGTAGGCTCAAGTTTGAGACACCTAAAAAGCCGATGAAGATTGATGGACATCCGTTTCCAGCAAACATGGTAGATGTTGGAAAGAAGGGTAATGCTTTACAAACCAAGATGCTCACATCACAATCGGCCAAGGAGTCTGGTGCTGTTGATCCCAGAGCACAGGTTACGGCCGATGATGCTAAAGGCAAAGGGCCGCAACAGAGAGAAGAATCGGTGGCGCCTAAGAAGAAGGTCACGTCTCAAATGCTGTTGAACAAATTCCAGCGTGATCAAGAGAGAAGACAGTACCGGGAAGAATCTGCCAGATGACATGAGGGACATTGGAAATGTCCTTTCTTTGTGTACTGTTGGGAAGAAGGGTTGACTCTGCCGACAGTGGATAATTGTCCAGAGTGCAACGGCTATTATCTTGAAGACTGGTCATTCAAGAAGCCACATTTCGACCAGAGGCCTCGAGGACCAATCATTAGAGAGAGGAGCAATGATAGACGTATCTCTGTACATGATCGGCTGGGGGGCAGGGCCATGCTGCGTGATCCTGCAGGAGGAAGGATTTCTGCCGATGAGCAAGTTGAACAAGCTGCTGCTGCTCATATTCCTGATGAGTACCCACACCGCAGAGATCCAGAAAGAGTGCCTGTTCATGACAACATTGATCGGCCTCGATGGTGTCCAGGAGGATTGACCAGGTCACAGAAGAGACGGGTTCGGAGACTGAGTCAGACAGAGGCCCTGGAAGAAGAGGAAAGAAGAGAGGCTCCTAAGAGGGGAGTCAGATCTGAAATCTGGCGTGTTAAGCCAAAGGCCGATGGAGGACAACAATCAGAGTCATCGGCCATGTCTGTTAATGTAACCTCCATGCTTCTACCGATCCAAGCAGTTAGTTCTCCCAACCGTTCCTAATGGGTGAGTTCCTAGAAGATGAAGGGAAGTTGGGGCATGGGTTCACATCGGTCGATGCATTGGAGATAGTAGACATTGGAGATGGAGATAGGCCAAGGCCGACGTTTATTAGTGCTAAGTTAGATCCTGAGTATAAACAAGAGTTGGTAAAGCTGTTAAAAGAATACAAAGATTGTTTTGCTTGGGAGTATTATGAAATGCCAGGTTTGGATCGGTCTATTGTTGAACACCGTTTTCCTATCAAACCTGGATATCGACCACATCAGCAAGGGTCAAGACGGTGCAATCCGAAGATCTTACCAGACATAAAGGCCGAGATTACAAAATTGGTAGAAGAAAAGTTCATCAGGCTATGCAGATATGCTGAATGGATATCCAATGTGGTTCCTGTGTATAAAAAGAACGGGAAGTTGCGTGCGTGCATCGACTTCAGAGATCTCAACAAAGCTACGCCGATGGATGGTTACCCAATGCCAGATGCCAATATGTTAGTGGATGCTGCTGCAGGACATAAAGTGATTAGTTTCATGGATGGGAATGTTGGATACAATCAAATATTCATGGCTGAGGAAGATATTCATAAAACTGCATTTAGATGTCCAGGACATGTTGGTTTGTTTGAATGGATTGTCATGACTTTTGGTTTGAAGAACGCTGGAGCAACATACCAAAGAGCCATGAATTACATCTTCCACAAAATCATCGGCAAGATTGTTGAAATTTGTATTGATGATGTTGGGGTGAAGTCCAAAGGGTACCAAGAGCATTTAGCCGACCTACATAAAGCTTTGGAATGTACTAGAAGACATGGATTAAAAATAAATCCTAACAAGTGTGTATTTGGTGTGTCGGCTGGTCAGTTCCTTGGGTTCATGGTACATGAAAGAGGAATTGAGATTAGTCAGGAGACTATTGCAGCCATTAACAAAGTAGTGGCTCCAGAAACAAAAGTTGAACTTCAATCATTGATCGGCAAGATTAATTTTATTCGGAGATTTATTGCTAATCTATCCGGTAAGATACAACCGTTCAGTTCTTTATTGAAATTGAAGGTCGATCAGGAATTTGTGTGGGGAGGAGCGCAGCAAAAGGCGTTGGATGAAATCAAGCAATATCTAACATCGCATCCTGTGTTGGTTCCACCACAAAAGCACAAGCCGTTTAAGTTATATTTATCGGCTGATGAGCGTGCTATCGAATCAGCCCTTATTCAAGAGTTTGAAGGAAAAGAGCACATGATTTATTTCATCAGTAGAAGACTCTTGGATGCTTAAACCAGGTATTCTCCTGTTGAAAGATTATGTCTTTGCTTATACTTTTCTTGTACCAAGCTTAGACATTATCTATTATCGGCTGAGTGTGTTGTGGTAAGCAAAGATGATGTTATCAAATACATGATCTCTTTGCCGATTCTGAGTGGGAGAATTGGAAAATGGATTCTGGCCTTGTCTGAGTTTGATTTGAGATATGAATCAGCTAAAGCAGCTAAAGGGCAAGTCATGGCCGATTTTGTTGTTCAACATTGTGGGCCGGAATTGGGAGTTGTTGATCTAGTTCCATGGACATTATTCTTTGATGGTTCATCATGTGGAGTTGGATCTGGCATTGGCATTGTCTTGGTGTTGCCTCGGGGGGCAACTTTTGAGTTGTCTTTTCCAATAGAAGCTACTGCTACAAATAATCAGGCTGAATACCAGGCCTTGCTTAAGGGAATTCGGCTGTTACAAGAGATTGGAGCTGATGCAGTTGAGATATTTGGGGATTCCATGCTGGTGGTTAATTAGTTGATCGGCATATATGAATGCAAAGATGATATTCTACAGATTTATCATGAGGAATGTTGCCGATTGTTGAAAGAATTCAAGAAAGTGACCATCGAACATGTACCCAAACTTTACAATGAAGATGCCAATCGGCTGGCACAGCATGCTTCTGGTTATCGGCCGATTGAAGGTGTGATGACTTTGGAATTGCCTATTGATGATTGGAGGAAAGAAATTGTGGAGTATTTGGAAGATCCCTCCAAGAAAGTAAGCCGAAGGATATGATTTCAAGCGATTGAATATGTGTTTCTTGAAGGAGAACTATATTATCGGACGATTGATGGAATTTTACTTAGATGCCTCGACAAAGAAGAAGCTAAAGTTTTAATGGGAGAAATACATGAGGGTGTCTGCGGCTCACATCAATCGGCATACAAAATGAAGTGGGTGGTTAGAAGGAATGGATACTTTTGGCCAACCATGCTAGAAGATTGCTTCACTTATTACAAGGGTTGTCAAGGGTGTCAGAAATTTGAAAATGTGCAGAGAGCACCGGCATCGGCTATGAATCTCATCATTAAGCCATGGCCATTTAGAGGATGGGGAATTGATTTGATTGGACAGATTTATCCACCATCCAGCAAGAATCACAAATTCATACTGGTAGCGACAGATTACTTCACCAAGTGGGTTGAAGCGATTGCTCTGAAGACAGTAACATCCAAGGAGATGGTTGAATTTGTGAAGGAACATATTGTTTATCGGTTTGGCACTCCGCAAATTATTACGACCGATCAAGGCAGTATGTTTATTTCAGAGGAGTTTGGAGGGTTTGCTGCAAGTATGGGAATTAAATTGTTAAATTCTTCTCCATATTATGCTCAAGCCAATGGTTAGGCAGAAGCATCCAATAATGGAACCATCAAGTTGATTAAGAGGAAAATTGAGGAACAGCCAAAGAGGTGGCATACAACTCTTAATGAAGCTTTGTGGGCCTACAGGATGTCTTGCCATGGGGCTACTAAAGTGTCTCCGTATCAACTAGTCTATGGACATGAAGTTGTACTGCCTTGGGAAACTTGACGTGGTTCCAAGCAGGTTACGTTTCAAGATCAGTTGACAGCCGATGATTATACTACATTGATGAAGGATGAGTTGGAAGATTTGGCTAGACATCGGCTGAATGCTCTCACCAGCATCGAGGCTAATAAAGTTAGAGTGGGTCGATGGTATGATAAGAAGGTCAAAGTCAAATCTTTTGACCAAGGAGACTTGGTTTGGAAGCTAGTCTTGCCGATAGAAACTAAAGATCCCAAGTTCGGCAAATGGTCTCCAACATGGGAAGGACCGTACAAGATTAGCAGATGTGTTCCGGGGAATGCATATATTTTGCAGACTCTAGAGGGAGAAGAATTTTTTAGCGCACTTAATGGCAAATATTTGAAGAAGTATTACCCAAGTGTTTGGGTAGACGCATAGCCGATTACGTGAAAAGATCGGTTGAATTCAGAATAAGCCGGTATAGGAAGTGTATCGCCTTTAGCACGAAAATAAATGAAAAACTTGATCGTGTCGTGATGCGTTCAAGTGTTTTCGTGGCCGATATGACATATATCGCCCTTAGATCAAAAAATCTAATCCAAAAATATATGGTTTGGGTTTGACTTGGTTTTCTGTTTGATTTTAAATCGCAAGAAGGTGTTGATTTATTCGGCGCAGTTGCAAGACAGAAATCAGTACGGAACACAATAAAGACAAAAGATGGAAGCCAACGAGGGGAGCCAGTCTATTGATTATATTTACAAAGAGCCAGTTAGGCTATTACATACTACAACCTAATCTGACTCTTCCCCGAAGAGGTTGTTGATGACCCCCTCCATGCTGACGTCACCGGCGACGGCATCAGCAGGGTGATAGAGGTCATCGATGAGCTCCTCGAAAGCTTCTCGCCGCAGACCTGGTTCGGGAAGATCGGCTCCCACTGCCGATAGTCCGCCCCGGACATTGTGGAGATGACGACGATGGCTCTGGTAGCGCCCTCATGGGCCCCGTACTCGGCGACCTCCGTAACACGGGCCGGAATGTTCTGAAGGCACGCAGCGACGGTGTTTCCCCTCGCATTCACTGAGTCGATAGCGACTCCAGCGGCGTCCAGGAGGGTCTGGACTTGTGCCTCCAGTTCTAAGAAAGAGGAAGGGATTAGAATGGAAGATCTGGGAAAGTTACTGAGAGAAACATGGCTGGAAGACTTACTGGCAGCCCTGGTGTCGGCATTGGTGAGTTGGCCATGGATCACAACCTGATCCGTCTGCGCTCGGTCGAGGTCATGGTGGGCCTCGTTGAGCTGGCAGAGGAGGTCGCGGATGTAGTCTTGGGTACCCACATCCAGGAACCGGAAGTTGGGAGGGAGCTCCATGGCGGCGTACCTACAGAAGAGAACATATTGAAGGAGAGAATAATGGCTTGTATTCCTCCAAACCCTAGAAGGGTGGGTTATATAGTTCCTATACATGGGCCTCTATGCATGGGCTCAATATACACCAACACCCCCCCAGTCTGAACTACTAGCGCAACGGTGTTCAAGACTGGACAACAAGAAAGCTAACACCCCCCCCCCCCCGCAGTCTGAACTACCAATGCAGCGGTGTTCAAGACTGGACAAGAAGAAAGTACAAAGGACAAGAAGGGTACCGGAGAGACCCGCGGCTCTCCCTCGGTGGCGGAGAGAGTCACGGCCTGAGACGCCATCTGCCGAGTCACCATGGGATGGATATGACGAGGATCCCGATGGATGAATAGCGGGTGGTACACCTCCGGCTCGGCTCGAGAGGGAGGCGGAGGAGGCGGCGGCGGCGGCAGCTCTGGTGTAGGTGTCGCAGGAGCCTCCGGAGTAGGAGGCGGCGCCAGTGTTGGCGCCAAACGACACCGGTACACCGGCACCGGCTGAGCGTACCGCTGCGACGCCGGTGTCGGCGCCGAACGACGCTGGTACACCTGCACCAGCTGTGCGTACCGCGCAGGTGCAGGGGAAGGCACCAGGGCCGCGTGTGGCGCAGCAGGAGACACCGAGTCCGTGTGCGGCACGATCGGAGGTCCGGGGGCCGTGCGTGGCGCGACCGCGGGCACCGGGTCCGCGCTCGGCGCAGCAGGGATCACCGGAAGCAGTGCCGGTGTGCTGGGAAAACCTGCAGGGAAAGGACAAACAGGTAACGGTGGCTGAACCATCGGGTCAGTCGGAAACAGAGACTCCAGCTCGGGGTCAGGAGAAGGAGTGGAGGAGGCGGAGTAGGGGAAATCCGACTCATCAAAGACGATGTGTCGGGAGATCTGGACGTGGTGAGAGGTGAGGTCAAAGCATCGGTACCCCTTGTGGTCAGGGGAGTAATCAAGGAACACACAATGAGTCGAGCGGGGCGCCAGCTTGTGAGAAGCGGTGGTGGAGGTGTTAGGATAACACGCACACCCGAAGACCCAAAGGTGGTCGTAGTGAGGAGGGGTACCGAAGAGAGCGTGGTATGGAGTGGGAGCAGGAGAAGCAGTGGACGGAAGGCGGTTGAGCAGGTATTTGGCAGTGTGGAGGCTCTCAGCTCAGAAGCACGGGGGCAGAGAGGCCTAGATCAGAAGGGTGCGCACAACATCGAGAGAGGAAGAAGGAACGAGAGGTGGAGTTATCGAACTCACGCCTGTTGTCACACTGGACGGCCTTAACGGTGAGGCCGAACTGAGTAGACACCCAGGCAAAGAAGTGGAGGAGGGTGGGGAAGGTCTCAGACTTGGCGTGCAAATGGAAAGTCCAAGAGTAATGAGAGAAATCATCCACCACGACCAGATAATATTTATAGCCAGACATACTAAGTACAGGAGATGTCCACAGGTCACAGTGAATGAGATCAAAAGCATGCGTAGCATGCGAAGAAGAAAAAGTAAAAGGAAGTCTAACATGACGACCAAACTGGCATGCATGACAGAGGTGCTCAGCAGGAGCCCTAGTACATGGAACATCGGTACTACGACTGAGCTGAGCCAAAACGTCGCAGCCGGGGTGTCCAAGCCGGCGGTGCCAGGTGGTGGAAGAAGGCATCATGGCAAAAGCAGCAGACGAAGAAGGAGAAACCGACGGTGGAGCAGCAGAAGCAGGAAGCCGAAGAGTGTAAAGGGGCCCCGGGCTGTCACATCGGAGGAACGGACGCCGGGAAGCCGAATCCTTCACAGTAAGACCAGAAGAGTCAAATTCGATAGAACAGGAGTTGCCAGCAGTAAACTGGCAAATGGAAAGAAGGTTGTGAACCATCTGAGGAGCAACAAGAACATTAGAAAGACGAGGAGCAAAACCCACAGCAGTGACAGGAAGGCAAGACCCATAACCAACCATGATGGAAGAAGGACAAGAGGGGTGTGGGGGTCGGACGGAAGAGAGGATACCAGTGTTTGGGGTGGTGTGGAAGGAGGCACCCGAGTCGGCGATCCACTCGGTGCTGACCGGTGGCGTCAGTCCCATGGTGCTGAAGGACTGCGCCAGAGTGGCCTGGTCCCACCCCCCAAGCCAGGTCGGCTGCTGACTGGGCTGAGTGGGCGGAGTCCAGGATGGCGCGAAGAGGAGAGTAGCGCCGGTGAACATGGCCGCCGGCTGGAGTGGAGGACGAGCCCCCCCCGGACCCTGGAAAGGCCACATCGAGATGCACCGTGACCATGGGTTGCCGAAGGATGGCCAAGGCGTACCTCCAGGGGTAGGGGCAGAAGCCGGAGTCGGCGCTCCCCGACGGCCCCCACCGGTACCGGTACCCCCAGAAGCAGGGCCACCAGTGCCACCACCACCACGTCCCCCCCCCCCCCCCCCCCCCGCTGACGATGTCCACGCCCCCCCCACCTCCGGTCTGCCCGACGGGAGCAGCACCAAGAAGAGAGGTGGCAGGAGCGGTGGAGCAAGTGTTGATGGTCACTAATGACCCATTTTGACCGTCAACTATTGTGCAAAAGTCGAGCATCAGAAGGAATAACTGTTAGCATAGGATGATTATTTGACAAATTTTACTAGTCTGAGAATGTGTGCAGGTGAATTTGGGCCAAAATTGCATGTGACAAGCATATTATCCAAGGCATAAATTCTTGGGCCAAGCACAAGCAAGGCCAAACGCCAAAAGGGCCCACTTGGCAGCTGCACATGAGAGAGAGACGCAGCCCATACACAACGAGACACGTCATCGATCCGAGGCAACACCATCTTGACGAATCAGGCGCGTTCACGAGGATCCATGGGCCCACCAGAGCACCAAAACCGACTCAAGACAGGCCCTTACCCAATTACATGACATGGGGGCCCACCTAACAGTCTTCTGACCAAAGATCGGGGCCAACTGGGCAAGCCCAAGGCCGGCCGACCTACAAGGTCGCCCGACATGGTGGTGGCAGCCCACGGGCCCCACTGCCTCTTAGATGACATGTGGCGAGGTGTGGTTGGTCCCCAATGGCGGTTTGGCTCAATCTCCGGGTGAATGGCTGGTGGTTCCCTCCTATAAATACCAGGGGAGGGGGTCCAAATGAAGATATCACTCACCTCCAAGTGTAGAGCCTCTCTAGCTTGTGTTTAGTAAGAGTTTAGGAGTAGAGGTACTCAGGAGGGGCACCGGTAACGGCGCTCTTCTCCAAATTGTACCTCTACGAGAGTGAGGGAGATAGTCGGGGGATGTGCCGGGCTTGTCGGCGCTCTTCTCCGCTTGTACCTCGACGGATGCTTATTCGGTTGTAAGTGTTCAAGACTTTCTTTGCTTATTTAGAATTAGAGTTTAGATCGCAAGTTATCATCTCTGCCTTATATTAGTTGATGTGTATGCTAGCGAGTAGCATTTGACTCTAGAGTGGGCTCCGGATAGAAAAGGATAACCCTGTACGCCTCTAGAGTTAGTAGGGAAAGACGTAGACGTGGTGTCTAGGCTGGACTATACCACTCAGTTGTCTATAGTTCCATGGTTTGTAGAGGTAGCCGGCAGGTGGTGACAGCCCTGTTCAAGCCTTTTAGTAATCCTCCACGTTCGGATATCAGGTAGAGCACATATTAGAACTATCGTCTTGTATAAGCCGGTCGATACCTTTAGCTCGAAGTATAACGGCGACGTGATCTCTTCTTCTAAGCATAGATTCTAGATCTTAGAAAGTCCTCTCCTTCCTATCCTCCTACACCAGTGTGTGTCCTTAGACAGCCTGAACCCGTAAGTAGTATACTCATGTTCCCTAGTGGATACGATACCCTGGAATACTCTTGGGTGAAAGCTACAGCGATATCCGTGCGCTTGCGGATTTTATTCGTGATGTTATAAAATACCAACAAGCTTTCTGGCACCGTTGCCGGGGAACGGCAGCTACATTATCTACGGACTCAGTCGTCCTCGTATCTTTTTCCTTTTCTTTATTTCTACCTCAACCCCCGCTACCCATGGAGCAGCTATCCTTTCCACAGCTCTCTACCCCAATGGGCGAGTTCTTTGAGCCATCACCATCTTCCTCATCTAACCATGAACTCGACCCAGGCTTTATAGCCGTGGTTCGGAAACGACTCTTCTCAGGAGCGATCAATGATGATCCCTTTGACCATTTGCAAGAATTCGAGAAACTGTGTTCGAGCTTGGTAATCCCAGGCATGACACAGGAAGTCTTGCGGTGGAAATTGTTTCCGTTCTATCTCATTAGGAGGGCAGAACAATGGTACACCCTCATGATAGGAAGTATGAACGGTGATTGGGAAGAGCTTCGAGCTGACTTTTGTCACTCATTCTCTCTCATTAAACGCAGAAACTCCCTACCGATTGACATCCACGACTTCGAGCAATTAGAGAAGGAGTCTATAGGTGCAGCTTGGGCTAGATTTTTATGCCTTTTGGCATCTAGCCTAGACTTATCTATACCTGATGATGTATCATTGAACACCTTTTGCTCGGGTTTAGACATTGTCGGTGTTTACCGCCAAGCCTGCTCAGGGATACCCTTAGCAGTAGGGTTTGTAGGTAAGGATCGACTGCTCTAGAACTCGATGGTACAAGGAACACAAAGATTTAGACAGGTTCGGGCTGCGAGTTTGCGTAATACCCTATGTCCTATGTGTTGATGATTGTTTGGAGGGGGTCCCTGCCCGCCCTTATATATCCGGGGGGACAGGGTTACATGGAAAGTCCTAGCCGAGTACAGTTGGAGTCCTACTACAACACAATCGGGTAGTTTCCTTTGTACTACAACTAGTTCTATGCCTATTCGGGTAGTTACAAGAGAGGTAAGGTACATCCATGAGCTATCCCTTACTCTAGAACATTCTATGTCTATAAGCAGTCCCGCTGTCCCGGGTCTGACAAGCCCCCGAGCTCTTCGTAGCCGAGTCCTGCAGGCATCGAGTACTTGGCTGGGCATCTTCGAGTACTTCAAGTAGTCAGAACATCCTTCTGGTTGCTTCTGGTTCTTGCTTCAAATACGTCGAGTAGTCCTTCAAGTACTTCTATTTGCTTCGAGGCTGTGAGGTGCTCAAGCCCTAAAATCTTGATTATATATGGTGCGCAAAGTATTCGCGCTCCATATGGAGTAGCCCCCGAGCCTTAGGTTGAATCTCATAATCAGGCTGAGGATAACTTCAGTCTATTTTCCAAAAAATTTGAAAAATAAATATCTTATGCCTATATCCAGCAGCCCCCGAGCCTTAAATCAAAATCCCTTTTGCTACGAGTAGTCCCCGAGCGTAGATTTGGAATTAAGGATTTAAGTAGTGGCATCGGATTTTATCCTTCAGATTATTTGCAGGATTCATCAGATCCGGAATCCAAAAAGACCTCTTTTTCGGGTAAAATCCCAGAAAAATGATACAATTGGATCCGCCGCACTGATTACACCCAAAATAATTTCAGGAATAAAAACTGGGATGTACGGCTCTTTATTCAATGCTCACATGAGACATTACTATTTTGGTGAATTTGCATTATTGTAGCATTGACTGCGTCCGTGAATGCTGTCATAAATGCATCCGTGAAACGTGCTCTGTTGATTCACGAGTTATCTTTCAGCAAGTCTCCTTGTGGCTATAAAAGGCAGGAGAGAGGCCTTTACTAGAAGCACCAAAGTGTAGCGACCATGACTTTTCCTTGGTGTTCTTGCTCTCGCCCTCCTTAGATTTGTGTAGTTCTTCCCAGCAAAAGATGCTAGAAGAGAACTTGCGAGTGACAAGAGAAGTTCCTGCAACCTCATCCTACCACTCCCATGCTCTCATTAGATCCATTTTGGACATCATGTCCTTGCATCTCCCAATGAGGCAGGTTCTTTGTGGATTGGTTGAGTCTAGTTGTGTCATACTCTTGGAGTTCCTAGGTTGAGACTGCCCAAGAACTAACATCTCTGGCGGGGATGCTTAATCTTGCCACAATGTATTCTGGGAGAAAGATATATTTCTCTGCAAGATGCTACAAGAGGACTTGCGAGGTGATTACTGTAATCTGCCTCCATACCCTTGTAGCTTATCTCCCTAAATACGAATATCTTTATTCCCGAAATGGGAATAATAAGTTGTACTTTGTCACGGCCTCGGGCCGATCTAGCTGCAGCATGCTTCTCAGGAAGCCAAGAAGTGTGCATACAGACCCGAGTCGTTTTGTAAAGTTATGTAAAAAGTACTCGAGTTGTAATGTCGAGTAGTTGTACTATGTCGAGTACTTATCCTTGTTTTGGATGTAATCCTAATTAAGGAAAAGGATGTCGAGTAGTCGACTAGGGATGTGAGTGTTTTCTTTTCCAGAATGTAATCTCAGAAAAAGGAATGTCTCTTTTAAATCCCATTATTTTTGCAATTTGCAACGGATTGTTGGCCTGTTGAGTGTTTTTACCATGTTGCCACCGCCATTATAAAATGAAGCGGTAACTTAGGTTTTACCCCACCGGCCGCCACTTGTTTTTACTTCTTCAGATCTGTCTTTTCATTCTCGAGATCCCAGATCCAAAGTTCTTGTTTCCCTTTGCTCCCCACTATTGTCCTAGGATTTCCGCCAGTGTATGCGAGTGAAGCAATCCGTAGATTTCTAGATGGCCCCCAAGAAAGTGACCAAGGGGAAGGGTGTGGCTGCAGAGCCAACTCGTGATGAGGGTTGGAACACAAGTAAGTGTTCTCAATCTGACTTAGATTCTCTGGTGTCGCAGGGTCTTTTAGTTCCCAAATATGTTATCCAATGGCGTCCTACCTTGGGTTCAGAGCATCCTTATGAAAATACGGAGACAATCGTTGCTTTCACCTCATACTTGGAACGCGGATTGGGGTTTCCTTGCTCTTCTTTCTTTTCTGGACTCTTGCGCTACTACAGGATCCAATTGCATCATCTGACCCCAAATTCCTTTGTCCATATTTCTATCTTTGTGCAATTATGCGAAGCTTTTCTGGGCATCGAGCCCCATTTTGAGCTTTTTCTCTTTCTTTTTCATTTGAAACCGCAGCCCAACAGATTCGTCTTAGATGTAGTAGGGGGCGCAGGTCTCCAACTTAGGCAAAGAAAGGATAGAGTGTATATCCCTTATGACCTTAGTAATAAAGTAATCGAGTGGAAACCCAAGAGGTTCTATGTCGAGAACCAGTCAAGAAGTTTTCCATCCATTACTCCTGGCGCTCCTATTCAGTGGTCTAAATGGAATAAGAAACCAGTCGATGAGAGTCAGATTTCCCAACTTCTCGAGAGAATTGCCATTCTGAGGCAAAATATGTTAACTGGGGAAGCAGTCATGTTTGACTGGATGAAGCGAAGAATTCAGCCATTGCAGGCTCGGGAATCGCTTGGATTCCAATATCAAGGAACAACTGATCCGTCAAGATACTCGAAGGAAGAGATCTCGGATGATGTATTGTTTAGTCGAATACAATGACTTCTGAAGAATATAAATAGAATCCCTGTTGTTCCTGGTACATTTTCTGCTGCGAATCCGCCGAAGCAGGTACTTGATAAGAGTAGTCGATTCATAGAAATCGAGTACTTTACCATAGCATAAATCTGATAGGATTTACTTTCTATAGGAGGACGTGGATCGCTTTAAAAGTAGTCCTTCGCTACCAGGCATTTATTCGCCCTTTTGTTCTTCTAATTTCCTCGATCTGTTAATCAAATTTTAGCATGTCATATGAGGTTTCATATAAACAGTACTGATATCCAGACTTGGATGTGCAGATGAGGCATCGTCTGAGGAAAGGAGTGATGAGGAGCACAACCCCACTCCAAGTGCTAATGCTCAAACCGAGCGCCCAAGGAGTACTCGGTCAATGGCAAGGAAGCGTAGCAGCTCCTCCCATACCACTAGTGACAGGTATGTAGCTAGTTATTTTGCAATCAAGTACTTTCTAGTTGTCGATTTGCAAATTTTGATTTGTGTTTTTGCTTTTCTCAGTCTGGCGGCTAAGATGCCATAGACCTTAGCATCTGGGGATGATGCTGTGGTTGGACAAACTGTCCCCTCGATCACAGTGGACCCATCAAGTGGGATCGGAGCTACTCCTTCAGCGAGTAGTTTCGATGTGGATAAAACCGTCGATGCGGGCCATGATCGCAAAGCCTGCCCGCAAATTTGACATCAAGGGGTTTGCCCTAATAAGAGCGCCTGCGTAAGTTCTTTAGAATTTGTATGTGTAGGATTTGTTTTGAATCTAGTAGTTTGTAACTACTTTGTTTTTGTAGAGATGCAGTCCTGGGAGAGGACGTGGGGGCTGAGAGCCACTCGGATTCTCAGCCGGGGCTGGAGAAGCCCCCGAGTACTCCTGAGATGAGTACTTGTGATACGGAGGCGATGGCCAACGCTATGCTTCTGGATTCTCCATTGCCAAACTTGGAGAGGACTAATGAGGAAATCCCAGAGGATGACAAAAGCGGCAGGCTTCCAGGAGAAGAAGGAGGCGAGAAGCTTCCTGAGGGAGGCGATGATAAACAGTCTGCGGAGACTCCTGCAGGTAAGCTTGTAGTGCCTTGTAGAAAGGTATCCTTTTGCTCTTAGTGTGATTAAGTAGCATGTTCTTCCTTTAGATTTCCAAAACACGGGGAATACTGTAGGGAGGATTGAAGAAGTGCCCAAGAAGGCTATTGTTGTGGCGAGTACTTCCCAAGTAACATCGGGAAGTGGTTTATCGCGAGAAAAAGTAGAGCATGCTTTTAAGCTGCTGGAGGTAAGTAGTCGAATGCTTCGAGTACTTTTATAGTAGATCGAGTAGTATACTGATCTTTTTGTTTTGCAGGAGGCACTAGGACGAAAGGGTGTCCAGACGCCAGATGAGACAGAGCTAAATGCTCTCAAGGAAAGGGTTAAGACGCTCTCATCTGAGAAGAGTGCTCAAGCTGAAAAATCTTTTCCAATCTAAGAAAGGTTAGTCTTTAGCATTTGATATGCAATCGACTAGTAGATCCGCTTGGTGTTTATAAGATTTTCTTTTTAATTGAGTACACAGCTTGTGCCAAATCTTTAGAGATTCAGGAAAGCTTGGTACTGGATTTAAAGATTCTTATGTACCGAAACGCAGATGAGATAGAGAAGCTTAAGGGGATTAAAGAGGACTTTGACCATGAGGCAGCATCGATGCTGCAACAACTCAAGACTTTGTCAGAGTCTCGAGACTCGATGCAGCGTGAGCTCGAGGAGCTGAAAGAAGTTAGAGATGCCACCCTGGAGGTAGCCGAGGCTATGGATATCCCAGTTAGAGATGGAGATGAACCACTCACGCTGGCCGAGAGGCTTCGCAGGGTGCCTGGGGCCTTCGAGAGGTTTGTTCCCACATTACCTGCCAATACGTAGGTCACATACTTGGGCTGGTGAAATCTTATTGGCCGACCACTCGTCTGGATGCACTTGGTCGAGGAGCCAAGGCTGATTGTACTGATGATCAGTTCCGTCAGTACTTGGCGGAAACTTCTGGGGTGGCTGATTAGATTGTAGAAGCCTTGAGCAGAGCAGAGTCTCCTTAAGCTTTTCTTGTATTTGAGTTGGCGTGTGATCCAGAAGTACTTTAAACAAATGCTGGATGTTTGTGTTAAGTCAAGTACTTGTTAGGATTGTGGAATCCCTTAATGTGTCGAGTAGTTATACTCATGGGTCCTGAGTGTTGGCAGCATCGGGCCCACTCAGTCATAATAGTAGATACGGTGCATTGTATCCGTGGGTGCCTTAGGAGGCAACATATTCTCGAATCAAATCGAGTTTGTATGTTTCTGAATCGTAACCATAGTGCTGACCGGTTAGGATTGAATCCCGCGGGATTAACCAAGTGGGAATAGCACTTAAAGGTGTGAGAAGCCGTAGCTTAGTATGAATTTTCTTTTTTGGAGGAAAAATTTTCAATTAGCACGTGGCTAATATGAACTTTGTTGCCCAATCAAGGGGAGAACTCTTATTGAGTATTTAGGAATTTTAAGAAGTTTCTCGATAGATAAGAAGACAGGAAGCTCTCGACAAGTACTTAGATTACCAAGAGAGAACACGAGTTCTTTTTGTATCTCAAGCAAGCGAGTAGTACCCGTCAAGTACTCAAGGCAAAAAGATTCTGTAACGGAGATTCTCATAGTAAACTAAGTAAGCGGGAAACTTGTGTCAACTTATTTTAGAATATCAAGAACTTATCTGTACTCCTTGAGGGGTTTTCGCAGTTGACCATTTAGGATAGACCTTATTTAGTTACCCAGATAGTATGCAACTATTTTGTGAGAATAACCCAAACTACACGATCGTATCGAGTAGTATGTCCTATTAATGGACTGGAATGATTTCTAGAATAGGACTGTTAGGATTGACCTCCGTCGAGTTAACCAAGACGTGAATATTCTAGAAACATCCTAAACTTACTCGAGCAGGGCGAGTAAGGTGTCCTACTTGAGGACTGGAGTAACTATAAGGTAAGTTTGTTAGGTACTAACCTCGTCGAGATGTCCAAGACGAAGGTGCCGAAAGAGTATCCAAAACCTACTCGAGCCAGCGAGTAGGGTGTCCTTTTTACCAAGGACTGGAGTAATCCGTAAGACAGAACTATTAGGTACGAACCCCGTCGGGTTGCCCAAGACGTAAATGTTGAAGGGATATCCAAAACTTACTCGAGCGAGGTGAGTAAGGTGTCCTTTTAACCAAGGACTGGAGTAATCCTTAAGACAGAACTATTAGGTACGAACCCCGTCGGGTTGCTCAAGACGTAAATGTCAAAAAGATATCCAAAACTTACTCGAGCGAGGCGAGTAAGGTGTCCTTTTAACCAAGGACTGGAGTAACTCTTAGGGCAAGTCTGTTAGGTACTAACCCCGTCGGGTTGCCCAAGATGAAGGTGCCAAAAGAGTATCCAAGACCTACTCGAGCGGGGCGAGTAGGGTGTCCTACCGGAGGATAATAGTGTCTTTTAGGATAGAACTGTTAGGTACGAACCCCGTCGGGTTGCCCAAGACGTAAATGTCAAAAAAGCACTCGAGTGAGAACCATAAAAACTACTCGATAGTTGCTCTAATGCTGAGCAAGACTTTCGAGGTGGGGTATTGGTCATGTGAGCGGGAGCCAAGTAGTCGATATAGGAGAAATAAACTTTATTTGGATTTGTTGAAATTACAATAACTGTAAAGTGACAGACTCTGACTCTTAAGACCTACCCCTTGCTCGTTGGATGTGAGCAATGGTTTACATGACTGAATAAGGCTTATTCGAAAAAGGAAATTAGTTGATATGATGGTCGACTAGTACCGCTAGTCGACGCAGAGGTCGACTAGTACCACTAGTCGACGCAGAGGTCAACTAGATTTATTGGTGGTGTCTCCTTTAGGAGAGGTGCCCCAAGGGCCTTGCGGAGTGAGTCACACTGGAAGATCGTGTGAGAGCTCTTTGGGTGGATAAAGCACTTACGTAGCAGTACTTTGTTGATCCTGTTTCTGCTATGAGATGATTCAGCTTGATGCTGGGTGCGTGGTTTACCCTGAGGATGGGTACTGGTGGTTGCCGGCTTGTACTTCTTGAAAGATGCGGAAGCCTTTGGCGGGATGCGGTAGTTGGAAGAAGGGCTGTATGCCTCGACTTCCTCCCATTCCATTCGTCTTGACATGATAACGTTGCGCGCATCACATCCAACATTGATCACACTGCGGAGGTCGCAGTTGGAGTAGTCGTAGTTGTCGCCTTGCTGTTCCTGAAGGCTGTTAGCAAGGCGCTGACGCCTGAACGCCCTCTTTTGGTTGAGCTGGCGACGACGTTCGTAGAAATCTTCTGCTGGATGCTGCTCGTCTAGTTGGACGGTGACGGTCACCGCTGGAGGAGGAGGAGGAGCAGGTAGATCCTCCTTGGTAATAACTTGGGCTTCTATGATTGTAGGAGGAGTAGTTTCCATGTCGTCGGAAAGGTCCTCATTGAAATCATTAGAATTGTAGTCGTCGAGGTTGAGATGCTCCGTGGGATCGCCCTCAGGTTCTTCGGCAATACGAATCATGAGGATTTCACGGCAGAGGTCTTGAATTTCTTGGTCTTGTTTGCTTGAGGACGGGTCTAAAGGAGTGCTCTGTTGGTAGGGCAGATCCTCAAGCTGTGAGGTAGAAGCGTTGGGATCTTGTGCCTTCCTGAGGTGCACTATCCGTCCTTGCGGCGTTGCATATATAATCAGGTTAGAGAGGGTGACCAGATCGGACTTGAGGTTCTTAGCCAAGTTGGACACGACTTGTTTACTATACTGGATCAGATCGTCCAGCTGTTCTTCCGGATCGGAGGGGTACTCGGATTCGGAATCGGTTAGCCCACCAATTTTTGAGTATGTGTGCTTTGGGTGAGTGAGAAGCGGTATGCCCAAAACTACACGGAGGGCATTCTTGTTCATCCAGTGTAGCCATGATTGAGTGGGAGTTAGCCCCTCAGGCTCCTTAATCCAGGGTTTGTCATAGATTGAGTCGCTGGATTGTTCTAGGGCCTTGGCTTTTCATTTTTTAAGCTTGGCCAGTTCCCAGAGAGCGTTGGTATGCTTGGTTGGTTTGACCATGGTGTCCATGAGCAGCTCGACATTGTTTGACCACTCTTCGAGATCGTCACATGGTTCAAAGTTCTCGAGACCGTTCATGAAGCGATCAAAGTCCTGATCGAACTTGGACTCGACTGGTTTCGGAGTCCGAGTGTGAGCAGGTTTCGGTGAAGGGCTCTGAGGTATCCTGGAGATAGACAGTCCCATCCGAACAAGCCGGGGGTTTGTCTCACCAGCTCCCCCGTAGATTCCTCCTCCCGATTTCTGTTCTTTGTTTTGCAGAGTGCTTTCAGCCACCTTGATGCAGTTAGCAAGCTTTGAATTTACCCGATCGATCCCTGAGAGCATGTCGCCCGACCTTTTCTGCGGTGGGTTTAGTGCTTTAGGATTCTGCTGCAGAGCAGATGGGCTGAGAGCGGTTTCTACAAGTTTGATGCAGCCCTCTATCGATCGTGAAACTTGATCCACTCCGGCGAGTAGTTCTGAGTTTTTGATCTTTGGGCATTTTGTTGTCTTCAGATGAGCCAGGTATTTTCCAAGAGTTTTGGAAAAGTAAGGCTTTTTGGAATCAGAATTTGTGCCGAACTTGACTAAACCAAGAGTTCGGTTTTGAGTTGTCATGTTTCCTGGGTTGTTTGAGTCGAGTTCAGGTGGAACTCTTTTTTTGTCGAGATCCGCGGACTTGCGAATGTCGGCAAGTTGGGAGCGGGTTTTCAATTTAGACGAGTTAGGCGTGACAAGGTGGCTGGAAAAGCCTCCCGTTCCATCAGCCGTGCGAGCCCAGGAACTGAAAACAAAAGACGTGCCTTCTAGCACGTCGT
Source organism: Panicum virgatum (assembly GCF_016808335.1). NCBI lineage: Eukaryota > Viridiplantae > Streptophyta > Magnoliopsida > Poales > Poaceae > Panicum > Panicum virgatum. The sequence continues at coordinate 54,168,703 of NC_053147.1, forward strand.
TGGCGTTGCTTGATCCGGCCATCGAATTCGTTGGTGAACTCGCTGAATCCCCTACCTGGTGCGCCAGCTGTCGGTGTTTACCACCAAGCCTGCTCAGGGATACCCTTAGTAATAGGGTTTGTTGGTAAGGATCGACTGCTCTAAGAACTCGATGGTACAAGGAACACAAAGATTTAGACAGGTTTGGGCCGCGAGTTTGCGTAATACCCTACGTCATGTGTGGTTTGTATTGCCTTAGGTGTTGATGATTGTTTGGAGGGGTCCCTGCCTGCCCTTATATATCCGGGGGGACAGGGTTACATGGAAAGTCCTAGCCGAGTACAGTTGGAGTCCTACTACAACACAATCGGGTAGTTTCCTTTGTACTACAGCTAGTTCTATGCCTATTCGGGTAGTTACAAGAGAGGTAAGGTACATCCATGAGCTATCCCTTACTCTAGAACATTCTATGTTTATAAGCAGTCCCGCTGTCCCGGGTCTGACAGACATGGAGTCTGCCCTAAAACTCGACTTCGCCGCCGGAGGTTCATTTGCACACCTAACTCCAGCGGAAGGGAGAGCTATCTTAGATAATTTCTTAGGAAACTCTTCCTTTCCCACCAACCAAGAAGAACCCCGCCGGAAGGAATCCGCGTCGAGCCATGAGAGTCTCTCAACAATCGAATCTGAGCTTTCATCTTTCACATCCCAATATTTGTCTGTTGAGCCCTCTCCCGAACCACGAACACCGAAGGAAGAAGAAATTCAACCTTCGGGGTTCTCTTCCCGATTCGAGGATGATCCTTCAGGAAACATCCAGAACACCTCGAATCTCCACAATGCCCAATTAAGGGAGGAACTTTCTTCTATCAGTATCGATCCATTACACAATCTCCTGACAGAACCTTCCCTTAGTCCTACGGTACCTCCTTCTTCTCCCGATCCTCTTCATGAACAATTTCTTGAGGAGGTCATAGAGGTGGAACAGTCAAATGGAGTGAGATGCTTTTTCGAAGATGTTTGGACAAGTATACCCTCTACGATCCTTCCATGCTCTATAGGAGGAATTACCGTAGAAGCCCATGTTAACCCCATCATGGAGGTTAACATCATGCCATGGCACTTAGCATATACTTTGTTGGGCGATGTTACGCTAAAACCATCCGACAAGCTACTCAAATGTTGTCCATTTGGACACATTATTGAATGTCGGGGGGTCGCAAGTGTTGTGCTGCAAACCTTAGACAAAATCGAGGTGTACCTAGACTTTCATATCTTCGATATCCTCGATTTTGATCTTCTCATAGGCTACCCATTTGAAAATTCACTCACATTTCTTCAAGGGAGCCTAGCTGAGCTGCATAGGGAAACTGCTTTTGCCACTATTACTTCTTGCTCAGAAAATATTCTGGCAAAACCCCTTTCCAAGCAGAACTCACTCGAGGAGATGATGCATACATCTCCATTCATATCATCTGAGTATGTACTCCTGGGAGTTCTAGAATCCTCTGAAGAATACGACTCGGAAGATAGCCTTCATTCCCATGTAGATGAACGATCATCATCATCCTTGACTAAGTTTGAGCCTCTTCCCAATGGCCTAGAATCTGTTGTTCTCGACCTTGATCGAGATACAACTATGACCTTTCATGATGAATCTCTTGAGATGGAGAATCAATGGGCCAAGGAATCTTGTTAGGCTCCGACTCTGGAGTCCAATAAAAAGGATTCCTCAAATGAGCATGAGAATTTCACTTTTGACATACCACGTAAACCATGCTCATTCAATACAGCTCCAGAGTCAGGCATGCTTAGTGCACCGTGCACACATGAGGACTACAACCACCTTATGGCCCTCTTCAGCAAAATTTTCAGAAGATTGGTTGTAGATGTATATGTTTATCGTTAATATTACAGATTTTGTGGGTGCACCGTGACACTAACCTTGTAGATAGCTCAACAATTGGTGGTGAAACAATGACCCATCACCAATTATGGCTGCAAGAGTTATCATGGTCAAGCTTATGACTAGAAACAAAGCACTACCGGGAGATAGCCCGGACTATTATTTATCTATTTACTTATTTATTTCCCTTTCAATAAAAAAAAGCAAGAGCATGTTCTAGGATATAGTTTTCCTTCAGGTATATTTGGTCGCTAACCTTTCTAGGAGAAGATCAAGAAGAATGATGGACAAGCAACACCTATGAATATGTGAGCTACACCGACTACAACACTTCGATATGTCCTAGTGAAGGAACAACTACAGAAGGAGACTTGAACTCCATACACTTGAAGTTTTTCAAACTCCAAGTGTGGGGAAGGTATGTGAGTACCCCAAAGTAAGTTCTTTTCTCAATTCATATCTTGTCTTGGAATTGGTGTATGTCCTCGCATCTTGCTCTATAAAAAAAATGAAAAAAAGAGAGGAATTGCCATGGTGATAATATTGAGCCTTCACCAACAAACCATCATGGTAAGTACTCTAATGTCCTGCTTTTGACATTAAACAAAGCCCTGCCGGGAGGTCGCCCGAGGATCACCAGGTTCGTGCTCATGCCTATCTCTCTTTGAATAAAGCTCAATCATGCATCATGCTTCCTTTATCTGTCCTTGTATGCTCTAGTTTGGATGTGTGTTCGAAATGTCTTCTTCGGTCAAACTGACATGGTGTCAAATTTGACTGATGAACCTCAGAGTAAATACTTGTATAAATATTTCTTGCATATGTGGACTAACCCCTGCAGGAAAATCAAATCCAATTGGGTGAGTCATTGAGCTAAATTCAAATGGAAAGGTAAGACAAGGTTTTGGATTGATGTTGCACAACCAATTCATGCTGATGAAATATTGATTCAGCCTTGCTGGTGTAAGTATCTTGGTGAGATTAAATTTTAGTTTCAATAAATTTTAGGAGCTTCCTGGTTCTTAAAATCAGTAGAGCTATTAGTTTGTTTCCATATTTTTGTTTTTGAATAAGGACCAGGTACAAGAACAAGTGTGGGGGAGATCTCTCAGAACTCTCATGCATATACACTCGAGATCTCCCACAACACGTGGACAACACCGAACGAACCAGCATGCAAAAGGCCAAGACAAACTGGCGCTACCACCATTCGTTCTTCATCGCGAGGGTTTGCGCACTCTAACCCTCGCTCTCCCTAACCTATGAGTTTAAATAAAATCTTGCTTAATCATTAAAATTAAACTCAAAAGGTATCCTCTGGTTCTGTGCTTCTCTATGATTGGCTTGCATACCTTTTATTCTTTGCCAAACCTGAGCTTGTGAATCATATCTTAGGGAACCCATAATTGTTAAGTTGTTGATTAGTGAGATATGGTTTGATGGAAGAATCTTTGCTTTATCTGCTTATGTGTCTGGGAAATCTTTTTATCAAAAGAAAAACCTCCATAGCTTTACAACTCCACGTGTCTGTCCTACCAAAGCCATATGTTGATCTTCATGATACAAATCTTTACACATATGTGCCTTGTTATTGCTTTGAGCTTCTTCAAACTTTGTGACCCTAGTGAGATGTCTTTCATACTTGCTTGATCAAGATCATGTGCACTCACCAGCTGAACTTCTACACTGGAAGTCAGTTATGCCATTCCATCCATCCACAAAATGAAGCTCCATGTTTAATGATCTCTCTCTCTCTAGTATCCTTCAAATGAGGCATGGACTATTAAAAAAATAAAAAAAGAGAAAAGATGGCATGCCCAAGAAGCATGACCCAAAAAAAGAGATAAAAAATGGACACATCAATGTCCATGAAAAAAAAGGAGAGAGATTCATAAAAAGGAGTATTCTGTTTCCACCATCCACCTTCTACACATGTGCACAATCTTGATCAACTTGTGTGATTTGTCATCTCAATGGATCCTTTGTTTGATTTTGCAATATATGTGACACAAGTGCATGCTTCCACTTCTCCTACCATGAGCTCTACATAAGCCATCTTTAGAAGTAGGATGAAAAACAAGCAATGCCATGGTGAGGATATATATACACAGTAAGCGACATGAGAGACCCTATGGAGAAGTAAAACTATGGTTGGTCTTTGCAAAAATATTACCAAAACCCCAGACATATGGCAGGAAAGTGGACGAGACTGAAGTCAATACCGTTCTGCTCTTCAACTTTCCAAACCTTTATGGTAGATACATCAAAATTCACAGGCAAAGGTAAGGCTTAGAATAATTTATATGCAGGTATCATATCATATGAAGTCAGGTCCGCCTTAGTTCTTGCCTTTACTCGAGGACAAGCAAAGAACTAAGTGCGGGGGATCTTGTTGATGGTCACTAACGACCCATTTTGACCGTCAACTATCATGCAAAAGTCGAGCATCAGAAGGAATAAATGTTAGCATAGGATGATTATTTAACGAATTCCACAAATACTGGTCCGAGAATGTGTGCAGGTGAATTTGGGCCAAAATTGCATGTGACAAGCATATTATCCAAGGCATAAATTCCTGGGCCAAGCATAAGCAAGGCCAAAGGCCAAAAGGGCCCACTTAGCAGCTGCACATGAGAGGGAGACGCAGTCCATACGCAAGGAGACATGTCATCGATCCGAGGCAACATGCTCTCAACGAATAAGGCACGTTCACGAGGATCCACAGGCCCACCAGAGCACCAAAACTGACTCAAGAGAAGCCCTTACCCATATACATGACATGGGGGCCCACCTAGCAGTCTTCTGACCAAAGACCGGGGCAAACTGGGCCAGCCCAAGGCCGGCCAACCTACAAGGTCGCCCGACCTGGTGGTGGCAGCCCACGGGCCCCACCGCCTCTCAGATGACATGTGGCGAGGTGTGGTTGGTCCCCAATGGCGGTTTGGCTCAATCTCTGGGCGAATGGCTGGTGGTTCCCTCCTATAAATACAAGGGGAGGGGGTCCAAATGAAGATATCACTCACCTCCAAGTGTAGAGCCTCTCTAGCTTGTGTTTAGCAGGAGTTTAGGAGTAGAGGTACTCAGGAGGGGCGCCGGTAACGGCGCTCTTCTCCAAATTGTACCTCTACGAGAGTGAGGGAGATAGTCGGGTGATGTGCCGGGCATGTCGGCACTCTTCTCCGCTTGTCCCTCGACGGATGCTTATTCGGTTGTAAGTGTTCGAGACTTTCTTTGCTTATTTAGAATTAGAGTTTTGATCACAAGTTATCATCTCTGCCTTATATTAGTTGATGTGTATGCTACTGAGTAGCATTTGACTCTAGAGTGGGCTCCGGATAGAAAAGGATAACCTTGTACGCCTCTAGAGTTAGTAGGGAAAGGCGTAGACGTGGTGTCTAGGCTAGACTATACCACTCAGTTGTCTGATAGTTCCACGGTTTGTAGAGGTAGCCGGCAGGTGGTGACAACCCTGTTCGAGCCTTTTAGTAATCCTCCACGTTCGGATATCAGGTAGAGCACATATTGGAACTATCGGCTTGTATAAGCCGATCGATACCTTTAGCTCGAAGTATAACGGCGACGTGATCTCTTCTTCTAAGCATAGATTCTAGATCATAGAAAGTCCTCTCCTTCCTATCCTCCTACACCAGTGTGTGCCCTTGGACAGCCTGAACCCATAGGTAGTGTACTCATGTTGCCTAGTGGATACGATACCCTGGAATACTCTTGGGTGAAAGCTATAGCGGTATCTGTGCACTTGCAGATTTTATTCGTGATGTTACAAAATACCAACAGGAAGCCGGTGGAGCAGCGACGAGCGCGGTGGGGGTGGACGAGGACGATCCTAGCGTAAGACCCCCTGGTGATCTCCTCGAGAGTGAGGTCGTCCTGGACTTGCAGAAAGGAGGGGAAGGGCCTCTGGCGAGTGATCCAGGTCTTCAGGTGGTCGTAGGTGCTACTCAGGCCCCACAGGACATTGAGCACCAAGACCCGATCAGACACTGGATCCCCGAGGTCGTGAAGAGCATCGGCCATGCCCTTCATCCCCCAGCAGTACTCACCAACGGAGAGGTCACCCTGCTCAAAGGTGCGGAAGGTGGCGTCGAGCTGGAGGGCGCGGAACTCGGCGTTACCAAGGAACTGCCCCTCGAGCGCCACCCAGGCCGGCTGCGCGGTGCCGCCGTTGGTCCTGACGAGGTCCTAAAGATCTAGGGAGATGGTCCCAAAGATCCAGGACTTGGCGACGCTATCGAGGCACAGCCACGCCACGTCCTGCGCCTCGACCGGTGTGTCGAGGAGGACATGGTCGTCGAGGGCGTAGCGGCGGAGGGCGTGCAGGACCTGGTGACTAGAGCCCTGATGTTTTGGATGCCGGCGGCCTGGAGGTGGAGCTGGGCGACCATGGGGTCGGTCGGGTCGTACCAGGCTCCAGATCCAGTGGGCGGGGCCTAGTGGGAGGAGGAGGCGCCGGGCTCGGGGACGACGGGCTGGCCGGAGGAGAAGCGGAGGAAGTGCTCCGCGTCGGCGACCCAGAGAGTGGAGGCGTCGGCCGCGGCGTGCTCGCGCTCCCAGGCAAGAGCAGCCACGCGGAGCCACTCCTGGGCCGCCGAAGCCTCCGACTTGGCATCGAGGAGGGCCGCGGCAAGAGCGGCGGCGGCCTGCTGCCTGTGGAGGGCGGTGGCGGAGAGCAGCGCATCCGCAGGCGACATCCCGAGCCGGTCCAGACGGCATCAGGTGCGGCATCGGCGGCGGACTACTTGCCCGCGGCGACAGCGGTGTGGTGGGCCATAGCGGGGGCGGCGGGATCCTGCAGCAGCGACAACGCGGCCTGCAGGGCGACCGAATCGGCGCCCGCGGCCTACAACAGCTGTGCTGCGGCCCGCAGCCCCCGCGCTAGCAGCAGCGGCAGCGGCGGCGTCAGGCAGCAGGGAACCCTGCTGGGGCGGCACGGGAGGCCCCTACTCGAGCAGCAAGGGGCCTACTGTAGCCCCCACATCTAGCGCCGGCCCAAGAATGACCAGGGCAGCGGCCTAGGCGCGTGACTGCAGGGCAGCGCCCACTGCAGGGGCGGCCGCAACCCCCGCGGCTCGTGTGCGCCAGCCAGAGGCGGCGGCGGCGGGGTCGGGCAGGGAGAAGGCGGCGGCGCGGCCTGTAACACCCTAGTTTAAATTCCAGTATTTACTAATAAATTTAATTGGTTTATTTAATTTTCTAAGGATTTATTGTGTTAGTCTGGCATTTAATCTAATTTTGTTCCATAAGAGATTAAAATCTATCATAGGTTTAAACCTTCGTTGTTGCATTCATGCTGGAACATTTATTCTTGTTTGTGTGCTTAAGGTTGTTGAATTCAAATTTTTGTTTGAATTCGAATAGCTTTAGTTTGAACCCAACTCCGGCGGCGCGCAGGGGAACCCGTCGGAGTTCACCAAAACCGGTGCTCCGGGGTCGTTTCGACCCGGGTTTGGGTTGGTAGGCATCTACGTGACATGCACAAGCCACTGGAGGTAAAAGCGGGGCTCGGCCGGGCTTGGGCGGGGCTCGCCACGGCGAGGGGCGGACTGCGCGGCGGTGCATCGCCGGCGCGCGCGCGCAGGGGTTGCTGGGGTGCTCTACAGGCTATAGTAGCAGGTCTAAAAGGGAGAGTGGGCTGAAGAGATCCTCACCGAGGCTTGATTCGGGCTGAAACGGCGCACACGGTTCGACGGCGGCGAGTCCGGCGGCGAAGCTCGGCGGGGCGCGATGAGGGGTTGCTGGAGTGGAGCTCCGGCCTTCTAATACCCTTGGTTTGACTCCTGGCGGTCCTGTGGAAAGGCTACGTGGGTCAGGGAGGCTCCAGAGTCGCCGACGGCGAGGAAAACAGGGCGGCGGCCGGGTTACCTGCAGAGGGGTTCGGGTGAAATCCCCGGCGAGGTGCGGACTGGAGTCGAAGGTTGCGGCTCGGGTAGCTCCCAGGGCACGGGGTGGAGCCGCGGCGTGGCTCTGCGGAGGCTTGAAGGCGGCGGAGAGGCGAGTCCGCGGCGGCGTGGGGCTATGCTCCGGCGGAGTTGCGGCGTAGGTGGGGCTAGGGTTTGGTGGGCGGCGCGTGGGTGGATAGGGTGCAGGGCTGCGGCCGTGGGGGACGCGGGCGACGCGCTTGCGGAAGCAGGCTGGCGCGCGGGGAGAGCTGGGCTGCGGCGCGGAAGGGAAGGGGCGACACGGGCCTGGGCGCTTGTCGCTGGGTCGTGCGGGGCGAGCGCAGGGTGAGGGAGGAACGAGCCCGGGAGAGAGGGAGCGCGGGAGCAGGCCCGGCTGGGCCGCGCGTTGTGGGAGTGGGCCGTGCGGGTTTGCCTGGGCCGAGCGGGGGAGAGAGTGAGGGAGGGCTGGGCTAGTCACTGGGCCGAGATGGTTTGGGGTTTGGGCTCCTTTTGCTCTTCTATTTTCTTTCCTTTGCTAACTCAAACCACTCAAACTAAAGCTATTCGAATTCAAACAAAAATTTGAATTCAACAACCTTAAGCACACAAGCAAGAATAAATGTTCCAGCATGAATGCAACAACGAAGGTTTAAACCTATGATAGATTTTAATCACTTATGGAATAAAATTAGATTAAATGCCAGACTAACACAAAAAAATCATTAGAAAATTAAATAAACCAATTAAATTTATTAGTAAATGCTGGAATTTAAACTAGGGTGTTACACGGCCCCCTGCCCTCGCGGCGACTGGATCCGCCAAGGAGGAGGCGGCAGCAGCGCGCCAGGCTGCCGGAGCAGGGGATGCACCTGCGGCGACTGGATCCGCCACTGAGGAGTTGGCCGCTGCGCGCCAGGCTGCCAGAGCAGGGGAGGAAGGAAGGGGAGGGAAAGAGAAAGGGGACAAAGGAGGGGGCGGCGGCGGCGGCTGGGAGGTGGGGAGGGAGGAGAGAAGAGGGATCCCTAACCCTCGGCTAATGATACCATGATGGAGAGAATAATGGCTTGTATTCCTCCAAACCATAGAAGGGTGGGATATATAGTTCCTATACATGGGACTCTAGATGGGCCTCTATACATGGGCTCAATATACACCAACACATATGGTCAAAAGCAGATCAGAGATGCAGCATTGGCGGAGAAGAAGACGATGTCTTACCCCAGGTGGGGACAGAGCGGCGGAGGAGCGTCGGAAGATCCCTCGCCGATGCACCTGTTGTTGGCCATTTGTCTTCAAGAAGGAGAGGAGGCTAAAAGATGGAGAAGGCAAAGAAAGCTTTGGCTGATGAGGAAACTACAGTGTCGATGGGGTGATTTATAGCCCAAGGTAGGGAAGGTGAATCGGTTGCGTGCCCCGGCATAGCCTTTACTCTTGGGTCTAATCGAGGAACGCATTGGTAAAAAGACGGAAGGTGAATCGGCAGATTCCCGTTATGCGGATGTGAAGATGAAGGGTTGAGGGCAAAGAAGAGATTTTCACTCGCTACCCGCACGGGAAGCGAAGCTGCAGTAAGTGAAAAGACCATTCGGCAGCGTAATCATGATGAGGTTTAATTTCAAAGTAAAAAGAATATTTTTACTCCGAAATTGGGGGGCATGTGTTGACACCAAATTTTGGCATGTGTCAAGGAAGAGTGTTGCAAAGGAGAAAAGGTTTTGCGCCATACGATCGGTGGATTTGGAGGGGTGATCGTGTGCCACGGTCAAAAATCTTGCTGACCGAAGAGGAAGAGGTTGACCAGATATTTTGGCTTCGGTTTGGCATGAATTATCTTGTTTTTAGAAGTAGTTTTTATTCCCTAGAATATATCATATTTTGCCGTAATCGACCAGGATTGTGTTAGCGTGGGGTATAAATATGAACTCCCGGCCATTGTAACAGATTGATACACATCCAAACAAACAAACTTTACTACATGTAATTTACTTTCTCGTCGGCGGCTTCACCATCTTATTTCTTTCCGTGAGTTCTTTCAAGCTGATCAAGGATGTCTCACATTCGAGCGACTTGGCTTGCTGGTAAGTTTTTGTTTACCGAGTAAATCTGAGTTTTAGCTTCTGGGCACTGTTGGCGCCTACCAACGTCACCAGCGATGACGCCCGCAGATGCCAATTTGGGGTGGCAGTATTTCATGAACCACGAATGAATCCGCAAGCGCACGAAATACCGCTGTAGCATTTTACCCGGGAGTATACCGGGGTGTCATTTATATTTCCACAGGGAAGGCGGTGAATGAGAGAATATATAGATCAGTGGGTGAACTCTATCTAGATTGGATATTCTCATGCATAAACAGGGGTAAGATAACAACATGGTAGGAGGTAGTGTGACACACACACAAACTACCCTCTCGGATAAATAAATAAAAGAAAGATAAAAGATGCTTTAGGCTGGGAGCAAAGTAAAAGTCAGAGCTCGAGTCAGCTGTGCTAGGCTAGCTATATCTACACTTTCTCATTGGTTAGCTCGTCGGAGATTAAACTACACAATAGGGAGATCGCTATCGAAGCGACGGGAGGAGCCCGTACACCCCGGCGACTATAGGTACCTCCTACCCCCCATACCGAATGTGGAGGATTACTAAAAGGCTCGGACAGGGCTGTCACCACCTGCCGGCTACCTCTACAAACCGTGGGTATAGTTGACATCCAGCAACACTTAGCTAATCTAGACACCATGTCTATACTAGTAAGGGATACTCTAGTGTCCCGTGTGGAGCCCCCACCCTCCGGATGGACAGACATCACACTAGAGCAATCATACGAATACTGGAGCAGTTGATAGAGTTCTAAGAACAAAAGACTAACCATCTCCAGCACAGGGCGATCATACAATGCAAGCATAGAATGATATCGCAACCATGACAAGAAGCATATACTTGATAACTTAGAATATACTTCAAGCAGATATCGGTAACCATAGTCTAATTCTATTACAAACAACAGAATATTACAAGAGAGAGCTAGAGATAAACCCATACCAGACTCTTGAGCAACACCGGAGACTCGATGACTCCTAGACTTCTCCTAAACTCCACTATGCCTAAAGACTATGCAAGGAATGCAAGAGAGGAGAGGTGAGTGGTGTGGTGTGGTGTGTGTGTGTCCTATTCTCCACCTGCCTTGTATTTATAGGAGGGACCACGGGGTGAAGCCAGCACAACCGACATAGGGGACCAATGGGGAAGTGCCACATGCCCTGGTTGAGGCGGTGGGGCCCACGGGCCATGTCGGCCGACCGAGTAGGTCGGTCGGCCTGCCCAGGCCACCAACCGCCCCCACCTTCTTCTGGTGGGCTGTCTTGGGCCTCTTTGTCTGATCTACGCTGGGGTTGGCCTATCTTGACTTGTTTGAATTTGGTTCTTGCATCACTTTTGGTCCATCTGAGCCTGAATCCGTGCTCTGATAATTTCTGTGATTTTATGTCGGGCCAAAGTGTGCTTGTAACCTGCATATTAGCTTGAAAACACAACTTGCATATTCTAAAAGGTAAAGTGTGGTTTAGGGACTTTATTGGATAAGGATGCGTGTAGGAAATGCAAACTCTTATGATTTTCTGATCAAGTTGACGCCTGAAAATGATCGTTATTGAGCGTCAACAAGATCCCCCAAGCTGTCCTTTGCTCGTCCCGAGCAAAGTAGGACAAATTAGGTTGTTGATCAGAAAATCACTTTGACTCATACCTTACTTGTCATGTCATAGTCTGAAGCAAAGGGATTCATCTATAAGCTTAAATAAGTCGGTTAGCATGCCTTTGCTCAATTACCTTACTCCTTCATGGGGCTTTTTAGCTATCTCCTTGCCTTGGGCTTTTGAAAGTCAGAACGGTGCATAGAGTGATACTTACTTGTTCATAGATCCGCAATCCATCTGGAGATACTGTTTTGAAAGAATTTTTGAAAACATGGCAAAGATCCCAGGATAACTCTCTCGAGGCACTCATCTTGTATTTCCTTACCAGGGCAGTACCTGCCTTTGATCTTCTCTACTACTACAAGCCTTTATGGAGCTCAAGGTAGGATAAGAACAGGGCACACTTGTATTCTATTTATTGTAAAGTCAAAGAGAGGATCCATGGAGAAACAAGTCTTGCAATCTCGATCAAAAGGTGCAAGTGTATGAGTGGATGGATGAATGGATGGATGGATATGACTTACTCCTATTGGCTTTTCTCTCTCGAATCATCCCCATGTCTCTTTCTTCCTTTTTTTTGAGACATGGCTACCCCTTTTTCTCTTTCCCTTTTTTTTGGGTCATGCTTCTTTGGCATGCCATCTTTTCTCTTTTTGGGGCAACCATAATCTGACTTTATTTTATTTCAGGGATGTTCTACGAGAGAGATCACCAAGACATGGAGCACTTATTATGTGGAATGAATAGGTGGTGGTGTCAATTCCCAGTGTAGGAATGTAGCAATTGGATGGGACGTGTACGTGCTTATGATCGAGAAAGCATGAAAAGAATCTCTCTAGGGTCACACAATTTGACAAAACTCAACAGAATATCAAGCAGCATATGTGTAAAGGGTTTTTATGGAATACGACATATGGCTCTGGTAGGACTTTGCATATCGCTGGGGAACTTGCCTCTTTTAGAATTTTTGAAAACAACTCCAGACTTCAAGCATCACTAGAACAAGCTTGCACAATCTTATTTATCATATCTGAACTCGCAACAACTTAGACTTGAATCAAGCATACGCAACCCACAGAACTGTCAGGTTCATTGACAAGATATTTGCATAACCAGCAGATTTAAACTCAAGAGAACTCTTATTTTCAAACCAGGCACAACAGACATGATAGAGCAAAGAAAAACTCATCCTTTCAACTTATCAAAAGGAGTTAAAACATTCTTACCGCGCATCATGAAAAAGAGAAATAAAGCAGTAAATTTTTATTTTGTTTTTGAAAGTTTTTTTATCAAATTTTATTGAAAGCAAATAAAGGGATACAATTGACTTAGGGGAGGGAACCTCCCCCAAGCTAGCTCTTGGTTTAGGGTCCAAAAAGCAGGATCTTTCTCCATACCTGATCAGGTTGAGGTCGTTTCGTCCGTACCTGGAGAAGTAGTAGCGGTCAATGACATCTTGTTCTTCTTGCGCCACACCTTCTTGGTCTTCTTTAGTGGCATAGGCAGCGCAGGAACAGGATCCTTGGGCATAGTAGCCTTTGGTTTACCCTTCTTCTTAGACCTTTTTGAGCTCGTTGGATCTTCTTTCATAAGTGTCTTCATAAAAGGTATAAGACTATCTTTCTGAGAGGGTGTGACTTTGACTTCTTTGATTTTCTTAGGATTTGGCCCAAATTTGACTCGGATCATCAAGCATTGCTCTCTCTTGGGTCAAAAGTCAAATTTCTCCTCTTTACCATTGATATGGAGTCGGATTTCTCTGGCCCCAACATCAATATGTGCATCTGCTGTATTGAGGAATGGCCGTCCTAGAATGAGAGTAGTCTCTTTCTAATTATCCATATCAAGTACCACAAAGTCGGCTGGGATGAAACAATCCCGAACTCTCACTAGGACATCCTCAGCGATTCCTTCTGGGTGCCGAACTGAAGAATCAGGGAATTGCAATTGCATGGGTGTTGGTGTCAACTCTGTATAGCTGAGTTGGTCAAATACCGCCTTCAGCATCACGCTAACACTAGCCCCCAAATCACATAAGGCTTTGTCAAAGTTTTGTGTCCCTATTGAACATCTGATAGTGGGGAATCCTGGATCCTTCTTCTTCTCGGGCAATTGTTGAAGTATAGCTGCACTGCATGCCTAAGTGAGCTTGATTACTTCGGTAGTTGACAGCGGTCGCTTGTTTTTGATTATGTCCTTGATATAGCGAGCATAGGTCGGAACCTTCATCGCATCCATCAAGGGTACATTGATGTTCACTTGTTGTATTATCTCAACAAAGCGGCTGAACTGCTCGTCTGTACATGACTTCTTTGCCCTCATAGGGAACGGCAATACATGAGTTTCATAGAATTCATGCGGAGCCGTCTTCCCTTCATGAACCTTCTCGGGTTCCTCCTCTCGAGATGGTGGTTCTGCCACTGGGCTTCCCTTCATCCTTTTAACATGGTTAGGATAAGGCGGGTCTTGAGTAGTTTTACCTCCTCGTGTGGTTATCGCCTTAACATTCTCCAAATCAGGGGACATGATAGCAGCCACTTGAGCTAATTGAGTCTCAATCATCTTGTTGAAACTCAACTGGTTCTTGATGGCAGTAGAGAATCCATCCATCTTGGCATGGATATTCTCCATAGATTTGTCTATAACAGGCAATTTCTTCTGAAGGGACTCATTGATCTTCGCTTGGCCATAGACAAGATCTCTCAAGGTAGGCTGGTTAGGACCGAAAGAATTCGAATTCCCATTACCTCCTTGGTAGTATGGGCATGGTTGATTCCACCCCTGACCTCCTTGTGGACAAAACCCATTGCTGCCATTGAGGAATAGATCTTCTTCTTGGGTTTCTGGGCAATTATCGCCCAAATGTCCAACATTCCCGCAGACCTCGCACGTCATGTGAGTCACCAAGGCTTGAAGTGTTTGCAATTGAACCTTATCTTGGGAATAATCCTCAAATTTCTTGAGGAGGAGATCAATCTTCATAGCGAGCATGTCAGCCTCCTTAACGGAGTGCATACCTCGCTGGCGCGGCTGGAGGCGATCATCGCTCCAACCTTGGTTGGAAACCATCTTCTCGATCAATGATGTAGCTCTTTCAATGGTTAGCGAGAAGAAAGCTCCACCCGCAGCGGCATCTACATGATCACGGGATGTCTGTGTCAACCCGTTGTAGAAGTTCTGTAGAATGAGCCAATTATCCATTCCATGGTGCGGACACGCTAGAATGTACTCTTGAAGCCTCTCCCAAGCCTCCGGAATTGACTCATTTGACGCCCGCTGGAAGTTCGAAATCCGACCACGAAGAGCATTGGTTTTGCCCGTCGGGAAGAACTTCGAGAGGAACACCTTGGCACATTTGTCCCAAGTATCTACAGCAGCCTTGTTAGCAAAAAACCATTGCTTCGCTCTCCCCAAGAGAGAACGGAAACAGACGGAGCCGGATAGCATCTTGCGATACACCCTTGATAACAAAAGTACTGCAGAGCTCCAGGAACTGTTGGAGATGAGCGCTGGCATCCTCATTGGCCTTGCCACAGAGTGGGCTAGCCTACACCATCGTAATGAGACCCGTCTTGATCTCGAAATTTTCTCCTCCGGTGTTAACCTCGGGCCTGGTAGTGACCTGATTAGCAGACGGAGCAGAGTAATCACGGAGTGTCTTCTGGGCCATAGCTCTAGGAGCTGATGATGATGCGATGACTGGATCGACTGTCGAGAGTGAGATCTGAGGAGGTACGATACGAGGTCGAACTCTTCTCAAAAGTGACTCTGGATCAGAATGAAAGTTTTGTGGTAGATCGAAACCGGTCATACACTACCCTGTTTTCATATCAACAAAGACAAGAAAACAAAGCCAAGTTAGCCTGTTTAGCAAGCGAATACCAGTTTCGATTTTGTTCACAACTTTTATCTATATATTTCACTCTGTGCCTTCCCTGGCAACGGCGCCAAAAATGCTTGTTGGTGCCTACCAACAACACCAGCGATGACGCCCGCAGACGCCAATTTGGGGTGGCAGTATTTCATGAACCACGAATGAATCCGCAAGCGCACGGAATACCGCTGTAGCATTTTACCCAGGAGTATACCTGGGTGTCATTTATATTTCCGCAGGGAAGACGGTGAGTGAGGGAATATATAGATTAGTGGGTGAACTCTATCTAGATTGGATATTCTCATGCATAAACAGGGGTAAGATAATAACATGGTAGGAGGTAGTGTGACACACACACAAACTACCCTCTTGGATAAATAAATAAAAGAAAGATAAAAGAAAGATAAAAGATGATTTAGGCCGGGAGCAAGGTAAAAGTAAGAGCTCGAGTTAGCTGTGCTAGACTAGCTATATCCACACTTTCTCATTGGTTAGCTCGTCAGAGATTAAACTATACAACAGGGAGATCGCTATCGAAGCGACGGGAGGAGCCCGTACACCCCAGCGACTTTATGTACCTCCTACCCCCCATACCGAACGTGGAGGATTACTAAAAGGCTCGGACAGGGCTGTCACCACCTGCCGGCTACCTCTACAAACTGTGCGTATAGTTGACATCCAGCAACACTTAGCTAATCTAGACACCATGTCTACACTAGTAAGGGATACTCTAGTGTCCCACGCGGAGCCCCTACCCTCCGGATGGACAGACATCACACTAGAGCAATCATACGAATACTGGAGCAGTTGATAGAGTTCTAAGAACAAAAGACTAACCATCTCCAACACAGGGCGATCATACAATGCAAGCATAGAATGATATCGCAACCATGACAAGAAGCATATACTCGATAACTCTGAATATACTTCAAGCAGATATCGGTAACCATAGTCTAATTCTATTACAAACAACAGAATATTATAAGAGAGAGCTAGAGATGATCCTATACCAGACTCTCGAGCAACACTGGCGACTCGATGACTCCTAGACTTCTCCTAAACTCCACTAAGTCTAAAGACTATGCAAGGAATGCAAGAGAGGAGAGGTGAGTGGTGTGGTGTGTGTGTGTGTGTCCTATTCTCCACCCCTCCCTTGTATTAATAGCAGGGAGCCACGGGGTGAAGCCAGCACAACCGACGTAGGGGACCAATGGGGAAGCGCCATGTGCCCTGGTTGAGGCGTTGGGGCCCACGGGCCAGGTCGGCTGACCAGGTAGGTCAGTCGGCCTACCCGGGCCACCAACCGCCCCCAACTTCTTCTGGTGGGCTGTCTTGGGCCTCTTTGTCTGATCTACATTGGGGTTGGCCTGTCTTGACTTATTTGAATTGGGTTCTTACATCACTTTTTGTCCATCTGAGCCTAAATCTGTGCTCTGATAATTTCTGTAATTTTATGTCAGCCAAAGTGTGCTTGTAACCTGCATATTAGCTTGAAAACACAACTTGCATATTTTAAAAGGTAAAGTGTGGTTTAGGGACTTTATTGGATAAGGATGCATGTAAGAAATGCAAACTCTTATGATTTTCTGATCAAGTTGACGCCTGGAAATGATCGTTAGTGAGCGTCAACAGGCACATTGCTGTCGCTTCGTTCAGATCTATTCAAAAGTTATCGAATTTATCTAAGCTTTGATCTCTAGGCGCATCGCTATTTTCTCATTTAGATTAATTCACCAATTACCTGGCTTAGTGATCTGTTTAATCGGCTGTAAGCTCCCTGTTTATCACGATAAACCTTGTAAAGCCGATTAGATTAAATCATAAGCTTAGTTTTGTCCAGATCCATACATTCATGGGTTTGTACATTATTACCTGGCTCGTGTCGGCTTTTAGATCTAGCCATCCGGTTGCTCATCGGCATCGGCAGCTCATTGCCGATCCATAATAGATCGCTTTTATTATACGCTTACTCTACACGGTCTTTTGTCACCTTCTGTATTGACAGAGCCTTGCCGATACCCCACGTAAGAGTGATTCGGAAATCCAGCCGATACACTCTTGAATTTGACGGTTTATTATTTTCTTGTCAATTCACAGGTCAAATTGATTGGCACGCTTGGTCTGCATTCTGAGGCTTGGCGAACGGGGTCCTTAGATTCCAGTGTGTTGATTTTGCGTCAACAGATATCCCTTCGACATTTACGTCTTGGGCAACATGACGGGGTTCGTACCTAACAGTTCTATCTTCAGGATTACTCCAGTCCTTGGTTAAAGGACACCCTACTCACTAGCTCGAGTAGGTCGTGGATACTCTTTCGGCACCTTCGTTCTGGGCAACTCAATGGGGTTAGTACCTAACAGACTTGCCCTAGAGTTACTCTAGTCCTCAGGTAGGACGCCTTACTCGCCTTGCTCAAGTAAGTTGGGGATATTTCTAGAATATCTACGTCTTGGTTAACTCGACGGAGTTCAATCCTAACAGTCCTATTCTAGAAATCAATCCAGTCCGTGTATAGGACATACTACTCGATCCGATCGAGTAGTTTGGGGACATTTTCGCAACAGTTGTACACTATTTGGGTGACCATGCAAGGTCTATCCTAACTGGTCAACTACTAAAATCCCTCATGGAGTACAGATAAGTTCTTGATACTCTAAAATAAGTTGACACAAGTTTCCCGCTTGCTTAGTTTACTATGGGAATCTCCGTTACAAAATCTTTTTGCCTCGAGTACTTGACGGGTACTACTCGCTTGCTCGAGATACAAAAAGAACTCATGTTTTCCCTTAGTACTCTGAGTAGTTGTCGAGAGCTGCCTGTCTTCTTATCTATCAAGAAACTTCTTATACCTCCTAAATACTCGATAAGAGTTCTCCCCCCGATTGGGCAACAAAGTCCATAATAGCTGCGTGCTAATAAAAAATTTCCCTCAAAAAGGAAATCTTCACTAAAGCTACGGATTTTTTCACTCTTACGGTGCTATTCCCACTTGGATAATCCCGAGGGATTCAATCTTAACCGGTCAGCACCATGGTTTCAGTCCAGAACCATACAAACTCGATCCTATTCGAGAATACTCTGTCTCCCAAGGCACCCACGGATACAATCCATTGTATCTACTGTTATGACTGAGTGGGCTCGATGCTGCCTACACTCAGGACTTTCGAGTACAACTACTCGACATACCAAAGGATTCCACAATCCAAATACAAAACGGGTACTTAACATTTCACAAATATTTAGTATTTGTTCAAAAGTACTCCTGGCCCACATGCCAATTCAATTACAATAAAAAGTTCAAGGAGACTCTGCCTTGCTCAAGGACTCTACAATTTGATCAGTCACTCTGGAAGTCTCTGTCAAATACTGACGAAATTTGTCTTCCGTACAATCAGCTTTAGCTCCATGTCCAAGGGCGTCCAGATGAGTGGTTGGCCAATTGGACTTCACCAACCCCAGTACGTGACCCACGTACTAGCGGGTGATGGTGGAAACAAATCTCTCAAAGGCTCCGGGAACTTTGCGAAATCTCCCTGCCAGCGTGAGCGGTTCATCTCCATCTCTAACTGGGATATCCATGGCCTCGGCTACCTCCAGGGCGGCATCCTTGACTTCTCTCAGCTCCACGAGTTCTCGGTGCATCGAGTCTCATGACTCTGACAAGGTCTTGAGCTGCTAGAGAGTCGACGCCGCCTCCCGATTAGAGTCCTCCTTGATCTTCTTGAGCTTCTCTATTTCATCTGCGCTGCGGTACATAAGAATTTTTAGATCCAGTACTAAGCTTTCCTGAATCTTTAAAGATTTTACACAAGCTGTGTACTCGATAGAAAGAAAATCTTATAAACACTAAGCAGATCTACTAGTCGAATGCATATCAAATGCTAAAGACTATGTAACACCCAGTTTATAAAAGGACATAAACCGAGCAATCATATACGTGCCAGGATCAAGTCACACGTATATACAACAGAATGAACAATATATCACAGCACATATCACGTAAAAAGATATAATAAAGCGAGTATGAATGTTATTTATTATAATAATGACAAAATGTCTGATACAGCGGAAGTGTAAAATATATATACGAAGAAGCTCTCGGTGGTCCTACGGTGATCCTTGATGGCAGAAGTGGTCTGGGGCGCTGGCAGCATGGCGGCGCATAGTTCTGCTC
The DNA here is from genome assembly GCF_016808335.1 of Panicum virgatum. Lineage (NCBI taxonomy): Eukaryota > Viridiplantae > Streptophyta > Magnoliopsida > Poales > Poaceae > Panicum > Panicum virgatum. Next base: position 54,188,227 of record NC_053147.1, read on the forward strand.
CGCTCTGAGGTCCGGGGCGGCGGTGGCTAGGGTTTGTGGCGGTGGCTAGGTAGAGGTAGGGTGCAGGGAGGGTCATGGGGGCTAATAAAGGGCAGGCTGAGGATCTCGGGGACGCGTGCTTGGGCGGAGTCACGGCGGAGATCGCGGCGGGTCGTTGCTGCGCGGCCGGAGGCGCGCGGAGGAAGGAGGAAGCTGACGAGCGGGCCCGGCATGTCAGTGGAGCGCACGGTGCGCGGGGCTGACGCGGCGTGGGAGCGACGCGCGGTGAGAGGGGCGCTAGCCTGCTACGCTCCATGGGCCGAGCGCTGGGAAAAGGAGAGGGGTGAGCGGGCTGGGCTGCTGGGCCGCGGGGAGAGGAGAGGGAGAGGGAAAACTGGGCCTGCGTGGAAGGGGTTGGGCCGGACTGGTTTGGGGTTTTTGGGCTGGATTGGTTCTTCTCTTTTTCTTCTTCTATTTCCTTTCCTTTTCTATTTCTAATTCAAACCAAACTAAACTTATTTGAATTCAAATTTGAATTTGAATTTGAATTCAAACCACACTCAATCAAAAATAAATTATGCACCAGCATGAATGCAAAAACAAGTTGAACCTAAGATAAATTTTAATTACTTTATGAAGCGAAAATAAATTATAAATGCAAGGCTAAGCAAATTAAATCCTAGAAAATTAAATAAAGCCAATTAAATTTATTATTAAATACTGAAATTTAAATTAGGGTGTTACAGACTAACCTTTCTTAGACTGGGAGAGCTTCTTCAGCTTTCCCTCAAGAGCAGTCTTCTCAGACGAGAACGTCTTAACCCTCTCTTTCAGGGCATTCAGCTCTGCCTCGTCCTGGGACTAGCTACCCATCCATCCCAGCGCTTCCTGCAAAAACAAAAAGATCAGTATACTACTCGATATATTACAAAAAGTACTCGAAGTACTCGACTACTTACCTCCAGCAGCTTGACAGCAAGCTCCACCTTCTCTCATGGCAAGACACTTCCCGATGGGACCTGGGAAGTACTCGCCAGCACCTCAGCTACGGCCCTTTTGGGCACATCTTCAGCTCTCCCTGCAGCCTTCCCTGTGGTTTGGGAGTCTAAAGGAAGAACATACTACTTAATCATATTAAGAGCAATTAAAAGATGCCTTTCCTACAAGGTGTTACAAGCTTACCTGCAGGGGTCTTCTCGGGCTGTTCATCAGTGCCTCCCTCAGAAAGCTTTTTGCCTTCTCCCCCTTCTGGAAGCTTGCCGCTTCCGTCACCTTTCGGGATTTCCTCATTGCCCCTCTCCAAGTTCGGCAATGGAGAATCCCGAAGCATGGAGTTGACCATCGTCTCCGCATCTTGAGCACTCATGTCTGGAGTACTCGGGGGCTTCTCCAGCTCCGATTTAGAGGCCGAGCTTTCCTCAGCCTCCATGTTCCCCTCCAAGATTACATCTCTGCAAAGACAAAGTAGTTAAAAACTACTAGACTCAAAATCAGATCATATGGCCACAAGTTCTAAGGAACTTACGTAGGAGCTCTTATCAGAGTAAGCCTCTTGATGCCAAACTTGCAGGCAGGCTTCACAACTAAGGCATGCTTACCCGCATCATCGGCTTTATCTACATTGGAACTACTCGGCGGAAGAGTAGTTCCAGTCCCCTTTAACGGGTCCGCTGAGGTGGAAGGAATGGTTTGTCCCACCGCAGTGTCATCCCCAGATGCTGAGGTCCATCTCATCTTAGTCGCCGGACTTGGAAAAGCAAAAACACAAATCAAAACTTGCAAATCGACAACTAGAAAGTACTCGATTGCAAAACAACTAGCTACTTACCTGTTGCTAGTAGTGTGGGAGGAGCTGCTATGCTTCCTCGCCACTGACCGAGTACTCCTTGGGTGCTCGGTCTGGGTATCAGCACTCAGAGTGGGGCTGTGTAACACCTCAGGAATTAATCACCCATAATTAAGACTAAGCCCAGCCATTAGTTTTGAGAAAAACTTAAATGATAAAACTCACTGATCAAATTTCTTGGCTCAGTTCAGTCGGACCGGTCTGACTGGTTGAACCTGTTTTGTGGGTTTTGGGCCCACATCATTTAAACCACTCTTCTCTCTCTCTCTCTCTCAACAACTCACTCATCCTCACTACGCTCAGGCCACTCTTTACCCGAGCTCTCTCCCTCTCATTCCCTACCCAAGCCCTAAGCTCCTCAATCCTCCCTCTCCCTTGATTTCGAGGCCATGGGAGCTTCGGATTTGTGTAGGTGATCATCTTCTCCAGTGCTCCTTCCTGGGGTGCTGTGGATTCTAAGTTCTTCGTGGGGAAGAAGCCATTCAAGGTAATTAAGCTTGGGTGGATTGATCTCCTTTTCTAAGTGGTTCTAATTGATTTCCTTTGGGCAAACGTGTCCACTTACATCCCTGAACTAAAGCCTAGAAGGAATTTAGATTTGGTGGGCTAGATAACTCGTTCAAGGTAATTCGCCTAGGGTTGGGTGAATCCACCTTTTTGGAAGGTTTTAGTCGATTTTCTTGGGTCAAGATCATCTATATGCATCTCTGAATTAGGGCCTAGAAGGGATTTGAATGTTGTGGGCTAGTTTAGCCGTGACTTAGATTCTAGTTTGTGGTCTGGGTAGGACCAGTTTGACCGGTCGGAGGGACCGGTCTGACCGGTGGCGGGGTTGATTTAATTGGGACCGGTCTGACCGGTGTGGCCCTTGCTGAGAGGAGGTGATGAGTGGGTGTTGGTGCAAATAGTTGGAATTTAATTTGGGTATTGGTTGTTTATAATTTTTATAAATCATGCATGCATTCTCATATCATATGCATATGCACACGTGTAGCAGCCGACGCGGAGGAGGTGATATACGAGGTGGTTGCGGAGCCACCGGAGCCGCTAGAGCAGGCCCAGCAGGAGAAGAGGCGTGAGAACCAGGCCCAAGGCCCAACTCACTCCAGTTCTGAGCAGTAGCCCGAAGGCAAGCCCCGGTGCATATCCTATTATTTTAAATTATGGCACCTATATACATATTTTAAATTATGGCACCTATATATGTCTTTATTACTTGTGCATTAGGTTTAGGAATTGTTTGGAACCCTAGTTGCATGATCCCTAGGTTTCCTTGGGCCTTATACTAGTATGAATAGGTCGTTAGCACTGTTATGCTTAATAGGGCTAGATAGAAGCCGAGTGATAATTCAGTCACTCGCGAGATATAGGATGTCCTTATGTTATTTTATATGAGTTATTATGTTCAAGATGGAAAATATGGGATGGAAGACCGGATGGGGAAATGTGTAGCCCCATCTGTGTCGATTAAGGACCGTTCCGTTGTCGGCTGTGCTGATCGGGGATTGAATTGTACTAGCCGCATGCCGGGAGTAGGAGGTAGTCGAAACCGGTAAGCCGAGTACTGCTTTGCTTCGAAAGTACAGGAACCCGCACCCAACTCCTGGGGCGAGTCGAGTAGTCCGGAGAATTGGGGATGCATATGTTTACTTTTGGTGGTCTCACGTTGAGCTCGGCTGACCATATGTCGTTGGGCTGGTTCCTGTAGTTCGAGGCAGGGAGGGTAAAGGTTGGTGCGTGGGGTCTGACAGGACTTTTGCGTTCCATGTTGGTTAGGTCCACCTTGCAAGGTTAAATCAAATCGATTCGCCGTGTCTCGCGGTTATGAGAGACTTGATGTCTTGGTCACATCGTAGAAAGGAAAATGAGTAGAATGAGAAGAGATGAAATGTGGGCTGATGATATCTAATTAATGATTTGATCACCTTGATTGTTGTAGTTTTGCCAATCATAGATGATTAGTAATTCTATTGATAGAAATGGGAGCTAAAACTTCGGAAATAAGGACTCACTTACAGTGCTTTTCTGCAAAATATCCACCAGCCAAAAGTCTTGCATGTCTAGATACGTGGGCTAAGTTATACCCACTGGTCGGGTAAGTCTTGCTGAGTATTAGTTGCTCAGGGTTTGTTGCCACCATACTTTTATTTCAGGGCACCCAGACGTGGATTTTTGCCCCTGCTGCGTCAAATTTATCCGTCGGGATGCAGAGGGGTGGGAAGTCGTGGATCGAGACCCCTAGGTTAGAGAGTTGTTGGGTTGCACACTTAAGGGCAGAGTTGCTGCCCCTCAGATTTTGTTGGACCGGTCTGACCGGTTAGTGGACCGGTCTGACCGGTATTCGCAGGGTTTTCTTGCAGCCGGTCTGACCGGTTGTCTGAACCGGTCTGACCGGTTGTGCATAGGCAGAAGTGTAGAAGTAAGGGAATGTAGACCTTTCTCTTGTTATTCGAACTCGTATCTCTGGAGTATGTATTTGAACCAGCTTTGTAAAATTGTTGTATTTAAACTCGTGTTGTAAAGATAGTGGTTTTTCCCTTTTCCGTCTTGCCGTATAATTTCAAGTATTTGTCATGTTTGTACCATCTGCGCCCACCTTCGTGTGGGACTACCGGTGTTGTTTCGATCGGTCCGTGGGTTGAGAAAGGATTGCCAAATTAAATCATTAAGCTAATGTGCCCGATGTGTTCAAATGACGGCCATTACGCTTAATTTGGCAGTTCCGTCACAGGCTGTGCTCCCCATCACTCCTCTCCCCAGACGTTGCCTCATCTGCACAACCAAGGATAGACATCAATACTGTTTATATGAAACCTCATATGAACATACTTAGACTTGGTTAGCAGATCGAAAAGTTTGGAAGAACAAAAGGGCGAATAAATGCCTGGCAGTGAATGACTACTTTAAAAGTGCTCCATGTCCTCCTACGGAAAACAAATCCTATCAGACTTACACTACGGTAAAGTACTCGATCATTACGTATTGACTTCTCTTATCAAGTACCTGCTTCGGAGGATTCGCAGCAGAAAAAGTATCAGGAACAACTGGAACTTTCTTTACGTTCCTCAGCAGTTGTTGTACTCGACTAAAAGCTACATCATCCGAGATCTCTTCCTTTGAGTATCTTGATGAATCAGTTGTTCCCTGATACTGGGATCCAAGCGATTCCCGAGCCTGTAATGGCTGGATCCTTCTCTTTATCCAGTTGAATACGACTGCTTCCCTAGTCAACATATTTTGCCTTAGAACGGCAATTCGCTCGAGTAGTTCAGGGATCTGACTCTCGTCGACTGGTTTTTATTCCACTCAGGCCATTGAATCGGAGGGCCTGGGGTAATTGATGGAAAGCTTCCTGGCTGGTTCTCGACATAGAACCACTTGGGCTTCCACTCGATTACTTTATTGCTAAGACTATATGAAATGTACTCCCTATCCTTTCTTTGCCTAAGCTGGAGACCTGCACCTCCTACTACATCTAAAATGAACCCATCGGGTTGCGGTTTCAAATGGAAAAGATATCGGAAGAGTTCAAAATGGGGCTCAATGCCCAGAAAAGCTTCGCACAAATGCACGAAGATAGACATATGAACAAAGGAATTGGGAATCAGATGATGCAGCTGGATCCTGTAGTAGCGCAGGAGCCTAGAGAAGAAAGAAGAGCAAGGAAACCCCAATCCCTGTTCCAAGAATGAGGTGAAAGCAACAACTTCCCCCGTATTTTCATACGGATAATCTCTCCCCAAGGCAGGACGCCATTGGACAGTAGATCTGGGAGCCAAAAGGCCTTTCTTTACCAAAAACTCTAAGTCAGATTGGGAACACTTAATTGTGTTCCAGCCTTCCTCTTGAGTCGGCTCCGCAGCCACACCTTTCCCCTTGACTGCCTTCTTGGGTGCCATCCGAAAATCCACGGGTCGCTTCACGCGCATACAATGGCGGGAAACCCTAGGATGAGGATGGGGAGCGCAAGGGAAGCAAGAACTCTAGATCTGGGGGCTCGAGAGTGAAAACAGATCTAAGGCAGTGAAAACAAATGGCGGTAGGTGGGTTAAAACCTAAGTTACCATTTCGTTTTATAATAGCAGTGGCAGCATGGTAAAAACCTTCAGTAGGCCAACAATCCATTGCAAATCGCGGAAACAACGGGATTTTAAAGAGACATTCTTTTTTCTGAGATTACATTCTGGAAAAAGAAAACACTCACATCCCTAGTCGACTACTCGACTCTTCTTTCCTTAACTGGGATTACATTCCAGAACAAGGGTAACTACTCGACACAGTACAAGTACTCGACATTACAACTCGAGTACTTTTTATTACATAACTTTACAAATGACTCGGGTCTGCACGCACACTTTTTGGCTTCCTGGGAAGCCTGCTGCAGCTAGATCGGCCTGAGGCCGTGATAAAGTGCAAACTTGTTATTCCCACTAAGGGAATAATGATACTTGTATTCTGGGAGAAAAGTTTCAAGAGTATGGAGGCAGATTACAGCAATCACCTCGCAAGTCCTCTTGTAGCATCTTTTGGAGAAACTTCTACTTCTCCCATAATACGATTGTGACAAGATTAAGGCCCCTTGCCAGAGATGCAGTTCTTGGGTGCTCACAACCTGTGAATTCCCAGGATGTGACACAACAAGACTCCACTCATCCCCCGAAACCTTGCCTCATAGGAGGAGGTAGCAGAGACTTCTCTTGTCACTCGCAAGTTCTCTTCTAGCATCTTTTGTTGAAAGGAACTACGTAAAATTCAGGAGGGCGAGAGCAAGAACACCAAGGATAAGCCATGGCTGCTACACTTTGATGCTTCTGGAAAAGGTCTCTCTCCCACCTTTTATATCCACAAAGGGGCTTACTGAAGGAAAACCTATGACTCAACAGTGCACATTTCACGGACGCATTCATGGTAGCATTCACGAACATAGTCAAAGATGCAATAATGCAGATTTTAAAAACAGTAACGTCCCACGTGAGCACTGAATAAAGAGCCGTACATCCCAGGTTTTATTCCTAAAGTTATTTCGGGTGCAATCAGTGTGGTGGATCCAATTGTATCATTTTTTTGGGATTTTACCCGAAAAAGAGGTCTTTTCGGATTCCGGATCTGATGAATCCTGCAAATAATTTGAAGGATAAAATCTGATGCCACGTCTTAAATCCTTAATTCCAAATCTACGCTCGGGGGCTACTCGTAGCAAAAGGGATTTTGATTTAAGGCTCAGGGGCTGCGGGATATAGGCATCAGAGATTTATTTTTTATATTTTTTGGAATATAAAGAAGCAAAAAGACTGAAGTGACCCTCAGCCTGATTCTGCGATTCAACCTAAGGCTCGGGGGCTACTCCATATGGAGCGCGATTACTTCGCGCACCATATATGATCAAAATTTCGGGGCTTGAGCACCTCACAGCCTCGAAGCAAACGGAAGTACTTGAAGGACTATTCGACGTATCTAAAGGAAGGCCCAGAAGCAACCAGAAGGATGTTTTGACTACTTGAAGTACTCGAAGACGCCCAGCCAAGTACTCGACGCCTGCAGGACTCGGCTACGAAGAGCTCGGGGGCTTGTCAGACCCGGGGCAGCGGGACTGCTTATAGGCATAGAATGTTCTAGAGTAAGGGGTAGTTTATGGATGTACCTTACCTCTTTTGTAACTGTTCGAATAAGGCGTAGAACTAGCTGCAGTACAAAGGAAACTACCCGATCGTGTTGTAGTAGGACTCCAACTGTACTCGGCTAGGACTTTCCATATAACCCTGTCCCCCTAGATATATAAGGGTGGACAGGGACCCCCTCCAAAGTATCATGAACACCTAAGGCAATACAAATCACACATGACGTAGGGTATTACGCAAATTCGCGGGCCGAACTTATTTAAATCTGTGTGTTCCTTGCACCATCGAGTTCCAGAGCAGTCGATCCCTACCTACAAACCTTACTGCTAAGGGTATCCCTGAGTAGGCTTGGCGGTAAACATCGACACACAGCTCTGATACCACTTGTAGGGTCGAGATGGCGGACTAGAGGGGGGTGAATAGTTCTTTCTAAAACTTAAAACATTACCGGCTAACTGAAACAAATGCGGAATTAAACTAATCGGTCTAGCCAAGACTACACCTCTCTATCTAAAACTTGCACCTTACAAAAGGATCCTAATTGAGTAACTAAGGTGCCGGGCTAGGTAGAGCTCACCTACACGATTCTAGTTTGCAAGGTCACACAAGCCTATGCAACTAGTACTTCACACACCGGGTGAGCTCCTACACAATTCTAATGAGCAAAAGCACAAAGCCAACCTAAGCTTACTAGATGCACAATGGAAAAGGCTACACAAACCAAATCCAAAGGCTCAAACTAACTTAGCTACAAAAACTATGCAAGACAACTAATTAAGCTACACAAGATAAATAGCTACACTAAGACCTTTACTTCTATGCTACACAAGCAAGAAGATGATTAGCAAGCTACACAAGCTAACTAATCACTAAATCAACTACACAAGCACAAGATATATATGAATGTAAATGCAAGGCTTGTGATTTGGAGAATGCAAACCACAGAGAAGAGTAGACAAAGTTGACACAGTGATTTTTATCCCAAGGTTAACTTGGTTGCCACCAAGCTAATCCCCGTTGAGACAAGCTCCAAGGTTGCCGCCGATCCTCTTGCTAGTGGTGACTCTCAAGTCACACTCTCCCATGTGGAGTGCTCACACCGAGCTCTAGCACATGATCCGGCCGGACCACTTATTGCTCTTCGCGGCTCCCGCAGGGTGAGCACAATACCCCTCACAATCACTTCTCCGAAGCACCGCATAATCTCTTGCGGGCTTCACGATGGAGACACACCACCAAGCCGTCTAGGAGGTGGCAACCTCCAAGAGTAACAAGCACCACCAGCTTGCAACTCGATCACCTAGTGCCAATCCCTTGCAATCTCTCAAAGCAACGCACTAGAATCGCTCTCTCACTTAGCGAATATGATTTGCTCTAACCTCAAGTGAGTTGGAGGGCTCTCAAGCACTCTCACACAAGGACACCAAGTTCCCAAGGTGTTCAACTTGTCAAATGGCCGGCCACCACCTCTATTTATAGAGGGAAGCCCCAAACTAGCCGTTACACTCAAATCCCGTGAAAACAGAGTTTTCGCAGACAGTCTGCCCCACAGGGCCCGGACGGTCCGCCATTTCAAATCCAACGACTATATCCTCAATAAATGCTTCTCAGAGTTGACCGTTACAGCCCGGGCAGATAGTCCGCCTCACAAATGGCGGACGGTCCGCAGTTCATTTGAACACCCAAGACAGAAAGACCAAGTTTCTGCACCCGTTTCAGTTTTTAAGGGCGGACAGTCCGCCCCCATGGACCGGACGGTCCACAGTTCATTTTGGACCACCATCCAGAGCCAAGAACGGTTTTGTTTGATTTGAAATGAAACAACGGCGGACCGTCCGCCCCCTAGGAGAGGACCGTCAGCAGGTCTATTTCCAGCAGAAATGTACCTCGGTAAAACAGCCATAACTCTTAGCTCTGATGTCCAAATTAGGTGAACTTGGACTCTATGGAAAGCTTATTCAGAGGGCTACACAACCCAACTGAATATTTGATCCAAAACACAATGGATCAAAGCAGTATTCCATTCCAAGAGACAACCTAGTTTCCGGAGAACACCGAAAAATCTTTCCTCCTTCCCAAAGTTGATCAACATCAACTCCATCAACTTCTCCTTTGTAAATGTGCCAACACCACAATGTGAATGTGTGTTAGCATTTTCACAATCATTTTCAAAGGATTTTGATTTGATCTCACCACGCCACTCGATCCTAGCAACATTACAATGTTAGATCGCTCAAGTGGCACTAGATGACCGATATGCAAACAAGTTTGCCCCTCTTGATAGTACGGCCATCTATCCTAAATCCGGTCATGCACTTCTCTACACAACTTTTGACCGGTGAAATAAAATGCCCTACAAGTCATACCTTTGCCTTGCGCATTCCATTTCATCTTCCCAAATATTGATGTCACACAAGCACCAATCTCCATCAAGCCTTTTAATCATCATCATGAGTCAACACTTGGCTTGATCTTCCTTGAATGGTATGATCCACTCCATATCATCACATTACCTCTTTGGTCCATTGATCTTGACCTTGCTCGCTCTTCACCGTCGCCTCGGTCCATCGGCGCCAAGTCTTGCTCCAGCTTCACTGCCTCGCAGTCCCTCGCTTCAAAGCCTTGACTTGCCCTTCACCATTGCAACCGGTCCATCAAGCCAAGCCTTGTCTTGATCTTCTCCACTTTGGTCACATGACTTCATGTCATGTCTCATATGCAATGAGTTCCTCCATCACACTATATGAGCATAGCATCAACACTTAGCCATTTCTCCTTCATGGCATATGTTGCTCATACTAGTGTCTTTGTGTGGACTAATCACATGTATATCTCAACATAAATACTTATTAGTCCACCTAAGTTGTCACTCAATTACCAAAACCAAACAAGTGCCTTTCAGGTGTTTTGCCTAGAGTTTGGGGTGGAGCCTCTTGTAACTGACTTGAGGAGCCACAGAGGAGGCAGCACGTCAAAGGGGAAGGTTGGTGGCCAAAATACTTGGTCGGCTGACCGGGTTTTGGCTCCGACCGGGCTCATCTTTGGCTTGGTGACTGCTAGATGGGCCCTTAGGTCAGTTCTGCCTTATTCCACGCTATCATAAGTCGGTAACTTGCCTTGGTGGGCCCATGGATCCATGTGAGGTTGCATGCGCGCACTAATTGGTCGACGCCTTTTGCCTTGGATTGAAGAGTGTGTTTCCTTTTGCTCTTGAGGTGTGCTTTCTCTTTTATTACACCTGCATGCAAATATTTACCAACACTTGTGGACATGGTTAGTAATAAACCCCTACCACTAGGTTGATGTTCAACTTTTATGTATTTATGTAGGAATTGATTGCCTGAAATTGGTATTTAAGAGCCGTCAACAGCCCCTCGTGCGTTGTGAATTTGGGGGAGCGAAGATTCATTGGTTTTGGATCTAGCCCAAACTTGGTATTCTGAGGGGTATCAATCAATTCAACTAGCAATTTTCTTCTTTGTTCTTCACTCTTCTTGTGAAGCAAAACAAAGGTGGGACATTTAAATGCCATTTTCTCCACATATGGTCTCACCATTCACAGTCTAACCATTTGAATTACTTCTGAACAAGTAGTGCTTGTGTAAGGTCATACACATACTGAGAACATATATGGTTCAGATTAGGAACTCTGAATAACAATGCAGTTCTTTTTATTTTTTAACTTACCAGATTTGAAGAAATAATGAAGGATCTTGGAGTATGAAGATTCTTACTTTTACTTGTTTCCATTGTTATTGTCAAAAGATTCAGATTATAAGCTTCATACTGCAGACAAGCAGTTCTAATGAACTTCTATTGATGTAATGCGATGATCTGATAAAAGATTCATATTGATATATTGCAATTCGATTATCTAAATATTATTGGGTTATCAAAAGAGTTGTACTGTGATGATGTAAAACGGGATCAGTTTAGCATTGTCATTATTTTCACTGTAATTTCTGAACTTCAGTTATACTATTTCTCTATAAAGTATTGAGTTGACATGCTGACGGAAGCTTATAGTTCTAGTTCATCTTTGATGATGCATTTAATCATATATTTTTTAGTAGTAAGGAGTGAATTAATTAATACAATCAGTCAGAACCAATATGGTTGGTACGAGTGAATTATAGCAGCGGATAAACACACCAGATAGACATGTGCACGTTTGTGGGATTCTGCGGGTTTTGCAATGTAGGCTGCAAAGACCATGAAATGCAGACCCGCGATGTAGTTGGATTAGTGGCCAGATGCTAACCTGCAAAATATATTATGTGGCGACCTTGTGGGTTGTCGGCTGGCCACAAGCTGCACCGCCTACAAACTGATGAAAAGTAGAAGGATTGGAGGCATCCCATCCAACTATCAATGTCGTGAACTGCGGATTCTCAAGCAGGTCACCACCTATGATCCTTTTGGAACCACCAGGTCCTATCATGGTGTATGCAATTTTTAACACAATAGTAGCCGCTGGATTCCCCGTTCGGGTGCTTGATTGTAAGGATGAGCACCAACAGCCGTGATGACCAGGCGGTGTTGATCTGAAAGTGGGACATGTTTCCCCGATGCCACCCATACCCATGCGGCCAAGCAATGTCTTGATGCGTGTACTGTGTGTACAGGTTGTCAAGTTAATCGACCTCCCTCAAGTGCATTATTTTGTTGTGAGAAGTGAATAAAAAGGTCGCTGGCTCCGAGACCTAGCAGGGTGATGATTATGAGCTCAGGCTGATAATATGTAATAGATATACCACACTGTTCAGCCATATTTAATAGATGATTGCTAGGATCATCATACACTGCTAGAGAAATGACTTTTAGTACTGGTCAGCAACCCCCTTTAGTACCGGGTGGTTGACCGGTACGGCTTAGTCAGTACTAAATGCCATGCTATTTAGCACCGGCCAAAACACCCGGTACTAAAAAGACAATTTATTTTATGCTAAATAGTAAAGAAAAAAATGTTGAAATGTCTGGGAGTCCCCAGAATATGCGAATCGTCCTAAGTCACAAGGTCATGCAAATTTCACGCGTAATATGTGCGTGCGCGGGCCGTGGGATTGGAACTCGACTTCTAGCCTCGTGTGAGGCTTCCTTATCATCTCACCTACACAACACGTGATAGGGATAGATATTCTTGTGTTTTGAAGTAGCCCATGGAGAGCCATTTAGTACCGGCCCGGTTCTAAATGCCACCATTTAATACTGATCAGTGTTATCGGCCGGTACTAAATGCCTAAAGCCACCATTTAGCACCGAGTCATACCACCACCCGGTACTAAATGGTCTTAGGGGCTTCAAAATTTACAATCAGTACTAAATGGCAGCTCGAGTCCATTTAGTAGCAGTTTTAAAAGTAACTGGTCTAACATCTATGGACGAATGTGCATATTTCTGGCAGTGGTAGGGAGTAGTATCATCATTTCGTTGACTTGAGACACAAAAAGAATATCAATAAACAAATGGAAATTGGTCAAATTATTTAAAACAGCTTGATCACTGATCAGTGATCATTCATCATCGATTGTAGGATATCAGGCACCAATGGAAACAAGTATCAAAGCCCCCTTTTGCAGTTGCTCCACAGGCCAGGACATTCGTTAATAACCAAAATTGTTGTGTGAGAGGTCCGCAGGATTTGTATACCCATGTTTTGCATGCTTGCTGAATCCTTGTGCTACCATGATCATCATAAGATGCCAAATTTATAGTGTCAAAGGCCCTAGTGAGGTCCAATTTGAGTAACAATTGTTGGCACCTTCCATTTAATTATTTGTGGCGTACCTGAAATAGTTCAGCTGCATACATGAAATTTTCTGAGATTTTTGTCCCTTCCAGTTTTGTCCAGATCACGCAGCAGTTCTGCAACCAAATGGGATGGAAATCGTTAATTGCGATTGTGCTAGGCTTCTTTGGTAGTACCACCATGAAAGAAGGGTTGATCCTCTCCAGTAGGAGGATGTTGCAGTGGAACGCATCAAGGAACGCAAAGACTGCTACTACAAGGAATCCGGCACTGATGGTCATAAAGCACAACAAAAACTTGGGCCAAATCCGATCATTCCTGGTGCACTGATCGATTCAAGCTATATTATCATGCCAAAATGTCAGGTGGATACTGTCTGTGGAATATGCTTTCCCTATGCCGCTCAGTCCCAAGCTGATGCAATATCTCACATTAACCTCCACTGAGTTTTACTGGTGGTGAAAAAATAGGTAAAGGAAGTAATAAATAAGACAAACGGAGCATCCATGCTTGCAAGAGCTGTTGTGTGGGGATCGGAGCAAGGCGTACACAAACAGAAGCTATTATATACAGCGCACAGGCAAACAGATATATCGTATTACTATATCATTAATTGTTTGATGTGAGAAAAAAAAAACTATAAATGTTGTGTCCATTAGTAATTTTGTGAGAATCTGTTTCTAAACCACAGAGTGGAACACCGTGTGCATGGTCAAGTACTTTAGAGCAGCTGCAACTACCAGTTTAAATGTTGTGATTTTGACATGAACATATATTTTTTTCCCAAGACAAGAGCCTCTGAACTTTCTATCTTCTTGTTCCCAAAATGCCACCAGTTGTCTGGACCATGGTTACATAGAAATAGTATAAACTATCAAAAGAAAAAGACACCAATCCCTTGGGATATATGTGACTATGTCTCCCTATAACCTGGCCTTAAAGCTGTTTATTATTATCAGTTAAAAATCACAAATTAGTGCATAGCTTCCGATTGAGCGGCATTGGGAAATTGCACAGCATTAAATCCTTCCGTAGTTTGCTATCTATGGTTTGTGCTCATTCATGATGTCCGAAAAGCGTCCATGAAGAACATCGTTAACGGAAACCAATCAAGGTCTACACCAATATCATCTACACCAAAACCGGAATTACTTTGACGACCAGATATTTACTTGGCGCTCGAAATTAAACCACTAAGGAAAATGTAGTTTCCTTTGCGGTGTTAGTTAACAGCCTCGGATTTTCTATTAGTTTACTGTTGTAACAATTTCTTGGCACATTTACAATTTTGACACTGGTCTACTTTACTTGGCAGCCAAACCACTAAGAAAATGATCCTTGGCATCGTGGTGAGACAATAAGCCTAAACATGATTTGCATGATATGAGTCTAGAATAGATAACATAGAAATTTGCATATTTTTAGAATTATATAAAGTGTGGTTCACATGCCCTTTTCATGTGAAAACTCGGGTCATGGCCGTTGAGAAAAGTAACATTTGAGATTGCCTTTCCCTTATTAAGGGCTGTTCCTGCCCACATCAAAAATCATTAAAGGAGACACCAATTAGTGACGCAAAATTAAGTGCTGTTCCTGCCCACTTCAAAATGAGATCCAATGTGTGTAATCATAGAATTTTTATCTTAATATTTCAACATTTGAATATACTAGTTCAACATTTTTAATATATCACTGCAAGATTCGACAGAATTGCTGAAAGAGATGTTTCTTTGAGTGGCTAATGGGGGTTGCACTCACTATATTTTTCCATGCCACACTGCTACAAAACATGCCTTTGATCCCCCCACATTTATCCCGGCCATCGTTGGACCCAGGACCAACGGAGGCTTTTGTCCCGGATCCAACGGCTAGCCGGGCACGCGGGGAGTCTTTTGTCCAAGTTGGAGCCACCAACCGAGACCAAATACGCTTCTCTGGTCCTAGTTGGTGGCTCCAACCCGGACAAAAGACACAACTCTTTAGTCCTGGGTGGTACCACCAACCCGGACTAAAGAGTACCCCTTTAGTCCCGGTTGGTAGTACCACCCGGGACTAAAGGACCCTTTTGTTCCGCTTTGGTGCTACAAACCCGGACCAAAGGGCTCTCTACGAGTTAGTACAAAGAAAAGGCATCCCATAAAGTGTCACATGCGTTGTGTAGGTGGGATGATAAGAAAGTTGCGCATGATGCAAGAGGTCTTGGGTTCAATTTCCATAGAGTGCAAACTTTTTTTAAGAGTAAATTGCACCCATCTTACAACAACCTAGCAGGTGGGTGTAAATTGGTCCAACAACTTGTAAAGTGCTCAATTTAGTACAATAATTTAATAGCTGGGTGCAGATTGATCCAACAACTTAGAAAATGCTTAATTTAGCACAATAACTTGGTAAATTGGTGCATCCACATTCCAAACATTACACGACAATATATTTGCTAACGTCAAGTCACAATAAAAAGTATATTCACATCGGAACATATTATTTGACCTTAGATTTTTGTGTCGCAATGGACACCAATAATTTTATTCTCAGAATAAATTAATTTTGGTTTTATTAAAAATACTATATTATTTAACCACCATTACAATAGCAACATATTGAGCAAAGTAGATGAACGTCAATAATTCTTAAATTTTATAAATGGAAATTATTGATGGTGATCAGGTTGTTGCTTTTCAACTATGTACAATTTTTTATTAGTTCAAATGCAAACAAAATTTAGAATTACACCATTAGCATCACTCAAACACTTAAGTCGAAGAGAGACCCTGAAACTTTAGTTTTCTTCTGCGCTTCTGCTCATGTATTCAACAATGCTCATGTTTGTTTCTGTTTATTTAGCTAATTTTTCCTTTCTAACGAATATACGAGGCTTTAAAATATATGTACCAAGCTCCTAAAAGGTATCAATAGTTGGTATCAATGTATTGGATTTTTTTGTTTAACAGTGCACATAATCAAACATATCGTAAACAGTGAGGGTGCATTTTTCAATATTGAATGTCAAATTAAATAGTATTAATTAAAATTAAATCACTATATAAAAATAATTAATGTAAAGACATAACATTAATTTCTAAATATGAGGGTTTTTATCCTGGCCAAAAACATTGCCACGCAGGCGCAACACGAAAATCAATGGTCAAATAATACTTAATAATTTGTCCTAACATGAATGTACTCTTTATTGACACATTGCGTTAGTTATATTGCTGTGTAATGTTTGGATTGTGAATGCACATATTTGCCAAGTTATTGCATTAAGTTGGGCATTTTACAAATTGTTGGACCGATTTACACCCGCATGTCAAGTTATTGCACTAAATTGAGCATTTTATAAGTTGTTGGACCAATTTGCACCCACCTGACAAGTTGTTGTATGGTGGGTGCAATTTACTCTTTTTTTAACGTCGCAGACCTTTAGTCCCAGTTGTGCAACCGGGACTACGAAGCCCGGACAACCGAGATTAAAGGGGATTTTCGTAGTAGTGCCAATTGCCCATAGTATTTTCGTAAATGTCATTTGACTAAGAAGAATCACTGACCAACATAATTATCTCACCAGGTGCATAAATAAAGTAGGCTCCCGTCAGCCACCTGAAAACACATCTCAATAATTGGGCCAGTTCTTGTAGTGTATACCATTTAACATTTGCTATATACTACTTCGACATTTGAAGAAGGATTTTTGTTAGTTTTTTTTAAAATGTTGAATAGTATCTTCGAATGTTTAATTAGTTTGACAAAAATGTCAAATATGGCATTACAAAGAATAGAAAAAAAATTTTGAGGAAAAAACAATCACCATGCTATCAAGGTGATTGGCACAAAAAAGAAAATTTCAGGAAAAAACAATCACCGTGGCCTCCAGTTGATCCTTGTTCGCTACTCTTAATGTCTCCCATGCCAAAAACATAATTGTGATATATGTGCTCGATTTCATCTTGACACCTTATTTTATGGGTATGATGTACAGTGCGCCCCTGGATGCTAGACTTGTCCTGTTGACTCGTGCTAAATTCGTGTATTTCATATATACAAGTGCCCTCGACTTAATAATTAGACAGATGCACCAGAGAATAGGGTAGCGTTTACATTTTGTAGGCATGTGTGTGCATAATGTTTTTTTTAGATAATGGAAAAATGGTCCCAACTTGGGACCCCTCTTGGGAGAGGCATCATATCGCAATTACTTCAATGACACATAATAAAATCTAAAGCATATTACATAGAATAAAAGGCCGTCCATAGCACCCAGAGGACCATATATACAATAGAAAGACGATATTAATTGTT
Organism: Panicum virgatum; assembly: GCF_016808335.1. Classification (NCBI taxonomy): domain Eukaryota; kingdom Viridiplantae; phylum Streptophyta; class Magnoliopsida; order Poales; family Poaceae; genus Panicum; species Panicum virgatum. The sequence goes on from NC_053147.1 coordinate 54,205,715, forward strand.
TCGAAGCTCATCATGTCATGACATCCATTCAGTACGTATGCATATGAGCGGACCAGCAGTGTTCTAAGTTCTAACTCACCGAATATGTAGGACACTTTCCTTTGATTATTTTGGATAATAAAGTGTTAAGTTGTTCGTCATGTTTGTTTGGGAGTCCCGCTCCCTCTTTGCCCTACTTTATAGTTTCAATGTGGGGTTCGTTTATGAGGAATGTTGAGTACTCTATCCTGCTTGTGATGAGTGAATTGTCAACCGTGCGGTGTGATCATGCGATTGGTCTGTGGATTGCAGGTACACGGGCGTCGAGTGTCGACGGGGAGCTGCCGTGGAGGTGCTGTGGCCGATGGACTGTGCGGTGGACGGCGGTGAAGGGCAGCAGGGACTGGAGCTCGGACCGGGCGGCAGTTGCGGCGTCCACTCCTGGATCGAGGGCGCAAGCGGCGATGGAAGGCGGGTTTCTTGGTTTGCGCCACAAAACCAAGGAGGCGGACGGCGGTTGAAGACGCCAAGTCATGGAGGCACGGGCGTCGGTCTCGGGACTGGCGGAGGTGACGGGCGTCGACGGTGTCTAGGACCTCGCTGCGGGCGAGGAGGTGACGGGCGTCGGGCGGCGTCTAGGGCCGTCAGAAGGCCGAGGCGGGAACGGCGTCTAGGGCCACGGCGTGAAGTTTTGGCTAGGGCCAAGGTTGTGGAGGTTGAGTCTCTTGAGTCCTTTTCGGTTTTTCCTTCCCCCTTCCCCCTGCTCAGGTTAGGGCCAAGGTTTCCAGCGCAAAGAGAGTTTAGATTATAGCTTTTCTCTCCAATCTAGAGGGTGGATGATGGGCGGATGGCTCTAGCCTTTGTATAGGTGAATTCCTCTTAGATTAATGGATGAAATTTGTTTGAGATTCACTTGTGTGTGCTGAGCATTCGTCCTCCCCTTCTCTCTTGCGTTTTGGGTTCAATTCTACTCTTTTGGTGTGTTTCTTGTTTGGAGAAGACCAACCCTTGATTTCGTGGTTTGATGAACTCTTTGGAACGATTCCTATGCATATACCCTAGTGCCAAACCCCCTGGAATCATGGGTTCTCACGAATTGGCGATTTTGTGTTCTTGAGAAAACCCCAATCCTCTTTGATCTTTTCTCGATTTCTCACGATCCGTGAATCTTTTGGGTGAGATCTTTTGGGGATATGTTCACGGGGTAGTTACGAAGCTTTCCTCCAAGTTTGGTTAGATTTGGATTTCGTTTGCTCGAGATTCGTGGTTTGAAGGTTTGTTTGCGGGTTTTCTGGACGACACCAGTCAGACCGGTGGGCGAGACCGGTCAGTCTGGGTTTGAACTGCCCGATCGGTCAGACCGGTCCAGTGCACCGGTCAGACCGGTCTGTGTGTGCTGCGCTGCGGTTTGAGAAGTTTCTCTCGCCTTTGCTTCCGCATTGCGACCTGGGTCTTCTGCTTCGAGATAGCTTGTCCATAGCTATTCTCGCTGACCTAGGTTCGAGGGCTTGCGGTAATTTTGGGACATAGGCCGACGTTTCAAATTTCGAAGAAATTTTGATCGGCGCCCATTCACCCCCCTCTGGTCGCCAGTTTCGGTCCCTCAGTTTATCAGCTAGCTACTTCTACTAGGTAATAGAAATTGAATCAAGGGTCAAGTTTTGTATTTGTTCTCGAGCCTTGAGCTCTTTCACAAACCCAAACCAATGTGGCGTGAGTAATGGTTGAAGGGAACTAGTTTCATGGTTAGTGGTGACCGAATGGGAATATAGGGTGGTTAAGTTGGCACCACTGAAAACCGCTAAAGAAATGGCCAACAAACAACTAGTACTACATTGGATTGGAAAACTAAACCCCACTTCAAATTCCACTTGGAGCTGTTTTATTTTTTTTATTTTTCTAAATACATAACCATGTGCTTGAGTGAGTACGTAATACAAGTATGAAGAGCAATATGCATAATAACCATGTTCTAAAAATAATGCGCTTTAAAGTAAAGTAATAAAGAATCAGCTTAGCCCACATGCATAGCCATAATGGGCCACGTGAAGGGGAAAATCCATGAACAAGACTGCCGCCAATTGGTGGTCGGTGCATGTTTTGTAACACAGTCAAGTGTGCCTAGGTACGTACAATGAAACGTGGACTTATCGACATTCTTCGCAAATAGTTCTTGTGTATTCTGCCATAAGATTTTACTGTTATGCTTTTCTCTTGGAAGCACGAGTTAGGAAAAACCAAAAGTTTCAGCTTCTCTCCATCGCTCAGGCCACTGATCAGAGTTGATGACTTGGTCTGTTGAGTATGGCTACTGATATGCATGTATGGTTTTAATTTTTTGTTTTCTTGTGTGTGTATCATATGCTTCATATGACAGGGAGTACGGGTTGAGACATGCGTCGTATGACCCAAGGAACTTCCTTAGGAAGCCGTCCTTTTTAAGGACGACACGCTTTTTGTGTGTAGCTCTCCCGCTGTCTATGATTAGACTCTCTCCATCGAAGAAAAATCGAGTTGGAGGCTTGGAGCAGCCCACATACATGGAAGTTGCTCCAGTTTTTTTCATAGCCACTCCCTGCATGATTTAGCCAATAGCTAGCATAAGTTGTGATCGCTAATTAGTCTAAAGATCGTACTTGATGAAACTGTTTGGACTCCCACTTGATGGTTAGAAATTTCAATTTTCTTTCCATTATATTAATAAAAGATTTGCCTACTGCTCTGGTGATCTTGAGTTATGACTAGGTATTAGTTTGTTGACAGGACAAGTCGCATTCCAATACGAAAAGGCCACTGTATGCAGCACAGAGTCTCAAATTCAGAAATACTATAGCAAACAGCCACGGAGCACATTCAGTACAGAGTAGAGAGTTTCTGCCTCGAGCTCCGCTTCTTTCGGCAGCTCATGTCCTCGTCGAACTCCTAACTAGGGGCAGGGTACCAACGAAAAAAAGCACATGATGGTTGGTAGCCAGCTCTAACTCGGTAGTCTGCCTTACCCAGCTCAATTATACGCACAAGCTAGGGGCAGGGTGCCCCAATTGCCCAGCTATGGTATCAACTGAGTCGTTATTCACTACTCCTGTTGTCTCCTATCCCAACTGACTATTTACACATGGAACAATAGCAAGAAGACATGCTGACAGTTCATATGTAGCTCTTGGTCGCCACATCATTGTGATGTGTACTCGATTATTCATCTTCTCTCAGGGCTATGATGTGCTGTGTGGGCCTTTGGATGCTACACTTCTCTCATGTTGCAAACTTCTGCTAATTCGTGTATATGTATACTACAAGTGTCAGCGACTACATAAGGATCTATATGCACGAGACGCTAGAGGATAGTGCTTATTTATAGGGGGGCGTGTGTGTGCACGCAGATTGTTTTTCACAATAAAAAAAATGGTTCCTTCTTTGCTGCTCTTCTGGAAGGAAATAGAAATTGAGTAGTAATAGAAATTGGAGGTTCGTTTATCAGCTAGCTACCATTGCAAATGTGTTTTTTTTAAGGGTAAAGTCCATTTTACAACATCGTACTTGCCATAGTTGTCTGATTAACAACCTAGAAGTACAAAACCGGATAAAAAACACCCTGAACTATACAAAACCGGGTAAAACACACCCCTGGGCAGTTTTTTGGGCGGTTTTGCTGACGTGGCGATGTGGGGTCCGCATGTCTGCGCTGACTAGTGGGCCACCCCTCTTCTCTTTCTTCTCTCCTACCCTGTCTCTCTCTACCCTCTCCCCTTCTCGCTCCTTCACCGGCGCGCGGTTGGTCAGGAGCACTCGGCCCAGCCCTCCTCGTCGTCGGCCTCGGCGAACGGCGGCGGCGGCGCCCGGTGGCTCGCCGCGCGCGCCATCCACGACGCCACGGTGAGCACCAGCCTCGCTGGCACGTGCGCCGTGGCCTCCAGCCGCCGGAGCAGCGCGGCCTCTCCTCCCTTGCACGCGAAGCCCATCCGCGCGGCCCACCCTTCAAGCACCGCCTCCGCGCGCGCCCGCCGCTTCCGCGCCGGCGCAGGCGCGAGCGCGGCGGCCGACTCCGCCGAGTCGGCCATGGACACGCAGGAGCTGCTCGACGCGGACGACGCCGAGGGCCCCGAGCGGGCGGGCGCGCCCAGGCGGCGCTTCAGGTGCCTGGACACCAGGAAGTTGGCGCCGTGCAGGGAGCGGACATTTGCGGTGGCAGCGGTGGAGTGAGTGGAAGGCGACGGCGGCGCAGGAGGAGCAAGAGGACGGCGACGGCACTGGAAGGAGCAAGAAGGGGAGAGGGTAGAGAGACAGGGTAGGAGAGAAGAAAGAGAAGAGGGGTGGCCCACTAGTCAGCACTGACATGCGGACCCCACATCACCACGTCAGCAAAACCACCCAAAAACCTGCCCAGGGGTGTGTTTTGCCCGGTTTTGTATAGTTTAGGGTGTTTTTTATCCGGTTTTGTACTTCTAGGTTGTTAATCAGACAACTATGACAAATACGAGGTTGTAAAATGGACTTTACCCTTTTTTTAATACTTGTGCATGTCTTGTTGTGCTGGTCTTCGAATGCATATAATATAATTAGTGATTTAAGGGATCCAAACTGATAAGGTTGCTTAGTTTTAAGATGATACAGCGGTCACTTGTGCATCTCCCCATTTGAGGTTCAATATATGATACTCAAAAGCTTCAGGTTTTTTTCGTCGCTCCGGTGATCTGATATTCTCAGTTGCCTAGGTAGTAGTTGAATTGGAAAGTGAGTGCTGTGAGCATGCGTCTCCCCATTGGCAAGTGATCTGAGATCCAGAGGGTGCAGCTCACTTCAATAGTTCGTCCCTTTAAACTTACACATCTAAGCAGCAATAACTGGTATTTTCCAACTGATATATTCAGTGATGGCATACTTATACTGGAAAATCACACCGCCGACCACCATATCGAGATCATCAATGATGATATATACGGGGCGTACGCAGAATTGTCTCCACATGGCTCCATGCCTCCATCCACCAGTACACATCTGGCTGTCGTCCTTCCAAGGACTCTCATTGTCTCATCGTAGCTTTAGCTTTCAACTGGACGGCCAAACTTTGCAGGCCTGCTCAATGCCCGACGCCAACCGGCAAATTAGAACCATGATGGAAGAAAGAAGAGTCGCCACATTATTTTGCAATCCTCTTGATAGGATCCTTCTCAGTGATGCACCAGACAGACAGGTCAGGCGCCGCGCTCCATGGTGAACTATTATCTCATAACAAACGAACGCTAGCCTCCCTGGTACATGTGGATCATAATTGTTGGAATAAACCTGTTGATCGAGTCTTGTACATAGATTAAGCTACCTAGTGTCAATCTGCTAGCATGTCGAGTCCGTTCATGCAGGGCGCGTCTTTTTCTTTGGGTTCGTAGGCGTCGTGCGCGTCTTTTTCTTTAGGTTCGTTCTGGTAGGCCTGTACTGAATATTTAACTGTTTCCCAAGTCTGCAAATCTTATCTTGTTATACCTTGCAATGGCCCTGTTGAAGGCATTTTGTAGTGACAGATGGGTCTACTTGAAGTTTCACGTGTGCTTAATCAGTCCATTAGAAGAGGGAAACAGTAACCTTCATCCTATCTGCTTCATTTCTAGCAGATAAGTAGTAATATTTAATCAACCCGATCTTAATTATCTACTAGTTTAGCTCGGGTTGGATAACTTTTCTAGCTAGCTCCGCTACCGGTCACGTGAGCGAGTGGACGCACGCGAGGGGCGATACATTTTTTAGAATTGGGAATATATATTAAACATATTCCAGCTTCTATATCGATTGATACATATAGCTGTTCAAAACCACAATCCACACAGCAACAAGCGTCCGAGTGAAACAAAATAGAGTAGCAGAAATAAAAGAGACTAAAAAGTGCTTAGACATAAGCAATCCGATTAATGAAAGGCCATCCATTCGAAGCGAAGATTTCCATGGTAGAACACTCAAGTGTGGGACACCCCTCTAACACCAGCGGCCTTTCCTCTTCTTTTTGCAGTAGCGTCCAAAACCGGATCCAATAAGTTCCTCTGAACAGCACCTGCAGAGATGAAAAAACTTGCGCACAGTTAAAAGTAATGTCATTTCGAGTTAGCCAGATCGCCCATAAGATTGCACATGCTCCCACTAAGGCCTGATATTTACATTGTTTTCTCAGCCCATTTAACCAGTAAGTGAACATATGACCCACATTTAACGGCATAGGTAAATTAAAAACAACCCTTATCAGTCTCCATAAAAATTTAGCTTTGTGGCAATCGAAAAAAAGTGTTGTATTGTTTCATTAAGATTACAGTAACAACATTTTAAACTCTCTTTCCATCGCCGTCTAGCTAAATTATCCTTAGTGAGAGTAACCCCTTTAATCAAGTACCACATAAAAATCTTAATCTTAAAAGGCAATTTAAGGTTCCAGATAATATGATTATGACGTATTATATTAGTGGTTGTTACTGCCCTATACATAGATCGCACTGGAAAAAAAATCATTCTGATGCAGAGACCACACAAAAGTATCACTTTGATCTTGTAGCTAAATATCCATTACTCTAGTCACCAGTTGGTGCCACAAGAGTAAGTTGTTAGCCACTAGAGATATACAAAAAGAGACATTTAGTGGAGTCGAGCTTAGAACATGGCTGACTAACGCAGATTTTTTTCCTGGCAATGTTATACAGGGTCGGATATTGATTTTTAAGAGGTTCATTATCAAGCCAGGAGTCTTCCCAGAATCTGATCTGAGACCCTTTACCCAGCTTAAATTTGCCCCATCTCAGGAACTCAGATTCGACACTCATGACACCCGACCAAAAATGTGAATCTCCAGGCAAGTGTTCAACCTGAGTAAGAGATCTGAACCGAAGGTATTTCCTCCTAAGCAGAGTTTGCCACACCCTTTGTTCATTTATTAGCTTAAAAAGCCATTTGCTAAGCAAACATTTATTTTGTGCATCTAGATTTAAGATTCCCAAACCCCTTTGGTGTTTTGAGCAGCAAAGGACACTCCATCTTGTTAGCCTATACTTTTTTTTTATGTTCATTACTTTGCCAAAAAAACTAGATCTATAGAAATCTAGCTTTTTTAGAACCTCACGAGGAACTTCAAAGAACGAAAACACAAACAACGGTAAGCTACTAAGCACAGAGTTAATAAGGATTAGCTTTCCACCAGTAGAAAGCAACTTCCCTTTCCATCCGCTTAACCTTTTTTGGAATCTTTCATCAACTCCCTTCCAATCTGAATTTTGAAGTATTCTGTAATGCATGGGTATTCCTAGGTATCGAAACAGAAACATACTTTGGATGTAGCCAAAGATTAGTTCATATTCCATTTGGACAGCCTGGGCCTCCCCAAATATTTGTTCATATTCCATTTGGACAGCCAGGGGCGATACATACGTGTGCTTATATTCTGCATACATGGATAACAAAAATATATCATCTAATATTCTAACTCCTAAGTCATAGTGTCTAAAATCATCTAAATACACCTAAATCCTAAAACATTCTAAATCCTAAAACATCCTAAATCCTAAATCTTACCTACATTCTAAATATACCTAAGTCATACACCTAAATCCTAAAAAAAATCATCTAAAATCATCTAGGGAAAAAAACCTCACCTGCCGGCGGCTTACCGCCGCTCGTGGCGGTTTACCGCCTAGCCGGGCCGGTAAACCGGCCTCCAAGGGCGGCTAACCGGTGGATCTGGGGGCGCCCCGGCTTACCGGTGCGGGGGCCGGTTAGCCGCTCTCAGGAGCCGGCTGGCCGGGTCAGGGCGGCGGACGGCGGATGCGGGCGGCGGACAGGGCTTCCTAGGGGGCGAGAGGAGCGGACGAGTGGCTGGTGAGGCTGCGGGACGGTTGGGGATAGGTTAAATACGCTGTGCCGCGCGATGGGCCTTAATGGGCCGTCGTTTTTTTTCTTTTTCTTTTTTGATTTAACTTCTAAATTCCGCAAACCATACTAAATGATCAAATATTTGGAAAAATTTTACACCATTAGATTCGTCGTACCTTGAAATATTTTTAGGAATTTTTTGAGAATTTTTCATTTTTATTAATTCAAATTCAAATTTTAAAATTTGGCCGATTTCAAACCGGACCAAACCGGTACCGGTCCGGACCGGTTTGGCCGGTTACCGGTCAAACCGGTCCGGTTACCGACGGTTTCGTAAACCATGGCTTATATACGTTCGTAAAGTCACCTAGAATCTTCTAAAGTCTAATGCTCCATTGAATAAAAAACGATGAATCCCTTAAAAAAATTGAAACTAACTAAAACGCCTCTGCCGGGTGCTCAATTATTATATTCATTCATGGACGCGGATGCATCCAACGAAGACATCACATGCACAATTTACGTAGTGGACTGGGCGGCACTGGAGCCGGGGGCACGCGAGTCACGGGCCTCACGGCCAATGAGAGCCTTTCCGTTTTAGAGAAAAGACTAGAATACACAAACACCAATCCAACTCCAAGTAAACACGATTTTGTTGTTACTAGATCGTCCGAATGTGTTAGTAATGTCTCCCTAGTCCTCCCTCCATCCAAATATGATAGATATATTTTCAAACTTCAAATGTTTAAAAATAATAGCTATATTTGCTATTGGTATGAGTTATGACAATAAATAACACTAGAAACAAGGAGTTTCTAATTATAACATTGGAGGAACAACAAAAAGTCTATGTTCCATTTATGAGAATGATAAACACACTTGGTGCCCTTAGTCATTGTGTCATATGGAAATATATCTATCATACTTGGATGGAAGGAGTAGACCACATAATTCATGCGTGAAACACGGCTGTGAGTTTGAAGTAATAATGAACCATATCCCTTGGTGCCCCGAAACCTTCATTTATTCCCGCACTCACGGAAACACAGCCGTGCTCACGGTTGAGAGCAGCTCGGACCCTCACATCCTATATTGTCCTACTTTCCTAATTTTAAACACTTTCCTACCTATGCTGACACCACTCTTACATTCCCGCACAGATGGATGCTACCTGGAGATCACTTTCGCTACCACGTACGCCCCACCACAAGCAGGTCTACCAACGCTATCGCGCTGGCTCGAGCGTGTTCTAAGGCAGATCGGCATCAGACAGGACCACGTTCACCTCTCTGTGAAGCCACAAGACCTGCACTCACACCACTGCTTCGCCGCCCTACTTGTTGTAGAGGCTGACCCTGCCGTGCCCTTCGCCGAGGAGGTCATCACAGCTACCTCCACCGACGAAGCCCTGAGCGTCCAGATCGCCGCGCACAAGATGACGACGAAGAGACTACTAGCACAGTTCTGAAAGGCCAAGTTCTAGGACAGCCACTTCTGTCTGGTTCCTCGTGGACTGCTACCAGGAGAGGACCGAGATACCGTGCACCTGGGGGTGATCTCCGCACCAGCTCTAGAGCAGAAGGACGATGACCACTAGACCCACACCACCGGGTCGTACTTGTACGACACGGACCGTCTGACAGAGAGCATGCTGAGTGATTCCACAGTAACTTGCCGGCATATGACACCCATGCTTGCTGTAGCAACAGAGTTCCCACTGCCTCCTAAGCCTAACATAGTTGAATAAAGCCATGAACAATGCTCATCTATCTCCTCTCAGATAATGGGTGTTTTGCTCCTTCACACCTGCAGTTTTATACACCGAGAAAGTTATCACAACCACATTGTAATAATTCAGTACTTGATTCAATGCAGTATCTGCCCTGTCTACATTTCTGCATCTATGTCCACTCAGTAGGAGCCTTAAACATTAAGTTCAATCTATATGTCAGAATCACAAGTGAGTGCCCCACGATTCTTAGAATAATATAATATATATATATCCAAAAACAGCTGAGGCACTAAAAGATGTAGACAAATTTGACACTCCGGTAGGGAAACAAGAGCTATTTTACAATGATGGTAAAATACCAATTGATACTTCCAGGGACTTTTACCTTAAACTTTTTTTCTAACAGTTGATCTATAAAAAATATTTATAAAAATTAAATTAAATTAGTATTTGGTCACACTTTTTAGTACTTGATTCCCACATTTTGGAAGTACCAGGTACTTTATACTAGTTACTTCTAGGTACTTTCTACCTTCACCACCTTATGATTTTATCATATGGACTGCTCCTATTTTTTCAATCATTGTAAAATTTCTCGGGAAACAAAGTGATTTGTGAGCTCTGAGCATATTAAGAAAAAAATATCGACACCAATTATTTTGAATTACCATGTTAATTTTGAGTATATGCTTCCGGAATGGTAGCAAAAACTGCTGCAACAATAACAAACTAAGTACCACAAATTGGAATTACCTTGGTGGCCAGACATTTTCTTGGCGGCGGAAATGAGACCGCCACGGAATATACATTTTTCCTTGGTATTGCTTGTAAACAGCCAAGGAAACATCACACGATCCTCTCCTTCATTAACTCTAATGCAAAAAATACATGGTTAAAAATGATATCATTGCACAATTATTGTGCATCAATTGACACCATGACGTCATTGACCGTGGGGTGACATGCCTCAAGATGTTTGCGATTCATGAAGTTTTGGCTGATCATGCATCATAGTTGGCCGAGGCATGGAGATATGGTTCCATTGCAATGGCTCGGCCAGAAGTGGGAGGCAGCACCGAGGCGCTTCATTCTGGTGGCCTGTACTGATTATTTAACTCTTTCCCAAGTCTGATAAACTTATCTTGTTATACCTTGCAATGGCCCTCTTCAAGGCATTTTGTAATGACAGATGGGTCTTACTTGAGCTTTCACATGTGCTTCGTACGTCCGGAGAAGAGGGAAAGAGTAACCTTCATATTAGGATCCATCTTATGATATGTATCAGTTCTAGGTTATATTCTAGCATGGTCGCCGGTGAAGGATTTCAATTTTATTATACTAGATCGCATAAATACAAGTAGCGCAGACCCATTCTGGAGAAAGATGGGTTGTCCAAATGTATTAGTAATGTCTCCCTAGCAGACCACATAATCCATGGATGAAACACGGCAGTGAGCTTGAAGTAATAATGAACCCTATCCCTTGGTGCCCCGAAACCTTCATTTATTCCCTCGCTCAGCTCACAGATAGGATGCCCATACTTACTCTATATATTCATCTTCAGTGAAAAATGGGCCAGCCGCTGGTCAGTGCTAATATTATCAGCTAGCAATATATTGGTCCGGTAGGCCAATCATACTAACAATGTATGATACAGTTTCCACCAACTTAGAAATCAAGTTGATTTAAAGTTTTTTGATTCAAACAAAATTTCATCCAAGAGATCAATTTTATCAGTTGATAAATTTCGGTGCACTCTCCTTCCTCCATGGGCTACTATAGAAACTGGTGCATTGGAATTGCCCTGAATCAACATAGGATTAATTAGCACTAGAGCAGTATTTCCCTTATCTAATAGTAAAACTCTTATCCATGTGAAATTGTGAATATGAGATAGCCATGTTTCATTGAGATTAGTTCTCTTACTGCCATCTCGGAGCCTCAATGTGTAGCATCGTATTTATGGGCCAACATGGAATTAATAATACAATTAAATTTGTACATTTGCGATATGATGTTTCCTGTGTGATCAGAGATAGTGTTCGAGTATATACTATTTGCGCAGTAAGGGTGGATGCATGGATGTACACATTTGTTAGGCCCTCAGATCATCAGGTCAAAATCAGCAAAAATATAAATAAATAAATAAAAGCTTCACTTTCTGTCGGTACCCTTGCATTGATATCTCTCAAGAATACAGCAGCCCATAATTCGGTACAGCTGTGTTCAGAAGCTCTACCAAAACACTTCCCTCCATTTTGAAGAATTGTCTATGACCAAAACAACCAAATTCGTTTACGTCGACTGCGTGCAGCTTAATTGCCTGCCTGCAGTTTGGGCATTTGTTTCTGGCACATCTACAGCGCCTCGTGAATAACAACAACAGGTAGCTGTTAGGTTGATCTCCTTCCTAATATGCCCAACGGCCTATTAGGCCCTTAATCCGCGCCCTGATCGGGGGCGTCCAACCCTTAATGGTTGGTGGGCCCCCGTTGCACTGCGCTATAAAGAAAGGTGGGGGCCGGCGGCACACGAGACGAGGTTCACCGGTGCGCCGCCAAACCCACCGAAAACCCTAGCCGATCTGAGGGTACGCAGGAGCAACGGGAAGCCGCCGCCTCTGCTTCACTGGCGTTTCCCCGCTGCAGCCGACTTCCTCCCGCCGTCGCCGCCACCGTCCTCGACACCGTTGGTCCGGCGTCGACCTCTCTGCTTCACTCGTCGCCGCCCTCGAGCGGATCTCCATCAACGATCCTGAGATGGCCGCCGGCTCGAGCTCCAATGGTGGTACAGAAGGTCTCTCTCCCTCTCAGTGTACTTTTGTGTTCTCTACGTTCTAGATCTAGGAACATCTTGTGCTTGAACAAAGAAAAGAGAAAGAGATCCATCTTGATCGTGCACTGTGTTGATTCTAACTTAACATTGGTATCAGTCGCCTACACTCGTGTAGATCGAGATTGGTAAAGTTGGATTCGTCTGTGAATCGAAAGAAATCAATGGAAAAGAAAGAATACGATGCAAATCGAAAAGAACAGAAAGAATCGATGGCAAATCGAGTTCAACAGTGAAACCCTAACCCTAACTCTAGGGGAAAGGGGACGCCGGACTTACTGGGTCTATGCGTCACCCATGGCCGCCTTCGTGCGGGACCCACGCAGCCCGTTTCGTCGGGGCGCGGCACAGGATGCTCTGCCGCTCGCCGCCGGGACGCCGGGGCGCACGCGCGCGGGCTCGAAACCGAGGCGCCATCCATGGCGAGCTCGACGGCGGCGCGCTCACCCATCGGCGAGCGCGCGCGCCGGCGAGCAAGCCGCGGTGGCGCCGCCCTGCCCACTCCGCCGGGCTGCCACGGCCAGCGGCCGTCGCCTCCGTTTCTTGGAGAGAGAAGACAGAGAGGGAGAATGAGCCTAGGGTTTGCGGGCGACGCGGCGTCGCCGAGTTTTGTTTCCGCGAAAAGAGCGCTCGGCCGTCCGATCTTGATCGTCGGCGACGGACGGCTGGGAACGGCGGCTGGCGAACGGGCCAGTTTGGGCCCAAGAGGGGCGCGGCGCCGGGCCGGTTTGGCGGCCTGGCCATTGGCTGTGGGGCCGAAGGCCCGAGCGTCGCGCGCGCCGAGCGGGCTGGGCCGATTTCGTGACTGGGCTACTTCAACAGTGAAGCTTTAAATTGTTTTTTCTATTTTCCAGAAGCATTTTAATAGCAGTTTTTGAATAGTTTGATTATAGTTTGATCTCTATTCAATTTTGCACCAACGTGTTTATTGTTTAGAGATAAAAGTTTATATTTTTGCTTCTGGAAATAGAAATTCCTACTTGTTTCCGTTGCAAAAGTCATTACAGTTGTTCTTTACTTTAATTCGAACCAACGAGACAATTAAAGTTTAAGAGCATGATTAAAAGGTTATTTTTGAGGATTATAGTATTGTTAATTTTCTGACCAACGTTGTTAATTACAATACTGTAATTTCATAGTTCTTGTGCATTTATTTCTATTTCTGCCCAACGGTGATATAGATTTAATTGCATAAACAGTTGTATGTTCTATTTTGACCAACGTTGGAATTTTACATGCAATTATTGTTATTATGTTCTCACTACTTTTTGAAATTTTCAGCGGGGATGAACTTGATAGGATTCATCAGTCACATCCCGACTCTAAAAGGAGACAACTATGGCGAATGGATCAAGAAGGTTGATCTTGCTTTCGTCTGTGGAGAAGTGGATGAGATAATCACCACTCCAAAGCCCACTGAGCCACCGGCTCCAGTGAGAGGAGATTCTGACACTGATGCTGAGTGGCAGAAAAAGCAAAGGGACTATGCTCCCTTAAAGATGGCTTATGATCTCGAAAAGACAAAGTGGAATAACGCCAACAAGAAATGTGTGGCAGTTATAAAGAACACAATTGATCCTAACATTTTGGGTTCAATTGGAGAGTGTGATTCAGCTGCTGAGTACCTTGCAAAGATAAAGAATCAGTTTACTGGTTCTTCAAAGACTTATGCTACACAGATCATAGAGCAGTTGATCACAAAAAGATACTATGGCAATGCCGGTACGATAAGAGATCATATCATGGGGATGTGTGCTTTGAACTCCAAGCTCAAACCAATGGACTTGGATCTCAAAGAAGAGTTTATGGTGCACCTGGTGTTCGCCTCTCTGCCAAAAGAGTTTGCAACATTCGTTGTAAACTACAACTCACAGCCAGAGAAGTGGAACATGGAAAAGGCAATTGCAATGTGTGCACAAGAGGAAGATAGACTCAAGAAACAGAATGGTGGGTCTGTCAATTTTGTGCATAATAATAAGAAAAGGCCTTTCCAAGCTGCTTCTTCCTCTAAAGCTAAAGACAAAGCCCCTATGCCACAGAAGTATCAGCAACAGCGTCAGCAACAGCGCACTCCAGCTCAAGATGAGTGCTTCCACTGTTTTGACAAGGGGCACCGCAAAGCAGATTGTCCCGCTTATTTAAAGATGATAATGGCAAAGAATGGTGAGAATGTAATTTCATTTTTTAATGAATCCCTGTATTTAAAGTTTTCTAAATCTACTTGGTGGATTGATTCTGGTGCAACTGTGCATGTTGCAAATTCTTTACAGGGATTCCGTTCGACAAGGACTACGCTAAGAAGCGAAAGACAAATTAAAGTCGCGAACGGAGTACAAGCAGATGTGGAAGCTGTTGGCGATGTCTCCCTCGAGCTAGTTAATGGTTTCATGCTTGTATTAAAAGATGTTTTATTTGTTCCTTCGCTTCAAAGAAACTTGATCAGTGTATCACGCTTAGACACAGATGGTTTTGGTTGTCATTTTGCGAATGGCAAATGTGAACTATGGTTTGATAATAATTGTATTGGTGATGCTGTCCTTTACAATGATCTTTATTTATTATCTATGCGTGATAAAGTGCATTCTGTATGTAATGTGAATGTGAATGAATCCTTGTCAGAGAAAGAAACAAAGAAAAGAAAGAGAACTCAAGATACTTCATCGAAATTATGGCACTGTCGTTTAGGCCATATTTCGAGGGGGAGAATTGAAAGATTAGTGAAAAGTGAAATTCTTCCACAGCTAGAGTTCTCTGATTTTGAACAATGCGTTGAATGCATTAAAGGAAAATTTGTAAAGCAAATTAAAAAGGGTGCCAAACGAAGTGCAGGAACGTTAGAGATAATTCACACTGATATATGTGGACCGTTTCCTGTGAAAAGTGTGGATGGCTATGATTCGTTCATAACATTCACAGACGATTACTCCCGCTATGGTTACATTTATCCAATCAAAGAAAGATCTGAAGCATTGGATAAATTTAAAATATTCAAAGCTGAGGTTGAAAATCAGCTTGACAAAAGGATTAAAATAGTAAGATCAGACCGTGGAGGGGAGTACTACGGTCGACATACCCCTTACGGACAAGTTCCTGGACCTTTTGCGAGATTCTTACAGGAAAATGGTATAGTTGCCCAATACTCTACACCGGGGGAGCCTCAGCAAAATGGAGTAGCTGAAAGGCGCAACCGTACACTAATGGATATGGTGCGCAGTATGATGAGTTATTCCTCATTGCCATTGAGTCTGTGGATGGAGGCGTTGAAAACCGCCATCCATATTCTCAACAGAGTGCCAAGCAAATCGGTGCCCAAAACGCCGTATGAGCTATGGACAGGAAGAGAACCCTCACTGACTCACCTACGGGTCTGGGGGAGCCCAGCTGAGGCTAAAGTGTTTAATCCAAATATTGGAAAACTGGATTCCAAAACTGTAAGCTGCCATTTTATAGGCTATCCTGAAAAGTCGAAAGGTTTTCGTTTCTACTGCTCAGACAGACATACAAAGTTTGTAGAAACGAGACATGCTGTCTTTCTAGAAAGTGAAATGATCAGGGGGAGCATGGTACCTAGAGAAATTGACCTTGAGGAGAAGCGGGTGTATGTGCCTACTCCTATGATTCAAGAGCCATTTTTCTCACTACCTGTTGATGCTGCACCAAAAGTTCCTGAAATAGTGACGTCAATACCTTCTTCGGTTGTTGCTGCGCCAACTATTCCAGTTATTACGGTGTCAACACCTGTCGCAACTCCACCCATACCAACAGTGAGCGAAGGTTTGGAACCTGTCATCCAGGAACCGCCTGAACCCGCGGTTGGACATGAGGAGGAGGTGCTACAGCCCCCTATGGAAAATGTGCCAGAAGTTGAGGCACAAAATGTGCCACAAGCAGTAGCTCTTAGAAGGTCACAAAGAGAAAGAAGGTCGGCTATTTCTAGCGACTATGAAGTTTATAATACAGAAGAGGTTCATATGGAGGGTGATCCCACTTCGTATGAAGAAGCCATGAGAAGTATTCACTCATCTAAATGGCTGGAAGCTATGAAGGATGAGATGAAATCAATGAGTTCCAATGGTGTTTGGGACTTAGAGGAAATTCCTAAAGGAGCCAAAACAGTAGGCTGTAAATGGGTTTACAAGATAAAACATGACTCCAAAGGGAATGTAGAAAGGTTCAAAGCACGACTCGTGGCAAAAGGCTTTACGCAAAGAGAAGGGGTAGACTATAACGAAACTTTTTCTCCGGTTTCGTGTAAAGATTCCTTCAGGATTATAATGGCATTGGTGGCACATTATGACTTAGAGTTACATCAGATGGATGTAAAGACGGCATTCCTTAACGGGGATTTGTATGAAAATGTTTACATGGCACAACCAAAAGGTTTTGTCATGAAAGGAAAAGAACATATGGGGTGTCGCTTAAAGAAATCCATTTATGGATTAAAGCAAGCCTCTAGGCAGTGGTATTTAAAGTTTGATGAAACCATAAGAAAATTTGGGTTTAAAGAAAATGAGGAGGACAATTGCATTTATGCAAAGTTTAGAAGTGGAAAATTTATTTTCTTGATCATGTATGTGGATGACATTCTACTTGCTAGTAGTGATGTTGGTCTGCTACTGGAAACAAAGAAATTCTTGTCCTCAAATTTTGATATGAAAGATCTTGGTGAAGCTTCATTTGTTTTGGGAATTGAAATTCATCGAGATAGAACAAAGGGGGTATTGGGACTGTCACAAAAGGCATACTTAGAAAAGGTTCTAAAGAAATACAGTATGCATATGTGCAAGCCTTCACCTGCTCCAATAGTCAAGGGTGATAAATTTGGGAAATTTCAATGTCCCAGGAACCAGTATGAGATCGATCAAATGAAAGCGGTTCCATATGCTTCAGCTGTCGGAAGCCTACAGTATGCTCAAGTTTGTACACGCCCTGACTTAGCTTTTGTTACCGGGATACTTGGCAGATATCAAAGTAATCCAGGACAGGCACACTGGATCATGGTAAAGAAAGCATTACGATATGTGCAAGGCACAAAAGGCCTCATGCTAACATACAGAAAATCTGATTCCCTAGAGATAGTAGGGTACTCAGATGCGGATTTTGCGGGGGACATTGATGACAGAAAGTCCACGTCTGGTTATGTGTTCACACTCGCAGGAGGAGCTATATCGTGGAAAAGCTCCAAACAAAGTGTCACTGCATCATCGACGATGTATGCTGAATTTGTGGCATGTTATGAGGCCTCGGGGCAGGTTGAATGGTTAAAGAAATTCATACCCGGTTTAAGAGTGGTAGACAGCATTCAAAGACCACTCAGAATGTACTGCGACAATGAACCAGCAGTGTTTTATGCTCACAACAATAAGTCAAGTGGTGCTGCCAAACACATTGACATAAAGTTTTGTGTTGTGAAGGAGAAAATCCAGAATCACTCTATTACACTCGAGCATATAAGTACAAAGAAAATGCTTGCGGATCCGCTCACTAAAGGCTTACCACCCAATGTGTTCATGGAACACATAGCCGGCATGGGTTTAAGGGAAAGCCTGTGATTTCTGGAAAAACAAAAAGGGCCCAAAAGATAAAGAATTTGTTTCAAAAACAGTGATGTGTGTGGTAGCTGTTGAGTCTATCGGTCTTGGACTGTGATGATAAGGCATGCTCTATTCATTAATCTGTGATGGAACAACTAAAGGAAAAGTTTCAGGTTAAAGTATAAAGTTAAAGTACAAAGTGAGATCAAGGGGGAGAATGTTAGGTTGATCTCCTTCCTAATAGGCCCAACGGCCTATTAGGCCCTTAATCCGCGCCCTGATCGGGGGCGTCCAACCCTTAATGGTTGGTGGGCCCCCGTTGCACTGCGCTATAAAGAAAGGTGGGGGCCGGCGGCACACGAGACGAGGTTCACCGGTGCGCCGCCAAACCCACCGAAAACCCTAGCCGATCTGAGGGTACGCAGGAGCAACGGGAAGCCGCCGCCTCTGCTTCACTGGCGTTTCCCCGCTGCAGCCGACTTCCTCCCGCCGTCGCCGCCACCATCCTCGACACCGTTGGTCCGGCGTCGACCTCTCTGCTTCACTCGTCGCCGCCCTCGAGCGGATCTCCATCAACGAACTTGAGATGGCCGCCGGCTCGAGCTCCAATGGTGGTACAGAAGGTCTCTCTCCCTCTCAGTGTACTTTTGTGTTCTCTACGTTCTAGATCTAGGAACATCTTGTGCTTGAACAAAGAAAAGAGAAAGAGATCCATCTTGATCGTGCACTGTGTTGATTCTAACTTAACAGTAGCTAGATTTACTTTGCTATTCTCTCATCCTCAATACATCCATCCCTGATAGGATCCATCTCCGCGACGCACCAGACAGGTCAGGGCAGAGCACTCCATGTGTGAATTATCCGGTGACAACAAATTAAACCACGCTGCCCTCCTGGTACGTGTGGATCATAACATGCTTCAAAGGTCAACCATCAACCTGTACAGATCAAAGGCAAAATGGATAGGAGGCACAGGCGCCAAATCCTGTAGGAAGGTAACAACGGAGTTCCAGCTGCCTCCTAGACCTAACACAGTTCAATAGAGCCACGAACAATGATTATCTCTCTCCTCTCACGCTCTCAGCTCATGGGTGTTTGCCTTGACCTGCTCTTTATAGGCTGATGAGAAGAATATCACAACCGCATCATATAATTCAGCACCTAATCCTATGCATGTAGCTACATGTCTGTCATGTCACATTTCTTCAATGCGCACCTGGAACTACATGGCAATGCACTGTGTCCATTCAGTGAGAACCATAAACATTAAGTTATATATTCAATATAATGGGCTTTTTCGCTGCTTCACAATTATGTGGCAATGCATATGTATCCATTCAGTAGGAGGCTTAAACATTACTCTTAAGTTCAATCTGTAGGTCAGACTCACAAATGTGTGGCCCACGTTTCTTAGAATATATATATAAAAACAGCTGAGGCAATAAAAGATGCACACACTGTGGTCAAATTCGGCGACCATGTAGTAGGGAAACAAAGTTCGTCGAGTTGTTCATATCCAAGAAATTTTTTTCAGCACCAAATATGTTCGAAATATATAATTGTGTTTTCCAAACAGCTGCAACCATTAGAAAACCAATGCATGATGAGCTAATCATGTGCCTTATTGGGGGGTAGCATTCCTCATAGCCATGAATGGCGACCATCTGATCCTCTCAGCTTTTCACATCATCCTCTCCATCTATTCCAATTCAAAAATATATGCCAAGAAAAGATATGACAAATGCACTGCAATTGCGCACTAACTGACTCCTTACTCACTACCATAGAAAATATTTTCAGCATCGGTATTTTCACTGCCAGTTCTTAAGGGACAGGTGGTGAAAATGTTTCACCGCTGGCTCTAAAGTGATTGGGCGTAGCGGGCTATGGCTAGAGCCGCCGGCGAAAATGATTTTGACCGCGGGGACCAGAGGTGATAACCTATTTTCACATTCGGTCCCTATTACGGACTGGCGGTGATAAACTATTTTCACTGCCGGTTTGAAAACCGAAGGTGAAAATAGGCATTTTCATTGCCGATATTTTACCACAGTCACCTATATTGGCGGTGAAAATGAATCTGTAATAGTGACTGTATTCACCGTGGGGCACCGTACATGCCTACAAATGGTGTCATTGCATTGGCTCGGCCAGAAGTGGGAGACAGCACCGAGGGACTTCGTGTGGTGGCCTGTACTGATTATTTGACTCTTCGCTAAGTCGGACCTTAGCTTTCTATACCTTACAATGGCCTTGTTGAAGGCACTGTGCCAGATGGGTGTCACGCACGTCTCAACGTGACCTCCTCACATGAGTTTTAACAGCCGCATGTGCTTAGTCCGGAGAAGACGGAAAGAGTAACCTTCATTATTAGGATCCATCCAATTGAATGATATGCATCAGTTGTAGAATATATTTCTAGCTTAACTGCCACAAAAGGAGCAGAATGAACCCTATTCCCGGAACCGTCCATTAATTCCCTTGTTCATGGCTTGATGGGAGGCACATATAGTTCTATGTATATATTTATTCATCATATATATCATCGTCAGTGATCAATGGGCCGGCCACCCACTAGTACACAAAGCCTCTTCCATTTCTGACATTTGTTCCGACTCGTATTGAACCCGACACTAATATCGACATTAATCTCGAGGTCCAAAATCTAGGATAAGAGAGAAGACTGTAGTCATGTGGCTCCTAGTTTTGTCTTAGATTTGGTGCATTCTTTTTAGTCCCGGATGGAGCCACCCACCAGTGGGTGGCTTCACTCGAGACTAAAAGGAATGTATTAATCTCTAGTGGAGCCAACCACCGCCAGAAAATTGGAATGATTTTTTTACGCACATCTCTATCTACTTATCTCTCTTCTCGATCTTCGCCTCAGGCCATCCCTTCGTTTTTGGTTGCCTTATCCGATCCTCTTCTCTCTCCTCTCCCTCTCCCTCTCACTCCCTTTTCTTCCTCTAACTTGGGGATAAGTTCGATTACGATGCCGGCTAGGAGCAGCGGATCTGGAGGGAGAGGCGGGGGCAGACTGGGCACCGGCGCTGCAGACCACGATCCGTGGCAAGTATTGAGCGCCGGCGGCTCAGGCCACGCTGAGCTGCGCTCGTGACCCAAGGCGGTGGCTCAGGCCACGCCAAGCAGCACCCATGATGCAAGGCGGTGGCTCGAACCCACGGTTAGCTGCACCCATGGCGCAAGGCGACGGCTCGGGCCACGGCGAGCTGTGGTGGCTCAGGCCTGCTGCGACTGCGGTGCAAGGTGGCGGCTCAGGCTACGGTGAGCTGTGGCGGCTCGGACCCGTGGTGAGCTGCGTTTGCGGTAAGTAGCGGCCGTAGCAAGAGGTGGCGTTTTAAGCCCGAGGCAAGCAGTACCAGCGGTGAGGAGCGGCAGCATAGGAAGCTTGTGCCGGTAGCGTGCGGTGGCCGCTTGGCTGGGGGCAAGATGGGATGTGGTGGTTCGTTTTTTCTTCAAATGACGTGGTTTCCTTTTTTTCCGTCAAGCATGCGAGTATGAGCAA
Organism: Panicum virgatum; assembly: GCF_016808335.1. NCBI lineage: Eukaryota > Viridiplantae > Streptophyta > Magnoliopsida > Poales > Poaceae > Panicum > Panicum virgatum. The sequence goes on from NC_053147.1 coordinate 54,227,157, forward strand.
TGGAGATTGGGTGTTTGTGGTATTGTGGTAATGCTGCAGCTAGACAGTTTGAGGGAAGATAGAGAAGATGTACTATATTCTCTTGACCATGAAAATAGCAACACTTGTATGATTTTTTCATTTTTGGTTGAGTTTCGTGCGGAATATGCCGTTCCATGTCCTGCGAGGCCAGCATACAAACTTCCTCAGGTTTGGTACCGCGGGATACTCAGCCATATATCAAACTCGTGGATAGGTGGTGCTTAGATTTTTTTTTCAAATGCACCCTCGTCCTTAGTTTTTATAACTGTGAGGGCAAGATCGAGCCCTATATTTGGAAGGATTTTTGGACCTGCTGATCACAGCCTACTAATTACCATCATTAAGTTTCCTAATCACACTCAAAGAGTTTAAATGCTTTCTTAATCCTAATTTTATGTTCTTATCAGTGAAGATCACTTTCCAAATAAATATTCCAAACAACAGAATGACGCAGGGCAGGTAGGCATGCGGGACAGAAACAAACATAGGAGCCATGTGGATGGGACACTAAACGAATTTCAATCTTTAAATGATTTTTTCTTGAATATTGTTGACAGCCAAATTTGGCAGGTCAGAGGCCGACCGGTCAGACCGGTCTGCCCAGTTTTAGTCCGAGTAGGAGTTGTTTTATTTGTGGAAACTTTGTATAATCCGACTTGGAGAAGGGGTACGACTTCTCCGACCTATAAATATAAAGGCTAAGGCCGATTGAGGTAATCCCAATCGATTCATACATTTATCCTTTACTTTTTACCTCCAAACCCTAACTTTTCCAATCTCATCTGTTATTCTTCGCTCGTCTGTACGACGTTTGAGGATGTTCTGAGTGGCCTGCCGACCTCAAAGCAACCCTAGATCCACGAGCTCTGATGGGGTCCCTCCCGAGCTCGAGGTTTTAGATTTTCGCGGCGTTCTCTGTAGAACCGGTCTAACCGGTCGCCATAACCGGTCTGACCGGTCTGTGCGCAGGGAGCCTGTTGGTGAAGATCGTGTCGACGATCTGCGCGTTCTAGCGCTTTCGAGTGTGTTGGCGCAAATTAGTGTCAACATACTTTTTGGCGACTCCGCTGGGGACAGATTAATCTGGTTTTTAAACCGATCTAATCTAGTTCTCAAAGAAGATGGGCGTCATCACCGACCTCGACGAAGGCATCATCTCCACATCTATCGAGGAACTCAGCGAGGAGGAGCACCAAGATTACTTGGTGGTCAGGGAGCACTTCAAAGCACAATTCTTGAAGGGATTCAAGAAAAATCAGCAAGGCCAGGTCACGAGGGTTCAAGACTTTGTGATGCCCTCCTTCACGCTCAAGAATAAGCAAGTCGAAGTAATAAGCGATGTAAGCACTTCATCTTCCGACTTGTTTAGCAAATTATCATCTATTATGGATCAGAAGATTGCTGATATATATAAGCCCATGAATGGTTTAAAGGATCAATTAGATATCATGAAAAAAGGCAAATATGTAGATGATAATTGTGCTTTCCAAATTGCTAGTTCATCGGCTACGCCAGCATCGGTTCAAGAACCACTATATGGCATGCCGATGAACTATTTTGCAGGATAAACATCACCATTGCAACTGGTACAGTCGAATGCGGCTGTACCGGTCAGACCGGTCCAACAGACCGGTCAGACCGGTGCGATCGTGGTCAGCCCAGTAACATCTACACCGAACACGTTTACTCCTTGCTCGGCAACCCTTAGCCAAACCAATGAGATGACAAATTGTGTGCAGCCTTGTCCTTCACAAGAATCTGGTTCTCCACATGAACCAATTTTTGATAGTGTGCATGGAAATTCTTTTGGGCGTGCACTAATAAGTTCGGTTCAGATGATGGTACAAGATGATCCTATAGAACATCGTCTTACTTCTGTAGCACAAGCATCCACGAGTGGTAGATGCGAAGCCGATCCCGCTAGGTTAAAAGAGGATCCGGCTAGTGCGATGAAAATCAAATTCGCTGTGGATATAGGTAATTCTACATTATACCAAAAGCCATATCCCGCTGAATTTGATTTGGTTTCTTTTCCTGCTGATTGGTGTGTTCCTAATTTTGTGAAATTTAGTGGTGATGATAATAGAGCACCTTGGGAGCACATTGACCAATATATTTTACAACTAGGAAAAGCTGATTTCCATGATGCTTTGCGAAATTCGCTTATTTTCATTATCTTTGACCGGAACTGTTTTTTCTTGGTTTTCTTCATTAGCCCTGAATTTTATTCAATCTTGGAATCAGTTGGGACATAAGTTTCATGATCGTTTCTATAATGGGGACAATGAGGCTAAGCTGTCGGATTTGACATCGGTTAGGCAAAGCCAAGATGAGCCTGCTTCGGATTACTTCAGAAAGTTTAATGATATCAAAAACCGATGTTTAAATTTAACAGTTTCTGAAAAGGAATTGGCTGATTTGGCTTTTGATGGTTTGCATTCTTATTTGAAAAAAGAACTCGAAGGCTTTGAGTACCACACTATTAATTATTTGCACATGAAAGTCTTGGGTTTAGAATTTAGACTCCAGAACGCAAAAGATGCCCATAATACTCATCGGTCCATACATGTTGATTGTAAATCTGATTCGGACGATGAGAAAAAGGAATTTGCTCAATTCATATGGCCATCAGAAGATAAGCCATGTTCTTGTTGATCGCTTAAGCCGATTTCGAAGAATCGGCAAGAACAAGTTCGTTTCACATTTGATGTTTCTAAGTGTGATCGCATATTTGATGAATTGCTTAGAAGCAGAAACATCAAGTTGTCACATGTCATACCGCCACTTGAGGAGCTAAAGCAGCATGCATATTGCAAGTGGCATAATACTTTTTCTCATGCAACTAATAATTGCAATATCTTTCATCGAAAAATCCAATCGGCCGTTACTGAAGGACGATTGGCAATGCATGAGGTGAAAAATGACAAGGCGTCATTCCCTGTCCATACGATTGATTTGGATAATGTCAAGGTACTTATTCGGCTGGAATAAGCCGAAAGAGAAAAAGGAAAAAATGTTATCATTGGTGAGCCAAGGCCGAAAAATGTCAATGACAAGATTCAGGCTAGAGAAGTGACGATGGAGAAGACTCCTAATGGAAAGGAGTCACTGAAGATCACTGTCAAAGCTTCAAGACCCGGGGGCCAAGAAAGTTGCTCTCAAAAGATGAGTCGGCCTGCAACTCAGGCACGACCAGTCAGACCGGTCGCCTCAACCGGTCAGATTGGTTAGACAAAAGGTCGGCCCAGAACTTTCAAGCCTAAGCACCCGGAAGGAGATACTCGGAAGGTTAATGAGTCAAAGGTGCAGGGGAGTTTTACAAAGCAGAAGCTCACCTTCGCTTAGCTACAGAACAAGTACACAAAGGCCGTTCCAAAAGATCGGTCACTAAAAAAAGAACCAAGTTCACCTCCGCGTCAAGGCAAGCGTTCTTCTCCTAGGGGGGAATCCAGCAAGCATAGGGGTGATAGCACTATAGTGTTCTCTCCTGAAAAGGTGTATGCTACTATGCCGTGGGCGTCACCGGCATCGGGTTTTTCTTGTCCTGCATGGGGGCATGAAGGAATTTGGATGTATTGTTATCCGATGCTATACCCACCATCTCACCACAGGGAGGAGGATCATAGAAGGCCTGTGTTCAACATTGTGACACGACTAGTGCACGACCGATTGGGACCCCACCAATCAGGTCAGGGGCGGCAGCCTGCACCGGTCAGACCAGTTGCCACTGACCGGTCAGACCGGTCTCATCAGAGGCCGGGCAAAGTTCATTCTCCAAGACAGGTTTACTGTGTCAAAGAGAAGAAAGAAGAGGTACAACCCACTGTTGATCTAGAGAAAGCTAAAGTCGATGATGTTGTGCAGATCGGCAATATTAAAGTGACTGTCAATGATGCAGGTACAAGACTGATGGTTTTTGGTAAATCGGTCAATCCTTCTATTCAAAGGCCGATCATGGCAAATGATCATGAGGCCAGTAGCAGTAGTTCAACAACAAAGTACTTTCAACCAAGATGGTGTCCTCCAGGGTTAGTGCGTACTCAAAGAAGGAAGCTGCAGCGTCTACGTGCTTAGGAAAAGAAGGAGCAGGAGTTCAAGAGGCTGAGGGACAAACAATTCAACCACTACAGACCTATGGTCCCTCAGGGCAAGGTAATTAGGGTCAAAGCAGTTGACCAGCCAGCACAACCGGTCGAACCACCTCAGGCGACCGGTCTGACTGGTACAAGAGACCGGTCTGACCACCCAGAGCAACCGGTCAGACCGGTTGAGGTTGCATTAAAGCAGAAAGCCGAATTGGCAACGCCTGTTTCGGTTCCTTGTGATGGAGAAACATTGCTAGCATTCTCGGTACAGGGTGATGAAGAGATAGTGGATTATGAGGTTACACCAAAAATGCATCAATATGAAGGTCAACGACATTTAAGTGCTCGGGGGGCAAAATATTGGCAAATGATAATTTACCTCATGAAGTTTCTATGCAACAGATCAGTTTGCAAGGGGATCTCAAGACTTTGATTATGTATTTGAGGTCTTGAGTTGTTTGAAAATTGTAACATCAACAAATAAAAGCCGAATTAGAAGTTTTTCAATTTGAGCTAGAAAATTTGCAAACTTTTTGTAATGAGGCATATTGATGTTCTTACTTCTATTCTTCGGTCAAAGAATGAAACCGAATTTACTTGGGGGCAAAACAGCAAGAAGCATTTGAGAAGATCAAGATTTATTTGTCTTCACCACTCGTGCTCAAGGCGCCTAGGAGAGGAGTACCTTTCAGACTTTATGTGGCTGCTGAAGACAAGGTTATTGGGGCTGTTTTGACTCAAGAAACCGAAGGGAAGGAGTACATCATTACATACTTAAGCCGACGACTTATTGATGCAGAGACAAGGTGTCAGTGTTTACCGCCAAGTCTGCTCAGGGATACCCTTAGCAGTAGGGTTTGTAGGTAGCGATCGACGGCTTTGGAACTCAATGGTGCAAGGAAACAAGGATTTAGACAGGTTCGAGCCGCGAGTTGCGTAATACCCTACGTCCTGTGTGGTGGTTTTTATTGCCTTAGGTGTAGATGTCTTTTGAGGGGGTCCCTGCCCGCCCTTATATATCTGGGGGGACAGAGTTACATGGAAAGTTTTAGCTCAGTACAGTTGGAGTCCTTCTACAACACGATCGGGTAGTTTCCTTGTACTGCAGCTAGTTCTACGCCTATTCGGGTAGTTACAAAAGAGGTAAGGTACATCCATGAGCTATCCCTTACTCTAGAACATTCTATGCCTATGAGCAGTCCTGCTGCCCCGAGTCTGACAAGCCCCCGAGCTCTTCGTAGCCGAGTCCTGCAGACGTCGAGTACTTGACTGGGCGTCTTCGAGTTCTTCGAGTAGTCAGAACATCCTTTTGGTTGCTTCTGACTCTTTCTTTAGATACGTTGAGTAGTCCTTCAAGTACTTCCGTTTGCTTCAAGGCTGTGAGGTGCTCAAGCCCCGAAATCTTGATCATATATGGTGCGCGAAGTACTCGCGCTCCATATGGAGTAGCCCCCGAGCCTTAAGTTGAATCGTAGAATCAGGATGAGGGTCACTTCAGTCTTTTTCTCCTTCTTTATTTTTCAAAAAAATTGAAAAATAAATCTCTGATACATATATTCCGCAGCCCCCCGAGTCTTGAATTTAAATCACTTCATTTAGATTTAGGAATCAATGTAAACTCGTGGCAAAAACTGAAATCTTCCCTGAGAAGGAAAGAATCTGTTGGCATCCCAAATATTCAAAAAATTGCCCCTGAAGACTGTATAAAGCCGGTTGAAAACTTCCAAGGGTTTTACCCCTTGAACTCCTGGCCACCGTCAAACTCAGATTTCACATTTGCCTCTTCTCAGTCAAAATCCAAAAGCCCCTCTCGTAGCCCCCGAGCCAAAACTCGTGTCTTTGATTTGGCTCCCAAGAAGAACAAATCCAAAGTTGATGAGGGAACTGTTGCCAATATGTCCACAGGTTGGCGTAAAAGCAAGATGTCTGAATCACTGGTCCGAGAGTTGGAGAATATGGGTTTCCTCCAAGAACAGGACGTAAGCCAATGGCGCGGTGGTGAAGGAGAAGATTACCCCATGGAAGGTACTCTTGAGACTGTTATGTTTCGCGATTTTGTAGAATGTGGTCTCACTCTTCCCGTGTTAGAATTTTTCTATAGACTTCTTCAATTTTGGGGAGTTCAGTTACACCATCTCACTCCCCAATCCATCTTGCATCTCTCAATTTTCACTCATTTCTGTGAGGCATTCCTTGGACTTCTCCCTCATTTCCATCTTTTCCGACATTTCTTCTTTCTTGTTCCAATCCCTAATGCTGCCAATCCCGCCGTCATCGGGGGATGTGAATTAGTACTCCGCCCTGAGAACCGAGGCGAGTACTTGACTTATGATCTGACAGATCAAGGAGCTGAATGGAAGAAATTCTAGTTCCATGTTGGGAACTTTGAATCCCCACTTCCAGAAAGGACTGCTAGTGCCCCCCAAGTCCAGGAGAGCTGGTCGAGTAGAGGACCTGGTGGCAAGCAAGTTGAAGCCATTCTTCGTGTGATTGCCATTATTAAGAAAAAGGGAGTCACTGGATATCATGTGGTCTTCTCGTTTATCAGTCGCTGGACGCAGCCTCTCCAGCTGCGAAAGCATCCTGCCTTTAGATATGAAGGTATGCAGGATCCCACTAGGATGTCCTCAGAACCATTGGCTCAGTCTGATGTGATAAAGAGATGCTGCAAAGTACTCGAAAACTTCGACAAGTCTTTGACGCTTCCAACACTCTTCTCGGCACAAAATCCTCCCGAGAATGCCTGGGTACGTGCTTTGGATACCATGTCGAGTACTTGTAGTTAACCATTTTATATCTTCTGTCTAAGTATTGGCTTCTTTCTGCAGAAGAATTATAAATCCTGGTATTGTATGCCTCCGACTTCCACGAATGCTGATTCTGATGACAGCAAGAAAAGGAAGGTGGCTCCCGGATCAATGTTGCAAAGGAAAGTTCCTCGTCTCGATGCCGGCCAGTAGGTATATAACATTTTGTTGATTGTATCCCGTTTGCCTCAGCTTTCTTATTCAGAATCTTTGCTTGGCTAGGGTCCAACATCTTTTGGCGCATGAAAAAGATCAAGTCCAAGACTTCCGCAACTGGGTGTCGAGTGGTTCGGAAGAAACTAGTCGGTCAGCCCCCGATTCTCCTATAATTGAGTTGATCGAGAACCCGACAGCCGGTTGCCTAGATGCAGACACAGCTGAGAAACCAAGCGAGCCAAGCCCTGAAACATCTGGTACTCCTGCGGCTGCTGAAGGAGCTTCCAAAGTTGGTGGATCTAGGAGTAGTGGAGCAGAAGGGTCGAAAGGTCCTTCCGTTTGACTGGTACCATTCCAGTCTATGCCTCAATCAGCCCAAGAAGAGCTGGGAAAGGAACTGTTTGATGATCCGCTGTTGTCTCTAGACAACATGAAGAAACTTATAGATTGTATGTAGTGGAGTTTTAAATTCACCAAGGTGAGTCTTCTGCCACTACTTGTCTTTGTCGAATAGTTGTCGAGTAGTTCTTGATGTCTAACCAGATTCGCCTTATATGACTCAGGATGTAGCCAATCGATCTTTCCTGAAGTCTCATGCTTTATATAAGACTGTCGATAATCGGAAGATCTTAGAAGAGCAAAGGGCCATGATTGCCAAACGACTGGATGAATCCCTTGCTGCTCGGAACAAACTTTATGAGACAAATCAGCAGCATCATCTGGAGGTTTGTGACATGAAGCGCCAGATTAAGAACCTTCAAGAAGAAAGATCAAAGCTTCAAGAGGAAAATTTCAGGCTCCAGAAGCAATTGCAGAATGCCCAAGCCTGTAAATACTCGATATTTTGTCTTGATTTTGCTTTGTCATATCAATTTCTGAGATATCTTCTCATCAAGTTCTCCAGAAGACCATACTCGACTGATAGCAGCAGCTCAAGCTCTTGTAGATGTGGTTGATACTGAAGAAGAGTCGTCGAATAGCAAGTCCTTGGTGGAGCGTTTGGAAGAAGCTCCCTAGAAATTTTTTGACGTTATGACGGCTACATCCAAGAATTATCTAACCCACATGACAGGAATTGTCAAATCATACTTGCCTCAGTTTAATTTAGCTCCGATAGCTAAAGGAATAGCTCCCAGTTGCTCTGATGAGAAATTCCGAGAGTATTGTAAGGAATCAGAAGTGATTGCGGAGGAAATTCTGAAGAACATGGCAGAGTAGACTGCTTGTAACAACTGTTATCATCTTCAGTGAGCTTTTGTCGTTGTTCATAGCTTGTATCCTGTTGGTGTGTCTTCAGAAGCATAATCTGATACTGTAGGATAAGTATGAACTAGACGATCAATCGAATAGAATACCCAAATGGAGTAATCCTTAAAGTTAATCAGTTAGAATGAATCCCGTCGGGCTATCCAAATAGAAAAACTTGTAAAGATACCCGTAAACTACTCGATCAGGCGAGTAGTGTGTCCTTACCAAGGACTGGAGTAATCCGTAAGACAAAACTATTCGGTACGAACCCCGTCGGGTTGTCCAAGACGTAAATGTCATAGGGATATCCGAGGCTTACTCGAGCAAAGCGAGTAAGGTGTCCATTAACCAAGGACTGGAGTAATCTTTAAGACAGAACTGTTAGGTACGAACCCCGTAGGGTTGTTCAAGACGTAAATGCCAGAAAGATTTCCAAAACTTACTCGAGCGAGGCGAGTAAGGTGTCTAACTTGTAGACTGGAGTAACTACTAAGATTGACCTGTTAGGGCGAACCCCGTCGGGTTGCCCAAGATGGACAAAATGTAGAAGTATCCATAACGTACTCGAGCGAGCGAGTAGTTTTGCATTGACATCAATGCTGGAGTTCCTCATAGTTGACCTGTTAGGATGAACTCCATTGAGTTATCCAAGATGGACAACTAGTAAAGGTATCCATTCACCTTCTCGAGCTAGGCGAGTAGGTTGTGCCCTTTAAGGGAAAAGATGCGGCTTGTATAGTTGTTCTGATGAAAAACTGTGTAAGCTTATCCCGGACTGGTGATGCTGTCAGATTGCATTTAATGTAGTCGATAGGGATCCTCACTTTATTAAAGAAATCAGCTGACAACACTAGTCTGCTCAATGTTCCAGGAATTCGGTACCTCATTGCCATCTGCATCAGTGATTCTGTATGAACCTGGTCTTGTAACCTTAGTTATGATGAAGGGACCTTCCCATCTGGAATTTAACTTGTGCAGTTCTGTCTCATCCTGAATCCGGCGAAGTACTAGATCTCCAATGTTGAAGGATCTTTGCTGTACGTTGCGGTCATGATAGCGTCTAACTCCTTGGAGATATCTAGCCGATTGGGTTAAGGCGTTGACTCTGGCCTATTCGACTGAGTCCAACTCCAGTTGTCGAGCTTCATCTGCTTCTCCTTCTTGATAGGCTTCAACTCTTGGGGATCTCCACATGATATCAGCGGGTAGTATAGCCTCTGACCCATAGGTAAGGAAGAAAGGAGATTGTCCAGTTGCTTTGCTAGGCTGGGTTCGCAGCTCCCAGACTACATGAGGTAGTTCTTGAATCCACTTGCCGCCTTTCTTGGTGTTGGCATCGTAGAGTCTTTTCTTCAAGCCGTCGAGTACTAAGCCATTGATGCGCTCAACTTGACCGTTTGCCCGAGGGTGAGCCACGGAAGCATATTTGACCTCGATGCAGGAGTTGTCACAGAAATCCCAAAAAAATTGTGACGTGAAGTTGGAGCCAAGATCTGTAATAATGGTGTGAGGAAAACCAAACCGATGGATAATGTCGGAGATGAAGTCCACTGCTCTATCTGATGAGATCTTGACAATGGGCTTGTACTCGATATACTTGGTGAACTTGTCGACTGCCACCAGCACATGATTGAATCCTCCTGGAGCGACGGTTAATGGCCCGATCATGTCCAAACTCCAACAGGTGAACGCCTTGCCGACTAATGTCCTTGATGCAGCATGATTGCCGCAAACTCCTTCATGTATTTCTCGAAGGATGTCTTTGCCTTCTTCAAGGGTAACACACTTCATGAGGATGCCTGAAGCAGAGTGCTTGTATAGGTTGTTGCCGACGTGGACAAAACCCTTGCTGCTCCTGGTGATGTGGGCAGCTTCAGCGCTTTTAGGATCAACGTGTGGTGGAAGCTTGAATTCCTTGATGAAATCAATAAACTGAGTTCGCCAATCTTCATCAATCATCAGCACTTCTCTGACTGTGGTCGGGGCCTCCGTGTCAATGGTTTGTTGGCTTTGTTCCTTGACTGATGGGTGGTGAAGTTCATGGACAAAAACTCCTGGTGGAACAGCTGCTCGAGTGGACCCAAGTTTGGAGAGGACATCAGCTCCCACATTGTTGTTACGATCGACGTGGTGGATTTCCAATCCTGAGAACTTGTTTTCGAGCTTTCTGATTTCTGCAATGTATGCGTCCATTGTATCCTTGTTGACGTCACATTCTTTATTGACTTGTTGAACAACGAGTAGAGAATCGCCGTAGACGAGTAGTCGCTTGATGCCGAGAGATATTGCTAGTCGGAGGCCGTGTAGCAATGCCTCGTATTCAGCTTCATTGTTGGAGACCATGAACAAGATTTGGGACACATACTTCAATTGTTCTCCCTTGGGGGAGATGAACAAAACTTCTGCGCCGCCTCCATCGATCTTGAGTGAGCCGTTGAAGTACATCACCCAATGTTCTGGAATGTTCTGGGGTGCTAGAATTTGGTTTCCCGCCATTCAGCCAAGAAGTCGACTAGTGCCTGTGACTTGATTGCTGTTCTTAGCTTGAAGTTGATTTCTAAAGCTCCCAGTTCAACTGCCCACTTTGAGATTCGTCCAGTGGCATCCCGATTGTGGAGTATATCCCCCAATGGGAAGTCAGTTATGACTAAGATCTTGTATTCGTCGAAGTAATGCCGGAGCTTCCTGGAGTGATTAGAATTCCATACAGAAGTTTCTGAATTGATGGGTATCTAACCTTTGATTCAGAGAGTACTTCGTTGATGAAGTAGACTGGTCTCTGAACACCGTAAGCCTGGCATTCCTCCGAACATTCGACTACTATCGCCGTACTGACTACATGGGTAGTCGCAATGATGTAGAGGAGTAATTCCTCACCGGGTAGTAGAGCTGTAAGAATCGGCAGTGACTGGAGATGTTGCTTGAGATTCTCGAGTGCTTCCACGGCTTCTGTAGTCCACTCGAATTTATATTGTTTCTTTAGGAGTTTGAAGAAGGGTAATCCCCGTTGGCCAAGCCTGGACAAGAATCGATTTAAGCCTGCCATGCAGCCTGTAAGCTTCTGGACATCCTTGATAATAGTTGGGGCATCCATGGCCATGATGGCATTGATCTTCTCTGGATTAGCCTCAATTCCTCGGTTACTGACGATGAATCCGAGTAGTTTTCCAGATGGTACACCGAAGACGCACTTTGTTGGGTTGAGCTTCCAGTGGAATTTCCGGAGGCTGTTGAAGGTCTGTTCCAGGTCAGTAATGAATTGATCCTGGGTCTTCGTTTTGACGACAACGTCGTCAACATAAGCTTCCACGTTGTGATGTAGCTGGTCGGAGAAGCACAGCTGTATCGCGCGCTGATAAGTAGCGCCAGCGTTCTTCAACCCGAAGGACATGGTCTTGTAGGCGTATGCCCCATAAGGGGTGATGAAGGCCGTCTTGATTTGGTCTTCTTCTTTTAGGGCGATCTGATGATACCCTGAGTAGCAGTCGAGGAAGGATAACAGGACACATCCTGCTGTCGAGTCAATGACTTGATCAATACGTGGTAGCCCGAAAGGATCCTTCGGGAAATGCTTGTTTACATCAGTGTAGTCGACGCACATCCTCCACTCGTTGTTGTTCTTCTTCTGTACGAGCACAGGGTTGGCCAACCAATCACGGTGGTAGACTTTTTTGATGAACCCAGCTGCGAGTAGTTTTGCCAGCTCTTTCTTGATGGCTTCTCGCTTGTCCGGTGAGAACCACTGTAACCTTTGCTTTTTTGGTATCGCTATAGGGTCGACCTTCAAGGCATGCTCGATCAACTCCTTGGGCACCCCTGGCATATCCACTGGTTTCCATGCGAATACGTCTCGGTTGGCCCTAAGGAAGTTGACGAGCTCGAGTTCCTATTTGTCACCCAGTCCTGCTCCGATGATGGCTGTTTTGGAGTCGTCTCCCTCTTGTAGCTGGATAGTCTTGGTGCTCACACCATTGGTTGGTTTAACCAATGATTGGTTTGGCTTCTTGGAAGGCATCAACTCGTTGAGTGATAGTTCTTTAGTAGCGGCAAGTATTTCGCTGACAGAGCTAGGAACCCGGATGGTAGAAGCATGATCTATTGCTTCCTTGTCGCACTCGAAGGACTTGAGGAGGTCTCCCTGTAGTGAAAGGACTCCTGTGTTACCTGGCATCTTGAGGAGCAGGTAGACATAGTGTGGCACTGCCATAAACTTGGCTAGTGCAGGTCTTCCCAAGATAGCATGATAAGAGGACTCGAAGTCGGCTACTTCGAATTTGATGTACTCTGTCCGGAAGTTCTGTTTTGTACCAAATGTGACTGGGAGGGTAACCGTGCCAATTGGAGTAGAGTAATTTCCGGGGACAATGCCGTAGAACGGAGCCTTGCTTGGAGTAAGCAGACTCATGTAGTTGAGGCCCATCTTTACCAGTGTGCTTGCAAAGATCAGGTTGAGCCCACTTCCGCCATCGATTAGTACTCGAGTAAGCTTGGGGCCCTGAACGACTGGGTCGAGTACTAGCGGGAACTTTCCAGGTTCAAAGAAGCTGGTCCACTGATCCTCCCTGGAGAAGGTAATGGGGACCTCGCTATATTTGAGTGCCCTCTGAATTGCTAGTTTGACTGAGAGGATCTCTCTGAGTAGGAGCTTCTGAGCTCGCTTGGAGAAGCTAGAGTCTCCTCCAAATATTACATTGACGATGTTTTGCTGTTGTTGGAAACCATCACGGTCTTTCTTGTCGTCTTCAGCATCTTTGTCTTGTTCTTTCTTTGGAGTAGTTGCAAGTGCCGACTGGAAGGATTTGCGTAGGATCGTGCACTCCCACATTGAGTGGTTGCTCTTGGGGTGGATTGGACATCTTTTGTTGTGAAGTATCTTGTCGAACTGGTTCTGCGGTTTGTCGCCCTTCTTACCACGCGGTGTGCGATCAATGGTGCCGACAGTGTCGTCAGGCTTACGCTTATGCGTAGGATCCCGCTGGTTACTGGGCCCTCCATGGTCATTGTGGCGCTTCCCATTGTTGTCGTTGTTCCGGCAGGGAAAGCGACTGCGTTCTTGCTCCTCTTCATCTGCCCAGCGCTGCATCATGTCACGTAGATTTACCACTGTTTTGGGCCGATTAAGCCCAAAGTCGCGGTATAGTGATTGGACGGTGATGCCGCTCTGGAAGTAGTCGATGACGTCGTCGTCGGCGATGTTGGGGATGGTGGCTCTTGTCTCAAAGAAGCGCTTGACATAGGATATGATCGACTCGCCTTGTTCTTGCTTGCACATGGACAGGGCGTGTCGAGTAGCTACTCGGTGTAGCGACCCTTGGAAGTTGTCGATGAAGGCCTTCTTGAGGTCATCCCACGAGTGAATGGACTCGTGCGCCAAGCTTTCGAGCCACGTGAGGGGTGCGGGCTCCAGGGCCATCGGGAAGTAGAGGACGTTGGTGTTGGTGTCTCCCTCTGTAACACTAACAGCGGTCGAATATAAACGTAACCATTGAGCAGGGTCTTGCTTACCGTCGTACTTCTGGATATTTGTCGTCTTGAAATCCTTTGGGTACTCGACGTTGTCGAAGACACTGCTGAGGGCGGGGAAACGATCGGAGTTGTCTGCAAGCTATACTCTGCGTCTTGCGTTGATGATGTCCCGTGCATCCATGATGGAATCGGCTACCTCTTCCCTATTATTCCCACAGTTGTTGTTGTTGCGGTTTGGCTGAGGGCCAGGAGCTTGATTTGCTTGTGGTTGTCCACCTATGGGGCGATGACTACTCGCAGCTTCCTGATCCTCTTGGTTTCTTCGATTCTGCTGTTCCTGCTGCTGTTGACGCTGGTAGCCTCCGGGGGTACGGCTTGCTTGAGGTATTGCTGTTGCGGTAGCCCTTGATCGCGTACCGTGAAGCGAGGACAGGGGGTTCTGTTTCTCGAGTTGTTCAACAGCATTTTTGGTGAGATTTATGACTCGTTCCAACTCGGGATTCTGGGGCGTCGTCATGAGTCGCAGGGTTGCTTCTGTCATTGCGGCGATCGGTGTTCTGAAGATGGGATCCGTAGTATTGTTGAATTCGTTGTTGAGGTTGCGTGGCAGGAGATGTGCACGTTCGGCCGCGCGAGTCCTGCGCACTTCTTTGCGTTGATTCCTTTCCCTGCGGGCTGTACGAGTGACTTCGTCTTCATCAGCTGGAGCATCTTGGGTCAAGTTGTCTGCTGAGATCTGATCCAAGGCTTCGTTTGGATCATGGTGACTTGGAGCACCTTCGGGCTGGATGATTACCGAAACCAAACGCTCGTGAGAGAAGCTTTCCAGGTCTGATTCGTAATCAGCAAGGACAGTTCCACCGGAGCCAGTTTCCCTCTCGGTTTCGAGAGGAGTGCCGTGTTGAAACGGGAGATCATCAATGCTGGCGACTTCTCGCAGGTTGTCGAGTAGTTTTTGCGAGAGTATGATCTCGGCAAGATTTGAGTTGCATATTGGTGATGAAATCCAGGCTGTCTTGAGATTACTCGACTGGATCTGGATAGACGTCAAAAACGGGTGCCTCCCGGCTAGCGGTGGCTGATTGGTTTTCGACATGAAGTAGGCGATCCAAGCTATTTTCATAGGAGGATCTAATCATCTGTTTGCAAACAGACAGTGAATTGCACAAACCAAAGACGAGTTGCGCGATAAGAGTCCCAATCCGAGTGAATTTCGGTTTGATATCAATCTGAGTTCGAGTCGAACTCGAGTTGATTTCGAGTTTTGACTCGATCTCCTTGGCAAGGTCGGGAAGCAACATAACGCCGCGATCATGAGATCTGACGAGCTTGTTGGAGTCTTCCGACGTGGAGGTCTTCGGCGTGGGAGAGTTGGTTAAGTGGCTATTGAAGCCGCCTGAACCATTGGCGATGCAGACCCACGAGCCGAAGATGAAGGTGACGCCTCTGGGAGGCATCATGGTGCTGAAAGCGAAAGTGACCATCGAACTCGCCGATGAACTCGCCAAGTCCCCTACCTAGCGCGCCAGCTATCGGTGTTTACCGCCAAGTCTGCTCAGGGTTTGTAGGTAGGGTTTGTAGGGTTTAGCAGTAGGGTTTGTAGGTAGGGATCGACGGCTCTAGAACTCGATGGTGCAAGGAACACAAGGATTTAGACAGTTTCGGGCCGCGAGTTGCGTAATACCCTATGTCCTGTGTGGTGGTTTGTATTGCCTTAGGTGTAGATGTCTTTTGAGGGGGTCCCTGCCCGCCCTTATATATCTGGGGGGACAGGGTTACATGGAAAGTCCTAGCTCAGTACAGTTGGAGTCCTTCTACAATATGATCGGGTAGTTTCCTTGTACTGCAGCTAGTTCTACGCCTATTCAGGAAGTTACAAAAGAGGTAAGGTACATCCATGAGGTATCCCTTACTCTAGAACATTATATGCCTATGAGCAGTCCCGCTGCCCCGGGTCTGACACAAGGTATACATTTATTGAGAAGTTATGTTTGTCTCTTTATTATGCTTGTACCAAATTGAGGCATTACCTACTATCTAGTGCTTGCGTAGTAGTATGTCAAACCGATGTGATCAAACATATGTTACAGAAGACGATTTTGAGTGGTCGAATCGGCAAGTGGGCTTATGCTTTAGTTGAATATGATTTGGCTTGCGAACCTTTAAAATCTATGAGAGGCCAAATTGTAGCGGATTTTATTATTGAGTATCGAATTAATGACAAGCATGATCTGGAAGTCGGCTAAATTACTTGCACACCATGGAAGTTGTACTTTGATGGATTGGTTTGTGATGACGGTCAAGGGATTGGTGCTTTTCTTATTTCTCCGAGTGGTGCCGTTTTTTAATTTTCAAACCGATTGGAAGAAGAATGCACAAATAACCAAGTTGAGTATGAAGCGCTTCTATTTGGCTTGGAATTCTTGCAATCCATGGGCGTGAAGCATGTTGAAGCCTTTGGAGATTCTCTTCTGGTGGTGCAGCAAGTATTCAAGGTATGCCAATGCGATAATGGTTCTCTAAATGCATATCTTAATAAATGCCTTGATATTATTTCTTCCTTCAATGAATTTATTATTAAACATATTCCGAGGGAGGAGAATGGAAAGGCAAATACTCTGGCTCAGCAAGCATCTGGCCATAACGTCACGAAAAAATATTTTAACATTCGCAAGCCGATGCAATCAAGAGCCGAGTTTTTGGTTCTGGACCAACCGGTCCGACTGGTCTTCGAAACCGGTCTGATTGCCCAGACCGGTCTGACCGGTCCAGAGACCGGTTTGGTCGGTGATGCTGCTGTTGATACTGATTCGGCCAAAAAAGTTGATTCAATTGTCTCGGCCGAAGCCCAGGATTGGAGGGTCCCTCTTATATCATATTTGAGAGATCCTGGTCGTGGTGCGGAGAGAAATATTCGGCGTTTGGCTTTCAAGCATGTTTTAATTGATGATGAATTGTATCGTCGAACTGCCGAAGATTTGCTTCTCAAGTGTTTAGATTCGGATCAGACCTGAGTTGCTATGGGTGAGGTTCATGAAGGTGTTTGTGGTACTCATCAATCGGCTCCTAAGATGAAGTGGTTACTTAGAAGAGCTGGTTTTTATTGGCCCACCATGTTGTCCGATTGTTTCAAGTACTATAAAGGGTGTGAAGAATGTCAGCGATTTGGTGATTTGCAATTGGTGCCTGCCGTGTTGATGCATCCTATTATTAACCCATGGCCGTTCCGAGATTGGGGGTTGGATTTCATTGGACAAATTAATCCTCCATCTTCAAAGGGGCATCGCTTTGTGTTGGTTGCTACGGATTGTTTCACTAAATGGACCGAAACGGTTCCTTTGAAGAACATGACACATAAGGAGGTAATTGAGTTTATTACCGAGCATATTATTCATAGATTCGGCATTACACAAACTTTGACAACGGATCAAGGTTCTTCATTTATATCAAAAGAGGTGTGTGCCTTTGCCGAATCTTACAAGATTAAGTTGCTCAATTCATCTCAATACTATGCTGAGGCCAATGGACAGACCGAGTCTAGTAATAAGATTTTGATCAAACTTGTCAAGAAGAAGATAGAAGAAAATCCTAGGAGGTGGTATGAAGTGTTATCCGAAGCATTGTGGGATCATCGTATATTTAGACATGGTGCTATTAAGGTTACTTCTTTTGAGCTTGTGTATGGTCAAGAGGTTGTTTTACCCGTTTAGATAAATCTGGACACTTATAGATTAGCAAAACAAAATGACCTCTCCGCTGTTGATTACCATGATTTGATGATAGATAATATTGATGAGGTGACCGACAAGCGTTTGAAGGCTTTGAAGAAAATTGAGAAAAACAAGTTTCGGGTGGCCAGAGCTTACAACAAAAAATAAAATTTGAATCTTTTCAGGTTGGAGATCTGGTTTGGAAGACAATTTTACCTCTTGGGATGAAAAGCAACAAGTTTGGCAATTGGTCGCCGAGTTGGGAGGGTCCATACAAGATTATCGAGGTTATCTCCGGTAATTCATATATAATGGAGACAGTGCAAGGTGAGCGTCTACCTAGAGCTATCAATGAGATATACTTGAAGAAATTCTATTCTAGCGTGTGGCAAACTGCATGAAGACGAAGATGACCGGTATTGAATATCGCCCTTAGTTTTATTTTTAGACTTGTATGCTCTTTGTAAAATATGTACATCAGATTAGTTCTTACTTTTTGGCTTGTGAAACTCACCAAAAAGCTGGGGGCATATGTTGACCGCCAAATTTGGCAGGTCTGAGGCCGACCGGTCTGCCCAGTTTTAGTCCGAGTATGAGTTATTTTATTTGTGAAAACTTTGTATAATCCGACTTGGAGAAGGAGTACGACTTCCCCGGCCTATAAATATAAAGGCTAAGGCCGATTGAGGTAATCTCAATCGATTCACATATTTATCCTTTACTTTTTACCTCCAAACCTAACTTTTCCAATCTCATCTGCTATTCTTCGCTCGTCTGTACGGTGTTTGAGGATGTTCTGAGTGGCCTGCCGACCTTAGAACAATCCTAGATCCACGAGCTCTGACGGGTCCCTCCCGAGCTCGAGGTTTTAGGTTTTCGCGGCGTTCTCTGTAGAACCGGTCTGACCGGTCGCCATAACCGGTCTGACCTGTCTGTGCGCAGGGAGCTTGTTGGTGAAGATCGTGTCGACGATCCGCGCGTTCTTGCTTTTTGAGTGTGTTGGCGCAAATTAGTGTCAACAAATATACAGTAAAATTGAAATCCGTTTGAACCATTGTATTCATCAGAACTAATAATGCTTCAACATTTGAATACACTAGTTCAACATTCAACATTTTAAATATATCACTGCCAAGATTTGATAGAATTATTGAGAGGTTTCTTTGAGTGGCCGATGGGGGCTGCACTCACTATACTTTTCCATGCCAATTGCCCATAGTATTTCCGTAAATATCATTTGCCTATGAAGAATTACTGACCAACGAAATCTCACGAGGTGTCTGTATTGTGTCAGATTCATGTAGTGTATACCATTTAACATTTGTTTATATCTACTTCAACATATCTAAGAAGGATTTTGTGAATTAATTTTTCCAAAATCTTGAATTAGTATCTTCAAATGTTGAATTGGTTTGGTAAAAATGTTGAATCTGGCATTACAAAGAATATAAAAAATGAAAAATTGAGAGGAAAAAAAAACAAACACTATGCTAGTATATGTTGATTCTTTCCTGCCCTCTGCTGCTAGCCTTACACAGGTCTGTGATTCTTCTTATCTGCAGCCCGGTCGCCATGTTGTGTGGTGCCTCTCAGTTGTGTGTGTACTTGTGTTGTTTGCGATTTGAGCTGTGCTTCAGTTGTGTGTGTACTTGTGCTGTTTGCGATTTGTGCTGTGCAGTGCTGAAAAGATGGACCATAATGCCGTGCGACATAGAGCTTATTCAACTTCATCGTGTATAGGAATTCCGGCATGATCCAGCCTTCGACATTGGATGGTGGTCCATAGTAGGTTCTTGTTGACAGCTCCTGAAGTCTCCCAAGCCTATGGACTACGTCTATAGTATATTTACACATGGAATAGCAGCAACTAGACAAAACTGACAATTTGTTGGTGCTCGATTTCATCTTCTTAGGGTATCATGCTAATCTGTATTGTGTATATATATATACATATATATATATATATATATATATATATATATATATATATATATATATATATATATATATATATATATATATATATATATATATATATATATATATATATATAGACATGTGCATGACCTCCGCTCTAAAGAGATGCACATGAGGTTAAAAAGGGGGTCTTTTTTTTATTGTGTATACTTGCGGAAAACTGAGGAAAACAATTAAGCCCACGTAGCCACAATGGGCCATGTTGATCAGGCCCAATTCTCGGAGCAATTGACCCATGCTGAGCGCAAATGGTTCTTTTGTTGTAATAATCCAATAATTCGGATACATAATTTCAAATTTGAAGAGATCAAAATCGAGAGATTGCTTAGTCAAACGATCATAACGCTGAAACTATGCAAAGTCGAAGTACCGAACAGCCAGAGATTAGTGGTAATAATGCAGTACAAACTTGAGAGGCAGCTGTGGTAATGCAGTACAGACTTCAGAGGCTCTGCTTGAGCTACGCGGCTTTTGGAAACTCAAGTCATCGTCACTCGCACAAGGTGCCGGGTGCCACAATTGCTTGACGACTATCTCCAGTGGCTCCTTGTTCGCTACTCCTGATGTCTCCCATGCCACCTGACTAGGAGTAAGACACTAAAGAAGATAGCAGCAATTGTAGATACACGCTGACAATTCACATTTTTGTTCCCTACATCATAGGGTGATGTGTGCTCCATTTGATCTTCTTTTATGGGTATGATGATGTGCACTGCACGCCGTCCTTGGATACTACACTACTTGTCCACGACTCATATGCCAATTCATGTGTGTATATATAAAAGTGAAAGATAATATAGATACACAAGACATTAGAGGCTAATGCTTATATTTATAGGCGTGTGTCCAGATTGTTTCTTTACGTAAGGACCTGTTTTGGCTGCTTAGAAATAAATTTTTTTCTAGCAATTGGATTCAACAGGAATTGAATTACCTAGAATCTGATTCAATCCAATTTTTTGTTTGTTTGAGTTCAGATTTCAGAACTCTCTTTCTATATATATAGCCACTCAGATTTCAGAACATGCACATTAACTGACAAACATAACAGACATGGCGGCATCTCTCTCTAACACACTAATACAGATACACTGACAAAACTGAAATTATAGCACTAGCTGTCTTCAACATGAGAGATCTGAGGATGTGTTTAATTTGATTGAGCTGTGGCTGTGAAACAAGCTATTGTGAGCTGTGAGCTGTGAGAAAATCGAAAACCGTTTTGATTCAGACAACTTTGAAACTGTAGGTTTGGTATAAAATATCTGTAATGCTGCTGAAGGCCTGTGAGACTGTTTATATGCAAAATAATCGTAAAACTATGTGTTGTCACTTATTCACATGTAAATGACCATATTTGAAAGGAATTTTTTTTTCTAAATTTTGTATCCACCATTAACATATGATCCATAAATCACTACTACAGAACAGGTCTTTGATCTTTGCCATTTGTTCTTGCCATAGTTGGGTCCAGGACTAATCTAGGCATTAGTCTCGGATCTCACAGCTAGGGGGCGAAAAAACTCTTTAGTCCCAGTTGGAGCCACCAACCAGGCCGGACTAAAAGTCCATCTTTAGTCCCGAATGGTGGTTCCAATCTGAACTAAAGATCCAAATACTTTAGTCCCGGTTTGTATCACCAACCCGGACCAAAGGTCTCATTAGTCTCGGTTGGTGGTACCAACCCGGACTAAAGGGTTTCCCACGGGATAGTTCAAAAGAAAGACATCTCAAGTAGAGAGTTACATGCAGAGTGTAGGTGGGGTGGCAAAGAAGCTGGGCACAAGACGAGAGATCTCAAGATCCCAGACTTTAGTCCGATTGCTATAACGGGACTATAATGGGTTAGCAACCGGAACAACAAGACATTACTAGTGAGTACAAAGATAGTACAATAAAATAAATATGGTTCATTTGTGGGGTCATCCTTCAACATAATTTGGCTCGAACAATACGTGCAAGTCATCAGGGTGCTTTGCTTCTTGTTTCTTGGACCTCACATGGTTGCATTTGACGCCTTTGTCAGGATTACTGCATCTCTGAAATTAAATGAAAAATAGCAAGTCAGACCATATGAGCATTGCATCAGATCTATACGCATAGTTTCGAAACATGAGGCAACGGTTCCTCGAAACAAGCTCTACTCTCTTGCTCACTAATCTGCTTGAAATTTAATACAAGATATGGAGCCTATTGCTAATTAACGAGTGCTAGTTAACATAACAAGTTTTGGCAAACAATCTTTTCACAGATAACACATCAATTAGCAAGTGCAGCATTGTATGATTTGGCGTGCTTGTATTGGGAAAAGAGGAAGGCAAAGGAGTACCTGCTCGGCCAGATCCTCAAGGCCTGCGGGGTGCTGGCGGAGATGGCCCTGGTCCCTGTGCAGGAGATGGCCTCGGTGCTTGTGTGGGAGATGGTCGCCGGGATGCGCTTGCAGCCGGACTGGGATCCAGGCAGGCGGAGAGGGAGGCCTGTGCGGGAGGCGAGGGGCGGGTGGCCGGACACAGCGGAGAGCGCGGCGTGGGGAGAAGGGGCGCGGCCGTCGGAGCGCTGAAAATTGTAGCGCTCCAATAAAGGTTCAGCCATTGCTCGCTGGAGCTTGTAGTTGCTTGCTGCTTGCGGGCGATGCGCATACGCCTGATGAGCTCCGCTCCGCAGGGTCCACGTTAGGACGCTTGCTTAACATGTGAGTAGCTACAATCATTACCATGGGCACATCATTATTAGTACATGAAACGCTTTCTCCCATTTGTTTTCCTTTCCTTTCATTTTCGTTTCTTTCTTATTTAACATGTGGGTACCTGCAATCATTAGCTATATGGCTAATCAAATTCATATGTTTGAAAAGTTTGTCTAGAAAAAGCTATGCACAATGTTGTGTGGAACAAGTAGAGTGTATAAATTTACAATGATGTTCATTACTTGTATAAATTATTTACAAAAATTACCTAAAAAGTTATGCAGAGAAATATTCATTATATTTTTACTCGTAAACTTGGTTGGCACTATTCTAATGTGAACTCAAAGGTTATCACTAAGAAGTTATTCTGAAAAATTTTATGGTTAAGTTATACCAACAAAATTTTATTCAAAACTTCTCTAACAAAAATTTCAATGAAAACATATTTTAAAAAAATTAGACATGAAAATTATACACAAAGGTTATGCATAGAACTTTATTACTTTCTAAAAATGGAAAATGATGGAAAATAATCTTTCCAAAGAAAAAGAGAAAAGTTTGGTGTTGCCGGAGACCAATCGCTGGGAAGCTAGCATCCTGGCGCACGCTAGCTGACGTTTGACGCCTAGAGTCATGATTTTTTTTGCGTGAGGCACCAAGGCAGGAAAGAAATTGCCTTTTTGTTTGTCTTTAACCCTGAAGTTTTAGTGGCAGGTCAGATTAACAGATACAGAAGATGCAGCATCCCCCAATTGCCTGATGGCGGTCTCGGGTAGATCCTTGCTCACTACACCTGATGTGTCCCATGCCAACTATGTGCAGAGTTTATTTACACGCGGAAGATATAGAAGCAACAAGACACGTTGAGAATTTATAGCTCTTGGTTGCTAAGAAACATCGTTGTGATGTGTGCTCAATTTCGTCATCTTTTATGCATGGATCCTACACTCTCTCTTGTTACGGTGTACTCGACCTAATAAAGAGATGCACCAGAGGTTAGAGTGTAGTGTTTATATTAAGCATGTGTGCAGACTATTTTTTCATACAATGGACAAAAATGATTCTAACTTCGAACCCCACAAGGGTGAGGCATCAGATCGCAATTACTGCAATCACACTTATTAAAATCTAAACCATATTACTTAAAATAAAAGGCCAGGCATAGAATCCAAAGGACCGATGTGGACACACTGAATATACTGGACACTTTCCTTGGACTATTTTGGATAATAAAGTGTCAAGTTGTTCTTCATGTTTGTTTGGGAGTCCCGCTGCCTCTTTCTCTCTCTTTACAGTTTCAATTTAATACTACTACAGAAACGTTAATTTGTCCCGGTTGGGAAACCCCTTTTTGTCCCGATTTCCCAACCGGGACCGCCAGGCCGGGACAAAAAGGGGATCCTTTTGTCCCGGGTCTGGCAACCAGGACAAAAAGGACCAACACCAACAAGAACAAAAGGGGCTGCCAGCGCCACGTGGCTGGCGCCTTTTTTTTCCTTTTTTTTCTCAATTCTTTTTCTATTTCAATTATACTTTTGCATTTCAATTAAACTTATGTATTAGAATTCAGTGTGTATGATCTCCACTAATATATACATATATATACTTATATAATATTTGTCCTAGATAGTTTTCATATATAAATTAATTCACTTATATATATGTATATGTATACACATATCTACATGTGTGAATTCCTTTACATATGAAAATGTCTAGGACCAATATTATATAAACATATATATGCGCACATATATATTATTAGAGGGCTTATATATATAATACATACATACTCATAAATAGATATATAATACACACACATATATATTTACATAGGTATATTCGTTCTTAATTATGTATATACGCATATATTATCATATTTGTTGTGATTGTTAACGTGAGAGTGTTCATCATAGTAGAATTCGCCTTTTGGATCGAGGACTTGCTCAACAATAAATCTGGATAATTATTCTTGAATCGCCATAATCTTTTCCTCTGGTATGAGTTTATCGCGCATCGCCTCAACCTATAGAAAAGGGGGATAATTAATTTCGAATAATTAAAATACGAGTTCAAATATTAACAAGTTTTTTACTTACTTCGGCCTCCCAATCTGACAAGGCCTTTTGAGGACCTACCAGACCGTGGATGTTCTCGGATACATAGTTTGCGCATAAATTAGTGCCTTGTTTCTGCCTCATACACTTTAAGAGAGAAGAAATTATTAGGTATTTACATGAATATATAATAAACTAATGAAACGTGCAAAGAACCAACCAAGTGCGTACCGCAAAGTTTGTCTTGATCTTCAATTCCTTCTCGAATTTACCTGGAAGATTTTTAGCGAATTGTTTCCAAACCGTATTCATAATTAGAACAATTATAGTCAAGTAACATAGTGATTGAAAGTATCGGCGAGGGAGTAGTTAGAACAATTATAGTAAAGTAGAATTACTTTTTCATCATGTTAAGGAGATCACTGTATTGTTCTGGAGGTCTCCTTAATGAGTCCATAACCACCATCATGCTAATGTCAACAAGTATGAGCATTAGGACCCAGTGTTCACTGCAAGATTATACGGAATAGTTAGGGTTTAAACAATTCGATGATACAAAATAGAAAGAGTTAGATGGTAGGAAACACTCACGCAAAGTTGTAAGGAAACAATATCATTTGCTTGTTGTGATGAACACTTAAGTATTTGAACAAGTTTTGGAATATCTCATCGGAATTGTCACGTAGAAGCCTCCAATTACAAGTAATTGGGTCAATGAAGCCGAGGTGAGAGTATCCCTTTCTCCTGCAAGTTTGTATCTCCATTCTACATGACACCAAAGAAATCAAGGGATCAGTATGTTGAGATCATGCAAAACAATACATCAGGAGAGTAAAATACTTACAGAACTCACAAGCCGACAATAGAGATGTCGAGGTCCTCCACATGGAATAGTTGGTGAACTTCTTCCCTGTTTATCCATATAATGGCCGCCTGCTGTAAGAAATCGTCATCTTTAATCTTTGCGCCCTGCATGAAGTTGCATTCGGCCATCGCACGCATGTAGTGCTCGTGCAGCTTATACATTTGCGTTGGAAGCACGAACACTACTTCGGGGGGTACAAGAGATTTGCCCAGCTCATATGTCCATTTGACGACCACTTCGGCCTTTGGAATATCTTCTCCCCCTGCAATCTGAGCCGCTGTCAGGTTTGCTTCTTTCATAATCTGAGCCGCCGTCGAGTGAAAAAGTCTTGTTTCGTCATCTGTCCCACTACGAGAGGCTCTATTGATTGTTTCTTTTGGGCTCCGAGCTGTGGAACGTCGGACGACGACGACTTTGATTGTCTCTTCTTTTTCTCAGTAGTTTTCATAATTGTGCGGTCATAATCTGAAGAGGGATCTTTTGGGATGAATTTTCTCTTATTTGCTTCGCACATTCCCTTAAAAATTTTCAAATATCCCGAATTTATCACTTTCTCGGGCTTCGGATTCGGCTTCGGCTTGAAGTGCTCTTTAACTCTTTCTTGAGTTATCCGATCGCATTCTTCAAGGTTCATGTCCTAGGGTTTAATATGAGCCTCCTTGGCTTTATTCTTCTTTTCCTTCTTCGTTGGAGGCTCCTTAGCCGGTGCAGCTACCTTCTTTCTCGGCGGCTGTTTCTGTTTCTTTGCCGGCGGCGGAGGGGGTGACCATGGAGGTGACGGTGACGCTTGAGTGTTCATCGGCGCATGAGATGATGGTGATGAGAATGTGCCAGTGAACCTTGCCGAGACAGTGCTGCCCTTGGGGAGTTTTGTGGAGATGAGGGCCTTGGAGAGGCATGTTGAGATGCCGGTATTGGTGTTCGATCATCCGACTTTAGGACGATGTAGCGCTTATCCCATAGGATGTATCCATGAATAGCTTCTGCTAGTGTCCTCTCCCCATTGCCTCCAGGAATATCAAGCTCGAGTGTCTTCCAACCCTAGCACACCTGCTCCACACCAACTCTTGTGTATCCTGCCGAAATTTGCTACCCATGGTACACGTCTCCTGGTTGGGTTGGCATGGTGGTACCGTACACAACAGTGAACATTAAGTTCTTGATGGCAGTCTGCAGGTCACATGGTGTCCACTGGGTGATCTCATCCACTGGAAATCGCTACGGGGCCGTCGCTTCAACTACGGCCTGGATTCCCGTTGTCTCGACGGGGACGTCTGTGGAAGCGCAACTGCTTTTCCACTGAGACAGATGATCGGTTGCAACATTAGACTCAGGAGGCACCGGTTGCGCTTACTGTTGCTGGCTCATTGCTATGGCCACTTGGTGTTGAACCTCTTTCGCCAGTCTTTGATCGTGTGAGAGGAGCTATTCCTCTAGCCTTCTCCTCTTGTGCGGCCCGGATGTTCTGGATTCCCAAGGGCATGAGTCAACTCATCCTTCTCTCTATCCGACTGGAATGTTCCCTTGGCCACTTCTTGTATGGCCTCCAATAGTCTCTGGGCTGCTAGCTGGATTTTTGGCCCATAGATGCAGGCCCCAGTGAATGGGTTCAAGCTTCCCCCGTGACCATAAAACCAGGTCCTTGACCTTTCAGGCCAGTTCATGGTCGCAGGTTGGATGCCTCTGTCAAGCAGATCCTGCTCCATCTTCTCCCATTTGGGTATTGCAAGCTTGTAGCCTCCTTGCCCTAGAGTGTAATGGTACACTTTCTTCGAGGCATTTTCTTTGGCCTTCTGCACCTTCTGAAGCCCAAGCTCTGAAGACTTGTATTGCACAAATGCATCCTAGTGACCTCTTAGCTTTTCGAGCTCGCCGGTAAACACAGGCGTGGTCCCGGTCTTGATATATTTCTTCGTCAAATATTTTTTGAATGACTGTAGCTGTTCGGCCATCTTGCTCAGGATCCAGCACTTGCATATCTCTTCAGATTCCACTGGTACAGTGAAATTCTTCTTTAGCTCCCTCCAGCACCATTCTTTTTCTCTTTCGGGTACCGCATCCATTTGCTCGCTTGGTTTGATAGCTTTCCATAGCCTGAAGCTGATCAGTATGTGGTCCCTGACAATACATCATGATTGTCTTATGTACTTCTTTGCGGCAGCTACGGGAGCGATCGGTTCACCAACTAGAGCTACCTCCGTTATAATGTACCGTCCTTCCAATTTCTTTGTCGGGCCTCGCTTCGTCTTTTTCTGCTACGACAATGATCTAGAGACTAGACGGCTACAAAATTTACATACATATGTATCGTATCCATATCAATACTAGTGGTAAATATAATTTGAATACAAGTAATGCGGTTGTGATATTTACATTAGCATCTTGGTCAGTAGCAGCGTCATCATCTCCAGATGGAACCTCACATCCGCCACCGGACATATTCAAATATATGTCGGTATTGGTGCCATCATCAACTTGTTCATCAACATTTCCTCCTTGTCCATCACCTTCGACAATCATATCCATCAAGAATTGTTCGTCTACTTCTTGTTGTCCCGGGTCCGTCTTAATTAAAATATATAAGAAAAATCACTAATTGGCTATCGATGGACGAGGTCGAGAAATATTCTCAAAGTAATTCAAGAAATATACATGAAATATTTTTTATCGATAATTACACTAAGTACCGATCGATGGACGAGGTCGAGAAATATTCTCTAAGTAATTCAAGAAATATACATGAAATATTCACATTGATACATTTAAAAATTAAATATACCTTAATTTAAACACACTTTACACACACATACATACATACACATTCATATATTTAAATTTTAAATATACCTTAATTTAAACTCACTTCACACACACACACTTACATACACATGCATACATTTAAAAATTAAATATACCTTAATTTACATTCACATTCATACATCAATATTAAATTTACACATAATTCCAAATTTACACATAATTCAAAATTAAACAACAAAATTGGTCAACAAATTAACACTATAAATTTCAAAATTAACACTATAAATTTCAAAATTAACACTATAAATTTCAACAAATTAACAAAATTAACACTATAATAAAATTAAACAAAATTAACACTATAACTGGTAAACAAAATCAATAATAAAATTAACACTGTAATTGCTAAATAAAACTTTAAACAAAATCAAGGTAGGATTTTAGGGGGGCGGAGGCGCCGGCGGCGCACGGCCGGGCCAGGGCGGCGTGCGCACGGTCAATCCTACACGTACGACGCATGGCGGCGGCTCGGGGTCGAGGCTAGGGTGGGGCGTGGCTTAGGGTCGACGGTGGTCGGCGGCGTTCAGGCCAGGCCTGCGTAGCGCGCAGGCGAGCCGGAGGCGGCGGGACCTCGGGGAGGAGACACAGGGCTTGAGGGCGGCGGCGTGAGGTCGGCGACGTGAGGACGACGGGCTCGTGCGGCGGGGGCCGGGGATGGCGGACGTCGACGGCGCTCGCGGGGAAGACGACGCTAGGGGACGACGCCGTGGTGGGGAGGCGGAGCTCGAGCGGCGCGTCCTCTGGCGGCGGCGCTCGGGGACGATGACGGCGGCGAGCAGGAGGCGGTGGGAGCAGGCGACGGTGGCGACGCGGGGCGCAGATCAAGAACTGAAGTGTTGGGGGATGGGGAGGAGGAAGAAGGGAGATATATGGAGGGCAGGGATTTTGACCCAGGTCCAGCCACGACCCGGGACAACCCTTTTGTCCCGGGTGGTGGCTCCACCCGGGACAAAAGGTGTTTTTTTGGCATGCCGGAAAAATTCCCAGCCTGCGACCCACCTTTATTCCCGGGTGGATCTACCATCCGGGACAAAAGGGGCCCGTTTTCACTCATTCCCACCAAATCTTTCTCTTTTTCATTTGTTTCTTTTTACTTCTCTTTTAAAATAGGATTTCATTTGTTAATTGAGTAAAAAAAATTATGGTTCCAAAAATTATGGAACAAAATTTCTTATTGTATATAGACTTGATACACGCAACAAAAATATTTAATTTTCATTCAAGTTATTGGGTCAACCAAATATATAACTTTTTTCATATCATATTTTTTTTATTTTGACCATGCAAAATATATTAGGTGAATAAATATTTTCAAACTTTTGCTTTTCGACAGAAAATGGGTTCTATCACGATATTAACGTTTAAAAAGTGAGTTTTACATAAAATTAAGCAATTTCATGACATTAATGAGTAGTGTGTGAGTTTGCGTGATAGTGTGTGTTAGTGAGAGAGTGTTGTGTGTGAATGTGAATGTAATTTCATGAAATAAATAAAATTAGTTTAGTAATCCATATTGAGTCTAATAATTAAGTGAAAAATATAAAAAATGATATATATATATATAACACATAAAGAATAATGGTACAGTATATATATAATAAAAGTATTCGAATTGCCATTACTTTTTTATAAAATAATATAAAATGATTTAAGTACATGAAGGATTAGCGGTTGTCCCTTGATTATGATCACGGCGCAAGTATGGAGCATCATCATTGGCTAGCAGGATGCTTGGATCAGCATTTACTTTGAAAGGTGGAATGGCAACAATGTTATTATATTCTTCTGATAAGTCTGTCTTGTCTTCCACTCCAACGATGTTTCTCTTCCCTGATAGAACTATGTGTCACTTAGGCTCATCCTTTTGCTTGTTTATCCCCTTCTTTGGCCTGCTGGACATGTCCTTAATATGGAAAACCTAAGCGACATCCTGGGCTAAGACAAACGGCTTGTCTCTATACCCAAGATTGTTGAGATCAACTATTGTCATCCCATACTCATCTTTTGTTACCCCTCCTCCAGATAGCTTAATCCATTGACAACGAAATAGAGGCACCTTGAAATTGGGACCGTAATCTAGCTCCCATATTTCTTCAATGTAGCCGTAATATGTGTCCTTTTTTCTATTATTGTTTGTGGCATCCATACGGACACCGCTGTTTTGGTTGGTACTCTTTTTATCTTGGGCTATCATATAAAATGTGTTTCCATTTATCTCATACCCTTAGTATGTTAAGATATTCCAAGATGGTCCCCTAGCCAATAAGAACAGTTGTTAACTTATATCCAAGTTATGCATTATATGCTTTCGCAACCAGCTGCCGAAAGTGTTCATGTGCTCACGTGTAATCCATGCCTCAGAGTTTTCCGGGAATTCAGAGAGCAGAATCTTCTTGTGTTCCTTGATATACGGGTCAACTAAGGATGATTGTCGAAGAACCGCATAATGTGCTTTCTTGAATGAGAAATCATCTGTGCAGACACAAGATTTCTTTCCTAATGTACCCTTTCCATTTAGTCTCCCCTCATATCATGATTCAGGGACCCCAATCGGTTTAAGGTCATCAATAAAGTCAACACAAAAGTCAATGACCTCCTCAGTTCCATAGGCACTGACGTGCTTCCTTCTTGACGAGCTCAATTATGAACATATTTCTTGAGTACCCTCATGAACCTTTCGAATGGGAACATGTTGTGTAGAAATACTGGTCCGAGGATATCAATCTCTTTCACAAGGTGCACTAAAAGATGTGTCATGATGTTGAAGAAAGATGGTGGAAATATCAGCTCAAAGCCAACAAGGCATTGCACCACATTATTTTGCAGCTTTATCAAATTGTCCGGGTCAATTACCTTTTGTAACATCACAAAAATTCACCCAAATAAATTACTCGCTAAAAATATTTCTTTCAAAATCTTTTCATCGCCGAGCTCGAATCTTTTCCGGTGATTCGTCACCCGAACACCAAACCCAATCTCCATCCCGACACCGAAATCAATCATCGTTTAAACTTTCCCTGTTCTCCTCGTTCCTCGTGCACGTCGCTTCTCGTCGACACCACGCTCGGCTCGCGACCAACGCCACGAACCCCGCGGGCGCCTCCTTTTCTTTTTCTCCCTTTTCCTTTTTTCCCTTTCCTCCTTTTTCTTTTCTCCTTTTTCTTTTTCCTTCTCCTTTCTTCCTTCTTCTCCTTCCTGCTCCCTGCCCGCGCGCGGCTCCCTGTGCTCCCACATGCCACATGTGTGCCCCTATTCCCATGCGCTCCATGCGCCCCGGGATGCTTGCCACATCGCTCGCCTCTGCCCGACCTGTCTCGTCGCCCTGTGCCCGTCTCGCCGCACGCACCACCGCTCCACAACGCTGCGCCGACTCCAAGCGCCATTAATGACCGCTCGAGATGCTCACCAGCCGCCGGCCACTGCGCCCCGCCCTCACCGCCTATGAAAGGTGCCCCAACCTGCCCTCCTCGCCACCATTGAGCTCGCCGAACCGTCCAGCCACACCGCCCATCTCCTTCCTCGTCCCAATTTCTGTTTGCTCTGTTCTTCACCAAGAATAGACCAGCCACATCGATCTCCTCTCTCAGGCCGTCTTGGTTCGATTCCCTCCACGGTGAGCACCCCCACACTCTCCTCAACATGCCCCAAGCCGAGCCCTTCCATCTCCCGGCGACCAGCGATCTCCCCACGAACTGCCTTGGCCGCAATCAACGGCCGCCGTGGACGACCACCTTCCACCCCCTCACCCATGCCCGGAGTCTCCAAAACAGAACCCGCTCACTCTCCTCTCTCTCCCCGTGCCCTCGGATTTGGAAACGGTGGACCAAAGCTCGATTCCGGCGAAGCCCCGGTGAGCAACCACCGTGGGAGCCGGCGGCGCTACTGTCGACGCCTACCTCCCGTGCAACCCTCCCCCACCTCTGTTTTGCTTACTCTGGCTAGCCCACAAATAAACAAGCCCACCAACCCAAAGTGCTAATCGAGCAGCCCAAACAGATCCACAAAAACCACCCCCGTGCAGCTCTTCCCATTCATTTAATCCATTTTCGGAATTAAATAAACACCCAATATTACCACTACAATATCTCACCCATCCAAACTCCAATTTTATTGATTCTTTTTCCTAAATTCTTCTAAAATCATACACTATATATTCATCCTATTTTCATCTTCTTTTGAGCTCATTTTATTTTATGTTTGTGCTTGTTTGTCTTTGTTTGTCATGCGTGTCGTCATCGCCGTAGCCGACGGAGTGATCGAGGAGGAGAACGCCGAAGAGTTCGGAGATCAGTACCGCGAGCCAGAGCCCGAGAACGAGTACCACGAGCAGGAACTCCCAGAAGGTTTCGAAGACAGCAAGTTCAATCTCATCCTTTCACGCATATTTCGACCCAGTTTTATAAACACAACCTATTGCGCTGTTTTACAAAAATTACATATGCTTTGACTGCTGAAAACATAGTTGGATAGCCACCCCTTGATTTGTTATATCCATTCCGCAACCACTTAGATTAATGTCTAAATATGATTTATTCTATTTGGATGTTAATCGCTGCTAGAATGCTTAGGACCTTGAATTACAACACATCAAACATGGTACAACTTGTTTTATAAAAGGAAAATGTGTGAGTGTGTGGGAAGGGAGAATGTGAAATTTTTGGAAACTAAAAGAAAGATGCGCTTAGATGAGATGGATGGCACTTCTGTGTGAATTGCCAAAAGGTGTGTTCGTACCTTTGTGGTTGAGCAAGAAGGTTGGGAGATATCCATCTTATCACAATTAAGGACCGAGTTGATGTGTCATCTTGCCTAACTCAACTATCGTGCAAACCACCCGACTGTTGTGTGTGGCAACGGCTTAGCATAAACCACCACTAGTTAGTCTGATAGCCATTAGGAGAGCTGAGAGCAACGGGTGATCAAGGAGAAGGGATAAGATCGTGGTGACTTATGTCCCGGTTAAACCTCGGTGATAGGTCAATGACCCCATGGTGGATTCCGTGTTGGCTAGTCAGGTCTAGCTACGGTGGGTAATGGATTTATTGGGATCTGCACCGACACTAAGGTGATTGTGCTGTGGTACCCCACTTGTGGGTAAAGTTGCACACCTCTGCAGAGTTAAAACCTATTCTAATAGCCGTGCCCACGGTACTGGGCGAGTTACAGTTTGGTCACATAACTAGCGTTTCTTTTGGGGATGGTTGGGATGGCGTGAGTTGTTTTTGAAAAGTGTCCGGCAGCAGTGCCGTGTGCTACGGCGGATGAGGAGTCTGGTAGCAACTTTTAAAACCTTGGATTCTGTGAGAATCAACCACATTTTGTTACTCGGCTATGATAAAAAATTGTTTTATGGAAACTCTTCTTTCAAAATAAACCCTTGCATAAAATTAGCTTTACCGCAAATTAACCGATAGCCTTATCCTTGATTAATCCTATGCATGAAATCTGTGTTATCTCCCTCCGTGGGTGGGGTTGGATTTGCTGAGTATGTTTGTACTCACCCTTGCTTAATTTTTACAGAGGAAGATCCAGAATTTATTCCCGAGGACGTTGAGTAGGGATTCCGTTCCGCACCCAACCTTGCCTGTGGTTAGGGTCACCCGCAGGAAGCTTCGTATGGTGCAAGACTCTGATGACCTCTACATGGTTCACATTCTTGTTTCGATTTTAGTTCTTGTCCTCGCGATAGTGACGCTTCATTGCCCATTACCGTGAAGTGTTGTACGGTGATGTACCATCTGATGTAATAAATGTGGGATCAGCCTCCTGGGACTGATATTTGTATCACATTTGAGTCACCTTTTATGAGGGGACACTTCAGGTGGTATCAGAGCCATAGGTTGACCGTAGGACGTGACCCCTAGGATCGACTTTTTTTCAAGCCTTTCCACATTAGGACTTTCCTTGTTTAACCCTTTTTTCCACACACACACTCACCGTTGACGCTTGCCCTGTTCCAGATGGCTAATGACAGATGGAGTGGCGGAATCTGCCCCGCAGAGCCTGGCCTCCCTAAGTTATTGCTACTCAGTCTGGAACACGTCGGAGTTGTGGACCCACCGGAGTACACCTACCGAGAGTACGACTCCAGGGGCACCCTTCGGTGCGACATGATGATCTTCATGGGAAAGAGCACCCGCTATCCTGACATGGAACCCTGGTCCATCTCCACCACTGGCTTTTGCTTCCCAGACACCTACCAAAAGGCTGCCCGAAAAGCCCTGCAACGTCTGCATGTGGTTTACAAATATCATCTTCAACAGACTCCTATGGGATTTTTCCTGCCTACTGAAGGAAGAGGATGCACGTGGATTGCCCGGATGAGAGGACTTGGGAGGGAAGAAGAAGAACTAGAAGATACGGTCTCCCACCTATCCATCTACCTCACCGGCTTGGACCAACTCTACCGCGAACAGGCGGCACAACTGAAACAACCAAATCCGCAGGGCAGAAAAGGCAATCCAAGAGATGGAGTTACAACGTATAAGAGCCATACAAGCAGAAAACTCCCTAGCCGCTCTCCAAACCCAATGGCAAAACTACGAGGCGCTCAGGACAGAAGCTTGGTTGTTGGAAGAAGAACCTGAAGAAACCCATTGGGATAAGGGTACTCAGACCGAAGATGAGGTGTTGGAGCAATGTCTTCCACCAAAGAAGCGCCCTATCCAGATCAAGGAAGAGTCCCCATGATAGGAGAGTAGTACACCTAAGCTAGAGCCGCTATCCTAATAATTGTGTATCCATAGAAAATGTACCCCACCCTGTTGTATTAATAAGTACCATCTACTCCCTTTGTACCCAAGTATCTGTGCAAAGCTTGTTCATCCTATTTTTGTTTTCAGATGGCTGAGGAAGGATGGACCCAGGGCATTTGCCAAGCTGCACCTAACTTCCCCAGCCTTTTGATCAATGCCCTGGAGAGTCTTGGTGTTTCGGAACGCCCAAGGTACTACAGCAGGGAGTACGAGCACCATGGTACCCTCCGCTGCAGGGTGATCCTGGTCATCGCCAAAAGTGACCGTTACCCCGACATCCAGCCATGGGGAGTGACCGCCATGGGGTTTAGGTACCAAGACACCTATCCCTTGGTCGTCAGGAAGGCACTTCGTTATCTGTGCCAGATTTTTGAGGGACACCTCGCCCCCACACCGATGACGTTCTTTTCTCCAGCCGTCAGAACCCCAGTTTGGGAGGCTCGCATGAGAAGCCTAGAACAGCGCCGCCATGAAGAGGACCCCATGTACCAAGTGGCTACTTACCTAGCCTCCTTGGATTAGCTCTTTGACGAGCAAGCTAGCATCCTGAGGGAGCAGACCCATCGGGCTGAGCAAGCAGAGCTCGCGGTAAGAATGCATCAGATCCGAGTGGCTCAAGCCGAGGCAAGAGCCGCAACCGCGGTCAGTAGTGAAGCGGTTGCCCAGGAGAGCCTCAGGCAGGCCTGGGACCGGCGTATGCAAGAATGGACCAAAAGTGGAACGCCAGTCCCGGCAATTGGGAAACCCATGTCCTACTTGGGACGCCCATCATAGGATGGGGACTGCTTTTGGGGACCCCACAAGCCCCACCCGAGAACCCTGAAGGGACTACTGCCGCCATTGAAGGAGAAGCTGCTGAGCAACCCCTGGAAAATGGAAACCTAGAGAACGGCGAGCAAAGACTGCTCATTTCTCTGGAGGCCCACTCCGTCCCAGAAGAAGGCTCGCATGTCCCGAAGCCACTCTAGAAAAAGACCTCCCAGCCCCTTTTGCTTAAGTTGTACCCTTAATTGTGGCCTTTGTACCTGGACGTGTAGTACGCATTTTGGCCTTGCCCCAGTGTTGTACATCCCTTGTAGTAATGAAGTTGTTTGTGCTTGTTGTTTGTTAGTCTGTGTGTTTGTCGGTGTGCTTTTCGGCAGGAGGTGGATTCTAACTTTTCAAAAATACGAACTAAATAACTTAAACATCACTTAATCCTAATCCCAGTCTCACAATGACTCTACCCAATCTACAGATGTCTTTCCAACGCGGTTCAAGAGCCTCCCACAGTCGGACCCCTGCAACCCCTGGCGCGGGGGGACCGCCTAACGGACAGGACCCTCTTCAGGGAGAACAGGAAGTGAGCCAGAACGGAGAAGGAAACCAAAGAGAAGTGCCACTGTCACCACCTCCACCTTTCGGGGACCTGGCACACGCGATAAGCAATCAGACCCTCATACTGGAAGCCCTGGCCAATGCCCTCATTAATAAGCGGCCACGAGAGCAGACTATGAATGACAAGCTGACAGCTTTCCTGAGAACCAAGCCACCCACCTTTGCCGGATCCAACAACCCCTTGGAGGTAGATGACTGGCTGCGTGTGATCCAGAGGAAGCTCGAGCCGTTTGAGTGCCAAGATCGAGACAAGGTTCTCCTAGCAACTCACCAACTCACCGGAACTGCTTTAGCTTGGTGGGAAAATTACTGTGTCACTGCCAAAGATGCCTCCACCATCACCATGAATGAATTTGTGAAGGAGTTCCGCCGTTACCATATCCCCACGGCCACCATGAAGCATAAGGCGGATGAGTTCTGTGAACTGCAGCAAGGAAACAAGTCAGTGGAGGAGCACACTTACCAGTTCATAGAGCTTGCCCGCTATGCACCAGAGGAAGTGGACAAGGATGAAAAGAATCAGGACATGTTCAAGAAGGGATTGAACCCAGAACTCTGGACCTTACTCACCCCTCAGATCTACCCGGACTTCAATACGGTAATGAACATGGCCATTCTCACAGAAAGGCCCAAAGCTGAAGAAAGAAAAGATAATAAGCGCAAATTCCTAGAAAGTAAGGCCCGCCAGCAGGCCCGCTTCCAGAAACCAAGAAGCTCCAGCTATACTGCACCAAGATCTTAGGCCCCAATGCAGTATAGGACCCAGTCTCAGATGACAGGCTCCCAGGATCCTAACACACAGTTCCGGAGCCAGACCACCATGAAGGCCCCATAGAGCAATGCCAGCCAAGGCACCACCAACAACAACAATGCTAGGGCCTGTTTCAACTGCCGTGAGACAGGGCATTACATTGCCCATGACCCATATGCCAAAAACAAATCTACTGCATCAGCCTTCTCCAACTCGGTGAATGGGCCTAGGCCATCTGTATCTGGAGCCAACCATGTCCCCGTCGGCAGCAACAACAAGGGCAACAGAAACAACCAGCAGCCTTATGGACGAGACAGCGTCAACCACAACAACGCGCAGAAGGCTCAGGGTGCACAAGGAGTGGTACTTGGTGAGTTCCTAGTCAGCTCAACTCTGGCAATAGTATTATTTGATTATTGAGCATCACACTCATTCATATCATCCAGCTTTGTGAATAAGCATAATGTACCTACGATACAACTAAAAACACCCCTATTAACCCGAACGCCTGGAGGTGACATCAAGTGTCAACTGGGTTGTTTCCGGGTAAGGATCAATTTAAGTGGGGTAGAATTTCTAGTGTATCTAGTAGTACTTAAGTCTAAGGGAATAGATGTGATCTTTGGAATAGAATGGTTAAGCCTACACAATGACTTCATAGGTTATGCTGACAAGGTAGTACACCTAACCAACTCAGATGGGATGCAAGTGACCTGCCATACTCGGGGAAGTGGACCAGACCCAATGGTTTTCAGTATGGATGTGAAATCCTTAGAAGGAGTTCCAGTTGTGAATGAATACCCTGATGTTTTCTCCGACGAACTCCCTGGAATGCCACCAGACCGGGACATAGAGTTCTCCATTGACCTTGTCCCAGGGACCTCTCCTATAGCCAAGAGACCCTATAGGATGGCAGTCTCAGAACTAACAGAGCTGAAGAAACAACTAGAAGAGTTACAACAAAGTGGTTTTATCAGACCTAGTTCATCCCCATGGGGAGCCCCAGTCCTATTTGTCAAGAAGAAGGACGGGAGTATGAGGATGTGTGTAGATTATCGTGCACTGAATGAGGTTACCATCAAAAATAAGTACTCTCTCCCCAGAATTGATGATCTCTTCGATCAGCTAAAAGGAGCCAAGTACTTCTTCAAGATTGATCTGAGATCAGGATATCACCAGCTCGAGATTAAGGAAAGTGACATCCCAAAGACAGCTTTTGTCACCCGTTATGGGCAGTTTGAGTTTACTGTGATATCTTTTGGACTCACTAATGCACCTGCTTACTTCATGAACCTTATGAACAAGGTGTTTATGGATGAGTTAGATAAGTTTGTCGTAGTCTTTATCGATGACATACTTATTTACTCCAAGAATGTCCAGGAACACGAGCAACATCTGTGGGTAGTTTT
Source organism: Panicum virgatum (assembly GCF_016808335.1). NCBI lineage: Eukaryota > Viridiplantae > Streptophyta > Magnoliopsida > Poales > Poaceae > Panicum > Panicum virgatum. The sequence continues at coordinate 54,265,347 of NC_053147.1, forward strand.
GGAAAAGTTGAGAGCGCACAAACTCTATGCTAAATTCAGCAAATGTGAATTTTGGCTGGAGAAAGTGGCCTTCCTTGGTCATATTCTGACCGTAGAAGGAGTAGCAATCGACCCTGAGAAAGTCGAAGCGGTTTCCAAATGGCAGCAACCAACTAATGTTCGTGAAATCAGAAGCTTTCTTGGATTAGCTGGGTATTATCGGAGATTTATTGAAGGATTCTCCAAGACAGCCCGGCCCATGACAGAGCTGCTTAAGAAGGAAAAGAAGTTTGTTTGGACAGAGTCCTGCGAAAGGAGTTTCCAAGAATTGAAGAGAAGATTGACAACCGCCCCAATACTAACCCTACCAGATATCCACCGGGATTTTGTCGTCTATTATGACACATCCCGCCAAGGGTTAGGATGTGTTCTCATGCAAGGCGGGAAGGTAGTAGCTTATGCCTCCCGACAGCTCAGGCCTCATGAGCAGAATTACCCAACACATGATTTGGAGTTTGCAATCGTAATGCATGCCCTCAAGATTTGGAAGCACTACCTGATTATAAACAAGTGTGAGATATATACGGATCATAATAGTCTGAAGTATATCTTCACCCAACCAGATCTAAACCTCAGGCAGAGAAGATGGTTAGAACTGGTCAAGGATTATAATGTGGAAATTCATTACCATCCTGGTAAAGCTAACGTGGTAGCAGATGCATTAAGCCGGAAACCTTATGGACCCAAGGATGCCCATCTGCAAGAGGAAATGGCACGACTGAATGTGCACATTGTCCCTCGAGGCTCCAGCCACAAGCTGAGTGTTCAACCTACCCTGGAGGATAGTATCAGAAAGGTCCAAGGTTCGGACAAGGATTTAATGAAAATCCGCAAACATACCGGAGAGAACAAAGCACCGGATTTTCGAGTGGACGATAAGGAACCATGTGGTATAAAGATAGGATTTGTGTTCCCAAAGAAGGGGACTTCCGACAAATGATCATGGACGAGGCTCATAACTCGGCATATTCCATCCACCCAGGGTCCACTAAAATGTATTTGGATTTAAAACAAAAGAATTAGTGGAATGGAATGAAGTCAGACATTGCCCACTTCGTTGCCCATTGCGACACATGTCAAAGGATCAAGGCTGAGCATCAGAAACCAGCAGGATTATTACAACCCCTACTTATCCCAGTTTGGAAATGGGACGAGATATGAATGGATTTTGTGGTAGGATTGCCCAAGACCCAGAAAGATTATGATTCCATTTGGGTAATAGTGGACTGGCTCACCAAAGTCGCTCACTTCCTACCCGTACGGACCAACTATGGAGGAGAAAAGCTGCATGGTGTGCCTAGTAGAATCATTTTAGATCGAGGGACCCAGTTCACCTCCAAGTTTTGGAAAAGTCTGCATAAGGCCATGGGGACCAAATTGGATTTTAGTTCGGCCTATCACCCGCAGACTGATGGACAGACTGAGAGGGTGAACCAAATTATGAAGGATATGTTAAGGGCATGTGTCCTTACCTATGGTAAAGATTGGAAACATAGTTTACCCTATGCAGAGTTCTCATACAACAACAGTTATCAGGCAAGTTTAGGTATGTCGTCATTTGAGGCCCTCTATGGGAGAAAGTGCATAACCCCTCTGATGTGATCAGAAGTAGGAGAGCGTTCATTAGTTGGACCAGCCCTCATAAAGGAAGCAGAAGAAAGAGTAGCAAAAATTAGCGAAAAGTTGAAAGCAGCCCAGTCCAGACAGAAGAGCTACGCGGACAAGAAGAGACGAGAAATAAGTTTCAATCCAGGAGACTTCGTCTATCTTAAGGTTTCACCTATTCGAGGGACCCGAAGGTTTCAAGTACACGGAAAGTTAGCCTCTCGGTACATTGGACCGTATCAAGTGCTAAAAAATTTGGAAAAGTAGCCTACCGACTCCGACTACAAGAAGGAATGTCAGATATATATACACCCAGTGTTCCATGTCTCACAATTAAGAAGGTATTTGAGGGTATCCGAGACAAAACACGTGACAGTGGAGGCAATAGAATTGCAGACAGACCTGGGATATCAAGAAGTACCGGTCAAAATTCTGGACACTGTCACAAAAAGAATAAGGAACTCAGAAGTACGGATTTGCAGAGTGCAATAGAGCAGACACGGAGTAGAAAAAGCTATGTGGGAACGCGAAGATGCTCTAGAGAAGAAGGAGTTTACCGTTCTCTTTCTCTTTAGGGCACGTACAACTTTCTCTTGCCCCGTCTCTACGATGGAACTTTTGCAAATCAACCCCCAGATTGCCCCGCAGACGGCCTTCTCGTCGCCTCGCGAGGCGACGCCTCTGTCCCGTTCTCCCAGGCGGAGACGGCCGGCGGCCCGTTGTACTGCTCGTCTTCCCCAGTCGACGAGCAACTCGGATCCCGCGCGCCCACGCTCTCCACAATTCCTACGCCGGCCGCGCGCACGGTAGTTTCCCCTCGCGCCATATCTGCGAAGCCAGCGGGGAGGAGGATGCCGTGGCTGCCGACGGGGAGGAGGCCGCGGGGCGCCGGATCTTGCGTCATTGCCGCCGGGGAAGGAGGAGGCCGGACCTCACGCAGTGGCCGCCGCAGGCCACCACAGCGCCGGCAGGCTTGCCTACGGCCATCTCCGCCGCCTCCCCACCCCTCCTCAGCCCCGGTCGTTGCGACGGCGTCGACGGGGCAGGACTTCTGAAAAAAGACATCCCGGCGACGAGCTCGACATGGACGCCATCACGATGAGCTTGAGCTACAGCGCCCCTCGCACGTCCTCCTGACCTCCGCTCGGTCTTCACCCCCGCCACGGAGAGCCCGGCGAGGTGGAGCAGCCAGATGCGCCGGCACCGGATCTCGGAGCAGGGAGGAGTCACCAACATTGAGGAGGAAGAGGGAGTGGAGATCTGCTGGTGCGCAGAGAAACACCAACGGCATCTGTGCAATCCGCTAATGCGCAGAGATCCACCAACGGCATCCGTCTTCCCAATCATTATTCGCGTCTGTGTCACCTTCGATTGGCTCATCCTGCGGCATTTGCCCCAACTCAATAGCTGTGCGATTGAGAGGAGCAGAGGTGCAGGCCATGGCTTGAAATTGCCCACGAGGGAGATGGGTTGTGGGAGGAGCCCGTGCTGGATTTTCCTTGGGTAGGAGGAGATGTCGTGCTTTGGTTGGAGGTGCAGCAAGAATCGATGGAGAGAGATGAGGTCATGGCAGTGACGTTGGAGCTAGGGGATTTTTGAGATGGATTTTAGCGTGCTGCTGCTATTGGAGAGAGAGAGAGAGAGAGAGAGGGAAGGTTAGTTGATTTCCTGATCGTGCTTGCTAGCAGGAAGAAGAAAGATCTACTGGTTGCTGCTGCAATCATGGTGGACAGAAGAACAGAGAAGAGATGTGCTATTGAGGATCGCTTGTTCGGTGGAGGCAGAGGGAGAAGAGAGGTGTGAAGGAAGAAAGATGTTACTATGAAAATTATTTTGTATCTGCACAAGTTATCAAAATTATTTAGCAACATATCAACTATAGGTTCTTTAGCAAGAAAATTTTGTATCTATTGAGCAGCTGAAAAGGTTTCAATGAAAACTGAAATGAAGCAAGATTTTGCAGTTAAACTAAACTTGCTGGGAATTGAGCTAAACTTGCTGGGGAGTCCAAGTCACCCTGATAGTATGCATCGTAGGCCCTGGTAGTATGAGAGCAATTTTGCATAATTGATTAATGAATATAGATTCGTGCCTGCTCAGATTCCTACACTTTACTGAATTTAATATGACAAAGTAAAATATAATGTTGTTTTAATCTACTACTTAAAATTTCCATTATTATGCATAAACAAACCACACTTATGCAATTCTATTTTATATCAACTTATCCTACTTACATTTCTGAAACTTAGTTGTCATTGCAGAACATCACTGAACCTGATGTGTTGAGTTCAGAAGTGCTGGATTGCAGTATGTATGTTTTCAGAAGTGCAGGACCAAACTTCTGTTGCCTCTTTATGACTGGTTAACTGGTGATGATAATCTCGATGCAGGGGTGATGTGGTGATGATGTGAGGACACAGTTCTGGAAATCGATTACAAATGCAAAGGAGTGGTGTATCTCAACTCCAAAGTTCCTATATTTAAGCAATCGCACATTGTTTATAAAAAGGAGTGTGCCACACAATGGTATACAAAAATATATTTGTAGTTGATCATAGCCACATGCAAAGCATTAAACAGCTTAGAGACGGACACTCTGTCCGTGGGTTGTATGAGCTGTTTTTATATCTGTCTGTATGATAAATTCGAGGTCCTAGAGACGACCTGCCGTCTGTGGGTTGTACATGCCCTTAGGAACCAGCCGAATCTCGAGGACGAGATTCATTTTAAGTGGGGTAGGTTTGTAACATCCCGAAAATTCACCCAAATAAATTACTTGCTAAAAATATTTTTTTCAAAATCTTTTCATCGCTGAGCTCGAATCTTTTCCGGCGATTCGTCGCCCGGACACCAAACCTAATATCCGTCCCGACACCGAAATCAATCATCGTTTAAACTTTCCCTATTCACCTCGTTCCTCGTTCACATCACTTCTCGTCGATGCCACGCTCGGCTCGCGACCAATGCCGCAAACCCCGCCGGCGCCTCCTTTTCATTTTCTCCCTTTTCCTCTTTTCCCTTTCCTCCTTTTTCTTTTCTCCTTTTTCTTTTTCCTTCTCCTTTCTTCCTTCTTTTCCTTCCTGCTTCCTGCCCACGCGAGGCTCCCTATGCTCCCACGCGCCACACGCGCGCCCCTGTTCCACGTGCTCCACGCGCCCCGGGATGCTCGCCGCGCCGCTCGCCTCTGCCCGACCTGTCTCGTCGCCCTGTGCCCGTCTCGCCGCACGCACCACCGCTCCGCGACGCCATGCCGACTCCAAGCGCCATTAGTGACCGCCAGAGATGGTCGCCGGCCGCCGGCCACCGCGCCCCGCCCTCGCCCTCGCCGCCTATAAAAGGCGCCCCAACCTGCCCTCCTCGCCACCATCAAGCTCGCCGAACCGTCCAGCCACGCTGCCCATCTCCTTCCTCGTCCCAATTTCTGTTTGCTCTGTTCTTCACCAAGAACAGACCAGCCACATCGATCTCCTCTCCGAGGCCATCTTGGTTCGATTTCCTCCACGGTGCGCACTCCCACACTCTCCACAACACGCCCCAAGCCGAGCCCTTCCATCTCCCGGCGACCAACAAGCTCCCCACGAACTGCCATGGCCGCAATCAACGGCCGCCCGTGGACGACCACCTTCCACCCCCCCCCCCCATCATCCATGCCCGGAGTCTCCAAAATTGAACCCCCTCACTCTCCTCTCTCTCCCCGTGCCCTTGGATTTGGAAATGGTGGACCGTAACTCGATTCCGGCGAAGCCCAGGCGAGCAACCACAGTGGGAGCCGGCGGCGCTACTATCGATGCCTGCCTCCCGTGCAACCCTCCCCCACCTCTGTTTTGCTTACTCTGGCAAGCCCACGAATAAACAAGCCCACCAACCCAAAGTGCTAATCGAGCAGCCCAAACAGACCCACCAAAACCACCCCCGTGCAGCTCTTCCCATTCATTTAATCCATTTTCAGAATTAAATAAACACTCAATATTATCACTATAATATCTCACCCATCCAAACTCCGATTTTGTTGATTCTTTTTCCTAAATTCTTCTAAAATCATACCCTATCTATTCCTCCTATTTTCATCTTCTCTTGAGCTCATTTTATTTTATGTTTGTGCTTGCTTGTGTTTGTTTGTCATGCGTGTCGTCATCATCGTAGCTGACGGAGTAACCGAGGAGGAGAACGCCGAGGAGTTCGGAGATCAGTACCGCGAGCCGGAGCCCGAGAACGAGTACCGCGAGCAGGAACTCCCGGAAAGTTTCAAAGACGGCAAGTTCAATCTCATCTATGGCTGGGCAGAAAACCCGATACCCGATACCCGAACCCGAAAAACCCGAGCCCGAACCCGAAAAGTCCGAACCCGAAAAACCCGAACCCTAATTCGGGTTCCAACCCACGGTACCCGAAATTAATACGGGTAGTTCGGGTATTGGGCCACGGTACCCGAAATACCCGAACAACCCGAAATGATTTGTTTTTTCATCTATGATTTGATTTGTGTGCTTCAAAACTATGTTTATTAATTGTGATATGTGAAGTGTGAACTGTCACGGTTTGGACGTGTGAAGTGTTAGTTAATTTCGTTTGAACTGTCAGTTTGGACATGTGAACTGGATGTATGGTTGGGTGTATTTGATTTGATTTTATACTGCATATGTGGAGTTCCAGAATTTCGGGTAATTCGGGTAAAACCCGAACCCGAACCCGAATTTTCGGGTACCCGAATTTTCGGGTACCCGAATTTTCGGGTTCTTCTTTTTCCCAATTGATTTCGGGTATCATTTTTGGAAACCCGAAATTCCTAAAACCCGAACTACCGACCCGAAAATTTCAGGTAACCCGAATGCCCGGCCCTAATCTCATCCTTTGATGCATATTTCGACCTTGTTTTATAAACACAATCTATTTGCCGGTTTTATAAAAATTGCATATGCTTTGACTGCTGAAAATATGGTTGGATAGCCACCCCTTGATTTGTTATATCCATTCCTCGACCACCTAGATTAATGTCTAAATATGATTTATTTTATTTGGATATTAATCGCTGCTAGAATGCTTAGGACCTTGAGTTACAACACATCAAACATGGTACAACTTGTTTTATAAAAGGAAAATGTGTGAGTGTGTGGGAAGGGAGAATGTGGAATTTTTGGAAACTAAAAGAAAGATGCGCTTAGATGAGATGGATGGCACTTCTGTGTGAATTGCCAAAAGGTGTGCTCGTACCTTTGCGGTTGAGCAAGAAGGTTGGGAGATATCCATCTTGTCACAATTAAGGACCTAGTTGATGTGTCATCTTTCCTAACTCAACTATCATGCAAACCACTCGACCGTTGTGTGTGGCAATGGCTTAGCATAAACCCCCACTAGTTAGTATGATAGCCATCAGGAGAGCTGAGAGTAACGGGTGATCAAGGAGAAGGGATAAGATCGTGGTGACTTATGTCCCGGTTAAACCTCGGTGATAGGTCAATGACCCCATGGTGGATTCCGTGTTGGCTAGTCAGGTCTAGCTACGGTGGGTAATGGCTTTATTGGGATCTGCACCGACACTAAGGTGATTGTGCTGTGGTACCCCACTTGTGGGTAAAGTTGCACACCTCTGCAGAGTTAAAACCTATTCGAATAGCCGTGCCCACGGTACTGGGCAAGTTACGGTTTGGTCACATAACTAGCATTTCTTTTGGGGATGGTTGGGATGGCGTGAGTTGTTTTTGAAAAGTGTCCGGCAGCAGTGCCGTGTGCTACGGCGGATGAGGAGTCTGGTAGCAACTTTTAAAACCTTGGATTCTGTGAGAATCAACCACATTTTGTTACTCGGCTACGATAAAAAAATTGCTTTATGGAAACTCTTATTTCAAAATAAACCCTTGCATAAAATTAGTTTTACCGCAAATTAAATGATATCCTTATCCTTGATTAATCCTATGCATGAAATCTGTGATATCCCCCTCCGTGGGTGGGGTTGGATTTGCTGAGTATGTTTGCACTCACCCTTGCTTAATTTTTACAGAGGAAGATCCAGAATATATTCCCGAGGACGTTGAGTAGGGATTCCGTTCCGCACCCAACCTTGCCTGTGGTTAGGGTCACCAGCAGGAAGTTTCGTATGGCGCAAGACTCTGATGACCTCTACATGGTTCATGTTCTTGTTTGGGTTTTAGTTCTTGTCCTCGCGATAGTGGCGCTTTATTGCCCATTACCGCGTAGAGTTGTACGGTGATGTACCATCTGATGTAATAAATGTGTAATTAGCCTCCTAGGACTGATATTTGTATCACATTTGAGTCACCTCTTATGAGGGGATGCTTCACCTTTTGAGAAACTACGTTGAGGAAGGCACATGGTTTCACGATGGCAGAATCCCCCGCAGTACAACCAGAAGAAGTTCGATCATGAGCACGTGGCAGTCATGGGATTGAGATTTGTAAATTTCTTCTCTGCCAAATTTAGGATTACTTTTATATTGGATGAGTATCCAGATGGAACCTTTATACTGCTCAAGCAGTCAACACATGCTTTCCTTCTCTTCCTTGCTAAGAGTATAGCTGGCAGGACTTAAGTATTCTCGTCTATTTTCTCGCTGTTGTGGATGTAAGGCATCTTGTTCTTCGTATTCTCGTCTATTATCTCGCTGTCGTGGATGTAAGGCATCTCGTTCTTCCATAAGTCGCAATTCTTGACGTGCTTCTAGTGTATCTTTTGTCTTTCCGTAAACTCCCAAGAATGCTATCAGGTTGACGCAAAGATTCTTCGTGAGGTGCATCACATCAATTGCATGACGAACATCTAAGACTTCCCAATATGGTAGCTCCCAAAATATTAATTTCTTCTTCCACATGGGTGCCATTCCGTTTTCGTTCGGAACAGGTTGGCTACCAGGTCCCTTTCCAAAAATAACTTCTAGATCTTTTACCATGTTGAAGATGTCTTTACCACTACGGTGCATCGGCTTTGTTCGGTGGTCCGCTTGCTCTTTGAAATGCTTGCCCTTCTTTCGTACCGGATGCCTGATGGGAAGAAACCGACGATGACCCATGTATACAACCTTCTTACAGTGAGTCAACCATATATTATCGGTATTATCTAAATAATGTGTGTATGCTTTATATCCCTTGTTCGAATGTCCTGACAAGTTACTAAGAGCAGGCCAGTCATTGATCGTTACGAACAGCAATGCTCGTAGGTTGAAGTTTTCCTGTTTGTATTCATCCCACATCCGTACACCTTCATCGCCACAGAGTAATAAGAGTTCTTCGACCAATGGTCTTAGGTACACATCAATGTCATTTTCGAGCTGCTTTGGGCCCGGGATAAGCACTGGCATCATGATGAACTTCCGTTTCATGCAAAGCCATGGTGGAAGATTGTACATACAAAGAGTCACAGGCCAAGTACTATGACCACTGCTCATCTCACCAAAAAGATTCATGCCATCCGTACTCAAACCTAACCTTATGTTTCTTGCATCCAATTCAAATTCAGGGTATGTTCTATCTATTTTTCTCCACTGCGACCCATCAACGGGGTGTCTCAACATCGAGTCTTGCTTCCGTTCCTCTTTGTGCCATCGCATCAACTTAGCATTATCTTTATTTCTAAACAGACGCTTCAAATATGGTATTATAGGCGAATACCACATGACCTTGGCAGGAACTCTCTTCCGGGGATGCTCCTCGACATCACTAGGATCATCTTTTCTGATCTTGTAATGCAATGCACTGCATACGGGGCATGCATCATGCATGTATCTTCTGCACTTCCAATCCTAGAGGGCAAACAAGTCGTTTGGCTTCATACGTTGTGGTAGGCAATTCGTTATCCTTAGGATACACCATTTGTCACCTTCCATTGCAGCAACTCCAAGGTGGTGCCAAGTTTCTTCAATCCATTTTCACAGTCTGGGTACAACAACTTATGGTGGTCCTCTAACATCTTCTGGAACTTCAACCTATCTGTTTCACTCTCACAGTCTGCCCGCACATTGTGCACTGCCTGCCCCAGATCGTCGCTGGGATCATCTTCTGCTACATCTGCTTCGGGCTCTTTCATGGGAATATCGTCAGCGAATGCACCGAATCCAGCATTCCCGGGAAAGTGGTCGTCAAAATCTTCTTCTTCATTGTCTTCCATGGTAACCCCCTGTTCTCCGTGCTTCGTCCAACAAACATACTTCTCCATGAAACCATTTGCGAAAATGTGGCTGTGTAGGATTCTTGAAGAGGAGTAATCCTTGATATACTTGCAATTAACATACGGGGAGCACATAAAACTATTCTACTTGTTTGTCTCAGCCACAGACAAAAAATAATGCAGGCCTTCAATGAATTCGTTAGAACGTCGGTCAGCATTGTACATCTATTGTCGGTCGATCTGCATTTTAAAGGAATCGATTTGAATTCTTTACATGTATCAAATAAATAAAATTAAACTAAATGTAACATAACATGGAATAATTAAAAGATCTGCAATATCCATGATACATCATGATTAATTAAAAGAAGTACTTAATCCATTACAGAACTTAACAAAGGAGTACTCAACATGCAACTTAAAAATTCGCACAATAACACATAGGTTTTTAACCATCCTTGCATGGGAACGCAGAATGCTCTGACGGATTTCTTGCTGGCGCAGAAGAAGATGGCGAAGCTGAAACCTCCGAGTTTGGTGGTGACGAACCGTAACGCCGCAACAAATCCTCAAGATCAAACGGAGGTTCCTCGCCCCTTGCCACACATTCTCTATATCCCTTTTCGAAATAACGGAGCGCTGCTCTATAAAAGCGCTAGGTTTTTCGGATCGACAACCTACTGGAGATCACCCCCACCGGCGCCACTCCCTCTGGTTGCTAAGCCATACTTTACAGGAAAATACTTTTATTTTTCACAAAATTATAAATTCTTACAATTACAATACAAATATTATTTACTATTACAATTATAATGATCATCATATTAATTACTCTTGTAAATAACAATGAAAACATATAAAAAAGATGAAATGTATCATTAATTGAAAGAAATCTCTAAGTAATTGAAAGAAATCTCTAAGTAATTGAAAGAAATCTCTATAACTCCTAATTATTTTGACACCCTTCAGTTCTAGGAGAACACTCTTTTCAATATCCAGAAACTATCTAGAAAAAAAAAACTTTATTTCAGAAAATGTATATGTCGGTAACATCGACCCTGCCGTGATGACACTGCCTTTCGGGTGGACATGGTGCGGTACAAGTACGTCACCAATAGGCCAGTCGCAACACCAACATTTACGGTTGATAGGAACACAGCACTTGGCACAGGCATGATGCTCATTGATATGCTCTCAGTGCAACAACGGCCACGCTGACTGCGCCAAATGTTGTGTTCGTATTAACTGCAAGTGCTGGTGTTGCGACCAGCCCATTGGCGACGTCCTTATAGCGCATCGTGTATCTCCGAAATGTAGTGACATCACCGTTGAATGGAGATTAATGACGTATACTTGTTTCGAAATAAAGATTTTTTAAGCTTCTAGATGGTTTCAGTGTGAGCATGAACGAATACATCACTAGAGTGTCAAAATAATCCATTCATAATACAAAAAATTCTATCAACTAAAACAAGTATACTACACTCCTTTGGATCAATTAAAACTAGTAAATCACACCTACATCTGTAATCTAAATGTCCAAGAAATGAGCTACACAAGCAATAGAATAAGAGAAAAGCAAGCCACAAACCTTTAGCGCCGATGGATGGATGGGGGAATCAAAGATCTTCACAAATGTGGTGAAGAAATGAGCAAGAACTCGCCTCTTCCGAGCCAAGAACAGCAAGAACAAGTGAGCTAAATGGCTCGGACGGAGGGAGAGGGAAGGGGATAAGGGGGGCGAAGGAGTTTTGCCCCGGTTGGAGGCACCAACCGGGACAAAAGGGGGGCCTTTGGCCCCGGTTGGTGGCTCCAACCAGGACAAAAGGCTGGAGCCACCAACCGGGACCAAAGGCCCCCTTTTGTCCCGGTTCGTGCCTCCAATCGGGACAAAAGGCCCCTATCCCCCCCCCCCCCCCCCCGCTGGCCCGGCTAGCTGTTGAACTCGGGACAAAAGCCACTTATTATCCCGGGTCCAAAGGCAGCCGGGACAAATGACCTGGAACAAAGGCATATTCTGTAGTAGTGTAAGGTTCAATTATAATCATTCTCAAGGTCAAGTTTTGTAATCGTTCTCGAGCCTTGAGCTTCTTCACTAACCCAGACCGATGTGGTCATGAAAGATGGTTGATGGAAAATAAGTTTTGCGGTCAGTGGAGATCGAATGGAATGTAGGGTGATTATGTTGGCACCACTGAAAACCGCTAAAGAAATGGCCAACAAACAACAACTTTTGATTGGTAAACTAAACCCCACTTCTAATTCCACTTGAACGTGTTTTATTTTTTGTTTTTCCTAAATGCATCACCATGTGCTTGAGTGAGTAATACAAGTATGGAAAGCAATGCATAACCATGTTCTAAAATAATGTGCCTCAAAGTAAAGTAAGGACTCAGCTTATCCCACATAGCCATCATGGGCCACGTGAAGGGGAAAATCTATGAACAAGGATATATGTTTAGTTGTAAAGGCCATGAGTAGACCCAATTACCAGTGCAAATGTTTTGTTGTGCTGGTCTTCGAATACTTATAATTTGTGACTTAAGAGATCAAACTGAGGTTGCTTAGTCTTAAGATGATACAGGATATATACAAAAACTGTCTGCATCTTCCACTTGAGGTTCAATATATGATAGTCAAAAGTTTCAGCTTTCTCTCCATCACTCTGGCTTGATCTGAAAGTACGAACGTACAAGATATGCATGTATGGCTCTGATTTTTTCTTGTGTGCGTGCGTGTGTGTCTATCAGATGCTTGATAGTAAAAAAACCTGAAAAAAAAGATTAAAAAATGTACAGACAGGTCGAGGCAGTGAGTCTACACGTCAGATGACCCAATGAAGCCGTCCTTTCAAGGACGATGCTTTTTGTGTGTAGCCCTCACGCTCTTTATGATTAGGCTATCTCTTCAGCATCAAAGACAAATCGAGTTGGAGGCTTGGAGCAGCCCACATACATTTTTAGATAAAGGAATATTGTTAAAATATCCCAGCCTCTATATCGAAGAGATATATTTGGCCAGGCTCCTCCAGTTTTTTTTCATTGCCACTCACTGCGTGATTTAGCAATATCTAGCATAAGTTGAGATCGCTTAGTCTAAAGATCTTTCCTACTTGATGAAACTGTTTGGACTCCCACTTGATGGTTAGAAATTCCAATTTTCTTTCCATTATATTAAAAAGAGATTTGCCTGTTGCTCTGGTCCTGAGTTGACTAGGTCAGTTTGTTGACTGGACAAGTGGCATTCCAATACAAACAGGCCGCTGTAATGCAGTACAGAGGCTCAAATTTAGAAATACTGAACAGCCACGGTGCAGTAGTGATGCAGTACAGAGTACAGAGGCTTTGCCTCAAGCTCCACATCATTTGGAAGCTCATGTCTATGTCAACTTCCTGGGGCATTGAAGTTCTATACGTCATCATATCAACGGGGAACGAAATTGAAGGTATCAACCAAGTCCTTATTCACTACTATTGTTGTCTCCTATCCCAACTGACTATTTACACATGGAACAGCAGCAAGTAGACACACTGACAGTTCATAGCTCTTTTTTTAGAGAAAAGGTCTCCCCACCAGTGGAACAAAGCAATTCAAGGTTTCAACCTTGTACAATTTAGAGTTTAAGGCGTATTCTAAGCGTGCCCGCTACAGTTCATAGCTCTTGCCTCTTGGTCGCCACATCATTGTGATGTGTGCTCGATTTCAGCTTCTTTCTGGGCTATGATGTGCGCCCTTGGATGCTACACTTCTCTCCTGTTGCAGACTCGTGCTAATTCGTGTACATGTATACTACAAGTGTCCTCAACTCCATAAAGATTTATGCACAAGAGGCTAGAGGGTAGTCTTTATTATATTACTTATATGTGTATGTGCAGATTGTTTTTCAGTCAACAGAAAAAGGGTTCCCTCGCTCTTTGCCCCTTTCTAAAAGGTAAATAGAAATTGAGTAACAGAAATTGGAGGTTCATTTATTAACTAGCTACTTCTAATAGGTAATAGAAATTGGATCAAAGGTTGAGTTTGGTAGTCGTTATCGAGCCTTGAGCTTTGTCACAAACCCAGACCAATGTGGTGTGGCTGCAAGTCAGCGCTACGATCTCCCGATCAGTTCTTTGGAGTTTCATCGCCTAGGGCCTAATGATCTCCTGCTGCTGCTGCCGTCGGAAGAGGAGGCAGTTCGCATCTACAATGATGGGCGACCAATTCTGCTTGATCAACTATCTCTACATTGTCGACGTTGGTCCCGTTTCAAGAATGCTGCGGGGGTGACCTTGCCTCAGATGGTCGACGTTGAGGTCAGGGGCGTTCCGGCACATGTCTGGGAACTGGAAATAGCTGAACATCTTTTGGATGAATGGTGTTGGGTTCATGCGTTGCATCCCGATACTGTGCAACGCAGGGACTATTCTTCGTTTCGGCTGTCTGCCTGGTGTTCGAGCCCGGAAAGGATTCTGGCAGCCATGGATCTCGTCGTGGTGGAACCTCCGGCTCCTGTCGTTGAAGTTCCTCCCGTGAAGCGGGCTCTTTCTTATGTGGTCAGCATCACGGTGGTGCCTGGAGATGGGCGGTTGCCTGAGGAGGCTCCTCCCGCTCCACCTCCGGCCTGCGCAGGGGGGGGGGTGGCCGTCGCCGGCGGCGGCGTGATTCATCGTCCTCAAGTTCCTCCCGGCAAAGTCCGGCGAAAGATTCCCCTTCTCGAGGCGCAGCACCTCGTTCCCTGGAGCTTGCGGACTCCTCGGGACACGATGGGCGTGGCATGGATGCTGTCGCTCCAGGCGCCTCGCCAATAATGGCGGCGACCAAGCCGGCTCCTTCCCCAGGCACACCCTCGGCCACGGCTGCCCCTTCCCCAGGCGGGCATTTATCTTTCGCGGGGATCTCTGAGGTTTTGGCGGCCGCTGAGTTCCGCCCGTGCGGGGACGAGGGGGGAACGCACCCAGAAATTCCGGAGGTCCAGGCGGCTGATCTAAATGCCTCGGTTTTCCCCTGTTCTCAAGATGCATCGCTATGGGTGATTTCTGCGCCGGAGGAGCCCGAGACGGAGGTTGCTGCATGTTTGGCAAACTTGTCGTTGGGTTGTGGCGATCCTCTGGCCTCAGGGGCCCAGCAGCTTGTTTTGGGCCGGTCTGTATTGGGCCCTGATGATGTGCTTGCTAACAGCCCGGAGGCCTTCCGAGTTTCATTTGAGGATGGGGTGGAGGCCATGAGGCCCATTACACATGGTCCAGAGATTGTGTCCCCGGTGCAGATAGATCCCGTCGAGGCGTCATCGCCGTCCCTCTCGCCAATTCGGTCTGGCTCGCCGGCGGGATCCCCTCCGCCTGTTCCTGCTGTTGAGGGCACTGGAGTTCTTCCCCAAGCCGACTCTGTTCCCCCCTTCTCACCAGTTCCATCTGTGCCGGTGGCAGCACCCGTGGCAGCTATGCCGGTCCCTGATCCGCAGGAGGAACCTCGCTCGGCAATCAGGTCTCCTCTCTCAACTCGGGTATATTTCCGGCGCCGGT
Source organism: Panicum virgatum (assembly GCF_016808335.1). NCBI lineage: Eukaryota > Viridiplantae > Streptophyta > Magnoliopsida > Poales > Poaceae > Panicum > Panicum virgatum. Next base: position 54,280,616 of record NC_053147.1, read on the forward strand.
TCAAGAGAAATTTGATATTGGCTGATGCACCAGCGGACCCTCAATCCCCGCAACCACCTAGTCCAATGCCTCTTTCTCCAGCCGCTGCTTTTATTTCAAAGCTTTCCAAGACTCCAGGGGAGCTGCTGCCGATCCCTCACATTAACAAGAGGAGGAAGAATCTCAGACCGCCTCCGAGCGAGGCACCGCGGCGCAGCCAACGTGTGGCTGGGCTGGCTCCTCAAGCCCTAGAAATCTGTCCCATTCACCTCAAGAAAAGAGTCATGCGTGCTCTGGATTTAAATGTTGGGGATACTACACAGGACAAGGAGCAACTACCTCAGGATGTTCTTGATGAGTATGCTAAGCAGTTCTCACAATCAAGTGGATCTCATGTTAAAGCCTTGGCTGCCTTGTTTGGGCTGACTCCTCCGGAAGAGGATTTTGGAGTCGAGTCGCCTGGATTATTGGCCTGAACTCTCTGGTGGTAGTTCTTTGCAGTAAGCTCTATGGATCCATCACATATTCTTATTTGGAACGTGCGGGGCCTCAATTCACCCGAGCGTAGAGATGCGGTGCGATGCATCGTGGATTCCTCCAAAATTGATGTAGTATGTCTGCAAGAAACAAAAATGTCAGTTATTACTAGACAGGATGTTTTGTCAATGTTGGGGAATGATTTTGATAATAATTTCTTCTTCCTATCTTCTTCCGGGGCTAGTGGTGGCATTCTTATAGCCTGGAGGAATCGTCTTGGAGTGGTGGATTCAAGCCGAATTGACAATCACTGTGTTTCAGTTCGGTTCAACTCTGGGATTGGCACTGCTTGGTGGCTTACTTGTGTCTATGGGCCTCAGGATAACTAGGAGAAGATCCAATTTTTGCAAGAGCTCAGAGATGTTAGAGTTCATTGTACTGGCCCCTAGATGGTGGTAGGGGATTTCAATCTCATTTACAAAGATGAAGATAAAAATAACAGCAATCTCAATAGGGCAATGATGGGGAGGTTTAGAAGGTGGATTAATGATATGGCAGTCACTGAAATTCCGCTTCATGGTCGCAAGTACACTTGGTCCAGTTCTTCCACCAGTGGCACACCCACTCTGGTCAGGCTTGATCGCGTCTTTTGCTCAGGTGACTGGGAGGACAGGTTTCCTAATTGTCTCTTACAGAGCAGCGCTTCAGATGACTCGGACCACTGTCCCCTTATTCTTGGTCTCAGAGATAATTTGTCTGGCAAGCCGCGGTTCCATTTTGAAGCATTCTGGCCAAAGATGGAAGGGTTCATGGAGACAGTCGAGAGTGCTTGGACTTCTATTCCGGCCCGACATTATCCTCTGGAAACCCTTTCTCTGAAGCTAAAAGCTGCCGCTAGGAGTTTACAAAGTTGGAGCCAAAAGAAAGTTGGTCATATCAAGTCTCAACTTTTGATGGCTAAAGAGGTGGTCCATCAGTTGGATATTGTACAGGACAGTAGGCCTCTCCTTGACAGTGAAATCTGGTTGCGCAATAACCTTAAGAAGCTAAGCCTGGCACTGTCATCAACGTTGAGAACTGTGGCAAGGCTTCGATCTCGGATTGGCTGGCTACAGGAGGGAGATGCAAATACTAGACTGTTCCATATGCATGCACGTCATAGGAAGATGAAAAATTTCATTACTATGCTCCAGTCTGATGAGCGGATGCTTACTGGACATGAGGAAAAGGCTGCTGAAATTCTGGAATTCTATACAAACCTTATTGGTACTGATGATATGCGGGAAAGAACAGTGGATTTGGATGCTCTGGACATGCCAAGTTTTGATCTGGAGGCCTTGGATAATCCTATTCTGGAAGAGGAGGTCTGGAACACTATCAAAAGCCTCCCTTCTGATAAGGCCCCTGGACCGGATGGCTTTACGGGTCGATTCTACAAAGTTTATTGGCCAATCATCAAGGGAGATTTAATGGCAGCCATTCACAGTGTGTGGGGAAAAAATTTCAGGAACTTATGGATGTTGAATTCAGCCTACATCACACTTCTTCCAAAAAGGCCAGATGCAGAACATGTAAAAGATTATAGGCCCATCAGCCTTGTGCATAGTTTTGCTAAGTTGATCACTAAAATCTTAGCCAATAGATTGGCAGGAAGGCTTGATGGGATGGTATCTCCTAACCAAAGTGCCTTTATAAAAGGGCGTTTTATCCAAGATAATTTCATGATGGTCCAGCAAACTGTGCGCTTCCTTCATTCTCAAAAACAGCCCAGAATCCTCCTCAAGTTGGATATAACAAAAGCCTTCGACTCTGTGTCTTGGCCTTTTTTGTTGGAGGTGCTGCACAAATTGGGATTTGGCCCCCGGTGGCGGGATCTCTTATGTGGCCTGCTTGTGACCTCTTCCACCCAAGTCCTTCTAAATGGAACACCCAGGGAGAGAATACAGTATCATCGAGGACTTCGACAGGGAGACCCCCTCTCTCCAATGCTGTTTATTTTGGTCATGGATGTGCTTAATAGTATGGTCTCTAGAGCTGCGACGGAGGGTCTCCTGCAGCCACTATCTCGCAGACCGATTCAGCATAGAATTTCTTTATATGCGGACGATGTGGCCCTTTTTCTCCAACCTGCTGAGGACATCAATCTAACTTTGGACATACTAAGCCTTTTTGGAGAGGCTTCCGGGCTCAAGACTAATGTTCAGAAGAGTAATGTGTTACCTATTCAGTGCTCAGATGAGGATCTGAAAATCATAACCAGCTTGCTGCCTTGTGAGGTTCTCAGTTTTCCCTGCAAGTATCTTGGGCTGCCTCTGTCTTTAAGGAAGCTTACAAAAGATCAAGTTCAGCCCATTATAGATAGAATTGCTGATCAGCTGCCGGCCTGGAAAGCTGATCTGATGACGAAAGCAGGTAGAGTTGTCCAAGTTCAATTTGTCCTCACTGTAATGCTCATTTATCTTCTTATGGCAACGGATCTTCCGGCCTGGGCTTTCAAAGCTATTGACAAAATCAGAAGAGGGTTTGTCTGGCGAGGGCGCAAGGAAGCTAAAGGGGGTCACTGTCTTATAGCTTGGCCTAAGGTGTGCCGTGCGAAAGAGCTGGGAGGACTTGGAATCTCTGATTTAAAATTGTTGAGCTGTTCGCTGCGGGTTCGATGGCCGTGGCTGATGAAAACAGAGCCCAATAAGCCTTGGGCAAGTTTGTCCTTGCAAGTCAGTAAGGAAGTTGAAGATCTTTTAGCAATGGCTGTCTACTCTGAAGTAGACAATGGTGCGAACACCTTGTTCTGGCAGGACAAGTGGCTGGATGGCAGAAGAATCAAGGATTTGGCTCCTGGTTTGTTTGCATTGGTCCCTAAACGAAAAAGCAACAGGCGTATGGTTTTAGAAGCTCTCACTGATGACAAATGGATAGAGGATTTACATGGAGATATTTTGGTCGAAGCCTTGATGGAGTATCTATATGTGTGGGATTTAGTACAAGAAGTGGAGCTGCAACCTGGAACTCCTGACAGGCACATTTGGAGAATTTCTCCAACTGGTGTATATACAGCAAGATCTGCCTATGATGCCTTGTTCCAAGGAGCAGTTCTATTTGAGTCGTTTAAGCGTATTTGGAAGTCTTGGGCACCATCAAAGTGTCGGTTTTTCATGTGGTTAGTGGCACATCAGAGATGCTGGACGGCGGATCGGCTGGCTAAGCGTGGGTTACCTCACCCAAACCGCTGCCCCTTATGTGATCAAGATGAGGAAAATATCCAACATCTGCTGGTCGGCTGTGTCTTTGCACGAGATTTTTGGTTTCAGCTTCTGCATTTCGTCGGTCTTGCGGCACTCTCGCCTCAGCCTACGGACTTCTCCATTGCTGAGTGGTGGGAGAAGGTTGAGAGACAGGTTTGCGATGAAATGAGGTCTGGTCTTAATTCTCTTATCATTTTGGGCAGTTAGACTATTTGGAAGCACCGAAATGATTGTGTCTTCAATGGGGCTTCTCCGAGAGTAGCTACGGCGCTGACCCTAGCAAAGGAAGAAGTCCAGATGTGGTGCTCTGCTGGTGCAAAAGGCCTCTCCTTGCTCACTATCAGGGGCGTGGGATGAACACCAGGGGGGCTGAGTGGTCAGGTCCTCTTGCTTGTAGGCTTGTTATGAGCTGAGGAATTGGTGGTCAGATCCTGGCTCCGTGGGACATTTCTGTCCAACTGGAGTAAGGTGTGTGGTTTGAGTAGGTGTGTGTCTGGGCATAGTGGCCTGGGAGTGTTGGTGTGAGTTTTGTGTGAGTGTGTTTTCTCTTTGTATAAGTCTATATTAGACTTTTTCTTCTCCTATAAATACAATGATACGCAGTTCTCCTGCTTGTTCGAGGAAAAAGAAATGAGTTACACGGTTAGAGGAGATCGAATGGAGCATATATAGGGTGGTTGCTTGGGTTGTCACCACTGAAAGAGCTATACCAATAGCCAACTTGTTTGGCTTGGCATACTAAAACCCCACTTCAAATTTCATAAGCAACAAGTGATATTTTTATTTTTCTAAAAATGCATAACCATGTGCTTGGAGCAATATAATACCAGCAAGGAAACAATGCATAACCGAGTTGGCTAGGTATAGTAGTTGAATTGGCAAGTGACTGTGAGCACGCATCTCCCCATCGGCAAGTGATCTGAGATCCAGGGCGTGCAGCTCCCTTCACACGTTTCATCCCCTTAAACTTGCACATCTAAGCATCAATAACTTGGTATTTTCCAACTGATAGATTCAGTGATGGCATACTTTTCAGATACTGGAAAAACACACTGCCGGCCACCATATCGATCATCAACGATGATATACACGGCGCGTACGCAGAATTGTCTCCGCATGGCTCCATCCACCAGTACACATCGGGCTGCCGTCCTTTCAAGGACTCTCATCGTCTCATCGTAGCTGTAGCTTTCAACATGACGGCCAAACTATGCAGGCCTGCTCAACGCCCGACGCCAACCGGCAAATTAAAACCATGCATGATGGAAGAAGGAAGACTCTTGACAATCCTCTTGATATGATGCATGTGACACTTATGACGACCGTGGTAATTAGTCCATAGAGCATTCCAAATAACAACGAATCTTTGGACACATGCATGAAGCATTAAATGCAGTTGAAAAAAATAACTAATTACATAGTTCAACTGTAAATGACGAAACGAATCTTTTAAACCTAATTAGTCCATAATTGGACATTAATTGCTAAATAACAACGAAAGTGATACAGTGTCCAAACCCAAAAAATTTCGCGAACTAGACAGGCCCTTAGAGCTAAGACTACTGAACAAGTCTTGTTTAGATAGAGACACAGCGATGAAGGGTACATTTGCGGTCTGTGTGATCAGAATAGTATTCAGAGTGTGGTTAATTACGCAGCAGTATGATTGGATGCTCGACTGTCTGTATACACGTTTAGTTTTTTTTTGTGAAACTGTATATATACATGTTTAGTTAGCCACTCAGATATGGTCATGAGTCCAAAATCAGCAGTAAAGCATTAATTCATGGCAGTAGTTACCCTTGCTGCATTGGTCGTTTAAACCAGTCTCGATCTCAAGAATACAAACGCCCATTGCATACATTTCCGAATATCTCTAAAGATGTTCTACCACATAACACTTTGGATTCCTCCATTTTGAAGATTTTTTTTATCTTTGACTGACAGCCAAATTGAATAATTCATCTGCGATGTGTCTACATCGACTGCAACAAGACTAAATGCCTGCCTGTAGTTTGGAATTTGCTTCCGGCACATCTACGGCCAGTGAGCAACAATACGCATGTAGACTGACTTCGTTATTCTCTGCTCCTCTACGCCTCCATCATATCTCTGATAGGATCCCTCTCAGCGATGCACAAGACAGGTCAGGGCGCCGCACTCCATGGTGCATAATCTCATAACAAAGAACGCAGGCCACGCTACATGTGGATCATAAGTTACTGCAAGATCAACAATCGGATCAAAAATAAAATGGAGTCACAGGAGCCACATCCATGCGTCTTATAGCAACAGAGTTCCCACTGCATCCTATGCCTAACATAGTTGAATAGAGCCATGAACAATGTTCATCTATCGCCTCTCAGCTAATGCGCGTTTCGCTTCTTCACAACTGCAGTTTTATAGGCCGAGAAGGTTGTCACAACCACATTGTAATAATTCAGCACTTGATTCAATGCAGTATCTGTCATATCCACATTTCTTCAATGCATCTGTGTCCATTCAGTAGAAGCCTTAAACACTAACTTCAATCTGTAAGTCAGACTAACAAGTGAGTGCCTCACGATTCTTAGAATAATATAATATCCAAAAACAGCTGAGGCACTATAAAAGATGTGGTCAAATTTGACAATCCAGTAAAGAAAGAAAGTGGGTTGTGAGTTCTGAGCATATCTAAGAAATTTTTTTCGGAGCCAAATAGTTTATTTTGAAATCAGCGTGTTAATTTTGAGTATATATATGCTTCCAGATAGATAGCAAAAACTGCTGCAAAATTTTAATTCAATTCAAATTTCATCCAAGAGAGTTCAACTTTATTAGGTGATAAATAATTTCGGCGCATTGGAGTTTCGGTGCACTCTCTCTCCTCCATGGGCTACCGCTACATATAGAAACCGGTGCATTGGAATTGCCCCGACTCACGTACGAGTTATTAGCACTCAAGCTTTAATTCCCTTATCTAATAGAAAAACTCTTATCCATTTGAAGATGAGCTAGCTTCAATCTGTAGCATCGTATTTACGGGCCAAAAAAACATTGAGATCGCTTCACGGCACCATGGAAAATAATATTACAATTAAATGTGTACATTTGCGATCTGATTCCCTGTGTGATCACAGACAATGTTCAAGTACATGTAGATTCGATTGTTCGACCAGTCAACAAATTCATTTTATATGATATTTGGTTACATTTATATGGAGATTTAGGAATTGAGTGCGCCTAGAGAAGATAGTGGGATACAACTAGGGAGATATTGTGAGGAGCTTAGGAGAACAATGGCAAAAACACCATATTTATGTGTTCATCTGTTACAAAATTGAAGAGGCTAAAAGAATTATATAACTAAGTTTATTCGTATCTTTATAGCTAGAAGGGTATATGGGTGGTATAGATCTTAGAGCTTTGTTACAATGATTGTAAAGTACCAATTGGTACTTTCAGGTACTTTTGTCTTGAAATTTTTTCTAGCCGTTGATCAATGGAAAGTATTTACAAAAATTAAAGTAAATTATTATGTGGTCCCATTTTTTTGTACTTGGTGCCATATTCTTGTACCACCAGGTATTTTAGTTTAGTTACTTTCAGATACTTGATACCTTAACCACCATACGATTCTGTTAGATGGATGACTTTTATTTTTTCAATCATTGTAAAAATTCTCTAGATCTTAATGATGGTAGAAAAATAAAGCGTAGGTCGAATTTTTCGATCATTTCGGTCCTAACCAAAATGGGTGAAATTCGGTCATTTCGGACCGAATCCCAGAACCATTAGGTAACAATGGAGTTCCTGCTGCCTCCTAGGCCTAACACAGTTCAATAGAGCCATGAACAATGATCATCTCTCTCCTCTCAGGCTCTCATGTAATGGGTGTTTGGCTCCTTCACCTGCTCTTTTGTAGGCTGATAAGTAAGAAGAATATCACGACCCATAATTCAGCACCTAATTCGATGCATGAAGCTATCTGTCATGTACAGATTTCTTCAATGCGCACATGGAACTGCATGGCAATGCACTGTGTCCATTATATTCAGTGAGAACCGTAAACATTAAATTATATCTTCACTATAATGGGTTTTGGCTCCTTCACCTGCACTTTTATAGACTGTGAAGTTTATCGCAACCACATAGTAATTTAGCACTTGATTCCATGCACAGTTATATCTGTTAGAGTAAATTACACCTCAGGTCCCCAAACTTGTCCCGAGATTTCACCTAGGTCCCTAAACTCTCAAATCGTCCACTTGGGTCTCTAAACCGTGTTAAGGGTTCAACCGAGGTCCCAAACGCGCCACGCAAGCAACAAAAACTGACGTGGCATGCCACCTGGCACCACGGTGGCAAATATTTGAAAAATGACTTACCTTTCTTTCCAATTTACAAACAGAGCCCTGATTTTTAGCACTTAGGACCCTAGAAGTAAAACATAGGTTACAATGTGGCCCTCAACCCCATCTACGAGAGCTCCCATGGCGGACCACTGTCCTGGCACTGTCTTTCCGGCGCCGGCTACCTGCAGCCCGGTTGCGGCTGCGTGGCCGCGCCATGGACCCGGTGCAGGTGCATCTCGGACCGGACGGCCTCAACCTTGGGTTGGGCACCATCATTGGCGGCGTGAGACAGAGCAGCTCAGGCATGGCAGAATGGCAAACGGTGGGGTGGCACTGTGGTGGTGGAATCGTGCAATTGGTGGAGGGGAAATGGAGAGGGAAGGTACGAGATGCTGTGGCCGAGGGGAATCGAAGAGTGATGGCTCGTGCTACTCGAATCTAGCTAGCACTCGAGCTCGGTTATGGAGCAGCGGGCGGCGACAATGGAGGCCGGGATTGGCCTTTTATAGGTGAGCAGCAGAGGGGGAGGGATGGAGCGCGGTCAGGGGCAAGCCAAGGACATGTGTGCCAGCCCCCACCCCCAGCCCTGCCTGCGGCGTTGCCACAGAGCTCGGCGATGAGGCAGCAGTAGGCCTCGAGCTCGGCGAGCGCGTCAAACGTGTCCTGCTCCCGAACAGCATGCTAGGTGCGTGCCAGCGTGCGGCCGCGGCAGCCGAGGCAGAGCAGCCGACGTCCCTGCGCGCCTGCGCGCACCGCACCTTTGCGGTGGCCAGACCATTCCCAAGCGCATCGCCGCCAGCCCCAGCAATGCCAGCCCTCTATGGTGCCACGATGGGGTCGCTGCCCTAGGCGCGGTCGTTGTGGAGGGGAGCGGCAGGAGGCGGCGATGTGGCCAGGGGAGGTGACGCCTAAGGCCACCACGGAGGCTGAGGCCAAGCGCACCAGGGCCTCCCTCACCGCCGAGCTCCATACCGTGCCTGGAGTGCGGCGATGGCCCGCGTGAGGGTGGGAGGCGGCGAGATCGATGGTGGGCTCCGCTCGGCTTGCGGCGCGGCGACGGAGAGGCGGGATTCGGCGATGGAGGCGCGGCGCGGCGTGCGGCGGAGGGAGAGAGATTGGAGAGAGGAGCAGATTGGAGAAGATAAGATTTTACAGGGGCCTTTTTGCAATTTTTTGCCAGCGTGGCACCACGTGGCGTGCCACGTCAGCATCAGAAGCTGGCGTGGCACGTTTGGGACCTCGAATGGAACACTTAACAAAGTTTAATGACCCATGTGGACGATTTGAGAGTTTAGGGACCTAGGTGAAATCTCAGGACAAGTTTGGGGACCTGGGTGCAATTTACTCTATCTGTTATGTCCACATTTCTTCAATGCACACCTATAATTAATTATGGGGCAGCGCATATGTATCCATTCAGTGGGAGCCTTAAACATAAGCTCAATCGACCTGTATGTGGTCAGACTCACAAATGGGTGGCCCATGCTTCTTAGAATATACAAAAGGGAAAATTCGATTCGTGCCACCACAACTCCGTGAAATTGGGTGTCACGTTCAAAATCATGCCACTCAATGGCATGGATTTCAACATGAAATCCAACTTCAAGAAATTGTAGTGGCATGGATCAAAATGACCCTATACAAAAACGGCTGAGGCAGTAAAAGATGTACATACTGTGGTCAAATTTGACGACCCAGTGCAAACTGTGTTTTCCAAACTGCTGCAACCATAGAAAACCAATGCATGATGAGCCATGTAATTGGCAAGCAATTCACTGTACGAAGAAGCAACACACAGGAGGTGTGGGAGCCAACAAGGATGCAGAGCTTACAAATCCTCCAAATTTTTCTATTTGATGGATTTGGGGATCAAATCCTCTGCTTTTCTCTCTAATTCTAGTTCTCTCCCCAAAATAAGGATATGTCAATTCCCATGGTGGGAAGAGCCATTTAAAATAGCAGCTTTTTAGAATGGTTCTCGGAGCTCAAGAATATTACAAGCATACAACATGTACAAACTTTATTTTGCATAATCGGGCTAATGGGCTTCCAAATTAGTAAAATTAGGAGCTGCACACCTTACCAGGTAAACAGGAATAATATACATCCATAATGCTATGTCCCTATTCTTGCTTGGACAATTCTCATTGCAGGTTTTCGAGTAGCAAGCCAAACCTCTGCTTGTTGATGTCGTGCGTATCCATCCGAAAATGACGAAGAATAATAGTCGACTCAGCATGCGCCCATACACTCGCGAGCAACCGGTCAATATTAGACTACGAAAAACTACACCCCATATACAGATGGATGCATTCTTTTATATGTGCCCAGCTCATTGCATCAAGTATAATAAATGATACCCCATTCGCTGGTCCTGTGCACCACGGTCTCCAATTGGATCCATCTCGCCCACAATGCACACCAGACAAGTCGTCATGGTCAAGTGCATGCAACACTTCAGGGAGATTTCACCCGTGACAACAAACCATAATGTGAATTCGTGATGGTTCTATTTTTTCCTGTCGGTTTCCGGCCATCAAGAACTTCCCGTTCTGTATTCTGTGGTAGCGACGCTGCCCCATGTGTTGGATCATAGCATGCTTCAAGGTCAACCATGACCAGGTACAGATCAAAGGTAAAATGGATAGGAGACACAGGTGCTACCTTGATGTGCGATGAAACAATTAATAGAGTTCCTGCTGCCTCCTAGGCCCAACACAGTTCAATAGATCAGCCATGGACAATGTTCATGTATCTCTTCTCAGCTATTGGGGTTTCGCTCCTTCACCTATTCTTTTATTTATAGGCCGAGGAGGAGATCACAGCTACATAATAATTCAGCACTTGAAACCATGTGCAGTTATATGCCATGATGTACATATTTGTCAGTGTTTCGTGTACCGGCAACCGCCCTATGTGTCTGTTAATTCTTTTCTTGTGTTTGAGTGCTGGGTGCCTACAGCAAGGTGATTGCAAGCGGGTGAATGCGTATGCGGATGAGTGTGTGAGTGCTCATGAGCAATTCAAAAGACATCCATGTAGAGAAAGCCCAGCTCCCCATTTATATATCTTGGGGGCTGGCTCACCGCGACAGAAAGGGGTCCCTTACCCCTGGGTTGACATCCTGCAGGTGAGAACAGGAGCGCTACACTTGTCCTAGATGATGGTCTTCGTAGCGCTGGTTGTGCTCCATCGCGTCATGGCACCGGGTGCCGGTCATCGGGTCAGGCACAGTCCCAAGCATTGGTCCAGTTCCGTCCGCCAACTCTGTCACAGGGCATGACGCATGCGTGCTCATTGTACATGCGGCCTTGACTTGCGGAGGCCCGCCCGCGGGGCCTTGGTGTCCTGGTTAGCGCTCCGATCTCAGGTTGGGTGTTCGGATTGCTTGTTCCCATACTGAGCCCATGCGCAGTGGGTCCAGGTAGCGCGGCGCACCTTCCCACCCTAAACCCTGAACCCGTTGATCTTGATGGAGCACGGGCAAGCGGTGCGAGCATCCGTTAGAGCAGGGCCCTGTTTAGTTGCATCCAAAATTCCAAAACTTTACAAGATTCTCCGTCACATCGAATTTTTCAACGCATGCATGAAGTATTAAATCTACACGAAATAAAAAACTAATTGTATAGTTTGCTTGTAAATCACGAGATGAATCTAATGAGTCTAATTAATCTATGACGGGATAATAATTACCAAATACAAACGAAAGTACTACAGTGTTTTACACCCTAAAATTTTTGCAACTAAACACGGCGCAGGTCATGATGTCCGGGTTGACCAGAGGAGCAGGTGTTGGACCCTCAGCCCGTAGCCGGCCCAATCCTAGCTGTCAGACAGGATGCTTGGGCTGATGTGTGCGTCACCTCACCCAGGGGCGCATTCAATGACGTTCCCCAAGGCCGTCCTCCCCTGCCCCCTTGGTCCGGAGAATGAGTTTGAGATTAGTCCTAACGCATAGTATCTATATATATAGATAATGTCTATACCATTACATAAGAGCAAGCTCAATTTATATGAACCAACTGGTCTATATAAATGGGTCCCACAACAGTGATCTATAGTTAAGTTGCAGCCCACAATATATTTACACCAATTGCCCATAAGGTTAGGTCACACCGCTAAATAAAAAATCACATGCCCTCAACTTCCCCTCTTAGTCTAGGTCCCACGGTAGGAGCACAGGACACCTTGGGTAGATGACAGTAAATATTTAATTTCTTATGGACTGTCCATAGCACTATGGGTGGCTTTTAACTATGAATTGCTTGGACCACCTCCACAATTTACTAACTACTTGATATTGAATATTTAATCTCTTATGGACTAGTTTTACCAACATTGTAGTTGCTCTAAGCAAAACACTATGTCTAGAAACTACATCCCTCAATGCATAGGTTTTTCATATGGGTCAATAATTAATACATACTCATTTATTCTCTTCTCTATCAACCAATCATATTTATTGTTACTTATCATGAAGACACTACTCTCTCCCAATGCAAAATTTAGTAGTGTCTAGTACATTGGTTCTTGTGTAGAAACTGGGTCTTGCATGAGATCCAATTTTTTTTATCTCTTCGTCTTCTCTCCCATTTAATATAGTGCCACATAAACTAAATATCTTAGGTGTCAGCATAATCAAATGCTATGGAAACCATATTAGGTAGAGGGTTGGGATGGCGAGCTCGGTGGATGCGGGGCGTGCTCCCCCGTGCTTCCTGCTAGGTGGGAGAGAACGCCACGTGTGTGTCTCAGTTGAGTTGGAGGATCCGATCGTGGCATGCCTAGTGGGCCCCAGCTGCCACCGTTGCCAGCTGTTAAGCCTCTTCCTGCTGGGCCCCTCAGCCTGCGTGACTCGGCCTAGGAGGAGCTTTCCTTGGGTACTCGTGGTAGGTACCCATCAACATTAATATTCGTCAATTTGCATTTAGTATTAGGCCAGTCTCAGTTAAAATGTCATCGACACAGTTACCAAGATTGGAAATTTGAGAACTGTGACAATGTATACTACTCTCACATTTTATGACCCTCTTCTCTCCTCTCTCATCATATTATTGGTACATATTAGCAAATTTAGTATTCATGACACTACTATAACACTCCCCACTTAGGTGTCAATGTATTTAGTGGGAGCCGTAAATATAAAGTTCAGTATGTAGTCACAAGTTGTGGCCAACACTTCTTAAGCTATGAAAAAAAATTGAAGAGGTGCCTTGGTTACTATCCATTGCGCTTCTCTGCTACGTTAGCAAATTCCTCGCTCATTCTCCCTTATCTCTGTTTAGTTGGATTTTGGAAAAAACTTCTAGAAAGAAATAAAACTTTACCCATAGGAGTTCAAATTAAGCAGAGAATATTAGTCAGACCTATATATCACTCAGTTCGGTAATGTACGTGCACGCGCGCCAACATGTCACGTCACGCTGCCGCCATGGCTACGTACATTCGGTCTATCAATTTGTTGATGATACAAGGCCTACGCGGAATTGTCCAAAGGCTCTATCCACCTGTACACATTGGTCAAGCTATATATCGTCGATCCTTTCAAGGACTCTCATATCTCGTAGCAGTAGCTTTCAAGGGCGATACTGTGATGTGGCCGGCTTACTCAACGCCCGACGCCAACCGGCAAATCAAAAAACGTGAAAGAAGAAGGAATAACATCCATGTCGTTAGTTTCACGATCCTTGGTGTGTGGCATCACTCGATGCCGTTAGGCTGTCTGCACTCGTGGTACTTTATTTTTATTCTCTAAAAGAAATATGTCTGTCTGGTCATCGAGATTTTCTCCTCTATATTCTGTTTTTCTGCACTCATCATACTCTATATTCCATTTTCTATATCAACTACCAGCAAGCGGAACCCTCATATCATACACTGGTTATTTTTTTATCCCCACTCACCCATCCACCCCGTCGCCCTCCCCACACCTCTCCACCCTTTCTCCTCTCTCTCTCTCCCCAGGCCGGCGGCCCCTCCTTCTCCGTCCCTCCTTCCCGGCGAACCTCCTCCTCGGCGCCGAGCCGGCCTGCTTCCCTCCCTGCGCCGGCGCACAGGGCTGCGGTCGAGCGGAGCAGGCGGTTGCGGGCTTGCGCGACTGAAGCGGCCGCCCCCTCCCCCCCCCCCCCCCTCGCGCACGCCTCGGCCCTGTTCTCTCCGCCGCCCACTCCCTGCCCCAGCCGGCAAGACGCCCCTCTGCGCCGCCCCCTCCCGCTCCCTCCGGCGGTGGCGGGCGCAGCCCCCTTCCTACCGTGCACGCGGGAGCAGCTGCGTGGCGGAGGCCGACGCGGCGCGCCACGGGCCTCGATCCGCGCCGCCCTCAATGGTGTGTGTGCCCAGGACGAAGGCGACCTATGCACGACAGGGTAGCGTCTGCTCTGTACGACGATGTATATCCGCTCCCTACGACATTGTATATCTAGTGCGACACTCCGTCCGCAATAATAGCCTTCATGTTTACATTACCAGGTGCAGCGATTTTTCCGCTACACCGGTACTGGAGGGTGGCGTACCGGGTGCTTTAGCGCACCCGGTGCAGACAGCCTTAAGAGCTACACTCCACCTTCCATTTTTTTAGGGCAGATGCTCTCCTACTCCAGAGAGGCAGAGACCAAGGCAGCGCTGGGGCCTTGCGCTAGCGTTTAATCCCTGCGCTGGGCCTTAGGCCTCCTCCAATGGCCAACGACGTCGCCAACTAAAGCAGTTTTTTAATCAGTGAGTAGTGCAGAATCCCTGTTGCTAGCGCTGAAGTTCTCGCTAGCGAGAACACTCTCCCCCTCACATGCACACAACCCGAGGTCCTGGTGCTGCTGTGCCACCCAGCGACATCGCCGGTGCTGGCTCCAACCACTGGAGGAGGCCTTATGCCGTGTTGCGTGATTTTCACCGAGGGGACGGGCCGCCGAGTCTCCAAATTAAAGGCCGATACAAAGAATGTCGCTTAATGACGTAGATTACTGAAGGGACAGCTGCTAAGTCAATGGGGGCGTTCCGAGGGCTGCGTACTACTTACCTAGAAGAGTTGATTTTCCTCGTCCCCGCTTGAAAAATGGATGGAGGCAGTGGCGGACGCAGCTAGCGAATGGAGCCTAGGCCAAGTCTAATACAATTCTCTTCCTATCTCTAACGGAAGAGAATTACAACCGTGGTAAATTGATTTGAACACTAGATGTTAGAACTGATTCTAGACTCTGATGATTTGGTCTCTATTGTTTGAATCAAATACATATACGTCCAATAAAACGACGTACAGACCTTTGGTTTGGCAACGTTAGCCACTGTTAGAACTGATTCTAGCCTCTTGCAGCCTCTTCTAGGTTTGGCGATGGAGCCCGACCCGGTGCCCAGGATCGCCGGACCCTAGGTCCACCCATGGATGGAGGGAGACTACCGAAAACAAGTCAATTCTACAGTAGATAGACAACGAAATTGACACCACACCACACTACACGTACGTTTAATTTTAGGCCACTAGCAGCCCAGGGATGCATCTGCCACTAGTCAACCGGAACGGTCGATGGGGCAATTAAGTAGTACGAGACGCCTCTTTTGCCGGACCGGAGATCCCAAGTCCACATCATGTTCCAACAACCCTTGCAAATCATTCTTGCGTACGTACGTGAAACGCGCTGAGCTTAAAAGCTTAGTCCTTGCATTGGTGCCTCACGCACACTAGCGAACCCCAAACGCAGCTCCATTGTGTTGCGTAAAACTTGGCATCACTCTCACAGGTCAGAGAAGCTCGTAAACTATTATTGTTTTTTCTTTCTTTGGAAGACAGTGAACTAGCAATACAACCGTACCATTGGTCCCTCTATCCATTGACCAGCGTTTTTTTTTAGCCATGCTGAGCTAGCTGCCTGTCCAAGCATGCATACTAGTCAAGTCAACAGCTGCAGCTGCACAATTGGACCTTGGGCGTGTAGTAGTCATAAATGTCTCCTACAGTGATGCGGTATATGCATACCATATAGTCATATACAAGATAGATAGCAATATAATAATTCAGAATGGTGGTGGTATATATAGTAAAAATTATGTATTTGGAAAAGGTGAAATGAACTAGAATTTGGAACGCAAGGGGGTACTGCCTCGATAGTGAAACTTCTGTGGCTTACGTAGTGATAAGACAAGGAAATTAAGTTCAGAGCTGTTATACGTACATAATAAATAATCTTCGACGTTGATTCTTGTGCTCATGATAAGATCGAGATATTTTCAAGAAGTAGTCTTTTGGATTATGCCACAACTTGTGGCGTGACTTCCCGAAGAGTCACGCCACATGCTTTTTCGGCGCGACCATCCTACCACACTGGCACACCATAGCTTGGCACACCCTAGCTCAGTCTGCTGATGTGATAAGATTGAGTCGCACCACATGCTTTGGCGCGACTGATGAGTCGCGCCTTGCATCCTGGCACGACTCCATCATGAGTCACACCGAGCAACTTGGCGCGACTCAACTTAGGCGTCGTTTAGGAGAGCACTGGTTCAATGCAAAAAGGATGGAGCCAGAGCTTGAGCGGGTGGAGTTGGGTTTTGTGGCTCTGCTTGCTCCATCTTCTCACAGACAAAGCCACTGCTCCACCTTCTTACAAGCTACAGAACGAAACCGCTCCACCTCCAGAGCATTTGGTAGGTCTCCAGAAAGAGCCGTCGAGGAAGCCAGAGCTGGAGCCCTACCAAACAGACCCTTAATATAACACAGAGCTTTGGTCATACCACCCTCTCATATCGTCCCGCCCTTTCCCTTCATAGAGCTGGATCGCGGCGGCCACCGCCACCCACACCTCCCTCCCGCTCCTCCCTCCCGGTGGCCGCCGCCACCCACGCCTCCCTCCTGTCAGCTGCCGCCACACGCGCCTCCCCATGCCTCCCGCGACCCTTGCTGGGTGAGGCGCGTGCACCTTCCGACGGAACCATTCGCGGTCACGGTGCTGCCACAAACCCGGCATGCGCCTCCTGCCGGCGCCGAGCGCACCCCTTCCGCCAGTAAGGTCTTCGGTTCCTGGGACCGCAATGTCAAGGTCTGGAACATTATAAATATTGCACTAATACAAAAAACCATATTAATCCTATATGGTCCTACTAAACCATATGCTCAAGATCAAGACCGGGATTTATCCTGGACTCTTTGTGGACTTGTCATGGAGTTCTGATGGGCTTGTAATGGTAGTAATATTATTAAACTTGTCATAGACGACACTTTATGGACTTGTCATAGAGTTCTAATGGACTTGTAATGATAATAATATTATTAGCCTTGTCATTGACACTTTGTGAACTTGTTATGGACACTATGTGGACTAGTAATGATGTTTTGTTTTTTGCATGGTGCAACTTAACCGGTGTGAAAAGGTTTAGTTCGACAACTTGAGGCAGAATTTCCCTAAGAACAATCTGATCATGGTCGACCCTTGGCTCGACTCCGCATGAGTCGCCCCATGACACTTAGTGCGACAATCTAAGGTGTGGACATTGGTAACCCTCGGCAAGACTCCTTTGTGAGTCACGCCAAGCTGCTCATTGCGATTCGTGAAGTGACGCCAAGCCGTATAGCATGACTCAGTCGTGCCAAAACATATGGCGCGACTCAACCTTGCCATATCTCATGAGAGTTCCAGCATAGC
Source organism: Panicum virgatum (assembly GCF_016808335.1). Classification (NCBI taxonomy): domain Eukaryota; kingdom Viridiplantae; phylum Streptophyta; class Magnoliopsida; order Poales; family Poaceae; genus Panicum; species Panicum virgatum. The sequence continues at coordinate 54,298,277 of NC_053147.1, forward strand.
AGATAAATCACACTGTATCATGTTGCGTGATCCTTCAGGGAGCCGCGCCACGTCGTGGCGTGACCAAAAGAACTAATTCTTGAAAATTTAAATCACATGGATATTATTAAAATATTAGATAAAAAGGATTAAAATAAAAGAAAATTTTGCTGCCGTCATGACTCCTAGCTACAGTCAGGGAAGGAATTAGGAATAGTCGTCTCAGCACGCAGCCATCATCGAGTAATTAATACCCGCTGCTGTTACTCTCTGAATCAGCGTATTATTACACAAACGAGAGAATTACTCTGCTAAAAATATAGTGGGAATTTATTTTGAATAAACACCAGGCCTGATATGCATTCCGATTACTCTGCTCGATCGATCAATCTGGGGTAGGGGCTAAAAATTTGCTCCTCCCTTTTAGCCTCTTTTAGCCCCAAAGGATCCAAACAGGTAGGATTATTTGGGGCTAAAGTGAATTAGTCCTCTCAAAAAATTAGCCCCTCCAAGATATGCTTGTTAGGACTATTTCTGCGTGAACGCCACCAAAAAGTCATTTTCTCCTCACCCCATGCATGGACCCCATGCATGGGAGGTAGAGCCAATGATTGAGATGTATAATTTAGTCCTCAAATTAACCTATGGATCCAAACAAATTTAGGGACTTAGCTAATTCAATGGCTAAACTTTAGTTCTCAAATTAGCCCAAAAGCTAAAGATCCAAACAGCCCCAGTCTAATTAATAATGTACAATATAGGGAACTGCAAATCACGTGTTCCCAGCGTGATCAGCGAATTCAAACTTTGCCAAGCCTGATATACTATGGTCAAGTGTCAACGGCGGCTGCCGATCCGTGGCTCTCTCGGACTGGGCGTGCAATCTAAAGCTTATCTGTTGCTCAAGGATAAGAGGGATTAAGAATACTGGGGACCGAAACCATTTCTAAAATGACAGGAATCCCGTAAGATATCTGTCGGAATATGGCAGTAAAAAGTAGATTCAAGTGCATACCTCATGTGCGGACATATTAGCCGCATTAAGTAATACTAATACACAATACGAGAGAATAATACCGATAGAGTTCCCTTAGCATCCATGAGTTTACCGATAGTGCAAACATAAGAAGTAATAATCTTATTTCATATCCTTAGACAAAGCTCCCAGAGATTAAAAAAAAAAGGTGTGATCATCCATGAGTTTGCTGCTTGTCCTTGTAGGATTGTGATGAGTACTAGTAGATGGGTAATATATATTAGGGAAAAGTCCTGTTTATACACATACTAGAACTCTTACATATTTTCATCATCGTTCAACTACAACACTCAATAACGGCGGTCCTCTAACTATTGAAACCGGGCAAATTTAGTTACTTGGATGATTTTAAAGATGGTTTTCTATTTTATACAAATTAAAGAAAATGAAATTTAATCTAAACAAATTACAAATAATTTATTTAGCTAGAAAGATAAGAAACTAGTACTAATATTTTTCTAAAAATGATAACTATCTACTGGTATTCTATTTGCCATTTATTTTGAAATGCGAATATTGAAATGCAGGGATGTTCAACTAGCATGAACCAACCAACACTAATACCTTGAAAACTTCATTCCTTGGAGTAATCTCGACATGTTAACAAATTCTAAGAATACACCACTGGAAAACAGGTAATTAAGTACCCGTTAAGAACTATTGGTACTGAATTTTCCCAAACGATACTAAGGTATCAAGACTAAAAGCTTTTTAACTTGGTAACAAACTATTGGGGAAGACGTCCAAAAGATCCCAGAAAAAAACATTTCAAACCGATACTAATGTTGAGGGCTTGAGGCTTTAATACCGGTTTGAAATATTTATCTAGGGCCGGAACCAATTCTTACCAGTATATCTGTGATGAACGGATGATGGGTTTTCTAGTAGTGATGGGATGAATGGATGATGGGTTTTCTAGTAGTGATAGCAAAAACAACTGCCCCGGGTGACTTCCATCGAGCCGAGAGATTCTACAAGTTGGTTACTCATTTACTTGGGTGTGCTTAGTTCCCCCGTTTTAGAATTTTGAAAGGAAATTTTTTTCACATTTGAAGTATTAAACATAGACTAATCACAAAACTAATTATAAAACTCGTCTGTAAACTACAATATGAATCTAATGAGCCTAATTAATCCATCATTAGCATATATGTACTGTAGTTTTACTGTTTCAATTTAGTGTCTAATCACAATCTAATTAGATTTACTAGATTTGTTTCGCGATTTACAGTCCATTTGTGTAATGCGATTTTTTTCGACTATATTTAATACACCATACAGGCGGTTTACAAATCTTTTGGAAATTTGAACTTTGTATCCAAACACAGACCAAGGTGATGAGTGTCGAGAATTGCAGCGACAGCGAATCACATGTTCACACGTGATCCGGTCGCAAAGTCTTCATCCAGCTAAAAATAAGCTTGCTGCTGCATGATGAACACTTGGCGGTTTCTGCAACGCATGATGATGCGTGCTAAAGAATATACTACTGGCGAAGTCAAATGGCTGCTAGCTAGCGAACACGTCCCTAAGAGAATAGAAAACGGCTGCTAAAAGATCATGAGCGGCTGCAGGGTAGCTTTCAGAGTACTTGGACTTGGTTGTGCGTATCTCCACTTTGGACTTGGTTGTGCGTATCTCCACTGGTGCTGGAAGATGTATGTCCCTAAGAATGGCGACCTGGCGGCGAACCGAAAATTCCCCCAACGCAAACTCCACTTTAATTTCTTTTAAAAAAAAGGGAAACTCTAGTTTAATTAATCTATACAGTATGTAAAGTATAAGGGTTTTTTTTGTTTCTACTACTAAACATTTGTTCAAATTGTGTACTCATTATTATTTAATTTCTTGGAGGTAGAATTGGGTGATATCTTTTATGAAACATTTTATTTCAAATAACAGGACTGTATATAATCAAAATATTTTTGCCCTGACGGATCAAGCAAGTGACAGGAAATCTTGTGTGGATACGTTGCAAATCCACCAAGCAACATCCTATTCTAGTTTCCTCTAGTTCTTGAAGATTAGTTAGTAAGGGGATCATCAACTTGGACACTTGGATATTGTCCCATGCATGCAAGCTTCTTCTATCTCTGTGCATCTCTCATAGCTGTCTCAGTCGTCTCTCCACTCCACACATTGCATTGCTAGTCAACGACTCAGCTCCCTAGTGGACACGTCCCTATAAGTAGCACTCACACCATGGCTAGCTAGCTCTGTGCTTCCCCAGCTGCCGACCTCGTTCACAAAGAGAGAAGGACACCGGAGACATCCCAGCCAATTAAGGGTCAGCCATGGCGGCCGGCGGCGAGGTGTCCATGTGCACGCCGGCGTTCGCGCGGCGGGTGGTGCAGAGCCGGTGGTTCGTGGTGTTCGCGTCGATGGTGGTGATGGCGGCGTCCGGGTCCACCTACATCTTCGCGCTCTACTCCAAGGTGCTCCGCTCCAAGCTGGGCTACAACCAGGAGACGCTCAACAAGCTCTCCTTCTTCAAGGACCTCGGCACCAATGTCGGCATCATCTCCGGGCTGGTGCAGCAGGTGGCGCCGACGTGGGCCGTGCTGCTCATCGGCGCCGCCATGAACCTGGCGGGCTACCTCATGATCTACCTCGCGCTCACGGGCCGCACGGCGGAGCCGCCCGTCTGGCTCATGTGCTTCTACATCTGCTTCGGCGCCAACGCGCTCACCTTCTCCAACACCGGCGCGCTCGTCGCCTGCGTCAAGAACTTCCCGGAGAGCCGCGGCATCGTCATCGGCCTGCTCAAGTCCTTCGTCGGCCTCAGCGGCGCCATCTACACGCAGCTCTACCTCGCCATCTACGGCGACGACGCCGCCTCGCTCGTGCTCCTCGTCGCCTGGCTCCCCGCCGCCTTTGACATCCTCACCGTCTACACCATCCGCGTCCTGCCCTACACCCGCCGCCGCGACGGCGAGGGCGCCTACAACACGCCCTTCTACCACTTCCTCTACCTCTCCCTCGTCCTCGCCGCCTACCTCCTCGTCATGATCGTCGTGCAGAAGCAGGTGCACTTCTCCCACGCCGCCTACGTCGTCACCTCGACGGCGCTGCTCATCATCCTCTTCAGCCCCGTCGGCGTCGTCGTCAGGGAGGAGTACAAGGCCGTCTCCCAGCTCGAGGAGTCGCTGCAGCAGCCGCCGGCCATCGCCGTCGAAGAACCAAAGGCGACCGCCGATGCCAAGAAGGAGGACGAGCCATCGCCGCCCTTGTGCGGCGGCGGCGGCATGGGCGGCTGCATCACCAACATGTTCAAGCCGCCGGCGCTCGGGGAGGACTACTCCATCATGCAGGCGCTGGTCAGCGTGGAGATGCTGGTGCTGTTCGTCATCTCCGTGTTCGGCATCGGCGGCACGCTGACGGCGATCGACAACATGGCGCAGATCGGCCAGTCGCTGGGGTACCCGGCCAAGAGCATCAACACCTTCGTCTCCCTCATCAGCATCTGGAACTACGCCGGCCGCGCGGGCGCTGGCTACATCTCGGAGTTCCTCCTCGCCCGGTACCGGTTCCCGCGGCCGCTGGTGCTCACCGTCGTGCTCCTCGTCTCCTGCATCGGCCACCTCTTCATCGCCTTCGGCGTGCCGCAGTCGCTCTACGCCGCGTCGGTGATCATCGGCTTCTGCTTCGGCGCGCAGTGGCCGCTGCTCTTCGCCATTATCTCCGAGGTGTTCGGGCTCAAGTACTACTCGTCGCTCTTCAACTTCGGCTCCGCCGCTAGCCCCGCCGGCGCCTACATGCTCAACGTCGTCATCACCGGCCGCATGTACGACGCCGAGGCCACCAGGCAGCACGGCGGCGTGGCCGCCGTCGGGGACAAGGTCTGCAAGGGGGTGGTGTGCTTCAAGCGCCCCTTCATCATCATAACCGCCGTCACGTTCGCCGGCGCGCTCGTGTCGCTGGTGCTGGTGTGGAGGACCAGGAACTTCTACAGGGGTGACATCTACGCCAAGTTCAAGGTGGCGCCGGCGGCAACGACCGCTGACGCTGATGGAAGCAGCAGCAACGGCAGCGTCGAGATGGTGCAGGGGACGGAGGAGAAGAGCGAGAGGAAGAAAGAGGTGGTCAATGAGGACTTGTACTAGCTTCATTCACTGGAGTATAGCACTGTTTGGAGGAGATCAGGAGAGGATGGGGGAGTTGGGGAATCAGTGTAATTGTGAATCTGTCCACACCACCTGTGTTTTTATCCAGTCTGTTTGCCTGTGCTGTTACACTTAATGAGGTGCAGAAGTTCTGGGCATCCAGACAAACCTGTAGGCATCGTCGACACCAGAAATTCGGACTTGTGCTCACTTTTGTCTTCTGTTCCAGTATTCAGTTCACACCAAAACTATCTCGAGATTCTTTGGTCAGTCTGCACATCCAGCTGCATTCAAAATCACTTTGGCTAAAATTGGCAAACTATCAAGTATCAGCAATGATTTGTTTTTTGGTGTGTGTGCGTGCAAATTTTGACTTACGGTACAAAAGAGTGACACGTGAGGTTTTCTAAGCAGAATTTAAATCCAACCTAATCCAATGGTAAGTTTAAACACAAAAGCAAGATCCATTTGCTACGCATTAGCAGAAGAGGTCATCCCCAACTCTGCAGATTTTCCAACCTCCCTACATATGCAGCAAAGCGTAAGTCAACAGAGTTAGTGACAATTATGCTATATAAGTAACTAGTTTGATTAGTCTAGTTTTGGTCAGCAGAAATGTTAAACAGAAACAAAATTTTGACTGAATTTATCAAACACCTCCATTGTTAAACAACAAAACCCAAATACCATGAGTAAACTCAAAATAGCTTATATTGTTTTTAGAGAAAGATATGCATAACAGCTGCAATCTCTGTTTCATCCGAGTGCGTATCCTCTAAACACTGGCGAAGGATAGTGAGGGCCAACGGGGGCGATGGCCCCCCCTGGATTTCTAATTTTTTCTTATGACCATCTAATTTTACTAGCTAATCTGATCTACCAGTCTAATACTGGCCCCCCCCCTAAGCTAAACTCTGACAGTCTGGCCCCCCCTGAGATTTTGCTCAAGCTCCGCCACTGCCTCTAAATGACGCAAATTTCTACTTGAAATAACAATGGACCAGCTAACAGTTTTGAAGTCCAATCTTAGTGCAGACTAAAGTGTCACAAGCTCTGATCCTTTTGCAATGCATTACAAGAACAGGTCATCCCCAACTCTGCAGATTTTTAACTTGCCTACATAGGGTAGGTCAAAGCAGTTAGTAAAAGGATGACCAATGGTGCAAAATAAGCAACCATGCTTGATTAGTCTACTTTTGTTAGTAGATATGTCACATGAAGGACCGATTCGTTAACCAAACGTATCAAATACAAGCTCCCTTACTAAAGAACAGAGTCTGACTGACATGAGTAACATCAACATACCATATTGCAGAGAAAGACATGTAGAACTAGGAAACGACAATACCACAGAGGACCTCTTGAATAACATTCCATTTACTAATAAAAATCAGTTCCATCTTAACTAAGCTACAGCCTTTTGAAGGAACCATACTTGCTTATTAAGATCTTACAGAACTGAAGATAGAATTGACCATTAAAATTTCATCAACTTGATAAGGCCAATGACAAATCCACAACATTCTAATCCAGGGCAAAGATTGTAAAATTTACGTGAGGGCCCACTAAGTTATGCACATTAGAGGCCATGATTCCATAACAAATAACGACAGACTGTATCTTATTCACACAGACGAACAGGAAAAAGTGTGCTTTACAAATGTCCCTGAGGCAACAACATGAAGCCTTAGGATTGAACCCCATGGAGAACAGGTATGTACAAGGACACAAACATTCAAAAACACATATAATCACCAATTTATCTTCAGAGAAACGTTACGTGTGTCAAGCCTTGGATACTACCAGTTCTCTTTGATAATCTTTGACTTCTCAAATATGAATTTTCCTTCCTTGTATTTCTGTGTCTCCTCGTATGCTCTCTCATACTTCCAGCCCAGCACCTCTCGGCAATCACTACAGTAGATATCAGCAACCGTGTGTAGCCCTGTCATAAGCTGCCTATCCTCCTTTGCCCCCACAACTACGTTCATGGCATGAGAGAACAGAAAGGCACGGCCATTCCTCCCCTAACAAAATAGAAAGGGAAGAAGGCATCATTCTCCAAGCAGTATCAGAAGTCCTAATTTGTACAGCCTAACAAGGAACTTCTGACCCAAATGATACTCTGCTTAAAAACAGTTTCAGACACTGCAATTGAGTTCACTAGTTTCAGATTGTGCTTTTTAACAGAATGCATGTATTGCCTTCCATTCAGTTCAATGAGTGATTAAAAGCACAGCCATGTGGTAATGATTCATGAAGCCAGATATAAGATATAGAAAGACAAGGCTACACGAACCGTAAGATAACGACTTTGTCGACCTCAAAGCATTTCATTTCCATATCAAATTGCAGAAGCAACAGAACAATTAGAGCATGCTTTCCCCAAATATTGCCTACCATCCCTTGCTGCAAAACAAATTGCTGAATTTGGTAGCCACAGATCCATCAGGTACACCACAAACAATACACACAGTTAGATCCACTAAACGCCGGGACCCCGATTCGCGGAGTGAACAAAGGTCTTGATTCCTAGGACAGATATGAACAAACAACTCGCCGGGAAGTGCAGGGAAGGTGATTCACGGGGTTCGGACCTGAAAGGCCTTGGAGATGATGTCGTCGTGGAGGCAGACGTGGTTCCGGCAGTTGCAGCAGCTGTAAACGCGCGGCCCCACCAGCTCCGCCATCGGCCGTCGCCGCGCCGCGCGGGCCTCACCCGAGTACCCCGACCCGACCAATCCTGCAATTTGCGGAACCAGAACTCAAACGGGGATCCAGTCCAGAAACACCAATCCAATCTAGTGAGCGAAATCTACTCTAATCGACACGGGAGGCGGAGTCAGACTACTCACTGACGCGGCGTGGGCGGGGTGGGGAGGGAGCGCGGAGACCGGCAGGGAGAGCGGCGGAGAAGGGGATTAGGGTGAGGCAGGGGAAGACGACGGCAGGGCAGGGCAGGACGGGTCCCAACTCCCTATTGAGGAGAGAGAATGAGATTAGGGAAAGCCAAGAGGCAAAGCATGATTCTCCGGGAAATAATTAGGGATGAAAATGCCTGAATTAGAGTGATTCTGGGCCTGGAAAGCCTAAGTTCTAAAATGGGCGAGCCCAAAGCCCGCAATGGCTCGGGCAGGCCAGGCCTGGGAAGAATACCAAAATAGGCGTAGAACGTTTAAATGTTACTTTATTAAAAAATGATAAGTCTTTACAATTTGACCCCTTTAAAAATCAGTTTTCACAAATCGACTCATAGACTAGGCTTTGGTATCTGAATGCATTATAGAAAACTCTATAACAAACTAGAAAATGATTAAGGATAGGATTGAGAAAAGATTAAGCGGTTGGAAAGGAAAACTCTTATAGACTAGTGTTAGATTAGTTCTCCTCCATTTGATCTTTTCTAGTCTGCTTATGTCTATGATTCTTTTTAGTCCCAAAAGGAGTTCTATAATAAGAAGAAATACAGGTTAGTGAAATGGGAGATTCTTTGCCAGCCATAAGATCGGTGGATGCGAATCCAAAATCTAGATGTATGGAACAAATGTTTGCTAAGTAAATTGCTTTTCAAGTTGTGTAATGAGGAGGGAATGTGGATGCAATTGCTTAGAAATAAATATCTCAGCATATATAAAAAAACTTTAAGCTAGGGCTGTAAGAAAGCAAGAGACTCACACTTCTCGTCGAGCCTTGTGAGTGTAAAGATCAATTCCTAAATCTCGGGAAGTTTAAGCTAAATAGTGGCAACCAAATAAGATTTTGGGACAACAAATGGTTAGGCACCAAATTCTAATATTCCAGTATCGAAACTTCTTTAACTAACATTGTACGAAGGAAATATGTAACTGTGGCGGAAGTAGTACCCAGTACAAACCCTCTCAATGCCTATTTTAAGAAAGCTCAAGTTGGGAACAAATTAGTTAAGTGGTACTGTTTTATTTTAAAACTAGTACATAAGAATTTAAATGAGGGCCTAAATTTATTTATATGGAATCTCCATACTAATGGTTTATTCACAGTTAAGTCAATGTATAAGCACCTAGTTAATAACAATACATTACTCACAAAAAGGTTAATAATAATATACAAATAAATTTGTCGTATGAAGATTCCTCTCAAAATAAGATTTTTCATGTGGTATATTTAAAGGGGGGTGACCTTAACAAAAGACAATTTAGTTAGGAGAAATAATTAGAAAGGAACTAAAACTTGTTGCTACTGTAAAGGAACTGAAAAAAAGACAATCTTCATGTCATATACTAATATAACGGCCCACCATATTTCATTAAGAGGAAACTGTTAGAACTAATTAATCATAAATAGGATCTTAGCTTAGTCTAATCATGATCACTAATACTTAATGCGGAATTAATGATGTAAGGACTAACCAGAACCGATAGCCATCACGGATGCCTCTGTACTAGAAGATTTGCTGATGTAGATGAAGTAGAACAGGATGGATGTCGATGCAGATTGATGGACGTCGTGCTTCCAAGCCTTCCAGCACCTTAGAGATCGGTTAGGTTAGGGATACGCTAATCTTGATGGCTTAATTCGTGAGTAATCATGATTAGAGAAAACCAGGGATTTTCCCTTGGTTATATAGTGATGTAGGTTTGGGGCCGGGCCCTTAAATGGGATGAGTTTGCCTCCCGATCAAAAGCAACTAACAGGGATTAATAATTAGATTAGGATTGGGCCTTTCGGCCCAATTAGATCTTGACTGAGGTCAATAATTGCAACATTCTCCCCCTTGACCGAAAGTCAACAACTTATTCTTTATAATGTTCAAAATATTGATCATGTGAAGGTGGATACACATGAATCAATAATCTCCCACTTAATCGAACAATCTTAATCTTAAACTTAAACTTTTGTTCGCCTTATGTTCACACTCAATACCATAGCAAAACCCAGCAAATGAGTCATTGGCAAACATTACAGAAATACCGGGACACCATTAACCAAAGTCCACTACAGTACCTCGATAGAACACTTAACTTATTTTGGGAGTTTAATTATTTGGCCTCATCCAGAATCACATTTCAGGTTTATCATCAAATTCATACTAATTTTCACGAAAATAGAATAAGAGATAAAACCCTCAATTAGTCATGTTGCTAGCAATTTTACTTAATGCATTAAAATGACTTGATCCTGAGACCCTTTATTCACAACATAATAGTTTAAATATCAATGGGCTTGACACCATCAACTAGAAGTTGTTACTTTAAGGGAATATTGTTATCAAACAGCGACATTGATTCAAAACCAATGTTAATACATTAATATTACCAAAATATATTGCACATGCCTTCCTAAAACATGCTACACAAAATTGCTTTAATTATACCAATCTTGTTTTAGAGCCTTCTGCAGAATTGCTCATATATGTAAGAGTGAAAGACATAAAACTAATTGTGCACATTTATATCCACACACTCTTATAAAATCTTGTCTGAATAGTACCTTAATTAAATAAGCATGTTATTATGGTGTTTCTATCTTTTAACACCTTTTCCAGTGGACCTCCTCTGGACTAAAACTAATAGAATTTATTCAAGCATTCCGGCTTGTCATGCTAAGTCAATTACTTATAGGGCTTAGCATAGAGCTTCAAAACTGAAATCTTAGGAACGTCTTCCTATTTATCTTATTCTTAACTTTATTCTTATAACGAAATTTGCTATATCACGCAAACAAAACAGGCATAGCTGTGTATGCATTCACATGTTGTCACTTTAGAGTCTTCCTTAACATACGTCCTTTAGTGACAAATCCCAATACTCACTATGGTCCCATCTTAGTATTATGATCCCCCAAAAATTAGGAACGCATTCTTACTTTAGTCAATTTATGGAGAAAATATTCACCTTAGAGTATTAGGATAATTATTAATCCACCTTTACTTTATAAAATGGATCATGGTTACCCATGAACTTAACATCTTAGTTTTCTTTGAAATCACGTTTCAAAACTTGTAGACCCATTACAAACTATTGCCTTAACTCCATCAGAAAATTGCCATGATATGAATTGTTCAAAATTCACATCCATTAATCTTAAAAAAAACTGAGGCTATTACTTTTGTGCCCAAAACTTAAAATTATCATTAAACATTATGTATCTCCGTCATGGTTAAACAACTAATGTAAATCCTCAACAGAGTTTGGATAAAAATTGGAGAAATACTTATGGCACGATATATATATATATCAAATCATATATATATATATGTATATATACATATACATATATATACATATATATACATATATACATATGTATATATATACATATATATATGTATATATGTATATATATGTGTGTATACATATATATATGTATATATGTATATATATATATATGTGTGTATATATATATATGTATGTATATATATATGTATATATATATCTCATCTCAAGTTATCGATATAGAGAAAACTTATCCTATATCTCATTAAGATTTTCTTCTCTATTTCCTTCCTTCTTTGTGAGCTTCTATTGAATTCTGAATAATCAGAATATTAGAAGCGTCAGCCCTTAAACTTATTTGAAATTATTCACAATGGTAGCTCTTTTACTATTTATCTTGGCACGACAAAAAACTACACCACTGATCAGCTTTCTTTGCTAATGAACTAGAGTTAATGAACTAGAGTTGCAAAGCTATGTTTAAATGTTCACAAAACAGCGGTGGCCAGAATCATGAACACAACCATACTTCAATCATCTCTGATCCAAATTGAACTAATCCACAACAGCGGTGGCCAGAAAATGGATAGAACAATAGGACCTGTGAAAATTATCCGGTACCCAGCGGTGGGCAGAATAAAGAATAAAATCACATTTATTTGAGATAATTGGCTTTCCCATCACAATGATATTTGAATAATCATGTCTTAGCATGATAAAGTTTCTCTTAAACTAACTTAGTAATCATATACAATGAAATACAAATAAGCGCATGATAATAACCCTACGTTGGTTTGATTATAATCATGCAATAAGTAACAACTTGCATCACCGGTGGGTAAAATAAGCGAAACTTAGCTGAAACTCATAATTAAAATAATGATGGTCAGATTTAGTTACAAGTTTACTCTAAATAAATTTTCCCATTGGTTCCATTCATTTAGAGGCATCTCATAGTATATTGGTCTATAAGCACCAGGTAGTATTTTATACTTAAAAACTTTATACTTAATTTTGCCCATGAGCTTATGAACAATGAAATATTACAGAGAGATTTATAATAAATGTATCTTACAAGAGCAATTGTTTACTAGCTTTATTAATTGGAGCATCTTATGAATTGATGAGACATTCCACTCTCCCCTTCGAATTTGTGGTCCAAACGTGAGTGTGCCACATATTCGACAAGGTCTCATCACTTAACTTATCTCATCTAATTCTCACGTGTTAAAATATTCATGATAAAATTATGAAAAATTTCTCTTGTAGAGAAAAAATAATAATAACTTAAAACTCGATGATATAAAAGATAGTCACTTAACTTAGAGGAAAATACTCATTAATATTGAAACAAAGGTTTCATCAATAAGTACATTGATATCATCAAACTTAATGTTGAATCTACTAACTAATTCTAAATGAAGCTCTCTACTATATGAACTTCAACTTATTTCTATCAACTAATTCTAACAAAAACTCCCCTTATGCCATCGGAAATTGAATGCTTAATGATTCCTTTGGCAAGCTTATTATCCTTCTCCCATTGCTTTAACTTAAAGTGATACTCATACATCTTCTTATCATAGTCCTCAATGCCAGAAGTAGGAGGAAATGGCTTGACTGTATAGAGCACATAATCAAGCTCCAGAAACTCGACAATGCCTTCTATCATCTTCTTCCATAAAGGAAAGTCAATGCCATTAAATTGCTTAATAGCCTTCATGCAGCATGCATCTGAAATGATAAAGCCAAATAATAATATTTGGACAATATCATAAACTTATGACTTAGAATCAGCACGAGTGGAAAAAATTCCAAATGTCTTAATGTGCTAATAGTGCAAGTACTTATGGGAACAATAATGCAAGTGATGCATTATTTAATCTTAGAGCACAAAAATAATTCATGCATTTCTTATTAATCTAAGACATAGCTTATTGTGATGGAAAATCACTTAAGCTTGAAACTGGAATTTTTTTTAAACTCAAACTTGAACAGTGAAAATAACACATAAGAGATCAAATTTCACTGTAAATATAAGCCTCATCAAAACTTTAACTTTGTCTTATATAATCAGTGCATAAAACATTATTAAACTTAATTGCTCTGAAATTTAAATTTTATTGTACTAAAAGAAATAAGGCTCATTAATCTTTAGATTATTTTCTCATTTAACAAGCACATATGATATTATAAATTAATTGTGTTGAAAAACAAGACTCATCAATAGCTTAAAATTAAGCTCATTATCAGTGATAATTTCCCATAATTATCCTTAAAATTAACCTTATAACATCAAAATTATGGCAAAAATCACTATTCATAATTGTGAAATATCTATCATAGATAAATTAAGCAACAAACTTATTTGCAAAATTATAAACAATAGATATCTCAAATATGAAAATAAATACTCATGGGCATTAAATAAACATAAGACTGGTAATAAAAAGTGCAACATAAAATAATTAAAGCATTTAACATAACAACAATTAAAAAATGAGCTTAAATCATAATAAATAGTAAATAAAAGGCTTTACAACTTAAACTGTGCTAAAAGACTCATGAAACAGGCTAAAACATCCCCTTGCGTGCGGCCCATTAAGCGCCCACTGGCCCAGTTCGGCCAAGCTGCCACAAACCCTAATGTTGGAGCGAATCTGAGCCGCTCGTCATGATCCAAGAGCCACGAATTGATTTGGTGCAGTATAAAATGGTGAGGTGCTGTCTGAGAACCCTAATTTTCTCATTCCTTTTCTCTTCTCATCTCTCAGACCGCAGCCGCCGCAGCTCATGGCCTCAAGATCCAGTGCTGCCACCTAGGATCTGGCCGGCCGCCAGCCACGCCCCTAATGTGCTCCGACGGCCGTGTGCCTGCGGCTCTAGCCTGACACCGCCAGGCGCGCGTGGGCCCACAGGCCGCCACTGGTGCCCATGCGCTGGAGCAGACCGGGCCACGCGGGCCATCGAGCCGCCGGCTGCGTGCGCGCTATGCTGTGGGAGCTCCGCCCCCCCCCACCCCGGCCGCCCCCCCCCCCCCCCGTCCGCCAGCTGATGGCGTGCCACGCGGGCGGGTGGGGACAGGCGTGCAGAGCGACCGGCCGCCCGCGCTCGGGCCTGGCCGCCGCCTGGAGTGTGCGTGCGCCCTTCGCTGCTCATGCGCCGGAGTGCCGAGCGTGCGGGTCCCGAGGGCCGCGCCTCGTTATGCGCCGCCGCTCGCGTCCATGCGTGGGAGCCTGGGGCCGGCCGCCTCCTGATGCCGCGTGCCGCGCTGCTCATGCGCGGCGCTCGCCACGGTGGCTGGGCCCGCGGCCCCAGACAATCGTCGCCGCCTGATGCGGCTGGATCTGCCCGAGGCACGCGTGCAACCCACGCACCAGGCCAGCACCGGCTTGCGGCCGCCTCCTGAAGCCGCGCTGCTCATGCGCATCTGATGCCCTTCCGGATCCTCTCGCTAGGGTGCCGTGCGACCGAGTCGCGCGGCTCCCCGTCGAGGGGCTCCGTTGGCGTGTCATTGCCGTAATCTCATGGCTCAAATGTACCTTCAGGTAAGAGCTCCTTCAATCTTAGGGTTAGGGTTAGGAAAAATTGAGGCTTTTGCTTAATTCGTCATTATTTGCCCAATCCTCTCCTTCTCATTGCTTACTGATGCAAGAAAATTCATGGATCTGACTTCAACTGTGGAAATAACAGTAACAGAGGCATAATTTGGGGAAACAGATTAAATAGCCGAACCCAAAACCTAATTGCATAACTTACTCAATTTAATCATGAAAGTAAACTTAATCGGATGCATTACTTAGGCATGATTTATCTAATCCGGCATTAGGTCACTTAACAGATTAAGATTTAATTAAAACTTGACTTAAACCGAATTAGATTAGATCTAATTTCATGATCAGAAAGTTAATTAATCATGATTTAGATCTAATTACACATGATTAACCGAAACAATTAGATCTAATTGCATGATTAGGGATTAATTAAACACACGAATTAGATCTACTTGCATTCAATTAACACACAAAACTTTCTGCAGAGACATCAAAAACTTTATTGCAGAAAAAAATTTGCATCTAAAACTTGAACCTTTAAATTTGTTGTGCTATAAGATCTAATATGCACAACACTTATGCATCTTGCCGACAGATCAGAGTCACAAACATGACTTAGAGAGTAGACCATGCATGAACAGATCCAATCTGAGATCAACAGAGGCCTAGAACTTAATGGCTCTGGATATTAGGATCATGATAGAACTAAGATGGCTCTTGATACCGATTGTTAGAACTAATTAATCATAAATAGGATCTTAGCTTAGTCTAATCATGATCACTAATACTTAATACGGAATTAATGATGTAAGAACTAACCAGAACCGATAGCCATCACGAATGCCTCTGTACTAGAAGATTTGCTGATGTAGATGAAGTAGAACAGGATGGATGTCGATGCAGATTGATGGGCGCCGTGCTTCCAAGCCTTCCAGCACCTTAGAGATCGGTTAGGTTAGGGATACGCTAACTTTGACGGCTTAATTCGTGAGTAATCACGACTAGAGAAAACCAGGGGTTTTCCCTTGGTTATATAGTGCTGTAGGCTTAGGACCGGACCCTTAAATGGTCTGAGTTTGTCTCCCGATCAAAAGCAACTAACAGGGATTAATAATTGGATTAGAATTGGGCCTTTTGGCCCAATTAGATCTTGACCGAGGTCAATAATTCCAACAGAAACAACCAGTATTCCGGTGGAGAAAACGATTGAACCCTAGCCACGCCAGTAAAAAGAATCTTTTTAATATCAATCTGAAATTTACTTTCACGGAAAGTCGAACCCAAGACGTGAGAAATGTTAGTAGAGCTCACCTAAATCAATTTGTTGGTACCGAAGAAAGATTTTGGTATTAAGCGAAAATAGTGACCGCGCAAGTACGTCAGCTCGTGGCGGCAACTCGTATTGTGGAACGATTTCTTTCTCGGTTGCTACACACGGTGTCCCTTGCGTTAATTGGATTCGATAGATACAACATGGTGTCGTGTAGCGAATTCAGATGACGCTATGCAAAGGTGTGTGAGCGCGAGGAATAATGCATGCATATGCATGGCTCCGAAGAAGGTAATAAGGTGACGCCTCGCCGGCAGCCAGCAGACTGGGCTGCTAGGCGGTGCATCATGCCACGAGAGACGGACGACATCCTCAGCAGGGGCGGCGTGTCGTCACGCCTCCCTCGGATGAACTGCGTCGCACGGACACCTACCTGTATGGTTTAACTAATTCGATAAAGTGTGCTTCTTCTTCTTCTTACTGTCTCGACGGCAATCCCTAAAACGAGTACGGAGCGTGGTGTCGTGTAGCGGGTTGGAGATCCCCGCACACGAGAGAGGCGTGCTGAGTGGTGGGTTGGAGGTCCCGCGCACGCGAGAGTGGCGTCCAATGGCGGAAGTGACGAGGCCCGCGCGTTGGGTTGCTCCGGACTTGGTGTTTTTCGTGCCGTCGGACAGTTGGTTTGGGTGTAGCAGCACTGCGGCGTTAGGTCCTGCACGGCAGTGGCCTCCTGGTGTGGTGGTGTCTGCCCCTTCTGCTCCTCTATCAACGCTGTAACACTTCAGTTGTTTCGATAGCCGCAAGAGTGCGATGGTAGGTGGAAGTTGCGGTTGTGCCTTTTCCCCTCTGATGTCGTTGTGAATAGAGTTTGGCCGTGTTGATGTCCCAATCCAACTGGCCAGTGAGTATAGTGAGCGGTAACCAGTGTTGACGTCCCAATCCAACCGGGCGAATTTATTGTGTTCTTTTCTTTTTGTTTTTTGTTTATGGCCTCCCAGGACCGTAGTCTTGTATTTTTCTATTATATCAATAGAAACGCACTCATCGAGTGCCGTTCGTTAAAAAAAAAGTGTGCTTCCGATTTGCTGAAGAAGAATCATGGCGGTAGCTCCGGCGTCGCCCTCGCCCGAGATGCTCCACCGTCTGCCCGATCACGGATAGATCAAGGGTACAGGGTCTGTTGCCGCGTCCCTCTGCGCCGTCCATGCCCTGCTGCTGCCCCAGCTTATCTTCCGTCTTCTTTTAGATTACAAGGACGACGCACCAAAATTCACTCTCACTTTGTCCTGTCTCAAGCTTGTCTAATTTTGATCGGTTTATAGCTAGGGAAAAAAGTACCGTATCTACAATATTAAATTAGTTTCATTAAATTCACCATAAAATGTATATCGACATTGAATTTATTTAGAATTGTGAAGATTTACATATTTTTTTCCATAAAGTTGATCAAAGTAAAAGGTAATTGATTTAACGACAAATTTTATATGATAAGTAGTTTGAAACAGGAGTACTTCAGCACTAAAAGATGAGCAAAAGCGGCATGCCCATGCCTAGCGCAATTCAATTTATGACAATCAGAGCTCGGTTTTTCGCACCGAATAAACAGAGCGGATGAACAAATAATCCACGCAAACCGATGGCCCTGCAGGCCGGCGCCACCAGGCCGCGAGCCCATTGTTTTGTCACACGTGCGGTGCATGCTAGCGTGTCCAAAGCTGCACGTACGGGCGCACAACCATTCCAATTTGCCCCACCCAAGAAAACAAATGCGCAATTTCCCGAGGCATATACACTACTACAAAAACATTGATTTGTCTTGGTTGGGAAACCGCTGTTGTCCCGGTTTCCCAATCGAAAACGCCAGTCCGGGACAAAAGGGGGTGCCCTTTTGTCCCGGATCTGGCAACCGGGGTAAAAGAGAACATTTTGTCCCGGTTGGTAACACCAACCGGGACAAAAGATGCAGGCAGCGCCCACGTGGCTGGCACACCCTTTTGTCCCGGTTGGTGGTACCAACCGAGACAAAAGGTCTCTTTTTTCATGTTTTTCTTTTCTCAATTTTTTTTCTATTTCAATTATACTTTTGTATTTCAATTAAACTTATGTATTGGAATTCAGTGTGTATGATCTCCACTAATATATACATATATATATATAGTTACTTATATAATATTTGTCCTAGATAGTTTTCATATATAAATTAATTCACTTATATATATATGTATACACATATCTATACATGTGAATTCCTTTACATATGAAAATGTCTAGGACCAATATTATATAAATATTTAATATATAGACACACATATATATATTTACATAGGTATATTCGTTCTTAATTACATATATACGCGTATATTGTCATATTTGCTGTGATTGTCAATATTAGATATTCCATCATAGTAGAATTCGCCTTTTGGATCGAAGATTTGCTCAACAATAAATCCGGAAAATTGTTTTTGAATCGCCATAATCTTTTCCTCCGGTATGAGTTTATCGTGCATCTCCCCGACCTATGAAAAAAGGAGATAATTAATTTCGACTAATTAAAATACGAGTTCAAATATTAACAAGTTTTTTACTTACTTCCTCCTCCCAATCTGTCCAGCCCTTTGGAGGACCTACCAGACCATGGATGTTCTCGCATACATAGTATGCGCCCAATACAGTGTCTGGTTTCTGCCTCATACACTTTAAGAGAGAAGAAATTATCAGGTATTTACATGAATATATAATAAAACTAATGAATCGTGCAACGAATCATCCAAGTGCGTACCGGGAAATCTGTCTTGATCTTCAATTCCTTATCAAATTTGCCTGGATGATTTTTAGCGAATTCTTTCCAAACCCTGTGCATGATTAGAATAATTATAGTCAAGTAACAAAGTGATTCAAATTATCGGTCATCGACGGAGTAGTGGTAGAATTACTTTTTCATCATGTTAAGAAGATTTTCGTATTGTTCTGGAGGTCTCCTCAATGAGTCCATAACCACAAGTAGGCTCTTCTCGGGAATTATGACAATTAGGACAAAGTGTTCACTGCAAGATTATACGGAGGCAGTTCTTGGTAGTTAAGGTTTAAACAATTCGATTACAGAATAGAAAGAGTTAGACGGAAGGAATCACCCACGCAAAATTGTAAGGAAACAATATCATTTGCTTGTTGTGATGAACGCTTATGTACTTGAACAAGTTTTGGAATATCTCATCGGAATTGTCACGTAGAAGCCTCCAATTACAAGTAATTGGGTCGATGAAGCCGAGGTGAGAGTATCCATTTCTTCTGCAAGTTTGTATCTCCATTCTACATGATACCGAATAAATCAAGAGATCAGTATGTTGAGATCATGCAAAACAATACGTAAGGAGAGTAAAATACTTACAGAACCCACAAGCCGACCATAGAGATGTCGAGGGCCTCCTGATGGAATAGTTGGTAAATTTCTTCCCAGTTTATCCATATAATGGCCTCCCCCCGTAAGAAATCATCATCTTTAATCTTTGCGCCCTGCATGAAGATGCAATCGGCCATCGCACGCATGTAGTGCTGGTGCAGCTTATACATTTGCGTTGGAAGCACAGACACTACTTCGGGGGGTACAAGAGTTTTGCCGATCTCAAACGTCCATTTGACGACCACATCGGCCTTTGGAATATCTTCTCCCCCTGCAATCTGAGCCGCCGTCAGGTTTGATTCTTTCAAAAATGTAACAAAGTCTTGTTCTTGCGTCGTCTGTCCCACTATGAGAGGCTCTATTGATTGTTTCTTTTGGGCTCCGAGCTGTGGAACGTCGGATGACGACGACTTTGATTGTCTCTTCTTTTTCTCAGTAGTTTTGATAATTGTGCGTTCGTAGTCTGAAGGGGGTCTCTCGGAATGAATTTTCTCTTATTTGCTTCGCACATTTCCTTAAAAAATTTCAAATCTATCGGATTTATCACTTTCTTGGGCTCCGGCTTCGGCTTCGGCTTGAAGTGCTCTTTAACTCTTTCTTGAGTTATCCGATCGCATTCTTTGAGGCTCATGTCCCAGGGTTTAATAGGATCCTCCTTGGTTTTCTTCTCCTTTTCCTTCGTCTTTGGAGGCTCCTTAGCCGGTGCAGCTACCTTCTTTGCCGGCGGCCGTTTCTGCTTCTTTGCCGGCGGCGGAGGGGGTGACCATGGAGGTGACGGTGACGCTTGAGTGTTCATCGACGCATGAGATGATGGTGATGGAGAATGTGCTGGTGATCCTTGCCGAGACAGTGCTGCCCTTGAGGAGTTTTGCGGAGATGCCGGTCTTGGAGACGCATGCTGAGATGCCGGTCTTGGTGTTTGATCATCCGACTTTAGGACAATGTAGCGCTTATCCCATAGGATGTAGCCATGAATGGCTTCTGCTAGTGTCCTCTCCCCATCGCCTCCAGGAATATCAAGCTCGAGCGTCTCCCAACCCTGGCACACCTGCTCCACGCCAACTCTTGTGTACCTAGGCGGAATTTGCTGCCCGTGGTACACGTCGCCTGGTTGGGTTGGCATGGCGGTACCGTACGCAACAGTGAACATTAAGTTCTTAACGGCAGTCTGCAGGTCACAAGGTGTCCGCTAGGTGATCTCATCCACTGGAAATCGCTGCGGGGCCGATGCTTCAACTGCGGCCTGGATCCCCGTTGGCTCGGCGACAGCGACGTCTGTGGAAGCGCAGCTGCTTTTCCACTGAGACAGGTGATCGGCTGCGACATTAGGCTCTGGAGGCACCGTTTGGGCTTGCTGTTGCTGGCTCATTGCTATGGCCACTTGGCGTTGAACCTCTTCCTCCAGTCTTTGATCGTGTGACATGAGTCGTTCCTCTAGCCTTCGCATGTGCTCCCACTCATCATTCTTTCTTCTTTGCCGGCTTCTATATGATTCAATGTAATCCCTGAACCCATACTTCCACGGAACCACGCCTTTGCCTCTTGTGCGGCCCGGATGCTCTGTATTCCCAAGGGCATAAGTCAGCTCGTCCCTCTCTCTATCCGGCTTGAATGTTTCCTCGGCCGCTACTTGTATGGCCTCCTGTAGTCTCTGGGCTGCTTGCTAGATGTTTGGCCCATAGATGCAGTCACCAGTCAATGGGTCCAAGCTTCCCCCGTGACCATAAAACTAGGTCCTTGACCTTTCAGGCCAGTTCATGGTCGCAGGTTGGATGCCTCTGTCAAGCAGATCCTGCTCCATCTTCTCCCATTTGGGTACTGCAAGCTTGTAGCCTCCTTGGCCTAGAGTGTGATGGTACACTTTCTTCGAGG
This sequence comes from Panicum virgatum, assembly GCF_016808335.1. Taxonomy (NCBI): domain Eukaryota; kingdom Viridiplantae; phylum Streptophyta; class Magnoliopsida; order Poales; family Poaceae; genus Panicum; species Panicum virgatum. The sequence goes on from NC_053147.1 coordinate 54,319,685, forward strand.
CGTTGTCTTTGGCCTTCTGCACCTTCTCAAGCCCAAGCTCTGAAGACTTGTATTCCACAAATACATCCCAGTGACCCCTGAGCTTTTCGAGCTCGCCGGTAAATACGGGTGTGGTCCCGGTCTTGATATATTTCTTCGTCAAAATTTTCTTGAATGATCGCAGCTGTTCGGCCATCTTACTCAGGGTCCAGCGCTTGCATATCTCTTCGGATTCAGCTGGAACCGTGAAGTTTTTCTTAAGCTCCCGCCAGCACCATTCTTTTTCTCTTTCGGGTACCGCATCCCGTTCCTCGCTTGGATTGGAAGCTTTCCAGAGCCTGAAGCTGATCGGGATGTGGTCCCTGACAATACATCTGGATTGTCTTATGAATTTTTTGGCGGCAGCTTCTGGAGCGATCAGTTCGCCATCTGGACCAACTTCCGTTATAATGAACCGCCCTTCCAGTTTTTTTGTTGGGCCTCGCTTCATCTTTTTCTGCTGCGATGATGATCCAGACGGCTATAAAAAAACATTCATAGTATTCATATAGATTCAGATGAAAATATGATTGTCACTACAAATAAGTATAGTTGTGATATGTACATTAGCACTTTGTTCAGCAGCAGCGTCATCCTGAATAGATGGTGCCTCAATTCCATCACCGGACATATTCAAATATATGTCGGTATTGCTGCCATCATCAGCTTGTTCAGGGACATCTCCTTGACCTTCGCCAATCATATTCAACAGGAACTGTTCGTCTTCCGCGTCTGTGTGTCGCGGGTCCATCGTAACTAAAATATGAATACAAATAAAACCCTTAAAAATTCTCTAAATAATCCACATATTTATGAGCATTTAACTAAGTACCGATCGATGGACGAGGTCGAGTAATATTCTCTAAGTAATTCAAGAAATAAACTTGAAATATTCTATATATGAAATATTCTAGACGGTTTTTTCACTAAGTACCGATCGATGGATGAGGTCGAGAAATATTCTCTAAGTAATTCAAAAAATATACACGAAATATTCTATCTATAATTTCACTAAGTATCGACTGTGAAATATTCTAGATGGTTTTTTCACTAAGTACCGATCGATGGACGAGGTCGAGTAATATTCTCTAAGTAATTCAAGAAATAAACTTGAAATCATCTATATATAAAATATTCTAGACAGTTTTTTCACTAAGTAATTCAAGAAATATACATGAAATATTTAAAAGAAATTTAAACTCACTTTACACATACATACATACATACAATTAAAAATTTGTAAATATACCTTTATTTACACAACAAATTATGATTTCACTCTTAACAACTAATTATGATTTCACTCTAAATAACATGAACTCTAAATTATGATTTCAAATTATGAGCATGTCCCAAAGTTACATGAGTGTAGCTTCCTAGCTACTGAAAATGAGCCATAATTGGTCGACGATGTCGATCTCAGAGCTGCCAGTTGCAATGCTAACTGTGGAAATGATAAGGCAGCACGGCTTATATAGTAAAATCCATCAATATTGCATATAGAAGGAGCAGATGTCTTCATCCAGGCCCCGCAGTGTCAATGGTAGAAAAGGTCATCTAACGATCGCAAAGATATATAGCATCCATCTTGGGCCTTCTTTGTGCTCGCCGATTGACTTGCTGCCGGTCCCTCTGGCTGGCTCCACAAACTTTGCACTTGAGGTTGCAGAACCTTGAGCCATGGATATCGTTGAACCTTCACTGGGCTAAGGCAGTAGCGAACATGCATGTTTTCACCAAATATGGGGATCACTAACAGAAGTCCTGAAGGTGGTCAGTGCTTAACCCAGACGAAAACATCAGTATAGCCATGTCTATATATATATATATATATATATATATATATATATATATATATATATATATATATATATATATATATAATTTTGGATTTGCAGGGCTACAGGCACGAACCAAGGTATCTTGCAGTAACAAAGCAGTTGCCTTTTCATAGTGATTAAGCAGTAGCTTCCTAAGCTTCCCAATAAATAAGTAAACACTCGACACACTCTGAAAACTAAAAAGAACATTGTGGGGAACTACAGAGGCAGGAGCCTCCCAACGTAGCGAGAGGTTCTGGGGTTCAATGGAATGGAGAAGGTGTCGAGGGGACTCAGGAGATCGAGCTCTACCTTTGGGTAGTCGCGGCGTGGGCTGGGATGGCCTGTAGCGGCGGGTCGACGGCGAGCAGGGGATGGCGGCGCCGGCGAGGGCGTTACGGTGGCGGCGGTGTTCCGGCGGGTCTCCGGTGGGTTGGTCGGGGCTCTGGGCGGCGGCGTGAGGTCGGGGCTCTGGGCGGCGGCGACGTCGATGGCGGCGGCGGTGCTCGGCTCGCGCGGTGGGGGGAGCAGGGGACGGCGGCGGCACCAGGCACAGATGAGAAACCAAGTGTTAGGGGAAGGGCGAAGGAGGAAGTTATATGGGGGGGCCTTTTGTCCCGGGTGAAGCCACCACCCGGGACAAAAGGTCCTTTTGTCCCGGGTGGTGGCTTCACCCGGGACAAAAGGTGTTTTTGGGCTGGCCGGGAAAATTCTCATCCCGCGGCCCACCTTTAGTCCCGGGTGGATCTGCCACCCGGGACAAAAGGGGCCCGTTTTCCCTCGTTCCCGCCTAATCTTATGTTTGTTTTTGTTTCTTTTTACTTCTCTTTTAAAATTGGCTTTTATTTGTTAGTTCAGTTAATAAAATTATGATTCCAAAAATTATTGAACAAAATTTCTTATCTCTATATAAACTTGATACACGCAACAAAAATAATAAATTTTCATTCAAGTGATTGGGTCAATGAAATATCTAACTTTTTTGAAATCATATTTGTTATTTTGACCATGCAAAAATATATTAGGTGAATTTTTTTTCAAACTGTTGCTTTTCGACAGAAAGTCGATTCTATCACGATATTAACGTTTAAAAAGTGAATTTTAGATAAAATTAAGCAATTTCATGATATTAATGAGTAGTGTGTGAGTTTGAGAGATAGTGTGTGTTAGTGAGATTGTGTGTGTTAGTGAGAGAGTATAGTGTGTTAATGTGAATGTAATTTCATGAAATAAATAAAATTAGTTGAGTAATCCATTATTGAATGAAAATTATAATTGAGTCTAGTAATTAAGTGAAAAATATATAAAATAATATATATAACACATAAAGTATAATTGTACAGTACATATATAATAAAAGTATTCGAATTGCGATTATGTTTTTATACAATAATATAAAATGATTCAAGTACATGAAGGATTAGTGGTAACATATTTTCTCTTCACAAATGTCCCTTGATTATGATCACGGCGCAAGTATGGAGTATCATCATTGGCTAGCAGGATGCATGGATCAGCATTTACTTCGAAAAGTGGAATGACAACAAAATTATTATATTCTTCTGACAAGTCTGTCTTGTCCTCCACTCCAACGATGTTTCTCTTTCCTGATAGAACTATGTGTCGCTTAGGCTCATCCTTTTGCTTGTTTATCCCCTTCTTTGGCTTGCTGGATATGTCCTTAATGTAGAAATCCTGAGCGACATCCTGGGCTAGGACAAATGGCTCGTCTCTATACCCAAGATTATTGAGATCAACTATTGTTATCCCATACTCATCTTTTGTTACCCCTCCTCCAGATAGCTTAACCCATTGGCAACGAAATAGAGGCACCTTGAAATTGGGACCGTAATCCAGCTCCCATATCTCTTCAATGTGACCGTAATATGTGTCTTTTTTTCCATTATTGTCCGTGGCATCCATACGAACACCGCTGTTTTGGTTGGTACTCTTGTTATCTTGGGTTATCGTATAAAATGTGTTTCCATTTATCTCGTACCCTTGGTATGTTAATATATTCCAAGATGGTCCCCTAGCCAATAAGAACAGTTGTTCACTTATATCAATGTTATGCATTAGATGCTTCCGCAACCAGCTGTAGAAAGTGTTCATGTGCTCACGTGTAATCCATGCCTCAGACTTTTCCGGGAAATTGGAGAGCAGAATTTTCTTGTGTTCCTCGATATATGGGTCAACCAAGGATGATTGTTGAAGAACCGTATAATGTGCTTTCTTGAATGAGAAATCATCTGTGCAGACATAAGATTTCTTTCCTAATGTACCCTTTCTAGTTAGTCTCCCCTCATATCGCGATTCAGGGACTCCAATCGGTTTAAGGTCATCAATAAAGTTCAACACAAAAGTCAATGACCTCCTCAGTTCCGTAGGCACTGGCGATGCTTCCTTCTGGACGAGCTCTATTACGAACACATTTCTTGAGTACCCCATGAACCTTTCGAATGGGAACATGTTGTGTAGAAATTCTGGTCCGAGGATATCAATCTCTTTCACAAGGTGCACTAGAAGATGTGTCATGATGTTGAAGAAAGATGGTGGAAATATCAGCTCAAAGCCAACAAGACATTGCACCACATCGTTTTACGGCTTTATCAAATTCTCTGGGTCAATTATCTTCTGAGAAACTGCGTTGAGGAAGGCACATATCTTCACGATGGTTAACCGGACATTATCAGGTAGAATCCCCCACAGCACAACCGGAAAAAGTTCGGTCATAAGCACATGGCAGTCATGGGACTTGAGATTTGTAAATTTCTTCTCTGCCAAAATTAACATTCCTTTTATATTGGATGAGTATCCAGATGGAACCTTTATACTGCTCAAGCAGTCAAATATGGTTTCTTTCTCTTCCTTGCTAAAAGTATAGCTGGCAGGACTTAAGTATTGTCGTCCATTATCTCGCTGTTGTGGATATAAGGCATCTCGTTCTTCCATACGTTGCAATTTTTGACGTGCTTCTACTGTATCTTTTGTCTTTCCGTACACTCCCAAGAATGCTATCAGGTTGACGCAAAAATTCTTCGTGAGGTGCATCACATCAATTGCATGACGAACATCTAAGACTTCCCAATATGGTAGCTCCCAAAATATAGATTTCTTCTTCCACATGGGCGCCATTCCGTTTTTGTTCGGAACAGGTTGGCTACTAGATCCCTTTCCAAAAATAACTTCTAGATCTTTTACCATGTTGAAGACGTCTTTACCACTACGGTGCATCGGTTTTGTTCGGTGGTCCGCTTGGCCTTTGAAATGCTTGCCCTTCTTTCGTACCGCATGCCTGATGGGAAGAAACCGTCGATGACCCATGTATACAACTTTCTTACAGTGAGTCAACCATATATTATCGGTATCATCTAAACAGTGTGTGCATGCTTTGTATCCCTTGTTCGAATGTCCCGACAAGTTACTAAGAGCAGGCCAGTCATTGATCGTTACGAACAGCAATGCTCGTAGGTTGAAGTTTTCCTGTTTGTATTCATCCCACATCCGTACACCTTCATCGCCCTAGAGAAATAAGAGTTCTTCGACCAATGGTCTTAGGTACACATCAATGTCATTTCCGAGCTGCTTTGGACCCTGGATAAGCACTGGCATCATGATGAACTTTCGTTTCATGCAGAGCCATGGTGGAAGATTGTACAGACAAAGAGTCACAGGCCAAGCGCTATGACCACTGCTCATCTCACCAAAAGGATTCATGCCATCCGTACTCAAACCGAACCTTATGTTTCTCGCATCCAAATCAAATTCAGGGTACGTTCTATCTATTTTTCTCCACTGCGACCCATCGGCGGGGTGTCTCAACATCGAGTCTTTCTTGCGTTCCTCTTTGTGCCATCGCATCAACTTAGCATTATCTTTATTTCTAAACAGACGCTTCAAACGTGGTATTATAGGCGAATACCACATGACCTTTGCAGGAACTCTCTTCCTGGGAGGCTCCCCCTCGACATCTCCAGGATCATCTTTTCTAATCTTGTAACGCAATGCACTGCATACGGGACATGCATCCAAATTCTCGTACTCGCCTCGGTAGAGGATGCAGTCGTTGGGGCATGCATGTATCTTTTGAACTTCCAGTCTTAAAGGGCAAACAAGTTTTTTTGACTTCATACGTTGTGGCTGGCAATTCGTTGTCCTTAGGAAGCATTTTTTTAACAAATTTGAGTAATTCACCAAATCCCTTGTCGGATACACCATTTGTCGCCTTCCATTGCAGCAACTCCAAGGTGGTGTCAAGTTTCTTCAATCCATTTTGACAATATGGGTACAAAAACTTATGGTGGTCCTCTAACAACTTCTGGAACTTCAACCTCTCCGTTTCACTCTCACAGTCTGTCTGCACATTGTGCAATGCCTGCCCCAGATCGTCGCTGGGATCATTTTTTGCTACATCTACTTCGGGCTCTTCCATGGGAATATCGTCCTCGAATGCACCGATTCCAGTATTCCCGGGAAAGTGGTCGTCAAAATCTTCTTCTTCATTGTCTTCCATGGTAACCCCCTGTTCTCCGTGCTTCGTCCAACAAACATACTTCTCCATGAAACCATTTGCGAAAATATGGCTGTGTAGGATTCTTGAAGATGAGTAATCCTTGTTATTGTTGCAATGAACACACGGGCAGCACATAAAACCATTCTGCTTGTTTGCCTCAGCCACAGACAAAAAATAATGCAGGTTATTAATGAATTCTTTCAAACGTCGGTCAGCATTGTACATCCATTGCCGGTCCATCTGCATTTTAAAAAATCGATTTGAATTCTTTACACGTATCGAATAAATAAAATATATCAAACCTAAATTAAACTAAATGTAACATAACATGAATAATTAAAAGATATGCAATATCCATCATACATCTTGATTAATTAAAAGGAGTACTTAATCCATTACAGAACTTAACAAATGAGTACTATACATGAAACTTAAAAATTCGGTCAACAACACATAGGTTTTCAACCGTCCTTGTGTTAGAACGCAGAATGCTCTAACGGATTTCTTGCTGGCGCAGAAGAAGATGGCGGAGCTGAAACCTCCGAGTTTGGTGGTGACGAACCGTAACGCCGCAATAAATCCTCAAGATCAAACGGAGGTTCCTCGCCCCTTGCCATGCATTCTCTATATTCTTTTTCTAAATAACGGAGCGCTGCCCTATGAAAAGCACTAGGTTTTTGGACCGACGACCTACTCGAGTTGTGCCCTTCTCTACAGAAGGACAACGATCACCCCCACCGGCGCCACTCCCTCCAGCTGCTGAAGCCATATTTTACTGAAAAATACCTTTATTTTCCACAAAATTATAAATTCTTACCATTACAATGCAAAAATTATTTACTATTACAATTACAATGATCAGATTAATAACTCTTGCAAATAACAATGAAATCATATAAAAAAGACGAGCTATACACAATGAAATCATAAATAAAAAAATCAACTATCCACAATATGGTCATATATACAAGTACATCACATGAAGTGTCTACACTCATTCTAAAAATTTCTACTATCCACATACTCATCTAAATCTAAAAGAAAATCACACCTACATATGCAATCTAGCTAGCTAAATGTCCAAGAAATGAGCTAGCTACATATTTTCTCTATTTCTGAAGCATGAAATGAGCTATACAAGCCAAGGAAGAAGAGAAAAACAAGCCCCAAACCTTTAGCGCTGAGGGATGGACGGGGAATCAAAGATCTTCACAAATGTGTTGAAGAAATTAGCAAGAACTCCTCTATCCCGAGCCAAGAACAGCAAGAAAACAAAGTGAGCTGAATGGCTCGGGCGGGGGGGGGGGGGGGAGAGGGAAGGGGATAAGGGGCCCAAGGCCTTTTGTCCCGGTTGGAGGCACCAACCGGGACAAAATGGGGGCCTTTTGTCCCGGTTGGTAGTTCCAACCGGGACAAAAGGCTACGCGGGCCTTTTGTCCCGGTTGGAACCACTAACCGGGACAAAAGGCCCCCATTTTGTCCCGGTTGGTGTCTCCAACCGGGACAAAATGCCCCTGTCCCCCGCTGGCCCGGCTAGCCGTTGGACCCGGGACAAAAGCCACCTATTGTTCCGGGCCCAAAGGCTGCCGGGACAAATGGCCTGGAACAAACTGGAACAAAGACCTGTTTTGTAGTTGTGATACATACCATTTATATATGTCATCATCCCCTGACACGTACTAGTAGTCCAACAGAGAACATCTAAACCCATTCCTCCCGTGCATCACACATGTACGGTTAGGAACGCTTTGGTACGGCGCCTCCAACAACTTCGGCACGCACCAGCTTTTCTTTAGAGCTCTGCCGGATGCTGAAAAAACAAAGCGGCTTCTCTCGTCTTTGAATCTCTCTCTCTCTCTCTCTCTCTGTCCCTCAATTGTACCCTTCTAATAGTTCAATGATTCAATAATCGTAAGACATCTTATACCAAACCATTTTCGGCCAGTTCGCAAAGAGGAAAAAGGAATGGGCAGGCTTGGAAGGAGGAAAGGATAGTGTATATGAAAAACTGAAAGGAATGAGAAAATAAAGACGTGTTCAAAAAAAGAAAGAGAGAGAATGTCTGTTCTACAATTCTACTCATTAATCCGTTCATTACTTTTCCATGTCATACGGACCCAAATTGTAAACTGAGGATAAACATGAAATTCATGGATACTGTGCAACTAAGTCAAAATGCCAGGAGGTATATAGGATATTTGAGCTCTTTCATTCGTTCCTGAGAATATGACAGAAACCGTTCCGGCAAAAAAAAATTAAAACGGTTTCAACTCCAAAAAACAAAATTCTACTTTACCATAGTGAAGAGCCACAACTAAAATTACTTTGGTAGGTGGAATCCTGCCAAATAAGCCCTAGTAATATTAACAAAAAAATATGTACAATGTTCTTATTTATCGATTAGTCTCACCATGCATGTCAACCATCATGCATGTACAATGCAACCTCCGTTTTGGCATCATGCCCTATCACGCCAACCACCAAAACGGTAGCTCACTTGGCACTGTCAGCCAATCAGCACAAACTACTACACACCTCAACCAAGAAAACCACCATCAACCATATAATACACGTCGACGAGACACGCACATCACCCTACCAGAAACCCAACAACGGTACGAAGGTCACGTCAGCGTCGTCGTCGCCCGTCGCCGCGCGCCGTGTCAGCCGCACGGCCGCGGTCCATCCCCATCCCCATCCGTCAGCAGGAGCACCAGCAGCAGCTCGGCCGCCGCCTCCTCCACCAGCGCGTCCAGCACCGCCGCCGCGACGTCCGCGCCGACGTCCCGCGCCGACGGCCGCAGGTCCTCGGGCCGGACCCGCGCGCCGGGCATCTCCGACGCCACGAGCGCGGCCACCGCGGCGAGGTCTCTCTCCAGCGGCGCCGCGTCGTCGTCCTCCGGCTCCCGTCGCGCGTAGCTGCTGTTCTTCTTCCGAGCCCGCGGCGGCCGGGGCGGCGGCGTCGAGCCTCCGCCGTTGGTGCCGCGGCGGCGGCGGCCGCCGTCTTTGGGCTTGTACTGGCCGCGGTCGGCGTTGGCGAGGAGGTGCAGCAGCGTGGTTGGTGCGCAGGCTGCCTCGAGGAGCTCGCTGAAGAGGACAAAGGCTTCTGCATGGGGTGGTTGCGATTAATGGCGCGTGAGACTTTGAGGCCGACCTCTCGACGGGGCCGGCAATGGCGGGTGACGAGAAAGGGATGGAGAGAATAGGATTGGCCGGCTTACTCTGCGCGTGCGGCGGCGGCGAGCGCTCGAACAGGCGCTGCTCCAGCACGGAGACGGGGCTCAGCTGCTTCTTCGACGACTCGTCCTCTTCCTCGTCTTCCCCCTGCTCCTCATCAACCTCTGTGAGGTGGCCTTCGGCGGCGCGCTGGGGAGAAGCAACAGTGGCGTCCGTGGACGGGCTCGGCGCCCCCTGCTTCTCGTCGTCGACGCGGCGCCACTCGATGGCGACCGGCTGCGGCCGCTTCTTCTTGGCCGCCGCCGTCGCCGCAGCAGGCGCTCGCGCCGTCGTCGCGCCGCTGAGAATCTTGGAGAGGAGCAGCCGGAGCACGCCGCTCCCGCGGGGCGCCTTCTTGCTCCTCGCCGCCGGCCGCCGCAGCAGCCTGCCGCCGGTGCTCCGGGCCCTCGGCCAGCACGTCGAGCAGGCGCCGCCGCCGCACGCCGCGGCGTCGAGGAAACCGGCGGAGCAGCCCTTCTCGAGGAGGTAGAGGTCGAGGTAGAAGGGCTCCTGCTGCTCGCCCAGCAGCTCCGACAGGCGGCGGCGGCGGCTACAGAAGCTGCCGGACGGTGACGGTGAGTGGTGGGCCATGGCTGGGAGGAGGCCAGAAGCGGTGGACGAGGCGAGGTGGCCGGAGAGGAATTGAAGGGACGTGTGCAAAAGCTGGGGGGGCGGCATATATTCGACGTGGGAGGGAAGAGAGAAGCCTTGGGAAAGGAACTTGAGAACTGATTCATTTCTTAATACAGCTTTGGGCCCGATTTAGATAAGAGCAGAGATTATAACTCTAGCTAATTCATGTATCTCAAACATTGTAGCTTTTGGATATCTTGCCGTCTTAATCTTAGTCCAAAATTATATTATAACAATTTCAAGAGCTTCCTTTATTAGCTTTTTACCAGCTTATGATTGCGAAATGACCAAACTTCGTATTAGAGTTTACTTAGAGTTACAATTTTTTTCACATGCCCCGTCACAGCTAACATTATAAATTGCCGGAAAAAATCCATATAACCCGCAAAGTATCAATGATGGATCACATCACCCCCTGAACTATAAAAATGAGTTTCCAATCTCCTCATCTTTGCAAAATCAGACATTTAACCCCCTAGGGTGGTTTTGCAGCCTAGTTTTGCTAAAGTAGCATGGTTTTGTCTTTCTTTTTTTATTTATTTTTGCTGAATCTTAAAAAATTATACTAAATCTAAGAAAAATCATAAAAATAGAAAATTCATTTTTGTCGGACTCTACATGAGTAGATCTACACAGTGAACATATAATATAGTATGTTTTAGTACAAATTTTTTGTTGTAGCTTTAAATCTATGTTTTTTAAGTAAATGGAATAATTTATAGATGCAGCTTCTATGGTTCAATTATGGTAAAATTTTTATGGTAGGCTAATTATACTATGCTGAACTGTAGTAAAAATTTTATACTTATTGGATCATATATAACTTAGTTATAGATAAAGTATAGATTTAACAAGTATAAATCTAAATAAATCTATAACTAAGTTATACTATCTATGACTATAACTAAGTTATATATGATCCAATGAATATGAAATTTTTACTATAGTTCAATAATATAACACCATAAAAATTTCACCACAATTGGAAGATAAAAAATGCATCTATAAATTATTTCGATTAATTGCAGAAAAGCATAGATCTAAAGCTACAGCAAAATCTTTGTGCTAAAGCATACCATATTATATGTTTATTATGTAGATCTACTCATGTGGAGTCCAACAAAATTGAATTTTCTATTTTATGATTTTTTTAATTTACTATGATTTTTTAAAGATTTAGAAAAAAATAAATAAAAAAAGAAAAAGATAAAACCACCCCAGTGTAGTAAAACAGGGTTGCAAAACCACCCTGGGGATTAAATGTCTAATTTTGCAAAGATGAGGGGGGGTTAGAAATCCGATTTTATAGGTCAGGGAGTGATGTGATCCACCATTGGTATGCTAGGGGGTAATATAGACTTTTTCCTAAATTGACATCTAAAACCAGCTATCCAACTCATACTCCCTCCATCTTAAATTATTGGTCGTTTTCAGGGGCGGACTCAGAATTCACCAAAGACTAGCCATTATATTAGACATCAGCTATTTATGTTTAGCTATAGAAAAATAGTATTTTGTCCACTGTAATTAAGGGCTAAGACTAGAGCCATAGCTCTAGTGGCCCTAGTGCTGGGTCCGCACTTGTCGTTTTGATTTTTTTTAGATTCATAAACTTTAACACACACATATATATGTAAATATATATAAAAACTAATAATTTGGAACGAAGTAAGTAGCATACAGTCCACAGATCCAAACACAATTCGGTTTTTAACAATCCACAAAGTATAATTAAATCCAGTTTCTCGTAATATAATGCCCAGTTGATCCACGAGCCTTAGAAAATAATTATGCATTCGGTTTAAAATGAAAATATGTTAAATTGCTCGAAGGACCCTGAATGATTAATAAATTGCAAACACGGTATTTAGAACCTTTCCAAAGTAATGCATTCGGAGATGGTGATGCTTAGCTTAAAGATAACAAGTGGCATCATCTGAGAGCTTTTCTAGAAACCACAACGAAAGATGGTGCTTGATGATATGTTGATTGCACTTTAAAGGGGGGCCTCCAAATGTTGCAAAGAAAAAAATGGGGACCTCCTAATCTCAAGGTTCACGGAGGAACTAATGGGTTTCTTATCTTCTATGTAAATACTATAAGGATCCAAAACAATTGAAAATATTTTGTACTCAAATATAATTCTACTCTTACCTCTCACATTGGACCCACTGTGCAGATCAGACAGGTGGGCCATGGTGTGACCAAAGACCGGCGGACCGAAAAAAACGATGGATGTAAAATGTTTCCGCCGATTTGACCTTAGTTTTTTCACCGAGCGCACCGCTTACCCACCCCTGTACCCGTCCGCTGATCATGGTTCAATCTGTCAATCACCATCCTCCTTTCTCGCTCCGACGCCGCTCCAATCACGCGCTCCCCTGTCCATCCTCGGTTCCTCCCAATCCGCCTTGTGCATCTCTACTTCCCAATCCGCCGCCCGCGCCCCAGTCTCCTCCCTTTGACACGAACGCGCTATATCGCGCGGTGCGAAGAGAGGCTTCTTGCACACCTCTTGCGTGGAGCGGTCTGACCGGTCAGAGGGACCAGTCAGACCGGTCGCCGTGCAGAACGGCAACGATCCTACGAACACTAGCCCGGGAGGGACCCCGTCGGGGCAAGCGCGTGTAGGATTGTCCTAGGCTCGGCAGGCCAGCTAGGGCGTCCTCAAACGCCATGGAGACGAGTGAAGAACAGCATGTCGATGTTAGAAAAGTAGGGTAAAGGTAAATATATAAAAAATATGTTTTTGATAGATTCGATTGGGTTGTCCCCTCAATCGGCCGTGACCCTTTATATTTATAGGGTGAGGAAGACTTACCCGCAAGAAATCATGTTTACAGATCTAAATCTATTAAGAACCCTAATTACAGTCGGACTCCTCCTAGACCGGTCAGACCGGTTGATGCCAATTTTGGCTGTCAACATATGCCCCCCTGTTTTTTGGTAAAGCTTGCTTGCCAAAAAACATTCTTCTGAATCAAAATTGTCTAAGGGCGACGATTAGCAATGCATCGGCCATATATTCTTTAAACATGCCTAAATAGCCGAAATAAGAGAACTAGCAAATGTAACAATTTCTAGTTTAAGATTAGTAAACTATTTCGGCTTTATATTCCCTAGCATGTTTAATAAAAAAAGTCTTGAGACGGCCAATGTGACCGATTATACAAATCATAGCTCCTTGGTAAAGCATAAAATTGATAGTCATAATATGGCAGCCAAGGATTATGATCAAACCACAGATTAAACACACCTGAATATGCAGTCCATGGTGCGTGCATCGACGGGATAAATGATGAAGTCCAATAAGATGATCGATGATGCTTTCTTGATCTTGGTGGTGAAGAACTCCTTCTTCGTTTGCCTTCCAATTGATTGTTTTGTTTTTGCGCAGATATCTTCTTGTATTTATCCAGAAACTCCTCAAAGGTCGGCTTGATCCTATTTTTTGCACCACCAGACTTCCCAGGTTCAGACCGGTCTGACAATCCGGACAGACCGGTCTGACAATCCGGACAGACCGGTCCTGTCAAAACCGACATGGTTGCTCTTATCTTGCCTCCTAGCCGAACTTGAACATTGTTCAGTTATATCATTTGAAGTATGGTCTTCATTGGGGACAATCTGAGCAACAGAACTAACCGATATTTCTTCAACAATCGACTTTTCTTTATCTTGTGTCAAAACTGAATTTTTATTCAATCGCCCATCTTTTTTGACACGATAAACTTGCTTGATCACCATGTGTCTTTTTCTGCACAAGCCGATTTTTTGGATCAAAACGGCCATTATTTGTAGGTGATGGCTTACTAATTGCCGGCTCCCTATAGGTAATATAGTTTGGGCACAAATATGTAGGAAGAGACGGCATATTGGAATTAAAATACCATGACGGATAAAAACAAGACATGCTATAATAAAACCCGTATGGCATATGTGTAGACGACCTATGTGATGAAAACGGCACTGAATTAGGAAAATTATTCGGCTGCCGATTCCGATCATGGAATTGTTGTCTTGGAGTAGATCTTGAGTGTTTTGGATGTTTTAGCCGACTAGCATCATTATTTTGTTTTCTGGATTTAGCCGGAAGATCTCCAAGAAAAGGCTTCGTCTTTTCCTTTTGATACTTGTGACGGCCTTTGGATTCAACAGTTTTCCAAACCCCAATCTCGGGTTTTTTTGGGCTTAACCATCTTAGGTTTTGATTTATTCTGCAAAACTCTAGATGAGCCGGTGAGACCGGTCTTAAGACTGGTCAGACCGGTTGCAGTGCAACCAGCAGCTTCGCCTTTGTTTTGTTGCCCCCGAGCGTAGAAGTACTAGAATTAATTTCTGTGTACTTGCAAGGGGAATTTGGTTCTATAATTTCGGCTTGATACGGCCTAACTGTATCTTGACCAACAACATTACAAATAGGCAAATCTTTGTAAGAATTATTAGTCGTCTTTTCAATAACCGACTTTTGAACAACAGGAGCTTGAATTGAACTATTTTCTTTATCAATAAAATCTTTAACAATACCAGATACAAAATCAGGTAAATTACCTGAAGATTGCATCTTCATCAATATGTCAATGAGGGATGGTATTTGCTGCTCCTTTTTATCACTTTGACTCCTTGTTCACGTGCCGCCATATTGCTAAGGTTTGACAAATCGGCCACGATAATCTGATTTTCTTCTCCTGCGGAGTCGCTAATTTGTGTTGACGCAAATCTCGGTCAACACATGAACGCGCTAGATCGCGCGGTGCGAAGAGGGGTTCCTTGCAGCACAGCCTGCGTGGAGCAGTCAGACCGGTCAGAGGGACCGGTCAGACCGGTCGCCGTGCAAAATGACAACGATCCTATGAACGCTAGCCAGGGAGGGACCCTGTCGAGGCAAGCGCGTGTAGGGTTGTCCTAGGCTCGGCAGGCCAGCTACGGCGTCCTCAAACGCCATGGAGACGAGTGAAGAACAGCATGTCGATGTTGGAAAAATAGGATAAAGGTAAAGAGATAAAAAATATGTTTTTGATAGATTCGATTGGGTTGTCCCCTCAATCGGCCGTGACCCTTTATATTTATAGGGTGGGGAAGACTTACTTCGCAAGAAATCCTGTTTACAGATCTAAATCTATTAAGAACCATAATTACAGTCGGACTCCTCCTAGATCGAGCTCTTGCTGGATCAGCTACAGCACCAGACCAGTCCAGACCGCTTGACCTTGACCTGACTGGTCAGATAGGTTGATGCCAATTTTAGTTGTCTAACACCTCCCAATTCGCGCTCCCGGACGCCAGAGGCTGCTGCCCCCATGTGCCGCTGCCGAGCTATCGCGCTCGCGCTAACCACCGTGTGCGGATCACCCAGCCTCGCCTTGCTCGATGCCACGCGGAGGCATCCCTGCCGCGTGTGGAGCCGCGGACCGACGGATTGATGGACCGCCGCGCATCGACGCCGCGCGGATCGTCGAGCCCGCCGCCACATCCACGACGCCGTGCGCACCTGCTTGCTCTCCTGCTCCCGGTGCCGTCGCTGGAAGTCAACCCCGGCATCCGCATCTTCTGGGGCTCCACCGCAGCAGCCGCACTCCCGGCCGCCATCGACGCCATCCTTGCACGGTACGCATGCCCCGTCCGCGACTTCTGCTACTAGGAGACCCTCCATGCTCGCCCCCGTCCGCGACTTCTGCTACTAGGAGACCCTCCATGCTCGCATTTGTCTTTTCGTATTGTGGTTGGATTGTGGATGCTAATTTGTTTAGAATCACGTGCTCAGTGCTTAATGCTCTATGTCCCTGAAGTGTTTGATAGAATGCCGCTAAGGTGAATTTGCATGGGAATAAAAGTATGTGGTGTCAGTGTCTCTCTCTTCCAATAATATCGAGTTGTCACTATATACCTTGCTGTTTGCTATGTTTCCTGAAAATGCCATCTATAATTTGCCATGTATATTGAAGGTACAATGTGGCCCAAGATGTGAATGTGATGGGCGTGAAGCATATATGCAGGTACTTCAGTACTGTTTCCAACATGATTGTTCACCGTCTCTTGTGATTCCAGCTTCACTTTCCAAACATTTTGTAAAAGCTTGCCTCGCATCCTGCATTTCTGAACTAAAATGGCATATCTATTCTGCTTTCAGGAGATTATGGAACTGCAAGTGCCGCATCTGCAGTAGGCACTATAGTGGAATGTTTGTTGGTTGGTCTGTAATGTCTTACATTTGTTTCAGAAAGCAAATCACAATTGCTGGGTCCGACGATCCTGTCATTGCAGAGCATAGTAGGTGACTTAAAAGCCTGGTATAGTCACACAGAAATGTTTTATCAAGATAGATGCAGTTTTGGAGTAGATAACATACATCTAGCCATGAGAATGTTGATTTTAAATGAAGGCATCTTTTGTTGAGTTATTTTTTCTTGTACCTTATGGCCCGGCGCCCTCACTCTCCACCGCGCTGCCCTAGCGCCTCACCGTCCACCGAGCCGCCTGATCCTTCGAAGGAGTGAAGGAGCACAACTTCGCTTGGCGGCTGTTTGCCTGTTGCCTGTATCGCGTGCTGCCACCGGCTGGTTGGAATCCGGCCTCCATCCCGTTCCCTTTGGTGAGTTTGCCTCCCTTTCCTTGTTGATGCTTCTTTCTCTTGCCCCGGATTCCATTTGCTTTGTGAATTCCCCGATCTGTCGATGCGTCCACTTGCTCATCTGGATTTGTCACCCGCCTGGTAATTTCGGTTCCGGAATCTTCTAAGCTTGTCATCAGCCAAGCAGGCTAGCTGGTCTGCCACATAGTTGCTTATACACTAGCATCATTTCCATCACATAGCTGCTTATACAGAGTGTTTGTTACCAGTGAAGGAGTGAAGGAATTCCAACCATGCCTTTCTTTGTTTGTATTTTCAGTTTTGAAAAAGGAGGAACTGATCCAACAAGGTTATGGATGGGAATCAGTCAGAATAAAATGCATATATATATATATATATATATCTGATAATGCAACCAGTCTGCTACATTGCTCAAGCCCAATGTAGCCTGAAACCTTAAGTTCTTTTGTGTCTGTGACAAGCCAGAGAACCAAGAAACGTACCCTTTTCACTTTAGATGGCCCAACTGGTAGAAAAGCATAAGATTCATGTACTCTACAAGACTGGATGGAGAAATAGCATCGAGTCTAGACAGCATATCATGAAATCCAAGACTAATTTCTGCAGAAAGCATTGTGATACATTATCACATCTGTTTTGAGGTTGTTCTTTTACCTAGATCTTTATGCTGCGGCAGAGCCGCGGAGGTTGGACGGACCTTCAAGCAAACACCAAATTCGAAAATTTGAGCAATTCATCACCTGTCGAGTGAAAAACACAAGGATGACATGCTATCCTTAATGATTCCTAGCTCCACGCCTGGCTTTGTAGGTATTCTCCGAGTCTCCGTCTCTGGAACTAAATTGATATGACAACCTAATTGCTTAAGGCTAATATTGTTGGTTAGTTATCTTGCTAAACTGATGTTTTAATAAATACATGCTTGGCTAGGCTCAATCCTCTTACAAATTTTTGAAGATATATATGCATACAGGTCTTACACGACCTGTTTGAAATATATTAACTTGAGGTATAACTCTTTCTTTATAAAGTTATCAAAAGAACCGAGTTTTACTTTTATTTCTTTTGTCCACTCTAATGGCAATATTCAGAATGCTAAGACAGAGCTTACCTTTGAAGTGTTTCTGTCCTCTATTGGCAGTATTCAGATATCTTAAGGAAATTGGAACTTGCTATAATAGTTTCTGAATGTGCCCTTCTTTCCTTTGCAGATCACCCAATAGTAATGGTTGGAGAGATGCCAAATATATTTTCACTTTTCAGCGATCACTGAACTTGCAGTTTTGTAAGAGCACTGGGATTTGGCTAACAATATTCTATGCTACCATAAATGGATGATTCCAAGATTTTTCCGGTAACAGCTTGACTGGTCTTCTGCCTCCGGTGGAAATTTGATAGCATTGACTAGCCTGTTAGTATTGTCTGAACTTCTCACTATTGTGAATTACCTTTTTTTTTGCTAATTAGTTAAACCAATCTGATACTTTTCACTCTGTTCTCGAATTTTAGCTACTATATGTGGGCACAAGGATGTTGATACTAACTTTTGTTACATATCTTTTTCTCACATAATGTTGATTTTTGCTACTATATTTGGGCAC
This sequence comes from Panicum virgatum, assembly GCF_016808335.1. Taxonomy (NCBI): domain Eukaryota; kingdom Viridiplantae; phylum Streptophyta; class Magnoliopsida; order Poales; family Poaceae; genus Panicum; species Panicum virgatum. Next base: position 54,338,078 of record NC_053147.1, read on the forward strand.
AAGGTTGGTAGTTCAGTTTGAGAGAAACAGATGTGGTAGCAAAAGCAAAAAAAAAAATGCAGGTTTCGGAAACAGATGGTGCTTTATATCTTGTTTTATCTTGCAGGCTTGGCAATTTGTGTAATTGTGTGGCAATGGATCTTTACTTGCTGCTTGGGCATGGGTTAGGCTGCTGTTTACCTGTGCTTTATAATGTTTCCCTGCGGTGCTGAATGCTTCTGGTATCAGGTAAACAATTCTTGAATAAAGTCAGAACATGACTAGAGGATACAATCATTCTTAGAGTAGTCCAGCTACATGGGTCAGAATAGGACGAAGAAGAGGATTTCTTCAAAGAACTAAATGACTAGGGAATGAAATGCAATAATGGGAAGTTTTACCATCAAGACATTTTGTTACACATAGTGTTGTTAATTTTGTCTACAGAGCAATCAAAATGAAGAAATGAAGAAAAGATGGAAACAATTGAGTATTCCATTTTGTTGGGTATTTTGTAACAAATTTATAGTAATAAAATATATTTTTATTACTATAATTTTTTTGCTAGGTTTTTTAAAAACATATATGCATGGGGAATGTGCATCTCCAATAGAATTTGTAGTTATTATTATGCTAATAAAGTTTGTTAAATTAAAAATACTTGTTTACTTGGTTTTCTTTATGAATGTAAAATTCTTGTTTACAACATTTCTTGAAAGCTCAATGTCTAAAAATTATTGTGGTATTGAATATGTTGGTGCCACACATACCTTTCCACGAATATAAAATGCAGCATGCATCGACGGTGACAGCATTCGACAATGCAGGAAGCATGCGGTGATGCATATATGAGGCGAGCAGCGGTGCAAACGGGGGAGGCATGGCCAGTGAACAGTGGAAAAGCATGCGGCAAGCCAGACATTGCCTTTCAAGGCCCCAGGGAAGAACACAACTTGGTCTCCTACTCGGGAGAGCTATTTGGAGCGTTGTTTAGTTCGTTTGTAGCGAATCAAACGCAATGCATTGTTGAAAAAGCAGCTGTGTCTGTAGCGGTATCATATTTCAAACATATTTTTATAATTATATACTCATACATACCACTATACTCTATCTTATACGTACCATTTACCTATTTTTATAATTATATGGTTTTTTTCATGTTTCGAAAATTTTGTATATTTTTACCACAATTGAGACCTCATCATTTGTTTTCACCATATATAATTTCTGTTGCAAATAAAATTTAATATGATTATTTTTTGTAATAATATGTTTTAGATGTCACACGTGCACCCTACTAGTATGGACTTATGATTTAAACATCTTCAAGCATAAATACAATAGTATACTCCCTCCATTCCAAATTGTAGATTCTTATGCAAATATATATATACAAATTTTTATTACATACTCGCTCCATTTATGCAACAACTAATTAGTGCCAAATGTGGCTAATAAATAGGAGAAAAAAAGATCATTTTACCTCCTATTAATATGTCCTAAATTTTTTAGAATGACTTGTTTTTTATTGCGAGGGAGTATCCATCTAGTGTGCATTTAGATGCATAGCAAAAATCATACATCTAGATTTTCTAAAATAACCTACAATTTATAACAGAGTGAGTGGTCGACTAACACAGTTTTGGTTGTTGGTGTAAGAGCAACAGAGACGACAATGATTGAAGTAAAAATAAAAGCGAAAATTGTGAGAAAAAAGTCCCGCTCTTCGCAGTTCCTATTTTCGACCGGGCACGGTGCTTTTCCCAGTCCCTTTTTCAAGCGAGGTTCGCTGCTAGCTGCCGGTTTGTCCGCACGCGCGCGACGTACGGCCCCGACGTGCGACGATGATGGGTCGGCGCGGCGAGGCAGCGCGTCGGCGTCCTCCCGTCGGGTCAAGTCGTCAGGTGAGAAAAAGCAAGCAAGCGGAATGCCCGGCCGGCTGCCGTGCCGGACTACTTGCTGTGGTGCTCCGGCCGCCCGGCCGCCCGGCAGCAGGGTACATTCCGCTTCCACCTTGTTTTGATTGCTTGCTCCGTTTCGTTCATTCAAACGCCTGAGCAGTGAGCAGCAGCTAGCTAGCACGCTGAGCGGTCGCCTCCAAGGAAGCCATCGATTCGATACCCGTCGTCGACGATGGAACCGCCGCCGCTGGCGGGACGCGACGGGGCAGGGAATCGATCCCCGGCCGGCCGGCCGGATCTCCCCGCCGTTCGTTGTTGGCTTCCTCTTGTTGCCGCGCGCGGCCGGCCGAGCACAGTCGGCTCGTGGGTGAACAACCAGCGCCTGCGCGCACGGCGGCCGCCTGGCGCCTGCCCTGCTTTCGCCTCGCCGGCCCACTCGGTACGGCAGCAGTGGGCGGAGGTGGATGAACCAAGGAGGCACGACGGGACAGTGGACGACAGGGGTCACAGGCCAGGGGACACCAGCTCCGTGATTCTCTAGGGACACTGGTGGGCCGCGCTAGCTGATGATGGCCGGATGATGATTATACGAAGACTGCAGACCTTGGGTGGTTTGCCGATGGAAACGCTAGCTAGGTGCTTGTGCTTTGGTGTTGGTGCGGTAAGAGCAACTGCAGCAATACCTGTAGGTGGCCAAACGGGCGGCCCGGTCCGGCCCGGCACGGGCCCGTCTAAGCACGGCCCGTTTAGGCACGACCCGCTTAAGCACGAAAATATTAACGGGCTGTGTCGTGCCTGCCCATGGGCTGAAGTGCCGACCCAGGCACGGCCCGAAATTGATTTAATCGGGCCGGGCCGGCCCGTTTGGCCCGGCAGCCCGGCGGCCCGAAAATATTTAAATAGGGTTTGATAATGGATAACATAGTATTTAAACGGGCCTATCGTGCTACCCATCGGGCCGATCGGGCCGCCCTTTTTCGGGCCGTGCCTGGACGCGTCCATGGGCTGACGGTGAGGCCCAGGCACAGCCCGGCTATCGTGCCCGTGCCGCCCGGAGCCCAATAATAATCGGGCCCGGATCGTGCTCGAGTCGGGCTAAATTGGGCCGGGTCTCGGGCCCCCATGGGTATCGGGCCAAACGGCCATCTATAGCAATACCCCACACTCTAGGGTCCCTACTTTTTAAATAGGGGGTTTTCCTACTTTTTGAGGGTCTATTTTTCACCATCAACTCCAGCAATAGATCGTAGTTTCAGCCCCTACTTTGTGGGACCCACATGTCAGCATATTACTATGCCTTTTATTTTATTTTCCTTTTTCCTGCAGATCTTCCGCACGCCTCCTTCCCATTACAGTTCCTCTCCGGCCAGCCCGCCACAGCTCCCTCGACCCTGCCGACGCAGCTCCCATCCACGCCTCCACCAGCCACCTCCGCCCAGTGTTGTGCTACCCGCCCGACGGCACCCTCCCTCGCCCTCTTGCCCCTGCGTATCCAGGTGGCCGCTGCACCAACCCACAGCTCCAAGCCAAGAGGCAGTCGGCGACCTTCTTCTCCAGAGCTGGCCATCTCTCGGCGGTCGTCACCGCAGCCACCGCGCCGCTGGATGAGGCCAGTGCCGTCCTGGGCTTCTTGGCGCCATTCCTGGACGGCGGCGAAAGCGGCGGCCTCCTCTTCTTTGTCCCCATCGACCCTGTGCACAAGGCCATGGTCAGATCCAAGAAGCCCCATGCCATGTCCCCGGAGATGGACGCCAAGGTGCTGGTCCGGCAGTAGTGCCGAGGAGCAGGAGGAAATTTGGCTCGACGGCGCTAGTCCAGCGGTGGCGTGAAGGAGCAGGGGCGGCGTGGTCCGTCGGCGGCGCAGAGGAGCAGTGCGGATTCGGCTCGACGGCGGTGGTCCGGAGGCGGCACGGAGGAGGAGCAGGGGCGGCACCGGTCCTGCGATAGCACGGAGCTGCAAGGGCGGCGCAGGTCCGGCAACGGCGCAGAAGAGGAGGGCACAGATTCGGTCGCTGCGGTACCCGTAGGAGCGGCTGGTGTACCGGGAGCGCCACTGCCCGGCGTCGGAGCGGGAGCGGCTACGGCGACTCGTCCCGGCGACGTGGGCGGCGGGGATGCCGCAGCTCGGAGCCTGTGCCGCAAGCGCTATCAGACCCGGGGCAGCGGGACTGCTTATATGCATAGAATGTTCTAGAGTAAGGGATAGCTTATGGATTTACCTTACCTCTTTTAGTGTAGAACTAGCTGCAGTATAAAGGAAAACTACCCGACCGTGTTATAGTAGGACTCCAACTGTACTCGGCTAGGACTTTCCATGTAACCCTGTCCCCCCGGATATATAAGGGCGGGCAGGGACTCTCTCGAAAGACATCAACACCTAAGGCAATACAAACAACCACACAAGACGTAGGGTATTACGCAACTCGCAGCCCAAACCTGTCTAAATCTTTGTGTTTCTTGCACCATTGAGTTCCAGAATAGTCGATCCCTACCTACAAACCTTACTGCTAAGGGTATCCCTGAGCAGGCTTGGCGGTAAACACCGACAGCTTGCGCGCCAGGTAGGGGACTCGGCGAGTTCATCGGCGAGTTCGATGGCCACTTTCGCTTTCAGCACCACGGCGCCTCCTCAAGGCGCCACCTTCGTCTTCGGCTCGTGGGTCTACATCGCCGACGGTTTGGGCGGCTTTGACAACCACCTAACTAATCGACCCACGCTGAAGGCCATCACGTCGGAAAGCTCCAACAAGCTCGCCGGATCAAACGATCATGGCGTCATGCTACTTCTGGACTTCGCCAAGGAGATCGAGAGGAAACTCGAAGACAACTCGGGTTCCACTCGGACTCAGATTAATCTTGATCTGAGTTATACTTGGATTGAGACTCCTCTTGCTCAACCCATCTTTGGATTGTGCAACGCATCATCTACTTACAAACAGATGATCGGATCCATCTATGAATATAGCATGAATAATCTTCTCTATGTCGAAAACCACTCAATCACTGCTGACTGGGAGGCACCCGTTTTCGATGTATACCCCGATCCAGTCGAGTCGTCTCACGACAGCCTGGATTTCATCACCAATGAGCTGGCAAAAATTCAACTCAAGTCCTGCCAGGATCATACATTCGCAGAACTACTCGACAGCCTTCTAGAAGTTGCCAGCATTGATGATCGTCTGTTCCAACACGGTACTCCCCTTGCAGCTGAGAGGGAAACTGGGTATGGAAAAACTGTCCTAGCTAATTATGAATCAGATCTGGAAAGCTTCTCCCCCGAACGTCTGGTTTCGGTGATCAACCAACAAGATGGAGGTGCTCCTAGTCACCACGATCCTAATGAGGCCTTGGATCAGATTTTAGAAGACAATTTGACCCAAGACGCTCCACAAGATGAGGATGAAGGTACTCGCACAGCTCGCAGGGCAAGAAATGAACAAAAAGGAGAACGCAGGGCTCGAGCTGCTGAGCGTGATCACCTTCCCCCGCGCAATCTCAATAACGAATTCAACAATGTAGCAGACCCAGTCTTCACTACTCCAATCGCCGCGATGACAGAAGCAACCCTGCGACTCATGCAGATGCCTCAAAACCCGGAGATAGAACGTGTCATACACCTCGCCAAAAATGCTGTTGAACAACTCGAGAGACAAAACCCATTGTCTTCGCTTCATGGCACCCGGTCGAGGGCCACCGCAACAGTCATACCTCAGGCAAGCCGTACTCCTGGAGGCCGTCACCGTCAACAATAGTTGGAGCAACAAAATCAAAGAAACCAAGAGGATTAGGAAGTCGCAAGCATCCATCGCCCTAGGGGTGGCCAACCACCAGCAAACCAAGCTCCTGGGCCTCAACCAAGTCGAAACAACAATCGTGGGCACAACAGGGAGGAAGTAGCCGATTCCATAGTGGACGTACGGGACATAATCAACGCAAGACGCAGATTGCAACTTGCAGATAATTCCGATCGCTTCCAAGCGCTCAGCAGAGTCTTTGACAACGTCGAGTGCCCGAAGAATTTCAAGCCAACGAACATCCAGAAGTACGACGGTAAGCAAGACCCTGCTCAATGGTTATGTTTATACTCGACCGCTGTTAGTGTTGCAGGAGGAGACACCAACACCATGGTCCTCTACTTCCCAATGGCCTTGGAGCCCGCACCCCTCACGTGGCTCGAGAGCTTGGCGCGTGAGTCCATACACTCATGGGAGGATCTCAAGAAGGCCTTCATCGACAACTTCCAGGGGTCTCTGCATCGAGTAGCTACTCGACACGCCTTGTCCATGTGCAAATAGGAGCAAGGCGAATCCATCAGATCCTACGTCAAGTGCTTCTTCGATACAAGAGCCACCATCCCCAACGTCGCGGACGACGATGTCATCGACTACTTCCAGAGTGGCATTACTGTCCAGTCTCCATACCGTGACTTCGAGCGCAACCGCCCCAAAATGGTAGTAGAGCTACGCGACATGATGCAACGCTGGGTAGATGAAGAGGAACAAGAGCGCAGCTATTTCCCACATCGCAACAATGACAACAACGGGAAGCGTCACAACGATCGAGGAGGGCCCAGCAACTAGCGGGATCTAGCGCGCAAGCGCAAGCTCGACGATACTGTCGGTACCATGGATCGCACTCCGCATGGCAAGAAGAATGAAAAACCGCAGGACCAATTCGACAAGATCCTTCACAACAAGAGGTGCCTAATCCATCCCAAGAGCAACCACTCGATGTGGGAGTGCACGATCCTGCGCAAATCCTTCCAGTCAACACCGCCAGATGCTCCTAAGAAAAAACAGAACAAGGATGATGAAGACGACAAGAAAGACCCCGGCGGGTTCCAACAGCCACAAAATTCTTTCAGTTGAGCCAGCAACTCAGAGGCCACTAAAATACAGCGAGGTCTCCATTACCTTTTCTTGGGAGGATCAATGGACCAGCTTCTCTGAACATGGGAAGTTCTCGATAGTACTCGACCCAGTTGTCCAAGGGTCCAAGCTCACTCGAGTACTCATTGATGGCGGCAGCGGGCTCAATTTGATCTTTGCGAGTGCATTGGCTAAGATGGGTCTCAACTACATGAGCCTACTTACTCCAAGCAAGGCCCCGTTCTACGGCATCGTCCCCGAAATCTCTTCTACACCAATTGGCTCGGTTACTCTTCTAGTCACATTCGGTACAGAACAAAACTTTCGGAAGGAGTACATCAAGTTCGAAGTAGCCGACTTCGAATCTTCCTACCACGCCACACTGGGAAGACCTGCACTGGCTAAGTTCATGGCAGTGCCACACTATGTGTACCTGCTCCTCAAGATGCCAGGTAATACAGGAGTACTTTCCCTGCGAGGAGATCTCCTCAAGTCCTTTGAGTGTGGCAAGGAAGCAATAGATCATGCTGCCACAATTCGAGTTTCTAGCTCTGTCAGCGAAATACTCGCTGCTGCTAAGGAACTCTCACTCAACAAGAACTCAATGCCATCCAAGAAACCAAGCTAGTCATCGGTTAAGCCAACTAGCAACGTGGGCACCAAGACTATTCATCTACAAGAAGGGGATGACTCTAAAACTGCCATCATCAGAGCAAGTTTGGGTGACAAATAGGAACTCAAGCTTGTCAACTTCCTTAGGGCCAACCGAGACGTATTTGCATGGAAACCAGCGGATATGCCAGGGGTGCCCAAGGAGTTGATCGAGCATACCCTGAAAGTCGACCCCAAGGCTACACCAAAGAAGCAACGGCTACGACGTTTCTCCCCGGACAAGCGAGAAGTAATCAAGAAGGAGCTGGCGAAACTACTCGCAGTAGGGTTCATCAAAGAGGTCTACCATCCCGAGTGGATGTCCAACCCTATACTCGTCCAGAAGAAGAACAACAACGAGTGGAGGATGTGCATCGACTACACCGATCTAAACAAGGACTGCCCAAAGGATCCTTTCGGGCTACCCCGCATTGATCAAGTAATCGACTCTATGGTAGGATGTGTCCTGTTATCCTTCCTCGACTGCTATTCAGGCTATCATCAGATCGCCTTAAAGGAAGAAGACCAAATCAAGACGGCATTCATTACCCCTTATGGGGCATACGCCCACAAGACAATGTCCTTTGGGCTGAAGAATGCTGGCACCACTTACCAGCGTGTGATACAGCTGTGCTTTGCTGATCAGCTACATCACAATGTTGAAGCCTACATCGACGACGTTGTCGTCAAAACCAAGACCCAAGATCAATTCATCGCTGACCTGGAAGAAACCTTCAATAGCCTCCGAAAGTTCCGTTGGAAACTCAATCCAACTAAGTGTGTCTTCAGCGTACCTTCTGGAAAACTACTCAGATTCATCGTCAGCAACCAAGAAATCGAAGCTAATCCAGAAAAGATCAATGCCATTATGGCTATGGATGCCCCAGCTACCATCAAGGACGTCCAGAATCTTACAGGTTGCATGGCAGCCTTGAACCGGTTCTTGTCCAGACTTGGTGAACGGGGCTTACCCTTCTTCAAGCTCCTCAAGCGACAAGACAAATTTGAGTGGACTACAAAAGCCGCGGAAGCACTCGAGAACCTTAAGCATCATCTCCAGTCACCGCCAATTCTTACAGCACCACTACCAGGCGAGGAACTACTCCTCTACATCGTTGCGACTACTCATTGGTCAGTACAGCGATAGTAGTCGAACGTCCGGAGGAAGACCACGTTTACGGCGTTCAGAGACCAGTCTACTTCATCAGTGAAGTACTCTCTGAATCAAAGGTTAGATATCCATCAATCCAGAAAGTTTTGTAGGAAATACTAATCACCTTCAAGAAACTTTGACACTATTTCGACGAGTATAAGGTCTCAGTAATAACTAACTTCCCATTGGCGGATATATTCCACAATCGGGATGCCACCGGAAGAATTTCAAAGTGGGCAGTTGAACTGGGAGACTTGGAAATTAACTTCAAGCCAAGGACAGCAATCAAGTCGCAAGCACTAGTCGACTTCCTAGCTGAATGGCGAGAGAATCAAATCGTAGCATCTCACAATGTACCTGAGCATTGGGCAATGTACTTTGATGGCTCGCTCAAGCTCGACGGAGGCGGCGCGGGAGTCCTGTTCATATCCCCAAGGGAGAACAGTTGAAGTATGTGTTCCAAATCCTGTTTAAAGTCTCTAACAATAAAGCAAAATACGAGGCACTGCTACACGATCTTTGCTTAGCAGTTTCTCTCGGTATCAAGCGGCTACTTGTCTACGGCGATTCTCTACTCGTCGTCCAACAAGTAAATAAAGAATGGGACATAAACAAGGACACAATGGATGCATACGTTGAAGAAATGAGAAAGCTCGAGAACAAGTTCTCAGGATTGGAAATCCACCATGTGGACCGTGACAATAACATGGGAGCCGATGTCCTTTCCAAACTTGGATCTACTCAAGCAGCGGTTCCACCTAGAGTCTTTGTTCATGAACTACACCATTCATCAGTCGAGGTACAAAGTCAACAAGCTACTGACAAGGAGGCCCCGGCCACAGTCAGGGAAGTAATAATGATCGAAGAAGACTGGAGGATTCAGTTCATTGACTTCATCAAGGACTTCAAGCTTCCACCACACATCGATGCCAAAGAGCGCTGAAGCTGCTCGCATCATCAGACGAAGCAAGGGTTTCGTTCTCGTTAGCGACAATTTGTATAAGCGCTCTGCTTCAGGCATCCTTGTGAAATGTGTTACCCTTGAAGAAGGCAAAGACATCCTTAGAGAGATACATGAAGGTGTCTGTGGCAACCACGCCGCATCAAGAACACTAGTCGGCAAGGCTTATAGATTAGGGTTCTTCGGGCCAACAGCTGTATCGGTTGCAGAAGATCTTGTCAAACGATGTCCTGGCTGCCAATTCTTCAGCAAGAAGACTCACGTCCCAGCACACAATTTGATAAAAATCCCTACATCATGGCCGTTTGCTTGTTGGAGTCTGGACATGATCGGACCATTAACCGTAGCTCTAGGAGGATTCAATCATGTGTTGGTAGCAGTCGACAAGTTTACCAAATGGATCGAGTACAGGCCCATTATTAAGATCTCATCAGATAGAGCAGTGGATTTCATCTCCGATATCATACACCGGTTTGGATTTCCTCATACCATCATCACAGATCTTGGCTCTAACTTTACATCGTAGTCTTTCTGGGATTTCTGCGATAATTCTTGCATAGAGGTCAAGTATGCTTCAGTGGCTCATCCTCGAGCAAATGGTCAAGTAGAGCGTATCAATGGCTTGGTACTCGACGGCTTGAAGAAAAGACTCTACGACGCCAATTCCAAGAACGGCAGCAAGTGGATTCAGGAACTACCTCATGTAGTATGGGGGCTACGAACACAGCCTAGCAAAGCAACTAGACAGTCTCCCTTTTTCCTCAGCTATGGGTCAGAAGCTATACTACCTGCAGATATCATGTGGAAATCTCCAAGAGTAGAAGCCTATCAAGAAGGAGAGGCAGATGAAGCTCGACAACTTGAATTGGATTCAGTCGAAGAAGTCAGGATCAATGCTTTGACCCAATTAGCTAGATACCTTCAAGGAGTCAGACACTATCATGATCGCAATGTTCAACAAAGATCTTTCAATGTAGGAGATCTAGTCCTACGAAGGATTCAAGATGAAACGGGACTGCACAAGTTAAATTCCAGATGGGAGGGACCTTTCATCGTATCCGAGGTTACAAGACCTGGATCATACAGAATTACTTATGCAAATGGTAATGAGGTACCTAATTCCTGGAACATCAAGCACTTGCGCAGATTTTACCCTTGATCGAAGTAACATGGTGATGTCAGTTGATCTCTTTAATAAATCAAGGATTCTCACCATCCGATCGACTACATTAGAGGCAGTTTATAACCTGGTAGCAACATATTGTACTATTCTCTAATAGGTTTTTTCCAACCAGGGTAATCTCCACAGATTCACACCGACCTGGATAACCTGATCAGGATAGCTTACACAGTTTTCCATGGGGATAACTATACAAGCTACATCCTCGTCCTCAGTATAAGGACAAAACCTACTCACTAGCTCGAGATGGTATACGGATACCTTTACTAGTTTGTCCAACTTGGGTAACTCGACGGAGTTCATCCTAACAGGTCAACTATAAGGAACTCTAGCCTTGAATTAAAGGCAAAGCTACTCGCTCGCTCGAGTACGTTTTGGATCCTACTGAAATTAATCCTACTGGGTAACTCGACGGGGTTCACCCTAATTGGTCAATCTTTGTAGTTACTCCAGTCTACATGATAGACACCCTACTCGCTAGCTCGAGTAGGTTTTGGATATTTTAAAGATGGTTTTATCTTGGATAACCCGACGGGGTTCATCTTAACACATCTATCTTAGAAATTACTCCAGTCATTGACTAGGACACTCTACTCGCTTGCTCGAGTAGTTTATGGATATCTCTACAAAGTTTTTCTATCTGGGTAGTCCGACGGGATTCATCCTAATTGATCACTATGGAGATTACTCCATGTAAGCATTCTACTCAATTACTCGAGTAGTTTGTATATATCCTACGGTATCAGGTCATGCTTCTGAAGACACACCAACAGGATAAAAACAATACATACAAAGACAAGTTTTCACAGAAGATGACAAGAGCTATTACAAGCAGATTATTCTGCCAAGTTCTTCAAAATCCCCTCAGTAATTACTTCTGACTCTTTACAATAGCTTTGGAATTTCTCATCAGAGCAGTTAGGAGCTATTCCTTTAGCTATGGGAGCTAAGTTATGTTGAGGCCAGTACGATTTGACAACTCCAATCATATGGGTCAGATAGTTCTTGGAGGTGGCTGTCATTATGTCGAAGAATTTCTTGGGAGCTTCTTCTAGATGCTCTACCAAAGACTTACTACTTGACGACTCCTCTTCAGAATCTACCATATCTACAATGGCCTGAGCTGCTGCAACTAATCGAGGATGGTCACTTGAAGAACCTGATAAAAGGACATCTCAATGATTATCAGATCATCGACTAAGTACTGTCAAGATAAAGATCAAGTACTTACAAGCTTGAGCAGACTGCAGTTGTTCCTGGAGTTTGGCTTTCTCTTCCTCCAGATGCTTGATCTGCCGCTTCATGTCACAAAATTCTAGATGATGCTTTCGGTTCGCTTCATAAAGCTTGTTCCGTGCAGCAAGGGATTCATCAAGGCGTTTGGCAATTAATGCATTTTGCTGAGCCAAGGTATTTCGATTATCAACAGTCTTATACAAAGCCTGTGATTTCAAGAAGGACCGATTGGCAACTTCCTATAAATGCAACGCAAGATGGGTCAGATGTCATCAACTACTCGACATAAGCAAACAGCAGTAGAAAAATGTTTACCTTGGTATATTTAAAGCTCCACTGCATACAATCTGCAAGCTTCTTTACATTGTCTATTGACAACAATGGATCATCAAAGAGCTCCTTACCCAATTCCTCTTGGGTAGATTGTGGCATGGACTAAAAAAGGTACTACTCGAATAGCAGGATTTCTTGATCCTTCAGCTCCACCACTTCTAATCCCAGCAACACTTGGGGTACCTTCAGTAGCCGCAGAAGGATTAAGCTTGGGTACTTTAGGATTTGGCTCATTTGATGTCCCAGCAGTATCTGCATTCGGTGAGATGGCAGTTGAATTCTCAATCAACCCAATTACTGGTGACTCGGGGGCTGATCGAGTAGTTGTTTCTGGATTACTCTCCATCCAGTTACGAAAATCTTGAATCTGATCCTTCTCAAAAGCTGGAAGATATTGGATCCTAGCCAAGCAAGATTCAACATAAGAAAGCTGAGGCGAATAGGATCTAATTTAAGAATGACAGATTCTTACTGGCCACGGTCGAGACGAGGTATTTTCCTCTGCAACAAAGCTCCAGGAATTGCCTTCTGTTTCTTGCTATCATCAGAAGGAGCAGTATCTTCTGAAGTCAGAGGCATGCAATACCATGTCTTATAATTCTTCTGTAAAGAATACAAGGATTTGTCAAAAAGATCAAAATGCATATCTACAAGTACTCGATAGTCTTTCTCAACACTTACCCAGGTACTTTCGGGAGGATTGACTGCAGAAAAAAGTGCCGGCAGTTTTAAAGACTTGTGGAAATTGTCGAGTACTTTACAGCATCTCCTGACTACTTCAGAATGAGCCATTGCTTCTGGAGAAAGTCTAGTGGGATCGTTTGTTCCTTCATATCTGAAGGCAGGATGTTTTCGACGCTGAAGAGGTTGAATCCGACGGCTCACAAAGGAAAAGACAACATGATCACTAGTGACTCCTTTGTTTTTGAAAATCGCAATGGCTCTAAGGATACATTCGACTTGCTTGCCACCAGGCCCTGCACTCGACCAGTTTGTTCGGACTTGGGGGGCGCCAGCAACTCTTTCTGGAAGCAGAGATTCGAAGTTCCCTACATGAAACCAGAAACTTTTCCACTCGGTTCCTTTACCCGCTAGATCATAAGCTAAGTACTCGTCTCAGGTCTCTGGACGAAGCACTAATTCACAACCCCCGACGACGGCGGGTTTGGCAGCATTTGGAATGGGTACAAGGGTGAAGAAGTGTTGAAAAAGATGGAAGTGGGGAAGGATTCCAAGGAAAGCTTCGCAGAAATGAGTGAATATAGAAAGATGCAAGATGGATTGGGGAGTCAGAAGATGCAATTAGATTCCCCAAAATTCCAGAAGAGCATGGACAAATTCAGACATAGGAACGGCAAGACCACGTTCCACAAAATCACGGAAGATTACGGTTTCAAGGGTACCTTCGAAGGGATAATCTTCTCCTTCGCCCGCACGCCATTGGATTATAGCTTGACTCTGGAGAAGACCCATATTTTCCAATTCTTGCACAGCTGCTTGAGACATTTTACTTTTGCACCAGCCCGTCGAGAGATTTGCAACTGCTTCATCCTCGATCTTGGACTTGTTCTTTTTGGGAGCCATCTCTGTGTCACGAGTTCAGGCTCAGGGGCTACGAGAGGGGTTAGTGGATGCCACAGACAATTAGGAAGTGCGAATTTGAATTTGACGGTAGCCAGGAAGATAAAAACCCTAGAAGTTACTGCACGGGTTTATATGGTCTCTGAGGGCAATATTGCGAACACATGGAAGTTCAATGGATAGTTTACTTTTCCGGGTGGTTTTCATCACTTATTTCGCCACAAGTTTTTGATTCTTAAATCTAAATTAAGATATTTAAATTCAAGACTCAGGGGCTGCGGGATATGTGTATCAGAGACTTATTTTTCAAATTTTGGAAAATAATGAAGGAAAAAGACTGAAGTGACCCTCAGCCTGATTCTGTGATTCAACCTTAGGCTCGGGGGCTACTCCATATGGAACGCGAGTACTTCACGCACCATATATGATCAAGATTTCGGGGCTTGAGCACCTCACAGCCTCGGAGCAACTAGAAGTACTTGGAGGAATACTGGATGTATCTGAAGGAAGGATCAGAAGCAACCAGGAGGATGTTCTGACTACATGAAGTCCTCGAAGACGCCTAGCCAAGTACTTGACGCCTGCAGGACATGACTACGAAGAGCTCGGGGGCTTGTCAGACCATAGGTAAGAGGTACTGCTTATAGGCACAGAATGTTCTAGAGTAAGGGATAGCTTATGGATGTACCTTACCTCTTTTATAACTATCTGAATAGGCGTAGAACTAGCTGCAGTACAAAGGAAAACTACCCGACCATGTTATAGTAGGACTCCAACTGTACTCGGCTAGGACTTTCCATGTAACCCAGTCCCCCCGGATATATAAGGGCGGACAGGGATCCCCCTCGAAAAACATCAACACCTAAGGCAATACAAACAACCACACAAGACATAGGGTATTACACAACTCGGCCCGAATCTGTCTAAACCTTTGTTTTCCTTGCACCATCGAGTTCCAGAACAGTCGATCCCTACATACAAACCTTACTGCTAAGTGTATCCCTGAGCAGGCTTGGCGGTAAACACCGACAGGCGCTAGAGCTCGGGGCCGGCGGCGGGGGCGCTGGAGCGCTGGGCCGGCAGCTTGGTCTCCGCAGCTCGAGACCGGCTCGGTCGCCAAGATTCGCCGGATCCGGCCGCTGGCTGATCCAGTGGGGGGCGGCGCGTGGCGGATGGGGAGGTGGAGGCACGTCGTGTAACACTCTAAATTTCAAATTAGGAACCCAAGTAAATTTATTTAGTTTTGTTTTCGGATTGTTAAGGTTTATTTGCTTTATCTTGCATTTAGAGTATTTGTCGGGAATGAAATAATTTATTTAGCCTTAAAATAAATATAAGGAAAATTGGTTGTGAGCATTCATGCTGCTTTGCATCTTTTTTATTGTTTGTTGTTCAGTTCAAATTTGAATTCTCAAATTCGAATTTAAATTGAATGTTTTTGGATCTATTTAAAAAAATGGAAAACCCTTTCCTGCTCCCAGCCCAGCCGGCCCACTCCCTTTCTTCTTTCCCCGCGGCCCAAAATCGCACCGCCAGCCCGTTTCCTTTTTCCCCTCCCGGCCTAGCCTGCCTCACCGTGCCCCCCCTCTCTCTCTCTCTCTCGTTGTCGCCTGGGACCCGCCCGTCAGGGGGCGTCCCCTTCCTCGCGCCCGACCGGGACTCGGGTCGGAGCCCGAGTCCGACCGCGCCGCCGCGTTCCTATGGACCCGCACACCCAGGCCCCTCGGCCGTCCCTATAAAAGCACCGCCCCACGCCCCTATCTTCACACCAACCCGCAGCTGCCGCCTTTGCACTAAACCCTAACTTGCGCCGCCGCGAATCGAGCTCGGGAGCCGCAGCCGCCGTCACACGGTTCCACCTCCGCTTGACGACGACTTCGCCACCGCGAAACTTCTCCGTGGGGTGAGGAACCTCGCCGATCCCTTTCCCTTCTCTCTTTTCCCTCCGCCGCCCTAGCGTCCTCCCGAACCCCCCTAATTGAGATCGCGATCTCGCGAGCTCACTCCCCGTCCAAGCCATTTTCGAAAAGAGCCCCGGACGACTGTTTTAGGCCCACGCCGGCGAGTCGCCGCCGCCAAGCCTCGCCGCCGCCAGCTCGCCGCTTGCACCCCCGCCGCTCGATCTAGATCCAAGGGTCCAGATCCAACCCAAAACCCAGGTCAAACAAACCAAACCGGTCAACTCCAAGTCGTTTTGCAAAAGAGCCCCCCTGTTTTAGTGAAATTAACCCGTAGTCCAAGCTAGCTTAAGAAGGTTTACAAAATAGTCCTTTTCTTTTTGTTTTAACCCTGTTTATTTAAAACCTTTACAAATAAGCCCTTATAGTCTTGTTTTAGCCATAACTTCATCGTTTTAAATCCGTTTTCGACGAATCTTGCGCTCACGTGATCCTTGCAACGTGTTGAATAGTTTTATGTCCTCGTTTTGTACTGTTTATATTGTTTGGTGTATTGTTTCTTAATTGTTGCATTTGTTTGCTTGTATGTACTCGTGTGATGCGTAGACGACACGCAGTTCGAGGGTCAGCAAGAGTAAGACTTTAAAGACGCTGGTCAGCAGCAGCCTTTCGAGGAAGGCAAGTGGCCCCTTGATCATACTTTTGTCTCAAATAATTCACGATTTATTCACATTTACTTTATTGCATGCGTATGTCTATAATATGATGGGAACCCAATTAATGATTTTACCTAGTTTGACTATCCATGCCTTGATCATGGTTAGAGATACTTGATATAAATGCTACCTATGTTACTTCATGTTTTATTGTTAATGTTGTTAAGCAAGATCATATGTTTTAATTGGAACATGGAGAACCACCTAGGAAAATAGTACAACCACAATACTACATGACTCTGGTCTTGGCTGATTAATTAGAAACTCTAACTTGTGCCAGTCTTACCGAAAGGGCAAGAGGGGATGCATCGATGGGGTATAGCCCGGTCCTCTTGGGGCAGCGGTCTTTGCTACGGAGCTGACCATTAGGGAGGGTTATGCTCTGCTTTGGCTTGAAACCTTAGTGGGCTATCATTTGTTAGAGAATCTTTGTAAAGGCCTCATAGCGTCCCTATGCAACCATACCTCGGAAGTGTGGTATTGAGTCTGATCAACACATGCGTGGTTGGGTTCAAAGTTCTTCGGGACTTTTACGCGAATTGTGGGGAAAGTGTACAACCTCTGCAGAGTTAAAACTAACCGGTTAGCCGTGCTCACGGTCAAGAGCGGCTTGGACCCTCACATTATAATTGAACTTGAAGATGATCTAAATCAATGCTTTATTTATGATGTTGATGATGGTTACTTCATATTCTTATTTATGGGTTAATGGTATAAACTTACATCTAGTTAATGCTTGCTAAATAAAACTTGATTAATGAAAAGTGCTTATCGCAGTTAAACCATGTCAGCTATTCCTTGTTCAGCCTTGCATGTAATATATAGTTGTTTCCCAGCCACTTGTTGAGTACCAACCATAAGTGTACTCATCCTTTCATAATGTTGTTCAGACCAAGATAATAATTGCCCAGAGTATCCAGAAGACTTCGAAGATTTCTAGGCGTATGTCTCCCAGTCGACTGCCTGTGCTTGAAGATTCCGCTGTTACTCTGAGACGCTATTTATTCGCTTAAGATTAAGACATTCGGTTATGTAATAAAGTCTTTAATACTCTTTCGTTATGACATTGTTATGATATTCACTTTATTGTCTATCGTATGTGTGTAAACTGATCCTGGCGCACATATGAGAATGCATTTGGTTTCCTTCATAAACCGGGTGTGACAGAAGTGGTATCAGAGCAGTGTTGACTGTAGGATATTAGCCTAGATAGAATGGTCGCTATTAAGGTCATGTTTAGTAGCCAAGTCTTTACCTTTCTTTCTGCTCTTGCTTATTTTGAAAATTGCTTAATCCTTATTTTATACTGGCATCTTTTATCTTTTCCTTGGTGGTATACTTGTTTTACTTCTTTCAAGTATGATTTTGCTAAACAAAAATTTATCTATCTTGCCCCGCTACAGATGGCCAGGACTTACCAGACTGCCCGCAAGAGCACCGGAGGACATGTCTTCGCCCGTCACACACCTGTTGAGCCAGCCCCAGCACCTGCACCTCCTTCACCCACCCCAGCTCAGTCAGAGGAGGTGGATGAGGAAGTACCGGGAAGGGACTACTTCTTCGATGAGGACGAGA
This sequence comes from Panicum virgatum, assembly GCF_016808335.1. Taxonomy (NCBI): domain Eukaryota; kingdom Viridiplantae; phylum Streptophyta; class Magnoliopsida; order Poales; family Poaceae; genus Panicum; species Panicum virgatum. Next base: position 54,356,110 of record NC_053147.1, read on the forward strand.
ATGGCCGCATCATGGAGGTTGATGAAGAAGGGAACATGACATCGCCGTTGCCGTCACCAACCCCAGCACAGGAAGACTGTTGGCGCTCCTTAAGTACCCATTTTACCATATGATTAGGAGTCGTTTTGGTAAATTCTTCGGGATGATTCATGTACTAACCCGCCACTTGGCACCCGAACTTGACCATTTTCGATTCTGTCCTGGATTTTGGAGCATGTTGCATTTTGACAGGAATTTGGACATTTTTGGAGATGTTTTGACGCATGGTTACAACTGGGCTAAGATGAGGAATAAAAAGAAGAATCAACACGCAAAAGATGGGACCGAAAGGGGCCAGAAAAGGCCCAGGCCGGCCGGCCGGCCTGGAGTCCTTGGGCCGGCCGGCCTAGCCCTTTTCGGAGCCCAATCGGTCTCGGTTTTCTTCAGCACGAAGTATGCGTCAACCCTAATCTATGTTTTACCAAAACCACCGACCATATTTGCCTATAAATACCCCGAAGCCGCCGTCAAAGAGGGGGACCGCAGAGGAGATCGCAGAGAAGAGCATCCAGAGATACATTCGAGTTAGACACAAGAGAAAGGTGACATCGGAGGCCTCATCGTCCCGCGGCGCCGCTGCAAGTTGGAGGACAGCAAGGGATCCATCCCTTGCCGGAGATTTCGTCACCATGATCGACTACGCTTCGCTTAGCTTCATGGGGTAAAGTCCTCATTTGTTCATGGGGTTGTAAGGAGATCTTGAGTTGTAATTGCCGAATCCTTTATGAGATTGATCTATCACAATTCTTGTTGATGATACTTTGATGCCTAATAGTTCGCAACTTGGCTTTGGGTTTGCTTTGCTCTTGCATGGTTTACTTAGATTACATCAACTATCGTGTTCTTGTTGATTTGTTACCGATTATCCTCGTGTAGTGACAGTATGCGGGAGGGAAAGGTTTTGATCTTGGAACACACCTTTGGTAGATTAGATCCGTTCTTCGTTGCTTGGCGATTACATCTCTAGTGATCCTAGACCCTATGGACAAATGCTCTTCATATCTTGTGCACACATCTATCATTGCTCACTAGTCTAGATTAGATTAGATTGGTTAGATTAGATCTATTTCATACTCAATCACTCAATATAGATCTTTTACCAACATCATTAGTGCTTAGTTAAGCATACTAATACACTTGTTCCGTGGATTGATAAACCTTGGGGGAATACTCTAAGGGAAAAGCTATACACGATCCGTGCGCTTGCAGGTACGTAAATTGGCGCTTTAAGAAGCATCAACAAGCTTTTCTGGCGCCGTTGCCGGGGAACAAGCGATTTTGCTACGTTTAACTTTGTATTAATTTTGTTGGTTACTAACACCTAACCTTTTCCCTAGAAAATTTTTGTTTTTGTTTTTGTTTTGATTGTCTAGATGTGCCATCTCATTCAACACGTGGAGGAAGGAGAAAAATCACTGAGGGATTATGCAAGCCCGCGATCGGAGGATTTCGACATGCAAAAATCAGATTCGGTGTTGCGAGCCACCAAGTATGAGATCAAGCCTCAAATCATCAAGAGGGCGGCGGCAAACCCCTTTAGAGGAGATGAGACGGACAACCCATATAGACATATCAAGTGGTTCACAATGCTATGCAACACGGTACAACAAGACGGAGTTCCGTTAGCTTGGTTTAGATGGAACCTTTTTCCCATACTCACTTGCAGAAGAAGCGAGAAGATGGTTTGCACTTGCATCCTTCGAGGTAAAAGGAAATTGGGATGACTTGATGAAGAAATTTTGCGAGCGGTTCTTTCCGTTAAGCAAGGTTCAACATATTCGGAAGCAAGTGATCAACTTCGCGCAAGGAGAAGAAGAAGGGATAGATCAAGCATGGGATAGATTCAATGGATTGATTGAACAAGGACCGAAGCTCGGATTTTCTGGTGAAGTATTCTTGCATACCTTTTACTTTTCCCTAACCCCCGAGTGCATGCAGTTTGTCCAAATGTGTGCAGGAGGAGATCTCATGGAGAAAACACTCACGGAAGCCGCCCAACTCCTACAAAAAATCAGCAAGGGGGCGGCCATGCGAAGAGATTGGGAAAAACGATGTTCGGCAAGCTCCGAGGAAGAGTCTCAAGTGCGGGTGCTTGCTGGAATTTTCAGAAAAGAGGCATCGGAAGTGAAGGAAGAACAACCGAAGCATGGGAAAGTCATAGAGACAAACCACGATGAAGAAGCATCAATCCGGAGTACAACGAAAGACGACCCAGAAAAGAAAGGAAGAACCATGGGCACCGCCGAATCGCTAAGGGAATTCGAGCAAATGGATTGGATACCAATTGACTTCGAAAGATTGTTCGACAAAGCAAGACCGCATCCAAATCAGCGAGGAATGGCAAAGGTGATAGCTGAAGACTTCCCGCCGGATAATCACACGGGATATACATTTGGCAAGGAATCAGCCGGTGATATTATTCGGAAACTTTTTGAAGAAAAAGAGGAAGAGATTGACTTGGACGAAGTGCTGGAGATCAAAAGGACCCTGGGAGTGAACTCGGAATCGTCACCTTACGCGCACATAGCCCAAGTATATGCGATTGGAAGCAATCAAGGCGAAGGTAATCCATCACCCACACCTCGTGTTGATTGCATGATAGAAGGAATAGAATGTTGCAATGTTCTATGTGACGTTGGCGCCCATGTTAGTGTGATGAGTTCCAAGTTTTATGTTGAGCTTTTTAACAAAACATCAAACCTAGATGCCACAATCATTAAATTGATCATGGGAGATGGTAGATTAATCAAACCGCTAGGAGTGCTTAGAAATCTAAATGTTGCTATAGCGGGTAAAAAAATTCCTACCGATTTTTTTGTGATTAATGCTAGTGATGATGAGCATGAAGGCATAATCCTTGGAAAACTCTTTCTCAAATTAGTAAATGCTGTTATAGATGTTGGAAAAGGGATTGTCACTTTTGATCTAGATGGAGAGAAGCGCTCATTCGAATTTCATTCAAAACCGTCTTTTGCTTCACCTCTACCTCTTGATAACGAAGAGGTAGAGAGCATTCGTTCCATTGATTCTTTCAGGGATCCTCTCCAAAACGCTTTGGAGAATGAAGACGCTCAAGATGATCAAGACGGAGAACTAGTGGAAATGATGGAAGAGTTGAAGCCGCAACACGGGAATTTGGAGGAAGAAAAATTTGAAGACATTGGAGAGTTAGATCAAGAAGAGGATGGTGCGCCCGATGTTGAGATGAAGCCACTCCCCAAGGGATTGAAATATGAATATTTGGGAGATGGCAAGACTTTTCCGGTGATTATTAGCGACGAATTGAGCCCGGAAGAGACGGAGAAGTTGCTGAATTTATTGAAGAAGCACAAAAAGGTGATCGGCTACTCGATTAACGACTTGAAAGGTATTAGCCCCGCTTTTTGCACACATCGTATACAGCTCGAGGAGCAATACAAGCCTGTCGTAGAGCATCAAAGAAGGTTGAGCTATGCGATGTGTGATGTGGTGAAGAAGGAGGTTATCAAATTGTTGAATGCCGGAATAATATACCCCGTGCCTCATAGTGAATGGGTAAGCCCTGTTCATTGCGTTCCGAAGAAAGGAGGACTCACGGTTGTGAAAAATGAGAAGGAGCAATTAATACCACAAAGAACCATCACGGGATGGAGGATGTGCATCGATTATAGAAAATTGAATAAGGCAACAAGGAAGGATCATTTTCCACTACCATTCATTGACGAGATGCTAGAAATGTTGGCAAAGCATTCACACTTTTGTTACCTTGATGGATACTCGGGATTCTTCCAAATACCTATTCATCCGGATGATCAACATAAGACCACATTTACTTGCCCGTATGGAACCTTTGCGTATCGGAGGATGCCTTTTGGATTGTGCAATGCGCCAGCTTCTTTTCAAAGGTGCATGATGGCTATATTTTCAGATTTCATAGAAGAGATTATGGAGGTATTCATGGATGATTTCTCGGTTCATGGAACTAGCTTTGATAATTGCTTGGGAAATTTGGAGAAAGTTCTTAAAAGATGTGGAGAGGTTGATCTTGTGCTTAATTGGGAGAAGTGTCATTTCATGGTGAAAGAAGGAATTGTTCTCGGTCATGTTATCTCCGAGAAAGGGATAGAGGTGGACAGAGCAAAGATAGAAACCGTTGAGAAGTTGCCACCACCTACGGACATCAAGTCTTTGAGGAGCTTCCTCGGTCATGCCGGATTCTATAGGAGGTTCATAAAGGATTTTTCAAAAATCACCAAGCCATTGACACAACTTCTCCAAAAAGATGTGGAATACATCTTCGATAGTGATTGTCTTCACGCATTTCGAACACTCAAGCAATCCCTCATAAGTGCTCCTATCATGCAACCTCCGGATTGGAATCTACCTTTTGAAATCATGTGTGATGCAAGCGACTACGCCGTAGGAGCCGTTCTTGGACAAAGGAAAGAGGGGAAGGTAAATGCTATCTACTACGCAAGCAAGACTCTGAATGAAGCCCAAGTTAATTATGCAACAACAGAGAAAGAATTGCTTGCCGTGGTATTCGCCTTCGAAAAATTCAGATCATACATAGTAAACTCTAAGGTGATAGTTTATACCGACCATGCGGCAATCAAGTATCTCTTGTCCAAGAAAGATGCTAAACCACGCTTGATTCGAAGGATCCTATTGCTACAAGAATTCGATGTGGAGATAAGGGACAAGAAAGGGGTAGAAAATGTTGTGGCCGACCATCTATCAAGGATGAACCATGGTGATGATGGAAAAGAACCTATCGAGGATCAAATGAGAGATGATAGATGATCACCTATATAGAATTCTCGACAAAGATAGTTGGATGAATGAAATAATAAGGGCAATAAAAGGGATGCCCTTGGATCACTTGGACAAGAATGCAAAGAGAAGAGTGATCACGGAAAGAAGAAAATACTATTGGGATCCACCATACTTATATAGATATGGAGAAGATGGAGTCCTAAGAAGATGCATACCGAGAGAAGAACATGAAGAAGTTCTAAGAAAGTGTCACTCGTCGGGATATGGAGGATATTATGGGCACTTTAGAACTCAAGCTAAGGTATGGGCTAGTGGATTCTATTGGCCCGAGATGCATGAAGACGCGAAAAGATTCGTTTCGACTTGTCCGGAAGGCCAAAGGACGGGGAATATCTCGCAAAGGAATGCCATGCCATTGAACTACAATTTGCAAATAGATCTATTTGATGTCTGGGGAATCGATTTCATGGGACCATTTGTGAACTCACATGGATTTGAGCATATATTGGTGATGGTGGACTATGTTTCGAAATGGGTTGAAGCTATGCCATGTCGGAAGACATCAACAGAGGAGTCCATACACATGATTAAATCGGTAATCTTCCCTCGATATGGCGTACTGAGAATCTTGATAAGCGATGGAGGAACACACTTCACGGGCAAAGACTTTGGTAAATGCTTAAAGAAATTGTGAATTGAACATAGAGTGTCCACGGCTTATCACCCCCAAACAAACGGACAAGCGGAAACTTTGAACAAGCAATTGAAGGATATCTTAAAGAAGACCGTGGTAAAAGGAGGAAAAGATTGGTCGAAGAGACTAGATGATGCACTATGGGCATATCGTACGGCACACAAAACCCCGATTGGTATGACTCCTTATCAATTTGTTTATGGAAAAACATGCCACTTGCCGGTTGAGCTAGAACATAAGGCGTATTGGGCAATGAAGGAAATGAACTTTGATGCGGAAGCCGCTGGAATTAAAAGGAGAATCCAAATAAGCGAATTGGAGGAGTTAAGATTGAAAGCGTACAATAGTGCATCAATTTACAAAGAAAGGATGAAGAGATGGTACGACAAACGATTACAAAACAAGGAATTACAAAGAAGGAGACAAGGTCCTACTCTACAATTCAAGATTCAAACTTTTTGGCAAAGGAAAATTACAAAGCAAATGGGATGGACCATACGTCGTACACTCGGTTTCACCCACGGGAGCGGTGACAATCATGGATGCGAAAGGCGGCCAATATGTGGTGAATGGACAGCGACTAAAGGTATTCTTGGAGCCCGACAGTCGTGCCCCTTCATTACATCGACATATACACCATGGAGGAGGAACCGAAACGTCAAGCCTAACGACGTTAAGTAAGGTAAGTTTGTAAATATTCTCTTTTAGATTTTATTTTCATAGTTTTATTTCTATTCTGGACGAACTTTGAGTAAAACATAGGCTTCTAATTTATTGGTGTGCACCTCGGAAAAAGTTGGAGTCCAGGGGGCTGAAAAACCCCCTGGGCCGGCCGGCCCAACACCCCTAGGCCGGCTGGCCTAAGCCTCCTCGTGTGCGAATCGGTCTCAATTTTTGGTAGGTGGGAGATAAGGAAATTTCAAACCTGTGCCTTATAGATTTCATATGCCAAAACCAAAGAGATTTTGGACTTCTCGTCCAAGTCTTTTCGGGACATAAATAGAGGGGCAGGGTAGATCTATTCTCTCATACTTTTAAATCTACACCACCACCTCGAGAGAGACGTCGACAATGGCCGGTCCAGCGAGCGCAAGAGCCATGATTGCAGCAATGGAGATCGAGGAGAGGGGTTGGACGCCTGACACCCCCACGCCAAAGACGCCTAGCCCCATCTCAGCAACCGGTGCGCAGTCCCTCCTTGTTGAAGCAAAGCGATGTGAAGCGAAGGCCCCTCCGAAGAAATTCAATACCCAAGCACGGATGAGCGTCGGAGGCAAGGGCCGTCAATGGTACAACGAGAGGCTAGCTCAAGCCCAAAGGGTGGTCGTCGTCATCAGCAGCGACGAAGACGAAGGCGAGAAGCGACAAGACAAAAAGCCACCCGCACCTAGGCGTTCCGTGCGCCTCCTCGGAGTCAAAAGAAAGAACTACATCGAGCACACCCCGGAGCCGAAGGATTATGCGGGGGACAGCGATTGGGAGAGCATCATGAGCCCTGGTTCATGGGGCGCCACCGGTCGTGACTACGATGATGATTGGCCGGGGTGGGCCGAAGAGGAGAGAAAAGAGGAAGACGACCCCTCCGGAGGTGATAGCGGCAAAAAGAAGAAGGACGACGACGAGCCCGAGGATGACAGCCCCAACCGCAGCGGGCATTACTCCGGGTGCTGTTTCAAGTGCCGCAATGAAATCATGGATCTCCGCGCCACCATTGATAGGTGCCATGATCGAATCGTGGCAATGGATCGAAGGATGGACGACATCGAGAGCTTGGCCGAAAAAGACTATAACTTTCTTGTCCGCAACATAAGGAAGTTATTCGGGATGGTCGGAGATCTACAAAAGCAAGGAGGAGGGCGCCCAAGATGCAATTGCCCGAGGTGCCGTTGAGACCACCAACGAGCGTCACACCCTGTCTTTTATATCATTGCGACGAGGACGCCGCATAATCTAAGCATGGGGGGAGGTGTGACGACTCCTAGATTGAATTTTGGTCTTTGTTTACTCGAAAGTTCGTCGTGTGTGTGCTTTAATTCCGCATGTGTGAGAATCATAGTTTAGCGTTGTGGGCTTTATTTTTCGCATGTGTGAGAGTGAGTCTTAAATTAGTGTTGAGTCATGAAAACAAAATAAAAAGAGTCTTTGTTTTTGTTGGATCGTGCAATTTTATTTATGCATTCAGTTTTACTTTATTTTCTTTAAAGCAATTGTTCACGAGCGTTGTCTTGAAATTTATTTCGTATTTGTGGAGCTTAGTAGATTATTCATCCATGTTAATACCCACACTTGAGCTTTGATCTAGCACTTGGTTTTGATTACGCTTGCGAGTAAGGCATGATTTGGAGGACTTTAATTTCATAAAAATAATAAAACCCCTACAAACATAAGGTTGATCAAGTCCTTGACAAGTCGAGAGTAAAAATCCTATCATCCAAAAGCTTTATTCGTTCCACCATAAGTATTGGATGTACATTGAGTTGAGTTAGGACTTCTTTCTCTTGGGAGTTTTAATTTCGAGCAATGATCATGTCCAGTATTTTTCATCTCTGAATTGCTAACCACGTCAATATTCGGTAATGAGAATTCCTCATTGGAACAACTCATGAAATCTACCGGATTCCAAAACCCGAACCCGAGATTATCTTGTTTATTATCGTCTTCCTTGACCACAACCCAATTGTGAGGATACGTTCTGTTTTTGCGCATGATTTGTATAAAACATAACTTTGGGATGAAGAAAGGAAGGAGTACTGTAAAGACGGACCGAATCCGACCCGGGAAAGCCCCAGGCCGGCCGGCCTACACCTCTTGAGCCGGCCGGCCTAGGCCTCTCTAGTCTCGGTTCGGGCTCTAAAAATTTAGGGAGACACTTTGGAGATTTGCCTATCTATGTTTTATAGAAAGTGTCCTATGAAAAGGTTCGGAGAAGAGAAAGAAAATTCGGGAGAAAGAAAGAAAGGAAAAAAAATGTATGAGAAGAAAAAAAATAAATGAAGTGATTCTATGGTTAGAGAAGTGCAAAGAGATATTACCTTGTTGTTTGAGAACAATATCCTCAATTCCAACCATGTGCAATCCGACAACGAGGACGATGCTTGTGCCTTGAAGTCAATCTTTTTGTATGCCTTTGCACATGTCCACCATTTCTAAATCTTCTTACCCTTGAATCCCTTTACACTATGGAGAAACTTCTCATGATCATTGGCTCGGAAGGTAAGCAATCATTAGAAGGTTTTCTTAATTTGACAATATATGTATATACTTTGCTAAGCCTCACCTATAGCCCCACTTTATACTTGAGAGACTTTTGGGAGATGAGAGCTTGCAAAATAAAAATAGGATAGCCACTTATATTGAGAGACGTGAAAGGACTTGTGCAAGAATTTTTGGTCTAACCTTTGTTGCAGGGTATTTTGCTTCTAAAAACAAAGAGAGAGAAAAACCTCCAAGGATGGCAAGAAAAGCAAGTGTTGTCGATATTCGAGTTGCCGGCTAAAGGTAAGAGTTGTGGAGTAATATTGGATGAGTTTTTAAAAGGCCCATGATATGATTATCCTCGCTGCTCCTCTGACCTTTGTTTGAAGAAATATTGCTAGACTTGTTTGCATAAGTAAATTTTGCAGTTTGAGAACTCTTGAGCAACCCATGGAAGGATTTGGATGATTTGATTTGCTCGAGGACGAGCAAAAGCTAAGCATGGGGGGAATGTTGGCGCTCCTTAAGTACCCATTTTACCATATGATTAGGAGTTGTTTTGGTAAATTCTTCGGGATGATTCATGTACTAACCCGCCACTTGGCACCCGAACTTGACCATTTTCGATTCTGTCCTGGATTTTGGAGCATGTTGCATTTTGACAGGAATTTGGACATTTTTGGAGATGTTTTGACGCATGGTTACAACTGGGCTAAGATGAGGAATAAAAGGAAGAATCAACACGCAAAAGATGGGACCGAAAGGGGCCAGAAAAGGCCCAGGCCGGCCGGCCTGGAGTCCTTGGGCCGGCCGGCCTAGCCCTTTTTGGAGCCCAATCGGTCTCGGTTTTCTTCAGCACGAAGTATGCGTCAACCCTAATCTATGTTTTACCAAAACCACCGACCATATATGCCTATAAATACCCCGAAGCCGCCGTCAAAGAGGGGGACCGCAGAGGAGATCGCAGAGATCGCAGAGAAGAGCATCCAGAGATACATTCGAGTTAGACACAAGAGAAAGGCGACACCGGAGGCCTCATCGTCCCTCGGCGCCGCTGCAAGTTGGAGGACAGCAAGGGATCCATCCCTTGCCGGAGATTTCGTCACCATGATCGACTACGCTTCAGCTTAGCTTCATGGGGTAAAGTCCTCGTTTATTCATGGGGTTGTAAGGAGATCTTGAGTTGTAATTGCCGAATCCTTTATGAGATTGATCTATCACAATTCTTGTTGATGATACTTTGATGCCTAATAGTTCGCGACTTGGCTTTGGGTATGCTTTGCTCTTGCATGGTTTACTTAGATTACATCAACTATCGTGTTCTTGTTGATTTGTTACCGATTATCCTTGTGTAGTGACACTATGCGGGAGGGAGAGGTTTTGATCTTGGAACACACCTTTGGTAGATTAGATCCGTTCTTCGTTGCTTGGCGATTACATCTCTAGTGATCCTAGACCCTATGGACAAATGCTCTTCATATCTTGTGCACACATCTATCATTGCTCACTAGTCTAGATTAGATTAGATTGGTTAGATTAGATCTATTTCATACTCAATCACTCAATATAGATTTTTTACCAACATCATTAGTGCTTAGTTAAGCATAGTAATACACTTGTTCCGTGGATTGATAAATCTTGGGGGAATACTCTAAGGGAAAAGCTATACACGATCCGTGCGCTTGCGGTACGTAAATTGGCGCTTTAAGAAGCGTCAACAAAGACCCAGCTCCACCACCAGAGGATCCAGTGCCTGCCGCTGCTGGAGGAGACTTGAGTGACCCAGAGGAGGATGAGGAAGACCCCATCCAGTATGACGGCTACTACCGTGGAGGCATGTGGGATGACTCCGATGTAGAAGAAGAGCCCCTAGAGCTGACGGGTGGAACAGGCGCCCCAGATGGAGGGGATGAGAACTCAGTGAACCCCGTAGCGCCACCCAGAGTTGCACGAGAGCCGCCTGAGTACCGGGCAGAGAGGGAGATCCACTATGTTGATGATGCTGAAGGCCCCTACCCAAGGATGCTATGGGAAGCACTGCAGATCATTGGCGCCACTCAGAGGCCACACTTTGAAGCTGGTAGACAATGCCATCAAGGTGGAGCATGCTCACAAGGAGATGTGTGAGATGAAAAGAAAGATGGACTCGCAGGGACAGTCAAGCAACAGCCGCCCTTGCTTTGCATCTCCACAGGGAACGCCTTTCCGTTCTGGAGGCCCGAATGTCAACTATGGACAGAACCAGTACCAGCGCCAGAATGAGTAGAATCCGCAAACTCCACGCTCTGGACAGCAGGCACCAAGCTCCAACTTCCCTCAGAACCGCCAGAATACTCCCACCAGTACACCCATGAGGAATCCCAACTCTGCTCCTGTTGGGAAGGACACTTGTTACAGGTGTAGTGAAACTGGGCACTATGCTAACAATTGCCCCAAACGGAATGTCCAGAACACACTGGGTCAGTTCAACAATAGTGCACAGAGGCAGACTCCTCAATAGCAGCCGCAGCAGCAAAGAAACAATAACCAGAACTCGCAGAATAAGGGTCAGCAGAATTTTGCTCACGGCAGGGTGAATCATGTAGCTACGGAGACCACACAGGAGGCCCAGGACATTGTGTTTGGTATGTTCTTGGTTAACTCAGCCCCTGCATCTGTTTATTTGATTCTGGAGCATCGCATTCTTTTATATCAACTCAGTACGTAGCCAAACATTCCATTCCCGTTAGCACCATGCCTAAACCCATGTTAGTAAACTCACCCAGGGGGAATATGAGGGCTATATACCAATGTATGGGGATAAAGATCCAGATCATGGGCAGAGAATTCTGTGCAAATCCTATAGTTTTGGAGTCTGGTGGAATTGATGTCATTCTCGGCATGGGATGGTTAACCAAACATGATGCTGTTATCCAATGTGCCAAGAGATTAGTGCTCCTTACCAGCTCAGCAGGTGAGAGGTTTGAGTTTGTTGCAACCTCTCCAGCATCAACAGATTGTACGGTGAACCGAATGAAGGCTGATCTGATAGAGGACATCAGGATAGCATGCGAGTACTCAGATGTGTTCCCCGATGATTTACCAGGTATGCCACCTGAACGTGACATTGAGTTCATCATAGATCTTTTACCTGGTACTGCACCTATTGCTAAGAGACCATATAGGATGTCTGCTGGTGAATTAGAAGAACTTAAGAAACAATTAAAGAAATTGTTAGATAAGAAATTTATTCGTGCTAGTTCTTCACCATGGGGAGCACCAGTGATCTTTGTTGACAAGAAGGATGGTACACAGAGGATGTGTGTGGACTACATGTCTTTAAATGAAGTTACTATCAAGAACAAGTATTCGTTGCCTAGAATTGAGGATTTGTTTGATCAGTTAAGAGGAGCCAAGGTATTCTCCAAGATTGACTTAAGGTCAGGGTATCATCAGTTGAGGATACGGCCATCAGATATTCCCAAGACCGCTTTCACTACCAAATATGGATTGTATGAGTATACAGTTATGTCATTCGGGTTGACCAATGCTCCAGCTTACTTCATGTATCTGATGAACAAGGTGTTCATGAAGTATCTTGACAAGTTTGTAGTGGTTTTCATTGATGATATTTTGGTGTACTCCAAGAATGAGGAGGAACATGAGGAACACCTGAGGCTTGTTTTGCAGAAGCTCAGAGAGAATCAGTTGTATGCTAAGTTGAGCAAGTGTGAATTCTGGCTGAATGAGGTTTCGTTTCTTGGTCATGTCATCACAGATGGAGGAATTGCAGTTGATCCTAGCAAGGTCAGGGATGTATTGAAGTGGGAACCACCGCAGACAGTGTCAGAAATCCAGAGTTTCCTCGGACTTGCCGGATATTACAGAAGGTTTATTGAAGGCTTCTCTAAGATAGTGAAACCCCTTACTTCACTACTAGAGAAGGGTAAAGCGTTTATGTGGTTAGATGATTGCCAGGCTAGTTTTGATGAGTTAAAGAAGTGGTTGACTACGACTCCAGTGTTGGCTATGCTAGACATTCACAAGAGTTTTGATATATATTGTGATGCATCTCGTCAGGGACTTGGTTGTGTGCTGATGCAAGAGGGACATGTGATTGCTTATGCGTCTCGTCAGTTAAGGAAGCATGAGCAGAACTACCCCACCCATGATTTGGAGTTAGCAGCCGTGGTGCATGCCTTGAAGATATGAAGACATTATTTGTTGGGACACAGGTGTCAGATCTACACGGATTACAAGAGTCTAAAGTATATCTTCACTCAGAATGACCTCAACCTGAGACAGAGAAGATGGTTAGAGCTCATGTGGTTGCTAATGCTTTGAGTCGCAAGAGTCACGTGAATGCAATAAGAGTTATCAAGATGCCTCAAGAATTGTGTTGGGAATTTGAGAAACTCAATCTTGGGTTCGTTGCTCACACCGAAGGGATCACTATTGAGGTAGAGCCGACCCTTGAGCAAGAGATACGGAAAGGCCAGCTTGAGGATGCCAAAATCAAGGAGATGAAGGAGTTGATGGAAATAGGCAAGGCACCTGAGTTCACAGAAGATGAACATGGAACAATATGGTTCAGAAAGAGGATATGTGTGCCAGATGTAGAGCATCTTCATGAGATGATTCTGAAAATGGCTCATGATTCAGCTTACTCGATCCATCCTGGAAGTACCAAGATGTACCAGGATCTGAAGCAGAGATATTGGTGGTATGGTATGAAGCGTGATGTTGCAGCTCACGTAGCTATATGTGATGTGTGTCAGAGAGTCAAGGCGGAACAACAGAGGCCAGCTGGATTGCTACAACCTTTGAAGGTGCCAGAGTGGAAATGGGAAGAGATTGGTATGGATTTCATTGTGGGATTGTCTCGTACAAAGGATGGCTATGATTCGATATGGGTCATTGTGGATCGATTGACCAAGGTAGCTCACTTCATTCCAGTAAAGACTACTTACACAGGAGCACGACAGGCAGAACTATACATATCCAGGATTGTGTGTTTACATGGGGTGCCCAAGAAGATTGTGTCAGACAGAGGTACTCAGTTCACGTCTCGGTTTTGGTAAAAACTGCATGAGTCTATGGATACAAAGTTGAATTTCAGTTCGACTTATCACCCGCAGACTGATGGACAGACAGAAAGGATCAATCAGGTGCTAGAGGATATGCTTAGAGCTTGCGCTTTAAAGAATAGAGGCAGATGGGATAAGAGTTTGCCGTATGCAGAGTTCTTCTACAACAATCGATATCAGGCCAGTTTGAAGATGGCACCATTTGAGGCGTTGTATGGCAGAAAGTGCAGGACTCCGCTATACTGGAGTGAGGCAGGAGAAAACCAGTTGTTTGGCCCAGAGATCACCAAGGAGGTCGAACGACAGGTGTAGATTGTCAGAGAGAATCTGAAGGTGGCACAGTCTCGACATAATAGTTATGTTGACACTCGACGTAGAGAGTTGACATTTGAAGAAGGAGAGTTTGTGTATCTTAAAGTGTCACCCATCAGAGGTTTACGCAGGTTCAAGGGTAAAGGGAAACTGTCACCTCGCTACATTGGTCCGTTCAAGATATTGTCTCGGAAGGGTGAAGTGGCATATGAGTTAGAGTTACCATCTCGGTTGTCAGATGTGCACAATGTGTTCCACATATCCCAGTTGAAAAAGTGTTTGAGGGTGCCAGAGGAGGAGCTGCCACTGGAGGAGTTGAATGTGCAAGATGATTTGACTTATACAGAACATCTGGTCAGAATTTTGGATACTTTAGAAAGGATTACCAGGAGTAAAATGATACGGATGTGTAAGGTTCAGTGGAGTTATCATGCAGAGGATGAGGCAACATGGGAACGAGAGGATGAGTTACAAGTAGAATTTCCCCAGCTCTTTGCTAACCCAGCTGAATCTCGAGGACGAGATTCATTTTAAGGGGGTAGGTTTGTAACACCCTAAATTTCAAATTAGGAACCCAAGTAAATTTAATTAGTTTTGTTTTAGGATTGTTAAGGTTTATTTGCTTTATCTTGCATTTTAGAGTATTTGTCGGGAATGAAATAATTTATTAAGCCTTAAAATAAATATAAGAAAAATAGGTTGTGAGCCTTCATGCTGCTTTGCATCTTCTTTATTGTTTGTTGTTCAATTAAAATTTCAATTCTCAAATTCGAATTAAATTGAATGTGTTTGGATCTATTTCAAAAAAATGGAAAACCCAGCCGGCCCACTCTCCCTTTCTTCTTTCCCCGCGGCCCAAAATCGCCCCGCCAGCCCGTTTCCTTTTTCCCCTCCCGACCCAGCCTGCCTCACCACGCCCCCCTCTCTCTGTCGTTGTCGCCTGGGGCCCGCCTGTCAGGGGGCGTCCCCTTCCTCACGCCCGACCGGGACTCGGGTCGGAGCTCGAGTCCGACCGCACCACCGCGTTCCTATGGGCCCGCACGCCTAGGCCCCTCGGCCGCCCCAATAAAAGCACCGCCCCGCACCCCTGTCTCCGCACCAACCCGCAGCCGCCGCCTTCGTGCTAAACCCTAGCTTGCGCCGCCGCGAATCGAGCTCGGGAACCGCAGCCTCCGTCACACCGTTCCACCGCCGCTCCATGACGACTTCGCTGCCCCAAAGCTTCTCCGTGGGGTGAGGAACCTCGCCGATCCCTTTCTCTTCTCTCTTTTCCTCTCGCGCGCGCGAAATCGCTCGCCAGAGTTGACTCCGACGGCGCTTGCCGCCTCTCACCACCACGCTAGGTCTCCGCCGCCCTAGCGTCCTCCCAAACCCCCCTAATTGAGATCGCGATCTCGCGAGCTCACTCCCCATCCAAACCGTTTTAGAAAAGGGCCCCGGACGGCCATTTTAGGCCCATGCCAGCGAGCCGCCGCCGAGCCTCGCCGCTGGCGAGTTAGCGCCGCCGCCAGCCTACCGCTTGCACCTCCGCCGCTCGATCTAGATCCAAGGGTCCATATCCAACCCAAAACCCAGGTCAAACAAACCATACCGGTCAACTCCGGGTCGTTTTGCAAAAGAGCCCCCTATTTTAGTGAAATTAACCCGCAGTCCAAGCTAGCTTAAGAAGGTTTACAAAATAGTCCTTTTCTTTTTGTTTCTGTTTATTTAAAATCTTTACAAATAAGCCCTTATAGTCTTGTTTTAGCCATAACTTCACCGTTTTAAATCCGTTTTCGACGAATCTTGCGCTCACGCGATCCTTGCAATGTGTAGAATAGTTTTATATCCTCGTTTTGTACTATTTATATTGTTTGGTGTATTGTTTCTTAATTGTTGTATTTGTTTGCTTGTATGTGCTCGTGTGATGTGTAGACGACGCGCAGTTCGAGGGTCAGCAAGAGCAAGACTTTGAAGACGCTGGTCAGCAGCTGCCTTTCGAGGAAGGCAAGTGGCCCCTTGATTATACTTTTGTCCCAAATAATTCACAATTTATTCACATTTACTTTATTGCATGCATGTGTCTATAATATGATGGGAACCCAATTAAAGATTTTACCTAGTTTGTCTATCTATGCCTTGATCAAACCGGGTACTTTAATTAAGTTGTGTAGTATTGCTAGTTGCTTATACATAGATCATGGTTAGAGATACTGGATATAAATGCTACCTATGTTACTTCATTTTATATGGTTAATGTTGTTAAGCAAGATCATATGTTTTAATTGGAACATGGAGAACCACCCAAGAAAACAGTACAACCACAATACTACATATCTCTGGTCTTGGCTGATTAATTAGAAACTCTAACTTGTGCCAGTCTTACTGAAAGGGCAAGAGGGGATGCATCGATGGAGTATAGCCCGGTCCTCTTGGGGCAGCGGCCTTTGCTAAGGAGCTGACCATTAGGGAGGGTAATGCTCTGTTTTGGCTTAAAACCTTAGCGGGCTGTCATTTGTTAGGAAATCTTTGTAAAGGTCTCGTAGCATCCCTATGCAACCATACCTCAGAAGTGTGGTATTGTGTCTGATCAACACATGTGTTGTTGGGTTCAAAGTTCTTCGGGACTTTTACGCAAATTGTGGGGAAAGTGTACAACCTCTGCAGAGTTAAAACTAACCGGTTAGCCGTGCTCACGGTCAAGAGTGGCTTAGACCCTCACATGATAATTGAACTTTAAGATGATCTAAATCGATGCTTTATTTATGATGTTGATGATGATTACTTCATATGCTTATTTATAGGTTAATGGTATAAACTTACATCTAGTTAATGCTTGCTAAATAAAATTTGATTAATTAAAAGTGCTTATCGCAGTTAAACCATGCCAGCTATTCCAGGTTCATCCTTGCATGTAATATATAGTTGTTTCCCTGCCACTTGTTGAGTACTAACCATAAGTGTACTCACCCTTGCATAATGCTGTTCAGACCAAGATAATAATTGCCCGGAGTATCTAGAAGACTTCGAAGATTTCTAGGCGTATGTCTCCCAGTCGATTGCCTGTGCTTGAAGATTCTGCTGTTACTCTGAGGCGGTATTTATTCGCTTAAGATTAAGACATTCGGTTATGTAATAAAGTTTTTAATACTCTCTTTCGTTATGGCATTGTTATGATATTCGCTTTATTGTCTATCGTATGTGTGTAAACTGATCCTGGCTCACATATGAGAATGCATTCAGTTTCCTTCATAAACCGGGTGTGACAGAAGTGGTATCAGAGCAGTGTTGACTGTAGGATGTTAGTCTAGATAGAATGGTCGCAATTAAAATCTTGTTTAGTAGCCAAGTCTTTACCTTTCTTTCTGCTCTTGCTTATTTTGAAAATTGCTTAATCCTTATTTTATACTGGCATCTTTTATCTTATCTTTGGTGGTATACTTGTTTTACTTCTTTCAAGTATGCTTTTGTTAAACAAAAATTTATCTATCTTGCCCCACTACTTATGGCCAGGACTTACCAGACTGCCCGCAAGAGCACCGGAGGACGTGTCTTTGCCCATCGCACATCCGTTGAGCCAGCCCCAGCATCTGCACCTCCTTCACCCACCCTAGCTCAGTTAGAGGAGGAGGATGAGGAAGTACCAGGGAGGGGCTACTTCTTCGATGAGGATGAGAATGGCCGCATCATGGAGGTTGATGAAGAAGGGAACATGACATGACCGCTGTTGTCACCAACCCCAGCACAGGAAGACCCAGCTCCACCACCAGAGGATCCAGTGCCCGCCGCTGCTGGAGGAGACTTGAGTGACCCAGAGGAGGATGATGAAGACCCCATCCAGTATGACGGCTACTACCGTAAAAGATGCAATCTTAAAAATTGAATCCAACTATCTGCCTAATTAGACTATATGATGATGATGATGAGAAAATATTCTATATCACCAACGTACTTTTCGTAATGACTTACTAGCTACAAGTATATATAGCACCAATCTTGTATTCGTTGTGTTCACTTGGCTGTGGCTGATGGCTGGTGCTGATTTGTTATGAGAGAACAGTACTGCTGACTGGCTGGTAGCTGGTGGCTGGTGCTGATTTAGTACGAGAGAACAGTACTGCTGGCTGGTTGGCTGACAAGCCAAACGAACACAGCGATTGCACAAACTATATTATGCTTCGAACAAAGATATTTGGAAGAGTTTCCCGACATTCCTCACCACCAGATTAACATCGTATCTAAGTTTATTATATCCTCCTTTATTAAAAAAGATATTTATTTATATCCTACCAGCAATCGAATTGGGTTATCATGGGCTGTAAATACATCAATGTTCGATCAAGTCAGAGCCCAACTCGATTTTGGGCTCAAGTACATCAAGGGCTCTTTTCAATTTGGGCTTCTTAAGGCCCACAGTACTCCTCCCCACTTAGTTACTGGCCTCCCAAAAGCACATCATGACAGCTTCTTTCTGGATCAATACATTCAAAGCATAATAGAACTTGATTGATTTGCTAGCAATTTTTGACATGATAAATTTAAAGCAAGAGAATATGTTGGTTTGCAAAAACTGTTGGCAAGAAATTTAAGTATTAATTTGTTTAGTAATTTCTATTAACTTGCCATGATTTTGGTTAAAGTGGCCAATCAAATCAATTGACAGCCAAATCTTATTGGCATGCCTTGATTTTGGCATGGAAAAAATTGGTAGTAAACCAATCAGGCTAATATAATTATATCTAATGTTTTGGCACAAAATAGTGCAGAGTATATCAGTGCGAAAGTGGAATTTTCATCTAAAGCAATGCTAAACATGCTGATTATGCGGTCCAACAAAAGTCTTACCCCTTTGACAGTGTAGATATGATATGGATATTTAAGGATAGTACTTGATAGCATGTATATTCTACTCCTATCTTGGAATTGCACTTAGTAGTCCAATTCAATGAAATCCAGAGGATTGAGTTTTGGGCCGCCATTGCCCTTTACTCTTACATAATTTGTTAGGATTGAGTTTATAATGATTTGCATGCATACAAGTTTTAGCCGATAACTACTTCTAATAAAAACAACATGGATCAATGGAAAAAGGAGATGGAAAATAAAAATAATATCAGTGAGATCCAAATATGAATGGAGTTTATTGGAAGCACTGGTGAGTTTTTCAATATGATGTTATGTCAGTCCAATCTCTCAAAAGAAGCGTGCATCTCTTCATAGGGTGGGTTTGTGTATATTTGCATGTCTATATCCGTAATATAATATAAAGATACTAAATATTTCTACAAAATCAAACTAAATATAAATAGAAGTCCTATGTGTGGAAAATGGATAGCAGTTAATTATCGGAATTATTCGATATCCTTATACGCTAAAACATGAATACATTTATCTATATCCGCATATACTTCTAAAATTGATACATGAATTTGAATTGTGTTCAATACGGTATTATCTATTTTTGTAAAGTACAAATTGTGCTCATTTCAAGACTTGACTTAGTACCACGAATGTGGATATAAGTAGTATGAGTACGCCAGATACTAATACTGTCTAGGCTATACATATATTATATTAAATTATTCAAAAACTAAAATATCCTGATTGAAAATTTTGAAAGTCCTAACTATATAAAAAATGTATAATTAGAATAGTAATTTAGAAACAAGTCTCCATCTATCTCTATAACTAAATAATCTTTAATTATTTTGAGAATATATACATATATTAACTAGAATTCAAATTTCTAATTATATATGGCCCACATTTTATTTTCATAGCTAAAAATATATCAAGTATTAATATGTCTATTGATATATAATTTGTAATTTGATAACAAAAAAAATACATTTTTGAAAGATAATAATGGATACTTTTATTCCATGAGGATGTGTCCTATATGTATTTATTTTCGCTCTATGAGATTTTAATTTTTTGATGTACAGACAAATATTTGCAGAGAAGGATATACACTGGACCTTCTAATCTGAATCATCTGATTTGTATTCGTATAATATATGGAAACTTTTCTCTAAAAGAGTCAAAGATTACCCGACCAGCTTCCTGTTGGAATTTGGTCCATTTATGGCCTTCAAGAGAATTCCAAAGCAACATGTGGCTGGTTGGTATTATCCCATACTGCTAGTACAAGCAAGTGGACACCAATTTAAATATTGGAGCACTTTCCATGCGTTGAATGGAGCAGCCAAGAGATGGGGTGTGTAAGACTTTGCTAAACACACACCAACACACGCACACGCACGCGTGCGCGTGTATCCGTGTTTATCCGCGTGACTTGTGACTTGCGACGTGCGGTTGTGTGGCTGTAATTCAGCCAATATTTTGCCACTTGTGTCTCTCACTTTTGAATCGTTGTGCACTGATTAGGTGCTAATCAATGCCCGGTTAATGCCATAATTCCTAGTAAATTGTCATGATCATCTTGAATGTATTTTAATGTTGTTTATGGGCATCATCAAAGAGATAACGGCTCCTTGAGAGCAGCCGCGCCTATATGAGAGCACTGGAAACATTCAGATGATACATTCTTAATTTTCCCTGCCATTTTCCACTTCCTGTTGTGCTGTGTCATCGAGCTGCTAGATCTTGCCGGCCCTTCTCTTGGCGTGCACTGAGGAGAAGGGTGAGCGGTATCTCCGAACCCTTGCCGTCGTGAAGCCTGCACAAGGGACGACAATAAGGTTTCTGGGCAGCGCAACTGCGCGACCACTCGAGACTGTTCGACTACGTTCTGCGCTGCTGCAATCTGCACTGCATCGACTCTTCACGAGGACGGAGCGCTGATCGGTAAGAGTAATTGAATTTAACATGATTATGTTTCGGTTTGTTTTGCTCAATCAGGAAAGCAGTAGCGTTGTTACTTCTATTTTGCCTCAAATTGAAATCTGGTCCCTTTAAACGCATATTTCCAATAATCCAGAAACCTTATATATGCGTTTGTTGTAATTCAGCAATGGCTGGTCCTTCGGATGCAATGAAACCTGAGAGGTTTGCCGTGGTAAATTCCGAAGATGGCAGACTAGAGTCAAATTTTGGCTCATGTCTATGGAACTGTGGTGGGTGATCCATCTAGTGATGCCATTCACGGTTGAGCAGACCGCGGTGTTTGCGGGTGATAGCGATAAGGCGCTTGGATGTGTCTTATCTCTGTTGTCAGATCAGTTGTATGATCTGTACATGGATTACACTAACCCCACATAGTTGTGGGATGCACTTGAGCGCAAATTTGCAGTCTCAGAAGGTGGTCGCTTACTCTATACCTGTGAGCAGTTCTATGACTTCAGTGTTGATGCTGCAAAGTCGATAGTTGCACAGGCACATAAGATGCTACTACTGGTTGGGGAGATTGCAAGTTTGGGCTGTCCTTTGCCGGACAGGTTTGTGGCAGCTGGTATTATTGCCAAACTCCTTGCATCTTGGAGGGATTTTGCCACAACCTTGAAACACAAATGAGAGGATATCTCCACTGAGAATTTGATTATAGCTCTTGATGTGGAAGAGAAGGCAAGAGCAAAGGATGCTCCAGGAACATCCGCTCAAGGTGCAAGTGCAAACATCATAGTGAACAAGCCCACTTACAAGGGTAAGGGAAAAGGTAAGATGAACTATGGTGAAAAGCCTAAGAAAACCACTAACATCAAGAAGAAACCAGAGAAGGATGATAAGGTCAGAGCATGTTATGTGTGGCAAAGAAGGGCATCTTGCGAAGAATTGCCGCTACCGCAAGGACCGAGATGATGGCAAGCCTAACAATAAGGTGAACGTCACCATAGGCAATGGCGATGAGGCCGGTGGATCTCGGTATAGTAATTTCCCAGTTGTATTTTCGACAATTCAATCTACAGATTGGTGGGTTGATACTGGTGCGAATATACATGTATGCTCTGACATATTCTTGTTTACTTCTTACCAGGTAGAGTGGTCTTCCTCCGTCTTGATGGGAAACGAATCTGATGCGCCTGTTCTTGGTGTTGGTACGGTCGAACTGAAGCTGAGTTCAGAAAAGATTGTCCACTTGAAGAACGTGCATCATGCTCCGTTAATAAACAGAAATCTCATTAGCGGGTCCTTGCTTTGTCGAGATGGTCATAAGTTAGTGTTCGAGTCCAATAAAATTGTAATATCTAAATTTGGGAACTTTGTTGGTAAAGGCTATGAGAGCGGAGTCTTGTTCCGCTTAAATACTGTTGATCCAAATTTCCATTTAGATATTGCATCCATGAATAAAATTTGTGAGTCCAATGTGTGGCACTCTCGTTTTTGTCATATCAGTTTTGACACCATTGCTACAATGTCCAGATTAGAGTTTATTCCGAAATTGGAAGTAGTCAAAGGATCAAAGTGTCAATCATGTGTGCAAGCAAAACAACCTCGAAAACCATTCAAGGGTTTAGAGGAGTAGAGAGATTTGGCACCATTAGATCTTATTCATTCAGATCTATGCGAGATGAAAGGATTGTTGACTAGAGGAGGCAAGAGATATTTTATGACTTTAATAGATGATGCTACACGTTATTGCTATATTTACTTGCTGAAAACAAAAGATGAAGCTTTTCACTACTTTAAAATTTTTAAAGCTGAGGTTGAGGACCAAATTGAGAGAAAGATCAAGCGTTTACGTGATGATCATGGAGGAGAACACATCTCCAATGAGTTCTCTCAATTCTGTGCTGAACATGGTATAATCCATGAGGTCACACCACCATACTCTCCTCAATCAAATGGGGTGGCTGAGAGGAAAAATCGGACACTTACAGACTTGGTAAATGCCATGTTAGAGAGTTCCGGTATGTCCTATGAATGGTGGGGGAAGCTATTTTGACAGCAAACTTTGTCCTTAATCGAGTTGTGATAAAAAACAAAGATATCACTCCTTACGAGGGATGGAAAGGGCAAAAGCCTAATGTCAATTTTCTGCGCACGTGGGGTTGTTTGGCGAAAGTCAATATACCATCGCCGAAAAAGAGAATGTTTGGACCCAAGACGGTTGACTGTGTGTTTTTTGTTACGCACAAAACAACACGTTTTAGTTGTGAAATCAGATTCTCCTGATGTGAGCGTTTACACAATCATGGAGCCACGAGATGCTTCATTCTTTGAGAAAGTTTATACAATGAGATCAGCAAGCAATAATGAAACTCAGATTTACACTCAATCTGAAACAACTGCTCTACCTGAACCAAATAGTGAACCAGTTTCATCCGA
This sequence comes from Panicum virgatum, assembly GCF_016808335.1. NCBI lineage: Eukaryota > Viridiplantae > Streptophyta > Magnoliopsida > Poales > Poaceae > Panicum > Panicum virgatum. The sequence continues at coordinate 54,379,375 of NC_053147.1, forward strand.
CGAAGATAATGATAAAGTCGATGATGCTCCACGCAGAAGTAAGAGACAAAGGGTTGCGAAATCCTTTGGTGATGACTTTATTGTTTATCTTGTGGATGACGTGCCAAAAACACTTCCCGAGGCTTATGCATCTCCTGATGCAGAGTATTGGAAAGAGAGTCCATAGTGAGATGGACTCCATCATGTCCAATGGGACTTGGGCGATCACTGACTGTCTAAGCGGGTGCAAATCAGTTGAATGCAAGTGGATCTTTAAGAAAAAAATGAGGCATAATGGTACTATTAAAAAGTACAAGGCAAGGCTTGTGTCCAAGGGTTATACACAAAAAAAGGAGAGAATTTATTTGATACTTACTCTCCGGTAGCCCGGATTGCAATAATTAGAGTACTGCTTGCGTTAGCAGCTTTCTATGATTTACTTGTCCATCAAATGGATGTAAAAGCAGCTTTCCTTTATGAAGAGTTGGAGGAAGAAATATATATGGAGCAACCAGATGGCTTTGTTGTCCTTGGAGAGGAGAACAAAGTGTGCAGATTAATAAAATTCTTATATGGCCTAAAGCAAACACCTAAACAGTGGCACGAAAAATTCGACACCACTTTAACATCTGCAGGATTCAGCGTGAACGAGACAGATAAGTGTGTACTACCATTATGGTGGGGGTGAAGGTGTTATATTGTGTTTGTATGTCGATGACATACTTATATTTGGGACCAGCACTGCTGTGATTGATGAGATAAAATCTTTCCTATTTGATATGAAAGACTTAGGTCCAGTAGATGTAATTCTGAATATTAAGTTGATTAAAAATGAGAATGGGATTACACTGAGTCAATCCTATTATACAGAGAAGGTCCTTAGCCGCTTTGGCTTTGCAGACTGTAAGATCGCTCCAACTCCCTATGATGCAAGTGTGAAACTTCGAAAATTCGAAGGACAGGGAAGAGATCAATTGTGATATTCTCAAATAATTGGATCCCTTATGTATTTAGCTGGTGCGACCAAACCTGACATCTCCTATGCTATGAGTAAACTGAGTCGGTTCACATCAAATCCAAGAGATGATCATTGGAAAGCACTCGAGCGAGTGTGTCGTTATCTGAGAGGTACTTCAGATTATGGAATTCACTACTCGGGATACCCATCTGTATTAGAGGGGTATAGTGATTCCAATTGGATCTCTAATGCGGACGAGATCAAAGCTACTAGTGGCTATATATTCACTCTAACGGGTGCTGCAGTTGCGTGGAGGTCTTGCAAACAAACAATCTTCACAAAATCAACGGCTGAAGCAGAACTTGTAGCACTAGAGACTGCCACTAATGAGGCTGAATGGCTTAGAGAGCTATTTATGAACTTGTCTATAATTGAGAAGCCGGTACCACCCATCCTAATGTATTGCAATAACCAATCAATGCTAGCTCCGGTTATGAATACAAAGGATAATTCCAAGTCCAACAAGTATATTAAGCGGAGGCTTAAAACTGTCAGAAAAATGAGAAACTCCGGAATAATAGCTGTGAGTTATGTGAAAAATGAAAATAATCTGGCAGACCCTTTCATAAAGGGATTATCACGGAATGTGATTTCTGTGATGTCTAAGGACATGGGTATGAGGCCCATTTGAGTATGTTACATCACAATGGTAACATATCCTATGTGATCGGAGATCCCGTGAAGTAGAAAATAGGAAGAACAAGTTGATGATGTAACTCAAAGAGTACACTAAAAATAATAAAAATGTATCAATGTCCAAATGACAACAATAGTACTCTTTATTATTTGGAAGGATGGCATTAAGCTTTAATGTTCCCCATTAAAAAGATATCAGCCAGCAGGATATTCTTGAAGAGGAACACCTACGTGAGTCTAACTATAGGTCACTGTTTTTGAGACAGGGTGCTCTCATTGAAAACTCACTAAAAGATATGGGAGTAGACCATTAACGCTCCGGTTAGGCGAGATTATTTTGGCAGCCTAGTGTCAGTTGTGATTTCAGGTGAAGTTCGACCACGTATGACTGAGAATTCAAGGCCTAGTCCATTCTTCAGTTGTAGGAAGATGAATCTTGTTATTCTAGGTACTAGTTCAATCCATACAAGACTCATACTGAAAGACTGGTATATTAACGATGATACAACACATTGATCCTTTTGTCCTTCATTTCTTACTTTGGAATTGGTGGGGGATTGTTGGAATTTGGTCCATTTATGGCCCATTCAAGAGAATTCCAAAGCAACATGTGGCTGGTTGGTATTGTCCCATACTGCTAGTACAAGCAAGTGGACACCAATTTAAATATTGGAGCACTTTCTATGCGTTGAATGGAGCAGCCAAGAGATGAGATGTGTAATGCTTTGCTAAACACACACCAACGCACGCACGCGCGCGCACGTATTCGCGTCTTTTCGCGTGTATATCGGCGTGACTTGTGACTTGCGACGTGCGGTTGTGTGGCTGTAATTCAGCTAATATTTTGCCACTTGTGTCTCTCACTTTTGAATCATTGTGCACTGATTAGGTGCTAATCAATGCCCGGTTAATGCCATAATTCATAGTAAATTGTCATGATCATTCTAAATGTGTTTTGCTCGATCAGTTTACAACTTTGCTTAAGACTTCTATTTTACCTCAAATTGAAATCTAATCTCTTTAAACGCATATTTCCAACGCTTCCATCCCTAAATGCAAAACCCATCTAAACGTGTGCCTCCAGGGAAAAAAAACTGCCTGAATCGGTGTTAAAGTGTGGGGAAATCAGCATATACCACTTCCTCGAATACGCAAACATATGAAAAAAGAAAAAGAGAAGATAAAAAAAAATCCAAAGTACCCTTCCGTTGAAAAAAGTCCGGGAAATACTAAACCGCAGAAAACGAAACAAAAAATAAAATAAAATCCAAACAGTCTAGGGTTTTGCGTACTAGTTATGCCCAGGCCGCGACGCGACGCGCCGCCCCTTCCCCTTCTTCCCCTGCGCCTCGCCCGCCGACTTCGTCCCCACCCCCTCGCGGCGGCGAGCCGGAGCGTCTCGGCTGTTGCCGCCCGGGGCCCGCGGAGCTCCGTCGCCTTGGCGCCATCCGCCCCGCGGGCCGTGGAGGCGGCTCCATCGGCTTTGGCGGCGGCCGTGGCGGCGGAACCGGAACCCTAGCGGCTGACGAGGTTAGTCTCACTCCCTCTCCATCGATTCCTGCGCTATTGCGCGCGGCGGTCGACGGTGTCTCTCGCGGGGCGTTCATTTGGATTGGCCGTCTGCGGGCAATGGGAAGGGCCGCGGGGGAATCGGGGCCGGGGCTGGAATTTCGAAACCCTAGATGTGTTGATTTTCTTTGGTTTCTTGATCAGGTGACGCGGTGTTTCTTTTATGCGCAGCGGCGGGACAAATTGTGTTCTTGCGGGATGCTGTAGGCTGAAAGCCCTGTTTTACCGGGTACCATAGATTCCGAATCAAGGTCTTGTGCGGTGTGTGTTCCAATAACTGGTTACCGCGAACAGTGAGTTGAATTGGGGATTGGGGTGCACTGTGATTTGTAGGATAGTGGGTCTTGGAAGGATTGTGTTTCTGTCAACGAATTGATGCCTCTTGATCCTGCCCTGCGTCTAGTAGGGTAACCGGCTCGAGTTAGGGGTACGACTGTACGAGTTTGCAGGATTTCCTTCTCTGCTGGACCGGTAGTCTGTAGCAACCCCAATTGAGTACTGATTTGCTTGAGTTAGGTTGAAATCATGGCTTTGCATGGTGCTTTAGATTCGAATCGCGGTCTTGCGAGGTGTGGGTTCCAATAACGGGCTTCCACCTTGGGGCTTTACTTATAGATATGAAAAATTGGCCAATAGGTACTGCATGGTAGTATGTAGGATATTAGTCTTGCCAGGACTGTGTTTGTCCACGAATTAGTGGCTCTTTATCCTGTCCTGTTGACTAAATGACTAGTAAGGGTAATTGGCTTGATTAGGGGCACGAGTTTGCAAGGCAGGTAGTCAGTAGCAACCCTGGTAAAGTGAATTAGGCTGAAATCATGACTTTGCAAAGTGCCATAGATTGAAATTGTAGTCTTCTGAGGTGTGGTTTCTAATAACTGATTGCCACCACTGGGATGGGCTATACAAATGAGTAAGTGGTCGGTTGGGATTGGGGTGCATGGTTTTAGGGTATTAGGTGATGCAAGGATTGTGTTTATGACCATGAATTGGTGCTCTTGTTGTTAACTGGCTCGAGTTAGGGGCATAAGATTGCAGGATGTTGTGGTCCTGCTCTGCCAGGTAGGTAGTCAGTAGCACTATTTGGTCTGGGAGGTGGGGATGGAGAACGCTGAAATGGAAAGGAGGATGAATTATTTTGTATAGATGATCTGGCTAAGTTTCAGATTTTTTTAACTTTTTCTATTGCTCTGGATTAATTTATTAATAGTGGGATGCTTTTTTTTAACAGATAGTAAGATTGCATTGGGCTATATCTATTCAATTCTTAAATTTTGAGTAGAGTACCATGTCTATCAGATAAATCATCACGACATGTTTAAGTATTTGGTCTTGGTTGTGTATTATTGCGTCTATTCTTGCATACTCTGACAGCATGCCAGTATTATTTTTCATTTCTATGTTCAGTCCTGGAATTTAACTTTAGTGTTTGAAACTTTGAATGTACATGTCATCCTGTACCTTACTTTGAAGTGTGCCATACCATCCCTTTTATTTCTTGGTAACTGTCATAACACCAGCTGTATCTTCTCCATTCAGAGACTGACTAGGAGTTCATCGAAGTAAATTGTTCATCAGTTTGTTCTTAATATAAATAAGTGAGCCTACATGGCTATGGTCCCAAGTGATTCATCACATAATGGAGTTGTGGACAATAGCCCCAATGGCAGGACCCTGGGTAGGCGTGAGGAAGCCAGGAAACTTGGCCCGTCATGGTATTTCAGTAGAAAGGAAATAGAAGAAAATTCTCCATCCAGGAGGGATGGCATTGATTTGAAGAGAGAGAATGGCCTTCGAAAGTCGTATTGCAATTTTCTACAAGAGTTGGGCATGAAGCTTAAAGTGTAAGATGGATACATTGATCTACTTCTACATTTGTTGGCTATCTTTGCATTTCACTTTCTAAATTCTAAGAACACTCTTTTAAATGAAGTGCTACTAAATTGTGGCCATAATGCTAAAGTTTTTGAATATATGTTCCTTATATCAGCTTGTGTTTGCTCATTTTTTGTAGTAATTTGGGTGGACATTGTTATGGGATGCACATATCTACAGCTGTTTATGGATCAAGATATTTTATCTATTTCCCATCTAGATAACTGTAGTTTTGAACTTTTGATCAAGATGTTCATACTGTCATCGTGAAGAGAGAAATTTTTGTACCTACTTTTGTATAATTTAAATTTTGTTATACTTGATAGTCTGGCATTCAAATATGGATTGAGGTTTTACTGATGTTCGTTTTTGTTTGCATGGTTGATCTTGGTTTTTTTGCATGCTAAAGCATGACATTTTCCTTAGTGGTCATAATTTTGACGCAAGTTGTATTGCAAATCCATCAATGACTTTAAGTGTTAAATAAATGGATTGTTTTTTCATTGATTTTGCTGAAGTAAATCCTTTAGGTCATCCTTTTATCTCATAATGTTCCCCCATTTGCTTGCTGTTTGTAGGCCTCAAGTGTCCATTGCTACAGCTATGGTATTCTGTCATCGTTTTTACCTTCGCCAATCCCTTGCAAAAAATGATAGACGGGTAAGTGTTATTCAATGCCTGTCTCTAGTTGTTTTTCAATGGTTGATGAAGTTTGCCTTAAGCTTCAAGGTTGCTACTAAGTTTAGTTTAAACAAGTGGTTTGCCTTTTCCATTTTGTATGCCTGATTAGTATTAACAGGATCTTGATGCTTGACAATGGGTTGACAAACTCAAATTTTCACATTCCCTTTTGGTTTCATGTTAGAAACTGAATACTACTAGTATGATGTAAACTCTTTGCTGGTGACATACATAGATATTAGTGTACTCCTTCAAGCTAAATTTGATCCTGTGAAGTTTTTTTTTTAAATTTTTTTTTATAGAATATGCGCCAATGGTTCTGAATCTAATATCCATACAGATAATTGCCACAGTTTGTATGTTCTTGGCTGGAAAAGTTGAAGAAACACCTAGACCATTGAAGGATGTCATTGTGGTTTCTTACGAGCTTATTCATAAGAAGGATCCTAATGCTGTTCAGAGAATCAAGCAGCAGAAGGTGATGGATTTATTATATTGATCCAGAAGTACTGACACTTGACTTTGTCCTGCACGATTATCACTATTGAACTTCATTGTTGCATACCCTTCACTTAGGAACCAATATGTGTTTAACTTTGTAACTTGTTTCATCATACACTGCTAGGCTGTAGTTATATGTATAAGCTATTCATTCACTAAAAATTTAGCTGATTTAAGTAAACAGTAGATTTTTGTTATATCTAGATTCAAATCTAGATATAACATCTTGATGAAAGTAGTTGAGATCCACTTTTCATCCTGGATTTGAGGAGCACATGCTACTAATATAAATGCTTTAACGGTTTATGATGCTTAATAAACATTTTCTAATCTAACAAAATAAATATGGCCAACAGTTGTTGCCTTTGTGCGCTTCCGTTATCAGCTTGTGGTTGCGTTAAACATCCTCAGGTGCTACCAAAGCTGAACAATTCTGAAAATGCATTTCTTTTTTAAAAATTATGATCCTTTTTATCAAGAGTGAACATTATGATAGTTCTATATTTCTCCGCTTGTTTCTGAATCTACTTAGGATTTATTTTCTTCGTTCACTAGTTCTTATTTGATTCAAAAACGATATTTTCTCGTTTATGTAATAGTTATTTCTATTAGTGCTTAATATTTCCTCTTGCAGGAAATATACGATAAACAAAAAGAACTTATTTTACTTGGGGAGCGAGTTGTACTTGTAACACTTGGGTTTGACCTGAATATTCATCATGCTTACAAGCCCTTGGTTGAAGCAATAAGGAAATTCAAAGTTGTTCAAAAAAGTGCACTTCCTCAGGTTGCCTGGAATTTCGTAAATGATGGGTATGCTAATGCTACCCTTGCTGTCTTTTGAAATTGCAGTTCACAGTTGTGTATCTACTACACTTTAAAAATGTTGTGCACTGTACAGGCTGCGTACTTCGCTTTGCCTGCAATTCGAGCCTCATCATATTGCAGCAGGTGCTATCTTTTTGGCTGCTAAATTTCTCAAAATGAAGCTTCCAGCTGAGGGTGATAAAGTTTGGTGGCAGGATTTTGATGTCACGCCACGTCAGCTTGAAGGTTGGTCCTTATTTGGAAAGTCTGAAATGTTTCCACTTGCTCTATGCTGTTCATTTGTTCAGCACATTGGTTTGGCCTTCATTGGTTGAATTGTTAGCATGAGTTTAGTGTGACAAATAGATTTTTGTTTCTGTGAAAATCTTGGTTTTTAAGGAATTTACAAACTTCATGATACTTTAACTTGATAACTTTGTGTTTTCTTTAGCTAACGGTTATTGGTATAATCTTCATTGAACTAGTATTTAGGCTAAAATAGGATACTAGGATGACATCTTTCTCCATGACATTAGTTTATCCTACATGTCCGTGGCTTATTTTTCTTATCATTGTTTCAAAAGATGTATAATTTGGATTGTTATTGTCATAACTTCTCCATGCCCCAGTTCGCTACACAATTTAATTTCCAAAAACTGTACATGTTAGCCATCTGCATGCCTGAACCAATTCATTTTCCTGTTGCAGATTAAAGTAGCATAGTTTCTAGGCTATTCTAAGAAAAATAAGTACAACTAGAAGTAAACATAATTTATCTAGCCTATAAAAAGGGTGGTCAAATGAGGGCTTTGCATTAGGCAATTTTCTGGACACATCATGCTATTCTACCCAAGATATGAGCTTGTTTTTCTCTACTGGGAAATGGAACACTTTTTGCAGCTTGATATTTCTAGGTGCTACGTTTCTGTCTTGCTATATTGCTTCCATTTTCTTTGTGAGGTATATTGAAGTTTACAAATGGGATTTTGATAGTGACATAGTGTACACATTTTTTTATTATTAATATTTACCTTACAGAGCTATGCTGTATCTTTGGAAGAGCACTGTTTCAATTAGGTTTTAATAATTCACAAAACTATGATAATCTTCTAACTTTACTGGTGACTTGTCACATAAACCGTAGTGCTTTTGAGGCCAAGTTCCTGACTGTTTTGAAATTACACATGTACCAGCCACTTTCCAGCTGTCAGAAACCTAACAGCCTCTAAAGACCAACAATCAAATTCTATTAGGTCTCACTTTGTATAGTTTAATATTAACTAGGCACTACGTGGAAATTCTTATTTACTAATCCTAAGTATTAGTTATTATTTTATTGTCACAATGTGGTCTGAGATGCCCATATCTCATCTGACAAATAAAACATTTCTGTCGTCCATGATTGCAGAGGTAAGCAATCAAATGTTGGAGTTGTATGAGCAAAACCGTACACCACAGGCACAACCATCACAGGGAAGTGAAGCTGAAGGGTGTTCTGCTGGTGTGCGCAATCAACATTCATCTGTAAAATCTGAAGGAAACTCCAAGGAACCATCTGCCAAACTGTCAAATTTGCCGCATTCTTCCTTGACAGGTGCTCCAGGTCACCATGATGCTGGACACTTGAATTCAGACAAGCATATTTCTGGCTATAAAATGCTTCAAAACGACAATGGTAACCATGGTGGCAGCAAAGATAGGAGCAGCAAGAGTGGAAGTAAATCTGATGCTGGTATGGACAGGTCGCATCATGACAAAAAATCCTCCCCAGGACATCATTATTCCAAGTCCAGTCGTGAGTTCTGTAATCAAATGGAAGAACAAAAGCCACATCGATCACATGATAATTCTAATGAAACAAGACACGGTGTTCTTGGTGGCAATGAAGCTCCTGGTGTGTCATCATCAAGGATGGATGCGATGAATAAAATTGACAAGGATAAGGTAAAAGCAGCATTGGAGAAGCGAAGAAAATCAAAAGGTGGAGTTGCTGCAAATGTAAATGTGATGGATGATGATGATCTACTTGAGAGAGAGCTAGAACATGGTGTTGAACTGGCTGTTGAGGACGAGAAGATCAAGCAGGAAGAGCAGACTTTGTCCCATGATAGCATGCCTCCAGCGGATCTTCAACATGTTGACCATGTAATGGAGAATGGTTACCATGGTGAGAAGAGCGTGCCAACGACTGCTGAAGATGGGGAGTTTCCAAGGGACAGTAAAGAACAACACCCTCAATCATTTGATAAACGAACCGATGGTTCTGAGCACAAGTCCCAGCAGGTTGATCACACATTGAAGCACAAGGGCCACGATGATGCTCTGCTTGCTGGAAGACATGAGCAGGATGGACGAGACAACTTTAAAAGGCCTAAGCTTGAAGGCGTAGTTGATAATGAAGTGTGATTGTGGACCAGTTTGCTTGAAACGGGTAACTACATGCAATTTGGCACGGAATTCATTGTATGATACACATGTTCCTGGGCATGTGTTCACCAGTGCCTGAGGATGTTGCATTGGGATGCTAAAACTGCCGTGCTGTGGAACATCAAGATGTCCATAGTTTTTGTGCGTATTTGCCCCCCCGTAACTGATGGCAGTTTAAAACTGTTCCTAGATCTGCACCATGGAGCATCTTGAAAGCCGTGCTAGCAATACCAATGTTCCAACGAACATTGGAATATATGCACTGAAACACACGATAACAATTGCATTCATTTCTTCGATGTGATGTTTCAGTTAAAGTGGTGCAAATGTTTTGTTTTTGCCTAATGGTCTTTGTAGCGGTGAATATATATATATCTTAACTGGTTTAGGGTGTTTGCATTTTGAAGTTCATATTCTGTAGGTATTTAAGTGACGTACTTATTTAACTTATGAGTTTAAAATGATTATTTAAATCAGCTTATATTCTTTAGCAGCTATGCATACTTTGAGTTACATAATACCATGTCTGCTTTTATGTTCTGGTTAAATCTTTTTAGTATATTATACTAACTAATTGGTGTCAATTGTAGCACAATAGTGAGCCACTGATGTGTGAAACTGTTAGATGTTGCAAAGTTATGGTAAGATGCCTTTTTGAGACGTCTGGAGTAAACAATTAGAAATACGCTTCGATTCAATTTACAATAGCAGCTACATGCACAGGGGAATACACACTTCTCATTCCCAGATGTATCAACAATAAGAATGCGCTATAATAATCTGATATAATCAAAGGATGCTGAACGTTCTCCAGCACTCCCCAAATTGGCATGATCGAACCTTCGAACCAAATGTATCACAGGAAATCAATATGTCCAGCAGCTAAATGGAGCTCAAACGGAAATACTGGCAACAAAACAGTACGGATAAGAATGGAGCTGATGAAATGCAACAACTAGTAGTGTCATCACAAATTTCTAGAATGACGCTTCTTTAGATTTGGGGTTCATAAACACAAACTCTGACCTGCGAAATATTACCATCACCAAACTATTATGTGAGTTGCAGCGCATAAGAATTGGTAGGAAACAATCAAAATACCTAAGAGGAGCATCAATAAAATCCATTTTGGTTCCCATAATATGCATTAAGAGCTTTTGGATCAATTAGTATCCTTACTCCTTTATCTTCCACACGCTCATCAAACTACCCCTAAGCGAATACCTAGCTATTAGAAATTCAGTCCTACAACCAAGCGATAACTAATTGAGTCAATATCAAAAATTAGCGAAGCAGAAATGCATGCATATTGATCTTTCGGTAAACATCAACCTGGCTTTAACTGTTTTTGGGCAGTTTACAGTTTTCGCAAAACAGTAGGTTTGACGTTCCATTTTAAAAAAAAATATACTTAGGTTGCTTATTGTCTTCAAAAACACATGTTTTATAGTACATAAATTATCGTAAAAGAGGAGGCTTTAGAGGGTCAACCATCTAGGGTTCCAAAAAAGATAAGTGAACCTCATTTGTCTACCTGGTGCTGACCGTTCCATTTGATTCGTGGAAGCCCTTGCCCACCTATATGTAACCACTAGGTGGTACCGTCATCCGTCAATCATGTAGACGGATTGAGATTCGGTGACATTGCACGGTGACATTCTCGGTGACATTGAGTCACTGACATGCATGTCAGTGACTCAATTTCACCGAGAATGTCACCGTGCAATGTCACCGAATCTGCGTCCCATGTAGACTACTTTCTCCATTTCAAAATGTAGGCTGATTTTTCTAGGTTCATAGATTGTACTATGCACCCTAGACATACGTTATATCTACTAGATACATAGCAAATAGTATGAATTAAAAAGCAAAAACAACCTATATTTTGTAATGGAAGGAGTATTAAATTAGAGAACTTACTCTGTGTGAAAGTGAAAAACTGCAAAGACAATTGTTTTGATACTCCAACCTAGAATGTAATAGCATTAGTCCTAACTAACTATATTGTCAATACAAGAATAGGTGTTCCAAGCTAACATTTCAGAGTATATTAGAATATTGCTTAAAACATACAACAGTTAATAGAAGTGTAGAAGAAATATCATACAACACAACTTCAGCGCAAAATAAATGAACAGTACACCATCTAAATTGCATTTATGTACTCAGCTGACAGTTCTTAAAGGGATTGAGTGCCACTTTATTTGACATGTCCCTTTTACAGGGTATAGTAAGTTCACAACAAACGTCACCGACCTTAACAACTTAGCATAGAAGCCCAACTTTTTATGATATATGGATATGGTAAAAGAACAGTGAAAAGATACCCAGCCAATAATTTATTGTGTATGACAATCCATTGCAACCACGTGCTTTCACACACACCAAGCCGAAGATAAGTATGTTACTGGAGGCCAAGTAGATGGCGCACCCTAGATGCCACTGCAACAATCACTATCACGGCCTGCCTATGGATGGCAGGCCCAGCCTTTTCTGCCATGGCCTTCAACACAGAAGAAGCCACGCCTTTATATCTAGCTCAAGGCTAAATGGCTCCTCCTGATCTAATGAAATTCCAATTTGGTTAAGACTTGCTGAGACTAAAAACAAATGGATGAATCCTATAACTAAAATCATTAGGGCAGGTGTTAACGTGTTATTCCTATAACTAAAATCATTAAGACTTGCCATTGAATTTTTGAGACTAATGAAATTCATTTCATCTTTCCAAATAACCATGAGCCCAACTGCCCAAGGAAAAAAAATAGAAGTGTTAATGTGTTATTCCTATAACTAAAATAATTAGGGCATGCTGAAGAGCAGAATGTCACATTACAGATATGTTCATTTCTTTTGACGTGTGCTTGACCTAGAACTTCATCTAATCAGCTCCATCCATAGATGCAAACAAATCAAAGACGGATGTTTTGGGAACGCCATGGACAAATCCTAGGCCAAATATGCTGGGAAATAACCTGCACCTGCGCCTGCAGATCCTAAATCCAGTCCGTCATCTCTCATCTGGCATCAATCTGGGCGCGTCGAAGAAGACGCACCTCATCAGACTCCGACCGAATTGGAAGCATGGCCGCAGGGGTGGATGATTCAGCTGAGCGATCCACCATGGGGCCAAAGGAATCCACCGCTAACCGAAGGCATGAGCGCAAGATTCAGATTCGGTCCGGTTCGGTGGCGGCTCTCTGGCCACGGCGCTGGCGATGTTTTTGTTTCTTTCTTATTTTTCATGGGCCTGTACATGGCCACTAATTGGGTAATAAAGCCCAACATCGTCTTCCTCTCCAAATTCGGCCCAAGATCAGCCAGCCACAATTTTGCAAAATTTAAAGCTTATGTAATAAACTAAAATGGTTTAAACACTTGTATTTAATTTAAAATAACTAAAAGGGACCTAATTACTTTCGATTAAAAAATAAATCCAAGAATGTATCTGGAGCTGGTGCTCTATGAAACAGACACAATATTTTAGTTTCACATATAGAAAACAGTGTGCATTTTTTTTATCAGCAAGACAATAGACTTAGGTAAAACACAAGGTGTCACATCAGTATCTTTAAAACATGAAACGTCGTCCGACCCTAGGGGATTCTCTGGCACATCAGAGGGCCACGTCGCCCAAAAAAACAGCAGCCGTCGGATCGGGCCATCCAACGGCAACGGAATCCCCCACCCCCTGCCTTTATCGCCGCCCCTGCTCTGCCGCTTGCCCGCCCCTGCCTCGCCGCCCTCGTTCGTGTCCGGCCCGCTGCGTTGACCCGGCTATCGACCGGGTGAGGACCGGAATCGATCGAGGAGAGGAAGAGGAAGCTCTCTTTGTAAGGAATTGAAGGGAGCTTCACCGGAAACGATGAATCGAGGGCGGCCGGCGGTGGGGAAGAAGGTGGCGGCTGCGGCAGGAGCAGCGCCCGCCGGTCCGTCAGCAAGACGTGCACCGCGCCGCTCTGGTTTTTCCTTCTCTGTGGTAATATAGAAACAAATTTTGACGTTTTTATGCTGAGCGGTGGTGGTACGGATTGGAATCTATGAACGCCGGGTGCGCATTGGGGGCTTAGAGCAGAAGAAAGAGGCGTCCATCTCTTTTTCATGCGATTTTCTCCCTCTGTTTACTCTGAGGGGATTAGGACAGATGTTATGCTCTATCCCTGTTTCGAGGTCTGACTAATTGGCGGCCTCTAGCAGCCACATGGAGCTAATTAACATTAGTCCTCACGCACTCCCTCAAGCCAGCAATCACGAAAACGCTTGCGTCCATCCGCAGAAGCAGGACAGGTTCAGTTGATATCAGCATAGGAGATGCACAACATGTGCTCGATGATTTTCTTATGAGGCCTCATGTTACTGATTCTTCTGCCTTATGTTCCTTGCAGTATATTTATGTGCAACAACTGCAAGCGAATCTGATTATGTACTAGTAGTGCTACATCAAACTCCAGCTCGGGTGCCACCAGATTCAAGCAAATCTGCAAGCGGTGCAGGGTGTTCTACATTGCCTTTCTCAAACCACTTATCAGAGCATCACCTTTTTCCATTGGTATCTGTTGTAGAAAGTACACAAGCGTAAGTTTTTCCTAGCTGTGAAGTAAAACAAATAAGGCAATTGAAAAGGAAGACAACTATCTAATTAGTAAGATAACAATTTGTTAATGCTCTTAGGCAGAAACATCTTTTCTTTGGTACACTTGAATCCTGAGCAATTACTGGTGGGCAATTGCCCTGCTAATTGCAAACAGGGCCAGTAATGGTTCATAATGAATTTGGCTTCTTAGAAAATTCAGATGAAGCAGAAGCAGTGTGTCCAAAGGTTGAAAAATTAGTATAGCAGAAGCGACATGACACATGTTTGACAACTTCAAACTTGTGGATCCTTACATATATAATATAAGATTTAATCACTATCCTAACTTTTAAAGTTTTCTTGTGTTCCACTTTTCATTAATATTAATACAACATTAATGCTTAAGCTAGCAATGACATAAACTTCTGATTTCTGCTAAACCATATTGTGTGTTATCTGGTCGTGCTGTGCAGTGCTCATATTAGCAAATATTAGTGATACTATATAGGGCAATACATTTCATGTACACTATCCATAAATATTGTCTAATTAATTATGCAGCAGTGCAGCCTTCACATTATCATACATGAAAAATATGTTAGGGCTCAGAGGGTACTGCAATCCTCATCGAAGTTACTAGAGATAGGGTACCAAAATCAGCACTAGCAGTTAAATTGACATGTATATATCTCCTGTGAATTGTAATTAGACAGGAACCAAATTTGTTATATCAATTGAACTCAGTCTTAGGAATAGAGATAATTCAACAAATCAAGTTAAAATAAACCAGTCTGCTTTTTAGGCATTTATATTTTTTATAGGTATCACAATATGTATGGGGATAATAATCGTCCTCCAACATATTGAGATTTTAATAAGATACTGAACTCAGCATATGTATCATAGTTACATGCTTCTTTACAGGTATGTTGTTGACCAATGCAAATTGTCAATTTGCTATGATTGATCTGCTCTTCTACTGAACATAAGGCTTATGGTGATTATTATATTCATTCAATCAAGATAAAAAATAAATAAATTTAGAGGATATTTTTTTCCCTTTCCAGCCTTCTTGATATTTACAATTCAGCATAGTCTACATAAATTCTGTTATATCTAATACACTTCGTCATAGTTACAATGCATTCAAGCTGCAAATTTTCACTAGAGATTAATAAGCTTGACTCTTCTTGAACTTACAGACCTCACAAAGTCGTGTTGTGAGGAGGTATGCATCTGTATCTTGAGTTTCCTGTTAAGAGTTCCTTATAGTGTATTAAAATTCACATCAGTTTTCCTGTTTCTTATTCTCCAACTGTAGTACATTTTGATGCACTCATTTTTTCCCCAGATAAGGCCATCTCTGAACCAACTGGCTACCTTTCATGTTTGGATATCTTTGATTCGCATCTGAGACTGATTTCAGTTCCCTTAATTTGCCATTTCAAGCAGTGGCAGCACTCCTTTTTAGACGCTTCTTAAAAGCACATTTCATGCTTTCAGCTTCCTCACTTCCAGCTAAATGAAATTCTTCTGGACAATAGGGGTTCTATCAGTAGCTACATAGAGCAACACTATAACACAAGAAAATTGTTTGAGGCTATCTGCATAAGAAAAGAGCAAAAGTTGGATCGCCAATCTGGGGTTGTCAAGGAGCCACAACCTCATGCTAAGATAACAAAAAACTATGGTCTACACATTGATTGCTCATGTGTTTATCTTCCATTGTTCATCTTACCATTCAAACTTTGTTCTGAACAAGTAGGAGTGCAAGGAGGTTTGCCTGCACATGGAAATGAGACTCCATCATAGTGCTCGTCTCAGACATGGAGGGCTCCTTGAAGTGTCTTGCAGACTGCACGAATGGATAGCTTTAGTGTGTTGTATTAGTTTGTTGTCTAGATTGTTGATTGTAGGTCGTACGCTATATAATAACTAGTAGAATTTTGTTGTCTATGTAGTTGCTCGTAGGTTATTTACTGTACTTAGAATAACCTTTCATCTTGGTGTGATGCCGCTGGAAGTTTGAATCAAGTTGGTATAAAGATATCTGTAATGTTGATCTTGTAATGCTGATCTATTCTCATAGAAATATATGCGCTGCATGTTCTCAAAATTATATGCAACACCATTTATATTTTCATTTTTTGTGCAAAACTCAGAATTTGGATAGATATTATAGGGTACAAAAAATCATAACTTTATATTTTATTGTATATCGACTCAGTGTTACTTAATCAAATTAAGATTGATCCAAATGTGCAGCCTTTTAAACAGGCACCTCGCCCTATGAGGATAGAGAGCTTGAAGAAAAGGTTGTCATCGAGACAAAAAGCTCAATTAATTCATACAGGAAGAAGAGAATACCGATTGGGTGGCCAGCAGTGTTTCAGTGAAGAAAAAGAAAGGACAAATACGCATGTGGGGATTTTCGAGATTTAAATAAAGCATATTCTAAAGATGAGTTTTCGTTACCAGTGACAGATTCTCATTGATCACACCGCCATAGCTTTATGAGTTGACACATACATAATTTTATCAATATTTACATTTCCATAAATATAAAAAGAACTATCCATAATGTTTTTTGGGAAAAAAATCCAAATCATCATCCTTTTTATCCCGTGTGAAAAAAACATTTCCACACTCAAATTGGATTTATGATACGATGACCTACCTTTCATCTTCAGCACCACTCATTCCATTGATTTGTTGATCTTTCCAGCGTAAATGGTTAAATATTGCACAAAGCTAATTCGTTCAATACCGACAGTCCACTGCAGCCCATGATGAGCAAAGAACAGGGCTTTGAAGAAATATACTGGTCACTTGTTTGGGCGCGGCAACGCCGCGCCTGCAGTTTCTAGTTACAGATACAGAAAGAAAGGGGGTTTTCCAATCGGAACAATGAGTCCGGGATAAAAGGTCATAATCTTTAGTCCCAGTTGTTGCAACCAGGATTTAAAAGGTCCGCTTGGCCAAAAAAAAAATTAGCAAGCACCACCAGCTCCTGCACTCTACAGGACTTGAATTCAGATCTTTTTCTCTCACATGTAGTTTCCTTACTACCCCATCTACATAACACATGTGACTTTAAAAAGAATACATGCCTTTTAAACTAACAACTGCAGGGCCCTCCGATTAGAGGCTCCATCGGGGACTAAAGGGTTAACATTTTGTCCCGGTTGGTAATACCAACACGACTAAAATGTGATTTTTAGTCCCGATTTTGGACTAAAGGTCCCCCATATCCTTTAGCTATTGGATGATTCAATACTAATGCCTAGATTAGTCCCGGGTACGTCCAAATGTGGCAAAGACAAATATCAAAAATCAAAGATCTTTTATGTCCTAGTGTATGGAGCATGAATGCATTTACATAGCGAAAAGTATATGATGAAGAAAAACAAAATCTCCGGTCACTTACTCTATTAAGCTGGTTAGGTCAGCACTAAGTGATTGGTTGACAGGAACACTGTTGTTAACTACACATCCAAAGCACTAACAATTTTGTCAATAGTACCTGTCAGATTACCGTTTTATAAATTACTACATTCCAAAAACTTTCTCGTTTCAATTCCTATGTTCTCTAATCTTGTGTTTGCCGGTAGATCCCGTTCCCATTACTGCATTTTTTTATTCTGCTATTTTTATTCCTCCATTAGAAACTGGTCTTAGGACGGAAGTAATAACGACCTACACAGGTAGTTGATGCCACCCATGGGCGGAGCTAGGGGTATGCCCCTGTATTCCTTGGCATACCTAAGATTTGGAAGAAAATACTAGTAAAAATATATAGATGCATCTCCAAGAGTCTTTCTAAAACACACTATCTAAATTATCATTTGAAGAGCCTTCTACATCAAAGTTGTTTTCTATATGTTTTCACTCTCCAACAGCTTTTATATATCTTGTGTACACTCTAGAAAGCCATCTTCGTTATCTATCTTTAGTTAGCAAGAAATACAGAACAAGAGATGGCTACATTTGGATAACCACTTAGAGAAACTGTTGCAGGGTATTTTTCCATCAAAATCTCTATTCCTAGCAATGAGAGGAAAGATATAGAAAGTCTCTTGGAGTTGCTCTTATACTGTCAAATATGGTTCATTGGCTCAATACACCAAAGCTCACGAACCAAGCCTAAAAATGCAAAAACTTACGTCCCTCATGTGATCTCAACGCTGTGGAGTACCGCTCGTGTCCTGCTATGCGAGTCGCGTCCAGTCGGTGCTCGGTGCTCGACGGGACGGTGGCTCTCCGCTCGGATGCTCCCCCACTCTGGTGATCGGCAACCGGAGACCTGACGGCCTCGCGACCTCATGTCTTCGCCCACATGGGCCATGGCTTGCGTCCTCTCCTGCTAGCGCGAGTTGCGAAGATTAGAAGGTGCCTACCACCAGCCCACCGGGCATCGGCGGCCAAGACAACAACGTCCAAGGCCCTCCTCTGACCGGTGGCCCTCTCGGACCACTGTTCTGTAATATTGTTTAATTATTCATATTTAGAACTTAAATTAGGGTGTTACAAACCTACCCCCTTACAGGAATCTCGTCCCGAGATTCAGACGGGCTGGCTAGCAAAGAGATCAGGATATGTCTTTCTCAGCTCATCTTCTCGCTCCCAGGTATTTGCTTTGAAACTCGGCATACCTAGCCACAAATTCCTGTCTCCGCCACTGATGCCACCAGTTGAAGTTGCCGCTACTGAATGAATACCCTAGCAATTGCAGTGAGTGCTGGAAACGGTTATTGCCACTACTGGAAAAATGACTTCTAGTACCGGGCAGCAACTCCCTGTTAGTACCGGGCAGCTGACCGGTACCAGTTGGCCGGTACTAAATGACTTTCAATTCTTTTTTCTATTTTATTGCAAAAAGGCTATTTAGCGCCGGTCAGTGGTACCGACCGGTACTAAATTGCCAGCACCCCGACAGCTTTCAATTCTTTTTTCTATTTTATTTTATTTTCTCTTCTCACTTTTTTTCCTTTTCTATTCTCACACAATCACAAAATCACAACCACATGAATTGCAATCACATATTTCACAAGTCTTGTACAATCACAATTACAAATATTGCACAATCAAAATGGACTCAAGAAACAAGTCTTGCAATCACAATCAAGAAACAAGTCTTGCACAATCAAGAAACAAGTTTTTGTAATCACAATCCAGAAACAATCGTAAGCACAACTCTTCCACAATCCTGCCAGCCGCCGGCGCCGCTGCCCCACGTGCGCCGGAGAGGCCGTGCGCCCCGCACCGCGCCTGGAGGCCTCGCGCCCCGGGCCGGGGAGGCCGCCCCGCGCCGGGAGGCCGCGCGCCCCCGCCACGCGCCGGGAGGCCGCCATGCGCTAGACCTGCGCGACGGCCCCTGCTCGACCTACGCGACGGCCGGCGGCGGGGCCGGCGCACTCCCCCCAGAAGCTCCTGCCTGGAGAAGAGAGAGAGAGAAGCTAAGTGAGATAGAGATAGGATAAGAGAGAAGAGAGAGATATGAATAGGGTGCGGTGGACAGATGAATTAAAAGACACGCAGGCAGCGGACGACGGAGAGTAGTACCGGCTCTTGAATTCAGCCATTACTAAAGCTCCGAATTTAGTACCGGCTAGTGGTTCCAGCCGGTACTAAATGGTTGCTAGCTGTTGCAGGCGGCTGTCAGTGAAGCACTTTAGTGCCGGTTGGTGCCTCCAGCCGGTACTAATTAATTCCTATAGGCACTGTAGGTTTGACCCAGTACTAAATAAGCACGTTAGTACCGGCTGAAACTGAGCCCGGTACTAATGGCCGCAGACGAATGTAGAGTTTTCTAGTAGTGTGCCGAGTTGTGGTGTTTAAAGGAAAACCAAGAATGGGGTGAACAACACTTCTAAGCATTATCTTAGCCATATCAAGAAATTTCAAATTCCAAGTCCCGTGACTCTCTTGGACCATAGATTGCTTCACCACTTTGGCTCCTTCAGTTACCACAAAAATTTTACAAGTGGTGTTCCATTTTCGTGAGACGAATGATGAACAGCCATCATGAAAATAAAAAGAATCTTGACGGTGGTTAATTCCTCTTATAGCGGCATTACTCGATTGCAAATCATATCTGAACAACCTTTTAGCCACCAAAAAATTGTATTGGAGACCTTTTATTCGTGGAGGTCTTTTACACCAATCGCCGTAGGAAAAATCCTTGCGGTTGACCATCATTCGTGGGAGGATTTTCATGACGGTTGGGCATGATGGACCATTTTCATGGCTGTTTTGTGCTCCCATGAAATTCTGGTTTTCTGATAGTGCTTGTAGCGGCAGCAAGGTTGGAAGTAGTGATGTGGTGCAATAGTTGAATTTTTTTACCTGTGGAGAGGCGAGACCAAGAGGTTTCAGTCTTTGAGATAAAATGGAGGGAGTATATATATGATCTGCAATTGAGTAACAACCCTGTTTGCCTCTCCCACCACACTTACCCAGATAGATTTTCTGTGACGACAGATCCCATTAGGGAACTCTAAACCGTAACGGCTAATATTCCCTGACAGTAACTATCAAGGCTGAGCCGTCAGGGTCTGTTTGTCACTGAAAGTTAACCTTTGTGTCACAAAAACTGTTTTCGTGTTGGTCCTTTGGATAATAACCGTCAGGAGAGCTTTTCTTGACAGTTTCTCTACCCGTCAGGAGTAGTTCGAATAGTAACCATCGGTTGCTACCATTGGAAGAAGTGTGAAACCTTCCCATCGACTGCCTACCATCACAGATACACTACTACAGATATGGTCATTGCAAACGACCTATCACCGCCGGTTTGTTTCAAACCGGCAGTGATAATATATCACCGCCGGTTCGAAATGAATCCGGCGGTGATGACCACTCATCACCGCCGGTTCGTATTACAAACCGGCGGTGATAGATTTTCGAACATCACCGTCAGGTCGTAACACGAACCGGCGGTGATGTGTAGACATCACTGCCGGATCATTTTATGTGCCGGCGGTGATACAATTTTTTTTCTTTATCTTGTCCCTCTCCCTCTCCCGTCAGTGTCCCTCTTCCTCATCCACCTCCTCCCTCCCTTTCCCGTGTCCTCCCTTCCCCCCTCCCCTCCGGCCATCCCCTCCCCATCTCTTCCTTCTTCCTCCACGGGCCCCCTCCTCTCCTCCTGTCCCGCGCGGCGCATGGATCCCGTCCCTACCTCTCCTCCCGTGCTGTGCGGGATGCGGACGCGACGGCGCGCGGCGCTGCGCAGCGTGGCGGCGGTGGGGAGCAGCGGACGAATCTAATGATGCTAATTAATCCATGATTAATCAATAATTAGTGGATGGTTACTGTAGCATCACTGTTGCAAATCATGGATTAAGTAGGCTCATTAGATTCGTCTCGCGATTTACAACCCAACCATGTAAAAAGTTTTGTAAATAGACTTCATTTAGTACTTCGAATTAGCAAGATTCCTTTTCACTTTAATGCGTTTACAACTTTTTTGCGTTTACGGGGTGGAAACTAAACAGGGCCTGAGTTAAATTCCATGTTCCATCCACTTCTAAAGGCATTAGCTGAATATGGAAAAGATGTCTTGGGCATTAGTTGGGATGGAGGAGTATTTCATTGCAAGTTAACTTTTGAGTGCAAAAGAATTAGCTTACGATGCTGTTGCCTTTCATGCCTATGATATATGAGCTCAGGCATATGTAAAAAGTAATTCTGTAGATGTTTAAAGAATATTATATGAAAATATTTTTTTTGATGGGAAAAAGGTCTTCACCGCCGGTTCGTGTCTTCAACCGGCGGTGTTGATGTCTCCGTCACCAACGGTTCCAGACACGAACCGGCGGTGATGGGTGCACATCACCAACGGTTCTGGAACCGGCGGTGATGGCCCCGCTATCACCAACGACTTAAATCTAATGGTACCCAAAACCGTTGGTGATGTACTTTTAGAACCGGCGGTGATAGGGGTGGCTGTAGTAGTGGATAGTGCGAAACCTTCCCTCGACTACATCAGGGAACAACTTTCACGATAGTTAGCATATCTCTAACAAAGCTCATTAACCATTCAAATTGGTGACTATCACTTCATTTCACCAATCAAATTCCTGTGACGAGAGAAGCAATGGTCAACACGGTGGTATTGTCCTTTATTGTAGCATGATGACCTTCAAGAGGCCAATTGAAACATTATCAGGTTGTAAACAGTGCACAACATTGTTGTAACTAAACTTGTTTTGCTAGTTGCTATGAAAACTTAAAACAATAATACAACAGGGGACTGGGTAAGGGGGTAGAGTCAGATTTAGATGTTGGATGGCTTGCATGAAGTTAGAGAAATCATTACAATATATGCCCAGTTAAAAAATCATTAGTAGATTTAATGCATTGTGTGCACATCTAGTACGATGAAACTAGCAGAGTTATTTTTCCAGTAAGTTTCAAGCAATTTAAAGACCACTTAAGATTGGCAAGTGACAATATTGCAAAGATGTCTAGTGTGTTACCTTAGTATGATAAATTGTTCTAACATGCAATTCGTGATACCTAACACATATTTCTTGGCCCAATATATTGTCATGTTGTTCTCGGGCAGAAACTTCTCCATATAAAAAATCTCCTGTCACTTACTATCTATTTTCTAGGCAAAAGACCACTTTGGCCCTTCTTTATATTGAAAGCTAGGGTTTCCATATCTTACAAAGTACCAGCACAGAGTTAAGAACACACACACCTCTTTATAACTGAACAACTAGGGGGTGGATAGATTAACTCCCCAAGTTTAAGATCGAAGGGAACTAGTACTAGTTCTCTTTATAGACAACAGTTTTCAGAAAGAACAAAGCTTCTATCTTCTTCATTAGTCAGGCTGCAAGTATGAGAGCTATAGCTTCAGTTGTCACTATCTTGGGCATGGAGGGTATCTGGAACTCACCAACAACTGTTTTGAACTCGGCAACAACTGTCGAGTGGTAGCCAGCATCCGGCATGCCACCATGTTGATACCCTACTGCTCTCGCAACTTGCAAGACTGAACACTTCACAAATGCTGCCAACCTCCGTCCGCCAGTTATCTGTTACCCTCATATGTAGGATGGTCTCATTTTGCTTCAGAAGGAGAAAACACTATGCTTATATTGAAAGCCATAAAGTTCGATACAATAGACTGGGAACACCAATTTACCAACAAGGAATACAAAGCATTAGTAGCACAGAAAGGTGCAGAAATCAAAGAAAGAAAATGTCTGAGTTCGTCACTGGTAGGGGAATGTAATTGTTCAGCCAACTCTTCAACTTCTCCACACCCTCCTTCACCTTTTCTTGATCAGTTGGCTTCAGGAGTCAACACCATCTCTGCACGAAGGAGAGACCAATATAGACAATGTCAATTGGATTGCTAGGGAAGACCCTTTCAATTGCCATTTTATTACTGGCTATCCATAGAGCCCAGGCGAAGCCTGCAAAAAAGAAGAAACCAAGGCGCATGTTTGTGCCAAACATCTTAGAGAGCCTGCTCCCTTGCAGATCATACATAGGTGTTGCGAATGTATCCCACCCGAAAGCATTGCCCAAACTGATCCAAACAAAGCGAACCAGCGAGCAAGAAAAGAAAATATGGTTAGTAGTTTCCTCCTTCCCGCACAGACAACAAGAAGGATCCCCTTTCCACCCTCTATGTATTAGAGCAACACCAGACCACAACTTAGGTTCATGTAGGATGGTCTCAGTGCAGATATGTGGTTCATGTACTTGTTTGCGATCATTTTTGCTGCTGCTAGCTTCACTACTGTTGTGACATTAGAAAGATACTCCATTTCACACCTTTGCGAGCGAGCTTCTTCTAGTTCACTTAGTTTGGGCGCAGATTGATCTGAGCACCCTCTAGACCAATACATTAATTGAGCATTGAGTATTGAGCTGGATCTTCTGCTACAAACCAAATTTTGCTCCGATCCCTCACCCATTTGTATATGCGTTTCCTTCCCTCGGCTCTCACGGATGCGTACACCTCCAAAGATTTCTTAGATAATCTCTCATGTGAACATCCTATTTTCTCAAACAATCTTCAATCTTCTCCTTAATCTAAAAAAAACTTCAATCTTCTCGACAGTGATCCCACTGTTCCTAGTAAGGCACCTCTCGATTGGTGTTCCCACTGTTCCTTGTAGGGAGTGAAAGCACCAGGAACTAGCTACGTGCGAAGAGCTTACGTGAATGATTCAACATACCCTCTGCTTTCATCTTTTGCCTATTTGTACATCTTTTCTGTCATTTTCTGATCATATAAAACATAGCTTGGTCGTTGTATTTTGTAATGTGCTCTTCTTGGTCTAGTTCAAATAAAGAGTAATAAGGCACCCTTCGGTTGTTAATTAGTCGTCATAGGAGTTGAAGGTACTACGGACTCGTGAACCATTTGAACGTGTGAGCAGCTCTATGAAACCCAACTATATGAGAAAAGTTGATATGTGTTATCCATCACATCCTCTGGTTTCATTTTTTTTCCTACGTATATGTCTACTACAGGTCTTCTTTTAGTTATGGAACTCTGTAATTACTGTACAAGAGTACAAAACAAGTAATTAAGCCATTTTCTAGCCAAACAAAACATAATCTGGCTATCCATTCGGTAGTCATGCCTTGCCATGCATCAATCCAAGGAGATGGTGAGAAATAGATCTTTAGTGACTACTCATGCAGCACTATGTGTTAGTGTCTTTGGGACCTCTAGGAGTAGATCGGTGGGTTTTCTATACTGTGAGACATACCTTTCCCTGTTATTGCCGTCCACGACTTCGGCACGACCTTGTTCATCGATGGAGGCAGCGCACAGGCAGCGACGGGCGGTGTAGACGCATCGTGGTGGCGGTGCCGGCGTGGTGCAGTGGCGATGGGCTCGCGGTGGCGCTAGTGGCGGCTTCCCGTCGCTTCAGCGCCTCCCTTTCGATCGGACTAGGGTTAGGACGGTGGGACACTGTGGCGGCGACGAACCTCGTGTTCAGTGCCGCAGTCCCCACCTCCTCTATATATGGCACTGCACGATGGGGCTCACCAGCCGTCTATTGGGCTGGGCGTCCCCGATCAGGACACGAGTCAAGGGCCCAGTTCGTCGTTGGGCCAACTGGTGGAGATCAATACTAACATTCTCCCCCTTGATCTCACCTTACACTTTTAAACTTCTCAACTTGAACTTAACTTAACTCTTTACTTTCTCTTTAGTTACTTTGCTATTGGCCTCATCTCATTGCAGATCAGTACGTAGAGCATGCCTCATCATGACAGTTATTAGTTACCGTTAGACTTAACAGCCACAATGTACCTTTCTGTATTGAAACAAGACTTTAACCTTTCTTTGGGCCCTTTAGTAATCCAGAAATCGTAGGCTTCCCGTAAAACCCATGTCGACTTGGGCGGTAGGCCTTTTGGTAAGTGGATCCGCAAGCACTTGCTTGATACTTTGGTGCTCCATGATTTCATATGATTCTGGATTTTCTCCTTTGCAACATATAACCCATTGTCAATGTGTTTGGCAGCACACTTGACATGTTGCCATAGGAGTGAAAATATTCGTATGGTATATTGCTGTTGTCTACCATTATCAATTCCGGGTAATGGTTTCCTTAACCATTTTGCCTGTCCTGCAGCCTCGTATAATGCCAAACTTTGGGTACACAACCCATGAATCATAACTATTTTGCTTTGGAGCTTTTCCACAATAAAACTCCAAGCGCGAGTGTTAGCTACTACTGTGGGCTTCACTAAACATCTCGCCAAAACTTAATTCCTTTTACTCACATCCTTTTGAGAGTACATGTTCCTTTCTTACTTAGCATGAGGCTGACAATATTTTGCAAAATTGCAAAACATTCTATAACTCCATTCCAGTGATCTATTGTTGGACTGGACTTCTGCCAAAATGTCCCGGATACTTGCACTATGTCAGGGTAAATTCTTTTGAGCACTAATTTTGCTTACAACAGCTGAAGCACATGAAACCTTTTTCTTTTGATCGATCATATAACGGTTCCTGGAATTTTGAAAATTCAAAAACTATTACCCTTGACAATAGGACAGGCGTAGGCTTACTCGCATGCATACTATATATCTTTAGAACTCTTTTCTAAGTTTGCTTTCTGTGATAGTCCTGATACCCGTTTTCTTTTATCCCGGTGAATTTCCTTTCCTAGAGTGAATGGCTCTTTACCGAGATTATTCTTATCAAAACTAGAGGTCATATTAACCTTCTTTGAACTTTGCGGGAAAAAGAATTTCCCATCTTTAAACTTTGCATATTTGCAATTTGTCATCTTGACCGTTACTTAAAACTCAAAAAATTTATTCTCACAAAACTTTAGAGGTCACTGTTCTGTGATCTGATTTCATCAGGTGGTATTCCAATGTTCTTTTCTTTCCACAACAAAACCATTTGGTTATGTCATGTATATACTTTCTCGCACAAATCTCTGTTAGGAGATATTGTTCCAACATCCATCTAATACGATCCTAAATGTAGTATGCACCAATTTCATTATGATTCTAAAAGAATCCTTTCATGAGACTGCATAAAATGTCTCATTATTTGCATAAAAACTTTTGCCACAAGTCGCGCTTAGCAACTTTCCATGTTCCCTCCGGAGTCACGTTTCAATCTTGTAGACCCATTATAGCCTACTGTCTTGACTCCATTAGGAACTTATTCTATGTTCCAAAATAAATTTGGAACTTTTAGGTCTCATTATATCTTCCATGGCTTCTCGCCACGTCGATGAATGAGACAACTTAATTTATGACATTCATACAACGTGAAAACATATGTTGAGACAATTTCAGTGTTTGAATCATAGGAGTGAACATACAGTCCCACTTCTCTTCAAGCCTTAGTTCTCGACATACTTTACCCCCCCCCCAGATTATCCCATCTATTGCAAAGATGGAATATCTTCAAACTTTTGTTTGGGTTTGTTCTTTACAAGCCTCAAAGGGTGCTTTAAGCACCACCTTGCTTTAAGCACCACCTTTTTTTCCGGGTGTTTTGAAGCTCAACTTTCTTTTCTTCCTATTTAGAGTTGAAAAACTCTAAGAATCTTGCTTATTTTTATGGTTGGGATATCAACATTATGACCGTTGTACTCCCTTTTCGGTTGGTCATATTCACTTTAATAGATCATATTTGCTTTTAAAAATGCATCGCATTTAACTTTGCGGGGAAATTCTCTCTAAATTTTAATCTTTCTTGTCTTTCTAATCTTTCTCCCCCTCGAAATATGGCACAAACTTTGCTGCTATAATTTCGAAACTATTTTTAACACTTGTGAACGAGGAGCATTTCATTACTAGAACTTTATTCATATGAACAAGTCATACAAAATAATGGGAGTACCATTTCCTCGTTCCTTTTCAAGAGCTCCTCAGAGTTCTTGATTTGTTGCACTTTCAAGAACTCATCAAGTTCTTCATTTTGCTATACTTTTGCAAGTCATGCTTGCAATCTTGGTTCGCATACAACTTTCCTTTTGTCATTCGATTCTTTTCAAGTCACTATCCAACATGCCACTATAGTAGTGAATGAGAATTGTTGGGATAACTTTAAAAGCTCCCCTAGATTTCTTCACTTTTATGTGATACTCATGTCGCACGTGAGTCATCACAAAAACTTTCCCTGTCATGCAGGATATGAATGGCACAAGTGCCAAAACTTTTCTGACTTGCGGTAATAAACTTTAAATGCATTGGTAACACATGTTTAATTCAACGTTGGTCAAATTAAACATGCGTCAAACTCATTTCAACCATTATCTTTACTGTTGTTGAAGGACGAAGAAACTTTGGTCACAATGACTAAAACATGCATATATACTTTATTTTCTGATTAAATCTTCCCGTTGGTTCCAATTTAATCAGAAAATTTAACAAATCTCTATATTACAAAAACTTTTGTGAGAGGAAAACCAAAAACCTTTCCGAATAATTTGCATCTCTTTTCCATATCAACTAAAAATCAGAATGGAACAAGCACTTTTCTTTCTTATCCTCAACTATACAGCTGAGTAACCTTAAAACTTTATCTGTAATGTTGATCGGAATCAACTTTTGTTTGTTAATTTCTCTCTACTTGGGAAGAATTGTATGTCTTAATTTAATGTTGGTCAAAATTAAAATATACAATTTTCCTTTACTTTCAATTCTATATCACCGTTGGGCAGAAATAGAACACATGACAAGAATAAAAATTATAATATTGCCATCATCAACTTTGGTCAGAAAATGACAACATCATAATAAACTTTAAATTTCGTTTCTTTTAAGAGCAAACTAATGCTCAACTTGACACTTACAATGGTAAAATGGTGCCAAAACAACCTTTCTTTGACTTTCAACAGCGGAAGCTTTTCTTAACCTTATAATTAAAGGCTCCTTTTTCCCACAGGGAAAAACTCATCTGAGTTTATCTTTCTTTATTGTAGCGGAGAACTTTTCTTTCTTTCATAAGCTTTTCTTTGTCTTTCTCTATTCTCTGAAAAAATGATCACTATGATGCAAAAATGTCAGAGAATTAACATTGAACTTAAAATCACAATGAAATTATAATATAGTTATCATCAACGTTGGTCAGAAAATAACAATACCATAATTAACTTTAAACCAAATATCTTTCTTCTCCTCTATTTAAATTGTCCCGTTGGTTCTAATTTAAACAGAGGATGAGACTTTTACTTTGCAACGGAAACATTAAAAAACCATTTTCAGAAGCATCATCATTGTGAAACTTTACCATTCTCTAAAACAAATTATCCCGTTGGTTCAAATTTGAATAGAGATAAAACTATACAAAACTTATCATAAAAAAGGGCTTCTGAAAAGAACAAGAATAATTCTTAAATTTCATTGTACATCTGGCCTGCGCAGTATTGCAAAAAGGTCCGTGCGGCCTTGCGGCCCGCTCGGCCTGTTTGCTGCCGCAGCTCATGGCCGTCAATCGCAATGGACGGCCGAGCGCGCATTTCGCGGGGACAAAACCCCATCGGCCGCCGGTGCTTGACTCCGAAACCCTAGCCTCCATTCTGTCCTCTCCCAGTCCGGTCCAGTGGCGCCGCAGCCGCTGGCTCTCGCCGGCGCACGGCTGGCTCCGGCCACTGGCCAACGGCCAGCAACCCTTTTTCTTCTTTTGTCCCATCTCTTTCTGCTCGAACCGAGGTGGCGACCCGAGCGGTGGCTGCCGTGGCAGCCGGAGGAGGTGATGCGGCGCTGCCGCCGGCCCCCTCGCCGGCGCACGTGCTCCCCCGTGCGGGAGCGCGCCGCCGTCGAGCGGCCTGGCTACGGTGCCCTATACCCCGAGCGCGCCCGCATTCGAGACGGCGGCAGCTCGGGTTCATTCCGTGCGACGGCGGTGGTCCGCCGGCAAAACGGCGGCTCTGGTGTCTTTCCCGTGCGGCGGCGGCCGACAGTGGTGTGTGCAGGTACGTCCCGCCGCCTCTTTACTTTGTTCTATTCCCCTTCCATTCGGTTAGGGTTAGGGTTAGCTAGGGTTGGAGTTTCATTTCTGTTTTTCGATTTGCATCGAAAATCTATCTTTTCTTTTGATTTCTTTCGATTCATGACGAATCCAAACTTTCCCCGTCTCGATCTACCCACTAGATCAGCTCTTGATACCATTGTTAGTGTCTTTGGGACCTCTAGGAGTAGATCGGCGGGTTTTCTATACTGTGAGACATACCTTTCACTATTATTGCCGTCCACGACTTCGGCACGACCTTGTTCATCGATGGAGGCAGCGCACAGGCAGCGACGGGCGGTGTAGACGCGTCGTGGTGGCGGTGCCGGCGTGGTGCAGTGGCGACGGGCTCGCGGTGGCGCTAGTGGCGGCTTCCCGTCGCTTCAGCGCCTCTCTTTCGATCGGACTAGGGTTAGGACGGTGGGACACTGTGGCGGCGACGAACCTCATGTTCAGTGCCGCAGTCCCCACCTCCTCTATATATGGCACTACACGACGGGGCCCACCAGCTGTCTATTGGGCTGGGCGTCCCCGATCAGGACGCGAGTCAAGGGCCCAGTTCGCCGTTAGGCCAACTGGTGGAGATCAATACTAACACTATGCTTATGGCGCGCGCGTGTGTGGGTCGGTGGGTGGGTGATGATATACTTATGGGATTGATTTGATTTGGTCCCAT
This sequence comes from Panicum virgatum, assembly GCF_016808335.1. Taxonomy (NCBI): domain Eukaryota; kingdom Viridiplantae; phylum Streptophyta; class Magnoliopsida; order Poales; family Poaceae; genus Panicum; species Panicum virgatum. The sequence continues at coordinate 54,409,580 of NC_053147.1, forward strand.
TTTCTCAAGTGTGCTGTTTGGGAGATAAATTGCATAGTTAAATTACGAATAAAGCTCCTGATGACATAGATTGCCTATGTAGGATCAACATGTCTCTGTGAAATTTTTTTTTGAAACTAAATTTGTCCACTTAAGCAGAAACCACGTAGAAATATTGACCTTTTTTTCTTCTGACAACAGCAAGTTCAATTCAGATGTCGTATCTGAAACATTAGTGATGGACAATTGAATTCTAACACGGGCCATGTCATCCAGTACGTTGCCAGAGTAGCTTTCATTACTGAATCAGCTAAATAACACCGACCGTTTTGCCACCAGCAACTTTCTCCACCATCACTTCGCTACCATATTCTCCTTATTAGGTGGCCATTGTGCTTGTTGGCTCAGTGGCTCTCATGATAAAGCCTCTTCTCTCTAACTACTAGCTACCTTATTCTCCTCCTCAGATATGTTTCTCCTATATCTCTATACATCCATTCACATTCACAATCGCATGCCTAGCAAGAAATGAGAGGTATCAGCAAGTTCTTGTCGTTCAGCTGGCTCGAAGATAAGGTTGATTCAACATGTGCCATTATCTGCTCGTTAGGATGGACGCAAATCTGTCATGGAATGGGGAGAAAAGCTCATGTCCTATCTGAATGTGCAAAATTCATCATAGGATCGGGTAAGTACCTACATGCTTACATACATCGGGTCAGTAATTGAATCAGCATATGTTGACGTGAACATGTACAGGTCAGTACTGTGAATTGTGATGTTAGAGTTAGACACACCCCGCCCATAGGGTCCGTCATATGTATGCATGCCGGTTGAGTAAAATGCATGGTGGGTCCCTAAACTTGTCTTGTTGTATCATCGTGGTCCCCAAACTCCTAAAAATACGATTCTGAGTCCCCAAAGTTGTTAATTGGTTTATGTGAGGTCCGAATCACAATTATCCTTGCTAAACGTGGACCTGACATGTGGGCCCACATGTCAGATCCACCCCGCGCGCCGCCGCTCGCCGGAAGCCGCCGCACCGCGCGCGCGATGCGGCCGCAAAGCGCGCGCGCCGCCGCTCGCCGGAAGCCGCCGCACCGCCGTGCCGTAGCTACCCGGACCTGCTCGCCACACAGTCATGTCTGCCGCGCGTGGATCCGGTTGCCGGGGCGGAGCCACCAGTGGGGTGCCGTTGTGACATAGCCTCCTCCGAGATAGGGAGCGCGCCGGGGAGGGAGGAGGGCGCCGGGGAGGAGGGGCACAGTGGCGGAGGGAGCGGCGGAGCTCGAGGCCACCGAGCTCGACGGCGGACCTCGTCCATTTCTCGACGGCGCAGGGGAGGGGGGAGGACAGGCGCCGGTGGCCAAGCTCGAGCTCGAGCGCATCGACGAAGGGAGCAGGAGCCTCCACCACCGCCTTGCCACGCGTTGCCGTGCCGCACTGCCATCGCACCTCGTGCACGCCGCCGCTCGCCGAAAGCCGCCGCGCCGCCGAAGCACGGCACGCGCATCGCCGCTCACCGGAAGCCGCCGCACCGCCGCGCCGTAGCTACCCAGACCTGCTCGCCACGCAGCCGTGTCCCCCGCGCGCTGAGCCGGCCGGCGGGGCGCCACCGCGTCATAGCCTTTGCCGTGCGTCGATCCGGCGTGGTGCGGGCCTCCGCCGAGACAGTGAGCGCGCCGGGGAGGGAGAAGTGCGCAAAGGGGGGCGGCGCGCGCGGTGGCGGAGGTGGCCGGCGGCCGAGGGAGCAGCGGAGGGCACTAGGGAGGAAGGGCGCAGTGGAGGAGGGAGAGAGGAGCGAGGGAGGCCAGAGGTAGGGCGCACCGGCGAGGGAGCTCGAGTTCGAACCGGCCCGCTCGCCATGGCCGGATTTCGAGGGCCGCGTGCCATGGCCGGCGCGGGGAGGGAGGAGGGTCGCGTGGCAGCCAACGCGGGGAGGGAGGAGAGCCGCGCGGCGGCCGGCGCTGGGAGGAAGGAGGGCCGCGCCGCAAGCAGCTCTGCTCGCTGTGGCATTTAGAGGAAGGAGGAAGGTGAATCTGTCAGGTCCACGTTTAACAAGGATAATTGTGATTTGGACCTCACGTGAACCAATTAACAACTTTGGGGATTCAGAATCGTATTTTTGGGAGTTTGGGGACCGCGATGACACAGCAAGACAAATTTAGGGACCCGCCATGCATTTTACTCCATGCCGGTTTATGGACATGAACATTTTGTAACTTGTGAGTGAGATTGATCATTACTTGCATGCTTACATGGAAGAAATGTATTATTTGTAATTCTTGTATATTATCTTAACAAATTATTACAGGATAAAATGGGGTGTGAAAAAAATTAAGAAAATGAAATTAACTACAAAAACAATATTCTCACCCATCGATGAGCTGCCCCACTAACAGAACGGAAGAACAAGAGATTCGGATTTGGTTTCTCCTAAAAGTTACGATAGTATTATAGTGTATTGGGAACAAAGATTTCTGGTCAAACATATTTCCATCCCAGCGAGTTGGGTTTCTGTACCTAGGTACGAAAGAAGTCAACGCTTGGTCTGTTTGGCAAACAGCAGCCCGCTCCATGCCTGCCTAACAACAGTGATGGTGAGGACGACGACAGCGATGCATTCCATGAATGCTTCTACTTGGATGCTTACACCTCTAAAGCTAAGGTGAAATGATGTCTCATGTGAACATCCTTTCTTTGTCTTCTGGATGTATAGTGCGTGATCCCTTATTATCTAGTCTGACTTGGCCTAGTGTTTTACCTTCTGGCTGGTCTATGGAATGGGAACCCACTTCGATCAGCAATAACTTAGATGAATGATGTCATGCTCGCAGGCTTACAATGGCATCTACCCTACGTTTGTGTATAATTATGTTTAAAATTCCGTCTGTAAAACTACTAAAGTAAGCTATGCTTACTTTTATTTCTTTTCTTCTAAATAAGTTGTAAAAGCTAGACTTATAGCTTGCTAGCTCCAAAACTCTGTTGTAAATTACACCTCTTATCTATGTGATGTAAAATATTGTGGAATGTTGTATCTCCAACTCGCCTTCATGCGGGACGTATACTTGTGTTACGATCGGATATGCAGTGGTTTTATCGGGATATTACCTAATAGACCAATGATTATACCGATTAAAGTGCGCTTAGATGTTTAGTGCACTTGATCTGGTGTAATTCAGAATGGTTCTGCCACAGCGTGATCCCTTATTATGCATAAGTCGACTCCCAGTTGTTAGTCCTTGTATGAGTGGAAGGTACCTGGAATTGCACTGCGAACCATTTGAACGTGTGAGAAGCTCTAAGCTATGTGGGACAAGAGTTGACGTGTGTGTTTACTATCAAGTCTTCTCTTTTGTCAAGAGAGTCTATAGTCTGTACTCTCTAATTACAGTATGCAAGTACAACACAAGTTTGCCATTTTCTGGTCAAATAAAACATGTATGGTTAATTGATTTTGTATTTTGGTTGTCTTGACATCAAGTTCAAGGAGATGATTATAAGTCGATGATGAGCATGTGCAAGTGCATCACTATATAATTTCAATTTATGAATTTGTCTCCAGCAGCAGCACTGGCATGTGGCCTCAGAGCAACGACAAGGCCTTAGACTCTTTTTGCATTTGCATTCTGTCCTGGATATATCTTATATATATATCCTCCAGTGTTAATTTCGCTTCTCACCCCTGCACAGGTTTATATATATATTTCCCGCACTATGCTAACCTGGACACAACTACTCCTTTCCCCTTGGATATTTGTCAATGTCCATCTCCTAGAGTGCTTCATCATGCCAGCACAACTCGCTTGGACCTTATTCTAAGCTGTAGCCTATAGGAGTGGAAGGCATTAGGAACTTGCTAGTGTGCTAGCAAGCAGCATTACAAGAACCACATAATTGGACAAGAAGCGTAGGCGCTGCATATTCAAATTCAGATAATAAGGACCGTACTACCTAGCCACACGGGGCAGCGAAGGGAATGCCCCAATTGGTAGAAAAAACCCACAACCCCTTGGGTTAATTATGCTGCGCTGGGAAGATTAACTTTAAAGTAACTGACATATTTTTTATTTGTCCTGATCAGAAAAATACATGAAAAAGACACACTCCTATGAAGTTATTAGATTATGGCATGGGTCGCAAACTTTGAGCTGGTATAGCGCGTGTCTTCCAGAATACGAGCATCTATTGTACGAGTATATGCAGTTTTGGGTGTGTGTTCTAGAACTCTAGCAAATGTTTAATTAGCGGGCTAAGCCATTCAGTAGAGCCTTCTCTGGATTCCTTATAGCAGCAGCTATTTTATTAAGAAGGTTTTGCTAAAAATATGAAAAAGTTAAATTAATTGTGCATAGCAATATTGACACGGAAGGAAATTTATGAACACAAATACGCAAATAGATTTTCACAAGTCCATAAGTGCACGTCTTCATGTCTGTTAATTAAAAATCAAGAGTACCCCGTTAGGGTTTGTGGCCCCGGCATCATCGTTTTCAGCATCTACTAATGGTTTTTAGGGCCTTTGGTGCAAAGGGGGAAAAAAAGCAACGTCGGTCCACATACTGGGAAACTAGAATTTTAGTGCGAAAAGATTTTATAGCTAAGATAAAATAGTGGTGTTTAGCAGCACTGATTAAGTGTTTAGCGGCGCTAAAGCGTCCTTGCAACAAAAAAGCGGAACAATGGTAATATAGCCATGCTTCTAAAAAAATATATCATGCTAGCTATTTGGAAGTTAATTAGAACCATGCCTGAGAGTTGAGACTCATAAATATTTGAAAGGGCACATGGGTTGTACAGCAATTTTCGTGCGGGGCTAACTCAGATGAGCCTATAAATCTTGCGATTGGTCAACTACATTAACATTCACAGAGACTCTCAATGAAATCCACAAGTTCACTGTTCAAGCTCAGGCACGCTATTTGTGTACTTGTTGTGCAAAAAATAGTTGCTCGATGCATTATAGTCGTCTCTTACTAATTAACATCTTTCTTCTGAGTTTGCCCCCTCCATACCATACCAACTCCTGTTGTCCTGCATCAGCTGCAACTGCACCCACCACAATCCACCACGTGCATGTATGATGCAATTCTTACTGGAAAGATGACGGCAAGGTTGCATCTGTGCGTGACCAAGATCACATGATCAAACCCAAGGGCAAGGTGATGCTCGCGCTGTGGTGATGATTCGGGAGCAGTCACAGACACACAGTCGGTAGTTGTGGATGGTGGGGACATTATTATGGTGGTGACGGGGACTTCTTGGTGGAGTCCTGGAGATCCATGGTGATTGCATCAAGGAGTAGTCACCAGGAAGGGGTGCAATGCAATGGGGCCCTATGTGGTAGCGGAAAGAAAATCCAGGCAGGGCCATGTGCTCCGCTAATGACATGTCCCGCCACCGAGGATGAAAGAGCTTTCACGGACCAGAGCTGAACAAAAGATTGTAATCTGATACTGCATTTGCATTTGCACTAGTGAACCAAACACTATCGTATACAGATAGGTGACATGTATATTTTCTTGAAATGGAAATAAAAAGGTTGAATAAAATGATCATCTGGCAGCGATAAGTGAAAAATTCTCGAGGGCAGGGCCAAATTTTTTTTTTTTACAAAATGATCGTCTTGTGCATGGAACTCAATCTGTTCGGCTGCGCGTATATATTCGCACAAGCCAGAAGGCCAGTAGTGCATAGTAATTACTAATTAGATAGCTAGCATAACAACTGTTTATGACTCAAGTCGTACCCACCTTTACAATGCTCCCAGATGGATCTGCAGCCAACGATGATCTTTTACATTTAAGTATCGATCGGGAAAACTTCTCGCCGTATATATAATATCTATCTCCTACCACTTACCATCTATATTACACATACACAAGGTCACCACTGAGGGATTAATCTAGTCCTGGGCATAGGAGGCATCTGGAACACGGCAACAACTAAATCTTCTGGCGGGACGACCACCGCGAATCAGATCTTTCAGCGTGTTCTGCATGCAAGCAATGCATGCATATTCTGCTCCCAAGTAATCTGCTCTACCATGCATCTTAGTTTTGCTATACCTCATCCGTTTATATATGTGTTTCCTTCCCAAGGCTTCCATCGATGCTTAATTCTTGACAGTTATCCCCTTTTCCTCATTGCAAGACACTTAGCCCTTGCAGGCGTCCAACGAACCGAGAACTCGAGAACTTTTGAACGTGTGAGAAGGTCTAGACTAAGAAAGCCAGCTTTGTGCGGATAGATTTGATGCGAATCAGCAAACGAGGTCGATCTCCGGTTAGGAACCAAAGATAATTGGATGAGATGCACTGCAATCCTGCATATTCAAAATCTAATAACGACCGTGCAACATAGGCACACACTGATAAGAAGTTGTTAGATTATGGTGTACTCCCTCCGTCCCAAAAAACAAGTCATTGTACGATTCAAATTTTGTCCCTACTAACATATTGTCTTACCCTATTTAGTCTGTGCATGCGCATGTAAGAATTAATGCAATTAGTGTAAAATATGGCTAATAAATAGAGGTAAGTAAGGTCATTTTACCACTTTCTTAATCTGTCCTAAAATTTCTAAAGCGACTTGTTTTTTTGGGACGGAGGGAGTAGGTCGCAACCTTGCGGTTGTATTGGGGGCGTGTTCTCGAATTCCAGCATCTATTGTACGAGTATATGCAGAGACTCATGACAGCTAACATCCGGTATCTTAAGAGCAATGTTTTAAATAGCAGCCTAAGCTAATAACATTGGCTTTTTCCATATTCTTTAAAATATTACAGCAACCGGAAGCTATTTTATTTAGCAGTTTTCGGAAACACTACTACAAAAACGATTTGTAGCAGCGCCCCGACTTTTTTAGGGGCAAATCAAAATTTGACCCGTTGCTATAAATAGAGCGGAGTCACTGTAGCAACCGACCCGCCCCTAAAAATGTCATTTGTAGGGGCGGGTCATCCCACCATCCGCCTCTAAAAATGCCATTTGTAGGAGCGGATCATCTCACCATCCGTCCCTGAAAAATTTAAATTATGCATAGAATCATTGACCTGATCCTGACCCTAACGGTAATTCTTATTATGCAGAGTGCCCACCATTTTCGCATACGGAACCTTGTACAATCACCTAAGTTGAACCCATACGAAATATTTAAAACTTCAAGCTAACGAGATCAATTATTCAAACTGCTCGATCAGCTCGCTATATGATGCTGACGCGCATGCAAATACTGTCGATCCATGTCTGTGGAAAGGCTTGTCGCATCCTTAATTCTGACATGCCGGTTTCAGTTACGTTCATTGAAATGCACAACTTCAATACAGTGAACGAGTATGATCTGTTCACCGTTCACTGAAATGTTCAACTGCATGTCGGTACCAACATCCCTCACCATCAATGAAACGTATACAAGTTCACCGTTCAACGGCACATATGAAGCTTCTCCTCTGATACCACCTTAGTAACCCAAGTCCAGGCACACTGTATGCACCTGATCGATGATGTGCAAAGTAGTTGCTGGATGCATTATATATAGAGGGTGTTTAGATAAATGTAGGTCCGACTACATTTTTGTATGTTTGTTTCAGCATTTCTGCAATCCAGCGTGATAGGATGCCAGCCATTCAGCAGCAAATAAGCAAACAGTAAACTTCCCACCCTTTTAAATTGAAAACCTACTGATTCACGAAGAAACTTATAGCTTTTTCATAGAAAATCGGATGATGATAAACTATATCAAAATTATAGAACTTGAAGAGAGCTAAAACTTTGTAGTTGATAACTTTTGCATTTGAAATTATTTATACATACACACAAATATCAAGTATAAATTATGAGACCAATCTAACAATCTTAAAGGAAAACAAAATCAACAATCAAAGTTGTAGTGCACAGCAAGATCTATAACTTTGCAGTTGATAATATATTTGTATTATTAGAGATTATCTTAGCATCTAAAGATTTAATATAAGATTTAGAAAAGTATGAATAAATAAATAATTTCAATCAATTAGCATAAGTGACCCATGAGGTTGTGGGCGGGTTTGAATCACTAGTGACGCACATTTTGCATATTATGTGAAAAACGTGGACATTGGATGCACACTTTTCTTGGTTATAAATTTTTTTCTGTCAATATAAATTTTTTACAGAGTGCCGCCCATTTTTCTGTCAAGGGCCCATTCGCCACTTCCTTTCTGTTCCCACCTATAGCTGTAATACATCATGGGCCATGCACACTCCTATTAATCATGTACATGCTAGTACTAGATTACCAACTCTACCCTGCCATATTTGCCGGATTCTTTTTCACTTTGTATACCCTTTTCTCCTGTACTTTAATTTTCAGGACGCCCGTATACCTTTCTAATTAATTCTTTCATCTAAATCAATGATATGTCCAACCATGTTTCTTTAGAGAAATCCTTGTATATATTTCTAGTTTTCAATCCATCTCTGGCTAAATATCCCTTCAACCCCATTTTCCTTTCTTTCATATTCTTTTGACCTTCACTGATCGACATGGACCATGTCCTTCACACGTCAATAAGCAAATACCAAACCTGTTTCCTATCTCTCCATTAAATCTCTTTTGTGGTTAAGCAAGAACCGGCACTACTACAAATTTGGTCATAGCAAACGGGCTATCACCGCCGGTTCATTTCGAACCATTGGTAACAACCGGCGGTCAGTTCGTGTTACCAACCAACGGTGATGAGGCTATACATGACAAAACTCCAACCCCTTCTTCCCTTCCCTTCTTCCCTTTTTTTTTCCCAGCCCGCGCCCTAAATCTCATCCTGTCCAGCTCGTTCCAATCCAGTCTGCCGCGCGCCCCAATCCCCACCGCCGTCCCCGAGGCCCGGCCGCCTCCCCTGCGCTGTCCCCCGCCTCGGGATCCAGACGTGGTGCCGTCCCCGAGCCCCGGCGCTGCCCCCGAGTCGCGGCGCCGCCTCCCCCGAGTCCCATCACCGCCGTCCCCGAGACCCGGCGCCGCCGTCCCCGAGTGGAGCCGCCATCTGTGAGCCCCGGCGCCGCCCCTGCCGGTTAATCTCCATTGGAACATTGTGCTAGCAGAAATCTGAGCTTTGTGAGTGCATACACGTGAAATGCCATCACATTGTGCTAGTAGAAATCTGCATGCAGAAATCATCAAGTGCTAGCAGATCACCTGAGCCTCTCAAGTTTTTCATTGCTGATTTCTTCTATTGTTCTGTATTTCCGTCCAACTTGCAGGTATGTGTCTGCTGGAACAAGCTGGCTGAATGGTGCTTTTAGCAAGGTCGCCAAGGCTGGTCATATTGCTGGCTCAAGAACCAGAGAGAAGTTCCAATTAGCGGTGGCAAACCTAACAACCAAAGTAAGTGGTAACTGATAATTAGGACTGTTGTTTACTAAGTCAGTATATACATTATAGTAAAGCATGCCGTATAGATTCAGATTATGGAAATATGTAATTTTAGTAGCTAAGCATCATTGTTTCACAGTCATGGCTGGCGTTGCATAATTCATTCAATCAGTTGACGTCCACTTTGTACATATGTAGTAGACCCAATCCTGATTTAGAGTTATTGCCAGGTGACCAGGTCACTGGCTCTTAATAAGCTAAATAAAATGTGACCTTGAAATGTCAATGTATAATATCTTGTGATACATGAAAACACTTCTCTTAGTCATGTTCTTCTAGCTACGAAATCTAATTTATCACATTAGTATTCCTCACCATTATAGGGCATGAGTTATCATAGCAATATAATACCATTTTACTGTTAGTCTGAACTTTAAGTGGCTCAATATTGTTTCCTGAATATATTTCAGGAATGGTTGGTTACCTAACTTCTTTGGTTCTATGACTTCAGTTAATTCTTGAAATACCAAGGTAACTGAACTTATATTCAGTTTTCCCTTTTTGCCTAGCTCAAGCTTTCAAAGCTGCAGGTAGAGAGTTGTAAGCCTACTTAAATCATCCTTCTTTCTTGCATATTCATATAGGTACTACGTCACCAATAGGGTAGTTGTAAGCCTACCAAGGATGCTACTTGCAAATCACTTAATAATGAACAAGGATAAATACAGTTGTAGTGGTTTCAGACCTTCACAGTGATAAACCATATCGAAGTAGTGAATAAAATGGATTTAGCTGTTGTTGCTGCTCTCTTGCAATTTTGCTTTGTAATTGCTCAACTGTTGAAAGATAAAATTTTCAAAGAGAAAGCTTTTTGTTAAACTTTGTTTTAGTAGTTCATGTCATTTCTCTTTTCTGATTTAAGGTTATGAATTCACAAGTATAGTGTTCAAATTATATCTATGAAATGCTACCTTTGTGTCATCTATGATGTCATCTGAAATAGATACCCAAATGACTAATTTTTCATGACTAATTACATGTCTGCACTATTACACACATCAAAGCATTATGTGCCATGGCAGCCATAGGCCATAAGCTGTTTCTTTTTATGTTATTATGCCTGCAACTAGATACCTGAAAATTATTTTTACTTATCCTTTTGAGAAAACCAAGCTTCTTTACTTAGATGCAGGTATAATTGAGTGATTTTCACGATTCAAGTCTTGTCGTGGGAAACAAGCTGAGAACAATGCGGGGAATGATAGAGGGACCCCTGGTAATGTTGAGTACAACATAGGTGTAATGCATAGATCATATCATTCTTATCAAACATTGTAATATATTTTGTGCATGGACTCTTTGTTTTAATTTCGATATATATGAACTCTTTGTTTTAATCTTGATGTATGGACTCTTTCATTTAATCTCGATGTATGAGCTGATATAGTTGAATTCTGCTACTATAATTATATATTACATATGTTGTACAAATGATGCAATATTATTATATAAAAATATTTTTTTTGATGGGAAAAAAGTCTTCACCGCCGGTTCCAAACACAAACCGGCGGTGATGGGTGCACATCACTAACGGTTGGCGCACGCATCACCGCCGGTTTATGAACCGGCGGTGATGGCCCCGCTATCACTATCGACTTAAATCCAATGGTACCCAAAACTGCTGATGATGCACTTTTAGAACCGGCGGTGATAGGGGTGGCTGTAGTAGTGCGGCCACGTTACCACTACTTTTCTTGTTGCTACATAAGTCATCGTCATTCCTCCCTATCCAGTATTCACCTTGGCTTACAGACCTTTGAGCTCTGCACGTTGCTGTCAAAACAACTGGTTTCTACTAACAATCAAAGCCAGCTGCCCACTCAATCTTCCTTCAATGCTCTTGACGAGCCACCACCATCCCTTCACCTCCCCTCCTTCATCAACCAGCAACGGCCGCTGCCTTCAAGGCCATTCATGGTCGACCATCTCAAGCTCCACCGACATCTCTTCTCCCCTGCCGGCTGCTCCTCTTCCTCCCTCGCTCTATAAAGGGACAGCGCGCAACCCTGCAACCCCTGCTGCTCGCTAGGAGTCCCTCCCAGAGCAGAGCCATCCCACTTCTCCCTGCGCTGTATGCCAGCCCTGCTCTTTATTTCTTTTGTTTTGGTGTATTGTTCTTAGTTGTGTTTGTTGTTTGCTTTGTATGGCTGCTCGATGATTGCTTCGAGTAGAAGGATCACTATTCAAAGCTTGAAGAGATCAAGAGTTCCAAGTGAGCAAGAGCTGAAGAGCAATAAGAGTAACTTTTGTTGGAGAAAGGCAAATGCCACTAACCATCCTTCTATCTATGCTTATTTACAAGAATATTACGAATTAATTATAATATGGAGAACTACCCACACTACAAGAAATGTGGTGATCTATGACGAAAATTTTATGACATTTTAGTTGAGCGTCACAATTGCACACAATTTATGACGAATTTAAATGTATGGACCCTAGGCCCAGAACTTTGTGACGTTTTATTAAATTTGTCATAATTGAGCCCACAAAATATGATGTTTTATTGAATTCGTCATAATTGAGCCCACAAAACATGACGTTTTAACATTAATGTCATAGAAATCATCATAGTTATTTTTGACATTCTTCATTTTTAATTTAAGTTTTTACTTCTCTTATTTATACAAATATCTATTGGTACTCACCATAATTATACAAGCTTTCTCTTGATTCAATGCAAGTCAGATCACCACCCTAGGGTTGCGGTTAATAAAAACAAAAAAAGCACCTTCGGAGCTGCACATGCAGGGGTCGAACCCACGATCCTGCACTACGAAAATATTTTACCCACCACTACACTACTAGGCATTGCCTAATTTTATAGGATGTGCAATAGAGAGCGCAGACATGGATTCAAACCGGCCACCTTCCGCTCAACAGAGAGCGCAGCTACCACTGCGCCGCCTCTTTTTTGTGCTCTCCATTGCCTTGATATATATTTAATAGTCTGAATACATGCTTTGAATAAAGAAAAGAGAAGGCTATCTGGGCCTTAGTGAGCCGTGCGATTATTGCCCCTGCTGCCTGATGTTGTGCAGGTGTGGGATGATTTCGGCCCATGTAATGTATGAAGCGGGTTTGACCATTTTCTTTTATTTACTAAAATACTGAAAATTGTCTATTTTGTCTGAATTTTTGTGTAACTCAAAAAATAGTGATTACAATTTTATTTCACCCCTAATAATGTTTAGTTTCCATAAAAATGCATAAAGTGCAATGTCACGTCAAATTCAATTTTGATTCAATGTTTAAATGCATAAAGTTCAAATTCAATTTCCAATTAATTACAAAACTTTGAATATAATTCATGTCATGTCCAATTTGTGATTCTTTATTAGTATTTCAACATATCTAGTTCAGCCCTCACCCGATTTAGGGTGCATAGAGTTTGAAATCGTTATGAGGTACTAATATCCTCAAGTTTGACTTGACTTATATGAAACAAGGTGAGAGATCCATCCATTTTGTGAAACAAGATATATCCTAATTTTTGCAAAATCCAATGAAACTTTTATTTAATGTTTAAACATCCATGAAATGATTCAATAGAAATTTCTAGAATTTTTGGAGAAGTTTTTGGTATTAGTATCATTATTTTATAATAAGGTTGTAGGTAGATGTTTAAATTATCCCTAACAAACATTTAAAATTTTGTTCCACTTTCGGGATATGAGCTATAATAGAATGGATACACATAAAAATACTTTTTATAAAATTTTTAATTATTAATTGAGATACATGTAGATCAAATTGTAATTACTTTTAATAAATTCACAGAAATTCATTTAAAATATTAAAAATAGTAAATGAGTTAGAAAATTAGTGAAACTTATACTGTACCCTTTATATGTATTATTATACTTATAAAAAATTAGTTGGTGCATATAAGATAATCATTTCTATGTGCTACTTCACAATTGTGCAATAAAATAAAAAGAAAAAAATAAAAATATTAAATGTACAAGAATGAAACAAAGCCCATTGCAGCCCAAACGGCCCAATTATTTGTCACCATCCATAATCGATTCAATGGCTCTAGATGCGTTCGCATGCTATATAATCTGCTGGCTCAGCCCCTAACCCTAGCCGAACCCACTGCCACCTTTCTCCCTCCGCCAGTCCGCCTCCGTGCTGCAACGCTTCTCCCTCTCCCTCTCCTCCTCACGCCGCCAGCAGATCCATCGCTGAACGCTCGGATCCCGGGCCCTCCCTGTCGGATCCGTCGCCTGCCGTCCCGGGAGGGCAGTTCCCGCTCTTCCCGGCTGGGGCACGGCGGCTGCGAGGCCAGGGTGCCGCCGCCATCTCACGGGCGGCGCGGCTGCAGCTCGCCCCGGGTGCGGCCTCTACTGCACGGCTGCCTGCCTTCTCGCCGCGTGGTGATGTGCGCATGGTGGCTGCTCCCTGCTGGATCCGCAACCGGACGCTGCCTCCCTCTCACGGCTCGCCACCACCCACCGCCTGCTCCCTGCTGGATCCGCCGCATCCAGGCCCGCAGGCGCCCGCTCGCCGCGCCTGCCAAGCTGCCGCAACGGCGCAGCCTGGAGTGCCGCCAGCGCCGGACCGCTCCCAGAGGGGCAAAGGCTGCGCAGCCTGCAGTGCCTGCCGCCGTGCCGCCCCCAATCTAACTGGCTGCCAACCAAAGTAAAGGTAAATCCCCTTCTTAAATCTTAACCCTAGCCTGTAGTCTACAGATTAGTAGATGAGATGTCGCATATAGATTACGCGCCGATATGCTTGGGCCTCGAGGATTTCTACACGCGCTGTCTCTATCTCCGCATACAGGAGAGGCGATTGCCTCAGTTTCCAGAACAATAATAGTTCCCCCCACCGCTGGCTGCAATGCTCAATTATTTCTTACTGTTGTTTGTTATTTCTGATGCATTCCTTTCTGATTTGACCGACCAAGCAATAGATAACAAGTATTTTGACTCCCTTGGTACATAGACGTCCTGCATTTAAGTGCCTGTAGGATGCTGGTGTGTGCTCACTCCAAAGACGTCCTACCACCAAGGCTAGTTGTTGAGTGCTGGTAGAAAGGATACCCGTGAGATGGATCTGCTAGTATTAAGTGCTAGTTAACTTATTCATTGTGCTCTCTGCAGATATTTGATTATTAAGTACTAGTTAACAAAAAAGTAGCTCTTGTGAGATTGACTTGATGGCATGCTTGAAACCGATCACATTTTTTTCATGGCATATATTTGATTATTGTTTGTTTACTGGTTATAGCATTTGAGAGTGATCTCTTGGTCAGTTCAATTCCCGTTGCCTATTGTTTCCTTCATATTTTGAAGTCTACCATTTATCTGTGCATATTTTTTATACCATGCCAGGATGCTAATGTAAATTCAGTAATGAAGCTAGTTTTCTTTGGTCTACCCTGGTACCCCAAAACAAAGGTATGAAAGCATATTTGTTATTTCAGCTTTAACTTCTCCAGCAAACCATGCCCAATTGATTAGCAGGAGGTCTGATCCTGCAATACAAAAGCTATTGTAGGTCACCGTGCCCTTTTCTTCTCGTTCTTATTATCAGATTTTGCTTCATGTAGCTAACGATAGGTTTTTGTTTTGGAGGAGGGAAGTGCTGTTCTGGGTCTGTTGCTGCTCGACAAAGGGAAGCAACGCCTTTTAGGCTTTAGGTTAGGTAATTGCTGATGAATCTTTCTCCTCACCTGCATGTTTTGCTATTTGTTGCTCCTTTCTATTCCTGAAAAAAATACTTGCACAGAACACTTGACATTCATGAATGTTGGATCATGCCTCTACTTGTGAAGGATTAGTAGAGCCCACAGTTCACAGTTCTGCAGTAGTACTGTTCCCTTTGCTAGTTACCCCGTAGTTTTTATTACTATGGATTGTTAGTTATCTCTGCAGATTGCTAAGTTTGTTGGAAAGCATTAACTACCATCTTTCTTTTGAGCAGCCAATCTTTTTTATTCCCTGTAATTCTCAAAAGTTAGCTATGTATTGACATTAATTTTTCAAGTTTAAATCACATTTATTTTCAACTATGGCTCCATGTACGATGTACAGAACCCATGTAATTACTATATCTCAATCTATAACTTGGGGAGTGCCTTGTTATGTATGCAGCTCCATCTTTTCAAGTACAATATCTGCTCTAGTTTCTATTACAATGTTATCTTTTCTAGTTTTATATCAACAAATATTATGTTCACGGTCATTAGAAAGTGGAATCCAAAATGCTTTTCTATTAATTAAGATTGGTTCTTGGTTGAGAAAAGTAATGCATCAGTTGTACTCACCATGTGTGCTATATCATGTGCAGGTATGCAATTAAAAGCTGAGAAGGATGCAAAATTTGAGCTCGTGCTTGAAACATGGCTTCGCGTGAAGCTACTTTTTGGCAGTATTGCCAGATTTTGTGCTAGATTAACTAGACTTAAACTTATTTCTTGCTGGATCAAATAACTTTGATGTTGTATGTATGTGATGAGATGTTGGATCAGAATTTATCTATATATATGAGCTGGTTTATATCTTGATTTGTAATAAAATGATAATTGATTAATTAGAAAAATAGGCTGTATTTTAATGGGCTGACTATATGCAAATGGGCCCAATGCAAACTGACCAACTAGCTTGCTGCTATATCATCATTCATGTGGCAGCCATCCCATGTCAGCAGTCATGTCATCGGCCACGTAAAATTACATGTTATCGCCATGTCAGTAGCCACGTCATTCTCCATGTCATCATTGTGTGACATGGCAATTGAATTTGTGACGAAAATTATATTGTTTATGACGTTAATTTTCGTCATAGAAAATGGGTTTGGGTTGGGCTTTGGGGGCCCGGGGACATTCCATGACGGTTTTAAAATGTTATGGATCAAGCAATCTATGACGAAAATTTAAGGAACGTCATGAGGTGTGATCTATGACGCTCAATACATGATGTTATTTGAGATCGTTATAGATACTGTTTTATGACGGTTTTTCAGTGATTTGTGACGAAATTCAATCGTCATGGATCAACAGATTTTTGTAGTGCCAGAAAAATAGTACAACCACAAGAACCATATGGCTATGGTCTTGACTGATTAAATTAGAAACACTAGCTTATGATGATCTTACCGTAAGGGTAAGAGGGGAAGCATCGACGGGGTATAGCTCGGGTCTCTTGAGGCTTTGATATGTGGTCCTTTGTTAAGACACCTCCTCATTAGGGAGAGTTATGACCGCTTTGACTTGAAACATTAGCGGATCGTCATGGGCTGGTGAATCTTTGTAAAGGTCTCATAGCATCCCTATGCAATCACACCTTGGAAGTATAGTATTGTACCTAGTTAGCACAACATGGTTGGGTCCAAAGTTCTTCTGAACTTTTACGCGACTTGTGGTGAAAGTGTACAACCTCTGCAGAGTGTTTAAAACTGATATATCAGTCGTGCTTACGGTCAAGAGCGACTGGACCCTCACATGATTAATTTAAATTGAAGATGAATTTAAATCACATTCTGGTTATTTCTTGTGGCCTTACTGAGTACCAACCATAAGTATACTCACCCTTGCTAACTGTTGCTCAGAAGAAGAAAATGCGAAGTCTACTGAAGATGATACTGAGTTCTAGGCATACGCAGCCCCCAGTCGTTTACCTATGAAGTTTAGAGCCTTCATTTACAGGATAAGTTGTGTAATTCTGATAGTCTTTTAATTGTTGTAAGTCTATTCTCGTGGTTCTGTTACTAATTATTCACTTATGAGGTCACTATATGTATGAAACTTGATCCTGACAGTTATGCATTCTGTTTTGTTCTTAAAACTGGGTGTGACAACGGATAAATTCAAAAATGAAAGTGTCGTGGTGTGCAAACCCACAGCCGGGTGGCGTAGTGCACCCGCCTAAACCGAGAGGGTGAGTACTCTGGGGGTAGCTAGCATTAGCCCAATCTAGATGCAAGAACACGATGAACACAGAGGGTTTAGAGTGGTTCGGGCTGCCGGAGCGTAATACCCTACGTCCACTGTGTGTTGTATTGCTTGTGCTCTCAAGAGGTTGAGAACGTGATTGTTCGGAGTGAATCCGAGCTTGTGTTGTGTCTGCCTTCGCTTGGCCTTAGAGAGTGTCCAGAGAGTCCCACGTGTGCAGTGAGCGCCTCTCTTTTATATCTCAAGGGAGGCGCGTACATGACCGTTGAGTCCCCAACAGATGGGCCCAACAATGTTCTAATTAACACAAATGGCCTAGCGCTATTATGGTGCTACACCTGGGAAAGATCTTATTCCGGGATTTCCTTGCCTTGTCGAAATGGCGCCAGGGCGTAGCTTGCGGCGTAACTTGCCGTAGCCTGCCGCGTAGCTGGACGGGCCGTGTAGCTTGCGGCGTAGGAGGTATGATGAAAGAGTACCGTGCCGTCGTATCCATTTAATGCAGCAGACGGGCTCTGAGCAGATGCGGCGCATGCGGCTGCACTGTGTACCTCGGTAATATGCGGTCTACAGTGAGGCCTGACAAAAGCTATCCCATGTTGAATGCGGTGGGTGGGCGAGTCTTCCAGCGGAAGACTCGCGCCCGCGCCTGCGCCTGCGGGACACGTGGCGCCCCCGGACCCTTCCCCGGCGGTATATTGGTTCTACACACGTGGGAGGTCCGGACGGACGCGGGGAGGTCCCGGACCCATATGGGGGGTCCGAGCCCTCGACTGTTGGCGTGGAGCTTCCCTTCCTCAGGGACACGTGGCATCACCGGACCCGTTCCCAGAGCGAGGAACGGGTCCGGGGCCGTTGGCCTGGTGAGGTAAGAGCTGTACCCCAGGGGCTCGGCTGCTCCGCCCCTTAGGGCGTAGTTATGGATGACTACGCGAGTCCTGCCTTGCTGCAGTAGGAGTGGGTATCCCTGCTACAGGGTACCGATAGTGGCCCCCGGGCCCACCTCGAGAGAGGTGACGAACCCGCAGGTGCGGCCACTATTGTGACCTAATTCTGCATAACTTGAAGCCTCCAGTGTTAGACTGTGCGCGCCGCAGGAGTCTTATCCGGCTTTGACCATCCATCGGGTTCCCTACTGGCCCATCACGACGCAACGACTCACTGACTCAAGGCCCCCACGCACAGTGGTGCGCTTAGTCATGCGCACGTCGCTCGGCAGTACTGCCGCCGGGGTAAAAGGAATTCTTTTCCGCCAGTGCGGTTCCCGAAAGGTCTGACCCTGTCAGCGCTCGTACAGGCGCGTCGGTTCGGCTTCCGCCTCGCTCCACGTGCACGTGACGGTTCGAATCCCACCTTTTCACACCTTCGTTTGTTACTCGCCTCTCCTGACAGGCGGGCCGGGGCCCCCTTGTCATGGACTGGGCAGCTAACATCAGGCGTGAGCGTCGCTTGGCTTCCAGCGACGGATGGATCTGGTTTCATAAGAGGCAAAACCGTATGCCGCGGTTACTTTTCCGCATTCGCCTTCTTCCTTCCAAACCTTTGCGCCCTTTTGCCTTCGAGCCTGCTCGCCCCTTGCTCTTCTGCGCAGATTGCTCCTCGCCTCCACAGCAAGATGGCGTCCCTCGTTCGTCCCCGTCGTTTCCAAACCGAGACGGAACTGAACGTGGTGCGCCGCCTGCTTGGGTGGAGTCCACAGGAGACCGCCTGGGGAATTCGAGCAGGCTCGGTTCCCCTCGGCGATCTGCGCGCTGGGGAATTTGTGCTGTTTATTTCGCACATTTGCACCGGCGTGGGGCTGCCGATTTCTTCATTCTTCCTGCTGCTGCTGGAGGATTTCGGCCTCCAGCTCCAGCATCTCATGCCCCACTCCATCCTCCTGATGTCAATCTTCGTCCACCTATGCGAGATGTTCGTGGGGGTGCGGCCCTGCGTCATTCTCTTCCGCCACTTCTTCGCCCTGGTGAAGTCCGGGAAGAGCAAGGATGAAGTGGGGGCATACTACTTCCAAACAAGGAGCGATCTGCAGACGCCCTACATCCCCGGGCTTACTGGCGGGAAGTGGGAGGATTGGCGCAAGGAGTGGGTGATCGCCACCGCCTAAGCCAATGAGCGCCTCGTCATGTTGACCGAGGGACCCGCCTCAGATCGCCAGTCCTGGAGGGCCAAGCCGTCCCTGGCGTCGGAGTTTGACACTGTGCTGAGCAAGATCAGGACACTGGCGGAGAGCGGCCTCACCTCGCTGCACGTGCTCGGGGACTTCCTGAAGCGCCGAATCGCCCCTCTGAAGCAGCGGCCGCGTCCTGCCTGGAGCTTCACTGGACTCCAAGAATGCAGCAGGACCCACCGCGGGGAGGGCAGCGATCTAACTCAGGAAGGCCTGGAGGTCATGGTGCGGGCGGTGACGGGGGAGATCTTCATCCCAGAGCACCTGATCCTTCCTTAGGGTGTCGTTCCTCTCTGCGAGGACTCAAGCCTGAGGACTGCGGTGTTGGCCACTCTGCCGACCCTCGACGACGGTGGGCTAGCAGCGCGCCAAACTGGGGGCGACCCGGACCGTGGGATCCGTATCCCCGGTGCGTCCGAGGAATAGGCCGTGCTGAGCACCGCAGGGTCTGGCCCTTCTGCCAAGGGCAAGTAGGTCGTGGCTGGTAGCTTCGCCGCGAGCGGTCCCAGCCAGACCCGAAGCAGCTCCGGCGCATCGCCGGAGGAGGTGGGTCGGCGCAGGTTGCACCGTAGCGACGGGACCCCAGTTCTGGAGCCCGCCGCAAAGCGTCAGAGGGCTGCTGAGGATGCGGGCCAGGATAGTTCCCGGGCCCCCGGCTCACGCGGGACCCCTAGAGTAGCCGCGCCGCCACCACCACCACCGGGAGGTGCCTCTCCTTAGCCGCAGCAGCAGCAACAACAACAGCAACAGCAACCTCCACCACCACTACCACCACAAGGGCAACAACAGCAGCCACGAGGTGCGCCTCCGCCGCCGCCACGGCAGCAGCGGTCGCCCAGCCTCCGTGGACGCTGGAGACCCGGCGCTTCAGGGTAAGTGTTCTTCCGTTCACTCCCCTTATTCTTGGTGGTTCGCTTTTTGCTGAAGAGCTTCTTCTCTTCATTTGCCAGGGCCTCTCGCCCAGGCAGCTCTTCCACTGCCACTGGCTCGTCAGCGGGGGTCCAGGCGACCGGTGCTTCGGCGGCAACGGCAGAAGCGACGACGGATGTGGGAACCTCAGGTGCGGCGACCTCCGCTAACCTGATGGCGCCCAATGTGGCGGCGGCGGATGCACTAGCGCCAGGCGTAGCAACGCCTGACACAGTGGCCCCCGAGGCCCCAGCTATGGCGGATGACGCGCCGACACCGGGCCTGGCGATGGCGAGTACAGCGGCAGCCGACGCAGCAACGGCGAGCACCTTGGTACCCGAGGGCCCATGTCAGTGCCAAATGTCCCCATCCCCAGCTCCCAACCTGCAGCAGAGGAAGAGCTGGAGGTGGTCTCTGGTAGGCGGCTCTTGCAGGGTCCCCAGAGGAGGATGCGACTCCCCTCCCTCGGGTGCTGGTCCGAGTCCGGCGGACGATAGAAGAGGCGACCACTACCGCCGAGGCAGCATTCCGGTGGGAGTGGGTAGCTCTAGAGAGCGAGCATCAGCGCCTCAGCGACTGGCACATCCGCCTGGAGTAGCGCATGAAGGCCGAAGCCTCCCGTGCTGCCGCCGCCCGGTCCGAGCTTGAGGCCGACCTTGAGTCCTATAGGAAAGGGCTCCAGAAGGCATTCGACCGGGAGCGCGCGGCGGCGGGACGGGAGAAAGCCCTGGCGCTGCGGGAGGAGGCTATTGCCAAGGAGGAGGCGAGCCTTGCGGCCCAGCGATCTGAGCTCGAGTCTCGCAGCCAGGGACTCGAGGTCCGCAAGCAGGAGCTCGACAAACTCTCCGAGTTCCTGCATCAATGGCGCCAGGAGCTGCAGGAGACCGCCATCCAGCAGGTTGTTGCCGAGATGGAGCTCGAGGAGGAGAGCAAGTCCCTTGCATGGCAGGAATCCCTCACCACCAGCATGGAGCAAGCCTTTACGCGCCAGCGCGAGTGTCTTAAAACCCTGAAGGAGTTAGCGGCGCGGAAGGAGGCCTCGCTCCAGGAGAAGACCCGCCAGCTGGAAGCGGCTCAGGCGGCACTGGATGCCCAAGTGCAGGAGGCGGTCCAAGAGGCAGCCCGGAAGCTGTAGGAGGACCAGCGTATGGGGGCCCAGCGAATCATCGACTGGGCAAGCGAAGCAAGCTCAGCTCTGGTGCCACTTAGAATGAGTCCAATCCAAGTGGCGGAGCGGCCAGCTTCAATTGCTGACGCCCTCCCGGTGCTGAACTCTGTATCAGAGAGACTCCGGCGCCTGGAGCCGATCCTCGCTGGCCACCTTGAAGCCGAGGGCCGTGAGCTGTGCCGGATGGTGGTGGAGTACATTTTGACCTACCTCCGGAGCCACGGCCCTGCCATCTCGCTAGCTCCAGTTGTCGATGGTCCAATGGCGGAGATGGAAGCCTCCGCTCGGGAAAGCGTGCGAGAGGTCGTCGACTTTGTAGCTACTTATTTCAAGTGGGAGATTGTAGATTCCTGAGCTGGACCATCACAGCAGCAAAATTTTTGTTTTTTTGTGTTATATAAAAACATTGTACTTTTTGAAATTTTAATAGAAGAAATTTCAACTTAGCTGTTTGTCAGTTGCTCTGGTTTGCGGTATGTAGCATCCGGGTGCCTAGGCCCCTGGTAGATAGGTTCAGTTGTTAGAACCTATCTGCCATCTGAGCCGATAAGATGCTCCGGACCCCCTATGAGGTTGAACAAGTGTTCTTGGGCATAGGTGTAGCACAGATTGTAAGTCAAACGAGCGACTTATTCCCTGAATAGCAGAAAAAACTACAGAGAGGAAAATTAAACTTGCAGTTATGGTAGTAATGATACTGCAACATAGCTGTTTGACGCATGCAGAATCGATCCTTGGTATCTGGATCAAAGCGAACGCTCCGGGCCCCCTGGGAGACAGGCTCAGTTGTTTGAGTCTGTCTACCACCGAGACTGGACCTCGATCTGCATGAAGCCTTAAAGCGGATGCCGGGCCCCCTGGTAGGTAGGCTCAATGGTTTGAGGCTAGCTACCACCAGTCAAGGCTTAACCTGTATACCACTCAAAGTCAAAGCTTAGTAGTAGGCCCGCGGGACCTATTCGGAACCGGCCCCCAAGCTAGTATGAGGTCCGGAGCTCCGGATATGCAGGTCCAGGCAGCACGATGCTTGTTGCAGAGTGGTTGAGTGTGTAGGCTCAGGGTACGGAACCAGGCTAAGCCGCTACACCGGGCTCCGGACCACTCCAGGAAACAAGCATGACTTTACCGGACCTGGCTCCAATGTTCCGGACTCCTCCCTAGCAGTGGGTGAGGCCATTCTGCCATACTCGATCCTTTGAGATATGGAGTTGGACCTGCCGTGTACGACTTAGGAAGCCAACCCTTGAGCTAGAACGAGGTCCGGGCCCCTAATTACCTAGCTCCGGGTACTAGAGCACTCGTTACAGGGTGGTGGAGCATGTAGGCTTTGGGTACAGAACCGGCTAAGCGGCTACACAGGACTCCGGACCACCCCAGGAAATAGCCACCCCCTCTCCAGAGCAGGTCCCTAGGGGCCCGGACCCTTCTCCCAGCCGCAAGGGGGTCAGGACCTGTACGGTAGTCCGGCAACTCAATACAGATCTTAGCTGTAGCGACAAGAGTGGAAGTCCGCGCGGGGGTTAGGAAGGGAGAAGCTCGAGAATCGAAATGCGAAATAAAATTTTGACACAAAGACAGAACTGGGAGCAAATCTTTCCTTTACAACTTGATATACATGGCTTGCGCGATGGATGCCAGATGCCGGGTTTATGAGGGCGGACCTCTACTGCTCTGGGCCGCGCGTTAATGCTAGCTGATGGTGCGATGGATGCCAGAGGCCGGGTTTACGAGGACGGACCCCCACCGCTCTGGACCGCACGCTGATCCTATCTTATTACAAAGGAAAAATTCATTTCCTGCTCTGTCTAAGCGTAAAACTTACGCAGATGCTCTATGTTCCATGGGTTGGGTAGCGGCACCCCTTCTTCTGTGGCAAGGCGAACGCATCTGGGCTGGCATACTTCTGTAACCTTGATGGGACCCTCCCAGCTAGGGGAGAGTTTGTGGAGCCCTGCTCGGTTCAGGATCCGCCTTAGGACGAGGTCCCCAGTCCGGAGCTCCCTACTGTGCACGAACCGTTGATGATAACGCCTGAGCGCCTGGTTGTAGCGTGCATTTCGGATTGCTGCTCGCCACTTTCGTTTCGTCAACGAAGTCCACATCATCACGCCGCAGTTGTTCCTACATGGATTCGTCAAAAGCCTGGACCCGTGGTGAGCCCAGGTGAATTTCCGGGGGAAGGCATGCTTCAGCCCCGTAGACCAGGAAGAATGGGGTCTCCCCGTTGGCTCGGCTGGGCGTGGTCCGGTTGCCCCATAGCACGCACGGAAGCTCATCAACCCATTTTGCATCATGCTTCTTTAAGCAGTTATAGGTGCGGGTCTTGAGTCCCCTAAGGACCTCTGAATTCGCTCTCTCGACCTGTCCATTGCTGCGGAGATGTGCCACAGACGCAAAGCATAGCTGGATGCCGATGTCCTCGCAAAGCATAGCTGCATAGCTTTTGAATTGGGTCTCGTTGTCCGCGATGATGCGGCTTGGGATGCCAAATCTGCACACAATTGACTTGAGGAATGCGACTGCTGATTTTTTGGTGATGTTCACCACAGGGGTAACCTCCGGCCATTTTGTGAATTTGTCAATGGCGACATAGAGGAACCGGTACCCGCTGATGGCCCGGGGGAACGGCCCTAGGATATCCACGCCCCATACAGCAAATGGCCATGAGGGCGGGATCATTTGCAGAGCTTGAGCCGGTGTGTGTATTTGCTTTGCATGGAACTGGCATGCTTTGCAGAACCTTACCAGCTCAGCTGCATCCTGGAGTGCTGTCGGCCAGTAGAAGCCATGCGGAAAGGCCTTACCAACAAGCATGCGAGATGAGGAATGACTTCCACACTCGCCTCCATGGATCTCTGCGAACAGCTCACGGCCCTCTTCCTGGGAAATGCACCGCATGAGGATACCATTGGCGCCACGGCGGTAGAGATCCCCTTCTACCACCGCGTAGCATTTAGCCAATCGTACTATGCGCTCAGCGGACACATCGTCATCAGGAAGGATATTGTCTTTCAGGTAGTCCCGGATCTCGGAGATCCATGCATCGGGACCTCCCTGAGTAGGTGGGATTGGCTCGATGAGGTTTCCAGGGTCCTCAACAGCGCACACAACCCTGGGCGGGCACCACGGATGGAATGCCGCCGGGACCGCTAGCTTCGAGGTGATAGCTTGATGCCCTTCACCCAGTTCGGCAGGCTGGGCGGTAGTTCTCAGCAACTATCTTTCGAAGACGCCCTCGGGCACGGGTGCCCAGGTAGATGCTCTCGTGGAGAGATCATCTGCTGCCGAGTTCAATTCGCGGGGAACATGTTGTAGTTCCAAGGCGTCGAAGTCCTTCTCAAGCTTCCTCACGTGAATGAGGTATGCCGCGAGCTGGGATTGTTGCAGCTGCAATTCCCCCGGACCTGCTTGATGATCAGCTGAGAATCTCCCTTCACCAGGAGCTGCCGGACCCCCAGAGACAGGGCTTCTGTCAGGCCAAAGATCAAAGCTCCGTACTTTGCCATGTTGTTGGTGGCCTCGAACTCAAGGTGCACCATGTACTTCAGCTGATCTCCGTTTGGGTCAATGAGGACCACACTAGCTCCAGCCCACTACTCGCGGATGGACCCGTCGAAGAAGAGTGTCTAGTGGAGCTCGGTGAAGACTGGTGTCCTGACTTCCGGCTCCGGGGGTCCGGCGTTGAGGTCCGGACCCCCAGAATTGCTTGGGAAAGGAGTCCATTCTGCTATGAAATCAGCCAAGATTTGGCTTTTGACTGCATGGCTGGGCTGGAAGTCCAGCTGGAACTCGGCCAACTCTGCTGCCCACTTGGCGATATTGCCCGTGGCGTTGGAGTTGCGCAGAATCGCTCTCAGCGGATAAGAGGTCACTACGACAACTCTGTGTGCCTAAAAATAGTGGCGCAGTTTTCTGGACGTAATAAGTATGGCATAGATAAGCTTATGCGTCTCAAGATACCTGGCCTTTACCTCGTGGAGGACTTCGCTGACATAGTAGACTGGCTTCTGGATGGTCCGGACCCTGGCCACCGGATCCGGCTCGCCCGTTTCCACCACGTCAGGTCCTTGGGCCCCCAGCGGTTCTGGGTTCCCACTGGGTCGAGGCTCCTCCGGACCCCCCCCCCCTGTCTGGGGTCCGGACCTTCAGACAGAGGAGTGGCTGCCGGGCCCCCATGTCCGTGGTCCGGCTCACCATCCTTGGCCGGGGGGATCCTTGTGTCCTCCTGACGAGCTTGCTCCGTCCTCTCAGCCACCAGCAACATGCTGACCGCCTCTGCAGACGCAGCAAGATACAAAAACAACATCTGACCTGGCTCTGGAGCCACCAATACTGGCAGTGAGGTGAGGTGCTACTTCAGTTCCTGGAAGGCTTGTTCAGCCTCTTCAGTCCAAGAGAATGGACCAGACCTCCTCAATAGCTTGAAGAAGGGGAGGGCCCTCTCAGTCAGCCTCGAAATGAAGCAGCTAAGAGCGGCCAGAGATCCAGTAAGCTTCTGGACGTCCTTGATGCGGCCAGGATGCCTCATCGCCTCGATCGCCTTGATCTTGGCTGGGTTTGCCTCGATGCCTCGATGTGAGACCAAGAAACCTAGCAGCTTCCCTGCTGAGACGCCGAAAACGCACTTCTCGGGATTCAGCTTCGTGCGCGTGGCGCGCAGTCGGTCGAAGACAAGGGACATGTCTTCAACTATTGTTGACCCTACATTAGTCTTGACCACAATGTCATCAACATACACCTCAACTATATCTCTAATTAAGTTGCAGAAAGTTTTGTTCATAGCTCGCACAAACGTGGGTAAGGCATTCCGCAGACCATATGGCATGACAATATAGCAATAAAGTCCATCCACTGTTACAAAAGCAGTATGTTTCCTATCCTCTCTAGACATCTATATCTGGTGGAAACCAGAGTATGCATCTAGGAAAGACAAAAAGTCACACCCGGAGGTGGAGTTCACAATCTGATCGATACGTGGAAGAGGATAGGGGTCTCTAGGACATGCCTTGTTGAGGCTGGTGTAGTCGATGCACATCCGAAGCTTCTTGTTGGCCTTTGGGACGACGACCGGGTTGGCCAACCAATCGGGCTGGTGGACCTCCTCAATGAAGCCAGCGTGTAGCGGCTTGCGGACTTCTTCGCGGATGAAGTTCTGCCGCTCCACGGACTGCTTCGACGTTTCTAGCGTACCAGCGTGGCGTCAGGGTAGATCCTCAGATGGTGCTCGATCACTTCCCTGGGGATCCCGGGCATCTGTGACGGTTCCCAGGCGAACACGTCCACATTTGCCCGGAGGAAAGTGATGAGCACGTGTTCCTATTTCTCCTCCAAGTTACCCGCGATGCGGGTGGTCCGGGAGGAATCCGCTCCGACCTGCACGGTCTTCATGGGAACATTGTCCGGGTTGGACGGTTGAACCTTATGTGCCCTGGCAGGCACCTTGGCTCGCGAGGTGGATGGGTCCTCCTCGGAACGTGCAGCCTCTGCCACCAGAGCATGCAGTTTCTCAACTGCAGTGACGGCAGAGGTGCGGTCGCCCCGCATGGTGAGGACACCGGCAGGGGAAGGCATCTTCAGGACCAAATACCCGTAATGGGCAATGGCCATGAAGCGGTAGAGAGCTAGCCTGCCAATGATGGCATTGAACGGGAGGTTTACCTCCACAACATCGAACTAGACGCTCTCTGTGCAGAAGTTCTCCTCGGTCCCGAACGTGACCAGCAGAGTGATGCTCCCTAGAAGGAACACCGGATGTGGGCCCACTCCGGAGAATGGGCGAGAGGGAGTCAGCTGGGACTCCGGGATCTGCAGCTGCTTGAACGCTACATAGCTGATGACGTTGAGGCCAGCCCCACCGTCAATCAGCACGTGATAGAGCCTGATGTTGGCTATGATAGGGGCGGTGATTAGAGATAGTACACCAGCCCCAGCCATGTTCTCCGGGCAGTCAGATGGCCCGAAGGAGATGGTGGTGTTCCTCCACCTGTGGTGCGGCGCCACCTTCGGGACCCCCGGCTTCGCCGAAAGGACCTCTCGGCAAAGGGCCTTCACGTCCCGCCGGGAGACAAGCTCCCAGCTTTTGCCATACATTACGTATAGCTTCTTGCGGTGCTCCTCAATGTCAGAGTCAAAGTTGTCGTGGCTGTAAACGCCCTTCAGCTCCCGAGCGGGGGATTGTTACCCCAGCTCCTTCTCCCCGGCAGCGGCCTCACTGTCGGAGGCTTTCTCCTTGCCAGACCGCTGGCGAGGTGGAGGTGAGCCGTCCTTGGAGGCCTGCTCACGCCGCCCACTGACCTGCTTCGCGAGTTTCTGGATCTCGCGGCAGTCAGTGGCCTTGTGGCGAGCGGTGGGATGAACAGGGCAAGAACCTCCGTTGCCACCTTGCGGGCGCGGGCGCTTGCCATGCGCATTCTGGCCCCCAGCCGCTGCCGCAGCAGCTGGTGCCGCTGTTGCAGCGACCGGACCGCCGACTTGTGGCTCCCCGCGACCCCGGTTCTTGTTCTTCTTTTTCTTGCCACCACCCTGGATGGTAGCTCTATGGCCACCAGCCTTAGCGTCTCCGTTTTGGGGGGCTGAGTGCCATGCGCGGCCCTCAGCGGCCCTGGCACACATGTCAGCCAGGGAGAAAAGCATGGTAACGCTTTCCACCTCGTGCGTCGCCAGTTTCTCGAGCATCTTCTCATCACGTACCCCCTGACGGAAAGCAGTAATGATAGATGCGTCAGAGATATGAGGAATGGTATCCCGTACCTTGGTGAAGCGCGAGATGAATGCCCGTAGCATCTCTCCGGGTTTCTGCCTCACGGCGTGGAGGTGAGCCTCCACACCATGCTTCTGGTACGCACTGGCGAAGTTCGCAGTGAACCTCGCACAGAGCTCCTCCCAGGACTGAATCGTCCTAGGAGTGAGGTTCATGAGCCAAGTATGGGCTGGCCCAGTCAAGGCTACATGAAAGTAGCTCGCCGTGACAGCGTCGTTGCCACCAGCTGCTGTGATGGTGGTAACGTACACCTGCAGGAATTCCAATGGGTTAGTGGTACCGTCGTACTTCTCCGGCAAGTGCGGCCGGAACTTGGACGGTCATGCCACCGCGCGGAGGTGATCCGCTAGCGCAGCGCAGCCCATCCCAGCCACCGGGGTGCCCGCCTGTATCCGGGCGTTTCCCGGAGGCTTGGGTGCCGCTGCATCCAAGTTGGCGTTGAGGTTGCGGCCCTCGATGTTGTGGCGGCGTTCTCACGCCCTTTCCACGGAAATGCGGGCGTCCTCACCCGCGCGCCTGCGGTTGAACTCCGCCCGCAGGTCTTCTTTTCGCGCACCCCTCACCGTGGGGGAGCGCACGGATGCCGACGCACCGCCCTGGCGCTGGTGGTAGGGTACCACCGCATTGCCAGACGAAGGTCGTTGCCCAGTCCTTGCAGAACTGGGGGAGGCCTGAGCCAGATGGAGGAGACGGTCAATGTCGTCCCGCCACTACCTCAGGGCGTCTGGCGAGGCTGCAGCAGCCGGAGGGTTGCGAAGCAACTCCCTAGCTGCTGCCAGTGCTCCGCCGCTCGCAGCTTGTGAGGGGGCCCTTGACGGGCGCCCTGACTCTCGCCGACGTGCAGCGCACGCCGCTGCCGACGGTGGCTGCTCCACGGGCACGGTTGCCCCTGGAGCAGGAAGGCATGAGGCGTGTGGCGCGGATGACGCCACACCCTCTGTCATCTCCACGTCGTCGTCGTGGTGGGAGTGCTCAACCACCCGAACCATGGAGATGAGCAAGAAATGAGCTAAAACTAGTTAAGTTCCCCTACCTGGCACGCCAAATGTCGTGGTGTGCAAACCCACAGCCGGGTGGCGTAGTGCACCCACCTAAACCCAGAGGGTGAGTACTCGGGGGGTAGCTAGCATTAGCCCAATCTAGATGCAAGAACACGATGAACACAGAGGGTTTTGAGTGGTTCGGGCCGCCGGAGCGTAATACCCTACGTCCACTGTGTGTTGTATTGCTTGTGCTCTCAAGAGGTTGAGAACGGGATTGTTCGGAGTGAATCCGAGCTTGTGTTGTGTCTGCCTTCGCTTGGCCTTAGAGAGTGTCCAGAGAGTCCCCCGTGTGCAGCGAGCGCCTCCCTTTTATATCTAAAGGGAGCCGCGTACATGGCCGTTGAGTCCCCGACAGGTGGGCCCAATGATGTTGTAATTAATACGAATGGCCTAGCGCTATTATGGTGCTACGCCGGGGAAAGATCTTATTCCGGGATTTCCTTGCCTTGCCCGGGGGAATCTTCCGTCCGGCATAGCCATGCCCTTTCTTGTCGAAATGGTGCTAGGGCGTAGCTTGCGGCGTAGCTTGCCATAGCCTGCCGCGTAGCTGGACGGTCCGTGTAGCTTGCGGCGTAGGCGGTATGATGAAAGGGTACCGTGCCGTCGTGTCCATTTAATGCGGCAGACGGGCTCTGCGCGTATGCGGCGCATGCGGCTGCACTGTGTACATCGGTAATATACGGTCTACAGTGAGGCCTGACAAAAGCTGTCCCGCGTGCCGCGGCGGCAGAGCACGCCTCAACCACCCGCATTGAATGCGGTAGGTGGGCGAGTCTTCCAGCGGAAGACTCGCGCCCGCGCCTGCGCCTGCGGGACACGTGGCACCCCCGGACCCCGCCCCGGCGGTATATTGGTTCTACGCGCATGGGAGGTCCGGACGGACGCGGGGCGGTCCCGGACCCATATGGGGGGTCCGAGCCCTCGGCTGTTGGCGCGGAGCTCCCTTCCTCAGGGACACGTGGCGTCACCGGACCTGTTCCCAGAGCGAGGAACAGGTCCGGGGCCGTTGGCCTGGTGAGGTAAGAGCCGTACCTCTGGGGCCCGGCTGCTCCGCCCCTTAGGGCGTAGTTATGGACGACTACACGAGTCCTGCCTTGCTGTAGTAGGAGTGGGTATCCCTGCTACAGGGTACCGACAGAAAGCATCTATCTTCCAAGTTAGATCTATTGTGTAGGTTAGATTGTAAGGAAGGTAGATGCAAGGCAAGAGGTATTCTAAGTTCAAAGTCTATGCACCGCATGTGCTACATTTTTTACACAAAAAATCTTGTGATTTATGAAATATTTTGAGATGCACACATGCGTATAGGACTCTTCCTAGGTTTGATTTTTTTGAATTTTTGTATCTTACCATATAGTCCTGATCGAAGAAACCAGTATTTAAGAATGAGACTTTTATTATCAGATTCACAATATCGATTGCAAATTTGGTACCAATAAGATTTCCCATCCATTATGGAGAGGTAGTATAAAATAGATTCTAACATAGATGAAATATTAGCAGGATTTGCACAAAAGGAAAAAGATGGGAATGCCTCGACAAGCAGGTTTTGTGGAAAACGAAAATTTGTCAAATCATACATGATCAAGTGCTGAACTTTATTGGATCCAACCAAGTTTCTAAGTTGTCTTTAATTCAGATATGGGAAACATTAATGCCTTGTATGGAAACATACTAATCCTCTCCAATCTGTATATAGCTATGTATTAGGAGGGATTCAATCTGTTGCAGCCGGTACTAAATGCGCCCTACGGCCGGTACTAATGGTGGTTTTTCTAGCTGTGTCAATTTGAATTTCACACGATATAGCCTTGTGATAGATCGGATCGGATGGTATCCAAATAAGACCTAAGATTGTTTGGTTTGAGAAATCAAGTGGTATATCATAATTTCATCACTCCTTAATTCCTTATTCCTCTCGATCATAATTAATAAAGCATAAGACCAAGATCATTCCACACATATTCTTGGGATCAACTCGTGATGCACCATCGATCTTGGATATATAAGATGAAGGTGGTTGGTCAGAAGCCAATCATATGACACTTCTCGTGCCGGAATGTCAAGTGAATATTTATGAGGCAGTGATAGGACACCACTACAGTGCGAGTAGTGTGCACATCTATTTTCTTGTAATGGGAAAAGATTTAATAAAATGAGCATCTAACGGCGAGAAGAGAAAAATTATCAAGGTAGTTGACTTGTTAAATGTTACATGAGATGTCTTGTATACATGTAACTCAATATGCTCGGCTGCACGTATATTCGCACAAGCCATACAAGGTCAGCAGGGAGTAGTATTAGATAGCATAACAACCCTGTATGACACACATTGTACCCACCTTTATATTGACGTTACAGTATCAGGAAACTTCTCGCCATATATATAATATCTATCTCCTACCACTTACTATCTATTACACACACAAGATCACCAGTGAGGGAGTAATAATCTAGTCCTAGCATCGGAGGCATCTGGAACACAACAACAACTGCGATTCATGGACTGACCACCTTGAATCAGTAACACTCTCGTCACCGTTTGGCAGACGATGAGATCATTGTGTTCTATACCACTCTTGCGATATTAATCACGGGAAGGGCTACCTCACCCGTCTTACATGTTAGGGTCTTCAGATTTGTTACGAGAGTAAAACACAAGTTCACTATTTTCTAAAAGCCTGTTTTGTAATTTGGTTTTCTTGCCATCAAGCTCAAAGAGAGAATTAGAAATCAACCATGAACAACATACGTACGCAGTAGATGGACTATTATTAATGGTAGTGAAGGCAAGACCATGCTCGAAAGGCCTAGTTATGTTGCAGAGGCAACAACTCATGTTTTCCTCTAGGCCTAACAATGTTATTAATGCAATATGGTTTAAGTTTCATTGTTTTAAAAATGTCACACGTTATCACATCTGAACGAATTTGATTAAAAATATGGTGTGACACAATTCAATAATTTCGAAATTCATGTTCAATATGATCTCAAATTTTTTCCAAAAGTTTAAAAATTTTATAATGAATTTGCACATTACTAGAATAGAGTATGAAAATGAAACTTATATATTATATATTCTTGTATGTGTTTACGACGAATTCATCATAGCTCATATATGTGCGTTATCCATCACATCCTCCGCTTTCATCTTTCACCTACGTACATGTTTACTAAAGGTCTTCTGTTTAGCTACGAGAGTCTGAACTCTTGTAGTTAACACAAGTAAGCCGTTTTTTTCTAGTCAAACAAACATACCCATTCGGTAGTTCGATTGCCTTGCCATGCATCAATCATCCAAGGAGATGATGAGAAATAGATCTTTAGCAACTACTCATGCAGCACTAGTATGCTTACGAAATTGTGCGTGGGTGTTGGTGGTGGTGGTGGGGCGGGGGGTGATGAGATACTTATGGGGGACTGATTTGATTGGGGCCCATTTTCTCAAGTGTGCTGTTTGTGAGATAAATTGCGTAGTTAAATTTTATGCAAATAAAGCTCCTGATGAGATATAGGTTGCCTATGTAGGGCCGACATGCCTCTGTGCAAATTTTACTAGAAACTAAATTTGTCCATCTAGGTAAAGACCAAGTAGAAATATTGACCCTTTTTTTCCTTACAACAGAAAGTTCAATTCAGATGTGGCATGCATCTTAAACTTTAGTGATGAGCAATTGAATTCTAACACAGGCCATGTCATCTAGTACATTGCCAGAGTAGCTTTCATTACTGAATCAGCTAAATAACTCCGACCGACTGTGAGGAATGTTGAGTACTCTATCCTGCCTGTGATGAGTGAATGGTCAACCGTGCGGTGTGATCGTGTGCTTGGTCTTTGGATTGCAGGTACACGGGCGTCGAGTGTCGACAGAGAGTTGCCGTGGAGGAGCTCAGGCTGGGTGGCAGCTGTGGCGTCCACTCCTGGATCGAGGACGCAAGCGACGACGGAAGGCGGGTTTCTTGGTTTGCGACACAAAACCAAGGAGGCGGACGGCGGTTGAAGACGCCAAGTAATGGAGGTACGGGCGTCGGTCTCGGGACTGACGGAGGCGACGGGCGTCGACGGCGTCTAGGGCCTCGCTGTGGGCGAGGAGGTGACGGGCGTCGGGCGGCGTCTAGGGCCGTCAAAAGGCCGAGGCGATAACGGCGTCTAGGGCCACGGCGTGGAGGCGGGAATCTTCCCGCACGTGAAGTTTTGGCGGTTTTCTCAAAATCGGCCACCTACCCGGGTTTCGCGGACCCTCCAAAACCACGGACCAGATCTTCATCGACGTGGCGGCATCGTAGTGTAGACTTCGAGTCGAAGAAAGAAACTCCACCGTCGATTGAGATCGTGTACCGGGTTGCTGCAGACCCGACCGGTCTGGCCGGTCTGGCCACAGCCAGGCGTATTTAAGTCCCCCCTCACCTGGTCGTGGGAGTTGAGTCTC
This sequence comes from Panicum virgatum, assembly GCF_016808335.1. Lineage (NCBI taxonomy): Eukaryota > Viridiplantae > Streptophyta > Magnoliopsida > Poales > Poaceae > Panicum > Panicum virgatum. The sequence goes on from NC_053147.1 coordinate 54,443,347, forward strand.
TTGAGTCCTTTTTGTTTTCTCCTTCCCCTTCCCCGTGCTCCAGGTTAGGGCCAAGGTCTCCAATGCAAAGGAGGGTTAGATTATAGCTAATCTCTCAAATCTAGAGGGTGGATGATGGTGTGGTAGGCTTTAGCATTGTATAGGTGAATTCCTTTGAGATTCATGAATGAAATTCATTTGAAATTCACCTTTGTGTGTTGAGTTCTCGTCCTCCGCTTCCTCCCTTGCGTTTTGGGTTTGATTTCTCCTCTTTTGGTGTGTTTTTTGTTTGGAGGAAACAAGCCCTTCGATTCATGTTTTGATGAACTCTTTGTGACGATTCTAATCCATCTCGATTCTAATCCATCTAGCCTAGTGCCAAACCCCCTGGAATCACGAGTTCTCACGAATTGAAGTTTTTTACATTCTTGAGAAAACCCCAATCCACTTTGATCTTCCCTCGAATTCTCAAGATCCTTTAATCTTTTGGGAGAGATCTCTTGGGGATATGTTCATGGGACAGATGTGAAGGTATCCTCCAAGTTTCGTTGGATTTGGACTTTGTTTGCTCGAGATTCAAAATTTGAAGCTTTGTTTGCGGGCTGTCTGGGAGAAACCGGTCTGACCGGTCGGTGAAACCGGTCTGATCGGTTTGAAAACATCCACTCCAGCCCGACCAGTCTGGCCGGTCGGAGAGAGCGGTCGGACCGGTCTGATCCAGTGAAACTACTGTTTGGAGGGTTTCTCGCTATTGCTTATGTTTCGCTACCTAGGGTGTTTTGCTTAGAGATAGCTAGATCATAGCTACTCTCTCACATCCTAGGTTTGAGGGTTTGTGGTGATTTTCGGGATATAGGCCGACGCATCGATTTCGAGAGAAATTTTGACTGGCTCCCATTCGCCAGATTCGGTACCTCAATTGGTATCAGAGCTTGGTTGAGGTTTTCAGTACCATAACCGGTTCGAAAACCACTTGGCGACCATGGCGAGTCTTGGGAAGATCCCGGTGTTTTCCGGCGAGGACTATGCCTACTGGAAGGTTCGCATGAGAGCCTTCTTGCAGAGCATGGGAGTCGAGGTCTGGAATATTACCAAGAACCAGGCTTACGAGGTGCTTGCCGTTCGGACCACACCTCTTCAGGTGTCCGAGAACTAGGCTAATGCCAAGGCTGTCAATGCCTTGTTCGCTGGCGTTTCTTGTGCGGAGTTCTCAAGCGTCTAGGGTTTTTAGGAAGCCCACAAAGTGTGGACCTGCCTTGAGAACTACCACGAGGGTACACCTCAGGTGAAGGCCAGACTGTTCGAGACTCACCGGCATGAATACGAGAACTTCGCACAAGGGCCGGGTGAGAGCATTGGCGATATGTTCAGTCAGTTTCAATCGATTGTGAACAAAGTCAATGCGAACAGATCTACTGATGCCCTTGAGTACACAGAGCATGAGAAGGCCCTCAAGCTGCTCTACGCACTTGACCGCTCTGTGTGAGATCTCAAGGTGAACACGATCATTGAGTCTGCTGGCTATGAGACTCTGATCGTGAATGAGCTTTTCAGCAAGCTCAAGGCCACAGAGGTGGATAACTAGACACGAGCCAAGCTCAATGGTGCCCCTCCTTCCAAGAGCATCGCTATTTGTGACTGGCCCAGGTGGATCGAGCTCTAACGCTAACTCTGCTCTTGGCTTTTCTCTTGCCTCTTTGCCTTCTGTTACTGATGAGCAACTGGAGACGCTGGGCGACGACGACTTGTGCCTCCTCATCAGCAAGTTCCAGCACGTCTACCACAACAGGCAGAGGAAGAAGAACCCCGGGTGCTACAACTGCGGCGATTTGAACCACTTCATCGCCGATTGCCCCAAGAAGTCCGGCGGTGGCCAGAACAACCACTTCGACTACTACCGCCACCGCGACCGCGACGAGGGAGGCTCCAACAAGGAGCGTCGGCGCCACAAGCATCGCAGTCGTGACCGGGGAGGACGCTTCGACAAGGAGTCGCTCAAGAAGCACTTCCAGTACAAGGCCAAGAAGCGGGAGAAGGCCTTCCTGGCGCAGCTCAGCGACTTCGACAAGAGCTCCGACACCGACCGCTCTTCTTCACCGACCTCCGACGACGACGACAAGAAGAAGAAGAAGCGGGACAAGGAAGCCACCGGCTTCATCGGCCTGTGCTTGGCGGCCGGTCGGCGCAAGGGTTTATGCACCATTGCGGGCAAAGCCGGTGGTGCTCGTGCGTCTTCGGGTGGACATGCTACACCGACGCACGTCGACTCTTCTCCTGGATCTGAGAGCGATTCAGAGGTAAACTCCACAATCGACCTGCTTGATACAGAGGTTAGAGAGTTGTACGCCGCTCTCGACAACCAGAAGAGGCTGCTTAAGGAAGCAGCTAGAGAGCGTAGAAAGCTTAGGGCTGAGCTGGCTTGTGCTAGGGAGAAATCTGGTGAGGATGAGTGCGCTGGCTGCATATCTCACATGAACGATCTTGTTGCTCTCCGTGCCAAGCATGATGAGAACGTTGCGAACTTAGATGTTGCTAAGACTTCGCTGGCTGACGTGTCTCATGAGCTCTCTAAGGCCAAGCATGAACTTGAACTGGTTAAGGACGCTCCCATTGTTAGTGATGTGTTTGAATGTGATGAGTGTTCTATGTTTAAGGCTGATCTAGCTTCTTTACAGTCAAATTTTGCTACTGTTGTGTGTGAACTAGAGGAGCTTAGGTCTAGGCCTGTTCTGCTTGGTGCTTGTAAGCTTTGTCCCACGCTAAGGTTGGAGCTAGATGAGAAGAACGCCTTGGTTAAGTCTTTAGGGAAGACTAAGATCGTGGAGTCTAGCCCACATATTGACTGCTCTGTTTGCCCTGGTTTGATCTTTGATTTGGATAATCATGCGGTAGAGAAAGCCAACTTGGAGAACGAGAATACCTATCTTAGGGCGATTCTTAGTTGGGTTTCTGCTAGTGAGCCGCAGTTGGACATGATGATTAAGCAGTTCAAGTGTGGTGATGGTTTTGGGGTCGGTTACACCTATATAAATTCAAACTTTGACAGGCTTATGGTAAGATCGGCATGGCTGCTGGAGTTCAGAGTGCACTAAATACTGCTAGTTCGAGCACGCAGCCTTCGCTTGTTGACCCCATGGATGGTGTGCTGAAAGAACCACAAAAAGCACCTCCACAGAAGCAGGTTTGGGTTCCAAAGCCCAATGAGCTGAGGAATCCCCTCAACATGCAGCTCAGGTTGCCCAGAAGAAGAGGGCTCCTCCTCCCCGTCCGCAGGCTAGGCCTCCACCTCCCAAGATAGAGGTGAGGTACCACTGCGAGTTCTGTGACAGAGAAAGTCACCTGGAGGAGTTCGTGTGTTTTGGATTCCAGAGGAGATTTGGTTTGCCGGATTACACCTCACGATCGGGTTTTCTTGATTGACTTTTCTGGAACTCCTCTTGGCCCTTCTCGTTGCTTGTGGCTGGTCCTTCTTCTGATCTGTGGAAGTGGCATAGGAGACTTGGACATTTGAGCTTTGATCTGTTGTCGAGACTGAGCTCATTTGGCCTGATAAGAGGATTGCCCAAATTGAAGTTTGAAAAGGACCTTGTTTGCCATCCGTGTCGCCACGGGAAGATGATTGCCGCTTCTCATCCGCCTGTTAATCAGGTGATGACCGCTCACCCTGGAGAGTTGCTACACATGGACACAGTAGGTCCTTCTCGGGTGATGTCAGTTGGTGGGAAGTGGTACGTTCTTGTGATCGTGGACGACTTTTCTCTCTATTCTTGGGTCTTTTTCATGAGAACCAAGGATGAGGCTTTCGAGTTTGTTCGAGACTTGATCTTGAGGTTGAAAAACAAGCTACCCCAGGCCATGCGAGCGATTCGCAGTGATAATGGCACAGAATTCAAAAATACTCGTTTTGACGCCTTTTGCAGTGACCAAGGGCTTGAACACCAGTATTCTTCTCCCTACACTCCACAACAGAATGGAGTTGTAGAGCGGAAGAATCGGACATTGGTTGAGATGGCGAGGACGATGCTCGATGAGCATAGGACTCCTCGCAAATACTGGGCTGAGGCGGTTAACACCGCTTGTTACGTGTCCAACCATATTTTCTTGCGTGCTCTCATGCACAAGACCTCTTATGAGTTGCGATTTGGATGCCAGCCCCATGTTGACCATCTCAGAGTTTTCGGTTGCCGGTGTTTTGTGCTGAAAGATGGAAATCTTGATAAGTTTGAGTATCGCTCGTCTGACGGCATTTTTCTCGGTTATGCTTCTCACTCAAGAGCATACCGTGTGCTGATTATTGATTCTAACATCGTCAGAGAGACTTGTGAAGTCACTTTCGACGAGACTGCACCGTGCAATTCTTCTGTCTTTGAAGTTGCAGGAGATGATGAGCTCAGCACCTCCATCTTTGAAGATGAGGAGGACGAAGCTGCGGAGGGCGACGCTGAGGCTACCACGCGTGCTGTGGACCCAGCCGTCTCTGCCACGAGCTCGGACGATGACGACGGCCCCGACCCGACTACGTCTACTTCCCGGGGGCCGATCGAGCAGGTGACTCAGGCTTCACCAGTTGCACCTGAGGAGACACCGGATTTGGTTGAGGAGGAGGCGACTTTGATGCGGGAAGCACCTCGACACATTCAGCGTCGTCATCCACCTCAACAGATGCTAGGTGATCTCAACGAGCGAGTCACTAGGTCCAAGATAACAAGTATCGCTAGCTTTGCTCATTCAGCATTTGTTGCCTCTTCTGAGCCCAAGGATATTGGACACGCTCTTTCTGATTCTAATTGGGTCAATGCCATACATGAGGAACTTGAAAATTTTGAAAGAAACCAAGTTTGGGTTTTAGTCGAGCCTCCACCTGCTTGTAATCCCATCGGAACGAAGTGGGTTTTCAAAAACAAGTAGGGTGAGGATGGGTTGGTTGTTCGAAACAAGGCTTGTCTTGTTTCCCAGGGGTTTTGCCAAAAAGAGGGTATTGATTTTGAGGAGACTTTTGCCCCTGTTGCTCGTTTGGAAGCTATTCGAATCTTTCTTGCATTTGCTGCTTCCAAGGGTTTTAAAGTTTTCCAAATGGATGTGAAATCTGCCTTCTTAAATGATTTTATCGAAGAAGAGGTTTATGTGAAACAACCCCCTATTTCGAAAATCCCAAGTTTCCAAACCATGTTTATAAACTTCAGAAAGCACTTTATGGTTTGAAACAGGCACCTAGAGCTTGGTATGATAGACTGAAAACATTTTTGCTGACTCAGGGTTTTAAAATGGGATGTGTGGATAAAACTTTGTTCCTCATGCGGTCTGGCACTGATTTTCTATTAGTTCAGATATACGTGGATGATATTATCTTTGGTGGCTCTTCTCACACTCTTGTCTCCAAGTTTTCTGAGCAGATGTCCAAGGAGTTCGAGATGAGCATGATGGGTAAGCTGCAGTTCTTCCTCGGGCTGCAGATCAAGCAAACTTCCCAGGGCACGTTCATCCATCAAGCCAAGTACACCAGGGACTTGCTGCAGAAGTTTGACATGAGTGACTTGTCTCCTCAGCCAACTCCGATCAGCACATCGACGGCGCTTGATGAGGACTTGGACGGCGAGGCGGTGGACCAGAAGGAGTACATGAGCATGATCGGCTCTCTCCTATACCTAACGGCGAGACGGCCGGACATTCAGTTCGGCGTCTGCCTCTGTGCGCGGTATCAGGCTTCTCCGCGCACCTCCCACAGGCAGGTGGTGAAACGCATCTTCAGGTATCTGAAATTCACCCCTGAATTTGGTCTTTGGTACTCTGCGGATTCTTCTCTGGTTTTGGTGGGCTTTTCTGATGCCGATTTCGGTGGGTGTCAGTTGGATCGCAAGTCGACATCCGGCACTTATCAATTTCTCGGTACATCTTTGGTGTCTTGGTCCTTGTTAACGCTCCATAGTGCCTCGATTTGTATACCGCAAGCGCACGGTTCTTATAGCTTTTCCCTTAGAGTATTCCCCCAAGGTTTATCAATCCGTGGATCGAGAAAGAACTACCTAAGGTTTTCCATCTAATCTAACGGATCTATCCTAACATGAAGCATTGATTGCATATAAAGGGTAAACCTTTGATAGATATGAGTGATGTGTAAAGGTTGATCTCATCCATGAATATAGGCTTAATCATAGCAAAACCAAAGACATGACTAGGCCTATTGTCATCTAGTTGTAGTTCAAGCTAACGAGCAAATAAATCATGCATCTCAATCAAAAGCATCTTTAAACTCAAAATCTCCAATCCGATCCCTCGATACTCCACCTACTCTGTGGAGACGGTCTGTCATGACACCCCCCCTTTTGAACGAAATACCCTGAAGCAAGTCGAACCCCCTTTGGTAGTTCTGCCATGAACCTCTAGCCACCATGACTACAAGATCATGCTAAGCGATCTGTCTCGATAATAGATCTAAGATGAAGCAAACCCAAAGAAAAGAACGAAATCGAAAGAGAGAACATGATCGCTAATAGATTCGGAAGACATGATTATCATTACTCACATAATAGATTCGCTTGGATCGTCACCACCGAGTACATACCATTGACGACTCCAACTAGCTCATGAACTCCACCATGGCACAACCACGCAGGGAGGCCATGGCGGCTAGGGGCGGCCTAAGCCATCTCCTAGACAACTTCGAAGACTTGCGGCGGCCGTCGTCTCCCTCCGGTCTTGGCCCTAGGTTTTCGTCGAGTTTTGGGTGGATGGATGCCTCAAGTTGAATAAGGTGCGAGCTATTTATAAGCCGAGGAAGCCACCGGTCGAAGGGGAGACCAAACCGCCTCAAAAACGGGCTGGGCCGGCCGGCCCCATGGGCCTAGGCCGGCCGGCCTACCCTATTTCGGGCTCGCCTCAGTCTCATTTTTCGCGTGCAGACTCCTCGCATCTTCTAGAGTTTATGTCCTTCACGATTGCACCCCTTTTGACGTCGTTATCTTGGAGATATCTTCGAGGAAAGGATAGGATAGGGAATCCTTCCTTAAATCTTCATTTGCTTTGCTTAGTCCCAAAGTATCTTGATCTCATCTTCATGGGCTCGGTCCTTTGGGCTCTCTTGGAGGATGGATGTGCATGAATGGGCTTCGAATCAACATAGGCTTTGGTCCTTCCTTTGGGCTTTGGCCTTCGTCTTTCTCCATGTTAGCGCTCGATCACGGGCCTCGTCATTTCATGCTCTAAAATAGGCCAAAAACCTGCAAAAACGAAGTTCCTCCAAAATATATGTGCATATGTGAAAATGACCAATAATTAGGCCGGGGTTAGGACGATTAGTGATTTTGATATTGAATTCATGCCATTATCAAGGATAAACAAGGGATAAAAGGGGTACTTAAGGAGCGCCAACAGTCCTCTCGCAAGCAGGCTAGCGCAGCGCTTTCTTCCACAGAAGCTAAGTATATTGCCGCTGCTAGCTGCTGCTCCCAAATACTTTGGATGAAACAAATCTTGCAGGATTATGGTTTGAGTTTCGGTAGGGTTCCCATCTTTGTAGACAACATATCAGCCATTAGCATTGCAAAGAACACTATCCTACACTCCAGAATCAAACACATAGATATCAGATTCCATTTCCTGCGAGATAACTATGAGAGAGGACACATAGACTTGATCCATGTCCCTTCAGAGAGGCAAACCGCAGATATCCTCACCAAACCGCTAGAGCAGGACACATTTGCTCGCCTGCGAGGGGAGCTTGGGGTTTGTTACCCCTTTTGATAGCTGACTTTTCTTTGGTTAGCTTTGTAGGTTTTATTTGCTTCTCTTTATTTTCTAGGTTTGGTAGTTGCATTGTGCATATGCATTGTACATGTTTGCATTTTGCATTGCCTCACTTGCACTAGCATTCTTGTATACATTGCTATGATCTTCTAGTGCCTGCTAGTGTGAGTTGATAAATTTGATCATGTATAGCTTGCTCCACTGTGTATATGACATCATCTGAGTTAAGCTATTTTGATTTGAAAATCTGAAAAAATGATCACCCTGTCTTGGCTACTAGCATGTTAGAGTGTGTTGATATGCTTTGCTATCTTATTCATGCTAGTGTAGCCTTTCGTTCAGTAATTCATACTTGAAATGATCTAAATTTGATAAAATTGCTTGAACTGTTCTTGAAATGGATTGAAAAGATCCAGGTGGGATTGCTTGTCGCACTGATCGAGTTTTCGGGACGGCTCACTTTGCACTTGTGAGAACCCGGGCAAGGCTGCGCATGACTAAAACGAGTGTCTTAAGCTTCTGATTGTCTTTGGCATAGGCTTGGCCTCGTTGATAAGTAAAGCATGACAAGCTTTCAACCCCTAGCATTAAGAATTGCTTGATATAATTTGATTGAAAAATGAATGTTTGCAACATGCTTTGGCTGGTTTGGCTCACCTGTATGAGTATGATTAGCACTGTTTTTCCATTCCCTACTTGTTAGTGCTAGATCATGGGTGATGCATTTATTTCTCCTAAACTAAACTTGCCTAGCTCTGGATTGATTTGATATACCCTGTTGAGCTAGATGCATGTCTTGTTTATGGATGCACACGTGCTTGTGACTAGATATTGCTCATATCCTTGTATCCCTGAATGCTTTCACTTACACCTCCTATATTGCATTCTTGCATAGCATCTGTTCAGGGGGAGTCTCAGCTTCAGGGGGAGCTTGATGTGTGCATGTGCCAACAAGAGGGAGAAGTTTTTGGGGGAGAGAAGTGATCGAACAAGGGGGTGTTTGATGTTTGAACTTATTGTGCACATGGCTTTGAGAGTGCATCATTTTGTGAGAGTTGCACGTGTGAGGGGAAAATGCATTTCAGGGGGAGTTTCTGCTTGGTTTGTGGCTCTTGGTTTCCTCATCTTTGAGAAGTCATGTTTTGGGCTTATGATCGATTGCGTCGAGCCGTTGCCCTTGTCTTAGGGAATCGATCTATGCTTGAGTAAGTGACTGTTCTTGCCTTTCTGAGCTTTTTGTCACTTGCTTGAGTTCTTCACTTTCTTGGTTCTATCACTTCTCTGTTTTCAGGTGGTGTGTTGACAATGCACTCATCAAGGGGGAGATTGAGGAATGTTGAGTACTCTATCCTGCCTGTGATGAGTGAATTGTCAACCATGCAGTGTGATCGTGTGTTTGGTCTTTGGATTGCAGGTACACGGGCATCGAGTGTCGACGGAGAGTTGCCGTGGAGGAGCTCAGGCCGGGTGGCAGCTGTGGCGTCCACTCCTGGATCGAGAATGCAAGCGACGACAGAAGGCGGGTTTCTTGGTTTTCCCCACAAAACCAAGGAGGCGGACGACGGTTGAAGGCGCTAAGTCGTGGAGGCACGGGCGTCGGTCTCGGGACTGACAGAGCCGACGGGCCCCGACGGCGTCTAGGGACTCGCTGCGGGCGAGGAGGTGACGGGCGTCGGGCGGCGTCTAGGGCCGTCAGAAGGCCGAGGCAGAAACGGCGTCTAGGGCCACGGCGTGGAGGCAAGAATCTTCCCGCGCGTGAAGTTTTGGCGGTTTTCTCAAAACCGGCCACCTACCCGGGTTTCGCGGACCCTCCAAAACCGCGGACCGGATCTTCATCGACGTGGCGGCATCGTAGTGTAGACTTCTAGTCGAAGAAAGAAACTCCACCGTCGATTGAGATCGTGTACCGAGTTGCTGCAGACCCGACCGGTCTGACCGGTCTGGCCACAGCCAGGCGTATTTAAGTCCCCCCTCACCTGGTCGTGGGAGTTGAGTCTCTTGAGTCCTTTTTGTTTTCTCCTTCCCCGTGCTCCAGGTTAGGGCCAAGGTCTCCAACGCAAAGGAGGGTTAGATTATAGCTAATCTCTCAAATCTAGAGGGTGGATGATGGTGTGGTAGGCTCTAGCCTTGTATAGGTGAATTCCTCTGAGATTCATGAATGAAATTCGTTTGAGATTCACCTTTGTGTGCTGAGTTCTCATCCTCCCCTTCCTCCCTTGCGTTTTGGGTTTGATTTCTCCTCTTTTGGTGTGTTTTGTGTTTGGAGGAAACAAGCCCTTCGATTCGTGTTTTGATGAACTCTTTGTGACGATTCTAATCCATCTAGTCTAGTGCCAAACCCATTGGAATCGCGAGTTCTCACGAATTGAAGTTTTTTACGTTCTTGAGAAAACCCCAATCCACTATGATCTTCCCTCGAATTCTCAAGATCCTTTAATCTTTTGGGAGAGATCTCTTGGGGATATGTTCATGGGACAGATGTGAAGGTATCCTCCAAGTTTCGTTGGATTTGGACTTCGTTTGCTCGAGATTCAACATTTGAAGCTTTGTTGCATTGTTTGCGGGCTGTCTGGGAGAAACCGGTCTGACCGGTCGGTGAAACCGGTCTGACCGGTCGGTGAAACCGGTCTGACCAGTCTGAAAACATCCACTCCAGCCCGACCGGTCTGACCGGTCGGAGCGAGCGGTCAGACCGGTCTGATCTAGTGAAACTGCTGTTTGGAGGGTTTCTCGCTATTGCTTCCGTTTCGCTTCCTAGGGTGTTTTGCTTAAAGATAGCTAGACCATAGCTACTCTTTCATATCCTAGGTTTTAGGGTTTGTGGTGATTTTCGGAATATAGGCCAACGGATCGATTTCGAGAGAAATTTTGACCGGCTCCCATTCACCCTCCTCTGGTCGTCAGTTTCGGTCCCTCAGACTGCCACCAGCGTCTTCCACCATCACTTCGCTACCATATTCTCCATATTAGGTGGCCGCTATGCTCACTGGCTCAGTCGCTCTCATGATAAAAGCCACTTCTCTCTTACTACTAGCCACCTTATTCTCCTCCTCAGATATGTTTCTCTAATATCTCCATACATCCATTCACAATCGCATGCCTAGCTAGGAAAGAGAGGTATCAGCAAGTTCAGAAACCCTTGTCGTTCAGCCGGCTCGAGCAACGATAAGGTTGACTCCACATGTGCCATTATCTACTCATTAGGATGGACGCAAATATGTCCTGAAAAAGAGGAGAGAAGCTCATGTCCCTTCTAAACGTGCAAAATCCATCACAGGATCGGGTAATTATCTGCATGCATACATAGGTACGTGAGCCTATGTAGGTACTCTGAATTGTGATGCTAGACACCCGTCCATATGGGTCCATCAACCATCATGTATGCATGCCAGTTTATTAACATGAACCTTTTGTAACATGTGAGTGAGATTGATCATTACTTGCATGGTTACATGGTAGAAAAGTATTATTTCTAATTTGTCTAGAATATTATCTCCACAAATTACTAGCATAGTGCCCGTACGTTGCTACGGGTATTACAATGGACCTACGTAATACCATCAGCTTTGCGTTCGTTCACTTCATGTATAGGCAAGCTGTGATTGTGCAAAACATTGATTGTCCGTGTTCCTATTGGAATTCTGATTATTTATCCGAGTTTCGATTAGAATTCCGATTGATGTGTCTGGATTCCGATGGACGAACAAAGGAAACATTCCTTGCTTTAGAAATAGTAGAGATAGAGATAGAGAATTCTGATTGATTTGTCTGGATTCCGATTAGGATTTCAATTGACGGATCAAAGATAATTGTATTATCATTGATATATCCGGGATTCCGTGCTTTATAAATAGTAGAGATATACCCAATGATGGTAAGATGTGGATAATATAATTGCCTGATCCATGTACCCTGATGTTTTCTTTGTTTGGTGACGATCTTTCTTCCTCTGATAAGCCTCCGGCGTTCCCTGTTCTTCTCTTGCCTTTGCTCCTCAGTCATGGCAGCAGAATGTGCTCTCTCCTCTGTCTCTTAACCTCATTTGCACCACCGTTTGCTATCGGCCGATCCAAACAGCGATTAAGTAATAGGCAACACAGATTTACAGTGAAGCGAGATGGAGCAAAAGCAGAACGAACTCACCTTAGGTGATAACGTTGGACAAATCACCAAGCCGAGGTCTACCACGTTTCCTACCACCAGAATCCATCTTCCAAGTTTGGATCAGCGTCAAACTAACTGCACTCGACTCCGGATCAATGACAGAATGCAGATTCCAAACTTTAAGCACAAATGCGGTCATGAAATCAGGACAGGTGCACCCAATGTGCACCACTAATTAGATCATAACGATGGCCATTAGTGGATATCTCACAAGGCCGATCATGGATCTGGGCTGCCAAAGTCAAGTCAGACGACGGCTGAGCAGGATCGCGACTTGCGGCAGGGATCCCGGAGTGTAGGTGCGTAGATGGGCTGAACAGGCGAGCAGGTGGTCGCTGTGAGGAGGAAGGCGCCTCACGAGGCTGTCCACGGGGTACTCTATAGTAGCAACGTCGCACCAGTCACACGCAGCAACGTGGCTCTGGCGAAGTGGGGCAGCCCGGGGGCGGGGGTAGCGGTGTCCGCAACCCAAAGTATGCTAATTTTCGTCGTGATGAGGGTCATGGGATGCGCCAGGTGACGGCTGCCTTGGGTACCAACGAAAGGAATCATGCGGCGCACAAAGGAATTTTACGTCGATACGAAGGAGGAATCAGATTAGAAGGCGATATTTTTGGGCAAGACGACGGGAGTCCAGCCTCGGGCGTGCGAGGTATGAGCCAAAAAACTTGTCCAATTTTATAGTAGTATAATCTGCGTACAAAGTTGATGTAAATATCGGATATGTATAATTATTTGCGCATTAATTTGTAGGAATCAAAGTGATCGAATTGCGGATGGAGTGCTAACGCGACTAACATACGAGATGGACCATCTGTCAATGACACAAGCGGACCAAACTAAACGAACCAAATCAAAAATTAGGTGGAAACCTTTACTTATTTTAGAAATAGTTATAGATAGATATAGATTACACGATAAAATGGGGGCCTGGGAAAAAATTAAGAAAACGAAACTACAAAAAGGAAAAATCTCGAACTCCCATCGAGCTGCCCTACTAACATGGAACGAAAAAACTAGAGATTCCGATTTGGTTTCTCCTAAAAGCTACGATAGTATTATTTATTGTAATTGGAATAAAAATTTCTAGTCCCTCGCCAAGAAAAATTCTAGTCAAACATATTTAACTATTGGCATCCCAGCGAGTTGGGTTTCTGTATCCATGAAAGAATCGACGCCAGGTCTGGTTGGCGAACAGCACCCCGCTCAATGCCTGTCCGCAACAGTGATGGTGAGGACGACGACAATGATGCGTTCCATGCATGATGCTTTTATTGGGATGCTAACACCTCTAAAGCTTAGGTGATGTCTCAAAACATCCTCTGTTTATCTTCTCGAAACAGAAGAGTTGATCCCTTGTTATGTGCAAGTCGACTCCCAGTTAGTTGTTAATTTGTAGGAATTGAAGGTACCAGGGATCGCATTCGAACCTTTCAACGCGCGCATGGGGAGCTCTAAGCTATGTGAGAAGAGTGGACGCGTGTTGTCCAGTCCACCATCCTCTGCTGTCACTGGTGAGAGTATGTAGTCTGTACTCTCGAATTACATTATGTTGTGAGTACAACACAAGTGTGCCATTTTCTGCTCAAATAAAACATATATAGTTAATTGATTTTGTATTTTGGTTATCTTGCTACCAAGTTCAAGGAGATGGTTATAAATCAATGACGAGCTTGTGCATGTGCAGCACCGATAATTAAATTCAATTTATGAATTAGTCTCCAGCAGCGAAGGCAACCACAAGGTCCAAGACTCCTGCATCTGTCCTGTATATATCTTATCCTCCAGTTGTTCAGATCTCTTCAATCCACAGATAATTTCACTTTCTCACCCCTGCACATATCTATATATTTCCAGCACCAAGCTCACTTGAGCGCAACTATTCCTTCCCACTGGATACGTGTCAATGTCCATCTCCTAGAGTGCGATCATCACGCCACAACTCGCTTGGTCCTTCAAGCTGTAGCCTATAGAAATGGAAGGCATTAGGAACTTGCTAATGTGCTAATAAGAAGCATGAGCTCATAGACATCCTCCAAAAGGCATGGGCTTATAGACATCCTCCAAAAGGCATGGTCTAGCTTTCTCATGCGCTCATAGACATCCTCCAAAAGGCATGGGCTCATAGACATCCTCCAAAAAGCATGGTCTCGCTTCCTCAAAAGACACATAGGAGATCAACATCTTGTGATCTTGTAATCAAACTTGACAAACCGGTACAAATACATATCGCACATCTACTATCATTTCTTTAAACACCATGAATATTTCGTAACGCATAAGACAAACGCAAGGAAACAATATATGTGGCTACTATGTATGTGAATTCGTGCACTATTTTTGCGGTGGCACAAAGAGGATGACACAACACAAATTAGATGTATGTATAAAATTAATAACAATTTCTTTCATTTAATTCCGTACCTATATTAATTGTTGATCTTTGCACATGGCAGATTTGGTCAATGAAAGAGGGCCTCATCGAATCGGAAAGAATCAGGGCAATTCAAGAAATAATCTGAGGATTCCTGTTGGATGTGGTCATAAATCCAAACGGAGAATTTTATTCGGATCATAGGTTAAGCGTGGGTCGACTTGTTCCAGACAGGGATGACCAGGAACAATAGAATTATTTGAAGAATTTGTTGGAAAACAACTTATGTGCATGGCTACATGTAAATATTTTTCTAATCCCAAGTGCATTATTATATATTAGAAGTAATTGTAATATTTTAAATGTATATAAATATAACATATATAGTCTTTTCTTTGCTTTGATACGAATATAGAGATGCTAGAATGAAAACGAATATGCAAACGGCTACAAATACAAATACAAATGCAAATATGAATTAACTGAAACTAAAAAGAAAAGAATGGAAACCTAGAAAACAAAAAAACTTAGTACACTAAACTACCGCAACAGCATCCCTTGCGTGGCAAACAGTTTAGTACCGGTTGGTATTACCAACCGGTACTAAACGGGCATTTTAGTACCAGACGGCCTGACTGGTACTAAGTGCATGCACACTTAGTACTGACTAGGCGATACCGGGCGGGGTGTGGTACTAACCGGGGGTTCCCTTCCGGTACTAATAAGAGTTTCTTTAGCTGTGTGAGGTAATGAATGAATGCCCCGGTTGGTGGAGGCAATACGACGGGAGCAGAATAGCTACTTCACTGACAGAAAGAAACTACACCTTGTTATGGACTTAGTCCAATAGTCTCACATTGTCAACATCATTTGTATGCTATTTTCACTTGGGTTGATCTTAAGAAGGTGTAGATCAGTGCAAATGAAGCAGATCAGCATATCGAGAGATTTTGCGTGTGATTGCACGATTGCCATATTTCAGAAAATAAGGTAATTTCTTTGTTTAATTTGAGAGCAAGAATAAGGAGCGATGAAAGTGATCGAGTGCTCTAGCCTAAGAGGGGGAGGGGGTGAATTAGACAACTTAAAACCTTAACCTATGACTCTAACTAGTTTGCACAATACTTAAGCTAAAACAAACTATCTAGATGTGCAAATATGGTTCTTCTTAGTGTGAAACTCCCATTTCAAAAGAGTTAAACAACCTATAGGCAATCCTATCAAGAGACTACGCTATAAAAGTAAAAGCACACAAGTTGCAAGAATAAATGCGGAAGCTAAAGGTAGGGATGAGAGCAAACAAACTCTCGACGCGAGGATTTATCCCGTGGTTCGGATTGCCACTAAGGCGCACCTACATCCATGTTGTTGAAGCACTCACAAAGAGTATCGCTTCCCGGCAATCAAGTCTCTTCCGTGAACACAATCACGGCCACCTTGATCCCGTTTTCCACTAAGGAGCTTCACCAAGAATGGTGGGGGTCTCCACGTCCCCCGCACAAAGTTGTCGACGCCGCTCCACGCCAAGTCGGAGGGTCGTTGACGTTGCCAACGAGCCAACACGGCTCCAAGGGGTCGGCGCACCGAGATCTTCTTGTGGTTCACTTTAGAACCAGCTCACAAGTTAACACACTTGCTCTCACACTCACTTAGGAGCAAAACCTAGCACTTAAACTCTCAAATATGTGCTAAGCACTAAAAATATGATCACTAAGCTCTTGGATGGCTTGGAGATGTTTTTAGGTGTGGGTGTGATGTCTCTGAGCAACCTTGAAATGCCCGGAGGAACCCATATATATAGGCCACCAAGACCATAGAGCCATTTGTAGCCGTTGGGCCTTTTCTGCGCAGGGCACCGGTTAGACTGGTGGTGGAGCACTGGTGTAACCGGTCACTCACGGCTCTGAACTAGCCGTTGGCCTTCTGACACAGTACTCCAGACGCCACCAGATAGACCGGTGTGTTACTCCGGTGGTGCACCGGTTCAACCGGTTCTGAAGCATTTGCTCTCCCTTGCTTGACATCGTCTCTGAAGAATAGTATGGTGCTTGCACCGATGCCTCTTTTGCGCACCGTCGGTTCAAACGGTGCTACTTTGGCTTCTACACGCGGCTGGGCATTGCATGGCCCATTGCACCGGTGCCCTTGCATCGGTCTATCCGAAGCCTATCGATTAGACCGGTGCTGGGTCACCGGTTCAACCGGTGCTATTGTTTTCTGCATTCATTTCTCCAACTCGTCGCGGCGATCATTTGGACACTTCAAATTTATTCTATTTCTGGATTTTCACTATGATTTGGCGTCTCGACTGTGAATTGGACACATTGGATTTTATCCATGGGAACTAAAAAATCCAACAAATGTGATCTCACAAACTTGTTAGTCCCATTAATTGCGTTGTCATACAATCACTAAAATCTCAAACAATAACCTAATGGAGCAATGTTCTTTACAAGCGACCTGAATCCTGCAAGAACTAAAAGTAGAGACTACGATATGATAACCACATGATAGGGATTCGTCAATGAAAGCTGCGCATCACATGGAAAGAGATGGTCTGCACAGTTTCGGATTACTACCAATACAAGTATTTATTTTGCCGAAGCAGTCCGAAAAGACAAATCCTCTAAAATCCTCTTAATTCATCTAGGAATTCCCGGCCCATCGCTTGTCTTTCTGGCGTCCTCTGGCACACGGCAAAGACCGGTTTACTCACGGTAAAGAATTTGCCGTGTGTTGCACACGACAAACAGCACACGGCAAATAACGGCCGGAAAATAAAGCTTTGCCGTGAGCCATTTCACGGGCACACGGCAAAGTCTTTGCCGTGTGCTAAGATGACACGGCAAAAAAAAAAATGAACGGCAAATTAAAAAAAATCCATGTGGGACCGGCCGGTACCCCACCGCTAGCCGCATCCCCACCGCCGCTGCTGCTGGTCCACCGTCGACAAGCACCGGAGGAAGAGGTCATCGCCGTCGCCGTCCCCCGGTGCAGCCTCCCGCCGGGAAAGGAGGGGGTGATGGCGCGTGGTGGCCGGATCGGGCCTCGCCGCCGCCTCCCAGTGATGTTGCTGCCTCCCGCCGGGGAAGGACGGTCTGGGGAGCGGCCATGCGCCGTAGGACGAGGAGAAGGGGTAGCCGCCGCCGCCACCGGAGGAGGACCCGAGGCCGCTGCCATCGCATGCCTCCTGCCTCGTCTGCGGCGGGTGGTGGCCGAATCCAGCGGTGAGAGAGGAGAGGGAGAGAGGGGGCGGCGGATCTGGAGGAGAGGCCTGCCGGCCTCCGGTCGTGGCCCCCTCCGGCCGGCGCTCGAGGCCGCACCGCCGTCGGGGCCGGTGCTCGAGGCCGCTCCTCCGCCGGGGCCGGCCATCCGCTCTCCGCCGGGGCCGGTCGCCGCTCGAGGCCCCTGCCGGCTGGAGCTCGAAGACGCGCCACCGCCAGCGCCGATCATCCGCTCCCGGCGGCGGTGGAGCGCAGGGAGGACGGCTGGGTAGATGATGCGCGTGGGGCCGGCCATCCTCTCCCGACGACACGGCAGGGCCCGCAAGCTACGCCGGCGCGGGCATGCCAACCCTGCCCTGTGCCCCTGCGCCAGGAGCAGTAGGGGCCGCCCCGCCGCGCACCTCTGGAGGGGGAGGGGGAGGGGGAGCTGAGATCTGGAGGCAGCAGGGGAGAGGCGGAGGAGAAAAGGCAGCAGCGGGGGAGAGATAGAGAGAGGAGAGACGGAGGGTGAGAACCAATGGGAGAGGCCCATTTGAGAGGATGGATTGATGACATGGCATCTTTGCCGTGAGTGCCCCCGAAAACACTCGGCAAAGAGTTTTCATTTTCATTTTTTCTTTCTTCTTTTTTCCATGACCTGTTCTTCTAAATTCATGTCAATTAACTAAACAATATCTTGTCAAATTCACTCTATAATATATATTTGATCTTTTATAATCGTATTATTCTGTTATTTTATGCAGTTGTAGCTCAAATTCAATTTATATAAATTAAAATATTATTGCACTAAACACATTTATATTATCAAATGGTTCTAAAGAAATCCAAATTTCACATGAAATAATCTATGTTCTCTATTGTTTATAAGAAAAGTTTTGTAGTCAAATTACAATTCGACTGTCTTTTTACTCTAAATCTTATCAAATCCTCCTCAACGCTGTGATTCTTCCTGTGACATGCTTTGATTTCTAAACATCATATGTGACAAAAATGTGTGAAATCTTCTCAATTTTTTACCACAAGCTTCTGTATGATATCATCACATCAGGACAAATTTCATGACTTACGGACATTGTTTGCTTTTTCTAAAATTTAAAAACCATTCGACCACACGTTCGCGGTTGTATTTCCAGAACAAGATGTGCGAAATTCCTTTTCAGTTCATAGGTAAGGCCTCAAACTGGGCTAAAGAACATAAATATCATTTTTCTACTCATTTTGTCTTATTATTTATATCACTTGCAGCTCAAACTTGATTTGATTCAAAAATTTGCTTGAAATGCAATTAATTAATTAGATATAGTAAACAAATTTAGAAATATACCAAACTTTAACATGGAGTACCACATGTTCTATGTGGAGATTAAAAAAAATTTAAGGTTAGAAGAGGAAAAAAATATATTTCTTTGCCGAGTGCCAAAAAAACACTCGGCAAACAAGCTCTTTGCCGAGTGTTTTTTTTCAGCACTCGGCAAACAAGTAGGTTTGTCGAGTGTTGTTTTTTTTTGCCGAGTGAATTATTTTAGACACTCGGCAAATGGCTTGTTTGTCGAGTGCCCGATGGAATGCACTCGGCAAATCTTTAGGCACTCAAATGCGGGTTTTCCCCGTAGTAAGAGGGCATGGGTGGAGTAAACATTTGTGTAGAGGGTGAGGGAGTAACATTAGAACCAACAGCCGTGAGGACAAGATATATATCCCGGTGGTTGCGAAGGGTAACATTAGAACAACAGCTCACACAGTGAAGAAATTAATTACAGCAAACAATTGTGGGCCGTAAAGATATTGCTTTTCGAGGTAACTAGGGTCAACTAGTTGGAGTACAACAAGGCATGCAACTCGAGTCCTCTTCGCATTCATCAGGCCTCTTTTTTTTTCCCGGTTCATATTTGGAGCTGGCTGATCTGTACGCATCGCCGCAAGACCTATACGGATATACCACCACGGGTGTCGATCTCTGTCTCCTATGGATTCGGCCGGTGATCCTATCGATCGGATCAGTGCCCTTCCCAACGAGCTGCTGCACGCCATCCTCGCCGCCGTCGGCGAGGCGACCGCTGTCATGCGCACGGCCGTGCTCTCCAAGAGATGGCGTCGCGTGTGGATCCACGCCCAGCGCCTCAAGCTCGAGGACACCGAAGTACTGGTGCGCGACGCCGCCACGCGGGCCTGCTGCTTTGCGGGTTTCGTGGACTGGGTGTTGGCTCACCGCGGCGACGCCAGCATCGGATGTCTCGAGATCAGAATGTCCGAGGAGCACGACGGCACGGTCTTGCAGGAGCGGGCCAACGAGTGGCTCCGCTACGCCGCGCGGCACGTCGCCATTCGCCAAGGCCTTCCGTCTCCGGCTCTGGGCTCTGGCACCGACCCACCAAACAAAGTAGAATTCGTCGAATCCTACAGGGACTCCCGCCCTACGACGATGATCCGGCCGTCGTGCTGCCCGGACACGGGAGGATGGCGTCCATCACCATGGCTCTATGTAATTACCGGCTCCTGCACCCGGCGGCAGCGGCGCCAAGTATGAAGCGCTTACGGTTCTCGAGCTCTCCGGCGCCGCCTTCGACGAGGACGCGTCTGGCGGCGATGTGCGCACGTGCACCCTCGGCGGCTTCGTGTCGTCCTGCTGCCCTCGCCTGCGCAAGCTCTACATCGGTTTACCTCAAGGGCTGCCGCAGCTGGTGATCCACTCGGAGATGCTGGAAGAGCTCAGGCTCTTCCTGGCGGAGCTGAGAACGCTGGACGTGGCGGCGCCTAGCCTCCGTGTCCTGAAGCTCGAGCTCTGTTTCCACGACGCGACATCAGTGGTCACGATTGCGGCTTCGATGCCGAGGCTCGAGGAGATGGCACTCTCCTACCAGGCCATCAACGGGCCTCCGAGCCTGGACATACATGACAGGGGTAGCTGTAACGAATATGACTCTATTAGGCCATTATTTGTGATTTTGGTGATTGTGTGACAACATAATTAATAGGACTAATAAATTTATCAAGTGAATCATATTAGGTCCCAAGGATGAATACAAAGCCCTAGCAAAACAAGAATCAAAGAAAGAACTTAAAGAAATGCTAAATTGGTTGAAGTTTTACATGAAATAGTAGCACCGGTTAAACTAATGCATTAAATTAGTGCTAAAAAATTATTCTAATGACATGGACATCTGGATATCCTTGTAGAGATTTTCGTAAGATTTCCATAGAGTCTAAGATCATCAAAATCGGAGTTCGGAGCAAAAAGTTATGACCAAAACATGATAAAACTTATTTCTGTGTAGCACCGGTTACACCGGTGCTTTATCACTGGTTACACCGGTGCTCAAACTTTATTCAATGAGCTGATCTTCTGCAGAATCTTGTAGAGAATTTCACAAGCTTTCCATAGAGTACAAGATCATTGAAATCGGAGTTCGGAGTAAAGAGTTATGACCAAAATACGAAGCACTGTGAAAGCTGATTTCTAGAGGCACCGATGAACACCGATTACACCGGTGCTTAAACTTTGGTCAAATGAGATGATCCTAAGTAGAATCTTGTAGAGAATTTCACAAGCTTTCTATAGAGTACAAGATCATCGAAATCGGAGTTCGGAGTAAAGAGTTATGGCCAAAATACGAAACACTGTGAATCTGATTTCTATAAGCATCGGTCTTAGACCGGTGCTAATAAAAAAAGCACAGGTGAAATCACTGTAGTATTGACCAGAGAGCATGTTTTGGGTTCAGAAAGTTTCTTTAGCACCGGTTAGACCGACGCTATCACCGGATACACTGGTGGTACCATATTTCAGCTGCAGAACTTGTCAGAAAGGGCCAACAGCTAGTTCAAGCTATTAGTGACCGATTAGACCGGTGACTAGGCACTGGTTAGACCGGTGGTTACACAGAAATGCCTCCAACGGCTACAAATGACTACTTCAAGTTTGTGGGTTATATATATGGCTTCCCCCGGCCATTTTAGAGTTACTGGAGTTCCTAAAAGTCACATTCACACCCAAGAACACCTCCAAGCCATCCAAGAGTATAGTGATCAAATCTTTAGTCCTTAGCACAATTTTATGAGTTTTAGTGCTAGGTTAGCTCTTAAGTGAGTGAGTGAGAAAGGTGTTGTGCCTTGTGCTGTGGTTCTAGAGTGAACCAACATTGTATCTCGGTGCGCCGGCCCCTTGGAGCATTGGTGGCTCACCGGCACGTCAACGACCCTCCGACTTGGTGTGGAGCGGCGTCGACATCCTTGTGTGGGGGATGTGGAGACCCCCACCCTTATTGGTGAAGCTCCTTAGTGGAAATCGGAATCAAGGTGACCGTGGTGACTCGGTGTCCCCGGGAGAGACCTGATTGCCGAGAAGCAATACTCTTTGTGAGTACATCAACAACGTGGATGTAGGTGTGCCTTGTGGCTAACCGAACCACGGGATAAATCCTCGTGTCAAAGAGTTTGCTTTCTCTTATTCCTCCTTTAAGCTTCCGCATTTACATATTGCAATTTTTGTATGTCTTTATTTTCATAGAGTAGTTTCTTGATAGCGTTGGCTATAGGTTGCTAAACTTTTTTGGGATGAGAGTTTCACATTAGAAGAACCGTAGTTGCATATTTAGATATCACGTTTTAGTTTAAGTTTTGTGCAAACTAGTTAGAGCCATAAGTTAAAGTTTTAAGTTGCTTAATTCACTCTCTCCCCCGTATTAGGCCAGAGCACCCGATCACTTTCACTAGCGTCCGCCGGCTCAGCAAGCTCCATCTGTACATGCACGGGCCGTACTGCAGCGAAAACGATGGCAGCTTGTGGCCTGGTCGATCTAACAGCTGAAGGAGCGGACCCGTTGCCGAAGGTCAGGAGCATGGTCGTGACGGCACCCCTGTTTTCAGGGGGTCACCTTGTGTCCAGCCTATCAGCGCTGCTCTCCAGGTGTCCTCTCCTGCGATCTTAAGCGTGCACGTACATCACCGAAGAGGTGAGGAGTTACAGTGACAGAACATAGCTAGTACTATTATTTATTCATTTCCCCAGAAATCAAAACCCATTTTAAAGTGAAATTATGCTTGCTTACTTCCATTGTGTGACTTGTGAGCTGCAGGGTCTTTGTTTGTTGTCTTCAGGGGCTAAGTGCTTCTGCGATGAAGTAGCGACGTGGAAGTTCCATCAAAAGTTTTTCCTGGGATCTCTGGAAGAGGTGACAATACATGACTTCGTAGGAGCAGGAGAGGATTTGGACCTTCTGACATTCACTACTACAAAACAGTCTTTTGTTCCAGGCTATTTGTCCCGGCAGCCTTTGGGCCCAGGACAATAGGTGGCTTTTGTCTCGGGTCCAACGGCTAGCCGGGCCAGCGGGGGGACAGGGACCTTTTGTCCCGATTGGAGACACCAACCGGGATAAAAGGCCCGCGTAGCCTTTTGTCCCGGTTGGAACCACCAACCGGGACAAAATGCCCCCCTTTTGTCCCGGTTGGTGTCTCCAACCGGGACAAAAGGTCTTGGCCCCCTTATCCCCTTCCCTATCCCCCCGCCCGAGCCATTCAGCTCACTTGTTTTCTTGCTGTTCTTGGCTCGGGAGAGAGGAGTTCTTGCTCATTTCTTCACCACATTTGTGAAGATCTTTGATTCCCCGTCCATCCATCGGCGCTAAAGGTTTGGGGCTTGTTTTTCTCTTCTTCCTTGGCTTGTATAGCTCATTTCATGCTTTAGAAATAGAAAAAATGTGTAGCTAGCTAATTTCTTGGATATTTAGCTAGATTGCATATATAGGTGTGATTTTCTTTTAGATTTAGATGAGTATGTGGATAGTAGAAATTTTTCGAATGAGTGTAGACACTTCATGTGATGTACTTGTATATATGACCATATTGTGGATAGTTGATTTTTGTATTCATAATTGAATTAATGAAATGAGTATATTAGAATTTTTTGTATTATGAATGAATTATTTTGACACTCTAGTGATGTATTTAATCAGGCTCACATTGAAACCATCTAAAAACTAAAAAAATCTTTATTTCGAAACAAGTATATGTCGTTAATCTCCATCCAACGGTGATGGCACTACCTTTCGGGGATACACGATGCGCTATAAGGACGTCGCAAATCGGTTGGTCGCATCACCAGCACTTCCGATTGATAAGAAGACAGCATTTGACGCAGTCAGCATGGCCATTGTTGTACTGAGAGCATATCAACGAGCATGCTGCCTGTGCCAAGTGCTGTGCCTATTAATCATAAATGTTGGTACTGCGACTGACCGATTGGTGACATCCTTGTACCGCACTGTGTCCCTCCGAAAGGCAGTGTCATCACCGCATGGTTGAGGTTACTGACATATACATTTTCAGAAATAAAGGTTTATTTTTCTTCTAGAGGGTTTCTGGATATTGAAAAGAGTACTCCTGGAACTGAAGAGTGTCAAAGTAATTAGAAGTTATAGAGATTTCTTTCAATTAATTAGAGATTTCTTGAGGATTAATGATACATTTCGTCTTTTTTATATGATTTCATTGTTATTTGCAAGAGTTATTAATCTGATCATTGTAATTGTAATAGTAAATAATTTTTGCATTGTAATGGTAAGAATTTATAATTTTGTGGAAAATAAAGGTATTTTTCAGTAAAATATGGCTTCAGCAGCTGGAGGGAGGGGCGCCGGTGGGGGTGATCGTTGTCCTTCTGGAGTGAAGGGCACAACTCGAGTAGGTCGTCGGTCCAAAAAACCTAGTGCTTTTCATAGGGCAGCGCTCCGTTATTTGGAAAAAGAATATAGAGAATGCATGGCAAGGGGCGAGGAACCTCCGTTTGATCTTGAGGATTTATTGCGGTGTTACGGTTCGTCGCCAGCAATCTCGGAGGTTTCGGCTCCGCCATCTTCTTCTGCGCTGGGAAGAAATCCGTTAGAGCATTCTGCGTTCCAACGCAAGGACGGTTGAAAACCTATGTGTTGTTGACCGAATTTTTAAGTTTCATGTATAATACTCCTTTGTTAAGTTCTGTAATGGATTAAGTACTCCTTTTAATTAATCAAGATGTATGATGAATATTGCATATCTTTTAATTATTCATGTTATGTTACATTTAGTTTAATTTAGGTTTGATATATTTTATTTATTCGATACGTGTAAAGAATTCAAATCGATTTATTTAAAATGTAGATGGACCGGCAATGGATGTACAATGCTGACTGACGTTCGAAAGAATTCATTGATGGCTTGTATTATTTTTTGTCTGTGGCTGAGGCAAACAAGCAGAATTGTTTTATGTGCTGCCTGTGTGTTCATTGCAACAATAACAAGGATTACTTATTTTCAAGAATCCTACACAGCCATATTTTCGCAAATGGTTTCATGGAGAAGTATGTTTGTTGGACGAAGCACGGAGAACAGAGGGTTACCATGGAAGACAATGAAGAAGAAGATTTTGATGACCACTTTCCCGGGAATGCTGGAATCGGTGCATTCGATGACGATATTCCCATGGAAGAGCCCGAAGCAGATGTAGCAGAAAATGATCCCAGCGACGATCTGGGGCAGGCATTGCACAATGTGCAGACAGACTGTGAGAGTGAAACGGAGAGGTTGAAGTTCCAGAAGTTGTTAAAGGACCACCATAAGTTATTGTACCCAGATTGTCAAAATGGGTTGAAGAAACTTGGCACCACCTTGGAGTTGCTGCAATGGAAGGCGACAAATGGTGTATCCGACAAGGGATTTGGTGAATTACTCAAACTTGTTAAAAAAATGCTTCCTAAGGACAACGAATTGCCTGCCACAACGTATGAAGCCAAACAACTTGTTTGCCTTTAGGACTGGAAGTGCAAAAGATACATGCATGCCCCAACGACTGCATCCTCTACCGAGGCGAGTACGAGAATTTGGATGCATGTCCCGTATGCAGTGCATTACGTTATAAGATTAGAAAAGATGATCCTGGAGATGTTGAGGGGGAGCCTCCCCGGAAGAGAGTTCCTGCGAAGGTCATGTGGTATTCGCCTATAATACCACGTTTGAAGCGTCTGTTTAGAAATAAAGATAATGCTAAGTTGATGCGATGGCACAAAGAGGAACGCAAGAAAGACTCGATGTTGAGACACCCCGATGATGGGTCGCAGTGGAGAAAAATAGATAGAACGTATCCTAAAATTGATTTGGATGCGAGAAACATAAGGTTCGGTTTGAGTACGGATGGCATGAATCCTTTTGGTGAGATGAGCAGTGGTCATAGCACTTGGCCTGTGACTCTTTGTATGTACAATCTTCCACCATGGCTCTGCATGAAACGAAAGTTCATCATGATGCCAGTGCTTATCCCGGGTCCAAAGCAGCCCGGAAATGACATTGATGTGTACCTAAGACTATTGGTCGAAGAACTCTTATTGCTCTGGGGCGATAAAGGTGTACAGATGTGGGATGAATACAAACAGGAAAACTTCAACCTACGAGTATTGCTGTTCGTAACGATCAATGACTGGCCTGCTCTTAGTAACTTGTCAGGACATTCGAACAAGGGATATAAAGCATGCACACACTGTTTAGATGATACCGATAATATATGGTTGACTCACTGTAAGAAGGTTGTATACATGGGTCATCGTCGGTTTCTTCCCATCAGGCATGCGGTACGAAATAAGGGCAAGCATTTCAAAGGCCAAGCGGACCACCGAACAAAACCGATGCACCGTAGTGGTAAAGACGTCTTCAACATGGTAAAAGATCAAGAAGTTATTTTTGGAAAGGGATCTGGTAGCCAACCTGTTCCGAACAAAAACGGAATGGCGCCCATGTGGAAGAAGAAATCTATATTTTGGGAGCTACCATATTGGAAAGTCTTAGATGTTCGTCATGCAATTGATGTGATGCACCTCACGAAGAATTTTTGTGTCAATCTGATAGCATTCTTTGGAGTGTACGGAAAGACAAAAGATACAGTAGAAGCACGTCAAGAATTGCAACGTATGGAAGAACGAGATGCCTTACATCCACAACAGCGAGATAATGGACGACAATACTTAAGTCCTGTCAGCTATACTCTTAGCAAGGAAGAGAAAGAAACCATGTTTGACTGCTTGAGCAGTATAAAGGTTCCACCTGGATACTCATCCAATATAAAAGGAATCTTAAATTTGGGAGAGAAGAAATTTACAAATCTCAAGTCCCATGACTGCCATGTGCTTATGACCGAACTTCTTCCAGTTGTGCTGCAGGGGATTCTGACTAATAACGTCCGGTTAACCATCGAGAAGATATGTGCCTTCCTCAACACAGTTTCTCAGAAGATAATTGACCCGGAGAATTTGATAAAGCTGCAAAATGATGTGGTGCAATGTCTTGTTGGCTTTGAGCTGATATTTCCACCATCTTTCTTCAACATCATGACACATCTTCTAGTGCACCTTGTCAAAGAGATTGATATCCTCGGACCAGTATTTTTACACAACATGTTCCCATTCGAAAGGTTCATAGGGGTACTCAAGAAATGTGTTCGTAATAGAGCTCGTCCAGAAGGAAGCATCGCCAGTGCCTACGGAACTGAGGAGGTCATTGACTTTTGTGTTGACTTTATTGATGACTTAAACCGATTGGAGTCCCTGAATCGCGATATGAGGGGAGACTAACTGGAAAGGGTACATTAGGAAAGAAATCTTATGTCTGCACAGATGATTTCTCATTCAAGAAAGCGCATTATACGGTTCTTCAATAATCATCCTTGGTTGACCCATATATCGAGGAACACAAGAAAATTCTGCTCTCCAATTTCCCGGAAAAGTCTGAGGCATGGATTACACGTGAGCACATGAACACTTTCTGCAGCTGGTTGCGGAAGCATCTAATGCATAACATGGATATAAGTGAACAACTGTTCTTATTGGCTAGGGGACCATCTTGGAATATCTTAACATACCAAGGGCACGAGATAAATAGAAACACATTTTATACGATAGCCCAAGATAAAAAGAGTACCAACCAAAATAGCGGTGTTCGTATGGATGCCACGGACAATAATGGAAAAAAAGACACATATTACGGCTACATTGAAGAGATCATGGCAGCTAGATTACGGTCCGAATTTCAAGGTGCCTCTATTTCGTCGCCAATGGGTTAAGCTATCTAGAGGAGGGGTAACAAAAGATGAGTATGGGATGACAATAGTTGATCTCAACAATCTTGGGTATAGAGACGAGCCATTTGTCCTAGCCCAGAATGTCGCTCAGGATTTCTACATTAAGGACATGTCCAGCAAGCCAAAGAAGGGGATAAACAAGCAAAAGGATGAGTCTAAGCGACACATAGTTCTATCAGGAAAGAGAAACATCGTTGGAGTGGAGGACAAGACAGACTTGTCAGAAGAATATAATAATTTTGTTGTCATTCCACCTTTCGAAGTAAATGCTGATCTATGCATCCTGCTAGCCAATGATGATGCTCCATACTTGCGCCGTGATCATAATCAAGGGACATTTGTGAAGAGAAAGTCTGTTACCGCTAATCCTTCATGTACTTGAATCATTTTATATTATTGTATAAAAACATAATCGCAATTCGAATACTTTTATTATATATATACTTTACAATTATACTTTATGTGTTATATATATTATTTTATATATTTTTCACTTAATTACCAGACTCAATTATAATTTTCATTCAATAATGGATTACTCAACTAATTTTATTTATTTCATGAAATTACATTCACATTAACACACTATACTCTCTCACTAACACACAATCTCACTAACACACACACCATCTCTCAAACTCTGACACTACACATTAATATCATGAAATTGCTTAATTTTATCTAAAATTCACTTTTTAAACATTAATATCGTGATAGAATCCACTTTATATCGAAAAGCAACAGTTTGAAAAATTTTGTTCACCTAATATATTTTTGCATGGTCAAAATAACAAATATGATTTCAAAAAAGTTAGATATTTCATTGACCCAATCACTTGAATGAAAATTAATTATTTTTGTTGCATGTATCAAGTTTATATAGAGATAAGAAATTTTGTTCCATAATTTTTGGAATCATAATTTTATTAACTGAATTAACAAATGAAAGCCAATTTTAAAATAGAAGTAAAAACAAACAAAAACAAACATAAGATTTGGCAGGAACGAGGGAAAACGGGCCCCTTTTGTCCCGGGTGGTAGATCCACCCGGGACTAAAGGTGGGCCGCGGGCTGGGAATTTTCCTGGCCCGCCCAAAAACACCTTTCGTTCTGGGTGGAGCCACGATCCGGGACAAAAGGCCCTTTTGTCTCGGGTCGTGGCTTCACCCGGGACAAAAGGGGGGCCTCCTATATATGTCGCTCAACCTCCGCCTTCCTCCAACACTTGGGCATTTTCCTGATCTGCGCCGCGCCGCCGTCGTCTCGCCCATCGCGCCTCCTGCTCCGCCGCCATCCCCGAGCGCCGCCCGAGCTCCGCCGCCTCCACGCCCCGGCCGCCTTGGACGACGACCCCGCCAGGCCGCTCACCGGTGCGCCGCCGTCCCCGGCCCCGTGCCACCTCGTCTTCGCCGCCTCCGGCCATCCCCGCGCCCGCCGCATGAATTGACAACCGCTCCACCTAAATTAGAGAACCGGTAAGCCCCACCACACCTCCCTGATCCTCCTCGCACCGCCAATCAGCCTTCCCCGTGACCCTAATCACCCTAGCTGCGTGCGACCCGAGCCGCCGACCTAGCGCGCATGCTCAGGAATTACCAGCGCGCGTGCGCACAGCCCAGCCCCTAAACCCCCTCCTTCCCTCCCCCCCTCACGCCCCTTCTCTGGCCTCAACTCCGGCCGCCCCGCACATCCGCTCCAGTAAGCCGCCGACCGACTCGAGCAGACCTCGAGAAGCGCGCCATCACCCTCCACCCCCGCAACCACCTCTCAACCCCGGCGGCGAGTTCCACGCGCTGCCGGCGAGCACGCCGGCGAGGCGCCCGCGTGGGCAGCCCACGGTGAACCACCGCTCTCCATTTTATGTTTATGTAATTCTGTTTTATATTAACTAGAATTCAATTATGCATATAGATATTTTTAGAATTATATTATGGATATAGTGTTTTATTTATTATATATTAAGCAGAATTGATTTATAAAGACATTATTAGAATGCAATTATGGATATAGTGTTTCCTTTATTTATAGAGATATAGTGAGAATTAGAGAGAATTTATAGAGAAATAGAGAAGGAAATAGAGAATTAGAGAGAATTTCTTTTATGATGTATTTATTATTTAATTATGTCATTCATAGACTTTAATTATCATATATTCATTATTTAATTATGTCATTCAAAGACTTTAATTTATCTTGTATTTATTATTTAATTATGTCATTCCAAGCCTTTAATTTATCATGTTTTTATTATTTAATTATATCATTCGAAGCCTTTAATTTATCATGTATTTATCTTTTCAAATTTTATGTTTATGTAATTCTGTTTTATATTAACTAGAATTCAATTATGCATATAGATATTTTTAGAATTATATTATGGATATAGTGTTTTATTTATTATATATTAAGTAGAATTGATTTATAAAGACATTATTAGAATGCAATTATGGATATAGTGTTTTCTTTATTTATAGATATATAGTGAGAATTAGAGAGAATTTATAGAGAAACAGAGAAGGAAATAGAGAATTAGAGAGAATTTCTTTTATGATGTATTTATTATTTAATTATGTCATTCAAAGACTTTAATTATCATATATTCATTATTTAATTATGTCATTCAAAGACTTTAATTTATCTTGTATTTATTATTTAATTATGTCATTCAAAGCCATTAATTTATCATGTTTTTATTATTTAATTATATCATTCGAAGCCTTCAATTTATCATGTATTTATTATTTAATTATGTCATTTATATTACTTCTCGACCGAATCATTTCCGATCGTTACCGATCCCAACCGAATCATTTCCGATAGTTTCCGATCCCGACCGAATCGTTTCCGATAGTTTCTGATCGTTACCGATACCGACCGAATCATTTCTGATAGTTTCCGATCGTTACCGATCTAAATATGTGGATTATTTAGAGAATTTTTTTAAGGGTTTTATTTGTATTCATATTGAATATGATTGGCGAAGGTCAAGGAGATGTCCCTGAACAAGCTGATGATGGCAGCAATACCGACATATATTTGAATATGTCCGGTGATGGAATTGAGGCACCATCTATTCAGGATGACGCTGCTGCTGAACAAAGTGTTAATGTACATATCACAACTATACTTATTTGTAGTGACAATCATATTTTCATCTGAATCTATATGAATACTATGAATGTTTTTTTATAGCCGTCTGGATCATCGTCGTAGCAGAAAAAGATGAAGCGAGGCCCAACAAAAAAACTGGAAGGGCGGTTCATTATAACGGAAGTTGGTCCAGATGGTGAACCGATCGCTCCAGAAGCTGCCGCCAAAAAATTCATATGACAATCCGGATGTATTGTCAGGGACCACATCCCAATCAGCTTCAGGCTCTGGAAAGCTTCCAATCCAAGCGAGGAACGGGATGCGGTACCCGAAAGAGAAAAAGAATGATGCTGGCGGGAGCTTAAGAAAAATTTCACGGTTCTAGCTGAATCCGAAGAGATATGCAAGCGCTGGACCCTGAGTAAGATGGCCGAACAGCTGCAATCATTCAAGAAAATTTTAACGAAGAAATATATCAAGACCGGGACCACACCCGTATTTACCGGCGAGCTCGAAAAACTCAGGGGTCACTGGGATGCATTTGTGGAATACAAGTCTTCAGAGCTTGGGCTTCAGAAGGTGCAGAAGGCCAAAGACAACGCCTCAAAAAAGTGTACCATCACACTCTAGGCCAAGGAGGTTACAAGCTTGCAATACCCAAATGGGAGAAGATGGAGCAGGATCTGCTTGACAGAGGCATCCAACCTGCGACCATGAACTGGCCTTAAAGGTCAAGGACCTGGTTTTATGGTCACGGGGGAAGCTTGGACCCATTGGCTGGTGACTGCATCTATGGGCCAAACATCCAGCGAGCAGCCCAGAGACTACAGGAGGCCATACAAGCAGCGGCCGAAGGAACATTCCAGCCGGATAGAGAGAGGGACGAGCTGACTTACGCCCTTGGGAATCCAGAGCATCCGGGCCGCACAAGAGGCAAAGGCGTGGTTCCGTGGAAGTATAGGTTCAGGGATTACATTGAATCATATAGAAGCCGGCAAAGAAGAAAGAATGATGAGCGGGGGTACTTGCGAAGGCTAGAGGAGCGGCTCATATCACACGATCAAACACTGGAGGAAGAGGTTCAACGCCAAGTGGCCATAACAATGAGCCAGCAAAAGCAAGCGCAAATGGTGCCTCCAGAGCCTAATGTCGCAGCCGATCATCTGTCTCAGCGGAAAAGCAGCTGCGCTTCCACAGACGTCGCCGTCGCCGAGCCAACGGGGATCCAGGCCGCAGTTGAAACGTCGCCCTCGCAGTGATTTCTAGTGGATGAGATCACCCAGCGGAAACCTTGTGACCTGCAGACCGCCGTTAAGAACTTAATGTTCACTGTTGCGTACGGTACCGCCATACCAACCCAACCAGGCGATGTGTACCACGGGCAGCAAATTCCGCCTGGATACACAAGAGTTGGCGTGGAGCAGGTGTGCCAGGGTTGGGAGACGCTCGACCTTGATATTCCTGGAGGCGATGGGGAGAGGACACTAGCAGAAGCCTCCAAAGAAGAAGGAAAAGGAGAAGAAAACCAAGGAGGCTCCTATTAAACCCTGGGACATGAGCCTTGAAGAATGCGATCGAATAACTCAAGAAAGAGTTAAAGAGCACTTCAAGCCGAAGC
The DNA here is from genome assembly GCF_016808335.1 of Panicum virgatum. Classification (NCBI taxonomy): domain Eukaryota; kingdom Viridiplantae; phylum Streptophyta; class Magnoliopsida; order Poales; family Poaceae; genus Panicum; species Panicum virgatum. Next base: position 54,475,641 of record NC_053147.1, read on the forward strand.
CGAAGCCGGAGCCCGAGAAAGTGATAAATCCGACAGATTTGAAATTTTTTAAGGGAATGTGCGAAGCAAATAAGAGAAAATTCATTCCGAGAGACCCCCCTTCAGACTACGAATGCACAATTATCAAAATTACTGAGAAAAAGAAGAGACAATCAAAGTCGTCGTCGTCCGACGTTCCACAGCTCGGAGCCCAAAAGAAACAATCAATAGAGCCTCTCGTAGTGGGACAAACGACGCAAGAACAAGACTTTGTTACATTTTTGAAAGAATCAAACCTGACGGTGGCTCAGATTGCAGGGGGAGAAGATATTCCAAAGGCCGATGTGGTCGTCAAATAGACGTATGAGATCGGCAAAACTCTTGTACCCCCCGAAGTAGTGTCCGTGCTTCCAACACAAATGTATAAGCTGCACCAGCACTACATGCGTGCGATGGCCGATTGCATCTTCATGCAGGGCGCAAAGATTAAAAATGACGATTTCTTACGGGGGAGGCCATTATATGGATAAACTGGGAAGAAATTTACCAACTATTCCATCAGGAGGCCCTCGACATCTCTATGGTCGGCTTGTGGGTTCTGTAAGTATTTTACTCTCCTTATGTATTGTTTTGCATGATCTCAACATACTGATCTCTTGATTTATTCGGTATCATGTAGAATGGAGATACATACTTGCAGGAGAAAGGGATACTCTCACCTAGGCTTCATCGACCCAATTACTTGTAATTGAAGGATTCTACGCGACAATGCCGATGAGCTATACCAAAACATGTTCAAGTACATAAGCGTTCATCACAACAAGCAAATGATATTGTTTCCTTACAACTTTGCGTGAGTGATTCCTTCCGTCTAACTCTTTCTATTCTGTAATCGAATTGTTTAAACCTTAACTACCAAGAACTGCCTCCGTATAATTTTGCAGTGAACATTGGGTCCTAATTGTCATAATTCCCGAGAAGAGCCTACTCGTGGTTATGGACTCATTGAGGAGACCTCGAGAACAATACGAAAATCTCCTTAACATGATGAAAAAGTAATTCTACCACTACTCCGTCGATGACCGATAATTTGAATCACTTTGTTACTTGACTATAATTGTTCTAATCATGCACAGGATTTGGAAAGAATTCGCTAAAAATCATCCAGGCAAATTTGACAAGGAATTGAAGATCAAGACAGATTTTGCGGTACGCACTTCGATGATTCGTTACACGATTCATTAGTTTTATTATATATTCATGTAAATACCTGATAATTTCTTCTCTCTTAAAGTGTATGAGGCAGAAACAAAGCATTGTGTTGTGCGCATACTATGTATGCGAGAACATCCATGGTCTGGTAGGTCCTCCAAAGGGCTGGACAGATTGGGAGGAGAAAGTAAGTAAAAAACTTGTTAATATTTGAACTCGTATTTTAATTAGTCGAAATTAATTATCCCCTTTTTCCATAGGTCGAGGAGATGCGCGATAAACTCATACAGGAGGAAAAGATTATGGCGATTCAAGAACAATTCTCCGGATTTATTGTTGAGCAAGTCCTCGATCCAAAAGGCGAATTCTACTATGATGGGATATCTAATATTGACAATCGCAGCAAATATGATAATATACGCGTATATATGTAATTAAGAACGAATATACCTGTGTAAATATATATGTGTGTGTATGTATTAAATTTCTATTTATGAGTATGTATGTATTAAATTTCCAAAAGGCGAATTCTACTATGTAGTTAAGAACGAATATACCTATGCAAATATGATGGAGTATGTATATATTATATATATAAGCACTCCAATAATATATATGTGTATATATATATTTATATAATATTGGTCCTAGACATTTTCATATGTAAAGGAATTCACATGTATAGATATGTGTATACATATATATATATATAAGTGAATTAATTTATATATGAAAACTATCTAGGACAAATATTATATAAGTAACTATATATATACATCTATATATTAGTGGAGATCATACACACTGAATTCCAATACATAAGTTTAATTGAAATGAAAAAATATAATTGAAATAGAAAAAGAATTGAGAAAAAAAAACATGAAAAAAGGGGACATTTTGTCCCGGTTGGTAACACCAACCGGGACAAAAGGGTGCACCAGCGCGTGGCTGGTGCACCTTTTTGTCCCGGTTGGTGTTACCTCTTTTGTCCCGGTTGACAGACCCGGGACAAAAGGACACCCCTTTTTGTCCCGGACTGGCGTTCCCGATTGGGAAATCGGGACAACAGGGGTTTCCCAGAGCTCGAGTTCAATCAGGAAGGGGACTCTACATGCTACAACGGAGTCTCCTGGTTTTTATCGTTCTTTTGAGACGGATGATGGCAGAAGACAACGAAGATGGCAAAGAGGACACGGAAAGAAAACTAATGAATACCCCTTTTACTTATGGGGGTTGTTGGCATTTTGGGAAAACTGTATACACTTGGACGTGCTAATCAACACTAGTGCGCCCTATTAAAAGTTAATTGTTAATTATTATTTAGCAATTTCTGTTACGGTAACGTTATTCTACATCTCCAGGTGCAGTGATTATTCGGCACCTAGGAGTCAAATTACTGATCAAACTGACGAGAACTTATTGAACCAAGTTGCTATATTACTGAATCACATTTAGTAAAACACTCACTACCGGATTCCAATGCTTCGCCGAGTGCCCTAAACACTCGGCAAAGCCCATATTACACTCGGCAAAGGCTTTGCCGAGTGCGGCACTCGGCAAAGTCCACACGTTAAAGGAAGTGATGGCAAAGAAGGCTTTGTCGAGAGCAATTTTTCGCCCGCGCCATCAATTCGCCGGAGGGGAGCGCACCACCCTACACCCAGATCCAGCAGGCGAGCGCAGTGCAGGTGGGGCACGTGAGGAGGGCGCGTAGATAATCTCTATGTCCAAAAACATAGAGTAGATCTCTCAGTAGTAGCCAAATAAATTGCTGCTATAGGCATGGTCTCTAGGCTGATATATTCACATGAATATACCGCAGCCAATGCCTAAGACTCTACTACTTGTGTGTAACCTTTAATAATGAATGATGGTAGTCACCATAAAAATGTACCATTCGTATATTACCAAAACACTTATATGGAAGAACACAATATAGGTAATTATTAAGTTCAAACCTCTTAGCAATAGGCGAATAATCGCTGCCATAGGCACAGTCTCTGGGCTGAATAATTCAATATGAATTAAGCGCAGCCAATGTCTAGAACTCCATTACTTGTGTTGGGATCCCTGATGTATATAGGATATGGATATAACAATTTTGCATAATCCATCATTAATTAAGAAATTCTTAATTAAGAGGGACAATCCTTGTTAAAATACTATTTATATAAAATTACCAAATTAACAAGGTTAACAAAGTATTCTAAAGACACTAAAACAGATAATTTAATTAGCCTCACTAGCGAAAATGGTTTGGCTACCATTTTGTCTTTCTAGACTGGGCCAATATGAGCCTAAATACAACCATAATTAATTAAGCATCACTTAATTAAGAGGATCTGATTTTATGACAATTAAAAAATAATTGCCAAACAACAAAATCGATAAACTATTTGTGTTTAGATATATAATTTTCTGGTCTCGAAAGCAAGCAATGTATAGGAGTAAAAAAACTCTAGCATAGAGATTCTATTAGAGTCCATGACTAAAAACAGAAAAACATAGACACAGAAAACATATATAAATAGTGAAAAACTCCGCAATATAATATATTATGATGCAATTTATACAGACTCGTAGGTCTCAAAAACTATCTATTTACTCTAGGTAAATAATTTGCATCGTATGGCATTCAAACACAAGGTCTAAAACAAGCGTTTATATCATCAACTATAAATGCAATATATTGAAGTTTTGTATCCAATCTAGGGCCTTAAACATAAATATACAGAACTGAAAATGTTAAAAGGCGTAAATAGATAAAATATTGGGGGCCTTATTGCAGTTTTGTGGAGGAAAAAGGAAAAATTGGGCCGGTTTGCCGGCGGCCTGGCACAGCCCGCCGCGGGCAGCCTGCCACCGGCCCAAGTCGGCCTGGCTTGGCCCGGGTCAAAGGGGCAGGGGCGGTTAGGGTTCACTCCTGGGGCGCCGCCCCCTGCCTCTGGGGCCGCCGCCTCTTCCTGCCCTTAGCCCTTAGGGCCGCTGCCACCACCGCCGATGGCGGACATATGGGCGCCGCCTTTGAGGGCGACTGCGTCGTCGTCGAAGAACAGAGATGCGCCTCGGCGTGCAGTAATCTAGTGGTGGCGACCATGCAGCGGGAGGACGAGAAGACCATCGTCGATTGCAAAGAAATGTAAGACAGAGTCAATTCTTACTTGTCGAAATTTAGGCCTCGTGGCCTCTATCCTTTGCTCTTGCCGTGGTTGCTCTCGTCTAATTCCCGTAGAAGTAGCAATTCGACGAGTTCTGTCTTGCTGTTCTTACTTTTGCTCATTAATCTGATTGAGGCCGGACGACTTGATTGCCGATTCCAACGAAGACGACGCGTCTGTTATTCATTCTCCGTCGCCTCATTCGTGGACTTAGTTCATGATTTTCCTGCATGTACTTAATTAACGATGCAAGAAGAGTAAACAAAATGTAAATAGTCAGATTTTGATGAGCATGTCGCCGGCAAGCAGCCGGCCGTTCTTCCTGTCATGGTGGCACAGGCATATCCGCATATCGATGTCGGAGGGGACGTTCATGTTGATGAAACTCTGAATCGTGGCCTTCGCGTCTCGTTCCCTCATTCTTTGTTGTTGTCGCTGGCAAGTGGCCGCCGTCGGTGACGAAGACGTCGAAGGAAATCTGGTCGTCTTGGACCCTGCGAATGTTGGTAACCGCTCGTCGCCGGCGTCATTGCTTGCTTCTTTTCATTTCTCAATCTCAGCGGAGAGCAGTACGTGACTGATAACGTATTAGAAGTGAAAGTGAATGGAATGGTTGGATTGTCTTGTTAATAGAGATCATTGTTTATATAGAAGACCAAGAGAGGCCGAAGGGACATGCCCCTTCGGTATGGCCTTTTCGTGAGTTAGTCCTTTCGTGGATTGGCCCTTTCGTGAAAGATAATCGCCTACTGACTAATTTTATTAATTATTATAGAAATTAATCACTAATTCTAATTTCTTCGTAACACCACCATCAAGCGAGCCATTGGTCTGATGCGACGCGGCCATTTGCCCATTTATGCTTGTTGCGTAATTTGGGGGCGTCACTGCTGAGCCAACCACGTGAGTCGAGCCGAGCTGCAACCGCTGGTGGCTGGTAGTCACGGTCATTTATGGAAAATTAGGTAGGTTGGCGCGCTATGCGCGCCAGTAGCAAAAGGTTTTATTTAAAATAATAATAAAAATATATTATTGTGTGTTATAATTAAAGTAATATCGTGTTGATGTATTTTTACAATGTGTTGATGTATTGAATGAAGTTTGAAAGTTAAAGTAGGTATAATAGTTTAAAGTCTGAGAGCACGTTAAATATATGGATATATATATTTTTTAGTATTCTTTGTTTTATGTTCGTAGGTACGGTAGGTGGATTGATTTACATTTATTATTGATTTTGGTAGGGTAAAAGAAAAGATTAGTAATTTATAGTAGGTATAGTTCATGGATTGTCATACAATTATATTTTGCGAGTTTACGAAGTGGAATTAAAATCCATTAAGTAGTAGGGGCTAGCACATGTAAATGTAGTGTATGAAATATGTTTATTATTTTCATGTAAATAAATAATTAAACATATTTTGTGGATGGATTCCAATTGAATATTATGTGGTTACCACCTGAATAGCACACAGGACGCACGTGGGTTCTGCATAAATAGTACATGTAGGAATTCATTTTTTGTATGTTAACAGATATAGTTGATGGATTAGTTTGCACTAATTATTAATTTTGGTAGAAAAAAAGATAAGATTAGGAATGAATGGATGATTCAATTATATTTTGTGAGTTAACCAAGTGAAAACAAAATCCAATAAATAATAGAGGTGAATGTAGTATACAATTTTTTTTATTTTTGTGTATAAAAAATAACTAAACATTTAAACACGTGGGGCCGCGACTCACGGCAGCGCGCCGATTCTTGGCGCGTTAGTATAGTTACTCAATGAATGAATGGTAATTAGTTCACGCACGCTGATTTCGGGAAATCGAGTTCAGGTACGTCGCGGCTTGTATGTAAGCTAGTGCCTAGTGATAGAGGGGGTTACGATGACGCGTTTGCATGGTTTAGTATACACGTGCATGAGTTACGAGAATTCTAGCTAGAACGAGAGTGCGGTAAATATAAAACCAACGAAGGTAAATATCCAGGCAATTACGTTAATCCAGCTACAACAATAATATAACAAGATGAACCAGTTACTCGTATGGTTAAATTGTTTTGATAATTCAAATATTGTGAGACGATTCTGACGAACCGGTTACTATAATAACAAGATGAATTACCACAAAAGTAGATATACAAGATTTCACGATAACAATTAGGACAGTTCAACTACGTTAACTAGCTAGGGGCACAAAAGCTGGCATGCTTCCAACGTTGCTGGCGACTTCATCATTCTCTGGATGTTGTAACTTTCGTACCACAAGTCGGGATCATGATCTTCAAATGAAGAGATTGATTTACCATAAAATAATTATAGTAATTACCCACAAAAAAATTATAGTAATTCGGATGGCTCAAGATGACAAATAGAATGAACGTCAATGTGCCTTATCTGTGATTTATGATAATGTTTTATCTAATTTGTGCATCGAACTTTAATACATAACACACCATCGAACTTTAATACATAACACACCCATACATTTGTGCATGGGGTAAGCAAAAATAGAAGTACAAAAAAATAAACACTAGGCATGCATATATCATGATGAAGGCCTGCGGACGTTATTGAGCCGAAAGCTTCTTGATTATGCTCAGTGGGTTACTGGATTGTAAAACATGCAGAGGAGAGAATTGACCTGAATTGAGGTACCTTTTCCTGCATTTGTAGTTTGACAAAAATTTGAAATAACGAACTAGATTGCGCTGGAAAGGTAGGCAATCATACAATATAATTCCCAGTAAAAAGAAAGACAGATCTAGCTTGCCAATAAGAATGATCAGAAATAATAGCTCCTCTATAGTGGCAATGGCAGCTGCGAGTGGCCAGTAGGTGTAGTAGATGCCTCTATGAGGTCAAGTAAAGGTGCTTCGTCCACAATTTATTAACAAAACAATTAAGATAAATATGTACGTGGTGAGGGAGTTGGTCCATCAAAAACTAGTTCCCTGCTTCCTGACCTCTCTGCTGATAGCTGAAGAAGCCCACCTAAACCTATACAACTCAGAGCACAAATCTAGGATAGTAGATGACTAATTGACTATCAGGTCAATTATTGTAACATTCAGGTGCAAGGATGAATGGGCACCACAAACATGGTAGCCTATATTTGATCAGAAATTCGGAGATCCTAGAGATGCATATTTACAATAATTCCCATGGCTATATATGGTAAATGATGTTCAGAGAAAGGTAGTTCTAAGTTCCCAACATAATAATGTGGTGACCAGAATGATGAGGATTGTTTTTCAGTGCTGTTGCTATACTAATTGAAAACTAAGGACTGCATTTAAAGGAAATAATTTCACCAGAACAAATGAACCACATATATAGTAAATTTCCAACTATGTTTTACAAGAAACACATTCATGATAGGTAATTAACATGAACCTACGAATTTACTGTAATGTTAACCAACTTCTGGCATAATTCAAAATTTTTGTAGTAAATCAACCACAACACAAAAACCTGGTGAAAACATGTGGTACTTCAGAAAAACTGAACAATTAGTAATTTTATAGTCCATTTACCAATATGAAGGGTCAATAAGTGTCTTGTAAAATTACGAGAACTATGTAGAGTAAAATAAGAGAACATACAAAATAAATTAGTAAATTGTATGATATAGTTACAATAATGCGGCATACCTGAAGGCCACGGAATCTCACTCAAAAACTATGTATTTTCATTTGCAGATTATGTTTGAAGAACAGAAGAATTTACCAGAATTATATAGTTTGCATTTAAGAAGTATAAAACCAATTTAAGTTACGATATCATTCAAAAAAGGGTATAACTTGGTGCCATGTCCAAATTAATATGCTATGGGCACAACATCTACCAATTTCTTGCGGGGGAAACAAATCAACAGAAAAGCACTAAAAATGAATGTACAATGGAGGAATAAATATAATTTAAAGCGAATCGGCTGCTAATCTAGAGGGGAAACCTATGATCCAAATTGGTGTACGTGAACCAATAAATCTAATGCGAAGGGAAATAATATTCACCTGCAAAATATCTCCACCAATGACACTGTAATTATCCTGTAATTATTATTGGAATTCCTAAGTCAATTTCACAGATAGGCCAATGACGCTGCTAATAAATTAGTCAAGAAGGAGAAATCAGAACGCCTAAGCCAGTTTGCTTGTAACACTGAGCGAATCACAAGCGTGATCATCATTGTTAGTACAAGAATAAATCTCCATCCCAGTGGTGACTGAAAATCAAGTTTAGTCTGCAACGAATTGGGGAAATTGGCGGTCGATCCAACAGCAAAACATAAGTTATGTATCACAAATCTTGTTCCTGCGCCCAGATTTGCCCAGGTTTATGTCGGAGCTGCAGCTGCTTGAGCCCATCACGGACATCTGCTTGAGCCCATCACGGACATCAGCAAAACATAAGTCGAATGGTCTCGAAGCCGCGAGGAGAGGAGGCTGCATCGATACCACCTCCATCGGCGGCTTGTGGTCCTGTCCGGTGGCGGCGAAAGCAAAGGAATGCGGGGATTTGGAGTGTCACCTGCAGATTTGGAAAGGAATCAATTTCGGGGCACCGCTGATGCTCAGCGCTCGGGACCGGTGGCTGGGCTGAGCCGAGCCGTGGTCATGGCTGTTGAGCCAAGCCAGGATGGGGCGGGCCACGCGTGCGGAAGCTGGGCACCATCAGGTGCGTCCACGTCCACTGGTGCGTTGGGTTGGATCCGGCCACAAAATAGGCTATTCTATGGTGGACTACAAATAAACAGTTATATATATATATAATATAAAAGACCCGTCTATTTAGCATGTGGGTTGCTGAATAACTATTTAACATCCACGGCGGAGCAAGGCTGACTCCGGCAAGTTCAGCAAAATTGGAGAAAATTACGGTGTACATGGGAGAAAAATCTAAGTACAGAGTATATTGAATGGATTAAATGGGCACCGCGACCCTTGATTGACGCGGATGGTCTCCATTATTGTATTAAAGCAGTTGTTAAGTGTTAGTAATTCAACAAAATTCCGTTTGACCATTGAAAATGGAAATTGAGGTGTTATCATGAGAGGAGGTATGGGATAATAAGAAATCGTTGGAAGTAAAAAGTGAATAGTAGGAAGTAAAACCTTACTGATTTGTTATTTTAATGCATAATTTGCCATGGAGACCTTGGTTTGTCGTTTTGATTGAGTGTATTAATGCAGTTTGAATTTTTTGCAGAGCAATAAAGCATTGAATGACTTGTAAAAAGGGCACCACGTAGGGCGTTTAGTTGCGGTGAAAGGCAGCAATTTCAGAGATGCACGAAAATGGGCAGTGTGGAGTATAAAGTGGTATGTGTGGAAGTAAAAATTAGTCGTTCGTTGGTTTTAATAATATCCTTTTGATTTGATGTAGTAAAATTACTCTATTTTCGTTCACGGTAGTAGGAATCGAATAAAATGGACCATGAAAGAGTAAAAAGTAGTATGTCCACAGTGTTGAATATTATTAACGGTGCCACACCATGCGGGCAGTAAAAAGTGAGTGTGCTGGTGCTTTAATGCATATTTGATCAGAAATTGAATGGCTTGTCACGGGCGCGATCTGATGAGGACACCACGAGTACGTCTACACCAGCAGCACCTTCTCCAGCGCCACCAGATGCACCTCCACCCCAGGCGCCACCTTCTGGGCCAATCACTCGGGCCCGTGCAAGAGAACTGACCTTCGTCATGCTACTGAAGAATGAAGGCCCAGAAGAATAGAAGCTTGCCCAACAGAGGCCCTTGTGTGGGCGCCTAGGGCTGCGCCCTTCCTCTTTCCCTGGACGCCAGGGGCGGCGCCCCCATCTCCTGGCCGCACCTCCCCTAGGGGCTGCGCCCCCTCTCCCTCTATTTAGAGAGAGGTTTCCTTTCATTTCAGACTTGAGTTTTGTTTTACATCTAGCTTTAGCTACTCTTGAACACGCACAAATCAGCGTTGTCCTCGTGTATTCAGAACTCCACCTTCGAGTGATAATCAGATTGCTTGCATTTTTTTCTGGTTCGTTCTTCGATTGCGGACAGGAAACGATCTTCGTGATCAGGCTGATCTTGCATCAACAAGGTCGGTAACCACAGGGAGTTGGTTCAGCGATTGCATTGGCGCTTCGGGCTCGCTCGTCGTAGTCGAATCGTAAGGGTCATCTTCCGCCAAGTCGAATTTATCCCCACTCACCGAAAGATCGGGCACTCCGGCTCTATCACGATCAGTATTTAATGCACGCTCCATTGAATGGCCAGATTCACTACCGGAAACCGGTAATTCGCCGTGTGCCTAAGAGTTCGCCGTGCGCAAACCATCGGGCACACGGCAAACCTCTCCCCTTCGCCGTGTGTCACACGGCAAACCTCTCCCCTTCGCCATGTGCCCAGGGCCCGCGGCACACGGCGAAGTATCTAAGGTTCGCCGTGTGTCACACGTTTAGCACACGGAGAAGTCAACCCCGCCGCCGTCAACTCCGGGCGATGCCGTTTATTATCTTTATTTTGCCGTGTGCCATGAATAACACACGGCAAATGTGTTCGCCGTGAGCCCGATATATGACACACGGCGAACACCCTCTTCGCCGTGCCAGTGGCTGCCGTCAGCGCTTTGCCGTCGGCCACCCATGGCGAAGTTTTCGCCGTGTGCTAAATGGGCTTCGCCGTGTGCCCCTAACACACGGAGAAATGAGGAAATCCGGTAGTGATATTGACCAGAGAGAAAATAAACACTGATTGGAAGGCAAATGGCTTCATATCCGGATGGAGTAGTGGAAGCTAAAAATCAGCGCGCCAGTGCCAGTGAGACACTGAGATTGGCTTTAAAATCGTTTGGCGAGATTTCTGCACGTAGCAATGTACCCATGGATTTAGGCCCTTGACACTTTGACAGTATGTTTGTTGCGTGTCGTATATGACTGAATGTCCAGTTGACCACCAATCAGCTGCTGTTTGCTGTTTTATTAATTTCGTTGTGTAATATGGAGCCGCTTGAATGGCTCCCGTCAATTTAATTTGTTTTATGGTCTTGATAGGTGTTGACGTTTACGATGACTTTTGCAAATTCATATCTATCCCTATCATCTACGTTTTACGGTCTGGATAGTTGTCACCGGACCTTCGATGGTGTGAAATTACACGCTAACACCGTGTGGTAGTAAAAAGTGTGCCTCATACCGCCTGTCTGTCCTGATTTAATGCTCGCTTGACTAGACAGCCAGCAGCCCACAGCGAAGGTTTTGGCACGATTTTGATTGACTGGTAGTCACGCGTGGAGGTGCAATCACCGGATCTCCGACTAGCTAAGGGACAGTTTTCCCAAAATTTTTTGGGTGAAAATTTTTGGACAATGTTTAACCACTAATTAGAAATATTAAATAGAGATTAATTATAAAACTAATTATATGAATGGATGGAAAATCACGAGACGAAACTATTAAGACTAATTAATCCATCATTTAAAGTTGGTTACTGCAGCACGACATTGTCCAATCATGGTCCAATAAAGTTTAAAAGATTCGTCTCGCAATTTCACCCGGGGGTTGTGGAATGAGTTTTGTCAGTTATTCACATTTAATACTTCTAATTAGTGATCAAATATTATCAGTTACTGTAGCACCAAAAAAATTGGAAACTAAACGGGCTCTAAAAGTTACGCTCTTGGCGCGGGTAGGAGTAAAAAGAGACTATGTGCTATCATCTGGTGTATAAGAATGAATTGAATTATTGTTCCATGCGGATCGAAGCTTCGGTGAGTTCTTGCGGCCGTAAAAGTGCCTCGGATTGATGTGACGACCGTAAAATCATTTCAAACATAAAAAAGAAGTAATAACCTCATGGTCGCATGATTCACAACTTATGAATTATTATAAAGCATAAAAATACTACTTCTATATTATGAAAAATACTACTCTATATTATAAAATTAGTACTTAAACTTATGAAAATACTTTTCTAAATTGAGGAAAATACTACTTGAGTACGAAAAAATGTACTACTCTTATTTATGAAATAATACTACTCAAAAGTGTGAAAAATACTACTTGATCTTGAATCCTTGAACCATCAACTGTGTGAATGCAGCTGCACATCGTGCAATATAATGTACCATGGAGTAGTCTTGCATAGTCCAAAATTGTATCGTATGAGCACCACTTTGAAGATGAGCTGCCTCCTACCTACTCAGATCACAAAGTAAAAAATTTGTTCTCTTCAAGCAGTTCCTGGTGATGCATATGCATTGGGGCTGAATTTTTTCTGCGCTCGTCACCAGGGCTCATCACATGGGCAGAGGATTCCCTTCACTTCTCTCTCTCGTACACATAAAACAAAGGAAATCAAAAAAGAATTGCCAGCATAAAATTAAATAATATTGAAGTAACAACATGGAGTAATTTCATTTTTACTTATCCGAACATTTGAATTTAATCATCATGGACAAGATAAGATGTGAATTGCCTTGGGCATTTAGAACTCATCTAATATTCTTTTTACTTATCCGAACTAACCAGTGCAGACACACCTAAGAAGCCAGGGCAACGAGCAAGGAAGAAGCATCACGAAGCTAGTAGATGTAAACCACATGTAGCAGGCACAACAAACAAGTAGCAGAAACTAGCAAGCAGCACAAGATTGGGGATGCAAGCAGCACAAGATTGGAGATGCAAGCAGCCCTGCAGTTGTGAGCTGTAGTGCCATCTGCCGCCGCTTGGGCCCACGCTGCTGTGCATCGTCGCTAGTCCGCTCCTGCTGCTCACCCGGCCTGATGTCGCTTGCTCCCGTTGGCCGACCGCAGCACGCCGCCGCTCGCTCCTGCGCGCCAGCGCTGCGCGTGCCTTCGCTCTGGGCTGCTCGCCCACGTGCGCCCGTGCTGCCGTGCGTGATGCGGAAGCGCTGGAGCGGGGAGCATGGAGGAGGTGCGACGGCGCTTGTGATCCATGTAAGCTGCCGGAGTTACGACCTGCGCACCTGAGGCAATGGCGACAGGGATTGTCATCCGAGTTTCAAGCACAATCAAATTGTGATACCTGATGATCATGACGTCGCACGGCTTGCAGATGCAGGTTGAACTGCAGCTGTCCATTGTAGGGTTACCATCGAGCATCGATCATGGCTGCTCTCCAGGGGACAAGAATCACGGCAAACTGGGGGTTCATGTTTTTGTTTGTGGAAATTATGGCTATATATGGAAAGCGTCCCTGATCATGGAAGAAAGGAATCATCGCACTGCACCCATGGAGGCGACGTGTGCGGCAACAACGCAGCTGGACGCTTTGCTCCCTCTTGCCTAGCCATAATGTCGAACAATTAATGACGCTAATGCTGGCGCTAATGACAACATAATAAGTTTGACCCTGGACCGCAAATTGGAAGCCAAAAATAAGGGTTGTGCGTTTTTTAATTGCATTGATGGTTTGGATCAGGCGCTGATCGGAGTTAGTAATAGCCGGGACGATTTTTACTCGCCGGAGTTGGGCGGCGTCGTCGGTGTGTTGAATACTATTCAACACCCTAGTGGTGTTGAATAGACAATAAGTGTATATATATATATGTGTGTGTAATTCAAGATCATTTGGTACCAAGTATTATTTATTCTTACTAGTATATTAGTATATTGCTCGTGCTCGTGCCCAAAATTCTGCCGACCATCCGGCCCCCTACACTCGTACATTTGTTCCATGCATGAGCGTGATAAATAATTAATAATAACAGCATTCTTATGTAGTAACAAATTAACTATGATTCCACCATTATGATTTTTATGACGGTACTTGAAAAATGAGACCATTAATAATTATGATGAATTTTGCTCAAGAATTCTTAGGAATGTTGAATACACGTCCACGGTCCACGCCGCAGCACTTGCTCTCGCAGCGCGGCAAGGTGACGGCCGCAGCAGCCAATGACGTGGAGATGGCCGGCCGTCGCCGGCTGCGCATCAGCATCAGTGTAGCAGCACGGCGTTGACGAATATGCTAATTTATTTCTTTCATGAATCGGTAGCAGGTCTGTGCGAATTCGGTGAACGGTTACCGCGAGCATGTGCTGTAGCAGCGGACAAAACAGGCCAAAACGAGTTGAACCAACGACTATCCATCCACCATCGGTAAAAAGACTGTCTCGCTATATCCTAGATACAATTTTAGAAGCTGGATCTATGTTATCAACCAAACAATTACTGTTGGAAAAACCGTCATTAGTACCGGGCCAGAACCTCCAATTTGTACCGGGCGCCGGCCCGGTACCGCCTGGCCGGTACTAAGTGGGCCGCCACTTAGTACCGGTCAGGCGGCCCGGTACTAAAGGTGCACTTCAGTACCGGTCAGTAACAACAACCAATACTAAAGTGCCTGCCACGCAGGCGCCGCAGGTGGAGCACTTTAGTACCGGTCGGACCGATCGGTGCTAAATGTCTTTTTTTTTTCTTTTATGCTTTTCCATTTTTTGGGTTTCAACTAATTTGTATTCGTATATGTTTGTATATTCGTATTCGTGTACGTCTGCGTATTCACATTCTAGTACGTCTGCGTATTCGTATATATTCGTATCTAGCATACAATTGAATACATTTATTATAATTACATAAATTTTAAATATTATATGTACTTCTAATATAAATATGTTAATAATAAACTCGGGATTCATAATATATTTACAAGTCGTCGTGCACATAAGTTATGTCCGACAAATTTCTACAAGATACTAAGGGTCCTTAGGCGCCTCATCATCGCTGTTGTTCTTATTCGGATCCGCTCGACTCACACTTATCCTAGGATTCGCATAAAATTCTCCAGTTGGATTTATAACCTCATCTAGGATGAATCCACCGATTGATTCTTGAATTGCTTTGATTCTTTCCGGATGGATGAGGGCATCTGCCATGCAAGTAATCTGTCAAGTGTAAACACCAATACTTTGAATTAGTACCTAGATGGAACTAAATGTAAGTAGTTGTTAGAAATATTGTTGTACGTACTATATGTTCATGTTGTGACATCGAGCTGCGGCAGGCAAAATCCATGATGTACTCACATACGTAGTAGCCACATAAATTGTTTCCTGGCGCCTGTCTCATAATCTATATATATATATATATATATATATATATATATATATATATAGGTTATGAAATATTTATGTTGATTAAAGAAACGACAGTAGATGTGCGATATGTATTCGTACCGGCCAGTTAGTGGTGAATTCTAGCGGGGCTGGAGGTGACGATATTCCTTTATGTTTTTGGAGGAAGCGAGCCCATGCTTTTTGGATGATGTTTATGAGGTCTTGGTAATAATATGTTGGCTTCCTCAAGGAGTCGTACACCCTAACTCGGCATCTATTGATCTCGATAATAAGAAGGATCCAGTGAAACCTATTTCGTGCAGATATATGTATAAGAAATATTGGATATATATACACATATATATAGTGAAGTCAAGAAAAAAAGATAAAAAACTCACTCGAAGTTGTATGGAAACAGAATGTATTGACAAGTATTCTGCTTATGCAAGGCCCTGAGTATGTTGTTCTCGGTCCGATTAGGCCATTTCATGACACTCTCCTCATGTATATTGCATGGGTCTATGAAGCCGACGTGATATATCTCTTTTCTCTGGCATTCTTGAACCTTCATCCTACACGATTAAAAATAAAGGAAGAGGATGAGAAAACACATAATTAGTAGAGCTATGGTACTATATACAAATGGTAGGACGAAGTATACTTACATACAAAATACATAGAGGAGAGACTTGTCTAGGGCGTCTTGATGGTACAAATCATAAAGATTTTCAAAATAAATCCATATGTCATCCAACCCCCGATGGAAATGCCTATTTTGTATTCGGGCAACTAGAGACACTCAACAAATACACTTGTTTGCCGAGTATTACAAGGATGGCACTCCGAAAAGCCAATACTTTGCCGAGTGCCACTAACATGCACTTGGCAAACAGGCCGTGCTCTGGTCGTGGCACGTACCCGGTACATGCTAGTGTTTGCCGAGTATTTCTAGCAAGACACTCGGCAAAGCCATACTTTACCGAGTGCTTTGAAGCGAGCACTCGGCAAAAAACAGATTTACGGCTTTTTGCCGAGTGCCCGATATATTGCACTCAGCAAAGCTCCATGCACTGGGTAAGCAGACAGTTTCCGATAGTGACGTACTCGCATCTTGGTTTACAATAATTAATGACAATACTTAAATATCAATAAAGCTCTTTCTGATGCAAAAAAGAAAAGAGAAGAAAATTCAATCTCGAACTGGATATGGTCTAACGTTAGTACT
The DNA here is from genome assembly GCF_016808335.1 of Panicum virgatum. Taxonomy (NCBI): domain Eukaryota; kingdom Viridiplantae; phylum Streptophyta; class Magnoliopsida; order Poales; family Poaceae; genus Panicum; species Panicum virgatum. The sequence goes on from NC_053147.1 coordinate 54,492,271, forward strand.
TCCAACTCACGTACAGTTTACTAGTTGGAATACAGTACAAGTACTGCAACGTGTGGCAAGCAGTTTCTCAACCGTCCATCTAAATCCTGTTGTGCACGGGCAAAAAAACAAAAGGAAGTTTCTGCTGCCTACGGGCGCTCGTCCCCATCAAGGACACCATGTCGTCCTTGGCCGGCGATGTCGACCGGATCAGCGCCCTCCCCGACGATCTGCTCCACCTCATCCTGACCTTCGTATGCGAAGCGAAAGAAGTCACGCGCACGGCCGTGCTGTCCCGGCGATGGCGGCGTGTGTGGATCCACGCACAGCACCTCGTGATCTACGAGACCAGATCATCGCAGCGCAGCACCGAGCCCGGCGGCCAGTTGGTGGGTTTCGTGGACTGGGTGCTGGCCCAGCGAGGCGATGCCGACATAGGATCTCTCGCCATTGTCACCGTCGTGCCCTGGCCATCCTCGCCGGAGCAGTTCAACGGGTGGCTTCGCTACGCCGCGCGGCGCGTTGTCAAATCCCTCCGCCTTCGAATCCACCTCCCGTATCGCCGCGGGCATCCATACTCCGCCGCCGCCGCTGCCGCCGCCGTCGTGCTGCCCGACCAAGGGAGGATGACGTGCATCGCGCTGTCTCTGTCACGCTGCAGGCTCCAGCTGAGGACCTGCGCGTGCTGGACGTGACCGCACCCGACCTCCGCGTTCTCACGCTCAAGCATTGCTTCAGCGACTGGTGTTGGAGAGCTGCCGCCGCCGCCGCCGACCATGCCGTCCGGGAGGTGGTCAGAGTTGCGGCGCCGAGGCTGCAGGAAATCGAAACCAACTCCTCCTCCTTCACGAGGTGTCCGGACCTGGACATACATGACCTAACAAGTGTTCGTCGTCTCAGCGGCCTCCGACTCAACATGCACGGGCAGTACTGTGCTCCCGCCTCCACGGAGGTCAGCTTCTGGCTGCTGGACAAAGTGCCCCAGCGCTGACCACGTCGGCGTGTGGCTCCACCACAGCGGCGTCGCTGCCGAGGGGCGGTGCCGCCGGTGATGTTGTTGATCTGAGGTCGGAAGGCGCCTCGCCGTTTGCCGGTGTGAGGAGCATGGACATGGCTGTGAGTGCGGATCAGTTTCCTACTACTAGAAAACACGCCAAAGGTCCACCCCAAAAGTATCAGTATAAAGATGAACCGGTACCTATACTAGCATAGGTACCGATTCATCTTCATATCGGTACTTTTGGGGTGGATGGAACCTAACACCAACAGGTACCTAAGGCTCTCCATAGTTACCGGGTGGTAATTTTTACATTAGTACCGGGTGGTACCACCAACCAGTGCCTATGGACGAGCCTTAGGTACCGGTTGGTGTTACCAACATGTGCCTTAAGAGCCTTAGGTACCGGTTGGTGTTACCAACCGGTACCTTAGGCTCGTCCATAGATTACCTCAAAAAGGAAAATATTTATCTTCCCATCAGATGTGATGTGTAGGCGAGATAGTAAGAAATGTACATGCGAGGCAAGAGACCCTGAGTTCGAATCCCAGCCAACCATTTTTGCTAAAAATATAGCCTTAGGCACTAGTTCTTTTACCCGGTACTGATGATCGCGGCTATTGGTCTCGGTTACCGGGTACCGGTTCAAAAACCGGTACCTTTGGACCTTACTAACCGGTGGCTATAGGCTTTTTTCCAGTAGTGTCCGGAGGGTCACATGGTGCCGAGTGTGTTTGCGCTGCTTCTGAGGTGCCCTCGCCTGAGATTGTTGGATATCGTCCTTATTGCTCCAGACAGGGTAATTAAGTTTCTTATCCTAAAATTAGTACACCTGCTTGCTTCCTTTCTGCATTTGTTTATGTTTGTTTTTTACGTACAGAGCAGCAGCAGCAGGCGAAGGTGCTTCTGCGATGAGCTGCTTCCATGGACAGATCACCGGGAGATCTCCTTGGGATCACTGGAAGTGGTGAGAGTAAGCGGGTTCACAGAAGCAGACGAGGACGTCGACCTTGTGAGATTGTTATTCGCAAGCTCGGACGCAATCAGGAGCATGATTTTATCCTCAAGAGACAAAGAAAAGTTTCGTGGTACGGTTTCTTTGAAACGAATGATGACGGAGGACGACGATGCCACGGGGACGCTCCAACAGAAACTAATGAACAACCCCAGTGCTGATCGGGGGCGTTGGCACTTTGGAGACAGCGTGTACACTTGGACGGGCAACGCAGCAGCCAGCAGGTTACAACTAGCACCGGTTCCTAGTGATGCCGTGCCCTCCATGCCAGTGTAAAATTAAGAATCATGTTATAGATATATTTCGCCTTCGTTCGGAAAAGAGCTAATTTGTATTTCAAACATCGAGCGTATTATGCAAATCAATGCAAACTGATCTGAAATATCAAGCTAATTTGTTATCAAGTGTGTGTAATCCCTTTTCAGTATAGTGTTATGATGTTTAATACACATCGATCTGAGCTGAAATAAAGAAAAAAATGGATGTAGTTAGTATGTGCTACTTTTTCCAGACAAATTAACATTTTGTCCAGAGTTAGATTGATAATAATCTACCTATCTGCCTTTCATGGAGCATTGACGCTGGGCGCCTAAACTGGACTCGTTGACCTCTTCATCTATCCTGACATGCATGCATGCACAATAATACTGCAGCGACACGGATGTTGAACAGATCAGTGACAAAATTGACCATTGTGTGCCGCACGCTAGCATCATTCGCTATGCTAGCGACACAATAGTGCTAGATCAGCGACACGCTGTGCCATTCGCTATGCTTAGATGCACACATATACACGCTTGAAAGCCTGTATCTTTTTTTTTAGGCAAGAAGCCTGTATCTTTCCAAGTCGTCATCTTGTGACAAGTAGATACAATTGCTTCTGGTTCATCAAGATTTACAATCACTTTTTTTGTGATCAATCTGTAGGACTAGCGCCGGAATATCTGCATTTGTGATGCCTTATTAGAAAGCTGGGAGAAGTCAGAACAAGTTCCTGTAGGAATACTACTTGGCAGCGGTGAAAATATCTGATTTCACAGGACAAATGAGGAGGTAGGCCATGTTAATTAGTTTCTTATTTGAGAGCTTTAAATTGATCAAGACCGTGAGTCTAATTAAGTGTGCCTAAAGAGATGCCACATCTGCTGCTTGTTTGTTGAAACTGACGGAAGAAGGAGGAGCTGTGTTAAGTGTTTTCCGATAATACTGTGCTGTAATCCAACGGCCCGTGAAACTTGTCTTGTTCTAATCAAATGCACCGGACAGTAAAAAACCAACTTGTTTGTTTCTAGGGAAACACTACCAAAATCCGGCTCTTTGCCATGTGCTCTGTAGTTTCCCGTGTGCTTTCTATCGGGCATACAGCAAAGAACATTTTTGCCTTGTGTGCACGGTATAGATATAACACATGGTAAAAACATAATTTGCCATGTGCTTTTTTTTTGACACACCACAAAGCCATTCTTTGCCGTGTGTTTTATTTTGGTGCACGGTAAAATAATAATTCTTTTCTTTTCTCAGTTTGAATTTTTTCGCAATTTTGTCACGTGTTTCGAAGGTAAGAATTATTTCAAATATGTTTTGTTGTGTGCCAGATCAAGGACACACGACAAAGCAAGTCTTTGCCGTGTGCCAAATCAAGGCACACGGCAAATGACTAGGTTTTGCTGTGTGCTCTAGATCTAGTACACGGCAAAGTGAGATTTAAATTTTATAAACAATGGGGAAACGGCTAAAATGAAAGTTGTAGATCTCGAAAAGTTATGAAACTTTGTAGCTGACAACTTTTGATTTGAATTTGTTTAGTATATATGTAGGAAAGAAGATGGAGTATAGACGCGAGTGAGTGTTTGGTGCCGTGGCAGAGAAGCAGGTTCGAATCCTGCCTGCGTGACTTCGACTGAGCGGGCGGGTGGCTGGTTAGTGGGTGTTCCCCGAATTGAAAGATTTTTTTTTCTGTTTTTAAAATTTGTTTTCTTATTTTCTGAAAAATTATTTGCCGAGTGTTTTTGATACACGGCAAAGACTTTGCCGTGTGCCCGAAAAAAGACACACAGTAAACATGGCTTTGCCGACGCCTGTTTGCAGTGTGTGCTTTGCCATGTGCAACGTGCCCGAAAAAAGACACATAGTAAATGTGGCTTTGCCGACGCCTGTGTTGCAGTGTGTGCTTTGTCGTGTGCAAAACGCTGCAGCACACGGCAAACAAGCAGCATCCCGTAGTCAAAGAAAGCAATCGGAAATTATTTAAACACAAACTCAATAGAGCTGGAGTACGTACTAGTTGCTTTAAGTCATGAGTAATAATGGGCATTGGGTGCGGAAAGGATACATATCGCGCGCATTACAATACTGGAATCCATCGCCTGAAAGAATGATTGGGTCTTTCTTAATCCTATTTGGTCCAATAGTGTTAGCATGAAGCAGAAACATGCATGTATGCAATGAGTATCTATAAGGAATCGGTTGGCCGGGCATGCAACATGCACATGCATGCATATCTATACATTCTCATCTCTTTTCCCTTCTATATGCATGTAAATCAGTTGACCTTAGCATAAAGCAGAAACATGCATGTATGCAATGAGTATCTTATCTTCTCTTATTTTATTCCTATTTATATTCTTCCATTTTTATTTTTATTTATAATGTCCTTGTAAATATTTCTTTACTAGTATATAATCTGTTTGCCTTTCTTCTTGTTTATTTTTATTTTATTCTTTATTTTCTTTCTACTATAAACCAAGTGCAGTTGTTCTAAATACACTTATATTTGTTGTATTTTTGGTTTCTGATTTCCACTTATTCCTTATCTAATGTTTTTTCTTTTATTCTCTAATTTTATATCCCACTCTTTTTATCTATTCTTTCTCTACCAATCCTCTTTTTCATATTTTTATTTATATTCTTCTCTTACTCCTTATTGTTGTATTTATCTAATTACTTTTTTTAGATAGTAATATTTGTCTACTGTTCATAACATAACTATTCGAGGTGTATAATTTATTTATTAGTTTGTTCGTGAAATTTATTTTTTATTATTTATAATCAAATGTTCGAGATGTTTAATATTTTGTTCGTTGCATATTATTGTTTGTTGGTCATGCTTAATTTTTTATTTGTAAAAATTATGTATTTGTTCACGTTGTTAAAATATTTGATCCCAGTAGCTGAAACTAATTATTTAGTATTTTAAAAAATATTTTTCTAAAAATATTGTGCACACATAGGCAAGTGTGTGATCTTGATTTGAAGATCTCATTGTAAGAAATATTATGGTGAAATCTAAATATAATTTAGATTCTTGGTTTGGAATTTATAACATTTTTATGTTGAAAGTCTCTTGTTTGTGAGTCACAATTTAATATTTTTTACTTTGCTACATGTCGTTTTCGCTTGACTGTGCATACTACCTATGATAATAATTACCGTATAGATGATATACTTTTTTTTGAAAGCACCCAGGAGCACTGGGGAATCATGTAAGAACTCAGTTGGGCACCCACGCTGACCATGCGCTCAACGCAGATGGGCTGCCGGGAAGTCCGAGAACACACCTGCCGGAGCTTACACACGCACACACACCACACACCTGTACCCACACACGCACCCCGGTACCCCTCTGGGGAAAATCCCCGGTGCCACACCCGAGCGATCCCAAACTGGGAATCGAACCCGGGCGGGTGACCTCCACGACGGGAGGGCGCACCACCGCGCCACATACGCATTGGCTTGATATACTTTTCTATCGTGGAATCCGTTGCATAATGATTACCGTACAATTGATAGACTTTTTCTAATGTACACAACGTAAGAAACAAAGAAAGGAGACACATACATTAGTGATCTGAAAAATAATCGCGTCAGTAACGTAATATTGGTGATGGCTGAACTTATAACATGTCACTAATGTCTTTGGCTAAGGACAGGAGCCAACATGTTAGTGACGGTTCTCGCTGATACACGTCACTAAAAACATCTGATTAGTCATTAGTGACTGATCTAACTAAGATACATCACTAATGTTGTAATTCATAGGTGACGTCTTTTCTCCATCCGCGTCACCAAAGTGAATGGTTTGGATCTGAGAGCAAACAGAATAGAACTTTTGTGCACAACCTGGGCTTGGGCCGCCACGGCCTTTCACCCAGCCCAACTCGTGCCCTCGAAGAGATATAAGCTGACAGCTAACCCTAACCCTAGCCTCCCTCTGTTGCAGCGGACGCGCCACTGCATCACCGTGCCGAACCACTGCCGGTGAGGGGGAGGAATCGAAGGGCGGGCCACTGCCGCCGCTAGCTAGGTGCGGCTGCTCCACTCGCTGAGGGGCGGGAGGGGGCCGGGCAGCCGCAGCCGCAGCCGCAGCAGGCGGAGGAAGCGGGTCACTGCGGTGGAGGGGTGGTGGGTTGGTGAAGGCTCGCGGCCAGCGGTTACAGAGGCGCGAGGCGTCGTATGCTACGGTGGCCTCCTCGGCGGTGTCGAAGGTGCCGAGCCACGGGTGCAGGCAACGCTGTGTATCGTGGATCTCCGCTGCAAACCCCCCACGGCCGCCGCCTCACGCCCCTGAACTGCACCCCGTCCACAGCGTCGTCTTCCCACCTCCTCGCATTGGCTTGTGATTGCTGGTCGTAGGGAGAGGGAGAGAGGATCGTAGATCTGCCCAACAGTGAGCATCTCCCTCCTCTTCTCTTATTCTTATTAACTAGGGTTTGCAGTGTTTGTTAATTTTTAATGGCTAGTGCTCTTGTTGATTTCTATGGATTTAAATCTCCGGCGAATCGCTGTTTGCTTTCCTGTGCAGTTAGTGTTCTTATCCCCTGCGCCCCAAATGTTCTCTGCTGGTACTACAACCCTTTTTGTTGTGTTCATTAGTGATAAATTCAACGGCCGTCACCTTTGTCAGTCAATGACGGATTCCACGTCACTGATGTGAACTGATGAAAATTTAGTGACGTGCATTTTAGCCGTCACTAATGCGAGTCTACAGCTGTCACTAATATAATATTATGACATAGTGGTAAAATACACTGCATGCGTAAACATCCCTGGTAGATTGTTGGTCTGACGGCCCATTAAATATTATTGATGGAGGATTCTTAAAGATTTCGGGGGTGGAGGAAATAATCATGCTTCAGATGATGGTTGGTGCAAACATCACCTGAAGTGACGACTAATCGCGCCCCATTGCGTGGCCCTCGGCTCCAGAAGCCATCATATGGAATTCGTTTCCACCAGTAATCACACCCTCAATTTTATCGGTAATTCTAGTCTTATAGGTTTTCTATTCCAATTAAGGGTGCAAATGGGTAACCTTTAGGTGCACCTCCAACTCTCTTTACTTCAAAATTTTATACTACTTCTTCAAAATAGAATTCCAATTTAAAAAATTAGTACAATATTTTGAACTAAAGAGTATTAGAGGTGCCCCTAAAGGTCCTCATTTGCACCCTTAATTTGAATCGACTGGAGCTAGCACTCCAAATACCAGACAGCAAACCCGCATATGTATATACGTACTCGTCCCGCTGCAATTGCTCCCCGGCCGCCGTGACCAATGGACAACGTCGCAGCCGGCCTTCCGGATCGGTTCAGTGCCCTCCTCAACGATTTGCTGCAACTCATCCTCGGCTTCCTGCCCGAAGCGACCGCCACCGCCCGCAGGCCGCACCGCCATCCTCTCCCGGCGGTGGCGGCATGTGTGGGTTCATGCCCGCAACCTCGTCCTCTCAGACATCGTGCCCGCCGTCAACGGCTGCGTCGGACAATGCCGCGCTAGGCCAGGCTACTTCGCTGGCTACATGGACGGGCTGTTCGTTCGGCGCGGAGATGCTGGCGCCCAAATGGGTCTGCCGGCGTCGGGTCTCTCTAGATCCTCCTGTACAACCACCGCTGCACCCCGCCGGAGAAGGCCATCGAGTGGACCCACTACGCCGTGTGGCACGCCGCCGACTCCTTCCTCCTCCGTGTCCCATGGACAGGAACCACGACGGTCGAGCTGCCCAGCCACGGGAGGACGGCATCCATATCCGGCTCAACCTATCCGGCAACAACCTCCGCCTCCCGACAGCAGCGGCGCCGTCGATGTAGGAGACGCTGGCCGAGCTCGTGCTCGACGTGCTGCGGCTCGCGCTCGGCGGCCGTGGCCGCGCGCTCGGCGGCTTCGTGTCGTCCTGCTGCCCACGCCAGCGCAGGCTCAAAATCAGGAGCCCCGTGGGTCTCCCGCAGCTGGTGCTCGCCGGCGTCAACGTGCTCCAGGAGCTCCCACCTCTCTGAGGCTTCAATTGATTGGCATGCGCGACGCACCCTTTCGGCAGCATCGTCCGGACTATAAATGGCCAAACAGGCAGTCCGGCCTGGCCTGGCACGGGCACATTTAGGCACGGCCCGCTTAGGTACAAAATTATTAACAGGTCGTGCCGTGTCTGCCTATGGGCTGAATTGTCGGCCCAGGCATGGCCCAAAATTGATTTAATTGGGCCGGGCCGACTCATTTGGCCCGGCAGCTCGGCGGCCCAAAAATGCTTAAATAGGGTTTGATAATGGGATGAACTGGTATTTAAACGGGCCTATCGTGGTACCCATCGGGCCGATCGGGTCGCCTATTTTCGGGCCGTGCCTGGAGATCATCCATGACCTGGCTTGTGTTCGGCGCCTCAGTGACCTCTGCCTAGACATGTACGAGCGGTGCTACCGCAGCACGAGCTCCAGTCTACGGCTCCTGGAGATGTGTCCCCTTGTCGAACACGTCCAAGTTTCTCTTAGCCACTATAACTGTGACTTGGTTCTCGTATTCCTACCGGGAGAACCTGATGCCGCAACATTTACGCCTTTGGCCACCGCGGATGACCTCACTGATCTCGCACCGGAAGGCGCCGCGCCATTTGCCAGCATCACAAACTTGCAGGTGGACACGACTTCACTTCCAGATGATCAACTTGTGGCAGGTGTATCATCGCTGCTCTTTAGGTGCCCTCGCTTGACATCATTGAGCATCAAACTCCCGGTGAATTGGGTAAAAACATGTACTATTCGGGGGAAAAAACATAATCTCGCTAAAATCTAATCCTAGGCCTAAGTAATTAACTGCGCAAAGTGGATTTATGTTTTGTTCCTTTATTTTGTGATTTGTGATGTGTAGGACAGAGACAGTAGGCGCTGGTGGTGCGGTTGTGGCGACGTGGAAGATCATCCGAAGGTTACCCTAGGATCCCTGGAAGAAGTGGAAATAAGTGGATTTGTTGGAGGGGCCAAAGAACAGGTGCATCTTGTGAGCGTGTTGTTTGAGAGCTCAAGGTCGATCAGGAGGATGACTTTAAAGAGGTGCCAAGAAGATTGATTCTCAATCTTGCAAAGTGATGGCTCTTCCATTTTATATGAAGGTGATGATGGACAAAGTCGAGCCGTTTCCGAAGGGACTAATAAAAAGCATCACTTGCAATTCTGCTCTCGGACGATGGGATATCAAGGAAGGTGTATACACTTGGACCTACACTACACACGCAAGAACAGAGGCGCAGGCAGATGGTAGCATTTTTTTTTTGCCAATTTAAAAGGAAGTTAGACGACGTTTGGTTCACACTGGTACCCTGGTATGCGTCGCAGAACGCCGTTTCCTACTCTACTTCCTCTCCGTCGCTCTCTGGTCTCCTACTCTCCTTCCTCTCTGGCTCTACACCGCGCACGCTCCCCCTGTCTCCGTTCGACGGATCTAGCCGGACTCCGGTGCTCCGACGGCGCAAGTATGCCGAAACTCTAGATCTCCGGTTCTCTTCTCTGTCTTCTACTTCTCTGACCCCTTGTCCTCTTCTTTCTCGCAGGTTTCTGGCCGATGCAGCCTGCATCGAGCTAGTGCCACGCCATTCGCTGAGGGATCAGGGCCGCCGCCGATAATGGAGGTCGATCCAATGTCGTACAATGATGAACTGAGGTTGATGGGGCTTCGTGGAGACGATGAGGATGACCTGTGCGCCTATCAGCAGGAGCTGTTCGGCAGCAGCATCGCGCCTGTCGAGATCCAGGATGATCCCCATCCCCCAGCCGTGCCCGCACACGGGTGTGGCGCATCTGCTGCGGATTGCAGTGGCAGTGGCACTGGCACGCCATCTGTGAATACCGGCACCAAGAGAACAAGGTCCACCACATCCAAGGCTTGGAACGACTTTAAGCAGTTGTTCGAATCGAGGAACGGCAAGCAGGTACGTACTGGTGCTAACTGCAAACATTGCCATAAGGTGTTCTCTGGTCTTTCCTCTAGAGCCACTGGGCATTTGCTTCGCCACATTCCAAAGTGCCCTGTCTTGAAAGGTCGTGTTGCCATGTCTCAGACACAGCTTAAGTTCAATCCCGATGGTTCTGTTCATACATGGGACATGGGAGTATAGCCCAGAGGTGGCTCGAACTCAGTTGTGTCGGTTGATTGCTAGAATGGATCTTCCTCTAAACTTTGGTGAGTCAGATGCTTTTGATGAGTACATTACTATTGCGCATAACCCTAGATTTGTTTCTGTCGCAAGGCAGACAACCACTAGGGATTTTGCCAAGTACTTCAGTGATTGTCGTGCTAAGCTTACTGAATCCTTGCAATCTGTTAGCTCTGTTGCTCTTACATTTGATATATGGTCAGGTAATGCTAAGAAAGATTACCTTAGTGTGGTTGCTCATTATGTTAATTCTGAATGGCAACTAGAGAAAAGGATCATGGGCCCAAGATTGATTGATGTTTCACATAATTCTGATAACATTATGAGCGTGTTGATGCTGTTGTTTCTGAGTATGGTTTAACAAACAAGATATTTGCTGTTACTTTGGATAATGCTTCTGCAAACACTAAAGCCATGGACAAGTTGAATCCTTTGTTGTCTGGTTACATTGGTCTTTGTTCTTGCATCAGCGGTGTGCTTGCCATAACATTAATCTTATTGTTAAGGCTGGTCTTGATGTTTTCAAACCTATGCTTGTTGCTTTAATAACTGCAATTTCATTTTTGAATTCTTCCAATCAATGCATTGCTGCATACAAGTCTTATTGCATTGCTATGGGGGTCTGCTCTTGTAAATTTGGTTTGGACATGGATGTGAGATGGAATGCAACTTATCTCATGCTAAAGCATCTCATTCCACATAAGAGCACTTTTCAGTATTCATCCATACTCATCATCCCTTGATTGATGGCCAGCCACTCTTAACAGAGAGCCACTGGTATGTTACTGAAAAAATTTATTGGTTTCTTGAATAGTTCTATGATTCAACTGTAGTTTTATCTGGTGTTTATTACCCAACTTCTCCACTGGTATTGCATCATGTTCTTGAGATTGCAGGAAATCTAAATGCTTATGAGAATGACAGAGATCTCAGAAATGTTGTTGTCCCCATGAAAGATAAGTTCCTAGCCTACTGTTGTGACATACCAATGCTTTATTCATTTACATTTATCTTGGATCTTAGAGCCAAGATGAGAGGTTTTACTAATGTTCTTAGGCTTCTGTCTCAACTTATTGGTGCTGATTATTCTTGTTACCTAATTGAGGTAAGAGATGAGTTATGTGACATATTTGCTAAATATGAAACTAAATTTGGTGTTGTGAGATCACAAAGGGATGCACAAACAACAACTTCAGGTAAGAAGAAAACTGCAAGGGGTAAGATCTTTGGCGAGGATGTGCACAAACAACAACTTTAGGTCAGAAGAAAACTGCATGGGGTAAGATCTTTGGGGAGGATGGTGCTGGTGCTGGTCCTAGTGCTGGTGCTGGACTTGGTGCGGGCATTGGTGCTGGTGCCTGTCTTGGTGCGGGCATTGGTGCTGGTGCCTGTCAGGGTTTTAAAATCCGACCGCTAACCGGTAACCGCCGGCCTCCGGTTCCGGTATACCAGTCCGGTTTGGCCGGTTACCGGTCGGAACCGGAAAAATTCAAATTTAAATTCAAACTTCCCAGTTCAACCGGTTCGTACCGGTATACCGACCGGTTTACCGGTCGGTTTGACCGGTTTGCATTCAAATCCAAATTTAAAATCGCATGTGCAACCGGTATACCGGCCGGTTAGACCGGTTTACTAAGTGGGCCTTAATGGGCCGTCTCATTTTTTTTTTCTTTTTTGTTTTAACTTTAAATGCTCGAAAAGTATGTTAAACGAACGAATTTTTGAGAAAATTTGACACCATTAGATTCATCGCAACTTGAAGTATTTTTAGGAATTTTTTGGGAATTTTTCATTTTTTTGAATTCAAATTTAAATTTTGAATTTGGACCGGTTTCATACCGGACCAAACCGGACCGGTTACCGACGGTTCGGTTAACCCTGGTGCCTGTCTTGGTACTGGCCTCGGTGCTGGTATTAGTACTTGCTCACTGTCTATGAGGACTTCAACCAGTGCTTTGCTTCAGGCAGCAACTTCTGGTGCATCTCTTGCTGGTGTTTCAGAGCTAAGTTCCTACATAGACAGTGACACTGTCAACCACTATGATGATGACGACTTCAACATATTAAATTGGTGGCATGAGCATAAAAGGGCATATCCTATTCTTTCTATTTTAGCTAAGGATATTATAACAGTGTCCGTGTCTACCATATCTTCAGAATCTGCATTTAGTCTAACTGGCAGGATCATCGAGGAGCGGCGATGGTGTCTTGCACCTGAAATGGTGGAGATGTTGGCTTTGGTGAAGGACTGGGAGCAAGAGGATGCTAGAGCTCAGCACAACATCGACGACCAAGAACTTCATGAAGCATTTGAGAACTTGTACCTTGATGAGGCAAATATGCATTGAGATTGAACTCTGTAATATTGTTGTTGAACAATGACTTGATTAGGAGTTAGCTGTACTCTTTTTCCTTTGTAGGATATTCTCACGAGGTGTGACTTTTTACCTACAAAGGTTTTTTATGAGGCAGCAAAACAAACAGCTCAAATAATATTTGAAGACTTTTGAATTCTAATGTGTGATCTGTTATTTGCATGTTGCTTTACTTCTTATTTGCATGTTGCTTTAAATTCTATTATTTTTCTTGAGATTGAACTCTATAATATTGTAGTTGAACTCTGTAAGCATTTGTGAAATTTTCATCCTTAATTGTGATGTATGAGATGCATATTTTCAGTACTTGTGCATGTTGGTTTAATTTAAATTCATTATCGGTTTTGATTTTGGAATGTTTGAAATATTTATCAAATTTGAAGCTTGGAAAGGGTTGTTTGATTGGGTGGGCTAATGGGCCGGCACGAGCACGACGGGCTTAACAAGCCGTTTCGAGCCAATGTGCTGGCACGACACGCTTAATAGGCTCCTGGGTCGTGCCTGGGCCGCATGGTCAGCCCGGGGGCTGGCACGGCATGGCACGATTATTAACCGGGCCTAACTGTGCCGTGCCTAAACAGGTCGGGCTGAATCGTGCCCGGGCCGGGCCGTGCCAGGCCGCCCATTTCACCAACTATAGCCGCAACCTGCAGTCTGAAAGATACTCCATTGTATATAATATCCAGATAGATGGATGTCGTACGTCCTCCCATGGCTCGACACCTCAGCTCGATGGTCGGCTGATCGCTGCCATACATCGCCCTGCAGGCTCCGTCGTCTTGCGGCGTGTGGGATCTCGAGAAGGAAAGACTCGATCAGTGACGCGTTGCATGGAGTAGCGGATAAACTCGCTCGTTACCCGCTCCGTCGAGTTACGCATGGTGTGTTGGGATCAAGGTTGCGACACCCAGATAGGAAGTGTGAAAGCAAAGGACCTTCGGGACAAATGAATGCACTATATTCCTTATCCAAATCCATCAGTATATTCGGGATCTTTTTGTTTGGATTAATCCTGCATTTTGTGATGAATTTATAATGCGGAGAGCTTTTTATTCTTCATTTTAGGACCATTCCTTATCCAAATCCATCATGGATGCTTCTCTTTTTTTTGTTGGATGAGTGCAACAACATGTATCAAAATTAGTGACTAGCTAGCAATTCATTTGATTCACACTCTTTATTTTTTATTAATCATGCATATTTTTTTTGTTGGATGAGTGCAACAACTTGTGTCAAGATAAAGTCATGATAACAATATCTGCATCATAAAAGGCGTCTAGACATAATAACACCGCAAACTGGTAATGCACGTACAAGTGTGCACGCTGCGTTGCACGTCCCTATGAACCGGTGTTAGTTGTAAGCTATGAAACGGTGTTAGTTGTAAGCTCTGCTGCGTTGCACGTCCAAGTGTGCACGCTGTCTCCTAAGTGCCAACGCTCCCTATCAGCACTAGGGATGCTCATGAGTTTCTGTTCGACCTTTTCTTTGTGGCTTAAGGATAAAATCATGCTTCTGATTGCGTCCGAGCTTGCTAATAGCAATCTCACAAGGCCTTCTTGTCTTCCTCTAATTTATTTTTCACATAATCAGCACGCGACCGTCCTCCTTCTGTCCTTTCACTCTAATTTATTTTTCATCAAACTCGGAATCAAGACCACTCGTCTTCCTCTAGCCAGTCCATAAATAAGGACCTCCGGTGCAGCAAACTCATCAAGCTCCACAATCCTCCCCTTCTTCCTGAGAACACAAAACTTCCAGATTCATTTCCCATCTCCGATGAGTGAGCAGGCAGACAATGGTCTCCCGAATCAGCTATCAACCCGCATCGACTTCTTAGGTAGGAGATCTATTGATCCCTCTGCTCTCAGCCCGATCACATCTATATACATACCATTCCTTATCCAATCCATCATGGATGCTTCACTTTTTTTTGTTGGATGAGTACAACAACTTGTGTTAAGATTAGTGACTAGCAATTCATTTCATTCACACCCTTTATTTTTTTATTAATCATGCATTTTTTAGATAAAGTCATGATAACAATATTTGGATCATAAAAGGCCTCACGAAAGCAGCCTTGGATAACAGAACCTCACGAAAAAATCCGCAAGCGCACGGATACCGCTGTAGCTTTCACCACAGAGTATTCCAAGAATTATCGAATCCAAGGGAACATGAGTACGATATCTATGTTTCAGGCTCATCTAAGGATACAGCGCCGGTAGGATCAAAAGGGTAGAGAGGGTTATTCAGAATCAATGTAAGATGAGACTAAGAATCAGCTGTAAATGTCGGGTGCCGGCTTCGCCTGATCAAATCAGAAGTTCCGACATAGACTTCTATCATGCAACCGAACGTGAAGGATTAAGATGGCACTAAACAGGGCTGTAACCACCTACAGGCTACCTCTACAAACCATCGAGGCACAACAATCGAATGGTAAAGTCTAGTCTAGGCACCACGCCTACTATCATTTACTAACTCTAGTCTTTGCCAGGAACATCCGTCTCTACCAGGAGTTTTAGACTAGAGCTAACTACTATAATACTAGTAGACACTCAATCTAGTAAACAACACGAAACTACAAACTGAACTTGAAATGTAAATTATGAAACTGAAATAGTCACCAATACTTACAGACCAATAAGCATCCATCGAGGTACAAGCGGAGAAGAGTGTCGACATGCCCAGCACTTCCCCGGGCTTCTCCTCACTCTCTCCCTATTTCTCCTAATAAACTCCTAGGCTGCCTAAGCTCGTAGGAAGGACTCCCAAGCTCCAAGTGAAGGATGAGAGGTGAGGTGTGAGTTGTGTGTGTGTCCTATTCTAGCGCCCCCTTCTCATATTTATAGGGAGGAACAAAAGGGTCATTTCGGCCAAGTTGCAGCAGGTGAAGCACCCCAAATCGCCTTAAGAAAGTTGCCTTAAGTCGGTGGTGGGGCCCACCAGTCGGCCGACCACCCTGGTCAGCCGGCCAGTGGGTTTCACCCCTGTACACCGCCTTTGGCCAGGAAGCTTCCTGGTGGGTCCCTATGGTCTTGCCACGTGGCTGAGCTTCTAACACGTGGGATTTCTTGATCTGGTGGGTATTTTGACCCATGTGACCACATGTGTCGCCGTCTGATTTGCTGAAAAGTTGTACCTTGGATCATGACCAGCCATCTAGCTCCAAATTAAGCTTAAATTCACCTGCATACACTCTCAAACCAGCACTTATGGAATTTGTTAATGAATAATCCTAAGCAATTATATATTCCACTTTTATGCATAGTTTTCATGCCGGAGTTGACAGTCAAAATGGGTCGAATTAGACCGTCAACACCAACATTGCAGCCAGATTTCGCTAAAATTCTCGTAGAGGTTCGCAGTTTTGATGAATGGACTACACCAACTTGTTTTAATGTTGGTAACTAGCAATCCATTTGATTGTTACCCTCTGTTCTTTGGATTAATCTTGCATTTTGTGATGAATTTCGGGCATGGCCGAAATCACCGAATTTCGCGAAATTTCATGAAATTTCGGCCGAAATTTATTTTTAGACTATTTTTAAAAATACTTTTAAATATATTTAAATTATTATCTTTGTAATTTTCAAATTTCGGAGGGAGGCGAAATCACCGAATTTCGCGAAATTTCGCCGAAATTTTGAACACGCCCGGCGGCGGCGGCAGATGATGATAAATAGCCCGGCGGCGGCATATGATGATAAATAGCCGAGGTTAAGGCGGATTGATTTGACGACGCGCCGCGCGGCGTAGCGGAGCCACGCGTTGACCTGCTCCGGCGAGGATCGCCAGGACAACCTCGTGAAAATGTCGAGAGATCCTATGTCGGCATCGCCTCGCTGGGCCAGCACCCAGTCCACGAATGCCACGAACAACGGGCCGGAGCCGGATTCGGTGTCCGAGAGCGCGAGGTGCTGTGCGTGGATCCACACGCGACGCCACCGGCGGGACAGCGCCGCCGTGCGCGTGACGGTCTTCGCGTCGCGCACCAAGGTCAGGATGAGGTGGAGCAGATCGTCGGGGAGGGCGCTGATCCGGTCGACATCGCCGGCCAGGCCGCTCGTGCAGAAACTTCTTTTTTTTTTCTTTTTTTTTTGCCCGTGCACAACATGGTCAGGGTTTATATTGACCCAGAAACTGCATGCCACACGTTGTAGTAGTCGTATTGCGTTCCAACTAGTAAACTGTACGTGAGTTGGAAATATTAAGCTTAGACTATATCCAGTTTGACATTAGAAGGCCAGAATTTCCTTCTATTTTCCTTTTTTCGCAAAAGAAAGAGTTTTATTGATATTTAAGTAACATACTAACATATTTGCTCCTTTTAAGGTGACTTATATCTTGTTTCTGTGTATGTCACCATTGTTGAACGTTGGATCTGGCATAGATGGATGAGATCGTTTTGTGTGCAATTGAGATTTCGGGCCCGCCTGTGCTGTTGTTTTGACCCGTTATCTTTGTTAACGGGTCCGTAACGGGTCTGCCACTGTGTTAGAGTAAAACCCATTTGGTATTTCAGTCATACTCCAACTGCTCGCTACAGTTGTCGTGTGTGCTCTGCTTTTGTCTGTTGCTTGAATACGAGAGGTGGAGACTTTGGTGACGAGTGCGGGCCTTCTAGTCGGGGCGGAGAGATCGGCAACGATGGCGGGCCTTAGCGTGGGGGGCTTCTTGTCGGGCGCTTTTTTTATTTTTATATTTTTTATTTCTGTTTTTTACAAAAGTATACTTTCGATTTGGAAATTTACAGAAATATACCCCGGGCGCCCGGCAGCCGGGCGGCAGGGGCTAATCCGTAAAAAAAAGACGATAAAAAATTGCAGACAGATCCCTGGGAACCGGTCGTCCGGCAGCGGGGCGGCCGGCCCCCTTGGCTGCCCCTATTCTCTCATTTGGCTTACTAAAAATCTAGAAAAAAAAAGAAAAGAGAGGGAGGGAGGGAGATGAGGGGTGAGGGAGAGGCAAAGCGGCGAAGCTCAGTCGGATTTTCAAGCCGGCAATTTTAGGTAACTAAAATTTTCTACATTTTATAAATAGATTATGTTGTAATTATTTTTTTGAAACAGTAGATTAGCAATCAGTTCAATTATTATTAGAAGTGATTAGTGGTACATTTAGGCGCAGTTACTTATAGTGATTAGCGTTGATATAGTACATTTAGTGTTAGTTTTAGTATTAGAAAATACTAGAAAATTGTTAGAGAAGTATTAGATAATCAAAAAAATGCAAGATAATATTAGAAAATGTTAGAAAATTGTAGAAAATTATAGAAAATTGTAGAGAATGTTAGAAAATTGTAGAAAATGTTATAAAATTGTAGAAAATTATAGAAAATTGTAGAGAATGTTAGAAAATTGTAGAAAATTATAGAAACTATTTTGTTGAAACAGTAGATTAGCAATCAGTTTAATTATTATTAAGACTGATTAGTGGTACATTTAGGTGTAGTTACTTGTAGTGATTAGCGTTGATATAGTACATTAGCAATCTAATTAATTAATCTTAAAAATTGCAAGATAATATTAGAAAATTTATAAAATGTTAGAAAATATTAGAAATTATTATTAATGGTTAGAAAATCTTAGAAATTATTTAGGAAATATAAGGAAGTATTAGAAATATTTAGATGTGTGTGATTGTATTGTATTGTTTTCATCTTACGTGGTAGGTATGGCCGGGGTTACTCCTGTGTTGCTGGACCCAACAATAGACTCGGGTCACCGGTCCTTCCTTGCGAAGGTTCAGCACCAAGAACTAAACGTGTTGCGTCCACATCCACCTGCAGAATTGGTTGCTGTAGACCCACGATGGGTGCCCAGGTGATATGTCGTCTATTTTCTGTTTTTATCCTTATACATTTCGTTATATAATGTATTAACATTTGACCACTGTATGATGCAGGCTGAGCGAGGCAGGTCTTCTCACTGTAGCTCGTCTTGCTGAGAGTGCTTTGGTGAAGCTAGACAGGTCTCTACTTTCAGCTCTCGTTGACAGATGGAGACCTGAGACACACACATTCCACCTCCCTTGTGGGGAGATGGCACCCACTACAAAAAATCTGTTGATCCATGACGATTGAATTTCGTCACATATCACTGAAAAACCGTCATAAAACAGTATTTATGATGATCTCAAATAACGTCATGTATTGAGCGTCACAGATCACACCTCGTGACGTTCCTTAAATTTTCGTCATAGATTGCTTGATCCATGACGTTTTAAAACCGTTATGGAATGTCCCCGGGCCCCCGAAGCCCAACCCAAGCCCGTTTTCTATGACAAAAATTAACGTCACTAACAGTATAAGTTTCGTCACAGATTTAATTGTCATGTCACACAATGGTGACATAAAGAATGACGTGGCTGTTGACTTGACGATGACGTGGATAGCAATGATGACATGGCTGCTGACATGGCAATGATGTGGACAGTGATGTGGCAATCGCACGTGATGTGGCAAGTGACATCAACAGCACAGCCCACAAGTGGATGGGCCCAATTCAGAGTGGGCCACCAAATTGGGCCTAATTTCAATCCTTTTATTAGAATAGTCATTACAGCCCAGAATATATATACCAAAATTATAAGACCATTTACCACAGCATCAAATCAAATACAATATCGTATGATTTACATTGAGAAGCACCTCAAAATTTACATGCAAGTTACATTCATCTTGCATCAAAAGCAACACTAGAAACAAAAACATCAAATATTCCAGCATTTGCCTTCAAATTTCCAATCTCTTCTCACTGTTTGTTCCTTCTACCATTTCATCCTAACATGAAAAGAGCACATTGTCAAATATTAATTAGAGGACAATATTTGTATTTGTGATGGAAACTACTGAAACTAGCAGAAATTCACATTGACAAATATTAATCTAAGGGATATTTGTGATGGAAATTACTGATACTAGCACGAACTGGTTGAATTATAACAGTGGAATTAATGTTGTAGACTTAATTAAAATACTACGCTCAACAATTGACACTAGTGATAAAAAGTAATCAATTAGGACATGCAAACCAAATGTTCTAGCACCAAATGAGACCAGCTACACAGGGTACTGCTGCATCTATAAATAATCAGAGCTCTGTTCAATCAAGCATGCATGATAGGATGAGCATCGCAATTAAATTGACTGCAAACCAGTAGCGAACTGAGCTGCTAAAAAATCAAGCAAAGCAACTTCGATTAGAATTAAAGATTCCATATTAACCTGGCCACGGATCCCAGCAATATGGAGCTTTAGCCTATATATCCCTGCTGGTACCTGTAGACCCCATTGCTTGCACTTGATCAGCATATGAAATTGCAGAGAGCACTAGCCGTAGCAGATCAAATAAATAGATGATACATATGGATTTACAATATCTCATGGACTTGAACCACTTGCACATAACAGAGCAAATAAGAAATCAAACGACGCAAGGACCATGAGTGAAAATTACATGAGAATTGAGGATCTCAGCTCACCTGGCAGAAGACGACCATAACAATTGTCAACCATCACCATGCAGTTTGGATTTTGCATCTGCCAATCCAAACGATGAAAACTATCAGCACATACAAAAGCTAATCATAAAGCTTGTGCATATTTACTAATTGAAGAGGTCGGTCTAGTACTAAATAGTTTGCACTGACATTTTAAGTGACTGATAAGCAAGAACCGAACCATACCAGTTCTAGGATCAACTAAGTTATCATCTTCAGAAACTCCATTACTAGAGTTTGAATACAAGGTGTGT
The DNA here is from genome assembly GCF_016808335.1 of Panicum virgatum. Classification (NCBI taxonomy): domain Eukaryota; kingdom Viridiplantae; phylum Streptophyta; class Magnoliopsida; order Poales; family Poaceae; genus Panicum; species Panicum virgatum. The sequence goes on from NC_053147.1 coordinate 54,512,817, forward strand.
ATGTGATATATATGGTTCCGGACAGCACAAGCAACAAGCAACAAGCAACAGTAGGTAATTACTTTAGACTTTGAATACAAGGAATGCACAAGCAACAATCTAAACTATAAGCAACGTATCTATCATTCAGAACCAACAATAGCAGCAAACAATATCAGAAATACTTTTGATTTGAATCTACAGATTAGAACTAACACCAACAGCAAGGGAAAACAAGCAGCGCATATATGGAAGTCTGCCCAATCTTTCCTTTCTGCAACGGAGAAGATGGCCGTGCCTCTGTCGCTGCAGCTCCGTGTCGTCGCTCGCTGCGGGGAAGATGAACGAAGAACAGGCCTCAATTGCCGCTGCCCCTTGCTGGGGACAACGGACGGGACGCTGGCGAACTCACCCGCCCCATGGTCGCACATGGCCAGAGGCCCGCCGCCAGCCGCCACGCGCCTCGTCTCTCCGTTGCTAAAAGGCCGATGCCAGGGTGTGCGCGGGCCAAGGTCGTGGTGCCACAACCGCGTGCCACCTCCCCATCCTCTAGGGGCCGACGGGATGCGACCTGCTGTTGCAGTGTCGCTGGGGCTCCACCTCCACCTCCACGGCCATCCGGCCGTCCCGCGCGGAGCTCGAGCAGCGCTCGTGCCCCGAGCAGATCTGAGGTGGGGAGGGGGAAAGGAAGGGAGCAGAAGGCGCGAGTAGAAGGAAAGAACCGGTCTTGAGCAGAGTGCTGCACCCGGGGATGGGGAAGTGGAGGGATCCGACGCCGACACGGCGCCGGCGCCGGCGGCGGGCTACAAAATGGTGTGGCTCGCCGCTGGAGAAGGGGCATGACCGGAATTCGAGCCCCTGGCGGATGAGGAGCGACGGATCTGAGGGGAGGGAGGGAGGGAGGGAGAGAGAGAGGGGGTGTGGAGGTCGGAGGGCCTGTTAGGGTTTGCTGGTGTATTTATACATCTACAGATCGATCCGAGTCGTTGGATCGGAGATGGACGGTCGGGATAAGTTGGGCTCAGATGGAAAACAGGCCTAGCTAGTGTTTCGGCCCATTTCACAATTTTCTTTTTCTTTTCCTATTTTATTGCACCAATGTGAAGTAATATATAAAAATAATTATCTTATGTACACTAATATATTTTCTAAATATAATAGACTACATATAATTTGTATTGTAGAAGATTTGATAATTTCCAAACTCCTTTACTATTTTCAATGGTTTAAATGAATTTCTGCGTGTTTATTGAAAGTAATTACAATTTGAACTTTGTGTACCCCCAAAAAGATACAAAAATTGTAGAAAAATTATATTTAGGCTCATATGTTCCATTGCGGCCCCTGTCTTGGAGATGGATGAAAAATTCAATTGTCTTCTACGGATAATTCAAACTTCTTTCTCCAAATTACCATATAATAATTACAATAATATCCAAATCAAGTAAAAAAATTCTATATATTGATATGACAACGTATTTTTGGTTTATAAGCTTTCCATAAAAAACTTAAATAGTTTGCATAAAGTGAGACAATACATTGTTCACAAAATGGAATATTTCTTACATAGTTTCTTGTAATTGAAGTCAAACTTTGAGATTTGAACACATCATAACACAATCGAATCCGTATACAGCTCAATTTTAGACACCACCTTATGTTGACCATAACATTGAAAAATATCAAGTTACATTAGCAATTGTTATGCAAAAACATGTTTTTCAATTCTTTATTTAATTGGAATAAAACATGTATTACGAAACAATCAAGATATAGCAATTAGTGCAAAAAAAGCCACTAAATAAAAGATCCTGATTTTATAAAAATTCAGAAAAAAGAATCATCCAATTTGGAGTTCATATGCGGAAGAAATACTAATTACAAAATTTAATTCTGGATCAAAAAGAAAAAGATGAATCACACATCTGTTCTTCATTGTAGGCCACATCACAATACTAGTATATAAAAAAACTATTGTCCCTTTTGTCTCAAACAAAGTCCCGGCGCATTGGTAGATCACCCGGGTCTCGACGCCGTGGCCCGCGTTCGAATCCCCACTACTCTCTACGCCTCATTTTTGTCCAAATTATTAAAACATGAGATACTGTCATCTATAAATAGGATAATACCATTCATCATCACAACCGAAGGTGTAGAGCAGTTGGTAGGGCTTGCCCTTCTGGTCTTGATGATCAGAGTTCGATGCCCTATAAGCGCATATTTTTTTATTATTTTCCAAATTAAAGCACAAATATTAGTTTATAAAGAACTTTGAGATGTGCACAAACCAGCAAGTAGCGTAGTGGTGAGGCTCCTGGTTCCCTTGCTCAGGGTCGTGGGTTCGATCCTCCTTCCCCACGCGCAACCTTTTTTTAATTAAAGGTTGCGGCGTGGGGCTGCTTACTGGGCTGGTGATCTGGCCTTGCTGCTGACTGGGGTGGTGACCGAGCTGCATCCAATCAAGAGAAGTTTGTATAAAACGGCGTGGGGCTGCTTACTGGGCTGGTGATCTGGCCTTGCTGCTGACTGGGGTGGTGACCGAGCTGCATCCAATCAAGAGAAGTTTGTATAAAAATATTGAGTACTAAAAGATATTTGCCTACCAAATGACACGTAGCTCAACAGTAATTGCACAAGCATCCTGTTTGATGGTTGCAAGTTCAATTCTTACAATCTCGCTGAGGCATGGTTATAGTTCATATCCTAAAAATAGAAGAAAATTTTAAATGTTTGTATATATAAAGAGTTCAGACCATATGTAAATAGATTTAATTTTCCACTCCATCTCAAACAAAGGCATGGTGCAGCGGTAGGATAGAAGCAAATAAGCCAGAGAAAAAAAAAGATCTAATAATAGCAATTGTCATGCAAACAAAGGACACTAAATGAAAGTTCATGATTTTTATGAAAGATCAAATAAGAGAAGCAAAAACTTGAATTGAAAATGAAAATGTCAAAACATATAGTTAAAATAGCTATGATGATTTTTATGACATTAATGTTAAAACGTCATGTTTTGTGGGCTCAATTATAACGAATTCAATAAAACATCATATTTTGTGGGCTCAATTATGACGAATTCAATAAAACGTCATAAAGTTCTGGACCTAGAGTCCATATCTTCAAATTCGTCATAGATTGTGTGCAATTGTGACGCTCCATTAAAATGTCATAAAATTTTCGTCATAGATCACCACATTTCTTGTAGTGACCGACCCTGCAGGACGTTGCGATGCTGCTTGGTCTTTCTATCACCGGAGACGCTGTCGGGCCCCGCGTGGTACCTTCTACGTGGCTGGAGGATCTTGAGGAACATTTTGCAGGTGTTGCCACCACGATTGATCATGAAGATTTCAATGAGCACCCACAGTCGAAAGGCCCTTCCAAGTCATGGCTTCTACAGTTTCAGGTACAATTTCGTACAAAACGATGTGTTGATGTATTTTATGGCTTTGAAATAACTCATGTGTTTCTTATTCTCAATGTTCGTACTTCATTGCAGCCGGATCTGTTGGCAGCCGATGCTGATGACTACAGCGTGACTAGATCACTCGAGGCATACCTGCTGTGGTTATTTGGGTACATCATGTTTAACAACTCACACAAGCACTGTGTGGATAGGGTGCTTCTGCCCTACGCACAGGAGATCGCCGATGCAGATGAGGATGCCATACCCTTATATAGTTGGGGTTCAGCGGTTCTTGCATGCACATATCGTGGACTCTGTAAGGCATCACGGCAGAATGATAGGAATGCTATCCTAATGGGGTGCCCAATTCTGCTACAGCTTTGGTCTTACGAGAGGATTGCTATCGGTCGTCCCATGATTGACTAGTCACCGTACACGCCGGATATGTACGGTGACATGGAGGACGACAGACCCACCATGGGGACTCTCTGGTACTCTCGACAAATATGGATCCGATAAAAATTTATATTCTATGCGTACTATGGTCATACATTGTTCCCTCAATACCTTTCTTATGGACACATAATTTTTATTTTTGCAGAAAACATGGGCACATGTACGACCCGGCGGTCTTATCCTGAGTTTGTTGCCGAATTTGATCGATTGACCCCAGAAGACATTGTGTGGGAGCCATACAGTCCTTCGGCTATAGCCGCACGTGCACCGCTTGGGATATCTTCGGTGTGCACACAGGACCAGGGCCTATGGATGACTACTGCAGCTTTGGTGTACGACGTTGCAGTTGAGGCCCACTGCCCGGATAGAGTCATGAGGCAGTTCGTTCGACGCCAGTCTTTCCCTGTGCCTTCAGCGTTGGATCGTGTTCAGCGCCACGATCATAGGTAACAAAAATGTATGAGCACCCATGTACTAATAACGTGAAACTAATTTCTATTTAACGTGCAGTTTATTAAGGGCTGGACATCCTTTCTCGACAATGTGGGTCACTAGATTACAACCATGGGTGGCTGCGTGGGATGATGCAGGCGAGCAGTTGGCTGAGGATACCGGTCCACACACTGAGCCTTCGTTTCGGGCGTACCTGACCTGGTACGAACCGAAGACTCGTTGCCGTTTGACGTATGTTGACATGCATCCACAACCGCATGTTGCGACTTCGCAGGATCGCTATGCACGACACAGGGATGAGGCATTAGCTGGGGCGGTGAGTAAATGTTGACGGCATTTTCGATCTTTTAATATTTGTATACTAAGTTTTTTGGGTTGCAGTTCGAGGCATGTAGGCTGTTTGAATTAGATTGCTCACTGAATGTAATGAGGATTCATGGCGGGTCTACGATGAGCGTGCCGGCACAACTCGAGGCCTGGACCACTCAACGTGATAGAGCCCGATGTATCCTTCAGGCCTTTGGTACGCGGACGGAGTACGAGGATTCCTACGGATCGTCGCAAGTGTCGACGTCGGTTCCTTGTGGTTCCGCATGGCAGCAGCCTCCCTTATACCACCGACAGTACGAAGGTATGGTGTGATTTTTACCGATCCGTATGTTTATATGCATTATTTAAATACGACTCCACACAGGGTACGGGTACCCCGGTTCTCAGCCCTATGGAGGGCCAGGTGCCTCGCAAGGGGCTCCATTTCAAGGAACCTAGTTTACCTCTATGCCACATGTTGGAGGGACTTTAGGTAAATATGTGGGGCATAATTTTATTTGCTTATGTTTTATGGTCGAAAGCTCATACGTTATTATTTATACTCAGGATCACAACAATTCACCGGAGCGGGGCCGTCTTCGTATCACCCTATGCCGTCACCAGGAGGATATGAAGGAGCTTCTTCCTATCCACCACCACCACCACCTCCAACACAGGGTACGTACAATAATTTGTACGGAATTGCATTCACCTTTTGAATGTTGCTTAAAATTTTTTTTTGTGATCTGTAGGGTGGTCTGAAGACAACGCCGCGGCCTCCTTGGAGGACTTTACACGGTTGTTTGCTACGCCTACCCAGGGCGATGATCCCAGCTTGCATACACCTCTGGCTCAGTTACGCCATCCTGCCAGAGACATGAGGCCACCGGAACGTCATAGCTACCCTATAGATCACGTACACGCACAACGTAAGAGAGGTTGGAATGGTAGGGGTGGTTAGTTGTTTGCACTTGTTTCTCCGGCGGCATTATGGACTGTTTCGACTGTTCGGATTATGGTTGTTTGTGATTGTGGTAGTTTACTTGTCATTTGTTTCTATAGATATTATTAATGTGAACTTGTTATGTTTGTGGGTTCTATAATGCTCGTGAAAAAAAGGAAGTTCTTGCGAATTTTTTCCGTGATTTAATGAAGGACAAGTTAGTTGCAGGAGGAGTTAGCGGCCGAGATCCCGCCGACGATGATGACGACTACCGCATACAGAGTAAACTTCGTGACACGCTCGTATAGCTCAAATAGGGACCATAGTGTATCTAGCTGCGAGTACGAGATCACAGGTTGCCACTGCTCAGCACGGCGATCACGGGTTTCGCATATGTCGCATTGTCTGCCCAGACAAACGTGACAAAAGACGACAGCCCAATAGCAGTGCCCTTTCACCATTTCAAAAAGATATGACAACAACGCAACCACACCAGCTCACCTTCAAAGCAGTCTCTCAGGCGAGGACGACGGAACTGTCATTCTAAAGAGAAGGTCTGTGGCGTATAGTGGGGAAGGCGGCATCTAGGCACGATCGACCGAGCGGCAGCGATGCAGTGCTGTGAGTCTGCATGCACTTAGATGCTCTGCATGCACAGAGATGCATCGAGTAGTCAGTTCGAGAATTGAATCTAGCCTTTTCAGTGTTCGGTCAGCTAGCCTCTTCACTGTGTTGTCATGTAGGCTTTTCAGGTCCATTTACACTCCACACTCCGGGTATTAGACCTTTGTGCGCCTATAAATACTCCGAAGTTTGTGAACTCCTAGCAGCACTCAAACACCAAAGCTCATTGTATACCCAATGTCTGGAGGTGGGTCTAGCAGGAAGAATTACTACGGTTTTGGGAAAGGAAAAGGGGGGAAGAAAGGGATACCCCATAATATGGGAGGGGCCTCTTGGACCTGATTCCTTTCTGGAACCAGTGTTTAAGTTTCCGCCACAGCACAAGAGTGAATTTACCAATGAAACTCCTCTACGACAATACGACAACCGTAGATAACCGTGGCCAAAATGCAGACATGGTGAGGACTGCTTAGTGCAGATGTGCACCGACGGGATGGATGGCGGTCGGCGTTTATTCAAATGCCCACACGCATGGGTAATACTCGGTTGATTTATTTCTTTATTTTCATTGAGATACCTTACATGAAATTTATTTTGCAGTCTTCAGATGCTCCAGAAAACTGTGGTTTTACCAGGTGGATCGATCATGCACCGATTGATTCAGTTCAGGAGTTCATCGAGTACCTCCAGATAAAGATCTTTGATCTGGAATGCAAGGTAAACCATTACGAGGAATTGAGCGAGGGTAACAAAGACGACGAAGATGATGATACCAACAATGCTGCCGCTTCACAGGATGAACCATATACTATTCCTTACTGCAACTGCCCTTGTCACAAGAAGAAGGGCCCTGCCCCTCCGGCACCACTGCCTGCACCACCTGCAATGGGTGGATACTGCGGAGAAGGCTCAACGCAGTTTGCTACGTGGGGGTACGGCTACTAGGACTATCTAGTGCTAGTCACATGCTGCATCATTGTATTTGTTGTGTTTTTCTAAATTACCTAAGGCTTGTTAGTTTAGTTCAGAATCTGTTTACCGTAGTTGCAACGGGTTCTGCCATGCCACTGCATGTCTGATGTGTGTTTCATTAATGTTGTATTATGATGTAATTCATATGGTTTACATTGTGTAATACAGTTTTTAGTTCTTAATTTTTACCGTTATATTTGATGTGTGGTTCATAGTATTCTAGTCTCCTGAAAATGTCCGAAAATATTAAAGGCAAGTTTGAAGATTCACTAGATTGCTTGTGCGTGCGTGGCACCTCGGCGCCATGATCTGTGGCGCCAAGACGTGTTATCTCGGCGCCACATATTACACCGCCGACCCCTAGGGTCTATTTCTGCAAAAAGTTACAAAAAGGGCACATATGTGAAATTATTTCGCGAAAAGAGCTAAATTTCAAAAAATAAGGCCGGCCGCCCAGCTGCCGGGCGACCAGTCCCAGGGACCTGTCTGCAATTTTTGTCGTCTTTTTTTTTCAGATAAGCCCCAGCCGCCCGGCTGCCGGGCGGCCGGGGTATATTTCTAAATTTCCAAATCGAAAATATATTTTTATAAAAAAAATCTATAAATAAAAAAAGCGCTTCTTGTCGGGGCCTTCACGTGGGCCTTCTCGTCGGGGCGGAGAGATCAGCGACATGGACAGGCCTTCTCGTGTGGGGCTTCACCGGGGGACGTGAACACCAGTAAGTCCATGGGATTCCCCTTCCCTTGCTCCTATTCTGTCTTATTTCTTAGGGTTTGGATCTATTTTTGGGCTTGAAATCGCCTTCAAAATTAGTTTGCACAGCAAGCGTGCTTGTGATGTTTGATATGCAAGCGTACTTGTGTTCGTTTTATGGAGACCCGAAATCGCTCTTTGCTTGCGTTTAGCTCTCCCTTGTCTTTGTGTGTGCAGGCTTGCTAAAAGATTAGATGTCCCTGCCCGGCGGATTCTGAATGCCCCAGTGGCTCGCGCACATAATTAGATTTGAGTTCTCTGTTGGCGACGGTTAACAATCCATCGCTTCCAAGCCTTCCTCCTACCTGTGAGTTTGTGTTTGTTGATGTCCTGGAATCATGGGAAGTAGCAGGTCTGCTCCCTAGGTGTTCGACAAAATATCCCGGTGCTAAGTTCCCAAGAGAGAGGGAGGGTAGTGTTGCGATTGTTGTAAGATGGACGGAGGCAGAGAGGATAGTGCTTTGTGTTCTCAATACTGTTAGATTATTGGTCCATTTCTGTTGTGCGCCTATCAAGTTTTTGACTAGGGAAAGAATGCGGTTGTGTGTTTCTATGTTAAAAAAATTTAAGCAGAGATTAGCTGTCTGCAAATTAAGCATTTTCTGCAACTAAAATTGCGATCTAACACATGTTGCCTACAGCACAGCAACCCTTACACAGGCATACCAAGATTTCTCAATTGGATATCATTGCGCGACTAATGGCCGTGAAGTCTCAGTTTACCCTGGGTCGAAATGCTTTTGATGTTATGTTGACAGTTTTTGGCAGCCTACTTTCGGAAGGTCACGTTCCGCCAAAAAGCATATATGAGGCACATAAACTTATTCGTGCACTTAAGATGTCATGTGAGCGGATACATGCTTGTCCCCAAGAGATGCATCTTATTATTTATGAAAGAACATGCCGAAGCAAAGTACTATCCAAAGAGTGATTCCTCTAAGTTTATAGAGGTACACTTTGGTGATTGTTAGAACAGGCATCTCGCGGTCCCCTTAAAAGTCCTATGGTATCTTCTGCCACACAGAGGATCTAACGGCTTTTCATGACCGAGAAAACTACGAAACAGATGAGATGGCACAAAAAGGAAACTCAATACATCCGATGCTGAATCATGGACTCATTTTGTTGTGATTTACCGTGAAAAAGCAGGTGAGGCTCGGAATGTACGTGTTGCGCTGGCAACAGATGGATTCAATTCTTATGGAATGTCGGCTACCCCATACACTTGTTGGCCCATGTTCGTTATCCCTCTCAATCTCCCCCTGGCGTCCTCTACCAACGCCAGAAAACATTCTAGTCATTCATAATTCATGAACACCCGAAGAATAATATGAGTGCGTACATGGAGCATCTGATTGATGATTTTATCTGTGTTTGGGAGGAAGGGGTTTTGATATATACGACCAAGCTATAAAGACAAACTTCAAAATATGTTTACACCCTGGGCGGCCTGTTTTTTGTGTGTTGTGGTCAATGCACTCGGAATCTTTGCCGAGTGCATTGACCACAGCACTCGGCAAAGATTGAATCTTTGCCGGGTGCCTTCCCATTAAAGCACTCGGCAAATGTGCCATCACTGTCATCTGGCCAAGTCCCTTACTTTTTTTTACCGAGAGCCATCAGGACACTCGGCAAATATGGTCTTTGTTTGCTATAATAAAGTATAAATTCTTTATGGTAAACTTCATAACAACGGAAGGAGCAGTACTTCTGGAGGAGAAAAAGGAAGTCTTTGCCATTACGCTCCTTGATCTTTTGCCATGCATAACACGTGTTCCAAGCAATAGAGTCAGGAATCCGTTGTTCAGTGGCCTGCCGTTGAAGTAGGTAAAAGTAATGGCCATTCTATTTTGTGGATTGGCAAGGCCCTTAACGGAGACACCACATTCCTGAAATGGGGTGCTTAATAATAGAGGTGAATCAAGGAGAGCATCAGGAGGAGCTAATTAAATAAGAACTAGAAGCCTAGAACCTGTTTGCTGTGACCTGTGATCGAGCTGCGATGGGGAGATCGTACCAGCAGGACGGGCTGGTGGCCGTGTGCATCGACAGGGACAAGAACAGCCCCAAGGCGCTCAGGTGGGCCATCGACTCGCTCGTCCACAAGGGCCAGACCATCATCCTCGTCCATGTCAACACCAAGGGCACCTCCGGTGGGGTGGAGGACGGCGCCGGGTTCAAGCAGCCGACGACGGACCGGCACGTCAAGGACCTCTTCCTCCCCTTCTGCTGCCTCTGCGCGCGCAAAGACATCCGCTGCACGAGCGTGGTGGTGGACGGGCGCGACGTGGCCAAGGCCATCATCGAGTTCTCGGCGAACGCGGCCATGGACAAGCTGGTCGTCGGCGCCACCAGCGGGTTGATCTGGTACAAGGCGTCGGCAGGCGTCGCGGCGACCGTCTCCAAGGGCGCGCGGGACTTCTGCGACGTGTACATCATCGACGACAAGGGCAAGGTCTCGTCGACGCGGAACGCCATCCGCGCCGCGCCGCAGGTGTCGCCGCTCCGGTCGCAGATCAAAGAGCTCTCGGGCGTTGCGCAAGGCTGCAAGACCCAAGAGCTCTGTTCTTTTGAGGAGCTGCAAGACCCAAGAGCTATGCTCTGTGACCGCATCCAACGCCTGGCTGCACAAATGCAGCAATCGGAGCACACATGCCAACAGCTGCTGGATCAGGTCGAAGAGGTAGCAAGGAAGCATAAAGAGGAGCTGCAAAAGATCTGGGACCTCAAGAGCAAGGCTGACAAGGAGAACGCACAACTTCGCCAAGCTTTATCTCAAGCCCAGGTGCAAATGTCACAGGCATTGTAGTTTTAATTTTGGTGTATACTCCATAGGATCTTGTACACGGTAGGTATAGATCTTCTTGTTGTGATCTTTCCTTGTATATCTTGTATGTAACTCGGGTCGTACTCCAAGCCATAGTCTTGGTTCCTACTAGAAGATGTATGGGGTGATATGTATAAATGAAAAAGGATGCGGCAACAAAATTGCAAAGAAAGATATAGGACCTGTGACTCTGTGAGACTGTGACAACACAATTACACAAGTGCATTGAATTTGAACTCCAATAAAAAAAGATATTCAATGTTGTAGTACACAGAAAAAGCTTTGGCGACGTGCACGCTCGTTTGGGGGCTTTGGCTTTGCTTGACTGTGCTTGGAAGTGCTCCGATCCGATGGTTGCGCAAGGGCCGTGTGGCCAACTACACGGGGAGCACCTTTGTTTACATAGGCGCGAGTCATGTCAGGTCCCAGTGTGTTTGGTGGTGAGACGTGTCGGACGGTGCACGTCTTCTTGATGTTGTTTAATTCCCTGTTAGCACAGTAGCTTGATGCGAATTGAATCAAGAGAGAAAGTTGGTCTGAACAGTTATACGACCACAGGAACTTAACTAAATTCCAATCGCGCTAAGACTGAAACCAGAAGAAAAATACCATCTCGGGAAGACAAATGGCTCTGCAATTTGACTTTTCGGCAAAAATACCAGTCATTATATAATATAGTGAGAAGAAAGAGTGATTCCGTAACATATATAAGTTCTCAATACCGTCCCACTCAATATGTCTTTTCGAAGATCGTTAGAAGATGATAATACTAGATTATGGAATGATTTAGTCTTGAGAATATAGTGTAAGGTTTCTTTGGAGCTTATTTCAGATTACCTTTGGTTTGCCACCACCTCAGAATGTGAGAAGTATGTGTGGTAATTGGCTTAATGGAGTAGGGAGTAAATTACAACGATATTTACTTTATGTTGGACTATATTGCTAAGTAGAAATGATGTTTTTTTTTGACAAAACTCCAACAAAATCTTATACTCAGGTACTTTGAAAGGAATTGGGTGCTCGTAGCCTAAGATGGGGAGGGGTTGAATTAGTCAACTTAAAATCTTAATCTACGCACCAATCTAGTATGAAACCCTCCTCACAACCTATAGTCAATCCTAACTTGATGCTACTCTAAGAAAGACACACAAGTTGCAAGTATGAAATACGGAAACGTAAAGAGTGGATGAGAGCAAGGGAACTCTCGACATGAAGATTTATCCCGTGGTATTGGTAGGCACTAAGCCTCCACTAATCCACGTTGTTAAATTACTCAACGAGAGTATTGCTTCTCGGTAATCAAGTCTCTTCCAGGAACACCTTGACTTGCCACAAAGAATAACCCCAAGGCTCACGCCAAGTTTCCGGACACCTTAATTCTGCTTTCCACTAAGGAGGTTCTCCATGAAGGATGGGGATCTCCACGTCCCCTGCACAAAGCTGTCAATGCCGCTCCACACCAAACTGGAGGGTTGAGGACTTGCCGACAAGCCACAACAGCTCCAAGGGGCCGGCACACCAAGTACAAGTGTGGTTCACTCAAGAACCGGTTCACAAGGAAGCACACCTTGCTCTCACATTCTCTCAAGAGCTAATTCTAGCACTAACACTCATAAAGCTTGTGCTAAACCTTATAGATATGATCACTAAGGTCAAGGGTGGCTTGGAGATGTTCTCTGGTATGTATCGTGTTCTTCTTGACTCCAGCAAGCTCAAATGACCCGGTGTGAGGCACATATATAGGCCACCATCTCAATAGAGTCGTTGCTCCAACGGCTAGCAAAAATTACAGTAGTGTCCGTTGAACCGACGCTCCTGCACGAGGGTAGGGATGGCAACAGGTACGTACCCGGCCATATTCGTACCGTTAGGACTAAGTTTTACCCGTCGGATTACCCGTACCCGCACATGGGTAGGAAAATACTTCCATACCTGTACCTGCACGGGTAATTTGTCCCCGACGGGTAACCCACACCCGAAAGTATATCCAAGAATTACATACGAATATCACACATTCACATGAAAAACAAATCATTCCAAGCTAAAATTGGAGTGAGTGTGGAGTAGGGTTTCAAGGTGGGTTTAACAAGATATATACTAGGAAGGTTTAATTAGATTTGGGCCAAATTCATGGGCCATATGGGCTAAAATGAATTAGGCACTTAGGCAGGCTTGTTTGTTTCAGCGGGTATTTCTTACCCACGGGTATGCGGGTATGGGTAGTATACATCCACACCCGTACCGGCCATACTTGATGGGTACATGATTTTGTCCAATAACATACCCACAGGTAGAAAACTCATTCCATACCCATCCTCTTATCGGGTAAAACCCGTCGGGTACTCATGTTTCGGGTACCCATTGCCATCATGACATGAGGGTGTCGGTTCAACCAGTCACCTAGCTCATGCCCTAGATAGCCGCTGGACTCCATCTAACATATCGGCTTTTGATGATGTCATTGTACCGATGCCTTGAATGGCACCACTGTCGGTTCAACCGATCTTGATGACTTCTTCTTCTACACCGGTCTGGACAACACTTAGGCCAATGCACAGATGCCTGCAACTTGTACCGTCGGTTTAACCATTGCCTCTTGGCACTACTATGAAAAAGCATTAATCGCGGCCTTTAAAAATCACCTCAGAGGAGGACAGGAAAAATAACCGCCTCAGTTAACTCTTAACCCACGCGGGTGCTGTAACTAAACTTTCTTGGTAAATCAAGCCTAGCCCACTGGCCCAAAAGGCCCAGTTGTGGGCACACACATATATACTGGACTTTAGGGTTTCTCAACCTTGTTCCTCTTCTCCCTCTCACTTAACCCGTTAGCCACCTAACCCTCTCCCACAACGGAAACCTTCCCACAGTGCGACAGCAGCCTGGAGCAGTGGTGGCGTAGGGCTAGAGTGGCGGGGCGATGCGGCGGCAGCGCGGCTGCTCGAAGCGGAGGTATGGCGCTGGAGCGGTGGGGCGGAGCCTGCGGCAGCACCCTGTTGCGGCAGCGGAGCAGAGCGGAGCGGCGATGCAGAGCTAGAGCGACAAGGCAGAGCACGCGGCGAGTGGTGGTGGTCCTCGCAGCGCGCACATGCGGGAGGGCCGCCGAGCAACGGCGGTGTGCATGGGGGTCGTACCCTCTCTCCCTCCAGCCTAGCGTGCCCGCTCTCCTCCTCCTCCTCCTCCTCCTCCTCCTCCCCCATGGGCTAGATCCAGTGTTGTAGACACCGGATCCGGCGAGCAAGGGCTGGATCCGGCGATGCTCCAACTCCTCCACTGCGGTGAGACGTGGCGGGCGTGGCAGCAGGACCCATTGATGGGCTTGGTGGGCCCGTGATGGGCTCGGCAGGCTCGGCGACCCATTTATTATTTTTTATTTGATTAACTGAGGCGGACAGCAAACCACCTCAATAAATAGGTCATTTACCATGACCATAGGTCTGAGGCAGTTGGGGTTGCCCACCTCAGGAAAATCTTTTTTCACCACCTCGGTTAAGTTTATTGTTGTAGAGTGGGTTTCTTCAGTTGGCTCAGCAATGCACCGTCCAATGCACCGTCAACGCTCTTCAATTCCACCCCATCAGTTTAAACTGTTGCATCTTCTCTGGTGCACCTGAGCATCCATTGCGCAGTCCAATGGACAGAAGTATTCATATTTTATGCCGTCGGTTTAACCTGTACTTCAAATTTTGCTTCCTCTTGTCCAACTTATCGTGGCTGTCATTTGGACACTTCAAATATATTTTCTCTGGTTTTTCACTATGATTTGAATATCTTGATAGGAATTGGGCACTTTAACTATGGATTAGACTTCATCCATGGGACCTAGAAATCCTACAATCTTGAGCTTACAAACTTATTAGTCCCATTGGTTATGTTGTCATACAATCATCAAAATCACAAATAATGACATAATAGGGTCATGTTCCCTACATATTATAGGGAAATGCATCTTGTTGCACAGCCCTAGTCTAGATGTGCAACTATGCTTCAACTAGTGTAAGCAAACTCTTGACATGATGATTTATCCCGTAGTATCAGTAGACCCTAAGCCACCCCTAGTCCTTGCCGTTGAAGCACTCACTAAGATTATTGCTTCCCGGCCACCAAGTCCCTTAGGAGACAACCTTGACTTGCTACAAAGGCTTGGCCACTAAGGCTCACGCCATGTTCCCAGTCACCTTGATCCCGTTTTCCACTAACAAGCTTCTCCATAAAGGATGGGGTCTCTACGTCCCTCGCACAAAGCAATCAATGCCGTTCCACACCAAGCTATAGGGTCGAAGACTTGCCGGTGAGTCTCCAAGACTCCAAGCAGCTGGCACTCCAAGAATACAAGTGTGGTTCACTCTAGAACCAACCCACAAGGCAGCAAGACCTTACTCTCTCACTCTCGCACGAGCTAATCCTAGCACTAATACTCTGAAACATTTTCTATGACCTATGGATGTGATCAATTGGCACTCTTGTGGCTTGGAGGTATTCTTCGGGGTGTAGGTGACTTCACCCAACTCCAGCAACCTCGAATGACCAGGAGTGAGGCGTATGCATAAGCAAGAGGGCACCACATAGAAGTTACTAGCTGTTATACCAAAACTGCACATAGCGTCGGTTAAGCCGGTCGCCACTGTTGGTTTAATCAGTCACACTGAGCCTGCAGCTAGCCGTTGAGCTAGCTGTTGTACTCCAACTGCCCACTTCAGCTGACATCATTGCATCGATGCTTGCACCGATGTACGTCAGTTCAACGGGCCCTTAAGAATTTGTCCCTCGCAGCTTAACATGCTCTCTGGGCAATGCTAGCACCAATGCACCGACACATTTCTTTGCACTGTCGGTTTAACCGGTGCTACAATCTTTTCTTCACTTAATCACCATTGCATCTCCTGGATGCACCAATCCATTCATTTTCAAGGCCGTCCATTCAACCAGTCAGTTGATTTCTACTGCACCTTGTCCAACTTGTCTTGGCTATCGGTTGGACACCTCAAATTTATTCTCCCTGGTTTTTCACTATGATTTGGGTGTGGTTTGGACTTAATCAATTACACCATGACAGCGATTTGGACATCTTGGGTGTGGTTTGGACTTAATCCATGGGACCTAGTAATTCTACACATTTGAGCTCATAAACATTGTTAGTCCCATTGATTATATGTGACACCAAAATAACAAACTATAGCCTAATGGGGCCATGTTTCTTATAGCTTGGTTACGTGTAATCGCACATGCCGATTTATCTTTACATGTAACTAGACTTGGACTTCAAGTTACCAATACTAGTGTAATTGATTGTACATTTAACGAACCGATTAACTGATGCATCCATCTTGCGTATGGCTGAGATATCCTCACCGCATTCTCTTCTACAGCTCAGCTCCATCTCTCCCTCTATGCACTAGTAGAAATAGTAGCCTCTATGTACTATTCATCATAGCTCTTAGGTGACGGCCCTCAGCCCCTGTTCAGCTATGATGAAAATAAATTGCGCGGCACAGAACAACATTCGTTTCGTCACAAGCCACCATAGCAGCCCTATTCCCATGCGGAACTATGACGAAAGTAAAACGCGCGTCACAGAACAACAACGGATAGCGTCACAAAATGGTGTTAAAAAATGCGCCTCTTCACAGAACTGGACCAGCTACTACGTGTAGCGACCTGGACCCGCCAGTCCTCATGCCGCGCTAGCGGGTCCAATGGAGTTGTGTGACTCAGGCATCCATGTGTACGAGTACGGGCCCATCAGGCTGATGTGGCTAACACGTGTCTACCAGGCAGCGACGTGTGCTGACTGGGACCCAAAGGTCCACGTGTCATGGTCCACGTGTACCAGTATGGACCGGCAGGCCGACATGGCTAACACGTGTTACTATAGGATCCGAGTGACTGGTCCGAGATGTCTACCTAGCAGCCACGATATCTGACCGGACTCCGAAGGTCCACGTGTCAGTGTTATTGGTCAAATATGTCAATGCGGGATCCACTAGTAAGGTGGGACCCGGGCGTACATGTGTCATGGTGGTGCCAGCCTGCCAGGAGAAAATAAGGCTTGGGCCTTTTTCAAAATCGGCCTGATACAAAATAGTCGCGGAGATGGCCCAGGTTTGATTAAGCCATTAGGATCCACTCGATCCGCCCCATGAATAGCCCACTGTGAGAAACAGGTGTGCCGAACAAGCACAAAAGGGATAAATGTATCGCCACATTGGTTTGAACACGGGACAAGGCTAGCTCAGCCATTGCTATACACCACTATGCTACTCAAGTGTTTTCGCCTAGCTTCCCACTGTAGTTTCTTAGAGAGAGGGCATGGTTGACTCCACAAGGACATTTGACCACGTGCTTTCATATGAAAGATTGACATGCGGGACCCATCTGTCGGCCACAGGAGAAGAGGGGCCGGGTATTGTTCCCGCGCATCTTCCCGAGATGGTTGCCATTCCCCACGAGGCGTGGTGCGTCGCCTAAACTTCCACTCCACTCCCCCAAAATGGTTTTTTTCAAGAAATCCCCAAAACTCACCTCCGCCTGAACTTTAGCAAGCGATCCACTGCCTCCTCTCTAATAACTCCATGTCACCCGCCGCTTCGCCAATCCAGCGCTCCGGCTCGTCAACGTCCACACGCCGCAGCGCCATCTACACCTGCGCGTGAACCCTCTGGTGGCCTCTTCTCACGCTGCTTCCACAACGTCGTCGACGCTGGCCGGCCGGCACTCATGGCGGCGAGGCGGCCCCCGTCATTGCTGGTGGATCTCCTTACTGATGTGGTCCTTCAGATCGCGGGCCACCTCGCTACGACTTGGATGCGGCCAATGGAGGACCTCTGCGCGCTTCGGGCGACCTACCGCACCACCCAAGTCGGTCGGCATATCACCGTAGAGCCGGTGTCCAACGACATCGCATAGAACGACACTGATGACTACCACACCCTCCTTCATCGCCTGGTAAAATTTGGCAATATGGAGGCCTGCTTCATTAATGGGATGGATGCCGTCTTCTGTGGACCTGTGTTCACACCACCACTAGGGCCAGTCCTCGACGACAATCTCGAGTGCGCCGTCGCGGGCGGCCACAAAGTGGCTGCCTATGTGGCCGTCACCCTCTTGTACCTGGCCAATGGTGGCGCCGGTGTCGACGATACTGTTAGGAAATACATGAGACAGGCGGCTGTGGGTGTAGAAGAATCATCAGGAGGCGGAGGCACAATGTGGATGGCGTGTCGGAAATGTCGCCAGATGGCCACAAGGGTGATCTGGAATAGGAGGTGGTCCTGGCCGTGCCTGAAGGGCGTGGTGCCGACGCAAGTGAGAATTGCGGCACCTATCTTCGTCCAGATTCGTGGCTAAATCAAGATGTTCTTTGAGTCAATTTTAGTGCCTATGAATTAGTACTGCTGCTTTTGCTTTGAATCTGGTCTGCCAAAAGGCGTGGCAATGCAAAAATATATGCCGATCAGCACGCACACACACACACACAACCCGAATTTAGGTTTAAAATAAATCTACAAGAAATCCAGCCACTACCGATCCTTAAACATTTCTGGAAACCACACTGGATCAGTATCGCAGTGCTCGTCAATCATTTCATCCCCTACAACTCAGTGGTCATCATTGTCGCTGTCTAAAGTGTAGTACTCCTGCTCGATTAGCTTCTGCTTAACAGCAACATGAAGCTCCTCCGCATTCTTTTCGGATCTAAGATTTTAGAAGGGGGTCGGTTAACATATGTGGGAAAGATAAATTGCATTCATGTCAATTGCCGTACTTAGGGTAGGACGAACATCACCGTTACTAGACAGGGTAGGAATATCATCGTCATCATCATTGTAAAGACTGATCATCATCGTACATGCCATTCTTGGGATAACATTAATGCCATACTTCGTTTGTCCAAAAACCTTCATTTACAAGCAAAATAGGGTCACAATAAATAGAGCATCCATGACAGTTACATATATAGATAGCACATTAACTCCTCCATTTCATATAACCTCGTCCCTTTGAGTCTTGTAATAATGTGGCCTGATTTCTTCTCTTGGGAAGAATGAAGCCGGATAGACACTCTATATCCTTTACCTCAAAATATAACTTCGTCCCAAATAATTAACCCCAATAATGTTGTGTAGCATGCATATTCGTTCGGGTACTCACCCCTGTACGGCCGACGATTGCCTCAGGTCTTGCTGGCATGCCTGGCCAGTCGGGCTGCACGTCTGGCTCAAAGTCGGTGGGCATAGTGTCGGTGTAGATGTGGCGGCTCTGGCTTGATGGGTGTCTGATTGCTCGCGCCTATCAGGTGATCACAAAGTGTATAACATGTCACCGAAAAATGATTAATTAAGTATGTGGTATGTATGAAATTAAAAGATCATCGTGGCGTCACGTGGCCGAATAAAAAAGTGACATGTGGACAAGTAGGAAGACGCCACATGTCTCAACCCACATGTCTCAACCTTAAGGCACCATGTGCTCGATTAGGAAAATTACGTGTGGGCAAACATGAAAGTGCCACTTGGAAATATGGTGGAACATCCAGGAGGGGACACATGCCGGAACAAGAACGTGCCATGTGGACATGGAGAAAGATGCCATGTGTCCGAACCTGGAGGCGAAACGTGGTCTAATAGCAAACATGACACGTGGACAAGTAGAAAGATGATAGGTGTTAGAACCTAGATAAGATACACTACCGGAAACGGCTAATATGCCGTGTGCCAAATAGTTTGCCGTGTGCTAAAAGACGGGCACACGGAAAACAGTCACTTTGCCGTGTGCCCTGTTTGCCGTGTGCCAATCCCAGGAACACACGGCAAAAATAAAACACATGGCATATTACCATCTTTGCCGTGTGCCGTCCTCAAAACACACGGCA